>NC_060145.1:371121178-372352428 GCF_021461385.2 Schistocerca piceifrons | reverse complement strand
TTGGTCTCCCTCTACGATTTTTACTCTCCAATGCTAAATTTGTGATCCCTCGATGCCTCAGGACATGTCCTACCAACCAATCCCTTCTTGTCAAGTTGTGCCACAAACTCCTCTTCTCCCAAATTCTATTCAATACCTCCTCATTAGTTATGTGATCTACCCATCTAATCTTCAGCATTCTTCTGTAGCACCACATTTTGAAAGCTTCTATTCTCTTCTTGTCCAAACTATTTATCGTCCACATTTCAGTTCCATACATGGCTACGCTCCATACAAATACTTTCAGAAACGACTTCCTGACACTTAAATCTATACTCGATGTTAACAAATTTCTCTTCTTCAGAAATGCTTTATATCCTCTCTACTTCGACAATCATCAGTTATTTTGCTCCCCAAATAGCAAAACTCCTTTACCCCTTTAAGTGTCTCATTTCCTAATCTAATTCCCTCAGCATCACCCGACTTAATTCGACTACATTCCATTAGCCTTGTTTTGCTTTTGTTGATGTTAATCTTATATCCTCCTTTCAAGACACTGTCCATCCCGTTCAACTGCTCTTGCAAGTCCTTTGCTGTCTCTGACAGAATTACAATGTCATCGGCGAACCTCAAAGTTTTTATTTCTTCTCCATGAATTTTAATACCTACTCCGAATTTTTCTTTTGTTTCCTTTACTGCTTGCTCAATATACAGATTGAATAACATCGGGGAGAGGCTACAACCCTGTCTCAATCCCTTCCCAACCACCGCTTCCCTTTCATGCCCCTTGACTCTTATAACTGCCATCTGGTTTCTGTACAAATTGTAAATAGCTTTCGCTCCCCGTATTTTACCCCCGCCACCTTGAGAATTTGAAAGAGAATATTCCAGTCAACATTGTCAAAAGCTTTCTCTAAGTCTACAAATGCTAGAAATGTAGGTTTCCCTTTCCTTAATCTATTTTCTAAGATAAGCCGTAGGGTCAGTATTGCCTCACATGTTCCAACATTTCTATGGAATCCAAACTGATTTTCCCTGAGGTCGGCTTCTACCAGTTTTTCCATTCGTCTGTAAAGAATTCGCATTAGTATTTTGCAGCTGTGACTTATTAAACTGATAGTTTTATAATTTTCACATCTGTCCACACCCGCTTTCTTTGGGATTGGAATTATTATATTCTTCTTGAAGTCTGAGGGTATTTCACCTGTCTCATACATCTTGCTCACCAGATGGTAGAGTTTTGTCAGGACTGTCTCTCCCAAGGCCGTTAGTAGTTCCAATGGAATGTTGTCTACTCCCAGGGTCTTGTTTCGACTCAGGTCTTTCAGTGCTCTGTCAAACTCTTCACGCACTATAGTATCTCCCATTTCATCTTCATCTACATCCTCTCCCACTGCCATAATATTGTCCTCAAGTACATCGCCCTTGTATAGACACGCTATATACTCCTTCCACCTTTCTGCTTTCCCTTCTTTGCTTAGAACTGGGTTTCCGTATGAATTCTTGATATTCATACAAGTGGCTCTCTTTTCTCCAAAGGTCTCTTAATCATCATGGCTATCTACCAGTAATATTTACACAAGGGATTTATTACTCTCACTAAAGTGATTTACTTCTGGATGTACATTCCATGTTTTCATCTTTTAACCGCTAGGTAGTAATAAGCACTTTTTCAATTACCCAGTTCTTCTAGATCCTGACCATCTCCATTATTACCCAAGGAGAATGTTTTATCTGGATGATAGTGGGAAGGGTACAGATAAAGTTTGTTGTGAAGTACCTTTTGAAGTTGAACATCATGTTCTGCCACTGGGTGGTCAACTTACCTCTATGTCACAGTTTGGCAGTGACCATTCATAACTTGTTGGTTACCATGCCATATAGCAGGCTGTGCAGAACTTAAAGAGCATAGTTGGCATCTGGAATTCCAGCTTTAGGAGATGGCCCTACCACTGATTCGGTAGGATATTCCTGTGATATGACTGGTGTTATGTGGTGCTGGGTAGATGCAGAGGACAGCCCCTGCAACTGGCTCTTCTACAGGTATATGACCCACGTGGCAGGTGGTGAACGGGTGTGGCATAAGGAAGGACCAAGATATTATATAGATGGTAATTGTATAATGACTTTTCTTTCCTCTCAGCTGAGCTATACTATATACAAGCCAGCAGAACTAAGTGTCTGGCGCAGTTGTTGATTGGTTACTGCTGCTACAATGAGATTTAAATGAGTTTAAACATGGTGTTATAGTTGGTGCACAAGCGATGGGACACAGCCTCTCTGAGGCAGCGTTGAAGTGGTGACTTTCCCATACGACCATTTCATGAGTGTACCATGAGTATTAGGAATCCGGTAAAACATCAAATCTCCAACATCTGAACATCAAATCTCTGACATCGCTCTGGCTGGAAAAAGATCCTGCAAGAACAGGACTAACAGCAACAGAAGAGAATCATTCAACGTGACAGAAGTGCAACCCTTCTGCAAATCAATATGGGCTTTCAAAGGACCACTAGTGTACCCTTGATGACTGCACAGCACGCCTCACCTTGGCCCATCAACACCAACTTTAAATTGTTGATGACTGGAAACATGATGCCTGGTTGGACAAGTCTTGTTTCAAATTCTATCGAGCGGATGGACATATATGGGTACGAGGACAACCTTGTGAATCCATGGACCTTCACGTCAGCATGGGACTGTTCAAGCTAGCAGAGGCTCTTTAATGGTGTAGGGCATGTGCAGTTGGAGTGATATGGGGCCCCTGATACGTCTAGATATGACTTGATAGGTGACATGTACTTAAGCATCCTGTCTGATCACCTGCATCTGTTCATGTCCATTGTGCATACTGACAGACTTGGGAAATTCCAGTCGGACAATGCAATACCCCACACGTCCAGAATTGCTACAGAGTGGCTCTAGGAACACTCTTCCGAGTTTAAACACTTCCGCTGGCCACCAAACTCCCCAGACATGAACATTATTCAGCACATCTGGAATGCCTTGCAATGTGCTGTTCAGAAGAGATCTTTACCCCTCATACTCTTACAGATTTATTGGACTGCCCTGCAAGATTCATGGTGTCAATTCCCCCCAGCACTACTTCAGACATTAGTCAAATCCAGGCCATTTCATGTTGCGACACTTCTGCGTGCTCGAGTACTAGTTTCTTTAGCTCTTCAGTGTAAAATTCAGTTTTATTAGATTAAAAACGTAAAATTCCCTGGAATTTTATGGAATTTCCTGAGATTCTCCTGATTTTTCCAGATAAAATGTAGTTCCCAGGGAATTCCAGAAGAATTGCAGCCCTGAAAGTAATCTTCTGTAAGAAAAGTGAGGAATGATTTCAGGAAAGGAGAAAGGGTACTCCATAGAAGCAACTACTAATCTGATTAAAAGTGAAAACTTTAGAATCAAGTTTTGTGCATCTGAACATAAAATTATTAAACCTGAACTGATAAAGATATTATGATTAATTAATCTACAAGAGACTTTCGTACTCGGTGCTCATCCCCAATATTGTGCCCAAGTATTTGACTCAAAAAGAGTTTGAGATGAGGAAAGTAATTATAGCTGTGTCACTAAAAGAATGTCTTTGGTAGCTCACAGCTATGATGCCAATACTACTAGGTGGCTGATCGTTGTTATGCCATCTCAGCATTTTAATGCATAATGCCTCTTTTACCAACACCTGAAGAAAATGGATAGACTCCTGTCTTCAAAAAGGGTGACTGATACCATGTCCTTGCCATTGGCTTCACTGCTGCTTCAATGATCCCCTAGTTGTATTATTAACTCTTCTACTCTTTGTTCCACTGGACCTTCTCGTTATTATGCACTTTCCAAGATGTGCGACAATATTGTTCCATTCATTTTGTGGGAATAATTACGCCCAATGCCTCACATATCAAATACGGAACTACTTCTAATTTAAAACTTTAATTTCTGTTTGCAACATATGATTTCACTTGGACCACACGAGTTCTACTGCAGTGAAATTGCAACTATATGCTGAAAGGCACAATGCCATATGATCATTTTCTTCTGCAATTTTGTCAATGTCTTAAATGGCAACTATATGCTGAAAGGCACAATGCTATATGATCATTTTCTTCTGCAATTTTGTCAATGTCTTAAATGATATTACATGATTTAAGCCGTTTCACAATTTCCAGCAGTTCAGCTCTTATCATTTCCCAATCAGTAGCCCAGACAACAAAGGAAAATTAGGGGAAAAATTCATGCAGTTGCAAAGTACAAAATTAAGCTGCACTAAATTTCCAACAAAAAAATCTCCTATTAATTTTTTTTTTCCTCCAGGACTAATAGCTCCTGCATTGCAGAGAATGGAAAAATTGTAGATTATTAAATAATAGTGTTTTATTGATATAAAATTAATGTTTATTGTTAACTCAAGTGGGATAAGAACAACTATCAAATGTATGTATTACATCTAGGTGCAGTACAACCGTATTGAGAGATAAGTTGTGTCCTGTGGGTGTAACAGGGTAGGAGGGTGGGGGTGAACAATAGAAGGCTGAGGAAGACAGGTCGCCAAATTGTGGTCTTGAACTATCACTCTAGGTCTGGAAATTTAAGTCCGAGCAGGCGATTTATGATTCTCTCTACTTCATGACAGCACAAGAAGCAGCTACAGTACATGTCACAAAGTTACACTAACCCTTTCACAGTGAGAAAGGAAATCACTGGCACTGCAGTGCTCAGGGATGTTCATTGCCTACAATGTGTATCGACACTACATGGAATACAGATATGAGTTATTAATAGTACTAATGCAAGAAATGCATACGGAGGAAGCTACTTAAATCTCTGCATACATTCTATGCTGCTAGAGGTGGAAACTGATTCTTACTCATCCTGTACAGCAGCTGCAACATTCTTCCAGAAAAGGAGTTTCCAAAACCACAAGCACTGCACAATTTACAGACGGACTACATGTCCCCAGCATTTCTTGTCCAGTTGTCTTATGTGAGTAGACAAAAAACTTTTCTGAACTTTTATTTACATATTGGAGTTCTTCAGTTTATTAAGTTAGTACTTATTTTCAGTTGTTAAGTGAACTTCTATGTAGGTAAAAAAATTCCAACAGCTGGAGCTGTCAACTGTCTACCATACTGAACAGCCTGTCCCAGACCTAAGCAGCAGGCAATACTTAATCAACAATGTCTCTGCTAAAACAGTTTTCACAGTATGAGGGGTGTCAAATGAATCACCCCAGCCCCAGCTCCGCCAATATCTGAAGAGACTCTTCCTACAACGCTTAGGTGTTAGGGAACTTCAGATATTTCAATGTTAGCCAAGCAATGCATTACAATAGTTTACTTTAATAGACTTGAACCTGACCAGTCTATTCCATCAGACATATTCTCACTCACCTTGTAAGATATACTTTGGAAGTATGGTAAGTGGGTCCACCCAGTGCAGCCCACTCTACGAGTGAAATTTCTATATGGAGGAGATTTAAGCAGTCTACCAGTAGCACAGTCAATGTGAGAGAGGTGTGTAAATTTCTGGTCACCAACAAGTGTCTACATCGTGGTTACACGGCTTTACAATATGCTGTCAGTGATAGCACGAAGGCGACATGTTTGCCAATCCAAACACTATACACCAACACTACATAGGCCACTGACATTATCATACCTGTAAATTAAACACTTCTTAGCCATTCTTTACAGGAAAGTATTTTATTTAAAAGCTCGTTTAACAACTGCAGATAAATACTCAGTAAACTGAAAATAACTGAAGTTATTTTGTCTGCTGACATAAGGGAACTGGACAGGAAATGCTGTGGAGGTTAAAGTCTATTTAAACATAAAAGTGAGCAGCAGTCATAAAATGAGAAGTCACCTATTCCAGAACAATGCTACAACTGCTGAGCAGGATCATTAACAATTAATTTTCTCTTCAAAAGTATAGAACAGGGTGCAGAGAATACAATCTGTCCATATCTGTATCCCGTCTTAATATTAGCAGTAACTCATATCTGTATTCCATATAGTTTCAAAAAGCTGGAAAAATCCCCCCCCCCCTGTGTGTGTGTGTGTGTGTGTGTGTGTGTGTGTGTGTGTGTGTGTGTGTGTGTGTGTGTGTGTCCAGTGATTCATAAGGTGACCTGTGGAAGGGTTATTATAATGTTGTGGAAAATGCTGTAGTTGCTTCAAGTAACATAATGGGGTGGTGAGTGGGGACTTGTCTGTTTGCTCTTCAGTTTGGAGACCTACAAAAGGAGGGAAATGCATGACCACAATCCAGTGACCTACCTTCCCATGTGCATCTACTCCTTCACTCACTCTCCTTCAGCCAGTCACGCTCCCAGAACACAGCTTATCCCTTAATATGGTTCTACCGTACTTAGATAAGGTGCACAATTTGATATGTCTGTAACCCATTTCATTTAACAATAAACATTTGTTTTATGTCACTGAAATACTATTTTTAATAATCTGCAGTTTATCCATCCCCTGCAACAAGAAAACTACTACTCCTAGGGGCTGGGGAATGAATAAAATCTTTTTTGAAGGAAATTTAATTTTGTACTGGGAAACATTTTCACTAGAATCCACTGTTTGTGAGTTATTCAAGACAAACATAGAAAGTGACCTTGAAATGCCCCCCCCCCCTTTTTTCACACCTCACCAGTCATGATTTTTAGTATGTTGTTCATGGCCAACACCTCACCACAGTACAAGTTTGTGACTACACAAATTTTTCCTCCTAATCAATCTTTTTTAGTCTTTGTGGACTGGGCTATAAATTAATCTATGCCATTCCTCTCTACCCAGTCCACTATGTTGCTCTTCCAGCCACTGCATGTTGGGGCTTTGTTTAAATGAACAAGTGTTGTGGTGCATTATCAAATATTATAGTGGAGCTCTCTTCTATGTTTGGAAGCAAAGAATATGAACCACGCTTTACATTTTGCTGGTGTCATTTTCTCATGGTAGTCTTCAGATTTCTTTGAAGTAAACAACAAGCATTTGGAACAAATTCAGCAAGTTTTCCAGCATGTAAAAGAATGAGCCAATTACCTTTTTGCGACATGAACTTTCATTGTTCCTCGAGCAATGTCTTCAGTCCATGCAGTCGTCTGAAATGACAAGCATTAATCAATGCTTCGCCCAACCATACAACTTTGTGAGGTTTGCACTTAGCCATTTCACTTAAAAAAAGAAAAAAGAATGGCATCTCCAGGCAATAGTATCTTCCCTTTCCAGCTGAACTTGATATCTAGAAAAGTTTTCCATTGAAATTCTATTTTGGAAAATAACTCACTTTCCGTAGTGAGAGAAGTTTCTTCTGGGTGGGATATTCTTTGTGCACGTAATAGTCACATATATACCGCCGAACTGTGTCTTCTGAAAACTACCCAGTTCTGTCATTTTAGCGGCAGGTACTCTGGTTTTTCTGAGCCTAAAGAGCAGCGGTTGGTTCCTGCAGATCTCCACCACACTTCTTCAATTTCTCACAGAGTTCTTTTACAGCTGCAGCTACTCATACGAGGGCTTTCAACAAAAGTGTAAGAGGCCAGTCATTATCTCTTTCATCCTCAAAATAGTATCATACATTATAAGAGCAAAGATGATTGGCTCTTTAAGGTAACAGCTCGAGAGAGAGACCATATTTCATCCATTTGAAATTACCCATAAGACACTTTACACTGCACCTTTAACACAAATCGAATCAGTAACTCGTGATCCGCAACAAAAGCCTAGCAGCCACTGATAAGTACAGCAGCAATTCCATAGCAATGTTTACACAAATTGCAGAGTTTGGACTGGCACTACAGTATTCCCTCCGCACAATGCATAACATATGTGAGAACAGTCACGGCCTTTATGACCATTAAGGTAATCAGATGAATTTTATGAAATCAATAACAACACACAAAAGAGCACAGAAGACAAAAATCTCAATTCAACATTCTGCTTCTTCAAGTCCTTTATTCCAATGCAATTAGCACATATGAAAAGGTAATGGAGTATGATTTTTCACTGAAAATGTGAGACATAAATGGTATACATAGCACATTTTACACAATACAAAAGTAAAATTTTTGTACACAAGTTTACAGAGAGGGAGGAAACATATTTAAACTTTAACATGTTTACAGCGAGATCTAATACTTCACATGAAACCAAAAATAATATCTTCTCATTTGGTATTCCTGCATAAGATACCTTATTTTACTTGTGCAGTTTATTGCACAAACAAACATCCTTCTACCACATAGTTCATTTTCAAACTGCCTGCTACAGTCACTTGTCAGTAAGGCATGATAGACAGGTATGAATTAATCACATGAGTTTCCCGACTTACTGTGCTAAAAAAAATATAATTTGCATTTTAAATGAGTTTTGTCTGACAAATGGAAACAGATAATGATCAGTTCAAAATATCACATTTTTCTCATACACGTGCACTCACATTTCAAGGAGATTATGTCGAGGATGGTGTGGTGTATGTTTATGTGCCTTTCAACTTACAATAAAATTACCAGTATTACAGTCGAAAGGCACTACTCTCAGTCATTAGCCGGATTCACCAACTTCACAACACTTGGTCAATAAACATCCAAAAGAAAAGATCTCGCAACATGCATTGTTTTTTAATGCCGGACTGCTAACTCCCAAATCCTGACAGATCATAAATAGAAAACCACATGAAATGATATTAAGTATGTACAGTCCATTTGTTAACATTCCATGTGTTCTAGTTCTCATGATACTTATTGCAGAATCAATTCAAAACAACGAGTTAAGTTTTGGGCAGCTGGATGTTCTGACCTAAAATTCTGTACAGCAACATTCCAGCACTGCTAAAAAAGTTCTTTCTAACAGTATTGCAGAGTGGCAGTTGGAATGTCACAATTCCATGTCCATTGGCTTCTTATTTTCTTCTGTCATTTCTACTGAAGACCAAAGGCCTTACCAGAAAAAGAAATGCAATTCTACGCACCTGGTCAACACACATCAGCAAACTACATTGCCCAGATATTTCTGGTGCAAGAAACTGGCAATACTGGTATTTACATAATTCTGACTTTCACCGTCACAGGTGTATAACATTCCTTTCCCTTTCGAAAACACCAGCACTCTATCCGAAGTTTCAGCATGCTGCTGTAGCATCTTATGTTCCAAGAGAGACAACATGCACAGAAGGTAAAGCTTCCATGCTAATCAGCATACACAATGAACTGCGAGTTGTCGACATCAGCAACCTCCACCTGAACAAATTGTGGAGGCTGCAATGGTTGTGCATGGATTGTTGGTACAGAGCGGCTCATGGCATTGCGGGACCTGTGTAAAAAATCACACAGGTTAATTTCTGTCACAGAAGGTTAATATGATATTATCTCCACTAAAATAAGATGATTTGCATTTCACTGACAAATTACCTGGCTGCAAAACACACTTAAATTATGATTAATGACAAATTAATGAAATAAAATTATAATACTTCTTGTATATTGCATACATGTATCTCCTGATCTGTAGTTTGAAATGGAATTTTCATTCTGTACTGTTCTGTACATTTTTGCAGCTACACAATCTAGTGCTGATATTACCAACAGTGTACACGTCCCCATTAGGAGACTCGGAGCTATTCATAAAAATGTTTGACTACATACTATGCTGTCTGTCGGACAAAAAGAAGTTATTAATCTGTGGTGATTCCAATGTTAACTTTAAAGCAATTCTGATAGGAAAAGTGAACTAGAAGTGTTATTAATGACATAACTTAGAATCAGTGATCAACTTCCCTACACATATAGCTCAAGATGGTAGCACTCTAATAAATAATATATTTGTACAACAAAAGGATGTAAAACTAACACATGCTTTCCTTGTGATAAATGGATTATCAGACCAGGACGCACAATTGATTAACTTACAAAACCTATCAGGATGTACAGTTCAGAAACCACTGAATAAAAGTGTAAGGCTACTCATGATAAATGCAGCATATTTCTTGATAAATTTGTATCCCTTTTTTAAACATTGTTGCCCCAAAAAATTACTAAACGTTAACACCAAACAATTTTCAAAGACATCTTGGATTACTACAGGTATTAAAGTGTCTTCAGAAAGAAAGAAAAATTGTACGAGACAGCAAGAATTAGTAAAGACCCAGAAGTATTTTACACTATAAAAATTATTGTAGCATACTGAGAAAAGTTGCCAGAAAATAAAAAAATATGTATATTAGAGATGAAATTAACAACTCGGGCAATAAAGTCAAATCAACATGGAATGTTGTTAGAAGAGAGGAAAAGTAATCGCTGGGGTAGATAGTATTACTATTAAAGAGAATGAAACCATCTTAACCAACAGTACACAAGTAGCTAATGTTTTAAACAACCATTTCTTAAGGTTAGGCGAAAAAATTGGTGAGAATAGTTCAAAAGAAAAAGCCAAGAGGTACACGGAAGAGTCAGTTTTGAGAAATCCCTGTCAGATTAATTTTCATCTAACAACTTCTTGCGAAATAAGGGAAATCATTATATCCTTGAAAAAGAAATGTTCTGTTGGAGTAGATGACATCTTAACAAGATATTAAAACAATGTGGAGCAGTTACAGCTGATGTTCTGTCACATCTGTAATGCATCACTAACTCAAGGTATTTTTTCCCAAACAGGTTAAAATATACCATTGACGCGTGGTGTAGGGGTAGCGTCTTTGATTCATAATCAAAACTTCTTCGGTCCCGGGTTCGATCCCCGCCACTACCTAAATTTTGATAAATAATCAGCATTGGCGGCCGAAAACTTCCGGCATAAGAAGTCAGCCTCATTCTGCCAATGGCCTTGCCAAAGAGGGCGCAGGAGCGGATGGAAGTTCAGGGCACTCTCTTGTCCTAGGGGTGGGAAATTGCCCCTAAAGGTAGAAGAATCAGCAATGATCAACGACATGAGGATGCAGAAGGCAATGGAAACCTCTGCATTAAAGACACGTAACGTGTATCCACAGGACATGTGGCCTGCATTTGAAGAAGTGTCATGATGATCTCTCCATTCGCAAAAGATTCCGGAATAGTCCCCCATTCGGATCTCCGGGAGGGGACTGCCAAGTGGGAGGTTACCATGAGAAAAAGATTGAATAATCAACGAAAGGATAACGTTCTACGAGTCGGGACGTGGAATGTCAGAAACTTGAACGTGGTTGGAAACTAGAAAATCTGAAAAGGGAAATGCAAAGGCTCAATCTAGATATAGTAGGGGTCCGTGAAGTGAAGTGGAAGGAAGACAAGGATTTCTAGTCAGATGAGTATCGGCAATATCAATAGCAGCAGAAAATGGTATAACAGGTGTAGGATTCGTTATGAATAGGAAGGTAGGGCAGAGGGTGTGTTACTGTGAACAGTTCAGTGACCGGGTTGTTCTAATCAGAATCGACAGCAGACCAACACCGACAACGATAGTTCAGGTATACATGCCGACGTCACAAGCTGAAGATGAACAGATAGAGAAAGTGTATGAGGATATTGAAAGGGTAATGCAGTATGTAAAGGGGGACGAAAATCTAATAGTCATGGGCGACTGGAATGCAGTTGTAGGGAAAGGAGTAGAAGAAAAGGTTACAGGAGAATATGGGCTTGGGACGAGGAATGAAAGAGGAGAAAGACTAATTGAGTTCTGTAACAAGTTTCAGCTAGTAATAGCGAATACCATGTTCAAGAATCACAAGAGGAGGAGGTATACTTGGAAAAGGCCGGGAGATACGGGAAGATTTCAATTAGATTACATCATGGTCAGACAGAGATTCCGAAATCAGATACTGGACTGTAAGGCGTACCCAGGAGCAGATATAGACTCAGATCACAATATAGTAGTGATGAAGAGTAGGCTGAAGTTCAAGACATTAGTCAGGAAGAATCAATACGCAAAGAAGTGGGATACGGAAGTACTAAGGAATGACGAGATACGTTTGAAGTTCTCTAATGCTATAGATACAGCAATAAGGAATAGCACAGTAGGCAGTACAGTTGAAGGGGAATGGACATCTCTAAAAAGGGCCATCACAGAAGTTGGGAAGGAAAACATAGGTACAAAGAAGGTAGCTGCGAAGAAACCCTGGGTAACAGAAGAAATACTTCAGTTGATTGATGAAAGGAGGAAGTACAAACATGTTCCGGGAAAATCAGGAATACAGAAATACAAGTTGCTGAGGAATGAAATAAATAGGAAGTGCAGGGAAGCCAAGATGAAATGGCTGCAGGAAAAATGTGAAGACATCGAAAAAGATATGATTGTCGGAAGGACAGACTCAGCATACAGTAAAGTCAAAACAACCTTTGGTGACATTAAAAGCAACGGTGGTAACATTAAGAGTGTAATGGGAATTCCACTGTTATATGCAGAGGAGAGAGCAGACAGGTGGAAAGAACACATTGAAAGCCTCTATGAGGGTGAAGATTTGTCTGATGTGATAAAAGAAGAAACAGGAGTCGATTTAGAAGAGATAGGGGATCCAGTATTAGAATCGGAATTTAAAAGAGCTTTGGAGGACTTATGGTCAAATAAGGCAGAAGGAATAGATAACATTCCATCACAATTTCTAAAATCATTGGGGGAAGTGGCAACAAAACGACTATTCATGTTGGTGTGCAGAATATATGAGTCTGGCGACATACCATCTGACTTTCGGAAAAGCATCATCCACTCATTTCCGAAGACGGCAAGAGCTCACAAGTGCGAGAATTATCGCACAATCAGCTTAACAGCTCATGCATCGAAGCTGCTTACAAGAATATTACACAGAAGAATGGAAAAGAAAATTGAGAATGCGCTAGGTGACGATCAGTTTGGCTTTAGGAAAAGTAAAGGGACGAGAGAGGCAATTCTGACGTTACGGCTAAAAATGGAAGCAAGGCTAAAGAAAAATCAAGACACTTTCATAGGATTTGTCGACCTGGAAAAAGCGTTCGACAATATAAAATGGTGCAAGCTGTTGGAGATTCTGAAAAAAGTAGGGGTAAGCTATAGGGAGAGATGGGTCATATACAATATGTACAACAACCAAGAGGGAATAATAAGAGTGGATGATCAAGAACAAAGTGCTCGTATTAAGAATGGTGTAAGACAAGGCTGTAGCCTCTCGCCCCTACTCTTCAATCTGTACATCGAGGAAGCAATGATGGAAATAAAAGAAAGGTTCAGGAGTGGAATTAAAATACAAGGTGAAAGGATATCAATGATACGATTCGCTGATGACATTGCTATCCTGAGTGAAAGTGAAGAAGAATTAAATGATCTGCTGAACGGAATGAACAGTCTAATGAGTACACAGTATGGTTTGAGAGTAAATCGGAGAAAGACGAAGGTAATGAGAAGTAGTAGAAATGAGAATAGCGAGAAACTTAACTTCAGGATTGATGGTCACGAAGTCAATGAAGTTAAGGAATTCTGCTACCTAGGCAGTAAAATAACCAATGACGGACGGAGCAAGGAGGACATCAAAAGCAGACTCGCTATGGCAAAAAAGGCATTTCTGGCCAAGAGAAGTCTACTAATATCAAATACCGGCCTTAATTTGAGGAAGAAATTTCTGAGGATGTACGTCTGGAGTACAGCATTGTATGGTAGTGAAACATGGACTGTGGGAAAACTGGAACAGAAGAGAATCGAAGCATTTGAGATGTGGTGCTATGGACGAATGTTGAAAATTAGGTGGACTGATAAGGTAAGGAATGAGGAGGTTCTATGCAGAATCGGAAAGGAATATGTGGAAAACACTGATGAGGAGAAGGGACAGGATGATAGGACATCTGCTAAGACATGAGGGAATGACTTCCATGGTACTAGAGGGAGCTATAGAGGGCAAAAACTGTAGATGAAGACAGAGATTGGAATACGTCAAGCAAATAATTGAGGACGTAGGTTGCAAGTGCTACTCTGAAATGAAGAGGTTAGCACAGGAAAGGAATTCGTGGTGGGCCGCATCAAACCAGTCAGTGGACTGATGGGGAAAAAAAAGGGCAAGCCTCTCTACAAAAAAGGGGACACATCAATAATTACCAGCCATTATCCTTGCTTACAGCATTTTCAAAAATTATTGAGACAGTAAGGCACTCAAGAGTGGTTAGTCAGCTCAACAGTAATGGGGTACTTAGTAAATCACAGTTTGGATTTCAAAAACGCTGTTCTACTGAAACAGCACTATACAATTTCACTGGCCACGTAATAGAGTCTTTAAATGATAAAATGTCACCACTAGGAATTTTCTGTAACTTATCCAAAGCATTTGATTGTGTGAACCATGACATTATGTTACATTAATTGTAATTCTACAGTAGAAATGGAACAGCATATGAGTGGTTTAAGTCATATCTACAGAACAGAAAGCAGAAAGTTTCTTTATATGGAATAAGTGATTTAAGGAACTTTCCCAGATCATCTAACTGGGGTGAAAGTACATTAGGTGTCCCACAGGGTTCAATGATGGGTCCGCTTCTGTTATTGATATATGTGAATGACCTCCCTTCTTATCTAAAACAAGAAGCTAAATTCACACTGTTTGCTGATGATACAAGCATCATTATTCATCCAGTAAAAGTCCGCCTCGATAGTTGAGTGGTCAGTGTGCCCGAATGCTGTGCGAAGGAGCCTGGGTTCGATTTCTGGCTGGGTTGGAGATTTTCTCCGCTCAGGGTCTAGATGTTGTGTTGTCTTCATCATCATGTTATCCTCTCAACATGGATGTTGCCGAAGTGGCATCAACTCAAAAGACTTGCACCAGGCAACCAGTCTTCCCGACATGAGGCCCTAGCCACATGACTTTTTATTTCAGTCCAGTAACAGAAACTCCAATAGAAAATGATACAAATAATGTTTTTGGCAAAGTTATCGATTGGTTTTCTGCGAATGGGCTTGCTCTGAACCCTGAAAAAAAAAAAAGCAGTACATCAATTTCCTACTGCAAGGAGTACAGTTCCTTCAATAAATATAACGCGTCAACAGAAGTCAGTAGCCAGGGTAGAGCACAGTAAGATTTTGGGTGTACCTATAGATGTATTTACTTGTAATTAACCTTCTTTAACTAGTAATGGTCCCATGTATAAGCAGTTGCCAGCACTGCCTGTGAGTGTGTTCAGTTCTCACAGCATGGTAACCTAAAGTGATTGAATATGTGCTTGACAAGTGTTCAGGTGATCAGTAGCACTGTGGCTAGGTGTAATCATTTACATATTCTATAAAAAAGGGTGTATTTCTTGTATTTTGGTTTTAAGAAGGGACCCAGTATATATATTAAAGAAAAAAAAAAGTGCACCACAAGTGTGCTGCATTAATGTTTACCCAACCTCAATCCATGCATGCATGAACTGGAAACGACATCATAAGCCATTTAGACTGACTTCAATTTGGAAGGAGCCCACCAACCATTGTTGTTGTTGTTGTTGTTGTTGTCTTCAGTCCTGAGACTGGTTTGATGCAGCTCTCCATGCTACTCTATCCTGTGCAAGCTTTTTCATCTCCCAGTACCTACTGCAACCTACATCCTTCTGAATCTGCTTAGTGTATTCATCTCTTGGTCTCCCTCTACGATTTTTACCCTCCACGCTGCCCTCCAATACTAAATTGGTGATCCCTTGATGCCTCAGAACATGTCCTACCAACCGATCCCTTCTTCTGGTCAAGTTGTGCCACAAACTTCTCTTCTCCCCAATCCTATTCAATACTTCCTCATTAGTTATGTGATCTACCCATCTAATCTTCAGCATTCTTCTGTAGCACCACATTTCGAAAGCTTCTATTCTCTTCTTGTCCAAACTATTTATCGTCCATGTTTCACTTCCATACATGGCTACACTCCATACGAATACTTTAAGAAACGACTTCCTGACACTGAAATCTATACTCGATGTTAACAAATTTGTCTTCTTCAGAAACGCTTTTCTTGCCATTGCCAGTCTACATTTTATATCCTCTCTGCTCCGACCATCATCAGTTATTTTGCTCCCCAAATAGCAAAACTCCTTTACTACTTTAAGTGTCTCATTTCCTAATCTAATTCCCTCAGCATCACCCGACTTAATTCGACTACATTCCATTATCCTCGTTTTGCTTTTGTTGATGTTCATCTTATATCCTCCTTTCAAGACACTGTCCATTCCATTCAACTGCTCTTGCAAGTCCTTTGCTGTCTCTGACAGAATTACAATGTCATCAGCGAACCTCAAAGTTTTTATTTCTTCTCCATGAATTTTAATACCTACTCCGAATTTTTCTTTTGTTTCCCTTACTGCTTGCTCAATATACAGATTGAACAACATCGGGGAGAGGCTACAACCCTGTCTTACTCCCTTCCCAACCACTGCTTCCCTTTCATGTCTCTTGACTCTTATAACTGCCATCTGGTTTCTGTACAAATTGTAAATAGCCTTTCGCTCCCTGTATTTTACCCCTGCCACCTTTAGAATTTGAAAGAGAGTATTCCAGTCAACATTGTCAAAAGCTTTCTCTAAGTCTACAAATGCTAGAAACGTAGGTTTGCCTTTCCTTAATCTTTCTTCTAAGATAAGTCGTAAGGTCAGTATTGCCTCACGTGTTCCAGTGTTTCTACGGAATCCAAACTGATCTTCCCCGAGGTTGGCTTCTACTAGTTTTTCCATTCGTCTGTAAAGAATTCGTGTTAGTATTTTGCAGCTGTGACTTATTAAGCTGATAGTTCGGTAATTTTCACATCTGTCAACACCTGCTTTCTTTGGGATTGGAATTATTATATTCTTCTTGAAGTCTGAGGGTATTTCGCCTGTTTCATACATCTTGCTCACCAGATGGTAGAGTTTTGTCAGGACTGGCTCTCCCACGGCCGTCAGTAGTTCCAATGGAATGTTGTCTACTCCGGGGGCCTTGTTTCGACTCAGGTCTTTCAGTGCTCTGTCAAACTCTTCACGCAGTATCATATCTCCCATTTCATCTTCATCTACATCCTCTTCCATTTCCATAATATTGTCCTCAAGTACATCGCCCTTGTATAGACCCTCTATATACTCCTTCCACCTTTCTGCTTTCCCTTCTTTGCTTAGAACTGGGTTTCCATCTGAGCTCTTGATATTCATACAAGTTGTTCTCTTATCTCCAAAGGTCTCTTTAATTTTCCTGTAGGTGGTATCTATCTTACCCCTAGTGAGATAGGCCTCTACATCCTTACATTTGTCCTCTAGCCATCCCTGCTTAGCCATTTTGCACTTCCTGTCGATCTCATTTTTGAGACGTTTGTACTCCTTTTTGCCTGTTTCACTTATTGCATTTTTATATTTTCTCCTTTCATCAATTAAATTCAATATTTCTTCTGTTACCCAAGGATTTCTACTAGCCCTCGTCTTTTTACCTACTTGATCCTCTGCTGCCTTCACTACTTCATCCCTCAAAGCTACCCATTCTTCTTCTACTGTATTTATTTCCCCCATTCCTGTCAATTGCTCCCTTATGCTCTCCCTGAATCTCTGTACAACCTCTGGTTCTTTTAGTTTATCCAGGTCCCATCTCCTTAAATTCCCACCTTTTTGCAGTTTCTTCAGTTTTAATCTACAGGTCATAACCAATAGATTGTGGTCAGAGTCCACATCTGCCCCTGGAAATGTTTTACAATTTAAAACCTGGTTCCTAAATCTCTGCAAGATTATGGCTTATGAAAAACTTTGTAAAAATTTTAAACACAAATGGCTCTGCATTTGCTCACCAAAAGTTCAGTTTTGAAAAAGTGAAAGTGTTTGTGTTTATCAGTCCATAGTTAAGAGTTTGCAAGACACCTACTTTCAGTTTTAAATAGTCCTAAATAGCAAGAAAAATACAGCTTGGCAATCCTTTAACAATGTTTCATATGGTTTCCTGGAAACTTCAATGAAAAAAATTTCCAAGAACTTGTGAATGTTGGGTGATAACAATCACTGGACACAAACATGTAAATGTGATAAAACAGCATAAATTTAGCAATGTTTCTATATTATCTGTGTGTCAGGCCACTGAACATGAGTTAAGAATGATTGAAACCTATACATATTTATTGACCATCTAAATAAATGGTATAACAGTGAATAGCAGCAGCTTATTTTGTTCATTTTGCACAATTAAGGTCTGCAGACTCTGATGTTCATCTCGTATGATCTTACAAAGATGACACCAACTTATTATTAAAAGATAATTGTGCACATTACAACAGAACAGCTTTGACTGCAAATGTGCTTTCTTTTATTGTATTTTGAAATAAGACAGCTTGAAATGGCACAGTAGTCTCAAATTAGAACTATATTGAGTATTAAGTAATATGCTCTAACAGCTGCACTGAAATGCAATGATGCAAGTTTCTGTGAGAAATTCATGCAACATGTATGCTGCAAGGCGCAAAAAATAAAGACGTGGTCCACTGTGTTTTTATTGATGTTTTCTGTACGATATCTGCATATATAAGACACTATACTGTGGCAAAAGATGAGAGTATGCTTAAATATTAGTGTTATTAGTGTCCTATAACAACAATATCGACGAATCACAAGTAGACTAAGTAAACTAATTCAAATACCTGGATGTAGCTTTGCAGATGTATGAACTGGGATGATATAACATAGCTAAGTTGTATGTAAAGCATGTGACAAATTTCTGTTCAGTAATAGGGTACTTCAGTCTATTAAGGAGACTGATTGCAAAGCACATTTGCGTCCCATCTTAGAATATTGCACAGTTGTGTAGGGCCCATATGAAATATTAACAGGCGATATTGACTGTACGTCAGCACGAATGGTCACAGGTTTGTAAGAACTATGAGGCAGACCCATGGAGATGCTGAGAAACTTGAACTGGCATAGCCTTTTGGAGTTTGAAGCCAAGTGTCCTGCAAAAACCTACTTAAAAAATTTCAAGAACCTTTATTAACTGAGGAAGCCCGGAACCCAGTATGGACCCCTACGAAATGCTGCTGTAGCAACAATTAAGACAAGGTTAGACTAATTACACCACACATGAAGACATTTAAGCAGTTATCGGTATCTGTCCCACACTTTATATGCAAATGGAGTGGGAAGAAACCCCAATCCCACTGAGTGGTAGGTACCCTCTGGCATGCACTTCACAGTGCTTTGCAGAGTATACATGTAAACGTAGATATCAGTGAAGACTAATGTTTGAAACTGGCCTTCAATGAAGCATATGCAGTGAGAGTAGCCTATTATGAGTTGGGGAATTTATGCAAGGAAAAATTTATGTACTGGAAGAATATAAGAAACATTAGAGTGCAATGTCTGATAGTCCGAAACTTCAAGAGCAGTCACCTCAATATTAACAGATCAGCAGAACAGATCTCCGTACCCTGCTATTCTATTGCCTTGTCCTTCCCCAGCTTCAGCAGGAAACTAGGAAGTTACAATACAATTGACTGAACTGATAGAAATGGTTTTAGATTCACTTGACAGCTTCACAAAGTGCTTGTGTACAAACATCAATTTGAGATGCATATTTTGTGAGTGCAAGTTTCAAACAAATATATGAGTAATGTTAACTCATTAAAGTACACACTGGGCAAAATAATCCCTACTTCATAAAGCCTTCACAATGAAAAACATGTACATATTTAGAACTGCATAACTGAGCAAAAAAAAAAAAAAAAAAAAAAAAAAAAAAAAAAAAAAAAAAAAAAAAAAAAAAAAAAAAAAGGGCCGTGTGTTGGAAAATTAGCTTAGTACACGCTTTATTGCAAAACAATAAATTGACACTGTATAACAGTAAAAGAATAAGCAAAAACAAAATATCATAGTAGATGCCTAAACAAACAGACCATGTAACAAAACTATTCACCACATGCATTACTTAATGGCACACCCAGTACATTGTCCCAAGCCAGGTTTCCAATGTAACAGCTTCCAGGAGCAGCAAAATTTCATTTTCAATATTTCATATAATTAATGAATAAATTTAAAATACTGGCATAATCTGCTCTTTACAAGTTATAATCTTATTTTCAAGGATTAACACACTGAAGCAAGTATTAAGAGTTAAAACTGTGTAAATACCCAGACTACATTCATCCACTATTTGAGAGAAAGAGAGAGAAAGAGAGAGAGAGGGAGGGAGAGAGAGAGAGAGAGAGAGAGAGAGAGAGCACTTTCAACAAACTTTACACATAATTTCAAGCCTTTTTCTCACTTACATGCATAACATCAAATATTTGACAGATTAAAGAATGGAAAATTGGAAAATCCAGGATGGAAGAATAATAATATTATGAAAAGGATAGTTGCTACTCGAAATGTAGTGGAGATGCTGAGTTGCGGATATGCACAACAAAAAGTCTGTCAGATAAGTAAGCTTTTGGGCCATCATCAGAATTACACACACACACACACACACACACACACACACACACACACACACACACACAAGAGGACACATTTGTTTTTACCCATAGACAGCTGTATATTGTTTCCTATGATTTATTTTACTTACATTTGGACTTGTCATCACAATTTCCAAGAGATGTTTGGGAGTGGACTGATGGTTCAACATGGGCACTATCGAATTGGACACATAGGAGTGTGATTACCAGACAGGCTTGAAAGGCTTCTTTCTCATTCTACAACTTCAGAAGGAGATAAACTTCGACGCACTGTGGTTAGTCTTTCAAGTAAAGTGTTGGGTCCACAGAGATGGTGTTGGACAAAGGTTAAATTTTGCTCCCACTCCAAAGAGATTTCCTGTCACAAGATTTATCTGCTCAGTTTAACAAGCAGTACACAGCCTCCCTGAAGACCAGGCGGAAGAAATAAGGCACAAAGTGTCCCACACATTATGTCAGGCTCAGCCACCATGGGATAACATCTCTTCCACAGAGAGAGCAGCCATTCATTCCCTTAGGCATGACAATTATGATGTAGTAGTTTTACCAGCCAACAAGGGAAATATCAAGGTTGTAATGACACAGGATGATTACATTCTTAAAATGGATTTACTACTCAACAACCCGGCTTAAAGAAGACAATCTAGTGGTCCCACGTAAAGGATTAAGTGCAAGACACTTTTAGTTTTTAAAGAGAGCTCGTTGTCCGCAGATTTACATAAGAAATTTTATCCCGGTGCTGCCGTTCTATCTATTCCTTATGTGCCTAAGCCACATAAGGAAAGGGTTCCTCTACACAATACTGTTAGTAATCACCTATAGCATGGTGAAGTATTTAACACCTGTTCTCAGTCCTTATGTTGGCAAGTGTGAACACCTTATCTGGCTGATTTTATTCAACACTTGAAATCTTTGAAGCTGGTTCCTTCAGATTTATTAGTGAGTTTTGATGCGGTATCTTTATTCACTCTGGAAGAGCCCGAGTTTGATCAGTGAAAAACTGGATGAAGAGTTGGTGAAGGTTTGTGTCGTCCTTGTATTGACATCCATGTATTTTTCATTTAATGGCAACATTATTTAACAAAATGACAGAGTGGCTATGGGTAGTCCCTTATCACCCATAGTTGCAAATTTACTTTTGGACCACTTCCACTGTCTTAATGCCAGCATTAAATTTACAACGGACATTGAAAGTGATGGGATATTTCCATTCTTGGGCACCAGATGGTATTCTGGTTCATCGAAAGCTGACACACACACACACACACACACACACACACACACACACACACACACACACACACACACACACACTGAACAGTATCAGCATGCTAAGTGTTGCCATCCACCATACCAACACAGGAATCTGGTACGCAGAGCATATGCCATTTCTGACGCAGATAGTTTAATCCAAGAACAAGCACATTTGACTGCTGTTTTTTAGGAAAATGGATACTGTGAGAAGCAGATTCGTTGGGCTATGGAGTATGGACCAAGAGGAGCATAGATCTGTGGCCTCTATTCCTTATGCTGGAAGCATATCATTTAAAATTGTAAGAATTTTAAGGTGTTTTAACATTAACACTGTTCCGTCCAGCTCCCAAGATTGGGGCAGTACTTGGCTCTGCGAAAGAATATTCGGGGCCTAGAAATCCTGAAATATACAAAATTCCATGTCAACGTGGGAAGACTTACATCAGCTCCTCAATTCGCACAGTTCAGGATAGGTGCATGGAACATATGAGGCTACAGCAACCAGAAAAATCATCATAGCAGAAAATTGCTTAAATGAGGTACACGGCATAAATTGTGACGAAATTGTGATAGTTGCCAACACTTCCGGTTTTTGGAAGTGTTTATAAAGAGGCAGCTGAGTGTTAGGTGGAAGATAATTTGATTAATAGAGACAATCCTGCACTATCAAACTCAGGGATTATTTTCGAACACTCGGGACTGACCGCATCAAAGAACATTCTGTTTTGATGCGGTCAGTCCTGAGTGTTCGAAAATAATCCCTGAGTTTGATATATCATTGCCGCCGGTGTTCTACTAAGGGCATTGCTACCTTCCCAGCCTTTGAGAGCAGCAACTGCATTGGGTGGCACATGCAATGTATACAATATGGAGGTCTATATAGGACATCGATTTGCAGCCTTGGCATCAATGCTCAGTGGGACTCTGTGGTGGTGGTGGTGGTGGTGGTGGTGGTGGTGGCGGCGGCAGCAGCAGCAGCAGCTGCGGCGGCAGCAGCTTTCTCCTGAAGATGACGGACAGATGGATTGTAAAAATACTAAATCGAGTTGATTTTACAATCCGGGAGCAAACCTGTAGAGACTTTCAAGACTTATTACACTGGGAAAGCCTATGAAGTTACATCTTCAAATTCTACTAGTAAATCATCAACTTGTGAGCATCACTTTGTATCAATTACACTCACCTCCTCCCCTTTCCATGAAAGTAGTTGTATTTTCACATATCTGTGGGAGCGGGGAATTAAAACAACAATAAATATACATTAGTCCATGAATATAGCTATGGCACATAAAAACAAATATGAGCCAACTAGCAGGGAACTCCATTGTTGCCGGAATATATTTTTGACTTATTAAGATTCTTTGCATACAATGTTTGAAGTAGTATGATTGGGGACAGGAACGAAATGCTTGTTTGCTTCTCTAACATGGGAGAGACCCACGGAATTGGCCATGGAAGAAGCAACTGACATACCTGCAAAAAGCAGTCTGGCTGTGTGCTTTGTTTATGGTTATGGTACATCAGCAGCTCATTGGAAATTATACACTTATAAAGCGAAATTGTAAATATTTAGAAATAAGTAGAATTTGGGGTATAAAAACTTACTTGCCTGTGCCACTTCTCATCAATATTTTTGCTTCTATGATGTTACATTAGAGAGAAATAACTTTAAGCCACTATGAGCAAAGGATTTCAAGGAGCAAGATACCGTATTTATTCGAATCTAAGCCGCACTTTTTTCCCGGTTTTTGTAATCCAAAAAACTGCTTGCGGCTTAGAATCGAGTGCAAAGTAAGTGAAGTTCTGAAAAATGTTGGTAGGTGCCACCACAACTAACTTCTGTCATTGAATATATGTAGCGCTACACAGGCATGCTTTGCAGGCACAAAGATAAATACTGGTGCCAAAACCTTTGCGCCAGTAAATAAATTAAAAGAAAAGGTAGATGAATGTAAACATTATGCCATGTATTCTTTTGTGTTTGCTGCTATCTCACTTAAATCCTGTCTGCCTAATAAACTACGAAACTATAGTGAGACAACAGCAAATGCGGAAGAATATACGTATCATGTCATGTTTATATTCGTATTATTCTTATGCTGAATAGTGATACAGTCAAAAATGAAGCACGGCAACTGACTAGATTTTTAAATCTAAGATGACTAATTTCTGTGCAGAATGTAATGTACTAAAGTGGCGCCTGCAAAGATTTTCAAACGGAGAGAAATTTTTGCTAAACTCTTGTTCAGAACATCTTCTATCATATGCAGTCTATTATTTGGTTCTTGTTGATCATTATCAAAGAAAGCAGCAGTGTAAGTAACAACAAATAGTAGTCTCTTGCCATTGTTTCGCTTATGAGAAAATTCCTCTCTTTTTTTTTTTTTTTGTTGTAAGCGGCGGCAGCACTGAACAAAAGCAAGCCATGCCGCAAGTGGCAACAGATCGTAAACACTCATTATCAGAATACGACAAACAATGCATGACAGATTAAAATAATGCAGTTTCAGCTTAGAATGACGTAAACAACTATAACAAAGAGAACTGCAGTTATCAGATCAAAGCAAAATAAGCAATTGATTCAAACCAGACGAAGCACGTGAAAAAGAAAGGGTACCCGTACAAATAAGGACAAAGCGCCTGACACATAGCAATGGCTACTTGGTAAAGCTTAACTGTTAAGCTTATGACTCGAACCAACCTACTGTAGCTGTATCTTCATCCATTCGACCTAAATTGTGTCTCATGTTACAATGGACCAACTTTGTTTTGATTTGGAGGTGCGATCTAAAACTTTTCTCTCCCCTTGAATTTCAAGTCTCGAATTTCAGGTGTGGCTTAGATTCGGGAAAATTTTTTTCCTTGCTTTCGAGTCTCATTTTTTAGATGCGACTTCGATTCAAGTAAATACGGTAATGCACAATGCTCTCGATCAGAGTTATGTCATGTCTCACTTTTGGAAGGAACTTTCAAAGAGTGAGTTCAAGCCTAATGTTCTCAAGCTGCAGCAGGCCTCACCCCACGATCGTAACTGGATTCTTCAGACAACATAGCCCCCAGTCTTTTAGCTGTTCCACTGTATTCATAAAGACTCAACCATTGTCTAGACAGTTTTTATCCGTACATAAAACAAAATCAAAATGTAATGAATAGGCATCCAAATCACAGGCAGACAGAGAAACGTGACGTTTTTACTGTTTTCAGATCAAGTCTGCAAACAAATTTCCCATGCCATATTCCCCCCGCCCCTCCCCCCAACACCCAGTTATAAATGACCATCGTTTAATCACCCAATACCTCCCCAGACTGGAATAACTGAACCACATCCTTCATGTACCACCACCCCTCCCAGAATGGCTACTCAAACTTGGAGAAAAAAATCCCTGAGAATTCCAGGCATGAGGAGGAAGATAACGTCAAGATGCTCCTGATAAAATAATGGTGAGCGACAAGGGGCATATGTGGGGGTGGGGTTAGCATACCACAATAATTACTTTTCTTTCCTCTCAGCTGAGCTATATATCAGCCAAAGAAGTAGTTTAATCACAGTTTTTATGACATTTGTAAGTCATACAAAATAATATTCATATAATTAACACACAGATATTTTAAAATTTCAATGTTAGGTTAAAAACACAGTATTCCCCGAGATTTCATGAAATTCCTGAAATTTCCCCGATTTTTCAAGGTAAAATGTAATTCCCTGAGGATTCTAGGTTCTCCAGAAGAGCCACCACCCTACCTCTAAAGTGGAGTTCTGTCACCCACCCGAACTACACAACATCCTAGTGCATCACCTGCCACAGGCCTGTCCCACACCACCAGAGGCTGGGTTACTTGTGAAAGCAGCAGGGTCGTATACTAGCTCAGCTGTAATCATTGCACAGCTTTTTATATTGGTATGACTACCGACCAACTGTTCACCAGGGTGAAAGGCTATCACCAAGCTGTGGTAGAGAGCCAAGTGGACCATTTTGTACCACAACATACATCTGAACATAACAAGCTTGATTTCAATGGCTGCATCACAATCTGACCATCTGGATCATCCTCTTCACCATCAGATTTTCTGGACTGCGCAGATGTGAGTTATCTTTACTACACACTGTCCACTCCCAAAATTATCCCAGCATCAACCTACGATAACCTACAGCCCCACACCCTCCACCCAGGTTACCACCCTGTCCTTTGTATCACCTCTTCACAATTAATGTCCCCTCACCCTCATTATGCACCTCTCTCTGCCAACACACCCAGTGGTCGTTTCCCCTCTCTGCCAGTGCACCCACCTGTCTGCTCCTCACCCGACACTGCCTGCTTCTGTGTGTGTGTGTGTGTGTGTGTGTGTGTGTGTGTGTGTGTGTGTGTGTGTTTTCATTTCTTTTCTGAAGAAGGCTTTGGCTTTCAGCTTAATGTGTAACATCCTTTTTGCTGCGCATCTGCAACTCAATGCATCATCTTTACAGCAAGTAGCAATCTAATTTTTGGATAATATTTTGTTATTATTAGTATAGATACATTTACTGCTAAAAACAGTATGTGAAATCGAGTGTGATACACAGTGACAACATATAAATAATGGAGTGAAATTAAGATAAAGTATCACAAATTTAATTGCCAAGAGTAAATACTGTAGGTTTAATGCCAACAACTTTTATTGCCCAGCTTATATTCACAAATAACACGCTAAATCAAATACGGTACACAATGAAAGTAACAGTGCAATGGCTACACAGCATACAATAAATACACAAAATAGGAAAACAATATCTGAGACAGCAGGAAGATAATCAAACTAGTACCTATCTGATTAAGGGAGAGATTCAATAATAGCAAATGCAACAAGAAATCTGATTTACACAGACTATAATCAACAACGGGTGCAGTTAAATAGTAGGGTGTTGAGAGGACGAAGCAGCCTGTTAAGTGAAGTACTTTTGACCCCCACCACCTCTTTACATATCCAAAAACAAGCAATGCAAGAATACATAACAGGAAAAAGGCTATAGAAGTCCTCTCCACAGTTACATCAGAGCACAATTGTCTCGATGAACAAACCTAACCCCCCCCCCCCCCCACCTCCTCCATCCCCCAGCACATAAACACACACAAATGTAAATACTTTACGAGTAAGGGAGACCACTTTCCAAAAAGCAGAAGTGTTGAGTCATCAACAGCTACACACGAGAGAGACTGGAAACTTGCTAGGTTTTGGGCTACGTCATTCCATGAGACATACGTGATGCATGGATGTCTGAGCCAGTAGGAAGCGGTGCACGGTGTTGGTGACAATGAGAGGTGAATTGGGAGGGAGTAATAGGACAAAGGAGGGGGAAGACATTGGGCGGAGCATGAGGGGACATGTTGGGCTCAGCTGCATGTTGTGCCACTTGGTGGTCTATTTTGTTCTTGGCCGCAGTCTGGTGGTGGCAATTTATTCTAGTGCACAAGTGATTGGTTGACATACTGACATAGAAACCTGTGCAGTGATTGCAGCAGAGTTGGAATATGACACAGCTGCTTTCACGGATAGCCCAGCCTGTGACAGAACTGAAGCAGGAGGCACTGGGGGGGTGGACTGGCCAGGTCTTGCATCTGGGTCTTCCACAGTGATATGTTTCCTGCGGCAAAGGGGTGGGAGTGAGAGTGGGATGTGAATGGACTAGGATATTGTGAAGGTTGGATGGGGGATGGAACACCACATAAGGAAGGATGGAATGAATCTTGGGTAGGATGTTCCGCATTTCAGGGCATGAAGATAAATAGTCAATGTCCTGGTGGTGGTCAGATGTTCCAGGCCAGGGTGATACTGGGTGACGAGGGGACGCTCCTTTGTAGCTGATTCTTGGCAGCGAGAAGGGAGGATTGAGAGTATGTTAAGATATGACACAGGAAATCTGTTTGCAGCCTAAGTTTGGTTGGGTGGTGGTGAGGGGTAGGGGTGGGTGGGGGTGAGGGGTGGGTGGTGGGAGAAGCTGTAGTGCCTGTCTGTGAAGGCCCTCATGAAATATTTAGCATACTCGGCATGCGAGTTCTTGTCACTGAAGATACACTGTCCACGTATGGCCATCTATATGGGAGCGTTTTTTGGTGTGGAAATGACAACAGCTGTTGAAATGCCATTTTAAACCAACTAACCGTCCACAGTAACCATTTTTCGGCAGCTGTCTTCACTTCCACACGAAAAAATCCTTCCCATAAGGTCTGGTCACCTGTGAATGGTTTATTGCAGTGATGAGAACTCCCTTGTCCAGCATGCTGCTGATCTCACAAGCACCTTCATAGACAGTCACTGTCTTACCAAACCTAGTCCATGAACAAACACGAAGGAGCAAGCCCCTTGTCACCCATTATCACCCTGGAACAAATGAGGCACATCCTTCATCAGGGCTTAAATTATATATCATCAAGCCCTGAAATAAGGGACATAGTAACCAAGATCCCTCCCACCTCAAGTGGTGTTCCACTGTCTACCCAACTTACGCAATATCCAACTCCACCACTATGATACTCCCACACCCAACCTTTTGCCACAAGGATCATATCCCTGTAGAAGAACTAGGTGTTGCAGCCATGTTTAAAATCTTGAACTAGGTGAAGACCAACCCAATCCAACCAGCCAGCACCATCTACTCCCATCCTGTCACAGGCTTAACCTAATCCATCAGAGGCCAGGCCACCTGTAAAAGTAGCCATGTCACATACCAACTCTGCTACAATCACTGCACAGTTTTTTAATTTCAGCATGGTAATGAAGCTGCTGTCCACCAGAATGAGTGGCCACTGGCAAACTGCAACCAAGAACAATAGGTGGCACAATGTGCAGCTGAGCACAACATATTCGATTTCAATGACTGTTTCACGCCCTGGACCATATGAATCCTCCTCTTCACCACCAGCTTTTCTGAACCATCCAGAAGGCAGTTATCCTTGCAACACACCCTTCACTCCCAGCATCATCCTGTCCTCAATCTCTGTTAACCGACTGCCCCCCCCCCCCAAGAGCTTCCCCTTCCTCTATCCTATCATTCCTGCTCACTTTGCATCTCCATATCACCTTCCTTGTGCATTGCTTCCAATGGCTCTGGCAACTATGCATCACATATCTAGCTCTAGCAGCTGCCAATTTCGCCCCCCCCCCCCTCGCATTCCTAGCCAGCAAATCTGCTGCGTCCCTCCAAGCTGCTAGCTACTCAACCCCAATCCATCTTCCTGCTTCATGCCCCCCCCCCCCCCCACCTCCATCCATTCCAACCAATATAATGTCCACCAAAACCTTGTCCACATTCCAAACTACACCACTGAAATTGTCTGCCCACCCAGCACCATGAAGGGGTACAGGCATGTGTATATTCCTACTTCAGCTCGAGAAAGGATGTACTACTAAAGCTAGCACTTTTCCGTCTTTTTTGCCAGTCACTGACTCAACGCTTCTGATTTTCGGTGAGTGTCTCTTTTACGCCTGAAGTGTTTACGTTCTGTCAGAACTTTCCTACTATATGTATATACAAATGTAAACCACATAATGTGCTGACTAATTATAAGTTATTAAACGGACGAAGCAGAGGTTAGTTAACTATCTTCTAATTGGACATAAAATGAAAAACAATTAATACCCAGTCACTGATAATGGAGGAGGAAGATAACATGACAAGCAACTGCAAATGATGGGTGGATCCTATCCTTACTGGCTTTTGTTGATTTCATTTAAGTATAGAGATCACAATGCGTAGTACAGCCATCTTTCAGTGCATTTCGATGTTTACAAGGGGAAACATATGAGGCTTTGATCACCCACTGCAACAGATGGAAATAAAGGCAGCAATATCTACTAAATACACGTTTAAGGTAACTTACTTTGCTTTTGCATGCGTCAGAATGTGACTTTTAAGATTTGTAGACTGTGCAAACTTTTTATTGCAACCATCAAAAGGACAGACGTAGGGGCGATCACCAGTGTGGATGCGCACATGTGTCCTTAGGTTGAAGTCAAGTGAGAATCGTTTACCACAACCTTCAAACGTACACTGTGAAAAGATATTGCAAAGCAGAGGACATCATTACCTTTATGAGAAACACAGTAATAACTTAACTCACAATCTAATGTTTATTTTTAGATTACTATAGAGCAGTTAGGTTCCTGTTGTACTGCATTGAAACTTGGGTAAATTAAGGTAATGGTCTTTGTTTCATAATCAAGATCACTGACTATGCAATCAAACATGAATAACCTAAGAAAAGGGGTGCACAGAAAAAGTCAAGTTAATATGAGGGTGCCATGTTCAGGCAATCATTGAATTTTATCACAAACTGCCTAATAACAAATGTCTCTGGAGTTCTATAATCATTCATCTCTCTAGGCTTTCATTTGCAATGTATGAACCACAGTGCATGCTAACTGTAATAATTTATTTTATGTGTATGTGAATAACATTCAAACTCACCACCACATTAGCTTCTGATTAGCTATTCAAAAGTTCTCTTTCTTTAAATTTTCTAAACACTAGAAAAATAAATCTTAAAATTCAATGTTATTAAAAATGGATATAGAGCACTTCACACTGCTGCAAGTTGCCTTAACACCAAGCATACTATGTCATTTAACATATTTGACTGAACAAACATAAACAGACATACCAGTGATAGAGATATGATCAAGGCACATCTTTTGGTAATACAGCAGTTATAAATACAGTTAAAAATGAAGTACAGTGATACTCTGAAACTGGTACAAGGCAAGGGGAAAAGCATAAATGAAGACAAACTTTATGTAAAGCAGAAAAAACCATAATTTTTTGTTTTGTTTTAAGGTACTCTGTTTAAAAACAACAAATAATGTATATCGTTTCAGTTATACAGTCATACTGAAATTTAAAGACATAATACCATCATATAAACAATACCCATACATCCAGCATTTCATGGAAAATGAAAGAAGTTACAAAATCAACAAAGAAGAAGACCAAGTATCACATCATCTCTACACTTACTTACTTACTTCATACTTATTTGTCAATGAGAACTTTATACTATTCTCTGGGCACAATCTCTTCCAATATAGCAGTTTCCTTTTAACTCTGTGAAATTTTAATAAAACCACATAGAATGTTTATAACACCAGCATAATAGCTTTATGTTTGAAGTTTCCTCCCCCCCCCCCCCCCCCCCCTATAGATTTGATTCTTTCAGTAATACATAGGTCAGATGTTCTTCAACCGAAACTTCGAAATTAATATCTTCTTCTATCCATGGATCCCCCCTTGAACTCCTGAAGCATATCTGTAACACTTGCACAATGATTGAACCTACTGGTAACAAATCTAGCAACTTGCCTATGAATTACTTAGATGTCTTCTTTCAATCCGACCTGATGCCGATCCCAAACACTTGAGCAATACTCAAGAATAGGTCGTACTAGCGTCCTATGTATGCATTTCTTTACAGATGAACTCCACTTTCCTAAAATTCTTCCAATAAACCGAAGTTGACCATTCATCTTCCCTACCACAATCCTCAAATGCTCATTCCACAGCACTTCACAGTGTTATGACCAGATATTTAAACGACCTGACTGTGTCAAGCAGGACACTACAAATCCTGTGTCCAAACATTACGGGTTTGTTTTTCTTACTCATCCCCATTAACATACCTTTTTTTATATTAAGAGCCAGCAGCCATTCATTACACCAATTAGAAATTTTGTCTAGGTCATTTTCTCTAACACCTTCCTGTACACCATAGCATCATCTGCGAACAGCAGCAGCAGATTTCTGCCCACCCTCCCTGTCAAACCATTTATGTATATGGAAAATAGCAATGGACCTATCACACTTCCCTAGGGCACTTTAATGTCCCATAAAAGCATTTCAAACTTGTAATCTCTTAGACTTTCCTGGTGATTTGTCATCTTGTTAAGATCAGATGTTCTGCCAGTGGTGCCTGGAGCTCTGTCTGCCATGTACTCCACATCGGGTGTTTTCAGAGAGGACATCCAACCCAGAGCAGACTGAACTCCAGGCACCACAAAGGTACAAATATAGGACCCAGTCACCCAGTCTCGAGGAACACCTGTTGAAAATGCCAAGTTATGGTATCGAAACATAGCGTTGGGAAGATGTGAACTACCGGCAGAACACCTGATCTCAACATGATGACCAATTCAAAGTTGTCTGTGTGGTGTCACCGCCAGACACCGCACTTGCTAGGTGGTAGTTTAAATCGGCCGCGGTCCAGGTAGTACATGTCGGACCCGCGTGTCGCCACTGTAATCGCAGACCTAGCGCCACCACCAAGGCAGGTCTCGTGATACGAGAGTGGACTCGACCCCAGTTGTACGAGAACCAAGCTACCGCCCAGTTGTACGCGAACCTAGCTATCGCCCAGTTGTACGAAGCCTTTCTCTCTCATTAGCCGAGAGACAGAATAGCCATCAGCTAAGTTAATGGCAACGAACTAGCAAGGCGCCAGTGGTATCAGTGCCTATAGCTTACAAGTATTCAAGAGAGATGTATTCCAAGGCCTAAATAAAAGATAAGTAAAAAGCATCTACCTACTTTTCTTCTTATTCATTTATAAGTTCTCATGTTCCAGACTTCACGCCCGTCGGCGTGTGTGTGTACGCGTGCCTGTCTTTCTTTTGGCTACTACCGTGTGGCGTAACAGTCTTGTTACGTCACTACAGTCTGAGGACTGCAGCATCAGGTTATAGAATAATGATGGTGTTTAGTGATACATGATGGGGTAAGTGAATCTGAAAAATTAGGGCTATTTCTTATTCAGCATGGAACAAGCAATAATACAAGCTTACATCATGAGAAAACAGACCATATGGAGTACTTTCTCTTCAGAAGGAAAGAACAATAATTATTTGCTGGAAATTGAACTGCAGCTATGTATTCTGAACCAGAGGTTACATTAAAAACAGAATATTGTAGCACGAAAAGTCACTGGAAAGAAGTAAAAGCTGCTCTATTATGAATCAAATGAAGAAAGCAGGTTACGGTTCAACATCCAGTTAAACAGAGTTGATTAGAAACATCAAATCTTGGGGACAAGGATGAAGGGTGAATTAAAAAACTTTCTGAAGGAACCAGCCTACAATTTGCCTTTAAATGATTAATGGGAGACATGGAAAACCTAATTTTGAATGGCCAGAGGGGAGTAGAAACTTAGTCCTTCAAAATAAACTGTAAATTAGGAGAGAGACGGGTTGCAGAAAAGGATTCAAAACTACCAGTGAATTAATGTAGTAGTAGTCTCCCCTTGATAGGTCAGGTGTGCAATAGATAAAGGGAACAGCTACTTGGCTAGCAGAGTACTTGTGAAGTGCACACATTCTTTTTTTAGGATAGGCAGTAGTTTAAGGTACTCAGATGAACATTCACCAACGACACACAGATAGTGAAACCAGACCACGTTCAGAGTAATGGCACTTCAACTGTCAGAGCTTTGTCAGTAAATTGTTTAAGTATTCATCACAAAGTTTCTGAATTTACTGGCCTCCAAGAAAAGTCCTGTACTCAAATTATTCTCGGGATAGACAGCTGGCTGAAACCCAAAGTAGAAAGTTCTGAGATACTTATCGATTCATGGAGCATATAAGGAAAACACAGATTAAGGCAGCAGCACTGTGTCATTGACATGTACATGAACAAAAGGTACAGAGCTTTGCTTTGCTAGCTTTTGGAATGAAATTCCTTTCTCAAGAAACACGTGCCTCATCAATGAACCTGAACCAGACCATGGGTTTGGGGTTTTGAGAAGCTAGAAATGTTTCCTCTAGGTGGCCAAGAAGAGGGCATACAAGGGTTCTAGATGGGTGCCCATGGCTTGTATACCTTCCCTACAAAGATGAAGCAGTTATGGGTTAGGATGTAGTTGGTTACGTGTACGAGGAATGAAGTGGAGGGTCTGGAATATGTAGGGTGTTGGATGAGTTGGTGTTCAATCACGGCAAGGCCATGGGCATGAGGGATGTTGGTGTATAATGAGGTTGCATCTACAGTGACGAGTTGGGATCAGGAAGGTAAGAGATTATACTGCAATTGACAAAAATATTGCGTCTATTGAGGTTGAATCTGAATGTGGCCAGGGTTGCCCACATTTCCCCAAGTGAAATTCCCTGATAGTTCCATGATTTCCAGACAAGTTTTAGCATTTTTCCCTGCCAAATTTTGAGATCTCAAGGGTAAGTAAAGATGTAAGTTGACAATCCATCCTTGCGGCTACAGTACAAGAAACAATAGTACCAAATGAGAAAATATCTAAATAAACCCTGCAAGCAGATGGCATTTCCTAAAGTGAGCAAAACTCTTAAGTGCTAACATCAACATCTTTTGTAATGGACTCTTTTTCGATGGAAAAAGCAAGCCAAATGGTATCTGTGTTTCATTAAGACAACTGATATTTTATTTCAATAAAATGACACACATTTGGTGACAAAAATACACATTTCCTTGGAGTCACAAGACAGATTTGAAATGCCTTCACGGATTTCAGAAATAACCTCAGAAAGAAATAGGCATCTTGAAAGAAATGTATAAGACAGGGAAGAGTTGTGTAAACCAACAATATAAGTGACCACCAGTAAAATGTTTCTTCTGCTATGGTCATTATTGTCAGTACAAACTGCCAGCAACTTTCTTCTTCTTCTTCTTATCATCCATATTTTCTAATAATAAACTACTTTTGAAGTGCCAAAGTGTACCAGAATCAATAAAATGTCTATAGCATGCTGCACTCTACAACATATTTGTGGCGAGACATCCACAGTTTTTGAAATCCATCACACATAGCCTCTGGCCTGCCGAAGAGCACTGCAGTCCTGGGTCCATGCATAAAACACAAAAATGTGCTTCATAATGCCACACACAACCACACCCGGCCTGCAGGCAGCGGGCAGTTCGGTGAGATTGGATCTGATGGGCAGGACCTGCTCATTAGTGGGAAACAAAGAACTTCAGATCAGCAGGCCTGAACCGTTAGAGATTCCCTCAGAAATGTCCTGTGATTTTGGCCTGCCGCTGACATCCACTCATGTGGGCAGCTAGTCAGGAGTCACAGTGATGAAATGGGACCACAGTGAACAATCATGCAACTGATAACTTGCACAAATACTCTGATAATCAATAATAGCGATTAGTGAATATGGTAACATATTATCTGATGTTTCTAAAGTTAATAGTCAATCATGAAGGCTAGGGAGTATATCTGCTAGAAACAGCAGGTAAGTTGTTCTAAGCATCCCACTTAAGACAACAAATTGACATCATTCAGTTTCAGTATCATGGATGGAGAGCAATTATAGGCCAAGTTTTAATGAATTGTAAATTGTTCTCTGAAGGTGTATGTGCCGACTAAATGCATTATGTACAGAAAAGACCCATTGTGGTTTAACAACAAAATTCCAAAAATCCTGGGAAGCAAAGGCTATTGCACCCTCAGTTCAAAAGGGAGTGCGCAAATGACAACTGGTAAAAGTTCGTAAAAATTTGTGCAGCTGCTAAGAGATTGAAGTACAAAGCACACAATAACCACCACCGTCCTACCTCAGCAAACCACCTTGCTGAGAAAATTCAGGTCCTACGTAAAATCGCTAAGCAGGTCTAAGGGTTTTATCCATGCTCTTGCTGACCAGTTTAGTATGGCAGTAGAAGATGGCAAAAGGAAAGCCGAAGTTTTAAATTTCACAATAAGAAATTGTTCACGCAGGAGAATCGTACAAACTTATCATTATTCGACCACTGCACAGACTTCTGTATGAAGGACATTCCCAGTGTAAAGAAACAACTGAAAGCAAAGAAGTCACCAGGTATGGATGGAACCCCAATTCAGTTTTACAGTATGGCAGTATTTCTGAACAGGGGTCCAGGGAGCCCTGGGGCTCTGTGAAACCTGAAAATTGAAATGTGTTGCAATAAAATGGAACTCACAGCTGTTGTCCGAGAAGGATCTATTTCAGTTGCTAAACAGAAAGCAATTAGAAATTATACCTACATTTGTAAATTTAAATGTTTTCCGACTTTGCTAAATTTCCGCCCTGAAGTCTGTCAACCATTATATAGGACCACTTCAAGTGAGAGAAATCCCGTGTTTGTGATGGCACTAAACCTATTGTACATTAATTTCACAATGCCTTGGAATTTCGTGGGTTTCATCTTCACATGACAGAAAGCTCCAACCACTACCACCAATTACAGTTAAAAAGACGAAGAAGAAGAGGAAGTAAATATTTAGTCATTCCTATGTTTATAAATGTCAAGATTCCAGATTCCCCCCCCCCCCCCCCACCAAATTCTGGGATTTCTACAAAAAAAAAAAAAAAAAATGACAAACCCCTCACAAAATATGTTTCTAGGTCCATCACTGCAAGTAACTCTTGACTCAAATTCGGTGTGGTTAATGTAAAATTGTCTTGGAAGATAGAACACAATATGTTTCTTTGATTCAATCAATTTGAGAAAAGATCAAAATGACATACAACCATAACATTGGTCTTAAACTGCTTCCTTTCTAACAAATGTAAGAACAACTCTGAAACAATAATATTGCAATGTGATCTTATTACTGTTGAAGCAAAAATTTCCTGCTTCTTTAATTTTCCAGGAATGAATAATTAAAACAACGAAAAAGAAAAACAATAAAGTTTGGGACTTGCTCCTTACTTAATCAACAAAGTGAAACTGCACTCGATATTGTCCTTTTTTTCTTCAGTGGCAAGATCATGTGATCAGATAAGGAAAACAAGGTTTAACTGCCTCACACCTTTACAAGTTTCTATGGTCACTTTAGAGTGTTAACCCCTGGTGTTTTCGAAGCTAGATACAATAATAAGCTTTATGACATGCATTTTCTCTGTCAGTTTAACTCGAGTGGTATGTAAGTATGACACCACCATACATACATCTAGGCTCAATGAATGGCATTAGTCATGTTTTTCCCCTTCATCGTTCCATCAAACAATGGAAGAGGAAAAAAGTATTACTGGAGAAAACGGGTATTAGAGACAGTCACAGATGCCATGTGTTCATGGCATGGCACGACATGGGAGTGGAGAGTAATAAACAGCAGATGTTTACAGATTGATTTGTCATCATCCATTATTTTTCTGAGGTGCTCAATGTTTTTTTGTGTTGCGACATTTCTCAAGTTCGCAATGGACTGATGGTAGCAATCATCTGCAGTGAAACTCAAGACTCTTCGTGATAAGTCGAACAATGGGTTTGCAAGTGCGCCTTCAACTTCACAAGCTAATACAAGCGAAAGTGAAGGAAAGAAGAGAAGACACTGTGATGACAACCTTGGTTGCGGATTTACATGCATAGGCAGTGATGACAGCCAGCAGTCTTAATGTGTCTTGTGTTATGAAGTATTGAGCAAGTAAAGCAAGAAAACTGTTAATCTTCGAAGACATATGGAGAAGAAATGTGAGGGGCACATTGGTAAGTCAATACACTTTTTTATTAACAAACTCAAGCAGACGAAATGCAGTAAAAGTGCGATGTCAAATACTGCAGTGTTTGCTAATACTAATGGAAAAGCTACTTCAGCATCATAGCATTTGTTATTCCTAGTTGCTAAATCTGGAAAACCCCACACAGTTGTGGAAAATTTAATCCTACCAGCTGCAAAAGTTATATGTGAGATTATGGTAAGTGACTTAATTCCTAAGGAAATAAACTCAATTGCCCTTTTCAATGGTACAATTAACAGGATAACTGACAACATGTCTTTCAATGTGAAAGAACAATTAATTTTAAAACTTCAAGGTTATCTCAAACCCGATGAAAGTACAGACGTCCGAACGGAAAAGCATATCTGTTGGTTTTCATTGTTATGAGTGTAAAGAGACTATTTGTGAGGAGCTTTTGTTCTGTACAGTGGCACTTACAACAAGGCAGAAGATGTGTTTTGTGCACTTAATGAGTTCATGATAAACAGTGATATCGGGTACAATAAATGTGTAACTATTACTATGGATGGCACATGTGCTTTTAAAGGTTTGATGTCATGCTTAATGGCTTGAGCAAAACCTTTAGCACCAGAAGTAAAGTGTAGCTTCACACACAAAGAAGCTTTAGCAGTGAGAAAAATACCTGAGGATTTGAAATGTGATCTGGATGAAATTACAAAACTTGTTAATGTCATTAAATCATGTCCTTAAATTCCGGTCTTTTCACAGTTTTATGTGAAGAAATTGGCAGTCAACACATTCTTACATACTGAAGAGTGGTTATCAAAGGGGGGAAGTCCTCTGTCATTTTTTTGTGCTGTGTGATGAAGTATGCTTCTTTCTTTTACACAAGCAACATTCTTTTTCATGCATGAAATTGTGTGCTTTAGATTCATTGTGTAAAGTGGCCTACTTGTTGGATATTTTCTTCTTTCTCAACAAACTTAATTTAGGCCTGGAAGGAAGAAATTTTAATACCTTCCAGACTGAGAGTAACGTTGAAGCTTCACTTATGAAACTGCACCTGTGAGCAGCATGAGTATAAAACAATAACTATTCATCATTTCCAGTGCTCAAGGACTTCTTCATTGATTCTTCGGGTGAAAAACTTTCTGCTGAAATGCACAAAACACTTGCAGGGCACTTGAGAGCATTAGCTGCAAGTTCTCAAGAACATTTCCCTGTCTCACAACCTGGTAATAGTTGGATTGAAAGTCCTTTTGCTGATGTAGAAATCTATGACATACAAGATATGAATCTCTCCGATACAGAACATCAGTTATTGGAACTATCATGCAATACTTTATGGAAAAATGTTTTCATTGAAAATGAACTTTGTAGCTTGTTCTTTTCTGCTCTGTGCAGTATCAAAACCTTAAAGCAAAATCATCTTAATGTGAAACTGAACCTAAGGTTATTCCAGATTTCATTGAAATTACGGAAAAACACAAAAAATTTCATGCCTCACATTAGTGGCTCCACGTTTGAGAACAGTTTCACATGCGGATTTCCTATTTTAAAAAATAAAAAAATTAAATTAGGGAAAAAGCACACATTGATTTTCACTAAAGGTACTTACAGCACTGTATTACTGTACTGTTAATGTATTACAGTAAGTCACTGCATTTTCAATGGTAATTTCAGTCACTAGGCAACAAACAATCATGTATGTTTAAAATAAATTACTTATTGCATTATTGTTCTTGATATTTGTCTTACCACTGGTAATCCTTCTTAGTCACTTTTTTTACTAATATGCGAAATTTCAGACAGCAATGCAAGGGGGTCCAAAGATCACTTTCCAAATAAACAAGGGACCCACGTTATAGAAAAGTCTGAGAACCACTGTGGCTGTTTGCTGATGATGCTGTGGTGTATGGCAAGGTGTCATCATTCAGTTACCAGTTACTGCAGGAGGGTACTTGAAGAGACGAATGGCAGCATTGGCCCTGTGGTGACTCCAACACTTGCCTCCATCTTGTAGCGATTCGAGAATTTCTGTGTAAATTCTAGAACCACTCAGCCTTCTACCAACTCGAACACTCGATATTCTAAATACTAGTGTGGGATGGTCAAATCCTACCTACTGCATGTCACATGTTTGTGTGCGCAGGTTTAAAATCAGTCGCGGGAACAAAGTAGATGTGGCAGTTGAACGGCACCGACAAGTACTTGTTGGGCAATCCATTGATGTTTTAGAGGAAGAACCATGGAGTTTTTATGCAGCTCTGTGCCTATTCTGTCATTGACTATTGTTATGTGAAAGAAGAACAGTTGAAAAAGTAATCTTGGAGACTCTTAATCCAGCCTTGGTAGAGGCAAGACCTGTGAAGTAGGGTCATGGTTATTAAGTCAGCTCTTTTATAAATGTAATTAAATTTGTTTCTGACATTGGATGGAGCAAGTGACTTACTGGAAGTCATATATGTGCGTGGAAAGTAAGAATTTTATTCTGTATGGAGTTCAAATATACCGTTGGTTACGAAATGTATAGTTCGCGTATCTACTTATTTCACAAGTAGAGAGAGAGGCTTAAATATTCCTGTACCTAGCATCATTCTATGGATACAGTCAAGAGAGTTTTCCAGTAGCCAGCAAAGAAGATCAGCTGCGAATCTCAAGTAAGTCACCTTGTATAAAAGAAGTGGGAAGTCTGTACGTCTACTTCACACTTTAAATCGGCATCAAAAACGTTAGAACGTGGCGACCTGTGTGAAAGGACCCGAGAAAACGGGAATTTAAGTCAAAAACTAGAGAAGAAGTTGTTACATGTTTCCCTAGCCATCAAACATATCACAAGAACGGATTTGCTCTGAGACACTGGAGAGGGCAAGTTCACACAAGATTATGGACTTCCCTGTGATTAGCAAATTGAAAGTACTCTTCCAAAGCTGCCTTACAAATAGTCGTGAACACCATAGAAGGGACGGCTCTCTCACCAGAGTAGAAATCCATGTACCATTTGGAAGCAATTGAGCAGGACCCTGCTATGCCTCTGTGGCTGTCAGGAGCTGTAGCACAGCTGCCAAAGAAGGTTTTACCCAATGCAGTTTGTATCCCTCACTTTCTTCTTCCAATGACACACAGCTTTCAGTTCCAACAGTGAGCCTGATGGTTACATGGATACAGGGGGATGGGGGGTGGGACTTTACACTGTGCAACAGCAGGCACTGAGCAGGACTCTTCACCTGCTGCGTGAACTATTACTTCTGTAAGTGCCTTTGTACATTGCAAAATATTACTGGCTCCTCAAGTTGTTTTTAAGAGAAACAGGATTTCTTGGTTGGAAGTGACTGGTATGTCTGCTGGGCATATACACCTGACTGCTTGCAGCACACACTACAAATTATGAGCAAATGAGGAATTTTGTTGCTTGAAAACATCTCGTCCATAGCCTGAATACCTCACATCACTTCTGTGTCATCCAAATCATTTTTTGGGGGGAAAAATCAAAACTGCCCAGAGCAGTTATAGTAGTCCCCATTTTGACTCACCAGTATAGATAGGGTGTAACTAGGCATATGTTTGTTGTGCTCGCATAAGATATTGTTGCATGATATTGTGAAAATATAATTTAAGAAAGACCTCCCACTTGTATCACACTACTTTAACAGCCATCTCTTTATCCCCAAACATAACAAATCTTCCCTCTCAGGGAAAGATAGCCTACACCAAGAACCACTACATTTCTGTTTGTGCCAATTCCAAATAGCTTTGTTGCTGATGGCAATTTATGTATAGCTGTTCCATGCGCAAGTGGTTAATTAGTTGAAATGTTCATAAATGTGTATCACATAAAGATGTTAATGCCCAACACAATGTGAGGAGCTACTTCTCTTGGAAAACAGCAGCTCCCTAGCCTCCACAAAGAGGCTGGATAAGGTGCGGGTCCTGAAGGTACCTTATCCTGTCATGGTGAAAAGATTGTGTAGGCAATGCTTATCTGCAAAGCTGCCACCTGTAATCCAATGCAGGTTGTGCAAATTACTTGAAAAACTGGAGCAGGAATACTCTGTCTGGACCCTAGGCCTCAAGGTTCAACCAGTTCCAGATTTCAAGATACTTAGTACCTTTAAGAAACCTTTAATTAGGTCCCTTAGCCTTAGATGGTGTTTTAACATGCCAGTATACAACCAGAAAATGCTTAGAGACAGACATTTTCATGCACAGGGGAAAAAATAGAGTCAAATTCCAATTTGGAGGCATGCCCTACATCGAGCACCACGGGGTGGGAACTCTTGTGGATGCACAAATAGTATTCCTCTTTGATGACAACATCTGCATGCCATTTTATCCTTATTTCCACTACTTTGCATTTTTCCAAAAATAAAATGGTACCCTGAACATTTTGAATTTATTTTTATGCTGAATGCAAATGCATTTAGAGCACTGGGATAGTTGATCTTTTTGCACATCACCACATCTCTTCTGGTGTAGTGCCATGAAGAGTACATAAAATTTGCTCCGAATGACGTGTTTATCAATCATTACTATTACTATACCTCTACCCTCTATATCATCACACAAAAATTTGTCTCTCGTATTTCTACTTTTTCAAACTGTTTGTAGTTGATCACTGCCTTACCTGTCTTTAAAAAGAAATTCTGAAGGTGCTTAAGTTTTTTCTGGCCACTGCCAAAAATATGGATAAACTTAATATTCTGACAAAACATCCTGCCAGAAGAGGAACCATGTATCAAAATCCAATAACCTATCCAACATCTGATTATTTCAGTATCTTGCATGCCTGTATTGGCTGACTAGACTCCAACCAGCATCAGTAAGAAAGTTCCCTTCTGTTTCGCACTAATACTGACCAGCTATATAACACAGCACGTACATGCACTCTGTTTAAGCTCTCTCCACTCTCATTCTAAGAATGATGCTCTAGCTAAATAAAATTTACATGAAATGCATTTGCAATTGCAAATAGGAATGACAATAATTTGTGTTGGACTGGGACACGAACCCAGATTTCCCACTTATCGTGAGCAGTCGCTTATTGTTTGGCTATTCGAGCATGACTCATGGCCTGACCCAAACTTATATATGTTTTGAACCATGTGATTACAATCTGCTCTTGTACATCCATTATGTATATTTCTGTATGTACAGGTGAAACATTTTACTTGAAAGTCACTTCCCGGTGTCAGTGGATAAACTTTTATTTTAGTGCCTGTGTTATTCCAAATGATAAAGCAAAGTTCCTTCAGACACACAAACTTCTTCGAAGGAACTTTACATCATAATTCGGAACAACAGAGGCACTGCAATATCAGATTAAAATTTATGTCTGCAGTTTGTTTGACTTATGATGAAAGTTCAAAGACAGTTACATGGTAAAGCAAAACAAAAATCTTTACAACAAAGAAAATTGCAAATACAGCTACTGACTTGAAAAGGAAGTTTAAGCTTACCTGGAATGGCTTCTCCCCAGTATGGACAAGCTGGTGCCTCTTGAGTTTGGAGCTCTCAACAAATGCTTTTCCACACTCTGCACACACATGTACTCTCGGACCATGAGTATGTAGGTGTTTGCGCATTGCAGAGTTGTCCCGAAACATTTTTGTGCAGCCTTTGTGAGGGCAAGCAATTGTCCGGTCAACTCCATCACTCACCTGCTTCTTGGTTTTCATTTTGTGTCCAGGCCTATTTATAATAAATACAACAATAAAAGTTTATTAGAAATATTATATAAGGAATGTGTGATAATACAGTATCACAAATCCACTCATGTCCTCAGTACTAATTCAAGGGGTGTGAGAGACTGATAATGGAGATATTTAGTTTATGGTGAAGAATTGAGAATTACAGTGCATTTAAATTAGTTGTGACTTTTGACAGTTCAGTATGGAGCAAGGGGAGGGAAGCATAGTTGTCAGCGTGAGTGTGGTGCGCCAGTAGGTGTTGATAATGCCACGCCAACTTGACTGCACAAACAAGGTTGCACAAGCTGACCGATCAGCTAATGACATCTGATTCTCACAAACCCCACAGGTTAATTCAGTTCCATAATGAACTGCCTATAACTTCGTTAATGCTCATAGATATTATAATATTTCAATATTAGGTGAACTACTACATGAAATTCTTAAAATTTGCAGTGAAAAATAAGGGTCGCTATGAATTTGCATTTCATCCATGTTGGGTCATACATTGGTTCACAGGAAATGTTGAAAACATTATTCTTTAACCCTAGAGGATTATCACAATCTGTCATCAGTCTCGAGAAAATGGAATGTATGTAAACCGCTACGTCACAAATGCACGCACCAGTGAAAAAGCCAGAAAGAAATATTCATAAATCACACATATCTCATTCAAGTTATCAAAACAACATTTTGGCAAATGATAGTACACAAAGAGCAGAAAATGATGCCATATGATGAATATATGCAAAACTTCCATACCCAACGTGATAATCTAGTAACTACAGGGTCTCCCACCCCCCATTAAAATAATGTAATCGATAGCTGTTGAAACAACAATTGCTGTGGATTTTGTGATAACATAAGTGAAGAAATTAGGCTTTCATTTTATTCTGAGAATGGGCTTTTTCATAAACAATTGACTTGCCTTGCCCTCAGCTACTAGTTTAATGACACACTATTTCAGGATTCCATCAAAATTTCAAATGCATCAGAATGTTAGCGAGATGAATATTTGTTAACTTTGCTGTGGCAAAAGAAACAGATTTTAACATGGTAATAAGAGAAGTTACTTATTACTCCAAACTTGTCATAGTCCTTCATGAATCCATCTCTCCACTACCTTCTTAGTATGTCTGAACAACTCAAAACATGCCCTGTGGTGTAGTGCTTCCAATAGCTTCAGATCAGCCTGTGCATATTCTCAGTCAGATTTAAATGAGCACGATACGGAGGAAGCCCAAGTAAACTATGTCCTTTACTGCCAGCTAGTTTGTTAACCAGTATTGTGGTATTGTGGAGTTTTGGCTTGTACAGCCCAAGTTCCAGTAACTCTGCCTCATACATGCTATGTTCAACTTTATCCAGTGAAACATTTCTGTTTATCCAGAGCAAAATATCTGCTTTCATCCACTGCATTGTTGTAGCTTTAGCCAATACAATAGAGAGGTACAGTGCATTGTCCATTATTACTGTTGAACTCTGGGGAATATTTTGCAGCAGAACATTATCTTCACAGGCAGTGAAGGTGTTGCTGAACATCCACTTTTATTGTGAATCTTATGTGCTCAGGTGTGCTGCACTGTTGTTGTTAATGCAGTGCCAACACAAAACACTTATCGCAATACTTGACAAAGGCAGAACAGTTCAGTGCTAGAAAATACCAATCTACAATGAGAGCTGATGAATGGAAACACATCTATTGTGCGACACCACATAGTAATGTTTATCCATTGTGTGGCAACAGAGGCACTTTACCAACCGAGCCACTGTTGGCGTGGCAGGGAAAACTGGATTGCCACTCTGTTACCTGGATAATGGCATCATGTCCCCTCCGGTAACCCAAATTTAAACGCACTTAATGCAACAGTATGCTGTAAATAGTTGTGACACTTTGAGAATGCAAAATCATATATATATATATATATATATATATATATATATATATAAAAAATAGAGGGAAACATTCCACGTGGGAAAAATATATCTAAAAAGAAAGATGATGAATCTTACCAAACAAAAGCGCTGGCAGGTCGATAGACACACAAACAAACACAAACATACACACAAAATTCTAGCTTTCGCAACCAATGGTTGCCTCGTCAGGAAAGAGGGAGGGAGAAGGAAAGACAAAAGGATATGGGTTTTAAGGGAGAGGGTAAGGAGTCATTCCAATCCCGGGAGCGGAAAGACTTACCTTAGGGGGAAAAAAAGGACAGGTATACACTCGCACACACACACATATCCATCCACACATACACAGACACAAGCAGACATTTGTAAAGGCAAAGAGTTTGGGCAGAGATGTCAGTCGGGGCGGATGTACAGAGGCAAAGATGAAGTTGAAAGACAGGTGAGGTATGAGCGGCGGCAAATTGAAATTAGAAATTAGCGGAGATTGAGGCCTGGCGGATAGCGAGAAGAAAGGATATGCTGAAGGGCAAGTTCCCATCTCCGGAGTTCTGACAGGTTGGTGTTAGTGGGAAGTATCCAGATAACCCGGACAGTGTAACACTGTGCCAAGATGTGCTGGCCATGCACCAAGGCATGTTTAGCCACAGGGTGATCCTCATTACCAACAAACACTGTCTGCCTGTGTCCATTCATGCGAATGGACAGTTTGTTGCTGGTCATTCCCACATAGAACGCTTCACAGTGTAGGCAGGTCAGTTGGTAAATCACGTGGGTGCTTTCACACGTGGCTCTGCCTTTGATCGTGTACACCTTCCGGGTTACAGGACTGGAATAGGTGGTGGTGGGAGGGTGCATGGGACAGGTTTTACACCGGGGGCGGTTACAGGGGTAGGAGCCAGAGGGTAGGGAAGGTGGTTTGGGGATTTCATAGGGATGAACTAAGAGGTTGCGAAGGTTAGGTGGACGGCGGAAAGACACTCTTGGTGGAGTGGGGAGGATTTCATGAAGGATGGATCTCATTTCAGGGCAGGATTTGAGGAAGTCGTATCCCTGCTGGAGAGCCACATTCAGAATCTGATCCAGTCCCGGAAAGTATCCTGTCACAAGTGGGGCACTTTTGGGGTTCTTCTGTGGAAGGTTCCGGGTTTGAGGAGATGAGGATGTGGCTCTGGTTATTTGCTTCTGTACCAGGTCGGGAGGGTAGTTGCGGGATGCAAAAGCTGTTTTCAGGTTGTTGGTGTAATGGTTCAAGGATTCCGGACTGGAGCAGATTCGTTTGCCACGAAGACCTAGGCTGTAGGGAAGGGACCGTTTGATGTGGAATGGGTGGCAGCTGTCATAATGGAGGTACTGTTGCTTGTTGGTGGGTTTAATGTGGACGGACGTGTGAAGCTGGCCATTGGACAGGTGGAGGTCAACGTCAAGGAAAGTGGCATGGGATTTGGAGTAGGACCAGGTGAATCTGATGGAACCAAAGGAGTTAAGGTTGGAGAGGAAATTCTGGAGTTCTTCTTCACTGTGAGTCCAGATCACGAAAATGTCATCAATAAATCTGTACCAAACTTCGGGTTGGCAGGCCTGGGTAACCAGGAAGGCTTCCTCTAAGCGACCCATGAATAGGTTGGCATACGAGGGGGCCATCCTGGTACCCATGGCTGTTCCCTTTAATTGTTGGTATGTCTGGCCTTCAAAAGTGAAGAAGTTGTGGGTCAGGATGAAGCTGGCTAAGGTAATGAGGAAAGAGGTTTTAGGTAGGGCGGCAGGTGATCGGCGTGAAAGGAAGTGCTCCATCGCAGCGAGGCCCTGGACATGCGGAATATTTGTGTATAAGGAAGTGGCATCAATGGTTACAAGGATGGTTTCCGGGGGTAACAGACTGGGTAGGGATTCCAGGCGTTTGAGAAAGTGGTTGGTGTCTTTGATGAAGGATGGGAGACTGCATGTAATGGGTTGAAGGTGTTGATCTACGTAGGCAGAGATGCGTTCGGTGGGGGCTTGGTAACCAGCTACAATGGGACGGCCGGGATGATTGGGTTTGTGAATTTTGGGAAGAAGGTAGAAGGTAGGGGTGCGGGGTGTTGGTGGGGTCAGGAGGTTGATGGAGTCGGGTGAACGAACCTTAGGCCCCCTACAAAACCTTTCACCCGACTCCATCAACCACCTGACCCCACCAACACCCCGCACCCCTACCTTCTACCTTCTTCCCAAAATTCACAAACCCAATCATCCCGGCCGTCCCATTGTAGCTGGTTACCAAGCCCCCACCGAACGCATCTCTGCCTACGTAGATCAACACCTTCAACCCATTACATGCAGTCTCCCATCCTTCATCAAAGACACCAACCACTTTCTCAAACGCCTGGAATCCCTACCCAGTCTGTTACCCCCGGAAACCATCCTTGTAACCATTGATGCCACTTCCTTATACACAAATATTCCGCATGTCCAGGGCCTCGCTGCGATGGAGCACTTCCTTTCACGCCGATCACCTGCCGCCCTACCTAAAACCTCTTTCCTCATTACCTTAGCCAGCTTCATCCTGACCCACAACTTCTTCACTTTTGAAGGCCAGACATACCAACAATTAAAGGGAACAGCCATGGGTACCAGGATGGCCCCCTCGTATGCCAACCTATTCATGGGTCGCTTAGAGGAAGCCTTCCTGGTTACCCAGGCCTGCCAACCCGAAGTTTGGTACAGATTTATTGATGACATTTTCGTGATCTGGACTCACAGTGAAGAAGAACTCCAGAATTTCCTCTCCAACCTTAACTCCTTTGGTTCCATCAGATTCACCTGGTCCTACTCCAAATCCCATGCCACTTTCCTTGACGTTGACCTCCACCTGTCCAATGGCCAGCTTCACACGTCCGTCCACATTAAACCCACCAACAAGCAACAGTACCTCCATTATGACAGCTGCCACCCATTCCACATCAAACGGTCCCTTCCCTACAGCCTAGGTCTTCGTGGCAAACGAATCTGCTCCAGTCCGGAATCCTTGAACCATTACACCAACAACCTGAAAACAGCTTTTGCATCCCGCAACTACCCTCCCGACCTGGTACAGAAGCAAATAACCAGAGCCACATCCTCATCTCCTCAAACCCGGAACCTTCCACAGAAGAACCCCAAAAGTGCCCCACTTGTGACAGGATACTTTCCGGGACTGGATCAGATTCTGAATGTGGCTCTCCAGCAGGGATACGACTTCCTCAAATCCTGCCCTGAAATGAGATCCATCCTTCATGAAATCCTCCCCACTCCACCAAGAGTGTCTTTCCGCCGTCCACCTAACCTTCGCAACCTCTTAGTTCATCCCTATGAAATCCCCAAACCACCTTCCCTACCCTCTGGCTCCTACCCCTGTAACCGCCCCCGGTGTAAAACCTGTCCCATGCACCCTCCCACCACCACCTATTCCAGTCCTGTAACCCGGAAGGTGTACACGATCAAAGGCAGAGCCACGTGTGAAAGCACCCACGTGATTTACCAACTGACCTGCCTACACTGTGAAGCGTTCTATGTGGGAATGACCAGCAACAAACTGTCCATTCGCATGAATGGACACAGGCAGACAGTGTTTGTTGGTAATGAGGATCACCCTGTGGCTAAACATGCCTTGGTGCACGGCCAGCACATCTTGGCACAGTGTTACACTGTCCGGGTTATCTGGATACTTCCCACTAACACCAACCTGTCAGAACTCCGGAGATGGGAACTTGCCCTTCAGCATATCCTTTCTTCTCGCTATCCGCCAGGCCTCAATCTCCGCTAATTTCTAATTTCAATTTGCCGCCGCTCATACCTCACCTGTCTTTCAACTTCATCTTTGCCTCTGTACATCCGCCCCGACTGACATCTCTGCCCAAACTCTTTGCCTTTACAAATGTCTGCTTGTGTCTGTGTATGTGTGGATGGATATGTGTGTGTGTGCGAGTGTATACCTGTCCTTTTTTCCCCCTAAGGTAAGTCTTTCCGCTCCCGGGATTGGAATGACTCCTTACCCTCACCCTTAAAACCCATATCCTTTTGTCTTTCCTTCTCCCTCCCTCTTTCCTGACGAGGCAACCATTGGTTGCGAAAGCTAGAATTTTGTGTGTATGTTTGTGTTTGTTTGTGTGTCTATCGACCTGCCAGCGCTTTTGTTTGGTAAGTTTCATCATCTTTCTTTTTAGATATATATATGGATGGATAGGCGTGTGTGTGTGTGTGTGTGTGTGTGTGTGGGGGGGGGGGGCGCGTGCGTGCGCGAGTGTATACCTGTCCCTTTTTCCCCCTAAGGTAAGTCTTTCCGCTCCCCGGGATTGGAATGACTCCTTACCCTCTCCCTTAAAACCCGCATCCTTTCTTCTTTCCCTCTCCTTCCCTCTTTCCTGATGAAGCAACCGTGGGTTGCGAAAGCTTGAAATTTGTGTGTTTTTTATTGTGTCTATCTACCAGCACTTCCTCGTTTGGTAAGTCACAGCATCTTTGTTTTTTAATATATATTTCCCATGTGGAATGTTTCTTTCTATTATATATATATGACACAATTCATTCAAATCTGTCATGTTTCAAATAATGTAATCAAAATGAGTACTGCTCACACATTTTTGCACAATGGAGTATGGCATCCATGGCTCTGCACAACATCACTATCAGAATGCACTGTACTGCAGCTCAAATGGATTCTCGTATTCTTGGAAGTTATATAAAGTATATCCATAAAAAAAATGAATACAGATTAATTTGGGAAATGTGCAGACCATGTTACAGCCTCATTACATGACATTAGCCTCTCTGGAAATTTGTCAGAGTCCTCATTGTGTGCAGTATGGCACCATCCTGTTGGGATCACTTTAAAGGATGTCCAGCACACCAAACATGCTCTTCATTTGCATAAAATTCCACGCTTTCGATGATATCCACCATAATCTTTGTCAGGGGCTGAGTGTCGTAAACTGACAAGGTTCCCTCCTTTATACTCCAGAATGGCATCCAATTGGGTAGATTAAACAAGAACTTTGTTGCAAAAAAACTTTGTAATTGTGTTCTTCATAGTGTTTCCCCTAACCCAACATACACAGCTTTTGCTCCCCTATTTAAATTTATCACTCCTGAAAAAAGCCAAATTTTAACTGGTAATGAGCATTTGAACAAGTGGTAACTCGTGGACCTGCAGATGTCTGCGCATTACTGCATTTTAGTGCGTGCAACTGCTTGAATTTGCACGTGCAATGACCTGATTGGCTAATGTCAATACTAATTAAACCCAAAACAGTGAAATGTATCAATCTTTTTTCTTAACAATTATTTATCAGCACAATCTGGCCTACAACACAATTACAAGCTTTTCTGACCATCCTGTATAGAATCTAGCTTCATGAATAGCAGAATGCTTTGGACTCTACTGTACTGCCTCTCTTACAGTCTCTACAATGTCAAGAAGTTTGAATAAATCATCAATGAGCTGTAAATCACTTGGCTGTGACTGGAGCCGTTTCTTTCAAGTCTTTCACGCAACTCAAAATGATCTGCCATAACAAGACTCCTCTGTTTCTTCTAATGTTGAATCAATGTCGGAAAATATGTTATACCACTGCATCACTGCTTTTGAAGAAAACTTCAACTGTGAAGGCCAATGCTTGGTCCACCAACATTCCATGACTACTAAAGACTATGAACTACTGTGTACAACTTGAATTGGCACACTACTATTGGGAACTGTGCATGGCACGCATTTATGATTGCCTTAACTACTTCTGGTGCACCATGTAAAATAAATGAGGAAATACTACCTTCGATAAGGCTATCTGCAACAAAGCACTATGATGTTAAAACTATCAAAGGTTCAGAATAGCTTTGATGCACTATATTTTTGTTCAAAAACCTTCCATGCATTGTTCTTTTGTATGTATTTCAATGGCATATGGTATAAATATGGTCATTCATTCAGGTGGGCAGAAGAATTTAATTACTGCTGCGCAAGTGTTGATGGTGGGTGGCTCCTTATGTATGGAATCATGTTCATTTCCCTCACAGCCAAATTATCATATTTCAGTGCACCCTAGACCTCGGGCTGTGGAATCAATCTAACACTATGAACTCTATCCACAAAAGAATAAAAATAAAAATGAATAAATATTGAAAGGAATATTCACAGTTGTCTCCCTCACACAAACACATACACCCACACCAGAAACAAACCGAGTGGACGTATCACTGCTTTATGGGTCTGTGAAGCTAAAGTGTGCTGGTTTTATTGTTTATTTTTCCTTACTCTAAAAATATGAAATCTGACTGACATACAGCAATGAACATCTCTCCAATCTGTCTGATTTTCAGTATGAGCTGCCGAGCAAAAATATCAGGAAACTTGGCATCTAATAGAATTATTACCTTTATTCCAAGTTAAAAGTGATTAAAGACAGCTTTGTTATCGTGAGAAATTTCATTATAAAACCAGCTAGTTTTTCAGAAAAATAGATGATACATACTTCGAACAGAGGGGAAGGAAATAATAAAAAACACTGAGTTGCAAAGAGCGCCAAAAAAATCTCTTTATTTCAACCACAGGAGGGTAATGATGAACACCATTGTGTGAAACTGGAATGTCAGGTGTCAGCTGTATCAATATTCTGAAGGGATGGGAATGCTGAGGTTAGTTTCTCTTCTGTGTACAGTTATAGGCTTCATATGGCTCTTTTCACATTAGAGTAGAGTGAGGTATCTATGTATTGGGGCATAGCATTTGAAAAGAGAACCAGGTGTTCTTTTGAAATAATCTTTCAATATCGCATGGTTACAAATTTATTTTTTCTTTAATTGATTACATTGGACAGGTTTAATGTAAATGGTTTCTTAAAGCCCACCAAAACTGCCAGGAAAAAAAGAACACCAAAACCAGCACAAAAAATCCTCCCAAACTGGTAGGGGGAAAAAAAACTAAAATGGTACTCAATGACTCCAAAATTTGTACAAAATAAATGTTTTGTGCTGTCCCTATATAATCTTTTATGGCTAGAAAGCCTATTATCTTTGAAAACTGGTGCCAAAATATCGCCAACTGTTCATTTTAAAAGCACAGCCTTCTTGCCACAGGGAATTTTCACTCTGCAGCAGAGAGAGCACTGATATTACACTTCCTGGCAGGTAAATAGCATGTGCCAGGTTGGGACTAAACCCTGGAACCTTTGTCTTTCAGGAGCAAGTGCTCTCCCAATCGAGCTACCTGAGTATGAATCACAACCTGATCCCATAGCTTTACTTCCACCAGTACCTTATCTTCTACCTCCCAAAGCTCACAGAAGTTCTATTACCAAATGAGTGTTGAACATGCATCATACAAAACAAAGAGTACTAAATACATTTGCTGCAATGGCACATTGCAGGAGAATAGACAACACAAAAGTGTTAACTTATTGGGATACAATTATACAAAACACACACACACACACACACACACACACACACACACACACACACACACACACACACACACAAGATTTGATAATGGCACAATAATTTAAATTAGATGAGGGCTACACAGCTGGTAGGACATGGGAGTGAGCTTTGGACAGGCAAAAACAATGAATGACAAAGGAGGAGGAAGTGGCACTTTCAAAGAACACTCAACCCTCAAGCTCAAGAAAACACCACACATCGCTGTAGGATGTTATACCCACTGCAAGGTGCCAAGTTGTTCTTTCACTGCATGTGTAACTTCAGCCCATCTCTACAAGATCCTGGACTGCTGCTTCAAATATATGAGGATACCTTATCATTCCTATCAATCAATAATCTTAACTCCTGAAGATGAGGGCAGTTAAAACTGAAGAATTTTATTGGTAATTGAAACTGTCACAAGGAATAATACTCATGATGTAGCTTATTACTATTGCAGAACATAAAAAACGACATTCAGACATACAGAAATATGGTATCTAGAGAATGAGGAATTTTTTACCCTTCTAGTGGAACCTTACGAGTTAAGTAATATCCTAAATTCTTTATACAACCAATCATTTGCCATGGGAACATTTCACAATTGACTGACTAAAATGTGTTGAAGGCAAGTTCCTGCCAAAGAAATGGGGTAAAGAAATACAGTTCACTTCCACCCAATAACATTTTTGCCAGCATTCTACAAAATTTTTGAAAATATTATGTAGAAGGGGCTTCTTAGCTCTCTCAGTGCAAGATGTTTTCTGAAGTATCACGCAAAAAAAAACCACCATTTGATTTTAAAGTAAAACGCAGGCCTTTACAAAATGTATATGAATTTTCTGTGACTTTTTGAAAGTGTCTGGCTGACTGAATCAAAAGATCCTTTAAAGTAAATTAGGATATTTACAAATCATACTGACAGTGCCAAATAACTGCTTCATGTCTTATCTTTAAAAATAGTCAAACACTGTCAATATGAAACAAAATTAATTAGGCTATCAGTGAACATTTGATTGAAAAGTAATTACACACACTGTCCCTGGAGGTTTTGTTAGAGAACCATTACTTGCGTATATTATTGACCCTTCGTCAATAATTACACTACCAGATTCAAAGTTTGCTTTTTTAGCAGAGGAAATAAATACTGCTGAAAACAGCAACTTGATAACAGGTGTGGAAAAAGCTATTAAAGAAAATTTCTGAAAGGTTACAAATGGTCTGTAACCACTTTAAAGTCATTAAAATTTGAAAAGACTAATAATACACAGTTCAGAACCTGTAAAAGATTTCAACCCAGCATACAGACAAAATAGAAAAGGTTGGTGGCATTAAATTCTCAGAGTACAGTTTGGTAATAAGATCAGATACATCTGTTAACTATTAAATGTAAATTTGTGTGTCAGGAAGTATTTTCTGAAAGTGTGTCTGGAACATAGCCTTGTATGCAAGTGAAACATGGGCGATAAACAGTACTGATACGAAAATAGAAGCTTCAGAAATATGGTGCTGCAAAAGAATGCTAAAGAACAGATGTGTAAATCAGATGACTACTGAAGAGCCACTAAACTGAATTAGGGAGAAACAATATTAAAGGAATAGATCAGTTGCAGGACACATCCTGAGGCATCAAGGTACAGTAAGCTGGACGATAAGAACAGCGTATGGGAACAGGGATGTGGGTATAACAATTGGAGTGGAAGACCAAGGTTGGCTACAGGAGGCAAGTTTGAGTGGATGCAGTTGGCAGTCATTATACAGAGATGAAGAGGCTTCCACAGAATGGACTGGTATGGAGAACTGCTTAAGACAGTCTTTGAACTGAAGACTACAACAATAACAAAATCATTTGGTTGTAATTACCAGTGAACGCCTGAAATACCCAAAAAATCATTATTTTAAATGCACATGCTGACAAAAAAATTACAAAGGAGCTAACTTTGTTTACCGCCATTCCATATGTCATATGGTATCATATTTTGGTGTAACTCTGTAAGTTAAGTTTTCCACAACAGAAAGCATTTAATATGATTACTTGTGATAGCAATTCATAAACATCCTGCAGGAACTTGTCCAATGAACTGTGTATGCCAACTATGGCTACTCAGTATTCTTATTTTTTAATCACATTTGTTGAAGTTAATATCCCACTATTTTCAACTAACAGTTCAGTTCACAAATTTAATTCTAGGAATAAAGCCTTGTGGCTTTAAAGTATAGGAACCCTCATTTCCTATCTATATAAAAATGTGTTATTTGCTGTTCAGGATGAACTTGGTTCAAAATGTGTCCATTATTTAGGAACATGTAGTTCAGTAACATCTCACAAAATCATAGAAACTTAGCCACTAATAAGATAAATTTCAGAAAAGCAAGTCTGAAGGACATGCTAGGGGACAACACCCAGTCTATCAACAAATTTCTAGTGAAGCTAGTTGATGTTGGTTGGTTGGTTGGTTTGGGGGATGAAAGGGACCAGACTGCCATGGTCATCGGTCCCTTTTTCCAAAGACAAAGAACACCCACAGAGAATAAAAAAAGAGGAACAGAAGAGATCACAGACGATACAGAACAATAGAGACGGAGACAAGGACAAGACAAAACGAACTAAAACCACACAGAGTGTGACGGTGGTTGGCCGACCATAGAAATAAATAAGGAAAAGCCAACCACTTAGAAACACATTAAAAAACCAGTGGAAAATCATAGGCCAAAGGCCAGAGTCAACACAAAACAATAAAATAAAACAGAAACACTCAGAGTAAATGATAAAATCCCCCTGCCCGAAGAAAACGTAAAACTAAGTCAGCCATAGTGGAGTCGTCTGTTAAAAGGGCAGGGAGCGTAGCAGGCAGCGCAAATGTCTGCCTGACCACTGCTAAAAGGGGGCAGGCCAGCAAAATGTGGGCCACTGTCAAAGCTGCCCCACAGCGACAGAGAGGAGGGTCCTCCCGGCGCAGTAAATAACTGTGTGTCAGCCGGGAGTGGCCAATGCGGAGCCGGCAAAGAACTACTGAGTCCCTGCGAGTGGCTCGCAGAGATGACCGCCACACAGCCGTCGTCTCCTTGACAGCACGGAGTTTATTGCGCATTGGCAGTTCGCGCCATTCATCGTCCCATAGCGCCAAGATTTTGCGGCGGAAGACTGCCCGCAAATCGGTCTCTGGGAGGCCAACGTCCAGAGATGGCTGACTGGTGGCCTCTTTCGCCAGGCGGTCAACATGTTCGTTACCCGGGATACCGACATGACCGGGGGTCCACACAAAGACCACAGAGCGGCCGCAACAGGCGAGAATATGCAGAGACTCGTGGATAGCCATTACCAAACGAGAACGAGGGAAACACTGGTCGAGAGCTCGTAAACCGCTCAGGGAATCGCTACAGATAACGAAGGACTCGCCTGAGCAGGAGCGGATATACTCTAGGGCACGAAAGATGGCGACCAGTTCAGCAGTGTAAACGCTGCAGCCATCCGGCAAGGAACGTTGTTCGGAAAGGTCCCCTAGAGTGAGCGCATATCCGACACGACCAGCAACCATCGAACCGTCAGTGTAAACAACACCAGAGCCCTGATACGTGGCCAGGATAGAATAAAAGCGGCGGCGGAAGGCCTCTGGAGGGACTGAGTCCTTACGGCCCTGTGCCAAGTCGAGCCGAAGGCTAGGGCGACGAACACACCATGGGGGTGTATGCAAAGTAGCCCGGAAAGGAGGTGGAACAGTGAAACCCTGGAGCCCAGAGAGAAGCTCCTTGACGCGGACCGCTATTGTACAACCAGACCGGGGCCGACGTTCTGGCATACGGATGACCGACCGTGGGAACAGGAGACGATAGTTTGGATGCCCGGGCGAGCTTAGAACATGGGCAGCATAAGCGGCCAGCAAACGTTGGCGTCGGAACCGCAGTGGAGGTACACCTGCCTCCACTAGTACGCTGTCCACAGGGCTGGTGCGGAAAGCACCAGTGGCAAGGCGTATCCCGCTGTGGAGAATCGGGTCCAGCACCCGTAACGCAGATGGGGATGCTGAGCCATAAGCCAGGCTCCCATAATCCAGACGGGACTGGATTAACGCCTGGTAGAGCCGCAACAGTGTAGAGCGGTCGGCGCCCCAGTGGGTGTTGCTCAAGCATCGCAGAGCGTTTAGATGCCGCCAACACGTCTGTTTCAGCTGCCGGATATGAGGCAGCCAAGTCAACCGGGCATCGAAAACCACCCCCAAAAACCTGTGGGTCTCCACCACAGCAAGGAGTTCGTCGGCAAGATAAAGCCGCGACTCAGGATGGACTGTTCGGCACCGGCAGAAATGCATAACGCAGGTCTTGGCTGCCGAAAACTGAAACCCATGCGCTACAGCCCAAGACTGCGCCTTACGGATAGCGCCCTGTAGCTGACGTTCAACAGCTGCAATGCCAGTAGAGCTGTAATAAAGGCAGAAGTCGTCAGCATACAGGGAAGCGGAGACAGAATTTCCCACAGCCGCAGCAAGCCCGTTAATGGCTATTAAAAACAGACAGACACTTAAAACAGAGCCCTGTGGCACACCGTTCTCCTGGACGTGGGAGGAACTATACGAGGCCGCGACTTGCACGCGGAAGGTACGACACGACAGAAAATTGCGGATAAAAATCGGCAGAGGACCCCGAAGACCCCATCCATGGAGCGTAGAAAGAATGTGATGACGCCACGTCGTATCGTACGCCTTCCACATGTCGAAAAAGACAGCGGCCAGGTGCTGACGGCGGGAAAAGGCAGTACGGATGGCCGACTCCAGGCTCACCAGATTGTCGGTGGCGGAGCGGCCTTTACGGAACCCACCCTGAGACGGAGCCAGAAGGCCCCGAGACTCCAGTACCCAATGCAAGCGCCGGCTCACCATCCGTTCAAGCAACTTGCAAAGAACGTTGGTGAGGCTAATGGGACGGTAGCTGTCCACCTCCAGAGGGTTCTTTCCAGGTTTCAAAACGGGGATGACAATGCCTTCCCGCCATTGCGACGGAAACTCCCCCTCGACCCAAAGACGGTTGTAAAGATCGATAAGGCGCCGCTGGCAGTCCACTGAAAGGTGTTTCAGCATCTGACAGTGGATGCCATCTGGCCCAGGAGCGGTATCAGGGCAAGCAGCGAGGGCACTGCGAAATTCCCACTCACTAAATGGAGCATTGTAAGATTCTGGGTGGTTGGTGCGAAACGAAAGGCTCCGACGTTCCATCCGCTCTTTAATGGAGCGGAAGGCCTGGGGGTAATTCGCAGAAGCGGAACTCATAGCAAAATGCTCTGCTAAGCGATTGGCAATGACGTCGGAGTCAGTACAAACTGCTCCATTCAGTGAGAGCGCAGGGACGCTAGCAGGTGGCCGATAGCCGTAGACGCGTCGAATCTTGGCCCAGACCTGCGAGGGAGTGACATGGAGGCCAATGGTGGACACATACCGCTCCCAGCACTCCTTCTTGCCTTGGCGGATAAGGAGGCGGGCCCGCGCACGCAGCCGTTTGAAGGCGATAAGGTGGTCGAGGGAGGGGTGTCGCTTGTGACGCTGGAGCGCCCGCCGGCGATCTTTAATCGCTTCAGCGATCTCAGGCGACCACCAAGGCACAGCCTTCCGCCGAAGGGACCCACAGGAATGGGGAATGGCAGATTCGGCGGCAGTAACGATGCCGGTGGTGACCGATTGAACCACCGCATCAATGTCATCGGTAGAGAGAGGCTCAAAAGCGGCAGTGGAGGAGAACAAGTCCCAGTCAGCCTTATTCATAGCCCATCTGCTAGGGCGCCCAGAAGAGTGGCGCTGTGGTAGTGACAAAAAGATCGGAAAATGGTCACTACCACACAGGTCGTCATGCACACTCCAGTGGACAGACGGTAAGAGGCTATGGCTACAGATTGAAAGGTCAATGGCGGAGTAGGTGCCATGCGCCACACTGAAGTGTGTGAAGGCACCATCATTTAACAGCGAGAGATCGAGCTGCGACAATAAATGCTCAATGATGGCGCCTCGACCTGTTGCCACTGACCCACCCCACAGAGGGTTATGAGCGTTGAAGTCGCCCAATAGCAAGAAAGGTGGCGGCAATTGGGCGACCAGTGCAGCCAGGACATGCTGCGAGACATCACCATCCGGTGGAATGTAAAGACTGCAGACGGTAACAGCCTGTGGCGTCCACACGCGTACAGCGACAGCCTCTAAAGGCGTCTGGAGAGGGACAGACTCGCTGTGCAGAGTGTGAAGGACATAAATGCAGACGCCACCAGACACCCTTTCATAAGCTGCTCGGTTCTTGTAATAACCCCGATAGCCACGGAGGGCGGGGGTTCGCATCGCCGGAAACCAAGTTTCCTGGAGAGCAATGCAGAAGAAAGGGCGAAGGCTGAGAAGTTGGCGGAGCTCAGCTAAATGGTGGAAAAAACCGCCGCAGTTCCACTGGAGGATGGTATTGTCCATGGCTGAGAAAGGCGTGAAAGGACTGGGAAGGCAATTTACGCCGCTTGTTCACTCACTGCCACCGATTCAGTACCCGGACGAGAGGCATCCATGGCGTCTGAGGGACCAGCGAGAACAAGGTCCTCAGCGGACGCTAGAATCTCGACTTCATCCTCAGACGCAGAGCGCGAAAGGTGCGGTGGGGTTGGTGCCACCGCAAGTTCTTTAGCCTTAGAGGTCTTTCTCTTGGACTTCTCTCGCTGAACCTTGGGTTTCACCGGCTGGGAAGGCTTCACCGATTCAGTCTCCGGGACAGAGGAGGATCGTGAAGCCCTACGCCCGGCTGCTGGTGAGGACTTATGCCACTGGTGGCCGTCATCCTCCCCGCTGGGGGAACCCTGGGAAGGGAGCGTCCCAAGGGAACTCTTACGGGCGAGAGTAGCCGAAGAAGTTAGGCGCTTCTCCGGCTGAGAAGCGGGGACGGACGTCCCCGACGGGTGGGAGGAGGTTGCTCCTGAGGTAGGTGGTGCAGGAGCAACCGGTTGGGGAGAGCCCCCCACGGGCAAGGGGGCAGAAGGAGTCGTACTGCTTATCGAGCTGGCTGGAAGTCTCGCAACGGATGGAGCTAGCACAGTTGTTGTAGCAGCTGCATATGAAGATGTCATTCTCACTGGATGGAGTCTGTCATATTTCCGTTTGGCCTCAGTATAGGTCAGCCGGTCCAGGGTCTTATATTCCATGATTTTGCGCTCTTTCTGAAAGACTGTGCAGTCAGGCGAGCAAGGTGAATGGTGCTCCCCGCAGTTGACGCAGATGGGAGGCGGGGCACATGGAGTATCGGGATGAGACGGGCGTCCGCAATCTCGACATGTGAGGCTGGAAGTGCAGCGGGAAGACATGTGGCCGAACTTCCAGCACTTGAAGCACCGCATCGGGGGAGGGATATAGGGCTTGACGTCACATCGGTAGACCATCACCTTGACCTTTTCCAGTAACGTATCACCCTCGAAGGCCAAGATGAAGGCACCGGTAGCAACCTGATTGTCCCTCGGACCCCGATGAACGCGCCGGACGAAATGAACACCTCTACGTTCTAAGTTGGCGCGCAGCTCGTCATCAGACTGCAAAAGGAGATCCCTATGGAAAATAACACCCTGGACCATATTTAAACTCTTATGTGGCGTAATAGAAACGTTAACATCCCCCAACTTGTCACAAGCAAGTAACCTGCGGGACTGGGCGGAGGATGCCGTTTGTATCAGTACTGATCCAGAGCGCATTTTAGACAAGCCCTCCACCTCCCCAAACTTGTCCTCTAAATGCTCTACAAAGAACTGAGGCTTCACGGACATAAAAGATTCCCCGTCAGCTCTGGTACAGACGAGATACCGGGGCGAGTATCTTTCGCTCTCATTCATAGCCCTTCGTTCCTCCCATGGCGTGGCCAGGGAGGGGAACGATTTGGGGTCATACACATTAGCCTTGAATTGAGCCTTGGAACGCTTAGAGACTGCTGACGGCTGGCCGCCAGCAAGAGATGATGTACCACGCTTCATTGCGGGTCATCCGCCCTGATGCCACCTACTCCGACCAAGGGCCCTCCCCACGGGCGCCACCCAGCCACAGCAAAGGCCACCTGGCAGGATGGCCATTGCCGGGAGTCCCGATGCCCCAGGGAGATGGGCACCTACTCCTTGGCATACGTGGGGAGTGAACGGCGCAGGCATCAGTAGAGCGATCCCTGTGTTGTCAGGGGGCTACAACCAAGAGGGTACATGGCGACCCCACCACAACGGACTGGCTACCGTGCTGGATCTTAGGTGCAAAAATGGCCAAGGTCGTCGTCACAGTTAAAAGAAACACTGCAGAGTGCAGCGTGGTAATCGCCCATGAGATCGAAAACGAGCGGGACACCATCGCAACGACGAGAAAGACGGCAATAGGTCTAATTGCACGAAGGATACAGTGCACCATGTAAGGTGCCCTTCCCCAATTGGCTCGCTCTTCGGAATAATTTGGATAGATGGAGGTCAAACCCGAGAGGGGACCATCACATAAGGCCGAAACGTTTGAGACTCCTTTGAGTCGCCTCTTACGACAGGCAGGAATACCGCGGGCCTATACTAACCCCCGAACCCGCAGGGGGGGCTAGTTGATGTTAACGTTATTGATAAAACAACAGAAAATGAATACAGTGTAACAGTTTACTTTTGCAGTTCTTGTGTGTAGTAATATGATCACATAGTTAAACACTGATTTCCACTGAATTTTGGCAAGATACAACAGAGATTATTTTATGAGCTCTAATACATATATCTCTACTTCTCTGTGACACGTCAACAATGGCAATTCCAGGTTGGAATATCAACAGTATGCTACTCACCATAAAGATTACATGTTGAGTTGCTAACAGGCACAACAAAAAGACCGTTACACCCTCAAGTTTTGGCTAAAGTCCCACTACTAAATATGCCTTTGGCCAAAAACTAAATGTGTAACTTTTTTTCCGTTCTGCCTGTGTTATCTTTATGGTGATCAGCAATCTACCCCTTTCTGTATTGTTTCAATGACAACTATTATATTGTTCTTTAAATGAGAATAATATTTCATACTTTTGATTTGTGGGCTGTCCTTGGGAACCACTTCATCGAAAGTCTGTGGAATGAACATTACACATAAGCGCGTTATTTCTTGTGTAAAATACGTATTGTACATGTGTGTTCTGACATGTTTCACATTCATTAGGATCTCCTTATTTTGGGTTTGTGGTACAAATTACATATCTATATCTAAAAACAAAGATGATGTGACTTACCAAACAAAAGCGCTGGCAGTTCGATAGACACACAAACAAACACAAACACACACACAAAATTCAAGCTTTCGCAACAAACGGTTGCTTCATCAGGAAAGAGGGAAGGAGAGGGAAAGACGAAAGGATGTGGGTTTTAAGGGAGAGGGTAAGGAGTCATTCCAATCCCGGGAGCGGAAAGACTTACCTTAGGGGGAAAAAAGGACAGGTATACACTCGCACACACACACATATCCATCCCCATCATCAGGAAAGATATCTAGTGTAAAATAATCTACAAAATGCACAATCTCAACACATATTATGATCATAAATTAAATTAATTCAGTGCACTGCAGAAATTCATCCTACAATCATGCATTAAATGGAACTGCATAAAATACCCTGAGCCTAACAGCTTCATAATAGAACTACCTATGGTGGCATAGTATTATCACTTTCAATGAAAATCTGTATTCCGTACAGTATTAAAAAGGCAAATTTTATACATGCAATATATGGAAGCATACCTAGCAAACTCTGCTAGCTGCTTCGGATCACTCAAATCCAGACCAGGAATACCTTCTGGTGGTATCCTTTTACCAGTCATGTATTCTTCATAATCAGGATCTGGTTCTGGGTTACTGCCTTCATCTGCGACAAATGAGAGAAGAAATGCTGCTTATTACTTTTCTTCTACACTCTTTCAGACAAAGGAACAAATAAGCTCATCATTAAACAATGCTCATTTTTCAGACAGCTAAAGCTATTTCCAACATTTTTACCACAGACAATATAATGAATATTTATTTTTATACTTGCATATTCACTATGCCCAATTTTATTTCCCTCTTGAAACATTTTTGTATATGTTGAAAACAAGTGTCACGTATTCCAACAGCAGGAAATATTGATCGAACCTAGAAGCAAAGTTACTAAAATTACATGTCCGGAAACCACTATATGCCGAGATACAAGATACTGAAGACATGCAGTTCACACTCTGCATTTTATTTACAGTTGAGGAAGGATTGAAAAGAGATGGCACAGTAAACTACCACAACACACACATGTGGGCAAATGCAAGTGCTAAACCAAGCAGGGAGCAGAGGCATCGGCACTGCTTCAGCATCAACATATGGGCATGAACTGTCAGTGATAGATTCTTAGGGCCACACACTTTATCGAACAGATCAACTGGTGCTGTGTGTTACTGATTTAAGCACAACGAATTACCTGCACTAATGGAAAACATTCTCTGTGCAAGACGAGGACTGGTTTATGCACGACAGGGCACCACCTTATTTTCTATGAATTGTGGGGCAGTACCACACTGCAACGTTTCATGGGTAATGGATTGGTAGAAGATGTCTGGTAGCATGGGCTCCCTTTTCACTGGATCTGAAGCCACTGGATTTCTGACTATGGGGACATTTAAAGGCACTGCTGTATGCCCAACTCACTGACAATGTGCAGGCGTTACAGGAGTGTGTGACAAATGCATGTGACACAATCTGAAGGGAGGCAGATTTATTTAAAAGAATGTGCGATTCACTGATAAGACGAGCTGGAGGAATGTGTCATGATGTGTGTTAACCACATGCAGCACTACTTACAGTGTATCTTTCTAACACATAGATGAGAATGAGGGGACATATTGCTACATATCTCAACAGATGTTGCTTTCCAGATAAATCATTATAGGAAGTTTTCTTCAAGTTCTGACCAATACCACCTCCTGTAGGAACATGAGACACTAAAAAAATTTCCGTATACTGATATCAATAATCAACTTCTAACATCATTAGTGTCACAACAAAAATTAACAATTATTTATTCGGAACCTGAGTCTACAGTTGCTATGAATTTGACGACGACTCCACGCTTCCTGGATAGCTTTTTCATACTACTGTACAGTCCTGGCTTAGGCAACTTTCAAATATCCTGTCAAAAGGTTTTTGATAAAACAACATTGGATCTTCAGTTATAGATGTCTGCAAGTGGGTGCTCCTGCTCCCCCACCCATCCATTCTCAGTACATGTCAGATTTCAATTGTGATCTACAAAGAACAAATACTGACTGGATAGGCATCAATTATCTGGTAAATGACAAACTTTTTATGTCATCTATAAAATTTACTTTCTGTGACATTACAAATCTCAAAACTAACTAATTTACATCAGAAATGACAATTTTAGATTCCAGTCATCATTCCTGTATAAATTGTTGCAGATATTTATGTCTTCAGTACTGATGATCAAACAGCTAACTAATTTATCTAGTATGTTATTAAATCTAGCATAAATTAATATTCTGTTCAGTTACCGATTTAATTATAAATAAAAAATGATGTGCTACAGATCTAATACTGTTTTATTAACAACATTAAAAGCGTTCTTCAAAATGACCGGTGATCGAAACTGTACTAAAACATGACAATAAACTAAAAATTTACAGTTGCAGGCAACATGGAGACATTAAATAATCAAATTTTGGAATCAGGTGGGCATTGACTGAGGAAATGTTCAACAGCAGACGGACCATGTACATCGAGGGTGCTGGTATAGAGGGAGGGGACATCAATGGTAACAAGCAAGGCGTGTGGTGGGAGTGGAATTGGCACAGATTTCAGATAATCTAGGAAATATTGGTATCTTTAATATAGTATGGAAGTCTTTGTACTACGGATTGCAGGTGTTGGGTCAACTATGTTCGGTGGGTGCTGTGAAGCCAGCAACTATAGGGCAGTTAGAATGACTGGATTTGTGGATCTTAGGTAAGAAGGTAAAAGGAGGGCGTACTTGGTTTGGGTGGAGTAGGAAGTTCTATGGATTGAGGTGCTAACCCTTGTGAGCATCCTAAGGTTTTTAGGGTGGCCTGCAGGCCAATTTGAATCACAGGGATGGGATCTTGATGGCAGATGCTGTATGTAGTGGTGTCAGACAGCTGACACAGACCTGCACTAACATACTCCTATGGGTCAAGTACCACAAACGTAGATCCTTTGTCTCCTGGGAGGATAATGATGGTGTCATCAGCTTTTAGGGAACTTAGAGCTTGGAGTTCTGTAGAGGATAGGTTAGGGTCATGTTTTAGGGACCTGAGGAAAGGTTCGGAAGCAATGCTGGACATGAGCAATTCTTGGAAGGCTTGTAAGGGATGATTTTGAGGTAGTGGTGATGGATCAAGTTGGGATTGTGGTCAAAACTATTCAAGGAAGGGTTCAATGACACGTTTGCCGTTGGATAGTTTTTGGCAGTGGGTTGCAAAGTGATATTTCCAGTTGACCTTAAGTGTGAAGGATAGTAGGTCCTTCACCAAAGCAGCATGATTAAATGCACATTTAGATCTGGAAGTGAGATGCTTGGATAATACGGATAATTCAGGGGGTGGGGGAGTGTTTTGGGTGTGAGGTTGAGAACACGGTACTGTTGTGATTGGTTCTTGTGATTATGAGTTATTACAGGTCTGGGAGGCAGGGGTGAAGGCTGTGGCGTGTTAAGGAGGTTGGCCAAATTCGATTTGTAGGAGAGGAGTGGTGGTTGATGGTGTGGCTGTTTGGGGAGCTGCAGAGGGACAGGAAGGGAAACACTGCTGTTGATGTAGTTTAGGAGAAGGTGGGATAGCTTTCTGAGGTAAAGTCTGGCATGTTGTTGCAGTCTGAAGTTAGATTCATGGATGGTACCATCCAAGGAAACATGAGGGGCAGATAACTGCAGGATTTTGTAGGAGGAGATAAGTTTGGTGGAGTGGAAACTGGCAGATGAGGCACATAGGTCACAGATTAGTCAGATAAGTGCAAGAAAATGCTCTATTTGAAACTGTAAAAGAGGCTGGTGCAGAAACAGGGACTTTCAATGTTAGGCCTTTGGGAGCAACTCCAAAGGACAAGCAGATTTCAAGAAACAAAATGTGGGACATTAATTTTGATAGTACAAAGGAAAATGTTTTCAAAAAGAGCGAATGTAATATGTGATGGGTTCATCATGGCACGAGAGGGCAGTTTGGAGTGTTAGAAATGGTGGGAATGCAAAAACGAGAAGCAGAGGGTGATAAAGATAGAAAAACGGAAGAGAAGCTGGGGAAAAAATTCGGAAAAATCAGAAAAATTCATACAAAAATCATGAGGAGAGACAATGGTTAACAAGAGGCAATGAATGGGCAAGAACTTCTTGCAATAAGAGCGGTCTATATGATCCAAAAAAATAATTGGTTAAAAAACAACACAACAACAACAACAAACAAGTCTCCTCTGAAGCTCTTCAGTCCTTTCCCTTCACATTCCCCCCCCCCCCCCCCCCCCAAGCTCTGAAAGGCTGTAAAAGTTATACACCTATCAGAAGTTTTGGTTTGATGGAAAAAGATCAATCCCATAATCTGTGTTGCATTAAATCTACACCACACTCGGGCAGAAGTTCTTGATGAAGCGGATGTTGATTTTCTGTAAGTTCATGCATCTCAATAAATGCAACCATGCCTCACCAGGTGAAAAGGAGTATTTCATGATCTGGCTCTTCATCATACACAAACTACAGTAGCCAGCTGCAGAACAGTAATTGAATTACTTTGTACGAGTTAGTGCGCATTTTTGTGAGCACAAGTAGTGAAACACCAATCGGAAGTGCTACATGAGGAAACAATTTTTTTTGCCTTCTTTCCAAGATGCTCTTAAATTCTCTAATTTATTCTTAGCTGAAACCCATATGAGGTCTATTTAAAAAATTCCAGAACTTTGTCCACAAAATTTTTCGTGGTTACTTTTTACTTATTGTGCATGGTCTTCTTTGAAATACTCTCCACCACAATTGATACCCCACTCCAAATGCAGTTTCCACTACCAGAAGCAGTTTTTGTATGCCTCTTGCTGGATCGCGTAAAGTGCTGTTTGTGGATTTATTTTTCTCTCTTCTATCATTGCAAATCTTCATTCTTTCAACGAGGCTTTCAACTTTGGAAATAAAAACAAGTCTGCAGGGGTCAGGTCTGGAGAGAATGGAGGATGAGGCAGTACAGTGATTCTGTTTTTTGTGCAACTGTCATGGGCCAGCAGGGATGAATGTGTGAGTGTGTTATCATGATGAAGAGCCACATTTCAGGCTGTTATCTTTCACATATTTTCTCACAGGTGTTGCGAAACGTACCATCGATTAACAGTTTGTCCATGTGGCATGAATTCATGATAAACTAATTCTTCGAAGGCAAAGAGACTTATCAGCATGGTTTGACATTTGATCTGACCTGATGAGATTTTTCGGTCTTGGATAACCCTTCCTGACCCACTGTGAGGGTTGAACCTTGGTCTCAACATCATAATCGTAGACTCATGTCTCATCACCAATGATGATTCCCTTAACACATCACATTTTCATTTGCGTGATCCAAAAGCTCTTCACAGATTGTGAGGCAAAGATCTTTCTGGTCTTGACTCATGAGCAGTGGGACAAACTTGGAGGCAACAGAATGTATTCTGAGACACTGCATCAGGATTTCATTACACGATCCAACTGAAATATTATATTCTTCTGCATTCTCTCAGACAGTCAGTCTTTGATTGGCATGCACAATTTCATTGAAGTTTTGGACATGTACGCCGTTGGTAAAGAGCGTGAACCATTTGTAACACCAAGTACAGCTTCAGCACTCATCATCGTAGGTTTCTTGCATCGTTTGGTATGTCTCAGTGAAGGTTTTCTTGAATTTCACGGAAAATTTAATGCAGACACTTTGTTCCTCTAACTCAGCCATTTCGAAATTCACAAACTGTGTGACACAATGTTCTACTCAATTCAGCACTCAACAATAACTAACAGACATGCAACAATGAAATTTAAAGCAGTTACACATTAAATACAAGCGTGTGCAGTGATGTCAACCACACTGTTGGTGTGAAATAACGAATGTTCTATAACTTTTTGAACAGACCTCGTATGTTACCTTCCACACTGAGCAAAGGGCCAGAGGTAGCAATATCAAAGGCTGCTAAATGAGTATTGGTCCCCATATAATGCCTGGAAACACTTGTGTCAAATGTGAAACACCCTTATACCCATCTGAGATGGCTGTCTGAAGTCTAAACGACAATGAGAACAAAACACATTTTTTGTTGAATAACGACTTCCAGCAGATAATTTGTCACCTCTAATTAACTGGATTGGAACATCCGAAAACAGACAACCCTCAATAATTCACACTCCACAGGAAACTTCCCTGTTGACAATAAAAAGATCTGAGGACACTCCACTGAGTGGTGACACTAAAGGGGGGCGGGGAGGGGGGGGGGAGGGGGGGGGGGGACACTCGTATGGCAGCTCAATAAGCAAGAGCTATGGCGCAATGGGTGATAGACCCATAAGTTTTGGTAATACAATTAGGTCACTATTTGTCTCAGGAACATTTTTATTTCCGTAACATAATGAAAGTAATTGTGCTGTGTATTTAAAATTTTATACATGGTAAAATGGGCCCAACTTCATCATTCAACACAGAGAATAAACTGCTCTATGTAAGAGTGACATGCCTAACCCGTCTACTATATCTCCACACATCACAGATACTTGCCATGCATTCAACTGTATTGATGTACTCCAACAGATAAATATGGACTCTACAAAGGATTTGTAGGTGAAACTGTGAATTTACAGATATTGTAACAAAAGGTAACAGAAAAAAAAGAAAAAAAAAATCAAATTCAGTCTGGTGTTCCTTTTTTCTTTCTTTTCTTCTTCTTTTCTTCATCATATTTTTTAAAAGAAATACCTTGATAGCAAAATCAAATAATAAACTTACTTACACGAATTGATGAACAATTGAATAAAACTCCACAGCAGCACACAGCATTCCCTTTTACCTGACAGTGGTGGCAATTCATACACATCACAGGCAATGAAAAGTAATGCTAGTAAATGACTGTTCAACAACTGTCCCCAGATTTTGGAGATTTTTCAAATCTCAACCGTAGGCACATCCCTCTTAACAGTAACTGAGATTTGTTCATTCTGATGGAATAATATGAAAGCACAAAGCAGATGTGCATATAGTTGATCCAAATACACTAACACAAATCAGAAGTAATCATGCAGTAGATTGCCTTAACGAATGTACATCATTCCAGAGCCATTTAATCAAAAGGCTATATATAATTTGCAGCTAGCTCCTGGAATGTTCGGTGGTGAATGACAAATTGTCATTCCATACTACACAAACATTCTCCAACAAAACAATGGCCACATGTTTGGTACAGTCATACCCCAACATAAGTGCATATCAATATGTACTGCAATTCATTGGTTCCAACCCAATATATGTGACTTCTATCAGAACACGGTGTGGCTTAGGAATAAACCGTGGTGAAAAAACAGTGTGTTCTATCCAAAAAAATTCATGACTGTCAACTTAAGTCACATATTCTAATCTGGCCTGTTGGGTCAGATGCACTAATAATGGAACAGAAATCACATTCTGTGCCAGCTGTTTTGACCTTTAATGTGACTCCCCCCCTCCAGGCAGTGGACTTACTGTGAACATGAAAAAGCATTAAGCTATGCCATGGTTCAGTTAAAAAAAAAAGAAGGTACAACGCCCCTATTAATTCTTGGATATACTAGTTCACTGTCTGAAGAAAGACAAATGCATAGCACTTTCTTTAAATTTTATTTATATTTATCACTGAATGACCAGAGCTCCAGTGATTATCTGTTGCTAACTATATTCACTTTCCTGTCACAATCACATTTTTTTATTAAAAGTTACACTACCTGTTCTAACATTACTGTCATCATCAAATAACCTTTTCTCCACCATCGCTACTGCATGATCAGTCTAAAGTCACTGTCTCACATTAGTTAACAGAGCAGCCAGATAGGTTCTTGTCATGAATTGATGTGCAGCTATTTGCCTACTTTGTGTGTGTCACTTGTGAAATGGTGTTTTCTGGTTGGTCATTGGATAACAGTGGCATAGGAAAGGCCATACGATGATGACAGTAATTATGGAAGCTGGTAGTGTCAGCATTCATGATGATGATGATGATAATGATAATAATAAAAAAACATGATTGTAACTGATGGATAAAAGTGAATATATTCACTTCCTTTAAAGTTGTGCCTTTTAAAGCACTGGTGGGCAAACCAACCTTTGGGTTGATGACATTTCTTCTACCTCTTGGCTGGTACCCCCTGGCTGATTTCGAGATCCTCCTGTCTTCCACTCAGTTAAAAAGGCTCTTCCATTTTTGTCTGTAGGAAAGTTTGGGGTAATAAGGACACAAATTTAATTTGTCATTAACATTCATATAACTGAAGATACAGATGTTATTACTGTACTGTAATAACATAGAAGTCTTCTTCATTGGTGAAAGTAACAAAAAACTGTATTTTAAAGCAACAGTAATATAACTTTTATTTCTTCAACCAAGGCTTACAAACTTGGTGAGAGCTGAAAACATTTCTTTTCTTCAATCTTTTACTTAGAAGCACTCTATGTTACCTAGCCAAGGGACATTAGAACTCATCATTATTTGTTCTAAAATAATATATGATGCCTTTTAATTACACTGCAAGACTACTTGAAGAAACTGTTGTCAGTTACATTAGGTTTATTTGGGCCTCTGCCATTTTCTGCACTTTAAATAGGCTGTGCTTTAACTTGCTACTTTAACACATCTCACACAAATATCTCAATATCCATTCACAAAATACCTTGTAGGCTACCTGCTACATTTATTACACGTAATTATCGCTCCTGTCTCTTACACAGGTTTTCAGTATTATAATTTACAGATACTCTTAACACTTCGAAACATCCATGTCCATAATAACTTGGCCACAAAGACACATTGTCTGTCAATGTAAAAAGAGAAAGATTTTTTAAAAAAAAATACAGAATAGTTTGTGCACAAGCAAGACTAGTTACTCAAATTAAGGATTTTACTGCTGCAAATCTACAGACAAAAGGAACTTGTTGTGTAAAATTATCCATTCCTTATATTAACACAAAACCACACTATTTCTCAATGTACAGTCAAATTAACGAAGAACACGCTCTTCATTTATTGTAAATTTTCCACTTCCTCTGCAATACATATAAAATATTGCTAAATAATGGAGTCTTAACTTCTATAGCATTTAATTGCACCCAGAAACCGGGTTTTGGGAACCTGCAATTATCTCTGCCAGTTCTTCCCACAAACTGTTTTTCATCCACATAGTAAGATTGGAACTATTGCTGTGCAATAAAATGCATGCAAGGTTCCTTAAGAGTGCTATGAACGCAAAATATTTTTCAATATGTCACATAACATGTCATTTCTTCATGTGCTAAGCCATTCAATCAGCCTTCTACTGAAGGCAGATTGAGTGCCAAAGGAACCTGTAAAAGGTATGTTATATTATTGGGGGTAATAAGCATTTGTCTTTCTTCAACTGCTAAACAATTTGTGCCAGCCGCATACAATTTAACCTGGGAGTCTGAACCATGGTGCAATTTCACATACAAGAACTACACTGCCAGAGGTGAGAGTTATGTTAGGTAATAGAGAGCCACCCCAAATGGGGGTTAGACTGCAAATTTATGGATTTGTGGTTTCATACTTAGCCAGATGGCCATCAAGCCAAGTCATCTAAAGCATGTGATCACTAGTTATTGAGTTTGCTGCTAATGTTAGAATTAAAAAAACACAAAATCAAAAAGACTAATGTTGTATGTTTTAATATTACGCAATTAAGATGCCATTTTAACTCCTGCAATGGTTGCTGTTTTAAAATTTGACAGAAAGTTTAATGTACAATATGAGGTATCAGAATATGAGGCGCGCGCGTACCCACGCACGCACGCAAGCACAGAGAGAGAGAGAGAGAGAGAGAGAGAGAGAGAGAGAGAGAGAGAGAGAGAGAGAGAGAGAGAGAATTCTACCATTACAATGTCACACACCGCACCCCAGAAATAAACTCAGATGTTGACATCAAATTAGAAGTAAGTAATTATGTATACTTCCAATTACATAACATTGTCATTATTCCATCCTGAATTTTCCATTGTTTGATTATGTACATTTTCACGAATTTTGCATCCCAGTAATTTTGTTTTTCTGTTACTTTGTCATTGTTTTAAGTTACATTGCTCATTAGGTTTTAGTCCATAGATCATTTTATAACATTTTTCATATTTTATGTAGGATGGCCAGAGAGAGTATGAGAATATTGTAGGAGTGTTGCAGGGTAGGTTGTGCTGAGAAATCATTGTTAAGAAAATAATTTGATACAGTGCACAGTTTCTGGAAAGTTAGCCAATCATGGCAATGTATGTGCAAATTCAAGGAAACTGTCAGAAATAGCATTGTGAAATGTGTTCTTCATTTGGATTCTTAAAACCAAACAAGAGTGTGATACGAAAATTGTACAAGAGACAGAGTAATGACCGAACCTGAGCCATAGGCGGAGTATTCTTGTGCGATATCATCTATGCTGTGAGAACAGCTGACAGTATCTGAATCTGGTCCCCCCAGGGGCTCAGCATTCATTTGCTGAGTACGGGCTTGGTGACCCCGGGGTCCTGAGCTGGGGACTGGTCAGCGCCGCCAGTCTCCTGTCACCGTAAACCCCGGACATGCTTCAGCGACCACCGCATGGCGCAGCGGTGGAATGTTGTATGCTGCGGGGAATGGTAATCTTGGCTTGACCGCCTGGATTGCGAGGAAGGTAAACCTCTATAAAAACCCCTCAATCTTATGGTGTGCTGCGCGCCTATAAGATGCATGGCTGTTGGGGTGGAACAGTCGCAAGCGGGCAACCTCTGGGGCACCTGCCGCACCCCAGTTGTATAAGGCTTACTCAGGCACGCGGGGCTCTGTCTGAGCGGACCTTTAGTTCCCTAGCTGCTCGTGGGACCACAATGGACCCTTCGACCTCTACGTTTCCCCCTACCAGAGGATTGGGTGGGCCACTGGTAGGAAAACACACCCAATCGAAAAAGCGACTTCGTGCTGCGAGTCCTCCAGCGCCTGGTGTTACTAGAGATTTATCAGACTGTCGTAACAGAGCACATGCTGATATCCAGAATGTGTTTTTGATTGTCAAACGGAAGGAAGGTGGCTTTGAGAGAGTTTCTCCCTTTTACATCCACAAGGGTCTTGAGGGAATTGCAGGAACACTGAAATCTGTGAAGCGTCTGCGCAATGGGACTCTGTTAGTTGAAACTTCTAGTTCCCGTCAAGTCACTTCTCTTAGGAAAGCAACCTGTCTCGGAGAGTACGCTATCGAGATCGAGCTCCACTCCACTTTGAACTATAGTAAGGGTGTTGTGACATGTAGGGACTTGGTGGATATCCCCAAGGACGAGTTGAAATCTGAGTGGGCTGACGAAGGTATTGTCGACGTGCAGCATATTATGAAACGAGTCGATGGGGACCTAGTCAAATCCGACTCGTTTATTCTCACGTTCAATCGCCCGAGACTCCCAGAGCATGTTAAAGCGGGTTTCTTACGTTTGCCAGTACGGCCATATTTCCCCAACCCAATGCGCTGTTTTAAATGTCAGCGCTTTGGGCATACTACGTTGGGGTGCAATGGGATAGCGACTTGTGGTAAATGTGGTCAGCCTGCCCATGAAGGAGCCGATTGTTCATCGCCTGTGAAGTGCGTGAATTGCTCTGGGAGTCACCCTGTCTGGAGCCGGGTCTGCCCCATCTATCTCGAGGAACGGAAGATACAGGAGATCAAAACATCTAAGCGCATCCCCTATGGTGAGGCCAAGAAGCTCTTTAAGGCCATGCAGCCTCCTGTGTTTACAACATCTTTCGCTTCCACTCTGCAGAAACCGGTACAGTTGGCCACTGTTGCTACACAAACGGAGGTTGCTAGTGTCAGCACTAATACCTGCATTTGCCAGTGCACTTGTGCTGCTGCGGTTGTTTTGCAACCTGCAGCTCTCCCCACAACATCGGACAAGGCCGTGGTTGCTGACATTGGGGTACTTCCTGCACCTCCCCATATGGCACATTCTGCCCAGGCGAGTAAAGCTCCAACTGTTGACAAGGTTCTGCATTCTAAGCCCCCCAAGACGAAGACGCCAAAGGTGAAGGTTTTGCCACCTGAGGAGACTAGTCACGGTCAGTCCGATGATGATGCCATCGTACTATCTGACATCGCCCTTGGGTCGCCATCGGAGCTGATGGACATTGATGTCGACCGGGGGCGATCTTCTCGCCCCAGGAATAAATCTCCGGCCAGTACGGGCTCTCCTCCAAAGCACAGGGGCAGGGTGAAAATTCAGCCACCCTGATCACTGGCTCCCATATTACAGTGGAACCTGAATGGGTTCAGGACGCATGTGGCCGAATTACAACTCCTTGTACGAGAGCGCCCCTTGTGCTTATGTCTCCAAGAGACACATTTCCGGGCCACTGATGCTCCTTCTTTACGGGGCTATACCGTGTATCGAAAAGATGATCTGATGGGGGAAAGGGCAAAGGGTGGTGTTGCGGTTTTTGTCCATGACATGCACCACTCATCTGAGCTCCCTCTCGTTACGGACTTGCAAGCAGTTGCAGTTGACCTTCTTGTGGGGCAGAGGCTCACAATCTGTTCCGTTTACTTACCGCCTCAGGACGCCATAGACTCTGAGGCTCTCACAGACCTTATTACCCAACTCCCCCGCCCATTTCTCCTTCTGGGGGACTTCAATGCTCATAATGTCTTATGGGGCTCTACGACTACTTGCCCCAGGGGTCGCATTCTGGAAAGCCTCATGGTATCCGAAGAACTGTGCATCCTCAACTCTGGTGCTCCCACTCATTTCTGTACTGCTTCTGGGTCGTCGTCAGCTATTGACCTTTCCTTTTGCTCTCCAGCACTCGCGGATTCTGCTCTGTGGGAGGTTGCCGCTGACCTCCATTCTAGTGACCACTTCCCCCTTTGGATTCGCCTCCTGGATGAGACTGTAGCATTACCAGTGCCACCCAGGTGGAACCTCTGCAGAGCTGACTGGACACTTTTCAGCGATTTAGCTGTTTTGGAACACCGTGCCAGTGTCCACGAATGGGTCGACCATGTTACAGCCGTGATCTCCCATGCTGCTGAATTGTCGATCCCACGGTCCTCAAGTCATCCCAAGAGGCGCCTTGTCCCTTGGTGGACCACTGAGTGCCGCTCAGCCATCCGAGCCCGCCGTGCAGCTCTGCGCCGCTTCAAGTGCCGTCCCTCAGCTGACAATCTTGCGGCCTTTCGGGTGGCAAGGGCCAAGGCGCGGCGAGTGATTAAAGAGAGCAAACGACGGTCATGGCAATCGTTCTTGAACTCCATCTCCCGCTCCACTAGTTCTACAAAAGTGTGGGAAGCCATCAGGAGGATCTCCGGGAAACGCAGCCAACTACCTGTCACGGCATTGCTGCATCAGGGTAGTCTACTCACGGCGCCGAGAGACATTGCCCAGACACTGGCCACGTATTTTGCCGAATCTACTGCCACTATGAACTGTGATCCAGATTTCTGCCACTACCGCACTGCTATCGAGAGGGATCACTTGGACTTCCGGTCTCCAAATTCTGAACCCTACAACTGCCCCTTCACAATGTGGGAACTGGATTCGGCGCTGTCTGTGGCTCATGATACTGCGCCAGGTGCTGATCAAATCCTGTACAGCATGCTGCAGCACTTGTTGCTGCCATCCAAGGAAGTACTCCTGAATTGTTTTAATATGATATGGTCATCCGGCACGTTCCCTGACTCATGGAGGGAGGCGATTTTGGTTCCCCTCCTCAAACCGGGAAAGGACCGAATGCATCCCAGTAGTTATCGGAGTATTGCTTTGACGAGCTGTGTCGGGAAGACATTGGAACGCATGGTCAACCGTCGCCTGGTTTGGCTGCTCGAGACCAGGCAGCTCCTTAGCCACTCTCAGTGTGGCTTTCGGAGATGTCGTTCAACTATAGACAACTTGACCCTGCTTGAGGCGGTCATCCAGCAGGCCTTCTTACGTAACCAGCATTGTCTAGGTGTATTCTTTGACATTAATAAGGCGTATGACACTACTTGGCGCCGCCTTATCCTCAATCAACTCCATCAGTGGGGCTTTCGTGGCCATCTCCCCATCTTCATTCGGTCCTTTCTTTCCCGCCGCCTCTTTCGATATCGGGTTGGTAATGTGCTATCTGATTTGTACGTGCAGGAGAATGGTGTTCCTCAGGGAAGCGTTTTAAGTGTCACCCTCTTTGCCGTCGCCATTAACAGTATCACGTCCACAATCCGGAGTCCTGCCCAGTGCTCCTTGTTTGTGGACGATTTTGCTGTTTTCTGTTCTTCCTCCAGTCTTGTCACTGCTAGTCGGCAGCTGCAGCTTACGATAAAGCGATTAGAGGCATGGACTGCGAAGACGGGTTTTACCTTTTCTGCAGACAAATGTGTGTGTGTTCATTTTAATCGTTCTCGACGTGCTTTTACCTCCCCTGAATTGCGTCTGAGGGGCACCATTCTTCCTTTTAGAGACACTGTGAGGTTCCTGGGCCTCACTTTTGATTCCAAGTTGTCGTGGTTGCCGCACCTTAAAGACCTCAAGGTGCGGGCCCTGAAGGCGCTGAATATTTTGAAGTGTTTGAGCCATCGGTCCTGGGGAGCAGATCGGGCGCGTCTGCTGCAGTTTTATAGGGCTTTCGTCCGGTCGCGTCTTGACTATGGATGCACTGTGTATGGGTCAGCGAGGCCTTGGTATCTGAAGATTCTTGACGCAGTACACCATGAGGGTATCAGGCTGGCCACTGGTGCCTTCCGTACCAGTCCCATCCCCAGCCTGTGTGCTGAAGCAGGGGAACCGCCGCTCGCCATCCGGCGGAAACTCCTCATGGTGCGACGGGTGTGTCAATTCCTTGCCTGTCCTACCTCCCCTGCGTACCCTACTGTTGCCCGACCCCCTATGGAACGTCTCTTTTCCAGTCGTCCAAGGGCAACGAGACCATTTGGGATTCGTGCCAAGCATTTGCTTGAGTCCCTTGGTGTGGAGCGTGTGGCACCCCAACTCCAGGGCTTTACCCGCCTGCCTCCCTGGTTGCTCCAGAGGCCCAGCGTCCTTTTAGACTTGTCAGAGTACCGGAGGAGCTGCACTCCTGCGTTTGTTTTTACCTCCTTATTTTACGATATTTTAAACCAGCATCCTGACCATGTACCAGTATTTACGGATGGCTCTAAACAGGGGGACTCTGTAGGTTGTGCTGTGGTTTTCCCTGATCGAGTCATCAAATTACGGCTTCCTGCAGCGTTTACCATCTTTGATGCCGAATTGTTTGCGATCTTGCGGGCATTGGAGCAGATGAGATGTGTTCCCAGTCTTAAGTTTCTCATCTGTTCTGACTCTCTGAGTGCCCTTCAGACCATGCAACACTTGTACCCAGCGGATACGGTCGTCCAGAACATCCATGATGCCCTACTCCACCTGCAACGGCAGGGGAAGGAGGTTTCTTTCTGCTGGGTGCCGGGGCACGTGGGTATTAGGGGAAACGAACTGGCGGATGTGGCTGCCAAAGATGCATGTTCCCTCCCTCACGTTGTTGAATGTGCCGTCCCCCTCCATGCTGTTACCTCCCTTTTGCGTTCTCGTGTTATGCGTCAATGGGAAGAGGAGTGGCTGGCAGTCGGTGAAAATAAGCTGCGTCTGGTCAAGGCCACCACGCGGCCATGGCGTACATCCTACCAGTCATGCAGGCGGGATGAGGTTCTCCTCACCCGCCTCCGCATCGGGCACAGTCCCTTAACGCACGGTTTTTTACTCCGGCGGGAGGACCCCCCAATCTGTAGTGTTTGTGGCGACCTGATAACTGTGCGCCACATTTTACTTGACTGTCCTTTATTCTCTGACCAGAGGGCGGTGGTTTCCTTGCCACCGGATTTGCCCTCTATTTTGCAAGACGACGCAACGACTGTGGTTAAGGTCTTACGGTTTTGTGTCCTGTCCAATTTGTTGCCTCGGATTTTAGGGAGAGGATTTTAATGTGCTGCTGGGTGACTGGTTCACCCAAGTTTTAGGTAAGAAGTCCGCCAGTCACGATTACCTACTTGTTTCCCTTCAATTTCTGTTCTCTTTTCCTTGTGTTTCCTTTCCTTTTTAGTGCGTTTCTTCTCCTCTTGTTTTGCCTCTGTATGTGAGGATTTGTAACTGCGTCAGGTCTGTGTCTTTTAGCCGTTCTCCTTGTTCGCTGTCCGTCTTTGTCTCTTCTCCGCATGTGTTCCTGTTTCTATGCGTTTGGGCGCTGATGACCACGCTGTTTAGCGCCCGAAAACCTCAACCCACACACACACACACACACACACACACACACACACACACACACTGAATCTGGTGGGCCACTTGAATTTATGCACATAACGATGTGATTGACCAACTTTCATGCTAATTAACTTGGGAACAGCACAATATGTACAATTTTTTTCTTAACAATCATTTATCAGTGCAACCTACCCTGAAACACCCTTACAAGCTTTTCAGACTTTTTCTGGGTACCCTGTCTCTTTTTTATTACATCTGAATACACACTACATGTCATGGAAATGCAGGTATTGAGAAGATCATTGGGCATTTTCCTGCTCAACCACATCAACAATAAAATGACTCCCCGACCTGGAGTGTCTCCGATCAATGAGATGATGCAAGCATGGAGTCTTTGGGGGTATGGATACAATGTATGGGCACTATCTACTTCAGTCATGAGCTCAGTCTATCATCTCATTGACCAAGGCCAGATGCACCATGGAAGACACAAATGACAGTGGGTAGGCACTATAAATGCAGATTTAAAATCAATAAGTCTAAATCTACAGGAAGTGTTAGACCATAATAAATGGCTTGCATTGACCCAAAATGCTCCCGTGTAAAAGTCAAGCAAGATGGCCAGGAACGGTAGAGCAGAGAGGGCTGTGAAAAAAACGTCAGCCAATAGTATGCTGACCGACCCCTCTCTGGGATGACACCAAGACAGCAGCGCCCTCCAGGTGAGGAGGACATAGGTGCCCCGCAGCCTAGCCGAGGCTACCAGTTCTATGACGGCAGCTTACGAACTATACTGTTTCATTTGTATTAGGAGTTGTGTATACTGACGAGATTTTCTTATTTTGTCTGTCACCCATTGCTTGCGACACACCGTTGTAAATTCTCAAAGTTCAGTATTGTCATTTATCTTACTGTAATAAAAATTCATTAATACAATTTGCTTGAATCGTCTAGCGATCTGAGAAAGCAAGTTTCCTAGGCACCACATATTCGATGAGTAGGTAGGACACAACACAAAAACTGGAGCCTGCAGCAATAGGAACACACTACGGAGAAGAAGATATTTTTTAAAATTTGTAGGCATTATGATTTGTGTTTAACACTGTAATTTGTTCTCTGTTTATTTATATTTTCTCAACATTGATTCTGGCCTTCATGTACCTGCTTTCCTACATGCTGGGTTTCACATCATACACTATTTATAATGATTTAGCAGTTGTCCATTATGCCATGCTTTTTCATACACTAGTGTCACCTACCTCTCATTATATGCACCAAAATCTTACAGTTGGCTTATATAATATAAAATTAACTGCATTATGTAATAGATGAATGAAAGGAAAATTATTGTCTGTTAATGCTTAGTATTTTCATTAAATGTACATTATATCTGTATACAAAAAATTATGATATATCATAATCGCCATCTTATTGGCACCTAGTAGCTTTCTTCACTTTACAGTATCAACTGTACTGTGACATCAGTTTGAACCTGCTTGTTGTCACTGAAGATTGACTAGATACTCTGTATCCATACTGCTCAAGCCAATTTGGGTTATTATGCCCAAATGATATGTGCACTGCAAAAAAGAAAAAAAAGAAAGATGTACAAGGGCTGTTCAGAAAGTAAGGTGACTTTTCAAATTGTGCGGGCAACGTACATCTGATTATCAAACTTTAAGTGTACAGCATACTTCATTTGTTTTTGACAGATAGAAAAGTTAGACATGTTTTAGTGTGCTCGGCAATTTTCGATTATGATAAAAAATTGAGCAAAGAATTTGCATCAAATTTTGTGTGAAAAATGGAATCAAGTGCTCTAAAACACTTGAAATGTTGACAGTGGTATACAGCGAGTCTGCCCTAAAAAAAAAAAATGTTTACAAGTGATACAAGCTCTTCCAAGATGGCCAAGAAGATGCCAATGATGAACCTCTCTGTACACCCTGGCACATCAACAACAGATGATAACATCAAAGCTGTTAAGAAAATTGTTTTGTAAAATCGTCAGATTACCATAAGAGAAGCTGCTGAGGACGTTGGCATATCAGCTGGCTTGTGTCAAGCAATTTTTTCAGATGTTTTGGAATGAGGCGAGTGTCAGCGAAGTTTGTTTCAAAACTTCTCAATTTTGATCAGAAGCACTGTCGCATGAGCATCGTTCAGGAGCTCTTGAAACACATCAGTGATACTCAAAAGGGTCATAAAAGGTGATGGAACATGCGTATACGGTTATGACATCAAAACCAAGACCTAATTGTACCAATGGAAGTATCCCGGAGATCCAAGATCACCAAGTTTGAGCAAATGTCAAAGTTTTGCTCACTGGTTTTTTCCAATTACTGTGGTGTAATGCACTATGAACTTGCCTCAAGGTCATATTGTCAATAAGGAGTATTACCTTGACGTTATACATCATTTCTGAGAAGCAATATGCAAAAAACGTGTGGAATTGTGGAGAAACAATTCATGGCTTTTGCATCACAACAATACGCCTGCTCATTCATCCTTGCCTGTGAGAGTTTTTTTGGCCAAAAACAACATGACAATCATGCCTCAGTCACCATATTCACCAGATTTGGCTCCCTGCGACTTTTTGCTGTTCCCAAAACTGAAGACTTATGAAAGTATGAAGATTTACAACTGAGGAAATAAAAACTGCATTGCTGGAGGTACTCACGGCTGTACCAAAAACTGCTTACGAGAAGTGCTTCAAGGATTGGAAAAAGTGTTGGCACAAGTGTATTGTATCTGAGGGGGATTATTTTGAAGGGGACAACATGAATATTGATGAATAAATAATATTTTTTTCATAAAAATATAAAGTCGTCTTCCTTTTTGAACACAACTTGTACACCTGGAAAGATGACACTGATTTTGATCCGATGATAGCATATGCCACCTGAGGGATAGTAGATGTTCTAATAATAGTTTCAATGCTGTCTGCCAACAGATAGCATAGTGACATAGCTACTGGAGCACCATCTACGTCTATCCTTTAATAGAGAATGTTCACACTCAGAAAGCTCAGTGTGGTGCAAACATGTGAAGCAAGCAGACAACCATGTCATGGAGATGCACTCTTGCTTCCTACAGCCAACTGAGCAAGTATGAAAAGTGGTCAAATTGTCACTTTCCGAATGGTGGGATTGTCCTTTTGTACAACAATACTGGTATCACTGGTAACATGAACATTTTCACATCCCTAGATGAGGTTCTGGATGTCCATGCAGCAGAGCCCCCCCCCCCCCACCTCCCCCACAACGAAGTTGTCATATTGTTAAGGCAGCAGTGCAGATCATACAGCTACCATAGCTCAGATAAGAGGACCTATGAGCCCAAATGTGTCAACTGGTTATTAGCAGTGGAACTATGCACGTGCACACCTCTAGCCCATCTTCTACTCATGCCACAGCACTCACGTTGAGGGTTTGACTGGTGCCATCAGAGGACCACTTGGAAGATGGATTGGGGTGCTGTGGTCTTCAGCGATAAAAGCAGATTCTGCCTATGCACAAACAATGGTCATTTGCGTGTATGACATAGTGTTGGTTGGTTTTGGGGAAGGAGACCAGACAGCATGGTCATCGGTCTCATCGGATTAGGGAAGGATGGGGAAGGAAGTCGGCCGTGCCCTTTCAGAGGAACCATCCCGGCATTTGCCTGGAGTGATTTAGGGAAATCACGGAAAACCTAAATCAGGATGGCCGGACGCGGGATTGAACCGTCGCCCTTCCGAATGCGAGTCCAGTGTCTAACCACTGGACGTAGTGTTGTCTCATACACTGCATTCTTCCAAGACACAATGACCCCACCTCTAAAAGAAGGTACTAATGTCTTTCTTTCTTTCTTTTCCGGCAGTGTGTTTCTGGTGAGTGCTTTATTTCAATGTGTAATGTAATTCTTGAGGGTATTACTATATTGCTCTTTCACTGATATCAGTTTATATATTTTTGTAGCCTTTCCAAATGGAAAGCTGAAATATGTAAGGCATTATAAGTGAATAAATATGTCATCAAGACATTTAAAAGTGTTTGACTTCCCAATATGTTGGACTGAAGTGGTCGTATAGTTCAAGAATGTATTCCATGACCAAAGATGTGATCTTTCTTGAACAAAATGCATAAATAATATAATAAAATATGAAATGAGACAACTCTGTGGTTATTTACTACAAAGTGTACTAAACACTGTTAACTAAAACAAAATGTTATTCACATTTCAATTAATACTCAAATGGATCTTGATCAAGTTTCTGACTGGTACTACATACTGGCAACTGAGAGATCAAAACAATGGCAAGCTGCTCCATATGATGGGTTGGCATAGTGCTATGAGCCCCAACAGACAAGAAACCTCACATCAAGTACCAGTGCAGCATCCAGTAGTAAATTACCATGGAAGTTGATAGGTAACTGCTTCTAAAAATTGTATCACCATGAGCAATAATTACAATAGAAAATTTATGCCACAGATGAGTAATGTGTTGCACTAACAATTATACAGTGTTTTACAAAAAGGTACCGCCAAACTTTCAGGAAACATTCCTCACACACAAATAAAGAAAAGATGTTATGTGGACATGTGTCCGGAAACGCTTAATTTCCATGTTAGAGCACATTTTAGTTTCGTCAGTATGTACTGTACTTCCTCGATTCACCGCCAGTTGGCCCAATTGAAGGAAGGTAATGTTGACTTCGGTGCTTGTGTTAACATGTGACTCATTGCTCTACAGTACTAGCATCAAGCACATCAGTACGTAGCATCAACAGGTTAGTGTTCATCACGAACGTGGTTTTGCAGTCAGTGCAATGTTTACAAATGCAGAGTTGGCAGATGCCCATTTGATGTATGGACTAGCACGGGGCAATAGCCGTGGCGCGGTACGTTTGTATCAAGACAGATTTCCAGAACGACGGTGTCCCGACAGAAAGACGTTCGAAGCAATTGATCGGCATCTTAGGGAACACGGAACATTCCAGCCTATGACTCGCAACTGGGGAAGACCTAGAACGACGTGGACACCTGCAATGGATGAGGCAATTCTTCATGCAGTTGACTATAACCCTAATGTGCAGCGTGTGCAGGCACTATCAGCAGCTGATTGGCCTCCACGGGTACACTTCTGTGAATGGTTCATCCAACAATGTGTCAATCCTCGTTTCAGTGCAAATGTTCTCTTTACGGATGAGGCTTCATTCCAACGTGATTAAATTGTAAATTTTCACAATCAACATGTGTGGGCTGACGAGAATCCGCACGCAATTGTGCAATCATGTCATCAACAGAGATTTTCTGTGAACGTTTGGGCAGGTATTTTTGGTGATGTCTTGATTGGGCCTCATGTTATTCCACCTACGCTCAATGGAGCATGTTATCATGATTTCATACGGGATTCTCTACCTGTGCTGCTAGAACATGTGCCTTTACAAGTACGACACAACATGTGGTTCATGCACGATGGAGCTCCTGCACATTTCAGTCTAAGTGTTCGTACGCTTCTCAACAACAGATTCGGTGACCGATGGATTGGTAGAGGCGGACCAATTCCATGGCCCCCACACTCTCCTGACCTCAACCCTCTTGACTTTCATTTATGGGGGCATTTGAAAGCTCTTGTCTACGCAACCCCGGTACCAAATGTAGAGACTCTTCGTGCTCGTATTGTGGACGGCTGTGGTACAATACGCCATTCTCCAGGGCTGCATCAGGGATTCCACGTGACGGAGGGTGGATGCATGTACCCTCGCTAACGGAGGACATTTTGAACATTTCCAGTAACAAAGTGTTTTAAGTCACACTGGTACGTTCTGTTGCTGTGTGTTTCCATTCCATGATTAATGTGATTTGAAGAGAAGTAATAAAATGAGCTCTAACATGGAAAGTAAGCGTTTCCGGACACATGTCCACATAACATATTTTCTTTCTTTGTGTGTGAGGAATGTTTCCTGAAAGTTTGGCCGCACCTTTTTGTAACACCCTGTATAGTTTCAAACTAACGCAACATCTTAGGCAGACATCAGCAATTTACATCCCCACAATGTAAAGGAGTTCATGTAACGGTAAGACAAAGTTTTAGAAATCACATTTTAAACTGTAATACATTTCCATGAGACTATGGTCATAATTTATTGGTTATGAACTGCAGATAAAATAATTAAGAAATTGTAGAAAGATAAGAAATTGAGGAGATGGGGCCTGGCTAAACTAAAGTAACCAGAGGTTGATGAGTGTTACATAGTGAGCATTAGGCAACAATTGATTGAAACAGGAGAAAGAAATAGAATACAAGAGTGATGGGTAGCTTTTAGAGATAAAATGGAGAAGGTAGGGCCAGCTGGCAGGACCGTAACGATGGCTTCAGTTGAAGTATACAATCAACTCTGATGGATAAAACTGAAAACCCAATTCAGCATTTGGACTTTCCCAATTAAGATTTGGGGGTGGGGCTAGGGGGCGGTGGGGTACTCTGTAAGCTGCAAAGTTCGCGGCATAGAAGTGATGGTGGGACACTGAAAAATGATATGAGTGACATTAGGAGAGTACTAAAATTGGGTGGTACAGCTTGCCATAAGACAGTTTCATGGATCAGATTGGTGTGACCAATATGGAGGCAGCAGAGGACTGTGGTTTCACAACAGAGAGAAGATCAAAGAGAGGACCACAACACACACAGAATCTCTTACACAATCCATAACTTGCTGGTTGTTATGATACAACGTTCCCTGTTCAATGAGACTACGAGTTGGTGATGTGATGTCCACAAGTTAGATCCTGGTATCTTTATTTCCAGAGCTTTCTTTTTGTAAGCATCTCAATGAACTGATCTGCGAGTTCATTCCTCTGGGTCCAAATATGACTGGGTGACCAGACAAATAATACTGCCTTCCCACTATAACAGAAGTCTAAGTAGAAATCTTCAATGGATAACAGGCAAAATATCCTCAGGTTTGAGGAAGACTACAATAATCTCAATACTAAAGAAGGTAAGTGCTTACAGGTAGTAGTATTACAAAGCAATCAGTTTCAAAATACAAATGCGAATACAAATTATTTAAAGACGGCGAAAAATTCTTAGTGCCAACGATAGTGCCACCGACAGACACATGTGAAAGCACAAGAACTATCCTAGCTTTTGGAACTATTAGTTCCTTCCTTGGGGATGAAGGAGGATAGGTTGGAGAAAGTTAAAAAGGACAAACAACAAAGTCACAGCTCAAGAATGAGAGGGACCAATCTGTTGTGACGACAAGAGGAGACAACACTGTTTTCAATTTGTACAGAAACCAGACAGCAATTATAAAATCTGGTGGATATGAATGGGAGGTGGTTACTGAGAATGGTGTGGGGCGGGGTGAGTTTCAGTATATTCCCCTTGCTTTTCAATTTGTATACAGAGTAAACAGCGGAGGACATGAAGGAGAAATTCGAAAAATAATTGAAACTTCACAAAGAATAACGTAACAAATTGGAGATTTGTAACTGGCATTCCTGTTCTGTCAATGTGGGAAGACTTAATGAAACAGCAAAAGTAAAACAAAGGTAATGTGGTGTAGTTGAATTAAATCAGGTGCTGCCTGGGGTAATTAGATTAGAAAATAAGATTAAATGCAAACATTTTAGGTGAGGCTTTACTTTGTTATTGATATTGAATTTTAAAAAAGTTTACTGTTCCCAGTCACTGTTTCTTTATATCTAAGCTATGATATTGTATCTAATCTATGGTTTAAACCTCCATCAGATGGATTTACAAGTGTTAGTATGACGTGTGTGTTATGTTACAATTTTGGGGTAACTTGTAGCACAGTCTCCTCACTGGTCACAGGCGCCTTTCTCCATTGTAACACATCCTACATAAACTGTCATATTTTGTAAACAAAAATGGTGTCTGCAACCACTATGAGACCTTTACTTCCACTTGATGGAGGTTTAAAGCTTCAAAACATGTTGTGGATATAAACAGTGACTTGTAACAGTAAACTTATTGTTTCATTCAAGAAAATAAGATATCAAAAGCAGTAGATAAGTTCAGCTGCTTGGACAGTGAAATAACTCTCAGCGGGTCAAGTAAAGAGGATATAAAATGCAGATTGGCAACACCAAGAAAACCATTTATGACAAACAGAAATATATACCGGGTGACCAAAAAACCAGTATAAATTTGAAAACTGAATAAATCACGGAATAATGTAGATAGACAGGTACAAATTGACACACATGCTTGGAATGGCATGGGGTTTTATTAGAACCAAAAAAATACAAAAGTTCAAAAAATGTCCGACAGATGGCACTTCATCTGATCGGAACAGCAATAATTAGCATAGCATAATAATTAGCATAAGACAAAGCAAAGATGATATTCTTTACAGGAAATGCTCAATATGTCCACCTCATTCCTCAACAATAGCTGTAGTCGAGGAATAATGTTGTGAACAGCACTGTAGAGCATGTCCGGAGTTATGGTGAGGCATTGGCGTCGGATGTTGTCTTTCAGCATCCCTAGAGATGTCAGTCAATCATGATACACTTGCAACGTCAGGTAACCCCAAAGCCAATAATCGCACGGACTGAGGTCTGGGGACCTGGGAGACCAAGCATGACGAAAGTGGCAGCTGAGCACACGATCATCACCAAATGATGCGCACAAGAGATCTTGCGCGTGTCTAGCAATATGGGGTGGAGCGCCATCCTGCATAAACATCGTACATTCCAACAAGTGTTTATCAGCCAGGCTGGAGATGATGCGATTCTGTAACGTATCGGCGTACCTCTCACCTATCACGGTAGTAGTTAAAGAAAGAATCACGCATTTCCTCGAAGGGAAAAAAGCCCGATAACGGTAGATGTGGTAAATCCAACCCATACCGTCACTTTCTCGTCGTGCAATGGCGTTTCCATGACAGTTCTAGGATTTTCGGTAGCCCAAATTCTGCAGTTGTGGGCATTGACAGACCCTTGGAGCGTGAATTGAGCTTCGTTGGTCCACAACATGTTACTCAACCAATCGTCATCTTCCACCATCTTTTGGAGCGCCCACACCGCAAATGCCCTCCCTCCGCTTCACTAAATCGCTAGGTAACAGTTCATGATGCCGATAGATTTTATACGGATAGCATCGGAGGGTACGCCTAAGTGCCAACCAAACAGTAGCGTATGGAATGCCGGTGCGACGTGCGACTGCACGAGCACTGACTTCCCCGTGCATAGACGAACCCGCTACAGTCTCCATTTCTTCCCGAACTGTCTCAGCAGCATTACACCTTGTGCTCGGTTGGTCATTACGGGGTCTATCGTCCGAACAACCTGTGGCTTTGAACTTCGAAATCAGTCTCGCCACAGCTGCATTTGTCAACGGACCTTTACCCATTCGAATCGCCTTCCTATGGCGATAGGATCGTAACACTGTACTAGCACATTCCTCATTCTGATAATACAGCTTCACTAAATTATCCTTTTCAGGTAATGACAACATGCTGCGACTGCTGGCGCATCTGATTCTCTCTCTCATTACAGCTCCTTTTATACACAATTGTCATGCGCAGTCACTGACGTTTCGCTGTCCAGTGCCATGTGTCGGGCATTTTGTGAACTCTGTTTTGTTTTTAGTTCTAATAAAACCCCATGTCATTCCAAGCATGTGTGTCAATTTTTGCCTCTCTATCTACATTATTCCGTGGTTTATTAAGTTTTCAAATTCATACAGACTTTTTGATCACCCGGTATATGGAAGTGAAATGTGGATGATAAACAGTAGAGAAAAAGAGAAGCTTTTGAAACATGGTGTTAGGAGAGAATGCTTAAGATTAGATTTTGTTTGTGTTGGGGGAGGGAGGGCAGGTGGCTTGTAGATGGAGACCTATGCTTCACTGTTGTAAGCATGTACGGATGGGTGTAGTTTGCAGTATTCATGCAGAAATAATGAGACTTCCATGGGGTGGACTATCACAGAGAGCTGCATCAAACTATTCAGACTGAAGACCATACGAATAACAGTGAAGTATGCAATAAAAGGGGTATTTGCTGTGTCGCCTGCAACACACTTTTGGTTCAACTCCAGTCATACTGACGACAAGTGGACACTATCGGGTCTATTACCCAGCCATACATTAATTCTAATCATTGTCAATTCATGGTGCAACAGCATACCACACAAAGAATACACTGAAGATGTTTTTCCTCTTGATTAGTTTCACAGTATACACCGGTATCACAAATATTTCAAGCAGAGCTATTGTGAGCTTCTAGACAATGTGAAAAAATTGTTAGTGATACAACACACAGGTTTAAGACGAGAGAAAGTTATTTATTATCAGATGCGTGAAAACTACAGAGTCCACAGATTTATTATATTCGATTCCTGAAAATGATTTACAGATTTGTTCTAATGAGACCCCAGTGAATATCATGCTTTAACTTGGCAATTTAAATCATTTGATGGCTTGAAAGAACAACAAGAAGAAACCATCAAAATTCATACACATCGAAGACAGAAATTAAAAATTGTGAAATCCAAAGTACACTCTAAGGATAAGCGATCTAGTGCTCCAATGTGAGCACTGTAAACATTACAAAAGTTTTGATATAGCATTCACTTTACCAGGGGCATTCAAATTTGTCCAAAAGTTTTACTGCAACAAAAAACTTTCATAGTTCACGTGGAATTATTTCTGGAAGTAAAATTTATAGAAAGCTGTGCCTTTGTTCTTTGTTAGTTTCTTAATGTGATTTGTGAAATTTAGTTTACAGCAGTGGGTAACTTTCGACATAATAAGATAAAGTTTGCTCTATAAAATTTTTCCTTAACATTTAGGCAATGCTGATGTCTTACACCACAGAATCTCTAGTCCAGTTCATATAACACACCTGCAAAACAGCATGTTTTTCTCTACAAGATTTCATTTTGGCATATTTTCAGATATGCCCAAAATTATCCCAGATATATTCATGTAAATGTGAATGGAAATTTTGTGAGATCTAAGAAAGATGATCAGCAGGATGACAACTTTTCACTGTATTACTTAATTATTGGGATGCTTCATAGTATAACAGGTACTCCCATGTTCAAGCAAACATATTAAACAAAAATCAATTGTTTTTCTTCAAGTTGTTCCTCTCCATATAAAAAAGGTGTATCAAATTACATTTTAGTTTCAACATTACAGTGGATTTATAGGACACTGTTAATGGATGTTTCTGTCTGCCTGCCACCAAACAGGGAGTCAAGTTTAACAGTAGTTAGGGAGAGACCAAAAGGTTAACATTGAATCCAAACTAAAATAAATTTTGAATAGTGAAGTCATATGATGTCCAATCGAGAACATCTCTAATCAGTAGGACTAATCTGATATCAACTTGTTCTCATCAATCTTATATTAACTGATTACAGGCTTCTGAGGTTTTTTTTTTTGCATATCAATTTCTATTTTATCACTTGCTTTTTCTCATGGCAGATAGTTGTTGTTGGCATTACATTTCCTACCAATATTCTGCCATAACTTATATAATGACTGAAACTTAAATATTATTGGGCTGGCACCTAAGTTTGTAGCATTTCTGCACAAGTTTAATAAACATAAGAGATATACATAAAAGAAACTTTAGTCATCAGTAATATATTCTACTTCATTATTTACAAAAGTCTGCCAATGCTGGAGTAACTTCTCAATTCCACGACTATAAAACTCACATGGTTTTGAGACGAAGAACTTGTTGAGCCATGTCTGGAGCACATTTTCCACCAGAAAGGTAGTTCCTTGAGGGTTGTTTGATACAGCGGAAAAGGTGAAAATCTGAGCATAAATGTTCAGGTGAATAAGATGGGTGCGAATGACTTCCCATTCCAACCCCTGTACATAGTGTAAATAGTGTTTTTCTGTCATTGGTCATGGATTGCGTCTACACCACCGCTATTCCACCAGATGTGTAACATTATCTTTTGTGGAAGCGTGCAGGCCTTTGTAAGGAAAGTTGCTACTTTGGGCTCAAACATTCTTTTTTCCCCCTTATGTTGGCATAGAGACACTATTTCTCATCATCACTAATGATACAGGATAGGAATCGTTGGTGTTGTTCAAGAGACAATTGATGACGAGCAAGAAGAGATGCACACACAGCCATCCACTGATTTCTTTTTTAAATTCTGGCTTCAAGCATAAGGTACCCGTGCATCTGATTTTTGCACAAAAATGTCACACTATGGTAGAATGACCACAGTTCAGCACATTGGCCAGTTCTCGACTCTAATGACATGGATCGTTGTCGATTAATGCATTTAAATGACCACCATCAAACCCTGAAGGTCGTCCTGAATGTGGAGTGCCAGTGAAGCTAAAATGATCCTCCTTAAAATGAGAAAACCATTTTCTTGCCAGTCCAATGGCATAATCCCCATACACAGTGTAAGTGAATCTGGCAGCCGCCGCTGTCATTACCCCTCTATTGAATTCAAACAGAAGAATGTTGGAAATGTTGCCAATTCTCCACTTGGCACTCCACCTACTAGTGTCCATAGCTCCACTCACTATCTCCAAATCACAAAATGATAATATGTAAACTCAAATAAAAGTAGTGAACTACAAACAAAAAATGACAATCGATAAATAAACCGATAGCACCTGGAATACCACCATGCAAAACAAAAACACTATAAACTTATGCACAAATGTAATATTTATATTATAGAATACATGAATTGCAAGGAAGTGTACAACAGATGCAATCTGAACAAAAAAGTTTCTGAAAAATATTTTAACAAAAATTGCTAATGCTCACCGCTGTAGATATATGTGAATCAATTTTATGATTTATTGGAATTAAAGAAAAGCTCAAGCTCACAACATTACCTCATTAATATTTTTTTTCAATCATGCATATTTTCTGGAAGAAATAAATGTTAATGTCAAAAAAATGTGAATGTCGTATGGAACTGATGGCTAGGATACCCGACAAGGTATATTCAGCGAATGGTGTTCATCCTCTGTGCACAGTGACCACTTTTCACATGGATATGTGAGAGTTGTCTTATATATACAAGTACAGTGTAGATGAGTGCAATGTTGTGTGTAGTGTGTACTGTAGTAGAATAGCGATGAGAGTAGGAAAAACAGTTAAAGCAGGTGCCGGCACATAGCCTATGCCTCTCTAAATGGGGCCGCCACCCTTAACATCACTATCCGATGCACAGATCACCATCAACCATGTCACATTCCCTCACTTCATGGCACACCGTGAAGAGATTTGGAATTTGATCCAAAACATCAGCACAAAGACTCGTGATCTGGAACATCTTGGCAAAAATACTGACAGTGAAAATTTCAACTACCAGCAGGATTCAAACTAGTTAACTTCACAGTCAGGCACCACCACACAAGCATACATTAGTGATCCCGACAACGGAGGAAAATAATGTTTTTATCTATTAACATTTGTGCCCAAAGATTCTACAGCAATACCTTCAGCACAATAACGCAATCTGTGCAAATTATCATTGTATCAATTTGTAAATGAACATAAGTTTAAATTTTTGACATATTCCACAGATATAAAGACCATTTCACTTAGGATCTGTGGAAGGAATATTTACAAATTAGTTCTTTTGCGAGTAAGTATTGTGTAGAACTTTCCATATGATGTCAAGAGCATCAATTAAGAATATGTCTTTGGCTCTTCATAAAAGCAAATAGTACCAATGCTAGTTCTTTAACACTGGGACTAATCCTGACTATCTGTAAGATCAATAGTCCCTTAAAAGTTTTCATTTACCATTAAATACCAGGCAATGCACAATACTTCCAAAATTAAGCATAGCACATAATTGGTTCATTTGTTGTATAGTGAATTGAGGGACGAAACTAGGGTGATATCGCTCCCTCATTCACGAAACAAGTCTATACAGAACAGTTTTGCTGAGAAGTAAAAGCTGCCTAAGTGTGTTACCAAGTTGCATGAAAAAATAGTAGAACATAAAGTGTATATAACACTGATAATGCTAAGAGATCAAAGAAATTATTGGAAATATTTAAAAGAAGTGCAAAATCAGGGCAGCACATAGGTCAGATGCAGATAGAGGACTCTCATGACCCCAAACACCCAACCATAAGCAGACCTGAGATACGAATAAATCAAAATACACTACTGGCCATTAAAATTGCTACACCAACAAGAAATGCAAATGATAAACGGGTATTCATTGGACAAATATATTATACTAGAACTGACATGTGATCACATTTTCACACAATTTGGGAGCATAGATCCTGGGAAATCAGTACCCAGAACAACCACCTGTGGCCGTAATAACGGCCTTGATACACCCGGGCATCGCTAAAACGACCAGTAACTCAGATGATAAACATAAATTGGAACTTAGGTGGTTAAAAAAAGGGCTTTCCGCCAGGAAATGAACTGTCAAAGGTTAAGGGCAATGAGCATGAAGTGGTGGAGGAGAACCACTTAGCGAATGGCGATGGCTAAAATGACAGTGTCCAACACTCAATCTAGCTAAAATGATCTCTTCATGGCAAGAGGGCCGAGAGGAGCTCGTCCAAGCTGCTGAGAGAGAGGCTTCATAATCTTGAGCTAATTCCCCATGAAGGGAGGATCAATAGCGATGCCAAAGTGACACCACCTCCTGACAGACAGCAACATGGAGATCATTGGAGGTAATATATGAACTAGTGGGCTGAGATATGAGGACTGCAGCGTTGGCAGCAGCATCAGCAGCCTCATTTCCAATGAGCACCACAGTGACTCCCTCAAGAGTGAGCAACTGACAGCTTTCCTGGACCCATTGCACTAAGGGATGGGCAGTGTACAGTGCACAGAGGCTTTGAAGGGCACAGAGAGTCTGAGCAGATGATTAAACTGAAAAGCCTGTGTCACCAGACGTACCGTGTGGCTTCCCATGCAGCTTCAACACGATACCACAGTTCATCAAGAGTAATGACTGGTGTATTGTGATGGGCCAGTTGCCCGGCCACCATTGACCAGACGTTTTCAATTGGTGAGAGATCTGGAGAATGTGCTGGTCAGGGCAGCAGCCGAACATTTTCTGTATCAAGAAAGGCCTGTACAGGACCTGCAACATGCAGTCATTCATTATCCTGCTGAAATGTAGGGTTTCTCAGGGATCGAATGAAGGGTAGAGCCACGGGTCGTAACACATCTGAAATGTAACGTGCACTGTTCAAAGTGCTGTCAATGCGAAAAAGAGGTGACCGAGACGTGTAACCATTGGCACCCCATACCATTGTGCCGGGCGATACATCAGTATGGCAATGATGAATACACACTTCCAATGTGCGTTCACTGCAATGTTGCCAAACACGGATGCGACCATCATGATGCTGTAAACAGAACCTGGATTCATCCGAAAAAATGACATTTTGCCATTCGTACACCCAGGTTCGTCATTGAGTACACCATCACAGGTGCTCCTGTCTGTGATGCAGCGTCAAGGGTAACCGCAGCCTGGTCTCCGAACTGTTCGTGCAGATGGTTGTTGTCTTGCAAACGTCCCCCTCTGTTGACTCAGGGATCGAGACGTGGCTGCAAGATTTGATACAGCCACGCGGATAAGATGCCTGTCATCTTGACTGCTAGTGATACGAGGCCATTGGGATCAGCACGGCGTTCCGTATTACCCACCTGATTCCATATTCTGCTAACAGTCACTGGATCTCGACCAACGCGAGCAGCAATATCGCGATACGATAAACCGGAATTGCGATACGCTACAATACGACTTTTATCAATGTCTGAAACGTGATGGTATGCATTTCTCCTCGATATACGAGGCATCACAACAACGTTTCACCAGGCAACGCCAGTCAACTGCTGTTTGTGCATGAGAAATCGGTTTGAAACTTTCCTCATGTCAGCACGTTGTAGGTGTCGCCACCGGCGCCAACCTTGTGTGAATGCTCTGAAAAGTTTATCATTTGAATACCACAGCATCTTCTTCCTGACGGTTAAAATTCGCGCCTGTAGCATGTCAACTTCGTAGTGCAGCAATTTTAATGGCCAGTAGTGTATAACAAACATCATCTATGTAAACCAATGGGCCATTCAGAGGGAGTAAAGGGGGTAAAAAGCTAAGATCATAGCAAATATCAGAGTAAGATAACAAAAGCGAGGTAAACATCCAATGACTGGGGCCAGCAAGCAGGTCGGGCAAAGTCGATTACATTGTCACATCACCTGCAACATACTGTGAACAGTCTTTCTCCAGTGAGTAGAAATAAAGTTTTGTCTACCATACCATACTGTAAGATGAGTAACCTGCGTTATTAGTCCAGGCATATAAACAATGTACATAGTTGGAGTAATTATCAGACAAACTTCCTGTGCAAAACACATTTGCTGTGTATGAAGTTGGCAAAGAGGAGTGTGTCAATACAAATTGCTTCTTGAGTAATTGATAACAGGCACCCGTAAAACACAATTAAAGCAGGCATAATTCAAATTTTTATTTGAAGAGATGGCACTCTTGGTATATGAGTTACCACAAATTGTCTTTGCCCTTCAGCAATTTGACCCAGCCACTTATCTTCCACTGAACAGGGTAGAATTAATAGTACTGGCAGGGGCTTTTACTTGACTGACAGCATTACATGCAGAACATTACAGGGAAAGGTGAAAAACAGAATTAAGAACAGTGTGACTGATTAATGGCGTGACTGATTAATGGCATGTTTCTAGGTGTTCACCAGAGTAGTAGTTTGCATTTTATGCACAATATTTTGACAATAGACCCAGCCATCATCTTCAGGTGCACTGAGTTTCAGCTGTCAAAGTACTGTGCATAAAATGGACACAACAACTTAGCTGAACCAGCAGAAACAAATCGTTAATTAACAATAGGGAGAAAAGTTTTTTATTTTTTCTCATTCATTTCATCTACTTTTTTCAGAAGTGATCTCATAATTGTTAATTCCCCAGCTCCACACACACATTTCATGAGGCAAAGAAAACTATGTTAATTCCCCTCCACACACCATTTTGTGAGGTAAAGAAAACTGTATACTTGTAAATGCATCATTTTTTTTCTTTATTGACACAAAACATGTTTCCCTTCATTTGTACCATCAATGCTATTCTACTGTGAATATTATACTATTCTTTATGTTAATGTACCTGCCTCATCAATTTGAAACTAATTTATGGTAATTCGAGTTTAACTACTGTTTCAGCTACGGTCCAATGAGTATCCCTGACAACTGTGCCTCTAAGTTCAATTGCGTAAATACAATAGGAAGTATTGCCAAATTTGTGTATTTGGATATTAATATTTATTACTGGTAGGGTGACAAAAATGCTAGCTAGATTAAGATTTGGAATATCATTTCTTTATAAGTTCATAGGCTTCCAAGGCTGGTGTCATTTTGGCGCAAAACTGCTATGGTCATTAGTGCCCGGTCTGTGACTAAGGAAGTGGTAAAAGACGAAAATGGAACTAGCAGCAATGGGAACGAAACTCAGAAAATTGGAGAAACTAAAAGCAAAAGGAAAGCTTAAAAAACCACTACAGAAAGGGGTTGGTTGTCCCCAAAAAAGAGCTTCAAATGACTGACGTCATCTCACTGGCACTAATAAACTAGAGAACGAGATCGGCTGAGCGTGTGTCATCTGCTAAAATGGACGATATATCAGGCGACAGCTGTAGACGGGTGCGTAACGGAGTAAAATAGGGGCACTCAAGTAAAAGGTGTCTTACCATCCACAGCTGAGGGCAGTGGGGACAGAGTGGGGGAGGATCGCCGCTTAAAAGATGTCGATGGCTAAAAAGACAGTGTCCTATCCGGAGTCTAGTTAAAATTACCTCCTCCCGACGATGCGTTCGGGAGGAAGAGGTCCAAGCACAGGGAAGAGCTTTCACGTCCCGCAATTTATTATGGGGAAGTGTCGACCAATGTGCATGCCAGGCCGAAGAAGAGAGACTGCAGCCTTGGCCGCTATATCGCCTGCCTCATTTCCACAGATACCAACGTGTCCTGGGATCCAGAGGAACGCCACCGAGACGCCCCCCAAGTGGAGCAAGCGTAGGCAGTCCTGAATCCGGTGGACCAGTTCACTGAAGTAAACTACCCTGAACACGGCCACAGCAAATTGGTCAAAACATAGCAGTTTAGTTGTTTTAGGAGTTCACAATGACGTGGCACAATACCCAAAAATCATTAAAAAAATTCTTTTGTCATTACAGTATGAAAGTAATGCTAAGATTTGCCTTATTACTTGGTAGATGTTGCTGGTTGGAAGTTTCTCTGCTGCATAATCAGAGTCTGGCTGTTATTTATCCTTAGGAAGATCACATGGAAGTTGTATATGGTTATGTCACAAGGAGAGGTCAGTGAAAGTGATTAGTGTAACAATTCCAGGTTCTTAATATGCTCTGAGTATGATGCTTCAAAGATTTTCTTTGAAACATCCTATTAACTAGTAGTGGCAGTTTTACTTGCCCTTACACCATATTTAAAACAATAGTAGATATGTGACGAATTCGCACAGCTGAGGTGATAAAACACTGGCATAGTATCCTATGAATATAATATCAGTGAGTCACAGTTCGAATCGGTAAACACATACAAATACTTGGTTGTAGCACACAGGCTGACTGATGGGTAAAGCCAGTAACAGTCTTCGGTTTATTGATAGAATACTACTGAAATGCAATCATTCTACAAAGAAGACTGTTTAAAAGTCACTTGTGTGACCCATCCTAGAATATTGCTCATGTGTGTGGGACCTGTACCAAATAGCACTGGCAGGAGATACTGAATGCATACAGACATGAGCAGTACGAATTACCACAGATTTGTTTGACCCATTGAGGAGTGTGACACAGATATTGTAATAACTGAAAGACATCTGAGATAAACAAAACTATACCGAGAAAGTCTTAACACATTTTCAAGAATCAGCTTTAAATGATGACTCTAGGAATATACTACAATTCCCTACATGACACCCCATATGGATTATGAGGACAAGATTAGATTAATTACAGTATGCAAAGGTGCATCTAAATGATCATTCTTTCCGCACTCCATATGTGTCTTTCTTTTAACGCTCCATACGTGAATGGAATCTGAAAAAGCCCTCTTAACTGGTACCATGGGATGTACCCCCTCCCGTGCATTCTGCAATGGTTCACAGAGTACAGACAATGCAAAATCAGTTCAACTGAAACACTTTTAATGTGCTGCTACAATGAATGCATCATACCATTACATACTGGTACCATTACTTGCTACAAAAGGGGCTCAATATGGTATCCAGTGTCCAGATGAGTCTGAATGCGCAGCAAAAGAAAGCATGCCTGTAGGTACGCTGCCTACCTCTCTTGATATGCTACACTTCAGATGAGCACCTGTATGAATGCTGCCCCGGTAAACCCCATCTTGCGGGTAGCCCCAGAACCAAAAATCACAGGGAGCGAGATCAGGTGACCATGTTGGCCAAGTATTTGGAAACGATTGGCTTTATAATTTGATCATCTCCAAATGTGTTTTGGAAAGCCAGGTGAATTTCACAGACAATGTGCGATGGGGCCCCATCTTGCATGTAAATGAGTTCAATGCGTCTCTCCTGGATAGTGGGTATGAGATGCTGGCGAAGCATATCACAGTAACGCTGGCCAGTCACACTGCACTTCTTTGGTTCTTAAGCGCCAACCTCTTCAAACAAGAATGGGCAAATGATGAGTGTAGCTATGAAGCCACACCATACAGTGATATGTTCACCATGCAGAGGAACTTCATGCACAGTAGCAGCGATGAAGATCCTCACACTTGGCAATTCTGTGTGTTCACCTCACCTGTCAGGGAAAAATGAGCTTTGTCTGTCCATAGGATGGTTCACGGCCAGCCCTCATCAACTTTATTACTTGTGAGAAAGTGGAGAGCAATGTCAACATGTCGTCGTGCATCCTGTGGTGCAAGCTGCTGTACGGTTACCTTTGAGAATGGTTAGAAGCACCTTCTGTACAGTGGATTACAGAATGTTCGAGTGTCATGGCACAGTACACACACTGCCTGACGATCGGGAATTGTGCATAGCACTGTCCGCCAAAGCAACAGCGATTTCATCAACCACCTGTGGTGCAACCGGTCTTCCCAGAGCGACGTACATTTCTCCAGTTGATTCGAGCTTCTTCATCATGCTCTGCACAGCAGATGGAGAAAGAAGACCCTTCCATAATCATTTCAGCTGGCAATATTCTCTGCAGCATTAATGTTGTTTTGATAATAGAACCTCACGTATAATGGACTGCTCCTTTTGTCCAAACTCATGTTGACACATCGACAAGTGCACTACGACTAGTCAGGTGTGAGAGACTATGAATCACGATGACCGATCACGGTACCTGGTGGCCATAGTTGGAACTGGACGGTGGTGCTGTGACATATGGAAATCATGCTCCCCATACTCTGGACATTATTGGAACCACATCTGATACTCATATCGTAATTAGTTTGTGTGTCACAATGTGTTAAATAGGGAAAGTTTGATTATAACCACCCGCTATTTCTCTAATGATGTTAGTGTAATGTGTAAATCTGTTGGAATGAGTTATACCAAATGGGAGGATGTTACAGCCAAATTCCTAAAACTTTAAGGTACCTATAAAACAGTCTGTCTGCCCTTCCTCTCTTTTTGTCAGCATCTGGGTGTGATAACAGAAAACTGAAGCAATTTCCTGCTGATGATGTTAATCTGTCTTCAATAAAAAGTGACACTATAAACTTGTTGAATATATCCAAAGGGCAGTGTGGGAGCAGTAGCAAAGTTTACAAGAGCTTTGAATTAATTTTTTTAATGAAAAGTATCTCCTACATATTCATTGAAAGCTGAACTAATCACATCTGCGAATTCAGGAGCCCAAACAAGTCTCAGCTAGAAAGCACACTGGCTTAGTTGTAAAGTGCCAAACTCAGACTGAAGGGTATCAGGTTTGATCACAGTCGGCACTGGAGCTTTATCTTTAACTTTGCATTTCTTTCATATCTGGTAATATTTTAACCCTTCCATGACCAGGGGAGCATACATATCCCACATACAAATTTATTTTCATCACTTAATTGTTTTAACTATGTGTCGTGTGTCTTGGTGGTTTTATGTAACTTTTTCTCCTTCCCTGTGATAAGCTCAGTAAAGATCTTTATTGTCTTTTTTACATTGTTTGCTAGAAATATACTAATTTGTGTACATATTTATTGATAAAACAGTTTTAAATTTGTTTAATGATTCTGTCTTACGGCCAGTGTGTGTAGAGAATTTCTATTTGTGCCTTTTGTTCATGTTTATGTCTAAATTTTTTTACATGTATATACACCGATGGAAACAAAAATCTGAACATCAAGGAGTTGGGCGACATAAAGGAAAGTTTGTAGGCAGGTTTCTACATCTGAAAGATTATGTCTACTCAAATTTTGCACCAGTCGCATACGAGTAGCACCAGTAGCGCCACTATGAGAATGCAAATCAGATTTGCTTTACATATACACTGTAATGGAAAGGAGGATTAGTTATCTTTGAGAGTGGACGTGCTGAGTTGATGTTAGTCAAAATGCCTTTACGGCAAGAAAGATGCCATTATCAACACCTCACAGAGTTTGAATGAGGTCCTGTAATAAGGCTACAGGAAGCTGGATGTTCCTTCTCCGATGTTACAGTAAGACTTGGCAGCAATATAGTCACTGTACATGATTGCTGGCAGCGGTGGTAACAGGAAAGTATGGTGGCAAAAAGCCTGGGTTCCAGACAGCCAAGTGTCACTACCGAGAGGGAAGACGGTTGTGCTTGGTTTATGGTGACTGTCGCATTGTACTGCACCTGCAGCAGCAATCTGAGCAGCAGTTGGCACCACAGTGACACAATGAACTATTACAAATTACTTCCAGGGCTGCTCCAAGCCAGAAGCCCTGCAGTGTGGATTCCACTGACCTCAAACCACTCTCATTTGTGACTTCAGTGGTATCAACTGAGAGCTCATTGGAGGGCATGGTGAAGGTCTGATGAAAGCTGACTCTGCCTCAGTGCCAGTGACAGCCGTGTGTCGGTTAGGAGGAGGCAAGTTAAGGGCCCGCAACAAACCTATCCATAATCTAGACATACTGGAACTACACCTGGCATTACGGTACGGGGTGCGACTTCGTACAACAGCAGGAGCCCTCTTATGGTTATCTCACGCACCCAGGCATCAATCAGGTGACTCGATCTGTTGTGCTGCCATTTATGGACAGAATTCCAGGTGATTTTCAATGAGATATTGCCCACATACCGCTGTTGTAACCCAACATGCTCTACAGAGTGTCGACATGTTGCCTTGACCGCTTTATCATCAATCAGTATCCAATTGAGTACATGGGACATGGTGGACAACAATTCCAATGCCAACCACAAACAACATTAACCATCCCTGTACTGGCAGCAAAATGCTACAGGCAAGAAACTTCATCCCACAAATTGATGCCTGCACCTGTACAACAGAGTGCATGCATGTTTCCATTCAACATTCTGGTGGTTGCACGGTTATTAGTGTACCAGCACTTCACTACTGTAATGGCTTATCTCGTGCATACATTAACCAGTCACCCCACTATATTAATCACTTAAATATGTTACCTACACAAATGTAGTCCAGAAATTTCATTACTCTACAATAATTATTTTTTGGTGTTGTGAGTTTTTTTGTCAGTGTATTTTATTCAGTGCTGTAATATTAGTTTACTCTCTTCGTTTTATATGGAGCAGGAAATTCCACAAACTCCTCATTTGTTTTTTGTGATTAATGCTTGCCTTCTCTTTATATTCCTCCCAGATGAAAGCTGCTTTAGAGGATCAAGGTTAAAAACTCTGGTCACATTTTCCTCCATTGTTACAGTTCTGCATGACGAAACTGTTTACTACAATGCCCAAAAGAAAAGAAAAAAAGATGATGCCATCATTTGAGTGACCTACTGCCAATAGCACATCTATCTCTCTCCTGGCTGAACCGGTATACAGCTCCCAGAAAGCTGTGTGCTCTGCTATGGATGCAGGTCATGATATGGCTGAGGTTTAGAATCTTTAATTTTTCTTGTGATGAATTGTATCTTTTGAGTGTTGGGCAGTTGACAGTAACTGGTTTATTATCTTATCCTTTTACTGCAGATGCACACCCTTTTGTATGAACAATGATGTGTGCTTATGCACAATTGGGTGTGTGTGTGGGGGGGGGGGGGGGGGGGGGGCGGGGGGGGGGGGGGGGTGAACCAGCAAGGAACACAAGGAGGTGGTGATGATGTAGACAACGCAGCACATGGCAGTAAGAGATAAGGACTAATTTCATATGAAGCCACTTCAACTATCACTATGAATTCAACTATTTTTTTAAAAATTTAATGTAAATGTTCAGTTGTGAATAAACTTGACATAATTATTTTAACTGGGACATGTGTGTCCTGCTGGGCACGGCGAGGAAGACATTTAGGGAACCATTTTTTCCTCTTCCAAGTCCAGTGGAACATGTGTGTTCCACTTAAAATAATTATAAAACTGTAAACAATCTAAATATAGAAACATGGCCTCAATCATTACTCAGCCCAAAGCAGGAGACCAATTTTTACAGTAATATGCGAAATTTTAATTAATTCAGTCACAAAAGGATTAATATGAAAAACTCCGAGTTTCATTTTGGTTTGGAATCTATGTTTAATTGTACTACCCCCTGTGACTGCATTAAGTCTTTTTTTCTTTAAGTACATCTTATTCACCATTGAGTATATTAGCTCACTTTGATGCTGCAGAAAAAGCTTTTGAAGTACCACTTGAAAATGGCCAAAAGGCCAAAATTACAACTACGAAATGAATAATTTCTACAGTCAGTCAATGGTGAATACTAAGTTCTTTAAAAATTATATATAAAAACAAAGATGAGGTGACTTACTGAACAAAAGCGCTGGCAGGTCGATAGACACACAAACAAACACAAACATACACACAAAATTCAAGCTTTCGCAACAAACTGTTGCCTCATCAGGAAAGAGGGAAGGAGAGGGGAAGACGAAAGGAAGTGGGTTTTAAAGGAGAGGGTAAGGAGTCATTCCAATCCCGGGAGCGGAAAGACTTACCTTAGGGGGAAAAAAGGACAGGTATACACTCGCACACACGCACATATCCATCCGCACATGCAGACACAAGCAGACATATTCTTTAAAAAATTATACATGATTGCGAACTCCAATCATGAGAAGTTAATCAGCTGTATTAAGTCATTTCAAAGGTTGGAGGATAGCAACAGCACACCTCTTCTAATAGAATCATGCCAAGTAAAACACTGTGGTCTCCAAACAAACCTTCAGGTTGATGATCACTTTATCTAGAAAGATAACAGCTGGCTATCTTCCTCTATTCAAGAACAATTTTGGGTAGTTTCAAACACGTCGGTGGCCATACTAGGTTATTTAAGGACAGTGGAAATTCCAGGATTTGGGGGAGGGAGGGAGGGAGGAGACAGAGGAGGGTGAGAACAACTCACCCATAGATGATGACTGGGGCATACACCCATACAACAGAACAGAAAATTGCATCAGCATTTGAGTTGTCACTTCTTATGAAGCACTTTCTTGTGTGTAATGTGAATCTATGACCCATACATCAATCATCTGCTGGTAAGGGGTTACCTTGTCTAATTTTTGAGTTACAAGACAGTGAATGGAACAAACTCTAGCATCACAACAACTTCTGTAAAATGCAACATCACAACCAGTTATAGAAACTATCAGCAGGAGTTACACGCTATCAAAAGGAAGCAGATATTCCTTCCAGGGAAATGAACAGATGAAAAGGAGAGAAACCTCCTTACTCGAAAAGGGTTTCCTCTGGGCACATATATGGAACTGCAGCTGCCTTTCGTGTTATGATTCCCCACTGAATATGAACTGTGCTGACATTTTCAAAAAAATATGCACGCCTGGTTCTTGGAGCCATTATGGACTAGAAAAGAAGTTGCAATTCTCACAATGAATGTAAAATGTAGTAAATTGCAGCAACAGGATCTGAATTTTTGTCAACTTTTCTTTTCTAATCCCATTTCTCATAGAGTTACATGTATTCGGAATTCAATTACTTTCCTATTGTGTTATTTCGAAATTCTCATTTCTTTTCAGTCCAATCAAGACGATTGATTGAAACCCATCAGGTTAAAGCCATTGGCGAATAGATCAGATTAAAAATTGTTCTATACATCATAGATACAGCACTTCATACCCATGTAGAACATGTTGGTCTAACTAAGGTTTCTTCATGATATAATTCAAGCTTGTTTGTTTCTGGTCTTAATATTACTAATGATGTTGTGGTCTTCAGTCCTGAGACTGGTTTGATGCAGCTCTCCATGCTAATCTATCCTGTGCAAGCTTCTTCATCTCCCAGTACTTACTGCAACCTACATCCTTCTGAATCTGCTTAGTGTATTCATCTCTTGGTCTCCCTCTACGATTTTTACCCTCCATGCTGCCCTCCAATGTTAAATTTGTGATCCCTTGATGCCTCAAAATATGTCCTACCAACTGGTCCCTTCTTTTTGTCAAGTTGTGCTACAAACTCCTCTTCTCCCCAATTCTATTCAATACCTCCTCATTAATTACGTGATCTACCCATCTAATCTTCAGCATTCTTCTGTAGCACCACATTTTGAAAGCTTCTATTCTCTTCTTGTCCAAACTATTTATCGTCCATGTTTCACTTCCATACACGGCTACACTCCATAGAAATACTTTCAGAAACGACTTCCTGTCACAAATCTATACTCAATGTTAACAAATTTCTCTTCTTCAGAAACGCTTTCCTTCCCATTGCCAGTCTACGTTTTATATCCTCTCTACTTCGACCATCATCAGTTATTTTACTCCCTAAATAGCAAAACTCCTTTACTGCTTGAAGTGTCTCATTTCCTAATCTAATTCCCTCGGCATCACCCAATTTAATTTGACTACATTCCATTATCCTCGTTTTGCTTTTGTTGATGTTCATCTTATATCCTCCTTTCAAGACACTGTCCATTCCGTTCAACTGCTCTTCCAAGTCCTTTGCTGTCGCTGACAGAATTACAATGTCATTAGCGAACCTCAAAGTTTTTATTTCTTCTCCATGAATTTTAATACCTACTCCAAATTTTTCTTTTGTTTCCTTTACTGCTTGCTCAATATACAGATTGAATAACATCGGGGAGAGGCTACAACCCTGTCTCACTCCCTTCCCAACCACTGCTTCCCTTTCATGCCCCTCGACTCTTATAACTGCCATCTGGTTTCTGTACAAATTGTAAATAGCCTTTCGCTCCCTGTATTTTACCCCTGCCACCTTCAGAATTTGAAAGAGAGTATTCCAGTCAACATTGTCAAAAGCTTTCTCTAAGTCTACAAATGCTAGAAATGTAGGTTTGCCTTTTCTTAATCTTTCTTCTAAGATAAGTCGTAAGGTTAGTATTGCCTCACGTGTTCCAACATTTCTACGGAATCCAAACTGATTTTCCCCGAGGTCCGCTTCTACCAGTTTTTCAATTCGTCTGTAAGGAATTCGCATTAGTATTTTGCACCTGTGACTTATTAAACTGATAGTTTGGTAATTTTCACATCTGTCAACACCTCTTCTTGAAGTCTGAGGGTATTTCGCCTGTCTCATACATCTTGCTCACCAGATGGTAGAGTTTTGTCATGACTGGCTCTCCCAAGGCTGTCAGTAGTTCTACTGGAATGTTGTCTACTCCCGGGGCCTTGTTTCGACTCAGGTCTTTCAGTGCTCTGTCAAACTCTTCACGCAGTATCATATCTCCCATTTCGTCTTCATCTACATCCTCTTCCATTTCCACAATATTGTCCTCAAGTACATCACCCTTGTATAAACCCTCTATATACTCCTTCCACCTTTCTGCCTTCCCTTCTTTGCTTAGAACTGGGTTGCCATCTGAGCTCTTGATATTCATACAAGTGGTTCTCTTCTCTCCAAAGGTATCTCTAATTTTCCTGTAGGCAGTATCTATCTTACCCCTAGTGAGACAAGCCTCTACATCCTTACATTTGTCCTCCAGCCATCCCTGCTTAGCCATTTTGCACTTCCTGTCGATCTCATTTTTGAGACATTTGTATTCCTTTTTGCCTGCTTCATTTACTGCATTTTTATATTTTCTCCTTTCATCAATTAAATTCAATATTTCTTCTGTTACCCAAGGATTTCTACTAGCCCTCGTCTTTTTACCTATTTGATCCTCTGCTGCCTTTCCTACTTCATCCCTCAAAGCTACCCATTCTTCTTCTACTGTATTTCTTTCCCCCATTCCTGTCAATTATTCCCTTATGCTCTCCCTGAAACTCTCTACAACCTCTGGTTCTTTCAGTTTATCCAGGTCCCATCTCCTTAAATTCCCGCCTTTTGGCAGTTTCTTTAGTTTCAATCTGCAGTTCATAACCAATAGATTGTGGTCAGAATCCACATCTGCCCCTGGAAATGTCTTACAGTTTGAAACCTTGTTCCTAAATCTCTGTCTTACCATTATATAATCTATCTGATACCTTTTAGTATCGCCAGGATTCTTCCATGTATACAACCTTCTTTTATGATGCTTGAACCAAGTGTTAGCTATGATATATTACTAATATATATTTAAAAATGCTTCTAATGAGTAAAAGGAATTGTCATTTATAAATTCTTTTAATTTGTTTTTAAATGTTGGTTGGCTATCTGTCAAGACCCTTGACCACAGTTTTCTGTGGCAGCATATATATTTTTTCCCTTAAATAAATGTCTGCAAGATGATCTTGGCTGGGCTCTAACTGTAATTCTGATTACACAGTAAAGTGCAAAGAATATTTTTTTTCTGTGGTGATGAATTACCCCTAAATATGATGCAATATGAAAGCAGTGAATGAAAATAGGCACAGTAAGCTAATTTACTTATATGTTTATTACCAAAATTTGCAGTAAACCTAATAGCACAAGTATCTCAACTCAAAACATTTTAGCAGGCCACCAATGTGTTTCTTCCAATTCAATGTCTCATCAACGCAGACACTCAAAAATTTGGAATATTCCGCCTTAGCTACAGACTTCTGTTCAAACTCCATATTTAGTAATTATGTTGTGCCATTTACTAGACTGAACTGTATATATGGTGTTTTATCAGAATTCAATGAGAGTCCAGTTGCTGAAAACCACTTAATAATTTCTTAAGGACATTACCTCAGCTAATTCTTGTTTGCTGAGTGTGATTACTATACCTGTGCCATCAGCAAAAAGAACTACTAGCTTTGTATCTTCATGAATATGGAGTGGCAAGTCATTAATACACATTAATTACAATAAGAGACCCAAGACTGAATCTTGTGGGACCTCATTCTTGGCAACTCCCCAGTCTAAGGAATCTGCTTATTTTTGCGTGTTTTCTGAACTGTTTATTTTGATTTCCAGTACTCTTCCAGTTAAATACAAATTAAATCATTTGTGCACTGTCTCACTCTTGCCACAATACTTAAGCTTGGTTAGAAGAATTCCACAACTCACACAATCAAGAGATGTTGAGGGATCACAGAAAACCCCAATTGGTAATGTTCAGTTATTCAGAACATTTAATATTTGATCTTGAAAAGCCTCTCTGGAAACCAAATTGACATTTTTTAGCACTTTATTTTCACAAATTTGTGAAGCTACTCTTTAATACACTACTTTTTCAAGAATTCTGGGCAAAGCTGTCAGAAGTGAGATTGGGTGGTAGTTGTTGGCACCGGATCTATTTCCCTTCTTATGCAATGGTTTAACAATAGTGTATTTCAATCTAGAGAAAAATGCCCTGTTTTGGTGAACTGTTACATATGTGGCTGAGAATGCTACTTATCTGTTGGAAACAAGCTTACAGTTCTTTGATGCAAATGCAATCAGTTTCATGCGACCTTTTGCTGCTGAGTATGTACAATATTTTTCCTAACTTCAGAAGGGGAAGTGGGTAAAACATCAATATCATGAAACTGCATAGGAATTGCCTCTTCCACATATAGCTTTGCCTTTCCTAATGAAGATCTGGATACTATTTCCTCCACGAAATTTTAAAAAATGATTACTAAAAGTATTTCCAACCCCTGACTTTTTGTTAATAAAGTTTTCATTCAATAGGTTAAACAATATTACAGTAACGTTAATAATTATGAGAAGGAGATTTTTAAAGTTTAGGAACAATAGTGACTGAAAAATACTGTGCCTGTTTTGAAAGTTTGTTTATCTTTTAATGCTCAGTTTCAGAATCGTGCAATTAATATACTACCGCAATTAGTGTTTCAGCACTATACAGTTTGTTGCGCTTACAAAAATTGGTATTCATAACTGCCTTATAAGTAAACCGCATAGTTAGTAATGCGAGGATATCATACAAAGAAAGTATTAAAAGAAACAATAGTTGTCAGACTTAGTCTATGGCAAAAACAACATTTTTTTGTCTGAAAGTCACGCCCGGCTAACCTAAACTTAAATTTTTATTGTCTTGAGGTAAATATACATGAGTAGTATGAAAACCGTCGCCTCCTTTGAATCCTTAACTTTAATGCAATACAAAAATAATTCGGCTGTCAAGTTCATAACAATGCGAGATTACATATTCCGCTATTATACATAAGCTTGCGCTATCGTAACTACAAATTCTTTGTTAATTCGTTATCTAATACATCATCGGAAATGAAAATTCAAAGCCTGGTCACACGCAGCCTCTCATAATCACAGTCTGCAACTCCAACACAAGAGTTGTGGGTGTATAGGGAGGTTGTTCTTTATATCAGTTGCTACATTCCAATTCGAGAATAGTGCCGGCATAAGGAACTATTACATTTGGTCAAGAATCGAGATGTTTTCTCGCCGATCCAACTACAACTGATAAACTGTAGTTCGTACCAATTATAAGTAGGTAAAAATTTTTGGGCAATATTCTTTTCTCAAAAAAAAAAAAAAAAAAAAAAAAAAAAAAAAAAAAAAAAAAAAACTACAATCTGTGATCTAATAGCAAAGACACGATTTTATATCAGCTTTCTAACACGACCGCACTCTACTGTCAAAATATTACAAGGGCTTAAGCTTATGGCAGGCGAGCTTCGAATTACTCTCAGTTCAGTAAGCGGGATGAAAACAGAAACTGTTGGTATAATAATTCTAAACTATGCAACGGCAATTGTTCAAACGATGAACACGATTAAAAATTGTAGGTATTCAATAATGTACGGCAATAACGAACTTTTTTAGTGACACTAGCGCCAAAATCGATTTCAAATTTTACGATCTCTGGGCTTTCAGCAACGTTGAAAATGTCGTGGAGATGTTTACAAAACTATCAACGTTTCCCATTGTTCGCAGAATATAATTTTAATAGTAGATATTGACATGACAATATCACCCAGTGTGCCTATAAGCACGATACAGCTACTGTTCACGAAAATGGCTACCATCCGCCATACCACGAAAGAAGCCATTTGTAAAATATGGCTGCGCCCTTACTTCATTCATGGCCGGCAAAGTATCAAAACAAACAAAATAAAGATTGTTTACATTTCTGACAGAAATCACCATTTCATTAGGATCATATACAGACACAACAGCTGGAACTTCAGTATCGATCGCCACTCCCCGAGCTAAGATGATGACGTTAGCATCATCAATTCTTCCAAATTTGAACAAAGTGCAATATTATTACGATACAATGAAATGAACTTCTCTTACAATACCAAGCGCAGTCTACTGCTGTAACTTACCGTCGTCGGTGCCCGAAGCCCACATTGTCACGGAAAATTCTCCTTCCAATGTCTTAATTTGAACTTGTTTTTGTTCCCACTTGCGGGACTTTGTCTCCGATATTTCACCAATGATGTGTTCATTTCCTCGTAACTTCACGCCTCTTTTTCCCTTTCGAGATCCTCTTCTTGACGGTCCTGGACTAGACTCGACGTATATATCACCTTCCGAAGGAACAGGAATCTGGTCGTAAACAGATAATGGATCGCCACTGCCTACAATTTCTTCTTGTGTTTGAAGTATCACTTCCTCACGTCCAGGTTCAGGGAGCGGCTGCAACGCTATCATAGGCTGTCCATCAACACTTTCTATTGTAGTTTCTACAGTTTCACACGGTATTTCCACAGGAATTGTTTCTATTTCCACTTCCTGTATATCAGGATGTATTTCTACCTCTGTTATTATATCAGACGACGCCATGTTCGAATCCAAAATGGATGAACTTTTCTGCTCCTACGACATAAGGATAAAGTCACGTGACATACGATTGCCTTCCACCTAGCGAGTGCTTCAACAACTAAGCAAGTCGCGAGTGGCATTTGTTGTACGGTGCGTGTAATTTAAAATATATTTACATTCTGGGTAGCATGATCTGTGATACCCAAAGAAGAAAATAGCTATTCCTCTAAGTAGTGCAAGGCAAAAATTCAGTTTCCATCAACAAGCAGCAGGAACATTGTGGGTAACAAATACGTGTAATGGATGATCAACTATTAATTCTCAAAAACTTTCCGCTGCTGGTACCCCACAATAGAGAATTTACGTTTTACGATGGGTTTATATGTGTTAAGGTAAGTGAAGAAAGCATCAAAGTCTCTTGGGAGTAAATTTATGTAGCGGTACTTCTTATTATACATTTTTTCTGGCTAAATAATCTACAGCATGAAATGTCTTCATCCTTTGTTTGTATATGTCACTAAAAATATATAAATACGCACTGAATGATTTTTTTGACGTGAAATGTGAACATGATCATTCAGACTGGCGTCTGAATGTGTTTACCTCCATTTATCTTGCTTAAAGTTGTAATGACAAAATACATTTATGGCTTCGTTTACAAACATAATTTCTACTCTAGAACGACTGAGTGAGACACTTATTGAGCACTAAATTGGACGGTTTCATAAAGAAGCTGGGTGATTCTCTTATAACAGAAAATTACCAATGACAGGTATCAGAACATGTAATCAACACTTTGAATCATTAGTTCTTAAATATGCTACAGTTTTAACCAAAGAAAAACCAACTGATTTCACGCTTGAACCAATACCACTGGAGGTATATAATTCAATTTTTCAAGTACACAAATGGGAAGTTGCAGTATCCAAAATGTAAAGTAAATAGGAAAGACGGAACCGTCCGATCCCACCCGTCTGCTTTGACCCATGACGTCACAAATATGGCGGAAACAAAAACAAACACACACACTTTTCACAAGAAGCCTAATGACACTAACGGGACAAGCGCGGGAAATGGGGTGTTTTGGGTGGGGGGCAAACTAAATATAAACAAATTTACACGCCTTGCGTAGCTACAACGTGTAAGTGAAGGCAGCCACGCATGAATATCCACCCACCTCCCCAGGGGTCGTAACCCCAGCAACCCATAGAAGATGCTTCAGTAGCTGATTAGTGTTTTTTGTCTTTTTTTTTTAAAAAAAAAAATATCTCACGGAATAGAACGAACAGATCAGAAAAGTAAATAAAATAAGATAAAACAGAACTGGAGACAGCCACACTCAAACCAAACTCCGCTCTGTCATGGCGTCACACACGACAACACCCTTACGTCACGGGTCAAAGCTGACGCGTGGGATCGGACGCTTCTGTCTACCCAGTAAATATCACTGTCCTGCTCTTGTTGTCAGCTGATTGTGTGCACAGTTATTGGCGCTTCACATGAGTGAACAGTGTAGCTCTAGCTTGCGAATTCAGTGGGAAGGCGTGTCCACTAAGTAACTGTAGTCAACGAAACAATTATATACACTATCTTTTGACGTGGCTGAATAAAGTAGTGACACTGCCGCAGCCAATGCAAGAGGCTGGGCAAGCACGTGAGAGTGGGGCTGACCAGATACTGTTACATCATGGGCACCTGCCAATACAACAAGAACTGACAACAACACTGGGTAATAACTACATTTATGGGCCAGCTGAGAGACTAGAGCTGCTATACAGGGTGTCCCATTTATTTTGGCCACTCTAAATAACTGTTTGTCCAGAGGCAAATTACAAAATGTTTAAAGCAAATGTCCTTTAGCCATCAGGGGGACATCAATCAGCATGTTTGTCTTCTCTGTAGCTTTGTTTTTTTACAAAGATATGAACAGCAGAATGACTTTTTTAAATTGCACACTGTATTTTTCATTCCTCTCCGAAAGACCTATTCAAAAATGTATCAGAGAGTACCATTCACTGAAACACAACATTATTAATTACATAACACACAATTGACGTTGACGCTCCCGTGCTTAGTGCAGGTACTCAGGGTAATGGAACACATCCACGTGCTGACGTTGATAGAGGACAAATGTAAACATATGTAGAATGCACACCTGTCATTCCTTCAACCATCATCAGATGAAGAGTTGTGCGAGTAGAATGTACACCAACGAAGAGAAGGTAGAAATGCTACTCATCTATGGGGAACGTAAATTAGCAGAACAGTAATCGCAATACTGTTTTCTTATGTACAGGTACATTTAGTACAGTAGTTTAGTCTTTTTAGTTACTACTGTGTAGAGTAGGCATACAGGAAAGGCTGGTCTTCCTACAAAGTGCATCGACATAATGTTTCTATTATTGCTGTTGTTGAAAGTAGGCAAAATGCTATGCAGGCAGCTGAACTGTACAGAGAACAATATCCTGACAAGAACCTACCCTCCCAACAGATGTTTTCTCATCTTGTTGTGACAATTCAGGAAACGGGAAGTTTCAACCCACAACGAACCTGCAATCCGCAGTCGTCATAGCACTCACACAGACAAAGCCGCCAAAGTTACTGTTCACACTTCCGTTGCTATGAATCCACATGTGAGCACACGACAGCTTGAACATGAGATTGGCTTCCTGAAACCAGTGTAGCCTACATCGTATTCTTACATGACATCGTTTCCATACTTACACCTACATCAAGAATTGCATGGAAATGATTTCCAGAATCATGTACAGTTCTATCAGTGGCAACAGCAGCAAATCCTTGCCAACCAGAACTTCTTACCCAATGTTGTATATACCAATGAATGTTCCTTCTCATTCACAGGACAGGTAAATACAAGGAACATGCATTATTGGTCCAACGACAACAATGGAACATCAGCGTCATTGGGGAGTTAACATCTGGTGTGGGATACTTGGCACTACAATTATTGGCCCTTATTTCATCAGTGGTAGTCGAAATGGCACAGCGTATGCCAACTTCCTCACACGAATTCTTCCTCCTCTTCTGGATGAAGTGCGGCTAAGAAACAGGATGCTTATATGGTATCAACACGATGCATGTCCAGCACATAATGCCTTTCGTGCATGTCGTGTTCTGAACCAAAGGTATCCTGCCAGATGGATTGGTAAGGAGGAACAGTTACTTCACCTGCCAGGTCTCCTGATTTAAATCCTCTGGACTTTTATCTTTGGGTATGCATTAAAGACGTTGTCTATTGCAATATTCCAACAACTCCAGAGAAGATGCAGGAACATATCGTGCTTGCTTGTAATTCTCTTCAGCAGGCTATACTGGAAGCAGCCAATTATTCTTTCATTCAATGAGTGCTTCAGTGTATTGGTGTCCAGGGTCACCGCTTGGAGCACCTTTGGACGTTCTACTCTGGGCAATGGTACAGGAGACTCAACGTCAATTTTGTGTTATGTTTTTACTTGGTTTTCATTTGTTTTCTGACAACTCCAGCAAGTGGAAGAGTTTGTGATCCCAGGCTCAAAGTCAATGTAGTGTTATGTAATTAATAACATTGCTTTTCAGTGAATGGTGCACTGTGATACATTTCTGAATAAGTCTTTTGGAGAGGAAATGAATTACCGAAAAAAAAAATTTCAGGGTACCATTTAAAAAAGTCATATCTTTGTGAAAAAGAAAGCTACAACAAAGGCAATCATTCTGATTGATGTCCCCCTGATGGCTAAAGAACATTTGCTTTAACCATTTAGTAATTTGCATTGGACAAACATTTATTTAGGGTGGTCAAGACAAATGGGACACCCTGATATCATTGAGGATGCAGAAAAGCAGAGCCACAGCAATATCAAAAACTAATTTCTTCATGTCCAAGCCATGGGCTGTGTTGGGTCGTACATGATGGTAATCAGTACCTCGGCAAAACAGGTATGCACCAAGCCCATATAAATACCCCTCATTTTTATACCAATGGATGCTGTCTGACAGCTGCAACTTAGAAGGGATGTCTAAGCAGGTATACAAGTTGACATGAATCTACAAGCTGGCACAATGAGATTTGGCCATCTATAGCTTCAGAGCTGCAGGCTTGTTGTTGGATCTGAGTCCAGTGTTGTGGTCTTAGCGTCTTCCTGTCAGTGGGGCACCCCTGAACCTACTTCCATTCACTGCCAGCTTCCTACACTGGAGGGCTACTGCTCAAGACCAGGACCAAGCAACCAATCAGCAACCATCCTCACTTGTGCGGACATACTGTTGCTGTCCGCCTCAGCTTGCAAGCACAGGCATTACTTCTGGGAGCTTTCTTCTCATACGGGGTCCATGGTGGGGTTCCATGCATTCTGGCATGTCCTGGCCCGAGTTGTGAAACTGTGTCCAGTCATTGCACCCGCAGTCCAGACTGCAGCGTGTTCCTTGCTTCAGTGCACACGCTGAGTTGCTGACATCATTTTTTTCTCTGGCGATGTGATACTGCAAGTTGCCAGATACTGCAGGCCACTTACTTACCTCTGCACACACCGCTCTACAGCACGCTCCCTGGGGAGAGGCATTACCATCACCAAGCATCACTGGGATGTTTTATCAATGATGTTTCCATGATAAATTGTGCTGCAACCAGACAACTACACACCACTCCACTGCTACCCTGCCAAGGGTAGTGAACTGCTGGCTTCCTGTCACTTACTATCCAGTTCCACCACACACTGTTGTAAATAAACTGGTATTGCATTTGGTAGAATAGAGGCTCTAATCTCCATGTAGCCATTCTAATTTGGGTTTTCTTTGGTTTCCATGAATTATATCTGACAAATGTCAGAATAGTTCCTACTGTGAGGTCATGGCTGATTACGTTGTCAAACTAGATCATCAGTACTTGCGTAACTGCTTATATACAAGGTGTGACAGTAAAGTAATGACACTGATTTTCTTTGCAAGATGTGCCAACCCTGCAGGCTTGCATAGACACAATATCTTTGACCTTGGTCTATAAGCTGCTTCTAGTCAAAGTGGCACATTGGTGCAACTGCTCAGTCGTGAGTTGTGCTGTAATAAGTTAACATGTGTTTGTGTCTCTTGTCATGGAAATGGAACCGCATAATATTGCGCAATGGTATGCCATTTCTTTTTGTGTTAAATTGTGTGAAAACGCGACGACAACTTACAGTAAGCTTCAAAAGGCTTTTGGAGAGGAGGTTATGTCAAAAGCTCAAGTTTTTCGTTGGCATAAAATGTTTAGTGAAGACAGAACGAATGTTGAAGATGAAGACTGCAGTGGACAACCATCAACCTCACGGACGGGTGTCAATTTGGCCAGGGTGCATGAACTCGTACGATCTGATCGAAGATTATCCGTGAAAATGATTGCAGAAGAACTGAAGCTCAATTGAGAAACGGTTCGTCTAATAATAACTGAAGATCCTGGTATGAGAAAGATTTTGATTCTGCATCACGATAATGCACCATCCCATATTGCTCTGTCAGTATAGCAATTTTTCACCTCAAAACAAATTTCAGTACTACCACAGCCACCTTATTCACCAGATATCACTCCGTGCGACTTTTTTCTATTTCCAAGAGTCAAAACGGTGGTCAAGGGACACCATTTTCAAACAACACAAGATGTCCAAAAATCTGTGACGAGAGTCTTGGAGAATATTACAGAAAATGAGTTCCAGAAATGTTACCATCAATGGTAGAAGCACTGGAACAAGTGTGTGCAGTCATAAGGGAACTACTTTGAAGGAGACAACACTAAACTTGACTAAAATGGTAAGCAACATTTTTTCCACGTCAGTCTCATTACTTTATTGTCGTACCTCATATATGAATTAGATTTTTGTTCAACTTTAATACTGCAACATGTCCAATATCCTTGTAAAACTGATACATGGGTGAATAAAGCTACTACATTCAATCAGTTAATGGTTAGCCTTCTTGGCCTGCTGCCAAGGGAAATCAAAATAATAATGAAACAATGAAAAATCTGAAAGACAATAACAATAATATAAAATGGGATGAACTGGTGCAATGCAGTGGTGTTGAGCAGCAGACACGGATGTTTAAAATAGAGTAAGCTATTTGTTATAGTCCTCCTTCAGATACAGAAAACACACACATTCGCACAGGCACAATCCTGTCATCTGCAGATGCTATGGCCTGGTTGCAGGGAGCAGCAGTCACAGCTGGGGTGCTGATGGATAAGATGCTATAGTGCTGTCTGTGGGAGTGTTCATGGACGTATTAAGGGCAGGATGGTGGGCTGCTTGGTAGGTGCAGCATCAGAAAGCTGTACTGGGAGGGGTGGGGGTCGAAGTGGATGAGGACAGAAGCAGGGGATTGGAAAGGACTACGCAGGTTCACTAGGGACACAAAGTGTGAGAGAAACTGGAGTGGACCTGGGAGGATGGGGGTAAATGAGAGGAGAGAATGTGCACTGGGGTGACAGAAGATGTGAGTAAGACTGGATTAAGAGCAGGGAAGGGGATGGATGCATATATGAACAGTGACTGGCAAAGACTTGGAAGGGGAGCGGGTGGAGGGGTCGAAGGATGTGTTGTATGTTTTGGTGAGAAGAATCATGATAGCGCAAGCTGTGAAGCAGTCGTTAAAGTGAAGCACATCATGTTGGGCAGCGTTTTCAGCTACTGTGTGATCCCTCTGTTTCTTGACCACAGTTTGGCAGTGTCCATTCATCCAGAGAGACAGCTTGTTAGGGGCCATGTCCACATAAAATGCCGCACAGTGATTTCAGCCAAGTTGCAGTATACACCATGGCTGCCTGCTTTCACAGGAGGCGCTGTCTTTGATGAGGTAGGAGATGCTTATGACAGGACTGGAATAAGTGGTAGTGGGAGGATGTATGGGACAAGTCTAGCATCTATGTCTATTACTGGAATGTGAACCTTGAGGATGGTGGTTGAGAGCAGGAGTGGGATAGCGATGGACACAGAAATTGTGTATGTTGACTTGGCAGCTTCATCAGCAGCCGTAAATTGGTGTCCTATGGAAGCATTTCTTCTCCTTCAGTGAGTGAGTGAGTGATGTTTAAATGCCAAATTATTTGAGTATTGTCGCTGTTGCCTATGCAACAGACAATGTCATGAAAGATTTTGCTTATGGGGTTCTGACATTTTTGTGCACTACGTTGAAAGATTATGCATATATTTTGATATCAGAAGAGTGTCTAATTGCGAAACTTGAGGCGGGGAAGTATCACGACAGATTTATATCTGTTCAATAGTATGGTGATGGGGTATGGTTAGTAGGTATTTTAGCATATCTTAATAAATATTTTTGTTGTTCGGCAAGACAAATTTTATGTGATGTGCTAGTATGATGTGGGTATCAGCTCCTTGTAGGTATGTCAACTGGGCAAGGATATGTGGTCTGCATACGTGCATCAGGAAATGGCTGTTTAAAATTGGTGTAAGTCATTATTGTATGGAAAATTAGTTATGCAGTGCAATAACTTCCTTGCTGTTAAATCTTACGGCAGATAAAGTTTGACATTACTCATAGCTTGGAAACGAATAAATCCCTGAGTCTTTAAGAATCAAACTCAAATGTTTGAAGCAGCCATAGACGTCTGATTACTTTAGAAATTAGCAAATGTGTTAAATATTTGACATTAAGCATGCAAGTGAGAAAAAGTTTAGAAAAGATTTGAAGTTATGTTGTGTTGGAAGTCACTAAGTGCTCTCATTATCGAACACAGGATGAGTAGTCTGGCTAATTTGTACCCTGTTTTAAGCCCCACTTCCATCACTCACATAGGGTGCGGAGTTCAGCTTCACTGTGCTACCTCTGGAGGAGCGTATAAATGTATGCACATTTGGGGCGTTGTCTGAGTCAGTCTATTTTTGTAGTGTTTTGTGTTTCCAATATGGCACCTACTGATTATATAAAAAACTGTTCAACCATTAGGTGGTACTGACACTCAGCAAACAATCTTAAGATGTATGCCCCATGTTGATAATATGCTTAAAGCAGTGCATAATATTGAAGACAAAACACACATTTTTTTATGAGAACAGTGTTTTTAATGTGGAAGCTTTGCCTTTTCGTGTGCAAAAATCTTTTATGGAGTGAGAAGAGTGCTTAGAAAAGTGGGAAGACAAAAATAATAGAGACCATTACTTCCTGGCTGGTGACCCTGCTTTTTAATTCAAAATTCTAGTGGGTATTTCTCAAACCAATTGAAGCAAATGACAGTGTTACTATTGACACCAGGGATGTAAAGAATAAAGAACTTGGCAAGAATGGAAGGCTGTTAGTAAAGATGTCATGAATATATTGAGAAAAGTTCATGGTCATTTTATAAAAAAGCCAACATTTCTTTTGACGCTTAATGCAACAGTTATAGTGGAATTAATCATGGCAGTTTTCATTTGCCTTGCTGTGTGGTCTTTTATGTCGTTCTACTGTTGCCTATCAAATGGACCAGCATTTTAGTCATATAACATGGGCAGCGCATGTAAGGGTTTAGCAGCATGTGACAAGTACAGACAGACTGCCACAACGTGGGAACATTGTCCTTGTTTCCTGAGATCAGTTGACGGTACTTGTCAGTGTCCTATTTTGAGCAGGAAATGCTCTGTCTGAGATCTTTGAAACTTCAGAACAAAAGGTAACACTGCTCCATCAACAAAGTACTTTCTCAAATTGGTACATAGCTTAACATGCACAAGTTATTTAGATCTATGTGATTTCTCTGAAAGTGCATAGTCTGTAACTAGGCATAACACTGCATAGTGGTGAGGTTGCACTCCAGTGACAACTTTTTGTACTGAATACATCTATCAAACAGAACATAACTCAAAAGGAAGTTTAATAATGGGTTCTTAGCAAAATAAACTGAATTTCATATAGCCAATTGGCAGTAGTTAATTTTTGAGGCAGTATCTAGGAGTTGGTGTAACTCATTATGAACATGATTCATTATGCATGTGATATATGCTTGTAACTCATTGTGAACATGATTCATTATGCATGTGATATATGCTAATAACTCATTATGAACATGATTCATTATGCATGTGATATATGCTTGTTCTATTGTGAAGTGAGAAATTAACACTGTGCAAATGGCCAAATTGTGGTACGTTGAAGGGTTAAATACCACTGCTTGCATACTAGTCTTTAAAGTATAATGACAGAATATTGCCGAATTATTAAATTCTAAGTAATGCCCTTAAATCCACAATTCTACGGGAGATCAGAAGCAGACTGTAAAGCGCCCAGTTACTGGCATAATGAAGAATACAGGTTTCCATGCGGAACTGAGACACCTAGTTGGAATGGCAGAAGATTACACCGAAGCTTATGGTGCAGTCAGACAAGATCCAGCATTCCACAGAGCTACTGCTAAGGGAGGCAACTACACTTTAGTTCCAGTAACAACTCTTACAAACCCATGGTTTCGCAACCCCTAAGGTATCTACTTCTAAGAAACTCATGCTAGCAGCTGTTCGTGTTTCAAATTCTGGAATATTCCATTCATCTTCCCTGGTGAAGGAATTTTGGAAAACTGCGTTCAATAACTCCGCTTTAGCCTCACAGTCGTCAGTAACAGTACCGTCGGCACTGTGCAGCGAAGGTATTAACTGCGTCTTGCTGCTTGTGTACTTTACATACAACCAGAATTTCTTTGGATTTTGTACCAAATTTCGAGACAATGTTTCGTTGTGGAGCCTATTAAGGGCATCTCGAATTGAAGTCCGTGCCAAATTTCGTGAGTCTGTAAATTTTAACCAATCTTCGGGACTTCGCGTTCTTCTGAACTTCGCATGCTTTTTCCGTTGCCTCTGCAACAGTGTTCGGACCTGTTTTGTGTACCATGGGGGATCAGTTCCATCTCTTACCAATAACAAAAATGTGTGCAGCATATTGTTGCATCCATTTTCAGTAAGCTGCCACAAGAATTCAAAAATCTTGTCAGTAATCCATGTGCTTTCAGATTGAAACTGAAGAGTGTCGTCATGGGTCACTACTTCTATTCTGCCGAGAAGTTCCGTGAAAAGTTAAGCTGATTCCTGTGTTGTATTGTTGACTGCATTTACATAAACTTATGGCTTGTCGTTTTTTGGGTTCATAAACATTCTGTTTCGTCTGTTATTACTTTTACGGTGTAATTTCATGTACTGACACATGCTGTGACCTTGGAGATTTGCTTCTCAATTTGGTCCTGTGGAACTAGATGTGTAAAATAAAAAAAATAAGTAAGTAGGTTCCAGAACTGTACAGAAATCAGAAACATTAACTCATAAATAATTGCAGAAGGCAGGAATCAAAACTGATGAGCTTCATGTCGTATCAACAACTATAAATGCTATATTGTGGTAGATGACGCGCAGCATATAGCGATCTAAATTAAGAAGTCGGTTGGTCCTTGCAGTTGGTATGTTGTTTATTCCTGTTATCAATGCAGCATCTGAAAGTCACTGTCTGAACCTCTTTCCTGGTTCAAGTGTATTGATGAGTTACAATCTATAGGGTGCAAAACACACATCTTTCCAGATAGCCACCACTGGCTACTGCCCATCTGACAGGACAGGCATTTCAATTACCGACACAAAATAAAACTGGCCCATAAGAATCCACAAGAAATAAGTGAATTATATAATGTGTGACAGTCAAATTTGTCTTGAAGTAAAACATGTGTTGAGTGAACAAAGAAAAAGCTTTAGCATTTAATTTATGTACTCGTTTGAGTAGCCACACTAGTCTAGCACTTTTGATGTTCATTCTGCTAGCAAAAACCTTTCTTAATTGTGCTTAGGATTGTGTGTGTGTGTGTGTGTGTGTGTGTGTGTGTGTGTGTGTGTGTGTGTGTGTGTGTGTGTGTGTTTGAAAGCAGGAAACATCTGAAGTGCATCTTTTAAATGGTAGACTGTGTTCTTTCATTACAGGGTGCTGAATTCAGAATATCACTCAATGTCCCACATTATCCAGCACTGAAAGATATGCATCTGGAATGTTCATGGGATATAAGTGCCCTTCTGCGTGGAAAGGAGAACGCAATAACACAGGTATAAAAATGAATTTTTATTATTGCTTGTCAATCAGATTACCAATAGATTCCCAATATTGTAGAGTATCATTAGTTTTTGTTCTTATGAGAAAACAATTTAGCTCCACTCTGCAACAAACACTATGAGGCTTGTGCAATGAACAAGGCCCCACCTCCATATCTCTCTCTCTCTCTCTCTCTCTCTCTCTCTCTCTCTCTAAGGAAACATTTGCAGTAGTAATTGTAAGAATGAGTGATAGTGAAGCATATTCTCTGTATGGGTAGTACAGACGTGATTGGCTGTTTGTGGGGACTCTAAGAGATATGACATAATAAACATAGGCAGCCCAAGATGGAGCCACTAACACTTCCAATTCTGAACTCTGTTAACAGTCCAATAAAGTAAAATTTGCTCAAAATGGAATCTAATTAAAATATTTTCCATATTGGACAAGTTTTCAGCCGGCCACTGTGGCCGAGCGGTTGTAGGTGCTTCAGTCTGGAACCACGCTGCTGCTACGGTCACAGGTTCGAATGCTGCCTTGGGCATGGATGTGTGTGATGTCATTAGGTTAGTTAGATTTAAGTAGTTCTAAGTCTAGGGGTCCGATGACCTCAGATGTTAAGTCCCATAGTGCTTAGAGCCATTTGAACAAGTTTTCAGATTGCACTAAACATACCAGGCTACATAAAATTTGTCAATTACCATGCAGAAAATAAAAATCTGTAATTAAGCATGTACTTACATATCTTTGCCCACATACTGTAAGTTTTCACTTACTGTATATTTCACAACAGAACATTAGGCTATTACACTAATTGATAAATAATACATCTCTATGTTTTTACTGAACTTTCAATTATACCTAGATATTATTTGTGTGTTTATATGCTTTACATTTCATTTTTAACACATATTGTGGAGAGAAACCTGTTTAAATTTCCTTTTCAAAATTATTTTTTCTTTGCAATTTTTTGCTCCATACAATAGTTCCAACAGATTGAGAGAATTTGTACGTGCTGCAATTAGCATAACACCATTTATACACCCACTGGTATCTTCAGGCATATTACTTATTCAAGGGACATCAATTTGTCCCCTTTCTTCTTCCGTTTTCTCACCATCATCTTCTGTGTTGCGGATTTCTTTTAGAGATGTTGTCAGAGTAAAAGTGGTGTGAGTTGACACAGACTACATGAAATGCATTTGACTTAATTCAGCTTGCTTGCTAAAAAAAACATTCAACAACCTAAATTACATAAAATATTTCTTTATTTAAGACAACTTGTTTCGACAGACTTTTCTGTCATCTTCAGGTCAGTAACTATGTGCATATACATGGAATACGCCTCATAACATGAGTTAAGATGTAGTATTTGAGATAAAAGTTTTAGTTTGGCATTAGAAAAACCAGAAGTGGAAATGTACATTTACATACCTTAAAAATCTTTTTGTTGTGAAACGTGTTCATTTTATGTTGAGCACCACACCAAGTTGCCGTGGGCAAAAATCAGCACATTATAAAATGTTTTTCGCAACTAAAATATTTAAAAATGTAAGGCACCTTGTGCAAAATGCCAAGCACTTCTGGTTTTTGTAATGCCAAACTAACACTTTTATCTCAAATATTACGTGTTAACTCATGCTATGAGACGTATTCCATGTATACGCACTTTGTTACAGGTCTGAAGATGATAGCAAAGTCTGTCAAAACCAATGTCTTAAATAAAGAAATAGTTTATGTGATCTAGGCTGTTAAATGTATTTTAGCCAGTAAAACAAACTGCTCCTTCTTGTACTCTCAAAATGAGAAAATTCAATCAGTAATTGTTGCTGCATTTGCTTTAGCTTCAGTTAGTACAGAAGTGTCTTTGCTCATCACCACCAAACCCGTTTGCTGAAGCACTTGGTTACAATTTCAGGCTTTATTTCCCTAACAGCTAAACCAATCCAATTTAGTGCATCCAGGACAGAAACTGATTGTGCAAGAGCAAATGCACTTTCAGCTTTTTCAACACTTTGAATAAGAGTATGTGTCAATAATTGCCTGTAATGGAACTTGATTGTATAAATCACCCCCGGTCCACAAGTTGTTTGAGGCTGATGGGAACTGAGTCAATTTCACATTTGACAATTGGACTTCTGAGTGGCAGGTTGCATCGCCTAGGATAAGGAGAACTTGTGGACTTACTTTTTCATTAACACTGAAAAAGCCCAGCCTTTCTTCCATAACACCACTCACCATCCACACCTCTTTATTGCTTTGCCATGTGGATGAATGCTTATTGATGGCTGTGTTCCCGAAACAACAGGTTTTCTCGCCTTTCCAATAACCAGTGACTTCTCCATTGCATCTAACATGTTTCCACACAGCAGTATAGTGAGTGTTTCTCTGGACATTATGTTGTTGATGCACCTTCCATCTTGAACTGCTAGAGACTTTGAAAGCACTGCATGATAAAACATTCCCATTTCATCATCTTTGAACATGTCTTTTGGAGTCATAATTCGCAATTATGTTACGCAGTATTGTCTTCTGTTGTGTTGCCACCACACTTTTGTGCACATCTTTAGCCCCCCCAGAGACTTCATTCTACACGATGTTATGTCTATCCTTGAAACTGTCCAGACACTCTGTGGTTATCTTAATTCCGTATTCCGAAGCTCTTTAACAGCCAGAGAGATGATGGTGTCTCTGCAACATGGGTCCAGACGAAGGTAACTTTTTTGCCTGCGTACTTATGAACCATGTCCACACTATCTCATCAATTTCTTCAGTTCCAATCGTCTTTGCCTTTCTTTTCATTTGTCCATTCCTTTTCATCCATTCATCCTGTATCTTATCCTTGTTTCTCAACATTCCATAAAATTGTGTTTTACCACATTTGTAATGCAACATTATTTCGCACACAGAGAGTTTTTGTTTCTCACTTGTCTTAATATTTTTCTTAAGATTAGCAATCCATACTATGTTTGACACCATGTTACCACATAAGGTGATATAAGTCAACTGAAACTGGCAGAAAATGGTGTAGGTAGTGCATTTCTTTGAAATGCTCGACCTTGCTGGCTAAAACCATCATTTAATGGAACAACAATCATCTCTTTAACATAACAGCATTGTCAGGGCTGTACAGTCTTTGTGTTAAGAGTATTGTCCTCATGCAGATGTGAATAACTAAGGTGTATTGTAATACAGTAATACTGTATAAGCATTTTTTTCCACATTATACAACAAATTATTAATTAAGTCTTAAAATTTGTATTCCATTTCCACATTAGTCACATTGCACTTTGTTTTGTTTTCGTTGTTGTGGTCCTCAGTCCAAAGACTGGTTTGATCAGCTCTCCATGCTACTTTATCCTGTGCAAGCCCATCATCTCCAAGTAACTACTGCAACCTACATCCCTCAGATTCTGTTTACTGTATTCATTTCTTGGTCTTCCTCTATGATTTTTACCTCACACACTTCCCTCCAGTACTAAATTGGTGATCCCTTGATGTCTCAGAATGTGTCGTACCAAACGATCCCTTCTTTTGGTCAGGTTGTACCACAAATTTTTCCTCTTCCCAATTCCATTCAGTGCCTCCTCATTAATTATGTGATCTACCCATCTAATCTTCTTCATTCTTCTGTAGCACCACATTTCAAAAGCTTCTGTTCTCTTCTTGTCTAAACTATTTGTCCTCCATGTTTCACTTCCATACATGGCTACACTTCATACAAATACTTTCGGAAAGGATTTCTTGACACTTAAATCTATACTCGATGTTAACAAATTTCTCTTCTTCAGTAATGCTTTTCCTGCCATTGCCAGTCTACATTTTATATCCTCTCTACTTCGACCATCATCAGTTATTTTGCTCCCCAAATAGCAAAACACCTTTATTACTTTAAGTGTCTCATTTCCTAATCTAATTCCTTCAGCATCACCCAACTTAATTCAACTACATTCCATTATCCTCGTTTTGCTTTTGTTGATGTTCATCTTATATCCTCCTTTCAAGGCACTGTCCATTCCATTCAACTGCTCTTCCAAGTCCTTTGCTGTCTCTGACAGAATTACAATGTCATAGATGAATCTCAAAATTTTTATTTCTTCTCCATGGATTTGCCATTCCTTAATATTTTCTAAGATAAGTCATAGGGTCAGTATTGCCTCACGTTTTCCTACATTTCTCAAGAACCCAGACTGATCTTCCCCGAGCTCAGCTTCTATGAGTTTTTCTATTCTCCTGTAAATGATTTCTGTTAGCATTTTGCAGCCATGACTTATTAAACTGATAGTTCAGTTATTTTCACACCTGGTGGCACATGCTTTCTTTGGAACTGGGATTGTTATATTCTTCTTGAAGTCTGAGGATATTTCACCTGTCTCGAACATTTTGCTCACCAGATTGAAGAGTTTTGTCATTGCTGGTTCTCCCAAGGCTATCAGTAGCTCTAACAGAATGTTGTCTGTGCCCAGTACCTTGTTTCAAGTTAGGTCTTTCAGTGCTTTGTCAAATTCTTCATGCAGTATTATATCTCCCTTCTCATCTTCCTCTATGTCCTCTTGCATTTCCATAATATTACCCTCAAGTGTGTGTCCCTTGTAATGACCCTCTATATACTCCTTCCATGTTTCTGCATTCCCTTCTTTGCTTAGGACTGGTTTTCCATCTGAGCTCTTGATATTTATGCGGGTGGTTCTCTTTTCTCCAAAGATCTCTCTAATTTTCCTGTAGGCAGTGTCTATCTTACACTTAGTGATATATGCTTCTAAGTCCTTACATTTGTCCTCTAGCCATTCCTGCTTAGCCATTTTGCACTTCCTGTCAATCTCCTTTTTAGACATTTGTATTCCCTTTCGCCTGCTTGATTTATTGTATTTTTATATATTCCCCTTTCATAAATTAAATTCAATATCTCTTGTGTTACCCAAGGATTTCTACTAGCCTTCGTCTTTTTGCCTACTTGATCCTCTGCTGCCTTCACTGTTTCATCTCTCAGAGCTACCCATTCTTCTTCTATATTCCTTTCCCCTGTTCTTGTCAATCATTCCCTAATGCTCCCCCTGAAATCCTCTACAACCTTTGGTTCTTTCAGTTTGTCTAGGTCCCATCTCCTGAAATTCCCGCCTTTTTTGCAATTTGCTTATCAGCAGTTCATAACCAGTAAATAGTAGTCAGAGTCCACATCTGCCCTTGGCAATGTTTTACAGTTTAAAATCTGGTTTCTAAATCTCTAACCATTATATAGGCTAATCCATCTGAAACCTTCCAGTGTCTCCAGGTCTCTTCCATGTATACGACCTTCTCTCATGATTCTTAAACTAAGTGTTAGCTATGATTAAATTATATTCTGTGCAAAATTCTACGAGGCAACTTCCTCTTTCATTCCTTTCCTCCCGTCCATATCCACCTACTACTTTTCCTTCTCTTCCTTTTCCTACTATCGAATTTCAGTCCCCATGACTATTAAATTTTTGGCTACCTTAACTATCTGAATAATTTCTTTTACCTCATCATACATTTCCTCAATCGCCTCCTCTTCTGCAAAGCTAGTTGGCATATAAACTTGTACTATTATGGTGGGTGTGAGCTTTGTGTCAGTCTTGGCTACAATAATGCGTTCACTATGCTGTTAATAGTAGCTTATCCGCATACCTATTTTTTTTTTAGTCATTATTAAACCTACTCCTGCATTACCCCTATCTGATTTTGTATTTATGATTTATATATAAAAACAAAGATGAGGTGACTTACCGAACAAAAGCGCTGGCAGGTCGATAGACACACAAACAAACACAAACACACACACAAAATTCAAGCTTTCGCAACAAACTGTTGCCTCATCAGGAAAGAGGTAAGGAGAGGGGAAGACGAAAGGAAGTGGGTTTTAAAGGAGAGGGTAAGGAGTCATTCCAATCCCGGGAGCGGAAAGACTTACCTTAGGGGGAAAAAAGGACAGGTATACACTCGCACACACGCACATATCCATCCACACATACAGACACAAGCAGACATATTAATGTCTGCTTGTGTCTGTATGTGTGGATGGATATGTGCGTGTGTGCGAGTGTATACCTGTCCTTTTTTCCCCCTAAGGTAAGTCTTTCCGCTCCCGGGATTGGAATGACTCCTTACCCTCTCCTTTAAAACCCACTTCCTTTCGTCTTCCCCTCTCCTTACCTCTTTCCTGATGAGGCAACAGATTGTTGCGAAAGCTTGAATTTTGTGTGTGTGTTTGTGTTTGTTTGTGTGTCTATCGACCTGCCAGCGCTTTTGTTCGGTAAGTCACCTCATCTTTGTTTTTATATATAATTTTTCCCACGTGGAATGTTTCCTTCCATTATATTGTATTTATGATTTTGTATTTATAACCCTGTATTCACTTGACCAGAAGTTCTGATCCTCCTGCCACCGAACTTCACTAATTTCCACTATATCTAACTTTAACCTATCCATTTCTCTTTACAAATTTTCTAACCTACCTGCCCGATTAAGGATCTGACAGTCCACGCTCAGATCCATAGAACACAAGTTTTGTTTCTCCTGATGACGATGCCCTCCTGAGTAGTCCCCACCCATAGATCCAGATGGGGGACTATTTTACCTCCAGATTATTTCACCCAAGGGGATGCCATCATCATCTAACCATACAGCAGAGCTGCATGCCCTTGGGAAAAATTACAGCTGTAGTTGCCCCTTGCTTTCAGCCGTTTGCGGTACCAGCCCAGCAAGGCAATTTTGGTTTATATCACAAGGTCAGATCTCAGTTAATCATCCAGACTGTTGCCCCTGTAGCTACTGAAAAGGCTGCAGCCCTTCTTCAGTAACAGTAACCACACGTTTGTCTGACCTCTCAACAGATACCCCTCCATTGTGGTTGCACCTACAGTATGAATATCTGTATTTAAAAAAAGAAAAAAATCTAAAAATGTATTGAATGCATCAGGGCTGAATTATCTGCACGATTTGGCCAGATTTCCAAATTATTCATTTTCTACTTGGGCCGAATTTCACTGTACTGTAATTGGATACCACTGGCTTCTCATCCCGATTGTGTAAAGAAAATGTGCTTACAAATAAAGGAAAAGTTTTTCATAAAAGAAAACTGAAGTTCCAGATGTGCAGAACAGTCAAAATGCTCGTTAGTGTGCAATCTCTTTGACACCTTGTGTACTTTAATTGTATTATGCTTACAACGACATTAGTTTTTACTTCTGTGTCCACGGCCAGGATAAACCTTCATTAAACTCGACCTTCACTGCATTAAGCTGCTGATGTCTGTAAAACCCAATAAAAGAGGCAAATCAAATGTTACTTAAAACAGTTACTACAAACGAAGAAAAAATTATTAATTGCATCACCCCTCCCCCCCCCCTTCCCCCTTCCAACCCAAGTGCAATGTGCGATCTGATCTGTATCTTACGTGCTACAAAGGACATGAAGTACCTTTAACAAATGGTTAAATTTTCATTAGCCATCTGCCATCAGTAGGAGAGTAATAGAGACTCTGGATAAAATTTAACCTTAAATTTCTGTCTTTTCGCTCACCTCTCCCTTTTCCTTAGCCAAACCTCTTCCTATTTAGTTACTTTGTAATCTTCTGCCCCCTCCCCCCCCCCCCCCCCCCAAAAAAAAAACAAAAGAAAAGACACAGCCAATTAGAGGGCTTTTAAGCCCATAGCATTGCAGTAAATGCACACATTTAGTAGCTTTACCAACTGCACCTATGCAGTTAATGCCATAAAAATGAAACAGCCGATCTGTTGAAAGTTTCCTACAATAAGGAACAGTGAAAACAGTAGCTGTCCACAGAGACATGAAACACTGAGTCATTGCTATAGAGATTTAACAAAATTGTGTTACGTTATTGATTGAGGCAGACTCGTGAAGCAGCTGCACCCAGCATGCTGCAACTGCCCACTGCAACTGTCAAGGATCAACTTATACCACCTTAGCTACAAAAAATTGTATGCATTCTCACTTCATGCTCATTTATACATTTTGAGGAATGCATTGGAAGTCACATCTAGGTTGTCACAATCACAGACCGCAGCTCCCTGCTGGTATACATCTACAGAGCAGCAAGTTTAGTGTTTGTCTTTTCCTTTGTTTTCCTCATATGTTTCTTAAATTCTCTGTGTGATTCTCTGTTTAGGTGGTTTAGTCTCACTTTTTGTTAGGGTAAATTCATTCAGTCTATAGCACAGTAGTTGCTTATTTGTTTTGTTTTGAAGACAGGCATCTGTTTATTTGGTAAGCCAATTAGTCAGGCCACAGCTCTTGGCTGATATACATCTGCAGAGCAGCAAGTTAAATATTTATCTTTTACTGTGTTTTAATTGTCATGTGTGTTTTCCTGTTTAGAGGTTCAATCTTGCATTATTGTAAGGGTAAATTCATTCAGTCTTAGAGCAGGATTTGCTCACTGAACAGCCAGCTTCGTAGCTCATTAACTTGTAAGTATCCATTTGTAACACTTCACGAGCGTAGCAAGTTGGATATCAGGAATTCTGTCTTCTTTTATGTTTTACTTCCTCAGTTAGTTTGCTAGGTGGAGTTGCAGGAGGAGCCGGCCACAAGCCGGCCACAGTTCATGAACAGCTGAATGCCACAGTTCATGAACAGCTGAATGCGCTTTTGGCTACGGTCAGTTACTTTCAGGCTGCTGCCTCAGGGTGTAGTGGCGCCGGAGAACCTGAAGCATCACATGGGACACCTCAGGAATGCTGAGGCACCTCCTAGTGTACCCAACACGGTGGATCTTCCCTCACTGCTGAGTGGCAGCTGGTAATGTGTTTGCATCACTTGAGATGGAGGACCAATCTGGAGACCGGATGTCTCGCCTTACCCATTCACCCTGTGAGTGGACGTGTGGCTGCCTGCTTCAGTGGGGTCCAAGCAAACACACAGTGGGAGGGGTTTATTAGTTCTCGGGAGCTCCAATGTTAGGTGTGTTGTGAAGTTCCTTAGGCAGATAGCATTCAGGACTGGAAAGAAAGTTAATGAGCACTCAGTACATCTGCCAAGGGGGCTCATTCGAGATGTGGAGGCGGCCCTGATTGCGACTATTGAGCATGCAGGGTGCAGTCATCTGCAAGCTCTCTCTCACATCGGCACCAACGATGCCTGTCGCATGAGTTCTGAGGCCATCCTCAGTTCATAGAGACGGCTGGAGGAGATGGTGAAGACTCTGGTCTTACAAGTGGGGTACAAGCAGAGCTCGCAATTTGTAGTGTTGTTGCCAGAGTTGACCGGAGTCCTTTGGCTTGGAGCTGAGTGGAGAGTCTCAACCAAAGGCTTTGTTTACTCTGTGATGGTCTTGGCTGCAGATTTCTTGACCTGTGTTATCAGGTGGGGGTTTGTAGGAGTCCCCTTGATAGGGCAGGGGTGCACTACACAAAGGAAACAGCTACTCAGGTATCAGAGTATTTGTGGAGTGCACATGAGGATATTTTAGGATAAGCGGTAGTTTGAGGTACTCTGATGAACACTTGCCAAATGATAGGCAGCAAGGGAAGTCAGACCACGTTCAGAGTAAAGACACTTCAACTGTCAAAATTTTAGCAGTAAACTATCGAAGTATTTGGAACAAATTTCCTGAATTTACCACGCTCAAGGAAAGCCCTCACACTCAAATTATTCTTGGGGCCAAGAGCTGGCTGAAACTTGAAGTGGGAAGCTCTGAGATATTTCGTGAGTTGTGGAACTTCTATCGGAAGGACAGGTTGGAGACCATAGGAGGGAGAGCGTTCATTACAGTTGACAAAAATATCTCTATTGAGGTCGAAGTGAAGTGTGACAGTGAAATTACCTGGTTATGTTTAACAGCTGTAGGTGAAACCAAGTTAATTGTTAGGTGTTTTTACCAGCTACCCGATTCTTCTGTGACAGTTCTAAGAGTCATTCAAAGAAAGTCTATGGTCAGTAATGTGTCAATATCCCGATCATGCGACACTAGTTGGAAGCGACTTTAACCTACCAAGTATAGACTGGGATGTCTATGGGTTCATTGCATGGGGTACAGACAGACAGTTCTGCAAAATACTTTTGAACATGTTTTCTGAAAACTGTCTTGAGCAGCTAGCTTGGCAGCCCACATGCATTGGAAGTATCTTAGACCTTATAGCTACAAATAGGCTGGATCTTATTGACACTATCAGTATAGAAATGGGGCTAACAATCATAATGTCATTATAGCAACTATGATTACAAAAGTTAATGAATCAGTCTTGAAGGCTAGGAGAGAGTTTCTGCTAGATAGAGCAGATAAGCAGTTGTTAGCATCTCACTGTGAGAGTGAACTGACACCACTTAATTCCAGTAAGATGGACACAGAGGGATTACGGGCACAGTTCAAGCAGATTGTAAATCGTGGTCTGGAGAGTTATGTGCCTAGTAAGTCGATAAAGTGTAAAAAATACCCACTGTAGTTTAATAACAAAATTCGGAAGATGCTGAGGAAGCAGAGGCTGTTGCACTCTCAGTTCAAAAGAGAATGCACAAATGATGACAAGTGAAGATTAATACGGATTTGTGCATTTGTGAAAAGATATAATGTGAAGCATACAACTACCACTGTCATACCCTAGCAAAAGATCTGGCAGAGAACTCAAGACAATTCTAGTCCTATGTAAAATTGCTAAGTGTGGACTGCAAGCGACGCCTCCTCGCCCTTTACAACCGTCTCTGGGTTGAGGGTGAGTTTCCGTCACAATGGCGGGAAAGCATTGTCATTCCCGTTTTGAAACCGGGCAAGAGCCCTTTGGAGGTGGACAGTTACCGCCCCATTAGCCTCACCAATGTTCTTTGCAAGCTTCTAGAACGGATGGTGAGCCGGAGCTTGAATTGGGTACTGGAGTCTCGGGACCTTCTGGCTCCGTCTCAGGGTGGGTTCCGTAAAGGCCGCTCCGCCACTCACAATCTGGTGAGTCTGGAGTCGGCCATCCGTACTGCCTTTGCCCGCCGTCAGCACCTGGTCGCTGTCTTTTTCGACATGCGGAAGGCGTACGATACGACATGGCGTCATCACATACTTTCTACTCTTCATGGATGGGGTCTTCGGGTCCCTCTGCCGATCTTTATCCGCAATTTTCTGTCGTATCGTACCTTCCGCGTGCAAGTCGCGGCCTCTCATAGTTCCTCCCGAGTCCAGGAGAACGGGGTACCACAGGGATCTGTCCTCAGTGTCTGCCTGTTTTTAATCGCCATAAACGGGCTCGCTGCAGCGGTGGGAAATTCTGTCTCCGCTTCCCTGTATGCTGACGACTTCTGCCTGTACTACAGCTCTACTGGCATTGCAGCTATTGAACGTCAGCTACAGGGCGCTATCCGCAAGGCGCAGTCTTGGGCTGTAGCGCATGGTTTTCAGTTTTCGGCTGCCAAGACCCGCGTTATGCATTTCTGCCGGCGCCGAACAGTCCATCCTGAGCCGCGGCTTTATCTTGCCGACGAACTCCTTGCTGTGGTGGAGACCCACAGGTTTTTGGGTGTAGTTTTCGATGCCCGGCTGACTTGGCTGCCTCATATTTGGCAGCGTGTTGGCGGCATCTAAATGCTCTGAGATGCTTGAGCCACACCCGCTGGGGCGCTGACCGATCTACCTTGTTACGGCTCTACCAGGTGTAAATCCAGTCCCGTCTGGATTATGGGAGCCTGGCTTGTGGCTCAGCATCCCCATCTGCGTTACGGGTGCTGACCCAATCCTCCACAGCGGGATACGCCTTGCCACTGGTGCCTTCCGTACCAGCCCTGTGGACAGCATACTAGTGGAGGCAGGTGTCCCTCCACTGCGGTTACGGCGCCAACGTTTGCTGGCTGCTTATGCTGCCCATGTTTTTAGCACGCCTGGGCATCCGCACTACCGTCTCCTGTTCCCGCAATCGGTCGTCCATCTGCCAGAACGTCGGCCCCGGTCAGGTTGTACGATCGCGGTCCGCGTCAAAGAGCTTCTCTCCGGGCTTAGGGTTTTCACTGTTCCACCTCCTTTTCGGACCACTTTGCGTACACCCCCATGGTGTGTTCCTCGCCCTTGCCTTCTGCTCGACTTGGCACAGGGCCCGAAGGACTCAGTCCCTCCAGAGGCCTTCCGCCACCGCTTTCTTTCAATCCTCGCAAAGTATCAGGGCTCTGGCATTGTTTACACTGACGGTTCGATGGCTGCTGGTCGTGTGGGTTTGCGCTAACTCTAGGGGAACATTCCGAACAACGTTCCTTGCCGGCTGGCTGCAGTGTTTACACTGCTGATCAGGTCGCCACCTTTCGATCCCTAGAGTATATCCGCTCCTGCTGAGGTGAGTCCTTTGTTATCTGTAGCAATTCCCTGAGCGGTTTACGAGCTCTCGACCAGTGTTTTCCTCGTTCTCGTCTGGTGATGGCTATCCATGAGTCCCTGCATACTCTTGCGCGTTGCGGCCGGTCTGTGGTCTTCGTGTGGACCCCAGGCCATTTTGGGATACCCAGCAATGAGAATGTTGGCCGCCTGGCGAAAGAGGCGACCAGTACACCATCTCTGGACATTGGCCTCCCGGAGACAGATTTGCGAGCGTTCCTATGCAGCAAAATTCTGGACATTTGGGACACTGAATGGCGCGCCCTGCCTTCACGAAACAAACTTCGGGCCATCAAGGAGGCTACAGGTGTGTGGACCTCCTCCTTGCGGGTCTCTTACAAGGAGTCTGTTGTCCTCTGCCTGTTGCGCATTGGGCACACATGGATGACGCACGGCCACCTATTGTGACGTGAGGACCTACCTTTGTGTCGCTGCGGCTCCGTTTTGACAGTGGCCCACATTTTATTGGACTGTCCACTTTTAGCTGTGCTCAGGCAGTCGTTCGCACTGCCTGACAAGCTCCCTGCCCTTTTAACAGATGACTCTGCTATGGCTGACTTAGTTTTACGTTTTATTCGGGCAGCGGGTTTTTATCATTTAATCTGAGTGTTTCTGTTTTATTTTATTGTTTTGCGTTGATTCTGGCCTTTGGCCTACGATTTTAAACAGATTTTTTAATGTGTTTCTAAGTGGTTGGCTTTTCCTTTTTTCTTTCTATGGTCGGCCAACCAGCGTCACACTCTGTGTGATTTTAGTTCGTTTTGTCTGGTCTTTGTCCAAGTTTCTCTTGTTCTGTGTCGTCTGTGATCTATTCTGTTAATCGTTTTTATTCTCTGTGGGTGTTTTTAGTATTTGGAAAAACGGACCGATGGCCGTAGCAGTCTGGTCCCTTTAATCCCACAAACCAACCAACCAAAATTGCTAAGTGGTCTAAGGCTTCCATTCAGTCCCTTGTTGACCTGTCTGCTGTGGCAGTTGAAGAGAGCAAAGGGAAAGCCAAATTTTTAAATTTTGCATTCAAGAAATCATTCATGCAGGATAATTGCACGACAGACTCCTGTATGGAAGACATAGTAATGAGCAAACCTCATATATAAAAACAATCAAAAGATTTGAAGCAAGTAAGTCACAAGTCTGGATGGAATCCCAATTCAGTTTTACAAAGAATACTCCATGGCATTGGCCACCCACCTCTAACCCAGCACAAAGTCCCAAGTGACTGAAAAACAGCACAGGTGACCCCTGTATATAAGGAGGGTAAAAGAACGGACCAACAAAACTACAGACCAATATCCCTAACTTTGGTTTGCTGCTGAAGAACATATTTTCTGTTCGAATATAATAAATTTTCTTGAGACTGAGAAGCTTATATCCACGAATCGGCATAGTTTTAGAATTCATCACTCATACAAAAGTCGGCTTGCCCTTTTCCCACATGATTGCTGTGAACTATGGATGAAGGGCAATAGGCAGATTTCATATCTAGATTTCTGGAAAGCATTTGCATGGTGCCCATGGCAGTTTGTTAACGAAGTTACGAGCATATGGAATAAGTTCACAGATTTGTGACTGGCTTGAGGACTTCTTAAGTAATAGAACCCAGTATGTTGTCCTCAATGGCAGGTGTTCATCAGAGACAAGAGTATTGTAAGGAGTGTCCCAGGGAAGTGTGATAGTATCACTGTTGTTTTCTATATACATAAATGACTTGGTGGACAGAGTTGGCAGCAATCTGCCATTGTTTGCTGATGGTGCTGTGGTATGGTAAGGTGTCTAAGATGAGTGACCGTAGGGAGATACATGATGACCTAGACAAAATTTCTAGTTGGTGTGATGAATGGCAGCTACCTCTAAATGTGGAAGAATGCGGACAAGTAGGAAAAACAAACCTGTAATGTTTGGATACAGCATTAGTAGTGTCCTGCTTGACACAGTAACTTTGTTTAAATTTTTGGGCGTAAAGTTGCAAAGCAATATAAAATGGAATGAGCATGTGAGGTTTGTGGTAGGGAAGGCGAATATAGAGGAGTAGATCTTGGATTTCTTGATTTTTTGGGTTTGTGGTCCATAATATAAAGTGAACTTGCTCCTGAATTGGTACACATGGAACATTTTAATTGCAAATACTGTTGCTAATGCCTCCTTTTATATCTGCCTGAGGTATTCTACTACTTCTTTTGTGTGAGCTTCAACTTCTTTTAACTGTGTGGAGGCATTCTCAGAAGTGGCTGTCCACCACTAGTGAACAACTTCCTTTCAGTGATTGCATGACATGGGTCACTTCTGGAGGAACTTCGAATAACAACAACACCAACAATAATAATAATAATAATAATAATAATAATAATAATAATAATAATAATAATAATAATAAGTCTCATGGGTGAAACAGAGTTGGTAGCTGTTATGTTGTGCTCAGAGTGCTGGATTCCTTCTTTGTTTAGCAAGTGCCGGAGGTATTCTACTTGCTTCTGGAAAAGCTGGCATTTCAGGAAATGGCATTCTTGTTTTGCATATTTTATTGCAGTAAATAGTGTGCAAAGATTCTGCAGGTTTACCTGAAGGGTAGCGCCCATGACAATTAAGTTCAAGTAGGTGTGAACATGATTAGCTGTTCCAGGCCTCTCTGGAAGACTGCAGGAGTGAAAGAGACCGCTAAAGGCAAGCACTTGTATCTGTGTAAATCATAGGGTGTGTTGATAACTGCAGTGTTTTGCAAATATGCGTCAACTTAGAAAAATATTTTCCATCTACAATGTTTACGATGAGTTTCTATGGGTGCGGTATAGAATAGGTTTCTACTTGTGCCTGGACATTGATTACTGGTTCAAAATTGCTACATAGTCAGAGGGAGCCATTGGGTTTCTTGATTACTACCAAGGGCATGGTCCGAGGGCTTGTTTTAAGTGCTTCAATCACCCCAAGCTCACGGAAATGGAGTTCCTGCTTAATGGTTGTCCACAAGGAGACTTAAAATAGCTGTGCTCGGCAAAAACAGGCTACTGCATCTGGTCGCAAGAAAATATAAATCTGCAAATCTGTGGTTCACACCAGGCCAAGTTCAACCTTCAGGTAAGGATTTGTGGTGCCCTATACCATTAAAAATGAAGAACACAGCAAGTATTTGTCACTTTTTTGGTCTTTGTGATACTGAGTGCTATACTGGGGACCTACGGAAAAGGGGGTGGCTGCGTACATGGTCCCTGCATGCCTCAGCATCACGCCTCAGCGTCACAAGTTCTCCGTGTCACTGTCATGATCATGACCGGACACAAGGCAGTGGTACCAGCCCTGACAGAGGCCACCACTTCTGAGGAGCTGACCACTTCTGAGGGGCTGTGCGTGGGGTAGCTGCACAGTCTGAGGCGCCTTGCCATGGTTCGCCCAGTTCCCCTGACCAGAGGTTCGAGTCCTCCATGGGCCATGGGTATGTGTGTGTTGTCCTTAGTGTATGTTAGGTTAAGTTAGATTAAGTAGTGTGGAAGCCTAGGGACAAACCTCAGCAGTTTGATCCCATAGGAACTTACCACTACCACTTCCGAGGGACCTATTTCTGTTTGCACAACATGTGACAAGAGAATAGTATCGTGTGTATTCCACCACAAACAGCTATAAAGGCTGGTGCATGGACTACATGAGCCAGTTCTTCCAGCTTCAAGAGCCTCTTGTGGCCTCTGGGTGAGTGCTACTCACCTCATCATCTCACGACACTCTCAAAGCCCATCATAGGAACCAACTCTGTTATTCAAGCTTTCATCATTGTTTCCCTTGTGGACTTTAAACTGTGCTAAGGACAGACTTTCCTGTGCCTGTGTTTGATCTAACACATTCCACCAGGACAACATTCTCGGAACTTGGGTATTTTTCCTGCAAGTGTATTTTTTTACAAAGCTCATAGTGGTGTTACTATGTACTAGAAACAGTCAAGCGACGTTAAGATAGCAGCTCTTTTTAAGGACTCTGTACCAGTACAAAGTGTAAAGCTGTATTTTGTGCTTTTTGTTGTTGCTGTCAAACCAGATGTATTTTTGCTGTCAATTAACTTATTGAAACTTGTTCACTGTTTTCCCTCTGTCTACATGAGATACACTTCACAAAATATTTCCACTTTAACAATTGAAAGTTAACTTCAGCATCATCTCCGGACAACAATGTGGCACCACCTATTATGTCATATTTCATTAGTTCTGCTTCATTGTTGACTTAATCTGGCAACTCATGACCAACTTGCATTTGCCACTGTTTTTATCCAGAATTCAACAAATCTGGAAAAAATTTTTTTGATTATGATTTGATGATTGTTCATATTTCTTGTAAATCCTTGTTTTTCTCACAGCAGACTCACCAAAAACAATATTTAACATTTCTAAACCTTTACTGCATCATTTTTATTCTTATAGCAACGTTTAATACAATCTATCTACATCACTACTTGGCAATGTGCCTGTTAGAGGTTTCTTCTAAACACCTTCAGACTATTTCTCTGTTGGTTCATTCTGTAACACCATGTGGTAAAAATGAGCACTTGAACACTTAAATCTTCTGTATGAGCCTTGATATCTCTTATTTTATTATATGATCATTTTTTCTTATGTAGGTTGGTGACAGTAAAATAGTCTGATTCCATTTTTATGCAAAATAAAAAACCGCTGATACTAACAAAACATATGTAACATCTTGGACAACTGCTAAAATACTAATATCACTGTACACATACTTTTCAGACATGTTTACTACTTTTCAGACATGTTTACATACACAACCATGAGAAAATGCATGAATTGGGCTAATACAATATGCAAAATTATATAATTATCATTATTTGTTGAACACCCTTTACATTTTTTAGCTCTCTTGGCCAGTACAGCTGCATAATATTTTGGTGTATTATAAAATTATACAGATGCTGCAGGAAGTTTGCGATCATTCCCTATTTCTACTTTTGAGTGAAGCATATTAAGAACAAGAACAGTCTTATTTGTTCTTGACTTAATAAACAGAGGTACTGTGTCTCCATGCTTCATTACTATAGTTTCAAATAGTCATATTTTTTACATTCTCTTTTTTGTATCCCGCCTGGAAGGCAGTGTGTGGGTCTGCCCCTGAAAACTGAAGGGTAGGCCGAATGTAGGAAGCTAGGAGGAGCAGGTGAAGTAGAGCACGTGGTACTGCAATTAAAAGTGGCTTTACTATATTACCACACAATAACTGGAATACATCAATTGTACTTAACTTTGGCTGAGATGAGCACGTAGATGCGAAGCTGTACATCAAGTTACAAAGGCAAAATCTGTGGTGGCTCGCCCACTATGAAATAGAAACAATGTTGCTTGGTCGTCTACTCGGGATCAAAAGAGCAGAATCTGGAGCGGCGCTTGTAGAGCTGCACAGCGCCAGCTAGAGTGCGCTGTCATCGGTGTTGGTGTCGTAGTGCCAACCTAAGAACTTGCACCTACTCCATAGCATCGTAGCTATCGATACCACATCTTTGATACTGGTATCTCTCTCCTTTATTATTTCAGTGGACCTCCTAAGCTTGTACATATTAGTCTCTAATGTGTTGGATAGATGGAAAAATGTGACAAAATTATCTATTGTCACATTACTTCTGCTTCTTTGAAATGGTGCCACAGACTTTATAACAATATGTTCAGAAAGCGTTTAATTCCCTGGTCGATATTCACCCTTACCCAGTTCCCAGGTATGGAAATCTGTTCAAAAGATATTTGGTGACGACATTACCCACTAAGCAAAATTTGATGCTAAAGATATCGGACTTACAACCCCTTTATTACAGTTGTGATGTTTTGCCCTAGACTGGACAGAACGGAACACTTTTCAATTAAACAGTTTCAAATGTCTGAGACCAAAGCAAACTTGTCTACTTGGAGTCTTATTGATGTTTGTTCCCCAATATCAAAGTGCCAAAGTTTCATAATGTCTCAAAATATCTCTCTTGCCATTTTACTGCAGAATAACTTTGCTCTCAGTCTTTTAGACCACACGCTGTTGTTTCCTATACCCTTGCCACAAAAAAAAACCATAGGCATCGAAAAATGCAATGAATGGATATGACTCATTAAGAAAAACACGCTGACTGTTGTTTCCATGTTTCCTATGGGGTCCTGTTTCTGCACACATTTTATTTGTTTTAGCATTGTGTCAACTACAAACAGCTTTCAAGAGCTAACAGAGCTGTAATTTTGATGTTCCTCTTCACAACTGCATTGGTTCCTGCGTCTGGCATAAAACATTTTTATTTTGTTGTTTTCCAGTTGCTTTCCAGATGTGACACAAAATCACCTGTTGTATCCTGTCTTTTTCCAAATTCCAAATGGCCTATAAAATTAGTGAGGTTAACTGACACCTACCTCTGTTCAGACAAATTTCAGGCTTACAGCAGGTCATCATTTTATACTTGCCACAATATTTCAACTGGGTCCCTATCAGTTATCTTCAAGTGAGCCATCAAAGACTGACAAAGACTTGCTCCATTCCTCAATATACAGCGTGCTGCGAGTATTCTGCATGTATCAAATCAAGCTGACAAATCAAGTTGACTTCCCAGTGGCAGCACCCTCACTGGTGGCCCACGAAACTCAGCTGTCCTCTGGATTACCATTCGCTGCAGCCATTGGCACACTCTTGTCATTTTCAGTTAGAACAAATCATGGAGATGATGGGGTTCCACATGCTGTCCAACTGGTAGCTGCTATCGTGATTCATTAGCTTAAGTGCTAGATGTATCTCCATAGAGTCTTTAATAATGGAGTCTCAAAAAAATGTTGCTGTGGTCAGCATTATAATTTTATCGTTGTTGTTGTCTTCAGTCCTGAGTGATGCAGCTCTCCATGCTACTCTATCCTGTGCAAGCTTTTTCATCTCCCAGTACCTACTGCAACCTACATCCTTCTGAATCTGCTTAGTGTATTCATCTCTTGGTTTCCCCGTATGATTTTTACCCTCCACGCTGCCCTCCAATACAAAATTGGTGATCCCTTGATGCCTCAGAACATGTCCTACCAACTGATCCCTTCTTCTGGTCAAGTTGTGCCACAAACCTCTCTTCTCCCCAATCCTATTCAATACTTCCTCATTAGTTATGTGATCTACCCATCTAATCTTCAGCATTTTTCTGTAGCACCACATTTCGAAAGCTTCTATTCTCTTCTTGTCCAAACTATTTATCGTCCATGTTTCACTTCCATACATGGCTACACTCCATACGAATACTTTCAGAAATGACTTCCTGACACTTAAATCAATACTGGATGTTGACAAATTTCTCTTCTTCAGAAACGCTTTCCTTGCCATTGCCAGCCTACATTTTATATCCTCTCTACTTCGACCATCATCAGTTATTTTGCTCCCCAAATAGCAAAACTCCTTTACTACTTTAAGTGCCTCATTTCCTAATCTAATTCCCTCAGCATCACCCGACTTAATTAGACTACATTCCATTATCCTTGTTTTGCTTTTGTTGATGTTCATCTTATATCCTCCTTTCAAGACACTGTCCATTCCATTCAACTGCTCTTCCAAGTCCTTTGCTGTCTCTGACAGAATTACAATGTCATCAGCGAACCTCAAAGTTTTTATTTCTTCTCCATGAATTTTAATACCTACTCCGAATTTTTCTTTTGTTTCCTTTACTGCTTGCTCAATATACAGATTGAACAACATCGGGGACAGGCTACAACCCTGTCTTACTCCCTTCCCAACCACTGCTTCCCTTTCATGTCCCTCGACTCTTATAACTGCCATCTGGTTTCTGTACAAATTGGAAATAGCCTTTCGCTCCCTGTATTTTACCCCTGCCACCTTTAGAATTTGAAACAGAGTATTCCAGTCAACATTGTCAAAAGCTTTCTCAAAGTCTACAAATGCTAGAAACGTAGGTTTGCCTTTCCTTAATCTTTCTTCTAAGATAAGTCGTAAGGTCAGTATTGCCTCACGTGTTCCAGTGTTTCTACGGAATCCAAACTGATCTTCCCCGAGGTTGGCTTCTACTAGTTTTTCCATTCGTCTGTAAAGAATTCGTGTTAGTATTTTGCAGCTGTGACTTATTAAGCTGATAGTTCGGTAATTTTCAGATCTGTCAACACCTGCTTTCTTTGGGATTGGAATTATTATATTCTTCTTGAAGTCTGAGGGTATTTCGCCTGTCTCATACATCTTGCTCACCAGATGGTAGAGTTTTGTCAGGACTGGCTCTCCCAAGGCCATCAGTAGTTCCAATGGAATATTGTCTACTCCCGGGGCCTTGTTTCGACTCAGGTCTTTCAGTGCTCTGTCAAACTCTTCATGCAGTATCGTATCTCCCATTTCATCTTCATCTACATCCTCTTCCATTTTCATAATATTGTCCTCAAGTACATCGCCCTTGTAAAGACCCTCTATATACTCCTTCCACCTTTCTGCTTTCCCTTCTTTGCTTAGAACTGGGTTTCCATCTGAGCTCTTGATATTCATACAAGTTGTTCTCTTATCTCCAAAGGTCTCTTTAATTTTCCTGTAGGTGGTATCTATCTTACCCCTAGTGAGATAGGCCTCTACATCCTTACATTTGTCCTCTAGCCATCCCTGCTTAGCCATTTTGCACTTCCTGTCGATATCATTTTTGAGACGTTTGTATTCTTTTTTGCCTGTTTCACTTACTGCATTTTTATATTTTCTCCTTTCATCAATTAAATTCAATATTTCTTCTGTTACCCAAGGATTTCTTCTAGCCCTCGTCTTTTTACCTACTTGATCCTCTGCTGCCTTCACTCCTTCATCCCGTTCTTCTTCTACTGTATTTATTTCCCCCATTCCTGTCAATTGCTCCCTTATGCTCTCCCTGAATCTCTGTACAACCTCTGGTTCTTTTAGTTTATCCAGGTCCCATCTCCTTAAATTCCCACCTTTTTGCAGTTTCTTCAGTTTTAATCTACAGGTCATAACCAATAGATTGTGGTCAGAGTCCACATCTGCCCCTGGAAATGTCTTACAATTTAAAACCTGGTTCCTAAATTTCTGTCTTACCATTATATAATCTATCTGATACCTTTTAGTATCTCCAGGGTTCTTCCATGTATGCAACCTTCTTTCATGATTCTTAAACCAAGTGTTAGTTATGATTATGTTGTGCTCTGTGCAAAATTCTACCAGGCGGCTTCCTCTTTTATTTCTGTCCCCCAATCCATATTCACCTACTACGTTTCCTTCTCTCCGTTTTCCTACACTCGAATTCCAGTCACCCATGACTATTAAATTTTCGTCTCCCTTCACAATCTGAATAATTTCTTTTATTTCATCATACATTTCTTCAATTTCTTCGTCCTCTGCAGAGCTAGTTGGCATATAAACTTGTACTACTGTAGTAGGTGTGGGCTTCGTATCTATCTTGGCCACAATAATGCGTTCACTGTGCTGTTTGTAGTAGCTTACCCACATTCCTATTTTCCTATTCATTATTAAACCTACTCCTGCATTACCCCTATTTGATTTTGTGTTTATAACCCTGTAGTCACCTGACCAGAAGTCTTGTTCCCCCTGCCACCGAACTTCACTAATTCCCACTATATCTAACTTCAACCTATCCATTTCCCTTTTTAAATTTTCTAACCTACCTGCCCGATTAAGGGATCTGACATTCCACACTCCGATCCGCAGAACGCCAGTTTTCTTTCTCCTGATAACGACATCCTCTTGAGTAGTCCCCGCCCGGAGATCCGAATGGGGGCCTATTTTACCTCTGGAATATTTTACCCAAGAGGACGCCATCATCATGTAATCATACAGTAAAGCTGCATGCCCTCGGGAAAAATTACGGCTGTAGTTTCCCCTTGCTTTCAGCCGTTCGCAGTACCAGCACAGCAAGGCTGTTTTGGTTATTGTTACAAGGCCAGATCAGTCAATCATCCAGACTGTTGCCCTTGCAACTACTGAAAAGGCTGCTGCCCCTCTTCAGGAACCACACGTTTGTCTGGCCTCTCAACAGATACCCCTCCGTTGTGGTTGCACCTACGGTACGGCTATCTGTATCGCTGAGGCACGCAAGCCTCCCCACCAACGGCAAGGTCCATGGTTCAAGGGGGGGAATTTTATCGTACTGGACATTCAATGGTGTACAATTTTATCGTACACCATTGAATGTCCAGTGGAAATACAGTGATCAGCAGTTGCGGACTTGCTTGGTTGCAAAAGGCATTGTATCTGTATCTTTCTCATTGTATCTGGTCTGTCCTATGTAAGCCGTACCACACTCTTTTGAAAGCTTCTCCTCAGTGTAGTAACTTAACCTCAATGGAAAGAGCTGCACTACAGTATCTACCAGAGGACCCTGATGTACTGGTACTACAGGCTGACAAAGGTAATGCAACTATTTTATTAATGGTCTGCTAAGTGATTATACCTATAGGAGGATTGATTACAATCGTACAGGCAATGTGCAATGTAAAACTAATGCACTACTGAATTCCTCCTCCTTACCTCAAGAGGTTAAGACTAGATGGTTGTGTACCACCACGACTGTATGACCTTCCAAAAATTCATAAGGAAAGTGTTCTTTTGTGTCCACTAGTGAGCAACATTGCAGCTGCTACATATGATTTAGCAAACATCATGCTTCTTTGCTGAGACTATTGGTAGGCAAATGCCCACATCACATCCATAACTCATCTGGCTTTATCGACTGGGAGCTCTCCACCTAAGCAATTTTACCTAGCATTGATGTGGTATCACTTTTTAAAAATGTAACTCTCACAGATTCTTTGACACTAACTGGCAAAAAGTTTCAGGTGGACATCACTTCGGCATACTCTGTCCTCAACCTATTTTATTTTCAACCGAGAATATTTCAAACTGATAGCCCTCTGTCCGTCTCAATCTCCAATCTTTTTATGGAGGATTTCAAGCAGAGAGCTCTTGAATCAGCTGCTCTTAAACCAAGTGAATTTGGGGGTATGTAGACTACTTTCATAGTGTGGACTCACGGAAAAGATAAATTGATGGAATTTCTTCACCACCTTAACTCCATTCATAACAAAGTTAGACTCACTACGTAAATAAAGAAGGGTGGTTGTTGCCTTTCTTGGATGTCTTGGTTATTCGAAAGAATGATAGCTCTCTGGCGAATTCAGCTTTCATAAGTCCACTCTTATTGAGTTGTCTTTGCAAATATCAAGTTATCATAACCTGTTACAATCTATGAGTGTGCTTAAAGCGCTCATACACAGAGCTCATACTGTCTCAGATGTAGATAGTTTGCCTAAATAGCTCACCCACATAAAGAAAGTATCCAGAAAAACAAATGTGTACTCCACCTGGCAGGTTAACAGGGCACTGTCATTTAAAACCAATAATCAGGAAATGGATAAAGAGAAGAACTTAGTGCCAAAATCTTTAGCTCTTCTATCTTTTGTAGGCAACATTCCATTTAAAATAGCAAGAATCCTTGGTAAATTTCAGCTGACAGTGATTTTCCATCCACCATCTAAGCCTGCAGATCTTTTGGGATCAGTGAAGGTTGATGTTATTGAGAAAAGCTGGATCTACAAAATACTTGTCAGTGTGTATGGCATATATAGGACAGGCCACATGCACTGTGAATGAACACTGCACTTAACGTCAATATTTACTTGCCTTTTGCAACCAGGGAAGTTTGCTATTGCTGAACACTGCATTTCCATAGGATATTCAGTGGAGTATGATGAAACTATGATTCTGACCATAGCAACATCTTTCTGGGACTCCATTATTACAGAATCTGTGGAAATACACCTGGTAGAAAAGCCAGTAAACCCTGACAGTGGCTACCAGTTGTACAGTTGGAACCCTGTCATTTCCATGATTTGTTCTAATTGAAGACAACAGAGTGCGCCAATGGCCACAGCGAGTTATAATGAAGAGGGCAGCTGAGATCAGTGGTTCCACCAGTGAGGGTGCTACTGCTGGTAAGTGTGGTACATCTGTCAACTTGATTTGCTGAGCGCTATCACTTTTTACAAATTTCAAAATCACAGAACAGAGCAAGTCTTTGATGGCTCACCTGAAGATGACTGGTAGGTACCCACTTGAAATACCATGGGATGTATTAAACAAGGACTAGCTGGAAGGCTGAAATTTGTCTGAACATTCAACTTGAAGGGAAAATTTTAAAATTCACATTTGACACGTACTTCTTTCCCTCTATTTTGCTTTTGTGACAGTTATTCATGTAACTTACCCATACAGGTCATAACTTTTGCATCAAAAAATTATAATGAGCTGAGATAGACATAAAAGGGTATCTGAGGCAAGGTTGTTGTGAATTGTGTAGGACGCACGAGTCATACTCTAATTTATTAGTTTTTTCTCTTCCCCTCTAATTTCCACAAGCACAAGAGAAAGAAGAGTACATTTTTTGATAACTGGGCGACTTATTTACCCTAGCTTCCTGTGCTTGTGTAGCAGAATTGCTATGATTAGGTCCCACTTTTCGTGACTCGTCTTAAATTGTTGAAACCTTTTTGAGAATGGTTGATGCATTTCTAGCAAATACATATCACAGAATGAATTTACCACATGATTCAATATGTTTGTGTGATTTTTTTTTTTACTGCACAACCCACTTGTTTTAATTTTTTCTCTGACTTATTAAAATGTTTCTTTACAGATTCAAGAAACCTGCCATACACTTCATGAATTTTTGGAAGCACTATGTACATTGATGGTAAGCGAAAAGCCTTTTCTGTCTACAGGCAATAGTTTATAATTATGCTTTTTGGATCATTCGAAGAAATTAAATGCTGTACACCATCTTGCATATGGAAATAGTTGGAAGCTAAAAAATACTTTCGAATCTCATTTGTCTCTTGTTCAAAGTATTAAATATTATTTCAATACTTTTCTTCAGTATATTCTTTCCATGCTTCACCAAAGAAGACTGGAGTAGTGTGCTTTGTTTCATAATCTAGTTGTTTTAATTGCCTTGAGCTTTGGCCATTTTTCAGTTTGCCTGTATTTAGAGTATTTCCACAGTTAGTTAATTTCAGTGTATTTTAATTTGTAAAGTAGTTTGTTGCCAAGGACATGTAAGTGATATCAGATTCTTCAATGAAACAAATCTACTGAAATGTTATATTTCAAATGGTTCAGAGAAAAGGACTGTCTCTACAAAGATTCTGTGTAACCTAAAGATGATGTTCTCAATGTCTCATTTATGGGTTCAAATAAAACTTTCTTGCCTTTGAAATAAGGAGCTTCTCACTTTGATTGCAGAATATGTGGTCACCATGACGTCATCCCAAGTTCAGTTTGTTTTCAGTTGTGTATCATGGCACTTTTATGAAACTGCTGAATGGGTTGTGATTTATTCTCTTTTATTAATAGCTTGAGTTAAGTATTTAATGGTTATGTGGCCCTATTTTACTTCTACATTTCTGATGAGTATTTGTAATGCCAGCTAAAAATTCAACACTCTTATCCCCATTTTAGTTAACACCCATCTCATTATGTAATTAGGTAATAGTGGCTGCACTTTGACAAAAAAGATGGAAGTTGCAGAAGTAAATGACTGTGGTTATACCATTTTTACTGTGCTTTTGGAAGAATCGAGCAAGATGGTACATCGGTTAGAGCACTGTACCAACAGTAGATTTCAAACATTTGGCCTGTCGATCTTCTTTAGGCTTCCTATAGTGTCCTTAAATCATTTTGGGTGAATGTGGGGACGATAATCAGATATCCACGATGTCCACTTCTGACCCCTATCCCACACTAAATATGTGGGTACTATGAGTCTAATGAATTAAATAAATATTAAACTACAAGCTTGCTTCCTAAAGTGTGAAGCAAAGTGAACATACACAGCAAGAAACTGAAATTGGGTGTACCTTTTCCTTAATTGCTAGTTTACGATGCAACAACTGCTGACCCCATTTTAGAGTTTTCAGTAGAGAGTAAATATTAAAGTAAATTCTGAAGCCTTTACATTGCACCAGCTTAAGGAGTGTGCATGAAAGTGGTATTATTTGCTGCTACCCTAACTCTGATAGGCCCTCAACTTCAGTGCGACCCCAAATCAATGTCTGTTACTGTCTTTTATTCCTTGAATCTACAATCTAATTCTGTCCCTTCAACATATTGTTTCCACCATTTTAACATACTGTCTGATGCATGTTGTTGCAATCTGAAGACTTGTTTGATGCAACTATCCATGCTACTCTATCCTGTACGATCTTCATCATCTCCCAATAACTGCTGCAACTAACATCCTTCTGAATCTGCTTGTTGTATTCATTTCTTGGTTTCCCTCTAAGATTTTTACCTCCGATTCTTCCCTCCAATTCTAAATTGATGTACCTTGATGTCTCGCAGTGCGTACTGTCAACTGATCTCTTCTTTTGTCAAGTTGTGCACAAATTTCCTTTCTCCTCAGTTTTACTCAGTACCTCCCGACTAGTTATGCAATCTACACTAGAGATGGGTAGTTCGCGAACGAACGGGTGCAAAGGAACGGTTCACCAAAATGAACGAAAGGACAGAGGAACGAATTCCAAAGAACGAACGGTTCATAGTTCACTTCAGTCGCGGCAGTCTACTTATAGTTCCCGGGAATGAGGAACGATCGGTTCATAGTTCACTTCGGTTGCGGCGGTCTACTTGTAGTTCCTGGGAATGAGGAACAATCAGTTCATAGTTCACTAGTTCACTTCGGTTGCGGCAGTCTCTTCGGCCGTTCTCGTTCCAGCCTCGGTCTCGTGCTCGTCTCAGTCTCAGTCTCGGTCTCCCTCGGCCGCACTCGGCGTTCTTCGCATGACCACCTGTCTCAGTTCCACTGCCGACTGCTCCTAGTTAGTTCAGTATCCAGTTGTACGTTTCATTCACTGCGTTCGCTCATTTTACATGTGTTTCAAACTGCTCTTGCACCTGGTTCTGGCTATTCAGCGTCCACGACCGGTAATCAAAAAGTGTTTTATAGTTACGTAAATTACATAAAAATTATGTTGTATGTAATAGGTACGTCTTTTCAGGTAACGAAAGGGCATATCAGCTCACTTCATTATATCGATGAACAGCAAAAGACATACGTATAACAAGGCAAGTTTTTTTTGTTATTCATATATTTTTTGGTTTCATCAACTTGATTTAGCAGCTGACTTTCAATAATTTGCTTAATTTTTAGTGTAAGAAAAGTCATAAAAAACGATTTTTGTGTATCTTTCATATACAATACATTACATTTAGGAAGGCTCTAATTATTTTTAAGTTTGGTTGTTTCCAATTTGCATTACCTGCTAGTTTGGTTTCTTTGAAAAAAAGAAGTGGGTTGTGGGTCATTTTGGCTCAGTAGGAAAAGCGGTGCCTCTCCATTTGAAGACATAGATTGCCATAAAATCGTATTTACTTATTATCTCAAAAACATTTGTTCGGAAGGAGCTTTCAAACCAAAAACTTTATTACTGCGAACTTTATTATTATTATTATTATTATTATTATTATTATTATTGCTGCATTAACTTTAATAACGCAACATAAAAACCTAATTTTTACTAAGCATGTGACGCAAGTATGAGAAAACCACATTTTATTTTATGCTTCCATAAAGTCTCTACTTCGCCTATGAACTCAGAGACATCGTGAAGTATACATAGGGTGTAAACGATTATTGTTTACAACGTTGCATAGCTATGTAGTGGATGTCGAAACGAAGAGTTTTATACAAGACACTTGTGGTCTATTAAGTTGGGAAACAGCCACCAACAAGTTTACAAGACTACATGTTGCGTGAGATTTTCATGTTCTCTTCTCCAGCTCTCTACACATCGTCATCGATTGTTTTGCAATTGTTGCTTGCATTAGCTTGTTATTTCTTCACTACCTGTTGTCTGTTTGTTGTATCTGCTCATAACGGCAACACATTGTCCGTAATTGCCGAGCAGTCTGTACTCGCAGCCGGGGTTCCATGTGCCACCCTATATTATTTCCCTGCGATCAGCCACACAAGGCTATGGTTGGCTAAGCGAGAGGTTCTTCAGAATCACAGAAATTACTTCTAAAAGAGTGTAAGAATTCTCTTGGCGCCCTCCACCTTCAATCACCGACACTACTAGTTTTCAGTTTTTCATAAGAACCATCCATATACCAAGCACAAATGAACGGTGAATGAGTAAATATGAACGGTTCACAAAAAAGAACGATCAGCAGTGAACTAGTTCCCAAGGATGAACGAGTTGCCCATCTCTAATCTACACATCTAATCTTCAGCGCTGTTCTGCAGCAGCATTTGTCAAAAGACTCTGTTCTCTTCTTGTCTAAACTGTTTATTGTCCATGATTCACTTCCATACATGGCTATACCACAGACAAAAACCTTCAGAAAAGACTTCCTGACACTTAAATCTATATTCAGTGATAACAAATTTCTCTCATTCAGGAACACTTTTCTTACCATTGTGTATTCCTCTTATATGTATTACCTGGATGGTGGTGTGGAGTTAAACATGGCAGATATTAATCAAAACGAGAAGGTTAGTAACGTCAGCAATCCAACAACTTATTTATACTGTTTTCCACAGACTACAAGTGGACAGAGGGACTACTAGTCTTGTAGTTAAGTCCCTCTAAATCATCTTCATCATCTGTGGATAGCTGCAGTACTTGATGCTATCCTGCTCTTTTTCAGTATTTTGTCTGTAATTTGTCTCCAGTGTAGGCCTTCAGTGCATACGTATGGTAGATACCACATTTTGTAAGAGGAAAATCTTCCATGTTTCTTTTTTTTTCTCCCTACAGGCTGAACAGATGAGTGACAGCCAAGGTACAGCCAATGTAACTACAAGAACATACATTAACATCATGGAAGAACTGGCATCAGTGAACCCAGCTTACATATCACATTTGTCTGTAGCACAACAGCAGGTTGTTCTCCAGAAAATTGATTCTGCTGGGAGGAAACATTATCTATCGTTGTCAGGAATTGGAGAACCAAGTCCCCGAGTTTCTGCAGATCTACCTCAGCAGGCCCTGGCTGTTGTTCGTGCTAAGGTAACTGCATTAACAAAATAGTACAGAGTTAATTTTGGATCTAAAGTGATTGTGTAGGACTATGTATCTAAAAGTACACTCATTTTGCGCTTTCCATTGAAACATAAGAAGCCTTATAAACAAAAATAGTTCAATTTTAGAATCAACACAGAAAAAGAAAGTGGAAAATGGAGAATCAGTAGATATATTATGCTTATCATGTCATTATTTGGAAGTCAATGGAATCGAACATGTACATTTAGGTGGATACAAGCAATAGACACATTGTTATAGATCAGAAAAAAGGAAAAGTAAAAAAAGAGGAAGGCAGCATTATATGCAGTAATTGGTGTTAAGACCAAGGCCAAGCATCTTGGAGAAAATTTTATTCAACAATTCCTTGAATACTGTGCCACAAAAATGGATTTTGAATCACACCAGCTTGTTATACTGATAGTTTACAGGCTGTCAGCAGAAAACATGTTACATTCCCACGAAACAGTTGGGATGCTAGTGAGCCACTTAGATATGTCTGGAAACTCATTATTTGTGGGTCTTCAAAGTTAATTCTATGCCAAGTAGTAATTATCAAAGACACCAGATGTTGATGTATTTCCCACTGTAAAAAAAAAAAAAAAAAAACCACTTAAAAGGATTGTGAGTCATAGTGCAAAATGTTGACAGCTTGTTTTTAGGCTTACTATGTTCGGTGATTAAAACCAAAGTCAACAATAGATGGTTTATGCAACAATGATGATCATATATTAAAAATAAAACACACGTGTTAGGATTGGTTCATGAAAGATACAAATTGTATTCAGAAACAGTGACTCAGTCTAAATGTTTAGACAGAACACTGGGAAGAGATCTTAGAAGACAGTGTGCATGAAAAATTTAGCTCTTTCTTAAATATGTTCCTACAGAATTTTGAGCTCTATTTTTCTCTAGAGCAAATGAGGATTAAAATTAAACAGAAGTAAGGACAAAGGATGGGTAACATTAGGAATTAAAGTACCTTGTGCCAGGAAGAGAGAGAGTTCTAGCTGAATCAGGAAAGAGGCCATAATAAGGTATTGACACTCCTTTTCCAGCAATATTACAAAGTACTCAACATATTACCAAAAAGCCAAGATACATGTACTGCACACACACACACAAAGAAAAAGAAAAAAAAAAAATATATGGAGCAAAAATAGTCTGGGCCATTATTTTACAACAGTCAGATGAAAACAGTTAGAAAGGTGAAATTGATATCAAAGGCAATAGCTGTGGCAGACGTGATGACCCATTTAAATCATTGGTACTAAATTCAGTGATTACTTCTTCACAATTGCAGCAAATATTGCACCTGCTAATATACATCAAAGTATAGATGCACTATGTTATCCCAGCAGAAGCTTTTAACCAACCTATACAATAGTTTTAATTTCACAGTACATAAAGAGATTACAAAAGTCATTGTGTCACCAAAACACATTGATCCTTTTAATAATTTTATTCCCAGACACAGTGACTGTTACCTGTTCACAGCTGCCCGATTTTGACCACTGGCTATCCACAAATCCAATAGGCAGCATGCTGTAAAATCTTCTGTATCTATAAGTTGTGCTGTTACAATTAGTTATCTTTGGTAATTGACCATTAACTCTATACTTATTTCACAACAGACTTAAATATGTAGTAGGTATGTCTACTTATAAAAATGGAGGTAAGCAAATCACCTCTAATCATGCGCACATTTCATTCTTTCCAGTGTTTTATAAAATTTTTAAGGACATGGCCTACAGTAGGATTCTGATTCATTTTTCTGAACATAAGTTGTTCACTGTCTCTGAGTCTGTCTTTTTAAGGATTCTGTACTGAGAAAATCACATAGAACCTCACAAATGAAGTCCTGATGGAGGATCTCCTTTTCTTTTCTCTCTCCCCACCCCTTCCACAACATAAATCAGAGGATCCCTACGGCAACAATCAAAAGTGACCCTCTGATACTAGAAATAGACAATGGCACACACTACATCCGATGTTGTATGTCAAATTCATTTGGGTTATATAATTTAAGGGTTGAAGGTAACAAATTACTGTATAGCCTAGATTCTGAGTCATCAGAAGGCCCATAACACACACACACACACACACACACACACACACACACACAAAATCTCTGTGGCTACAGTGTACTGTATGACTAAATTGTGCCAGCACTCCTACTCTGCAGTTTGAGTGGAGTGAGGGACTGTGCCAGGTGGCGATGAGAGTAGATGAATGGAGTTTGGGTGAGAGTTGGAGAAAAGTGGCTGACAACTGGGAGGGAGAGACAGCAAGTGTGCTATATAGGAATGCGGAAGGCAGGCACAAGAGGGGAACAGGATAGGTTGTGGCATTGGCACAGGTGAGCTCATTCTGTTTGCAGTCATGGGGAGTTAAGTGGAGTGTATGACAATGTGGACTGGGAGGAAAAGACAGAACAGAGGCGGGAGAGACTGTGAGGAAGACACTTTGGAAGCAGGATGAGTGAAGTTAGGTTCTAGGCTAGGAGTCTAGACTGGTATGGGGCAGGGTTCAAGATGAAACTGAGGCCAGGAGTATAAAGGGTGTGAAGAATGTGTCATGAAGAATGTGTTATGAGGACAATTCCCATCTACATAATTCAGGGAAGATGGTGTTGGGGGCAGGATTTAGATGGCACAGGTTGTGAAGCAGTCATGTTTTAAGTAAATTTTCCATCTACACTGTCTGCTTTATAAATCTCTTGTCAGTGTTATTCCCATAATTTATTTCTCAGCATCATAATACAGTCCTTGTTTATGATTTGTGATTTAGTACTTTTCTTCTATGATGGGTATCTATCTGGTCAGTATATTTTGTTGTTGAAGTTTGACTATTGTGTTCATGTAAGTGGGGTTCTAAATTTAAGGTACAGAAAGTTGTTGTGCCTAAATATGCATTGTCAATTGAAATTTTCTAATATTTCATAAGCTGAGGCAATTGCAATTTCAAGTGTTTGGTGTGAGTAGACTTTAAGTAAGAGAGAGAGAAAAATATTTCTTATTCTGGATGTTAGCAGCTACTGTCTTAACTGTCTGACAAATGCATGAGACTCTTTTGAAAAGAGCAACATACATTTGTATATCATTACAGCCTTGTTTTTCTTTCATTATATCTAATGTTGAAGCTTTATAAAATTGATCAGCCATATGTGATAAGTGTGGATGTTACTGCAGATTAGTTAAACATGGAGTGTTTTGCTTAAATTGTGGGTTATGATTTCACAGGGGTGATTACGGTGATGAAGAGAATGAGATGCTCAGTGAAGCTCTTCCATAGAATTGTAGATTGTGCCAGAAAGGCCAGAAAATGAGACAGAGTCAGAAAATGCAAAAGCTGAACTACGACAGTTGGAGGAGGGGGTAAAAGAAAAACGGTGCTGGGAGAAGCTGGCAAGCACAGGATGAGCAGGGGAAATGGTTAGAAATTTTAAAATTCAGTTAAGCAATAGATTTCACTTGCTACCAGAATTAGGGAAGGAAGAGCCTCATACAGATGCCGAGGAATGTATGTAGGGTGCAGAAGAACAATAGGAAATTTACAGCTAAATCAGATGAAAAACAAAAAAGCAAAAAGGAGAAGTCTGCTGATAGGTAGCAGTCATTGGAGGGGTAACAGAAAACATAGGACGAATGTGTAATAATTTTAACAACGAAGATCAGATGTTGAAGTCGGCGCCTTCACCTTAATGTCAGAATGCGAAAATTGCACTAGTAGCTTTTTTCAAGCAAGTTCTGTTCGTCCGTTCTCTGTAATCGTTTGGTATCTGATTAAACTGACATACTCGCCTATGTCTTTCGTAAACGAAAATTTCATTGTGACCCCGACGTGATTTGAACACGCAACCTTCTGATCTGGAGTCAGACGCACTACCGTTGCGCCACGGAGTCGACGCTGCTTAGGTCTTGATAGTAGTGAGAGCTGGAAAAGGCCTGGCTAAAAATGAAAAGTATAGCATTAGGGGTGATCTGAACAAAATAGGGGCAGGTACTGAGCGCACAAATGTGGGTTTTTGGGGAGGTTCCCTGGCATCATCAGCCACCCTGAATTAACTCTGTTGTTAAAGAGAGTAATTATGGAGCTAAGGGGTTCCTTCAGATGAATACAAAATCTTGTATTGGTGCTGTTCCAGTAGTTACTATTGGAAGGTGGTGTATACGTCTCAAAACCTACTCCTGAATAGGAGGGATAAAGATAAGTTAACAAATCTATCAGCAAAAAAAAAAAGGGGGGGGGGGCCATCAGCACACAAAGGCAAATCCCTGAGGATAATGGCATCAGGCAAGACACTTCAGTCAAATTCAGACAGACAGTATTAGAGGAAATTATACTAATAGAGGGTCCCAGTTCATCTTATAACAACAGAGTGAAAAATTAAATTAACTGGTGTCATCAGAATACTATGGAGGTAAAAAATAAAGGAGTTGTTAATTTGTTTCTCCATCTTCGTGGTGGAAAGAAATTCATGTCATTTTTCTGTCTGAATGCCATATAGCCACAGAGGTATGAAATTTTAAAGCAAGTGGTTCTAAATTAGCTGCATATTTGTATAGATCTAGTATGGATAAAGAAGGAGTTGTCACATTCATAAAAAAGGAATATAAACATAAAAATGTAGAAATAAGTAAAGTCTGTATGGATGAAAATATACATCATATGTTTGCGGGTTAAAATTGAGAAATATACTGCTTGTGAATGTAGTAACAGTCACAAGCAGTACATTTCTCAATGTCTCCACTGGGTAACTTGGAAGTTTTCATGGCATATTGTGATGGATTATTGTGTTACAAAATTGTTAACGCTTTCATGGTCACTTAGCGGTCAGTTTGTCAAAACGTTGTGTCTCAGGTTCTTCGGCCGATGTTTGTTTGATGATTTTTCGATGTTTCACCAGCATGAGTGGCTGTCATTGTCAAAGCTTCACCCACCATTGCTGCTGGTGGACTGAAGTGAGCTTGTGGCCACAGATGATATGCACCTGGTGCACCAATGTCCAAGGGGGGCTTTTTCATGGCCATGTTCGGTGCAGTTCTCCTCTTGCTACCTGCAATGGTTGTTCACTGCAGCATGGGAATCCATTATCATAGAGCATAAGCAGCATTGAAGGTTGGAGCACGTGGATAAATCAGTAGTGGCAGAATAAGCACTGCGTGAGGCTGAACACATTGTAAAATTCACTGAAATGGTAATTTTGTCTATAGAGAAGAGCTATCACACCCACCTGTTTAGAGAAGCTATAGAAATACACAAATATGAGAATAGCTTCACCAAGAAAGAAGAAAGCCTCAAGGTGAACGGATCCTGGATTCCCGTGCTGCAGCGAACGACCATCCAAGGTAGGAAGAGGAGAACTGCACTGGGAATGACCACAAAAAAGCCCTTGGACATTGACGTGCCAGGTACATATAATCTGCAGCTACGGGCTTCACTTCAGTCTACCACCAGCAATGGAGGGTGAAGCTTCGACAATTCCAGCCACTTCAGGCTGGAGAAATGTCACAAAAATCATCAAACAAATGTCAACTGAAGAACCTGAGACAGGAGCCAACAGGCAATTATTGTGCTGCCTGTCAGACAAAAGGAAGGCGTTATTAATTTGTGGTCATTTTAACCATGTGATGCAGTTGTCTGCTGCTGTGGAGAACTGTTAATGTTGCTTCATTAGCATTTTTAATCAGTCCCCTGAGGCTGCAAATGCACACATGACACAGCACCAGCAGAGAATATCCACTGGAGTGGACGGTGTGCATTTACAGCCTCAGAATTGATTAAGAATGCCAAAGAAGTGACATTAATGGCTGTCTGCTGTAGTGGGCAACTGCACCACAGGTATAATGCTAATTTTTGAAGAAACCTGGCAGAGAAAGTGATCTAGAGGTGCTGTTTGCCACTATAATTTAATATCATTCATAGATTTCTCCACCAGAGTTGCTCAAGATAATGTACTCATACAACAAGCAGAAGTGAAAAAGATGCATGCCCGTCCTGAGGTAAATAGATTGTCAGATCATGATGCACAGTTAGCCACATTATGTATCTTAGCTCCAAGTATGGTTTAGAAACACTTTTAAGAAAACAATGTGATTGATTAATGGCAAAACTTCTGAAGATTTTAAAGAAAGCTTGAAAAACATTTCTGGGTTGTACTTTACAATGAGTCTAATGCTAACTGTAAATTTAATGTATTTCTTAATGAACTTTTCTTCACTTTTGAAAGTATTAGTCCTAAAAACATAATTAAATGTAATAATAGGAAGTCATTAAAAAAACCTTGGTTCACTGCAGGTATCAGAAAAAAGAACTTGTATAAAATAGCCAGAACAAGTAATGATTGAGAAATACTTTTCTATAATGAACTGTACTGTAATGTATTAAGGAAAGATGTAAAAAATCCATGAGTGTCCACACCTTGTCTAAAGTTGACAGATCAGCTTATGAAAAAGACGGGGGGGGGGGGGGGGGGAGGATGATGGTAGATTATAGTATTTCTATTAAAGAGAACAAGAGCATTGTGAAAGATAGTTCATATATAGTAGGTATTTTTAATAATTACTTTTAAAAAGTAGACAACAAAATTGGTGCAAATACTGTAATTCAGAAGAGAAAGCAAAACAGCATAAAAGCAATTTAGAGGATATATAGTAAAATAAAAATTAATCTCACACCCCCATTTGAAATAAGGTAGATCATCATGACTCTCAAAAGGTGAAAGCTCATATGTGGTGGATAATATTTCCAACAAGACACTAAAAGGTCATGGGTCTACAATATGTAATGTTCTTAGTCACTTATGTAATGCTTCCACGGCAGATTAAAAATACACCATTGCTAGGCTGCTCTATAAAAAGGGTGTCTCCACAGAAGTCAGTAACTACTGTCCAGTGTCATCCACCTGTGTAGTAATGCGATACTTATCCAACTGTAGTTTGGAATTTCAATGGCTACCGAGACAGCTATTTATGCATTTACTAAGCACATGATAAAATCATTAAGTGGTAAAAGATCACCATCTGGGAATTTCTGAACTTATTGAAGGGATTTGAATGTGTCAGTTGTAATATTCTATTAGAGAAATGAAGTTTTTACAGGATACACAGTTCAGCAGATACCTTGCTTAGTTCTTATTCAAGAAACAGGCTGAAGAAAGTTACCCTAGGCTGTTAGAGCAATAGAAAGTGGGATGCCACATCATCTGCAAGGGGAGAAATTACAATGGGCGTTTCCCCACAGAGAGGGACGCCACATAATCAGAATGGGGAGAAATTACAAGGGAGTCTCACAAAGTTTGATCATTGGGCCGCTACTGTTATTGCTTCATATTAATTTCATTTGACTCAGGATGCACAACTAGTTCTGTTTTATGCAGACTGTACAAGCATTGTTGTTAAACTGACCAAAGAAACATCAAAAGATAAAATAGTAAGTAATGTTTTTGTGAAAGTTACTGACTGATTTTGCACTAATGGCTAGCATTAAATGTTAAAAGAAAGAAAAAGAAAAGTAGCTTACCCATTGTTGTACAGTGAAAAATATCCCACCTCTATTAACCTTGTAAATCAACAAAAAATGATTAACGGGGCAGAAAATTATAAGTTCTTAAGTGTGCATATTGATAAAAACTTAACTGGACAAACCATAGAGTATACTTGTAAACTGTTCAGGTTTGCCTGTTTTTGCCTTAAGAATAAATGTCAACTTTGGGGATATAGAAGACAGTCACATAGTTTGCATGTTTTCATTTACTGATGCCTTATGGGATAATATTGTGGGGTAACTTCTCACTGAGTCTAAAAGTTTCCATTGCAAAAAAGAAAATAATTAGAAGTATGTGTGGGGTTCACTCGTGTATTACTTTTTGGCATCTCTATAAGCAGCTGTGAATGTTAATCACTGCCTCGCAGTACATTTATTCATTTATGAAATTTGTCGTCAATAATCCATCTAAGTTTGTGACTGACAGAGGTATTCACAGGTGCAACACTAGAAGGAAAAATTATCTGCATTATTCTTGAATGGATCTAACTTTGACACAGAAAGGGGTGAGATATGCAGCTACAAAATCTTTAACAATCCACTCGTGGAAATAAAATGTCTGTCATATTAGAAGTAGTGTTCTCAAATGTAGGTTAAGGAGGTTTCTCCGTAAAACTCCTATGCCACTGAGAAAATCTTGAATAGAAATAATTAGCCATTATTACTGAAAAAAAAAAAAAAAACTGTAAATGGGTAGCATATGTATGTATATATTTTTTTTTCATCACACACACACACACACACACACACACACACAGAGCATGTTTCAAAGTTTTTGCATCAAATGCCTTGTGGTGATAGACCACATCATGAAGAACAATTTTCATTAGAAACAAAAAGTTCACTTACACTTCCCAGAGATGCTGTGCTTCCTTTAGTATTCACCAGCTTTATGATGTTGAGATTTCACTGAACTAGCAGAGTCTACTAATCAGTTGTGCTGCATACTATGTACTCCAGTAAAGTGATAGAGTAATTTTCAGCAAGAAAACCTTAAAAATAAGTGTCTCAAAGCAGGGAAAGAGATCTTTGAAGTGAATCACGTACTTCAATTTTGCTGTGCCTACCCACTCTCATATGGAACAGATGACTGAACTATAGGCAACTCTCAAAGCATACACACACTATAGATTCCCAATACCTTGTGAGCTCACAGGAGCAAAACCAGTACAAAAGGGTGTCTAGCACTCTTGGGCAGTGTCAGGGAACATTTTGTCTCGAATAAATGTTGTTTCCCATAATGTGATCTATCAGCCCTAGATGTTTGATGCAAATACTTTGAAACACTGTGTGTGTGTGTGTGTGTGTGTGTGTGTGTGTGTGTGTGTGTGTGTCTTTGTTATTCCACAACATCATGTTTATCAGGAATGCGTCCATGGAACAAGCAGCTAACTGACTGACTAACAACTAACTTTGCTGGAAGTTTTTTTTGCATTTGTTGCAGGGTCCATCTGTGGGATCAATGTACAGAGTATTTTGTCAACAAGTGGCTTCCTTTCAAAGGTTCTGGACAGTCATGCAAGAGGTTGATTCTTCTTGTTGGGTCATAGATCCTGAAGAACCAAACCTACGTGATACTGCTCGAAGGATCATCATTGGTAATGTTTCGTTTATGTACATTAATATGTTCACATAGTTGAAAGTCCAGCAGGAAAGAGGCAAGATACCTCTTTCAACATCATGGAGCGAAATGAACTCTGCAGCTGTCGCCTTCTTCCTTTCTACCCCCCCCCCCCTTTCCCGTCCCCCAGATTTCTTTTGTTACTTCTGAGGAGTCTGATTTCATCTGCATCTATACTCTGAATCACTGTGATTTGTCATACACTGGAATGAGATTATCTGCAGTGGAAGAGAAGGATATGAAGGGCAGAAAATAAGAAAGAAAGAGAGAGAGAGAGAGAGAGAGAGAGAGAGAGAGAGAGAGAGAGAGAGAGAGAGAGAGAGTCCTTTCACTTTGTCCATGATGAGGAAAGGGACACTTTGTCTCATGTCAGCTGGACATTCATCATACTTATTTCATTGATGAAGAATATATACTACAATATTCATAATCCCATCCCAGAAAACTATGAGTGTAGTGAATTCATTAACTGGTATAGATGTCATAAATAGAGAGACTTTTTAAATTAACAACAGAATATTCTGATAACAACTTCTTGTTCCAGTGCTCAATTTTTAAGAAATGTCATTCAACAAAATAAACATTATGTATTGGCATGTACAAACGCTTCATGGCCTTTTTGATACACATTTATGAACAAGTTAGGACAGAATAAGAGTACATATTTGCCATTAATCAAAAATATGGACATGTGGATAAAAAATGGACAAATCAGAATAAAGCAACTAGTTGTTTCCACAGACAAAACAAAACAGAATCTAGAGGTTAGAGAAAGGTTTTGGAAAGCAATGAGATTAATGAAAAGGACATTTACTGCTTATATAAGTGTCAAGCACTCAACATTACCCAGATTAGAGATTGTTCAGGAAGGACAATGCTTACTGCATCCATACCGTTTCAAAAGCTACACATGCTACTGGATACAGCTAAGCACAATACAGATTGGCAAACTACTTGTGGGACATTTATCTCACCCCAGTTATATTACACTTGCTCACACATGAAGGACTCTGCCTTGAGTCAGTATCAAATCTTTTAAAGTGTTAATACTCCTAACAGGCCCTTCAGCAGAAACAAAGACAACTATATTGATATTGGATTCTGATGTGTATGTCACCGAATTGATTTCCAATGAAAAGACTTGTACCAGGCCATTGAGTCACAGGAAATTATTATTATTATGATTATTATTATTATTATTATTATTATAATGACAGATCAGTAACAGGTAGTTCCTGTCAAGTTAAATATTATTTGTGCTGTCGAGAGAAGCCCTTTACATTGAAACATCAACATCCCGATAAGTTGATTGTGGTCTGGAGTAGGTTTTCCCACCACTCTTGTTGTGCTTTGATACCAATTATGATTATGTGACTAGAACTATATTTTTAATGCTATTATCTCTTAAAAAGTAAGTTAGAAAATGTAAGGTAGCTCAAGCTCAATATACGAGGTCTCTCTAAAAAGTATCCAACCTTTAATTTTCCCATGCAAGAAAGAGGAAGAGAGAGGAAAACTTGGTGCCACTGTAATACTTGAATCTAAGCCACACCTGAAAAATGAGACTCAAAATCAAGGGAAAAAAGTTTTCCCGAATCTAAGCCGCACCTGAAATTTGAGACTCGAAATTCAAGACGAGAGAGAAGTTTTAGACCACACTTCCAAATCGAAATAAAGTTGATCCATTGTAACATGAGACACAATTAGGTCAAATGGATGAAGATACAGCTACAATAGTTTGGTTCGAGTCACAAGCTTAGCAGTTACGCTTTACCAGGTAGCCATTGCTATACATCAGGCGCTCCGTCCATATTTATACGGGTACCCGTCCTTTTTTAAGTGCTTCGTCTGGTTTGAATCGATTGCTCATTTTGCTTTGATCTGATAAGTGCCGTTCTCTTTGTTATAGGTGTTTACGTCACTCTAAGCTGAAAATGCATTATTGTATTGTGTCATGCATTGTTTGTCGCCTTCTGATAATGAGTGTTTACGACCTGTCGCCACTCGCGGCATGGCTTGCTTTTTGCGCGCTACCACTGTTTAAAAATTAAAAAAAAAGAGAGGAATTGTATCATTAGCGAAACAATGGCAAGAGACTGTTATTTGTTGTTACTTACACTGCCGCTTTCTTTGATAATGATGAACAAGAACCAAATAATAGACTGCCTATGATAGAAAATGTTCTGAGCGAGAGTTTAGTGGAAAATTTTTCTCTGTTTGAAAATCTTTGCAGACACCTCTTTAGTACATTACATTCTGCACAGAAATTAGTCATCTTAGATTTAAAAATCTAGTCAGTCGCCGTGCTTCATTTTTGACTGTCTCACTATTCACCATAAGAATAATACGATTATAAACATGACATGATATGTATATTCTTCCGCATTTGCTGTTGTCTCACTCTAGTTTCGTAGTTATTAGGCAGTCAGGATTTAAATGAGATAGCGGCAAGCACGAAAGAATACATGGCATAATGTTTACATTCGTATTATTCTTATGGTGAAGAGTGTGTTGTTGTTGTCTTCAGTCCGTAGACTGGTTTGATGCAGCTCTCTACGCTTTACTATCCTGTGCAGTGCAGAGTAGCAACACTTATAAAATAACAATGTAAATAACTTAGAAATTAAACACTGAAATTTAAAACAAAATTTTATAAGGTTTGTAATACATCTTATACGAAATGTTTAAAATATCAGTCATGATACTGAATCACTATCACTTGATTCTTTGTTTCTCATTTCTTCATACAGAGCATCGTCCTCCGTACCATCTAGTACATTGTATATCGAACATTTTTTAAATGCTTGTTGCACAGTCTGATTTGGAACACACTTCCATGTTTCATAAATCCATTGCCACACTCGCGACAAACTTGCATGTTTTACATGTCCTGCTGGTGTCAGTTGTCTGTCGCTTTTCGAAAGCCAGTCTGTGTACATGCGTTTAAGGTTATCCTTAAATGGTTTATTCAAACAGACATCAAGTAGTTGCAGAATTGACGTCATCCTGCGTGGAATTATTGCGAAGTCCATTTTGATTTCCTCTAACTTTCGTTTTACTGCAGGTGTTTTATGGCCTGCATACACATGTAATACCAACAGACTGCGTAAACCAAGCATTGCACCAGGATGATTATGCCACACATACCTAATCCATTCCAGCACCATGTCCCCCGAAAACCACCCAGCTTCGTTTGCTTGTACAATTACAGTTTTTGGAAACACTTCCATTTTCGGTGAAGTCTTTCGCTTGAATACTATGAATGGGGGTAACACATGTCCATCTGCTGTGCGAGCAAGCATGACGGGCATCTGCTGTTTTTCACCCCCTGATGTAAGAACACTTATGTCTTTCTTTCCTCTGTTGTCAACCGTATAATTTGACGGCATGTCAAAATATATGGGAGTTTGGTCAGCATTTCATATCTGACCAAGAAGGTATTGCTTTTCTGTGCGCCGTCTAATTATGAAACGCTGAAATTACAATAGTTTTTCTTCATTATTTTTCGGCAGCTTCTGTGCAACTAAGTTTGCCTCCGAAGTGAAAAAACGCCAGCCCTTCATAAACAGATCAATCCAGCTGCGACTAGCCTTAAAATTTAAGGGGATTCTGAACGTCCTATACCTCCAATGTTAAATGTAAGGAACATTTTATTATGAACTATTAACACCAGAATGATGAAACTTTTACAGTATAATATTACATATATTTAATACCATGTACCATATGGATTTTAATTTATTGGTGTATTTTGGGAAGATATTAATTATTTTGTTACTGAAAATAATTAACACATTTTTTGGCATAGTATCTTTGAAATAAAATCTGTTATCAATTATGTATCACAAAAAGGCTATGATACAAGGTGTATATTGGCACTGTTTACATTCCTTGAAAATTTTGTCTTTATCTCTAATAGTTTTGCAGAAAATGTTCCTTATATGGCAAAAAAAGTGAACTTGTGGAAAACGAGTTTCAAAGTTTCACTAAAATTTTAGTGGAGTCCAGCACCATAAGAGGGGTTTTCACTGTCACTAGACATCCCCCCATCTAGCCTTCTTTTCACACCTTTCATTCTTTATCTGGCTTGCCTCTCACACTCCTTTTCTTTCCTTTCAGCATCCTGTTTCCTTTCATTGTCTATCGACATCATTGCACTCGCCATGTACTTTCCGGGCATCACATCCAACTTCTGCAGCACATTGCACTTTATAATGTTACCTTTGTTGTACGTAGCAATAGCATCATATACTCCAAAATGAAGAGAATGAATTTCCACAAACACATTTTTTGGGATTCTGGTCCAAATTACCGTATTTACTCGAATCTAAGCCGCACCTGAAAAATGAGACTTGAAATCAAGGAAAAAAAATTTTTCCAAATCTAAGCCGCACCTGAAATTTGAGTCTCGAAATTCAAGGGGAGAGAAAAGCTTTAGGCCGCAACTCCAAATCGAAACAAAGTGGTCCATTGTAATATGAGACACAATTTATGTTGAATGAATGACGATACAGCTACAATAGTTTGGTTCGAGTCGTAAGCTTAGCAGTTAAGCTTTACCAGGTAGCCATTGCTATGCGTCAGGCGCTCCACCCGTGTTTATACGGGTATCCTTCCTTTTTCGCATGCTTCGTCTGGTTTGAATTGATTGCTTATTTTTCTTTGATCTGATAAGTGTCGTTCTCTTTCTTATAGGTGTTTACGTCACTCTAAGCTGAAAATGCATTATTGTACTGTGTCATGCGTGGCTTGTCTCATTCTGATAATGAGTGTTTGCGGCCTTTCGCCGCTCGCGGCATGGCTTGCTTTTGTGCACACTACCAACGCTTACAATTTAAAAAAAAAGAAAAAGAGGAATCATCTCATTAGTAAAACAATAGCAAGAGACTGCTATTTGTTGTTACTTACACTGCTGCTTTCTTTGATAATGATCAACAAGAACCAAATAATAGACTCCGTATGACAGATGTTTTGAATGAGAGTTTAGCGAAAATTTTTCTCCGTTTGAAAATCTTTGCAGATGCCTCTTTAGTACATTACATTCTGCACAGAAATTAGTCATCGTAGATTTAAAAATCTAGCCAATTGCAGTGCTTCATTTCTGACTGTATCACTATTAGGCATAAGAATAATACAAATATAAACATGACATGATATGTATATTCTTCCGCATTTGCTGTTGTCTCACTCTAGTTTCGTAGTTTATTAGGCAAACAGGATTTAAATGAGTTAGCAGCAAACAAGAAAGAATTCATGGCAATATGTTTATATTCGTATTAGTCTTATGGTGAAGAGACTACTGCATGTGATTCACAATTCATAAAAGTTCCTATTAGCAACTATCTCTTCTCACAGGTAGGAAAAAATTCAGAACATAGAGTTGGCCATATTGACATATATCCCAAACAGTCTTGCCAGTCGGATTTTTGTAGTCCATTGAAATGCTGCTACATTCGAAGATGAACAATACGGAATTTGTATTAACTTTGTTGGATAATGTATGAAAATGCAGTGGTCGAAACTCGGGGCGGAGAAAAAAAGCTCGTCTTCCACTTTTTTTTTTTTTTAATTTATTTACTGACGCAGAGGTTTTGGCGCCAGTATTTAGTTATGGCGGCACTTACCAACATTTTTCAGAACTTCCGCTTACTTTGCACTCGATTCTAAGCCGCAGGCGGTTTTTTGGATTACAAAAACCGGAAAAAAAGTGCGGCTTAGATTTGAGTAAATACGATACATTATTCACACTCTCATTTTGATTTTGTGTACGTCCATGGAGACATTTCTTCAAAAGTTGAGTTGCAGAAAGATCTCTGAAAATTGGTTTTATAGCCTTCATGACAGTTTCTGGTAGACTGTGATGATGATTGTACTTGCACCAGGAATTCGGTCCCTGTGGGCATAGTTCCATGTAGTGGTTCCTCGTCAGTCGATAAGGTGTGGTAGTAAAGTGCCATTACAGCCTTTTCCATTGCATCAACACTGTGAGTATTTTGTCTTATTGCCAGTCCATACCTCATCTGTCAATCTTTTAGCTCCACCCAAAGGTTTTCCATCACTGAGTACTTGGCCTTTCATTGTGGTCTTCAGTTGATGCAGCCTTGTTCCCATACGTTTCTGAACATGACCTATGCACTCCTGTTTAGTAATGGTAACATCATTTCCATAAGGTTTCAGTTAAGATACAGCAGCAAAAAGCTTCGAATCACCATCACCCAGGAACTGTAGGTATCTGACCTTGTAACACAGAAGAGAGCGACTGAAAATGTCTTTCACACCGGAAACTTCCATGGACCCACTAGACCCACTGTAATTCCTTCGACAGTTTTCTGCATGCTTATCCTTCACTCTTTTAGGACACCTACAGTGGATTTAATTACAACATCTATAACTTCTGTAGTATCAGCACTTGTTGCCGTTATTACCCCATTATGTGAAGTGTGCCCACGCTTCTGCCCCGTACCATCCAGTCCGACAGTAAGGTCCCGAGGATTCTGAACATCTGGAATTTCTTCATTCACCGCCACAGCCTCCTCCACTGCTTCTTTCATGGATTCTTGGGCAATATCTTCAACACAGGATCCAACAACAGAGTTATATTTTGAGAATTTCGTTGGTGGTGGTGGTAGATTCATTACACCACAAAACATTTGACCAGCAGAGTATCCCTTACCGATTGACCTTAGAGCATAAACACATCTAATATTTGCACCATAGTACTATCAGTTTCACCTTGGCCTATTTCGACATATTCTGAGTTCCAAAATGAAACACTGTAATGACAACTAGTACAATGGAGACAGATTTCTGCTGCAAGTCCTATATGTCGCTTGACATTTACTGACATACTCAATTTGCAACATTCCTTACACAGTACTGAACTCTCAATCACCTTTGAGAGCAATGAAATGTTAATTATTTCATTCACATTATCCTCACTACACTTCTCCAATAAACTGCAGTATTTTTCAGTTGATCCATGCAACTTCTTGCTTGTGCTAGAGATAGGAGTAGATTTCACTTCATGAATAACCTCACTATTTTCAGAATCATTTCCCAAGGTCAGAAAAATTGTCACAGTTCCACTAGGCACCTCGGAGGAGGCTTCTTCCTCTTGTAAACTCTGTTACTAAATGGAGGCATATTTGATAAGTTCCAGTTACACAACAGAAATACAACACAAATCGTGCAATAACCATCAAATGCTCAATGTAAACAACAGTATCCAAAGACTACAATACGCAGACAAAACAATTGCCTATCAAATCATGTTGCAAACATAATATAAAGTCTTTGGAAAGACCGGAAGTTTTGAAAAACGATGTTTTCAATGAACATGTATCCACGGAAATTCAATGTCGTGACGTGCCCTCTACAGCACATTATTGAAAATATTATTTTCAATACTTGGAGTTGAGCTACAGGTAAGATTAATATGTCATTTTAAAGAGGAAGATCTGTAGTATTTTATTTCACAATAAACTGAGAACTCAAAATTTCATCATTTTTAGGTTCCGGGTTTCCTTAAGATTTTTTGCTCTCTAGCAATTTCATGTGCCTTAATTTTTAAAATTTCGGCATTCACAGGCAGGAATTTCTGACACTGTTCCTTAACAAATTCATTTAAAATCATTTATAGTGCATGATATCGGCCACACTTTGGCCCACTAAATGCTTTCCTTCTGCTTGAACATTCAGCAGTCGTCATCGCCTGACGTTTCTCTCATCAATCCTGTATCGCAGACCTGCAGCACAATTAGAACATTGTTCCGCAAAAGAAATAACTCCCCTCTTGAATTTGGCACTATAATGAAAGCGCTTCATTATGGTTCACGAACACCACAAGCACTTCACAAAATTCCACAAAGCAATAGGTGCCGCTACGTGAAATCTTAATGAGCCCCAGCGTAGCAACTTGTGCAACAATCCTGAAGCCTTGGGCATTGTTGGTATTTTTGTGTAAAGAAATTTATTTTTGTTGCTACGAATATTTGAAAGGCTGCTACATTTGAAGATATGGAATTTCAATTTACTTCGTTGGATAATATATGAAAATGCAGTGGTTGAAACTCGGGGCAGAGAAAATAGCTCGTCTTCTACCCCCTTTATACAGCTTTCGCAACCCAAGGTTGCTTCATCAGGAAAGAGGGAAGGAGAGGGAAACACAAAAGGATGTGGGTTTTAAGGGAAAGGGTAAGGAGTCAATCCAATCCCAGGAGCGGAAAGACTTACCTTAGGGGGAAAAAGGGACAGGTATACACTCCCACGCACACACACACACACACACACACACACACACACATATCCATCCGCACATATACAAACACAAGCAGACATATGTAAAAGCGAAGAGTTTGGGCAGAAATGTCAGTCGAGGCGGAAGTACAGAGGCAAAGATGTTGTTGAGTGACAAGTGATGTACGAGGGGTGGCAACTTGAAATTAGCAGAGGTTGAGGCCTGGTGGGTAACGGGAAGAGAGGACATATTGAAGGGCAAGTTCCCATCTCCGGAGTTCTGATAGGTTGGTGTCAGTGGGAAGTATCCAGATAACCTGGACGGTGTAACACTGTGCCAAGATGTGCTGGCCATGCACCAAGGCATGTTTAGCCACAGGGTGATCCTCATTACCAACAAACACCGTGTGCCTGTGTCCGTTCATGCGAATGGACGCTTTGTTGCTGGTCACTCCCACATAGAAGGCTTCACAGTGTAGGCAGGTCAGCTGGTAAATCACGTAGGTGCTTTCACACATGGCTCTGCCTTTGATCGTGTACATCTTCCGGATTACAGGACTGGAGTAGGTGGTGGTGGGAGGGTGCATGGGACAGGTTTTACACCAGGAGCGGTTACAGGGGTAGGAGCCAGAGGGTAGCTAAGGTGGTTTGGGGATTTCATAGGGATGAACCAAGAGGTTACGAAGGTTAGGTGGATGGTGGAAAGACACTCTTGGTGGAGTGGGGAGGATTTCATGAAGGATGGATCTCATTTCAGGGCAGGATTTGAGGAACTTGTATCCCTGCTGGAAAGCCACATTCAGAGTTTGATCCAGTCCCGGAAAGTATCCTGTCACAAGTGGGGCACTTTTGGAGTTCTTCTGTGGGAGGTTCTGGGTTTGAGGAAGTGGCTCTGGTTATTTGCTTCTGTACCAGGTCGGGAGGGTAGTTGTGGGATGCGAAAGCTGTTTTCAGGTTGTTGGTGTAATGGTTCAGGGATTTGGGATTGGAGCAGATTCATTTGCCACGAACACCTAAGCTGTAGGGAAGGGACCGTTTGATATGGAATGGGTGGCAGCTGTTATAATGGAGGTACTATTGCTTGTTGGTGGGTTTGATGTGAACGGATGTGTGAAGCTGGCCATTGGACAGATGGAGGTCAATGTCAAGGAAAGTGGCATGGGATTTAGAGTAGGACCAGGTGAATCTGATGGAACCAAAGGAGTTTAGGTTGAAGAGGAAATTCTGGAGTTCTTCTCCACTGTGAGTCCAGATCATGAAGATGTCATCAATAAATCTGTACCAAACTTTGGGTTGGCAGGCCTGGGTAACCAAGAAGGCTTCCTCTAAGCAACCCATAAATAGGTTGGCGTACGAGGGGGCCATCCTGGTACCCACAGCTGTTCCCTTTAATTGTTGGTATGTCTGACCTTCAAAAGTGAAGAAGTGAGTTAGGATGAAGCTGGCTAATGTGATGAGGAAAGAGGTTCTAGGTAGAGTGGCAGGTGATCGGCATTAAAGGAAGTGCTCCATCGCAGCGAGGCCCTGGACGTGCGGGATATTTGTGTATAGGGAAGTGGCATCAATGGTTACAAGGATGATTTCCGGGGGTAACATAATTGGGTAAGGATTCCAGGTGTTCGAGAAAGTGGCTGGTGTCTTTGATGAAGGATGGGAGACTGCATGTAATGGGTTGAAGGTGTTGATCTACGTAAGCAGAGATACATTCTGTGGGGGCTTGGTAACCAGCTACGATGGTGCGTCCAGGATGTTTGGGTTTGTGAATTTTAGGAAGTAGGTAGAAGGTAGGGGTGCGGGGTGTCGGTGGGGTCAGGAGGTTGATGGAGTCAGGTGAAAGGTTTTGTAGGGGGCCTAAGGTTCTGAGGATTCCTTGAAGCTCCGCCTGGACATCGGGAATGGGATTACCTTGGCAAACTTTGTATGTAGTGTTGTCTGAAAGCTGACACAGTCCCTCAGTCACATACTCCCGACAATCAAGTACCACGGTCGTGGAATCCTTGTCAGCCGAAAGAATGACGATGGATCGGTCAGCTTTCAGATCACAGATAGCCTGGGCTTCAGCTGTGGTGATGTTGGGAGTAGGATTAAGGTTTTTTAAGAAAGATTGAGAGGCAAGGCTGGAAGTGAGAAATTCCTGGAAGGTTTGGAGGGGGTGATTTTGAGCAAGAGGAGGTGGGTCCTGCTGTGATGGAGGAGGGAACTGTTCCAGGCAGGGTTCAATTTGGATAGTGTCTTGGGGAGTTGGATCATTGGGAGTAGGATTAGGATTATTTTTCTTTGTGGCAAAGTGATATTTCCAGCAGAGACTACGAGTGGAGGACAGTAAATCTTTGACGAGGGCTGTTTGGTTAAATCTGGGAGTGGGGCTGAAGGTGAGGCCTTTGGATAAGACAGAGGTTTCGGATTGGGAGAGAGGTTTGGAGGGAAGGTTAACTACTGAATTGGGGTGTTGTGGTTCCAGATTGTGTTGACTAGAATTTAGAGGTTTTGGGCGGAGTGGAGCTAGAAGTGGGAGATTGAGTAGATGGAAGAGACTCGGTCTGTGAGCAATGAGAGGAGGTTGAGGTTTGTTGGAAAGGTTGTGGAGGGTGAGTGAGTTGCCTTTCCGGAGGTGGGAAACCAGGAGATTGGATAGTTTTTTGAGGTGGAGGGTGGCATGCTGTTCTAATTTGCGGTTGGCCTGTAGGAGGATGCTCTGAACAGCCGGTGTGGATGTGGGAGAGGAAAGATTGAGGACTTTGACTAGGGATAGGAGTTGATGGGTGTGTTCATTGGCTGAGTTGATGTGTAGGTGAAGGAATAGGCAGGTGAGGGCTATGGATTGTTCAGTTTGGAACTCGTATAGGGACTGATGGAAAGAAGGGTTACAGCCAGAGATGGGAACTTTAAGTGTGAGGCCTTTGGGAGTAATGCCAAATGTCAGACAAGCCTGAGTGAATAAAATATTGGAGCGTAATCTGGCTAGGGTGAAGGCATGTTTGTGGAGGGAATGTAAATAAAACTTAATGGGGTCATTGTGGGGATGTTGTAAGGGTGACATGGTATTAGAAGGTGGAAAGTGTAACATGAGGATTAAGTGACAATAAAAACATATGGGGAGAGATAAAGGTGAAGTAGAAATTAACTGGAGTTCTGGTGTGAAAAAAGTCGAAAAAGTGTTGGTTTAAGCGGAGCTATGTTGATCCTTTGTGAACTTAGGTTGGTAAACAACGATGTGTACAAATGTTAGGTAGTTGTGTTGCCTCCAAAACACGTTAAAGGGTGGAGAAATACGGGAAATTTTCGAAAAAACTGTGTGTAAATGTATTAAAAGGACTGGTTATGTGGTGGCAGATTATGAAAATGAGGCTAACAATTGTCTGATGAAGAAGTAATAACGTTAAAACCTGTGGGAAGCTGCTAAAAAATGATTGGTTATGTGGGAAAAACGGGAATGGAAATAAAACGAAAGTTGTTAGAACTAGCTGAAATGGTTGTTTAATAGGTGAAAGGAACTGAAGCTGTGAAATAATATTCACGAGGTTACACAAGAATTGTTTATAAACTGGGAACGGTGGCTTTTATAGCAGTGGTAGTGTTGAAAGGGTTAAAAAAATTTTTGTTATGGTTTGGAAGTAAATTATGTATTATTGAGTATATACAGGCTGGATAAATTGTATGGTGGATTATGGAAAAAAGGGAAGGTAAATACAAAGTGAAACTACTTGCACAAAGAAAAAGAGAAAGTAAGATGACAGAAAAGATTTCGAAATGCAACAGTGACAATAAAAAACGTAATTGTTGGGTTCAAATTAATGATATGAATATAATAGAAAGAAACATTCCACATGGGAAAAATATATTAAAAAAGATGCTGTGACTTACCAAACGGGAAAGCGCTGGTAGATAGACACAATAAAAACACACACAAATATCAAGCTTTCGCAACCCACGGTTGCTTCATCAGGAAAGAGGAAAGGAGAGGGAAAGACGAAAGGATGTGGGTTTTAAGGGAGAGGGGAAGGAGTCATTCCAATCCTGGGAGTGCGGAAAGACTTACCTTAGGGGGAAAAAGGGACAGGTATACACTCGCGCGCACGCACACGCACACGCACACGCACACGCACACGCACACACACACACACACACACACACACACACACACAAACAAGCAGACATATGTAAAGGCAAAGAGTTTGGGCAGAGATGTCAGTCGAGGTGGAAGTACAGAGGCAAAGAGTTGTTGAGTGACAAGTGATATACAAGGGGCGGCAACTTGAAATTAGCAGAGGTTGAGGCATGGTAGGTAACGGGAAGAGAGGATATAATGAAGGGCAAGTTCCCATCTCCGGAGTTCTGATAGGTTGGTGTCAGTCGGAAGTATCCAGATAACCCGGACGGTGTAACATTGTGCCAAGATGTGCTGGCCGTGCACCAAGGCATGTTTAGCCACAGGGTGGTCCTCATTACCAACAAACACTGTGTGCCTGTGTCCGTTCATGCGAATGGACGCTTTGTTGCTGGTCATTCCCAAATAGAAGGCTTCACAGTGTAGGCAGGTCAGTTGGTAAATCACGTAGGTGCTTTCACACGTGGCTCTGCCTTTGACCCTGTACTCCTTCCAGGTTACAGGACTGGATTAGGTGGTGGTGGGAGGGTGGATGGGATAGGTTTTACACTGGGGGCGGTTACAGGGGTAGGAGCCAGAGGGTAGGGAAGGTGGTTTGGGGATTTCATAGGGATGAACCAAGATGTTACGCAGGTTAGGTGGACGGCGGAAAGACACTCTTGGTGGAGTGGGGAGGATTTCATGAAGGATGGATCTCATTTCAGGGCAGGATTTGAGGAAGTCGTATCCCTGCTGGAGAGCCACATTCAGAGTCTGATCCAGTCCCGGAAAGTATCCTGTCACAAGTGGGGCACTTTTGGGGTCACATAGAAGGCTTCACAGTGTAGGCGGGTCAGATGGTAAATCACGTGGTTGCATTCACACGTGGCTCTGCCTTTGATCGCATGAATGGACACAGGCACACAGTGTTTGTTGGTAATGAGGATCTCCCTGTGGCAAAACATGCCTTGGTGCACGGCCAGCACATCTTGGCACAGTGTTACACCGTCACGGTTATCTGGATTCTTCCCACTGACACCAACCTATCAGAACTCTGGAGATGGGAACTTGCCTTCAATATATCCTCTCTTCCTGTTACCCACCTGGCCTCAACCTCCGCTAATTTCAAGTTGCCGCCCTACGTACATCACTTGTCACTCAACATCTTTGCCTCCATACTTCCGCCTTGACTGACATCTCTGCCCAAACTCTATGCCTTTACATGTCTGCTTGTGTCTGTATATGTGTTCTATCAACGTACCAACACTTTCGTCGGCAGAAGTTGGTTGTGACAGCACCTACCAACATTTTTCAGACCTTCCACTTACTTTGCACTTGATTCTAAGCCACAGACGGTTTTTTGGGTTACAAAATCCGGAAAAAAAGTGCTGTTTAGATTCAAGTAAATACGGTAAATGAACCACTTTTATTTTCATAAATGTAGATTCTTTGTTGATATCCAGCCAACCATTGCAACATCAAAGATGAAAACTGTGTGTGAGCAAGATTAAGACTTACGCTGTCCAGCACTCGTAGATAAAATTCATGATGTTTTCATCCAAAATTATTAATGTCATGATATTTTATAAATCCTAACTAACCAATCTCTCATTTATAGGTGAAAATGTATCTTTGCAACTGCAGGTGAATCCATGGGATCCTTGTTCTCGTCCTGATATAAAATTTCTAGGGCCAGAAAAAGCTGTGTCAGAGTTCCGTGAGAGACTCATTTACAGATTTGAGGTAAATGTTCAGAATTTTGAGACTGTTTTTATTGTTTTACTTGTAATGTGCAGATAGTTTTAACTCTTGTGTTCTCCTAGTACAAAAATATTTCATTTCAATTTCTCATGTTGTTTATCCTCATTTCCAGGAATGGGATTCTGAGAGTAGCCTTCCAGACAACCTTAAATCAGTTTTGGGTTTCGAAAGCTTTCCTGAGAAACCAGAAGGTACTGGTGAGGATGAGGCAAACCTTTTGATACGACCAGGAGAATGTTTTGTTTGCTTTTCAGTTCGCTTGGAGGGTAGCTTGCCATCAGAGGCTTGTCCATCTGAAAGATGTGGCAGCATATTTCACATGGACTGTCTTTATCAGGTGTGTGTCTGTTGCATAAAAATACAAAGTGATACTGTGTAGACTCGTAATATCCATAGGCAAAATGTTTTTTTTTTTTTTTTTAGTCCAAATTAATAACTGCGCAATCATATTAGTGCCACAAGACTATGAGAAAGCATAGGACGTAATTGACAGATAATACCAGAAACATTGATTCACACGTATCTGTTAAAACTATTTTACTCTGTCTCTAAACTGACTTCTCCATGGGGAAAAACTGCAGTTGATGTTTTGTAAGGCCTGATCATGGGATCATTACTATTATTTCTCTTCTTTAATTATCTACAGTATGCTTCTATTTGAATCAGAAAGCAGAATTACAGTGAAACCCTGCTTTTACACTTTTCAAGTGACTTCAAAAAATGGTGTGAAATGTGGGAACAAGTAAAATTTTGGAAATAACGTTTTAAGCTGTTAAAGTTATGTATTGGATACCCTCTTGCATTTTCGCACTTCATGTATGTGTACATAATAGGCATCAAAATGTTCATGTTAGGGACTTTTTATTATCTAAAAATGGTTTGTTATCTACTAAAAACCACTGATATAAATGGGAACTGATAATTGGGAAGCAGAAATGTTGGACTCAATTTCATACATCATTATCGATGTTTTTGAAATGCCTGCACTGTCATTCGTTATTTAAATAATGAGGCACTGCATCAGTTACATATTTTGTCATGCTTAGCACAGTGTGTTTCAAGAATTTTTTCTTGATATCAAGTGCAAATATTTACCTAAGTATTGTGTGTGGTGTTTGCATATGTGTTGCTCTGCGTCTCATGAACTGTAACTGCCTTTTTGAGGTTATTCGGTACTATGTTTCCTCAGTTACGTAGAAAACCACATAAACGTAATCTATCACCAAAAATACGTATGTAAATATTGCTCTTAAACGAGAATAAATCCTTGAAACATGTTTTGCTTAGCGCGAGAATATGCGTAATTCGCGCTGTGTTTAAACCAAAAACATTTGATCAGCGCAAACAGAATGAAGGTGTCAACTACCACTTCAAGTGGCCAAAAGACGAAACACATTGAATATGTATATTTGTGCGGCCATCTTCTGCAGCAGCTGTTAATATCTCTTATTATAGGTTATCTGTCTTGAGCTGACTGCAGTGTAACTAAAATTTACATTAATTACATTGTGGTCAGCTCAAGACAGATAACCTATAATAACAGACACTAAATACGGTTCGACAGATGTGTGACGGCGATTACAAAAATCACACAACTGTGCATGCACTGTAGAAACAGTATGGAAATGGTGTGACTGGTCATGATACCTTTGGACATATGAACCTAGTTACTCCTATCCTGCTAAGTAGAGCACCCTGGTGACAAGAAACTTAACCATATAACTTTTGTAAACACTACTTGATGGCTAGCGGTTGTTTTTTCCCCAAGAACATTTTTTCATAAAGTGTGAACATGAGAAAATTATAAATATGTTGACACAAAATCTTGTGTGAATTAACATTATGGACATAGGAAATTTGATAGGAACGATAAAAAGTGTCGAAGTTGGTGGGGAAACGTTAATTCCAGGAATGTAGAAGTTGGGTAATACTGTTGTGTTTTTGCTAGTTACAACTACCATTGCCAAGCTGACTAAAAAAGGTCAACAGAAGGAATAGTACATTATGGTTTTGTTAAAGTTAGCTAGTGGTGTTACACAAATAGGCAAGCTTCAAAGCTTGAAAAAACACAAAACTTTCAAAAATGTTTCACATCCAATAAATACAGTGTACCAACAAGAAACTAAAAATTAGTATAAAATTTGTAACTTCTTGATGAAGGAGTTCAGAGCTGGAAAAACTATGTATTACATCCAAACCATTTAGTTTTTGTTACTTTTGCCACAGGAATTACCTAAATTTAGAGTCAAAGAAATCAGTAAGTTATATTTTCTGTAATAAAAAATAAAATAAAATTCTTTTTTGATCCTTGTGGAATTTTGTTTCGTATATAAGAACACCTCCCCCCATGAACCATGGACCTTGCCATTGGTGGGGAGGCTTACGTGCCTCAGCGATACAGATGGCCGTACCGTAGGTGCAACCACAACGGAGGGGTATCTGTTGAGAGGCCAGACAAACATGTGGTTCCTGAAGAGGGGCAGCAGCCTTTTCAGTAGTTGCAGGGGCAACAGTCTGGATGATTGACTGATATGGCCTTGTAACATTAACCAAAACGGCCTTGCTGTGCTGGTACTGCGAACGGCTGAAAGCAAGGGGAAACTACAGCCGTAATTTTTCCCGAGGACATGCAGCTTTACTGTATGATTAAGTGATGATGGCATCCTCTTGGGTAAAATATTCCGGAGGTAAAATAGTCCCCCATTCGGATCTCCGGGCGGGGACTACTCAAGAGGACGCCGTTATCAGGAGAAAGAAAACTGGCGTTCTACGGATCGGAGCGTGGAATGTCAGATCCCTTAATCGGGCAGGTAGGTTAGAAAATTTAAAAAGGGAAATGGATAAGTTAAAGTTAGATATAGTGGGAATTAGTGAAGTTCGGTGGCAGGAGGAACAAGACTTTTGGTCAGGTGATTACAGGGTTATAAATACAAAATCAAATAGGGGTAATGCAGGAGTAGGTTTAATAATGAATAAAAAAATAGGAGTGCGGGTTAGCTACTACAAACAGCATAGTGAACACATTATTCTGGCCAAGATAGACACAAAGCCCATGCCTCCTCCAGTACTACAAGTTTATATGCCAACTAGCTCTGCAGATGATGAAGAAATAGATGAAATGTATGACGAGATAAAAGAAATTATTCAGGTAGTGAAGGGAGACGAAAATTTAATAGTCATGGGTGACTGGAATTCGTCAGTAGGAAAAGGGAGAGAAGGAAACATAGTAGGTGAATATGGATTGGGGCTAAGAAATGAAAGAGGAAGCCGCCTTGTAGAATTTTGCACAGAGCATAACTTAATCATAGCTAACACTTGGTTCAAGAATCATAAAAGAAGGTTGTATACCTGGAAGAATCCTGGCGATACTAAAAGGTATCAGATAGGTTATATAATGGTAAGACAGAGATTTAGGAACCAGGTTTTAAACTGTAAGACATTTCCAGGGGCAGATGTGGATTCTGACCACAATCTATTGGTTATGAACTGCAGATTGAAACTGAAGAAACTGCCAAAAGGCGGGAATTTAAGGAGATGGGACCTGGATAAACTGAAAGCCAGAGGTTGTAGAGAGTTTCAGGGAGAGCATAAGGGAACAATTGACAGGAATGGGGGAAAGAAATACAGTAGAAGAAGAATGGGTAGCTTTGAGGGATGAAGTAGTAAAGGCAGCAGAGGATCAAATAGGTAAAAAGATGAGGGCTAGTAGAAATCCTTGGGTAACAGAAGAAATATTGAATTTAACTGATGAAAGGAGAAAATATAAAAATGCAGTAAATGAAGCAGGCAAAAAGGAATACAAACGTCTCAAAAATGAGATCGACAGGAAGTGCAAAATGGCTAAGCAGGGATGGCTGGAGGACAAATGTAAGGATGTAGAGGCTTGTCTCACTAGGGGTAAGATAGATACTGCCTACAGGAAAATTAAAGAGACCTTTGGAGAGAAGAGAACCACTTGTATGAATATCAAGAGCTCAGATGGAAACCCAGTTCTAAGCAAAGAAGGGAAGGCAGAAAGGTGGAAGGAGTATATAGAGGCTTTATACATGGGCGATGTACTTGAGGACAATATTATGGAAATGGAAGAGGATGTAGATGAAGATGAAATGGGAGATAAGATACTGCGTGAAGAGTTTGACAGATCACTGAAAGACCTGAGTCGAAACAAGGCCCCGGGAGTAGACAACATTCCATTGGAACTACTGATGGCCTTGGGAGAGCCAGTCCTGACAAAACTCTACCATCTGGTGAGCAAGATGTATGAGACAGGCGAAATACCCTCAGACTTCAAGAAGAATATAATAATTCCAATCCCAAAGAAAGCAGGTGTTGACAGATGTGAAAATTACCGAACTATCAGTTTAATAAGTCACAGCTGCAAAATACTAACGCGAATTCTTTACAGACGAATGGAAAAACTGATAGAAGCGGACCTCGGGGAAGATCAGTTTGGATTCCGTAGAAATGTTGGAACACGTGAGGCAATACTAACCTTACGACTTATCTTAGACGAAAGATTAAGAAAAGACAAACCTACGTTTCTAGCATTTGTAGACTTAGAGAAAGCTTTTGACAATGTTAACTGGAATACTCTCTTTCAAATTCTGAAGGTGGCAGGTATAAAATCAGGGAGCGAAAGGCTATTTACAATTTGTACAGAAATCAGATGGCAGTTATAAGAGTCGAGGGGCATGAAAGGGAAGCAGTGGTTGGGAAAGGAGTGAGACAGGGTTGTAGCCTCTCCCCGATGTTATTCAATCTGTATATTGAGCAAGCAGTAAAGGAAACAAAAGAAAAATTCGGAGTAGGTATTAAAATTCATGGAGAAGAAGTAAAAACTTTGAGGTTCGCCGATGACATTGTAATTCTGTCAGATACAGCAAAGGACTTGGAAGAGCAGTTGAACGGAATGGACTGTGTCTTGAAAGGAGGATATAAGATGAACATCAACAAAAGCAAAACGAGGATAATGGAATGTAGTCAAATTAAATTGGGTGATGCTGAGGGAATTAGATTAGGAAATGAGACACTTAAAGTAGTAAAGGAGTTTTGCTATTTAGGGAGTAAAATAACTGATGATGGTCGAAGTAGAGAGGATATAAAATGTAGACTGGCAATGGCAAGGAAAGGGTTTCTGAAGAAGAGAAATTTGTTAACATCGAGTATAGATTTAAGTGTCAGGAAGTTGTTTCTGAAAGTATTTGTATGGAATGTAGCCATGTATGGAAGTGAAACATGGACGATAACTAGTTTGGACAAGAAGAGAATAGAAGCTTTCGAAATGTGGTGCTACAGAAGAATGCTGAAGATAAGGTGGGTAGATCACGTAACTAATGAGGAGGTATTGAATAGGATTGGGGAGAAGAGAAGTTTGTGGCACAACTTGACTAGAAGAAGGGATCGGTTGGTAGGGCATGTTTTGAGGCATCAAGGGATCACAAATTTAGCATTGGAGGGCAGCATGGAGGGTAAAAATCGTAGAGGGAGACCAAGAGATGAATACACTAAGCAGATTCAGAAGGATGTAGGTTGCAGTAGGTACTGGGAGATGAAGAAGCTTGCACAGGATAGAGTAGCATGGAGAGCTGCATCAAACCAGTCTCAGGACTGAAGACCACAACAACAACAACATATAAGAACAAGTTTAAACAGAATGTATATGTGGACAAGAAAAAAAAATTCCCTGATTTTTCCAGATTTCCCAGTCAAAACTACATTTTTTCCTGGGGGAAAATACACATTTTCCTTGACAAAAATGCATTTTCTCCATGTTAAGTGATGGTATACATTCGCTCAAGATCGTAAAACTTATCAATTCTTTGAATGGTAAAAGGTTTTATGCAATGCTGTAGAACTCCCAAAACTTCAGGAAACGTAACCCAGCAAAAACACAATAATGCGTTTTGGAAAAATCTTCGATGAGCTGCAACATGCACACTGCGTATTTTTGTATTAAATACAAATTCCATCAACCACAGATGTTAGTTTCTGAAGCACTGAAATCAAGAGTGTGATGCGCTTTTGTCACCCAATCATAGCTCACATCATGTTATCTCACCAGCAAATGACAGTGGATATTCAGAGTGTAGGACATGTGATGTAGGCAGCCAATAACAGCATCTGTGAGCTAGTCTGCCAATAACAACATCACTGTTAAGTAAGAGCATGAACACACAAATAGAAAAAGTTCATAGCTTAAATTAATGTACATACAGTACGAGGTGCATTCAAGTTCTAAGGCCTCCGATTTTTTTTCTCCGGACTGGAGAGAGATAGAAACATGCACATTGTTTTAAAATGAGGCCGCGTTCATTGTCAATACGTCCCAGAGATGGCAGCACCGTACAGCAGATGGAATTTTACCGCCAGCGGCGAGAATGAGAACTGTTTTAAATACTTAAAATGGCGACGTTTTCCTTACTTGAACAGCATGCAATCATTCGTTTTCTGAATTTGCGTGGTGTGAAACCAATTGAAATTCATCGACAGTTGAAGGAGACATGTGGTGATGGAGTTACGGATGTGTCGAAAGTGCGTTCGTGGATGCGACAGTTTAATGAAGGCAGAACATCGTGTGACAACAAACCGAAACAACCTCGGGCTTGCACAAGCTGGTCTGACGACATGATCGAGAAAGTGGAGAGAATTGCTTTGGGGGATCGCCGAATGACTGTTGAACAGATCGCCTCCAGAGTTGGCATTTCTGTGAGTTCTGTGCACACAATCCTGCATGACGACCTGAAAATGCTAAAAGTGTCATCCAGGTGGGTGCCACGAATGCTGACTGACGACCACATGGCTGCACGTGAGGCATGTTGCCAAGCAATGTTGACGCGCAACGACAGCATGAATGGGACTTTCTATTCGTCGATTGTGACAATGGATGAGACGTGGATGCCATTTTTCAATCCAGAAACAAAGTGCCAGTCAGCTCAATGGAAGCACACAAATTCACCGCCACCAAAAAAATTTCAGGTAACCGCCAGTGCTGAAAAAATGATGGTGTCCATGTTCTGGGACAGCGAGGGTGTAATCCTTACCCATTGCGTTCCAAAGGGCACTACGGTAACAGGTGCATCCTACGAAAATGTTTTGAAGAACAAATTCCTTCCTGCACTGCAACAAAAATGTCCGGGAAGGGCTGCGTGTGTGCTGTTTCACCAAGACAATGCACCTGCACATCGAGCTAAGGTTACGCAACAGTTTCTTCGTGATAATAACTTTGAAGTGATTCCTCATGGCCCCTACTCACCTAACCTGGCTCCTAGTGACTTTTGGCTTTTTCCAACAATGAAAGACATTCTCCGTGGCCGCACATTCACCAGCCGTGCTGCTATTGCCTCAGTGATTTTCCAGTGGTCAAAACAGACTCCTAAAGAAGCCTTCGCCGCTGCCATGGAATCATGGCATCAGCGTTGTGAAAAATGTGTACGTCTGCAGGGCGATTACATCGAGAAGTAATGCCAGTTTCATCGATTTCGGGTGAGTAGTTAATTAGAAAAAAAATCGGAGGCCTTAGAACTTGAATGCACCTCGTATAGCTACAAGAAGAGCTAAGCTTTCACATATAATATTGTTTTTTTTCCCCTCATGTTGCACTGTAAGGACTGTCAAACACAAATGCGCCAGTAAAATTTTAAGTGATGATATAAAAGTCTGGTCTTCTGAGCCCAAAATTTTTCAAAGTTGCTGTCCCTCAATTTGTTAAATTTTGAACGAAAGTCAAACACTCTGTGATGCAAGAAATTCATCAAACATACTCACACATAACATAATTCACCTTGCATAAAAGGTAATTTATGTTGAAAGTAACGCATCTCAAAACACCATTCGCAATATTATCCTGCGACATGCTAGGAATAGGTTTGTTTGAGCAGTTGCCAGATAGTGCCAGAAGACAGGCATTACTGTACATGCACAGCTATGATGATGTAGGAAGCCCTTGCTTGGTGTTTGCTCTGCTCATACACCCTATGTTGCATTTTTGTTTGGAATTTCGTTTTTAGTGGAGCATCATGTGGCCACGTTCGCAGTATGGCATGTTGATCGGAGGGGACATACGGAGCTAGTGTACGTAGGGCAATTGTTTTATCATATCATCTCCAGCTAAGGAATGCAAAATTACATAGCAGTCATTGGCACAATGTCTGTTTCAAAACTGGACTCTACAACTGAAAGTAAGCTAATACTTTGCTATGTGGTGACTTCAGATATTTTTTTTTTATTTTTTTATTTTTATTTTTTTTTTTTAAGTCGTGCACAGCAATACTGTTATGTAGCATTTCCAATCAAGTTTACATCCACACAGCACTGCAAAAAGAAATAACATCAAACCTACAGGAGGTACCAGAAGGGTATTGAAACGTGTCATGATCCAAAAACATTGTATATGAAAAATTCTGCTAAAGCTTTTCTTTGTGATTTTCGGGAAGCAAGTTTTCTGGGAATGTCATTACTGTATTATCTCATGTTCAGCTCTTTATTATAGCATAATGCCATACATGCCAGAACATGAAACAGTGCACTTGAAATTCAGCAAACAATTGAAACTAGCTAATAGTGTGGAATGATCACGGACACTTGTGTGTGCACTGTGTTTTGTTGTTGTAAATGCAGCATTATCTTTGCGACTTTATTTTATATTGGTGTTTTTTTTGTGATTTACGTTTTATTGCTGCAGTATTACTCTGCAGCAGTGGGCTGAAGAAAAATTCATTTTAGAGTATCAGTTCTAACCAGTTAAAATTACATATTTAACTCAACACTAAAGCAATAAAAAAAATTTCTAGAATTGTAAAAAATTCCCAGGTTTTTCCCAGTTTTCTCCCAAATGAAAAAAAATTCCTGTGCTTTTCCCGGATTTCCCAGTTGTCCCAGGGCGAATACGCCCTGTTAAAGCATGTAGTGTAACAATATTGAAGAAAATTCCTTCGTTTCCATAAGCTATGGCAATGTCCTAGAATACCCAAAAACTACAACAGTATTGTCGTAATTCAAGCATGAGAAAAACTAATAGCCACTTTCTTTGTAGTTGCTGATGTCACTTCCCACCAGCCACCGTAGCTTCAATAGAATTAGTGGGGAGTGTCCCAGCTGTGGTGCTGTGAGTATTTTATCACACTTTCTTTTTCTATGTGTTTAAATATTTGTTCACTAAATATTTTGTTCTAAGTACACTGATTGTGACAGTAATTAATGAGATAGTTAAATTGGCTAGAAAAGCTGATAGTACAATGTGGTACCCACCTATTGCAATGCCACTTGAATGATTAATGTTAATTTCCATCTACATATCTCCTACAAGCATCATGCTTTTGTTCAGTATCCGTCACCCATCCATATGCCCTAAACTATAATCTTCCTTCCTTCTTTTTTTCCCCTAAAAGAAGCCTATCCGACTTTTTGTAATTTTAGTGATTTTCTCAGTTGAATTTTTGTTGCTGTTTGTTCTAATCTTGGATGCTTCTTTGATAACAGAATCCTAGCATTATGGTTCCCTTTTTTTGATATATTGTGAATACTCTGCGCAATACTCAGCAACCGTGTGAATAGTTTGACCTGTGTAGATGCTACCACATTCACAGGAGACACTACACTTGCTAGGAATACTCCTTGTTTTCATAGCTATGTGTTATCTAAAGAAGAAACATATAATTATAAACTTTCCATTTGCAACACTAGGAATTGTGCCTCCTGAAGATAAATTGAGTGAGGTGGTGTACTGGTTAGCACACTGGACTTGTGTTCATGAGGATATCAGTTAAAATACCTTTTTGGCCACCCAGATTTAAGTTTTCCATGATTTCCCTAAATTTCTCTATGCAGATACTGGGATGGGCCCTGTGAAATGGGCATGGCCACTTTCCTGCACCATCCTTTTGTAATCCAAGCTTGTGCTCTGTCTCTGTCAGTGCATTCAATGGGATGTTAAACTATAATCTTCCTTCCTTCTTTTTTTCCCCTAAAAGAAGCCTATCCGACTTTTTGTAATTTTAATGATTTTCTCAGTTGAATTTTTCATTTTATACAATTAACCAACCTTCTGGATATTCTGGTTTTGTCCATGTGTTTTAACTGTAATTCTTTCCTGTTATTTGTTTTGTCTTAAGTGCTGCCTAACTTTCACTTACACACTTACACTCTTTTTTCGTATAGCATTATTTCTCAGTTAACTCTTCATCCTTACCTAAAGATCTTTTGATATAGAGCAGTCTTACTCTTATTGTTCAATGTAATTATGGTGTCAAGATTCCCTGGGATGATGTGCAGCAATATAATGACAAAAAATTATTGGCTGTTCTGTCCTGTGGCACATAGACTGTTGCAGTTGCTAGTTAGTTGGTTTTCAATGTTGGCAACCATGTAGTGATGAGGTGGGACCTGTTTCTGGTGAAGGACAATAGTGTCAAGCAATGTTGGTACATCAACCATTGTGGCTCCTCCATTGGTAGCAATAACACCAAATGTTCGTGTTCTTTGGTTAACGGTACCCATAGTGGGCATTTGATGTGGTGATTGTAATGTGGACAGTGGCCTCTGCTGTGGATACGTCTGGCCAACTGTATGTGGTGGAAGAGTGTGTGTGTGTGTGTGTGTGTGTGTGTGTGTGTGTGTGGTGATGATGATGATGATGCTGATAACACTGGATTATTTCTCCAAAGCTCTTCTCCATAAATGATATAGTTAAATACATGCTGAGAAAGAAAGAAGGAAAGATTAAGACTAACAAAATCTCATCACCCTTGAGGTCATTATACATACAGTATTCACTGAGAAACAGTATGAGTCAGAGTGCCATTTTTCTTATCTGTAAATATTTTTATCGTGTGTTTTTCGAAAGTTTACTATATGCATTTTGTTTGCTCATTGGATTTCGGAAGAACGAAGTTGTGATGATTTTATTGCATATGCAAAAATCTTCAAAAGCTTTTGCTGTTTGTTATCGACCATTGTTTGTTGTGACTGACACTTGTTGCAAGCCTTGAAAATGAGAACGTTAGAAAATGCCATATTGATAGTGTCAAATTTGATGGATCTTATTTTGACATTTTTGATGACACAGAAAGGGCATATTTTGCATCAAACAGAATTCACTTGAAAAAATTGTCGAATTAGAAGGAGCCGAAATGACTGACCAGTACTTACATTCAAGTGGCAAAATTCCAGTACTGGTGATCGGACGTTTTTAAAATTGGATAAAACTACTGCTAGCTTTTATATATGCCAGTCATCCCTAATGAAGATAAAAACAGGACAACTTAATGCCATAAGAAGTGCTAATGTATTATATGAGGCTGCTAGAGACTGTGGTCATGTTTGTGAGAGTTGCATTTATGTGAGTGAATACGCATATGTAGTCTGATTCCAATGAAGGCCTTTTTGGCTGAAGGCTTACTTATTTGACAGTTGTTTCATTGTGCCAAACTGTGACTCAGCCTCTTCGCTATATGGCAAGTAGCAATTTATATTTTTCATAATATTGTCAGAAGAGTTAAAGTTAGATGTATTGTGCTTCCAAGAAATGTGTATTAAGGCAGGAAAGGTCTGCAGTATGCCAATAACTGCTCAGTTTGTCACCCAAGGACAGAACAGTATTTAACAAGGCCATTACAGTGACAAAAAAATTGCACTAGTTGTTGGAACACACAATGTGTTTGGAAATGTTATCAGCAAGCAGAGTCATTATAATTCTGGTTTTCATATACGAGGGCGGTTCAGAAAGTAACCTCCGATTGGTCACAGTGCGGGTTGTGGGGGGAGTAGCGACGCCATCTGTACGTTCACGCACTCAACAGGTCAGTCGGCATCAAGCCGTGGTCGAGTGAACGTCGTACCTGCGCTAGTTTAGTTTTTGTGGCAGTTTGAAATGTGTGCTGCAATAGAAAACCCCGCCAAATGTGAAGTGCGTGCTGTCAGAAGGTTTTTTACAGCCAAAGGATATTCTGCAGCAGCTATTCATCGTGAGCTTTGTGCCGTGTACGGACCAAGAGTTATGAGTGAAGGAGTTGTCCGTGAATGGGTACGTTTATTTAAAAGTGGACGAGAAAACGTTCATGATGAAGAGAGGAGTGGTAGACCATCATTGGTGACTGACGAACTCGTTCAGACAGTTGATGCAAAAGTTCGTGAAAATCGACGTTTCTCAATGTCGGAGTTGTCTACTGGTTTTCCACTGATTTCTAAGACTCTCTTGTACGAGATAGTGACAGCAAGATTGGGTTACCGTAAGTTCTGTGCACGATGGGTGCCCAAAATTCTTACCGACCACCACAAAACTCAAAGAATGGCCTCTGCATTAGACTTTCTGTCATGTTATGAGGACGAAGGAGAACCATTGTTAAACAGAATCGTGACCAGTGACGAAACCTGGATTAAGTACGTGAACCCTGAGACAAAAGAACAATCAAAGATGTGGGCACATTCAAATTCGCCTACCAAACCAAGAAAAGCCTCGCAAGATTTTTCTGCCAGAAAACTGATGGCAACGGTGTTTTGGGATGCCAAAGGGGTGTTGTTGGTTGAATTCATGGAACGTGGTACGACCATTAATCAAGACGTGTACTGTGAAACAATAACAAAAGGTTACGATGGGCTATACAGAACAAACACCGTGGTATGCTGACTTCCGGTATCGTTTTTTTGCACGATAACGCCCGTCCTCACTCTGCTCGCAGAACAACGGCCCTTCTTGAGTCCTTCAAGTGGGACGTTATCAACCATCCACCTTACAGCCCAGACCTGGCGCCAAGTGATTATCACCTCTTCATGCATTTGAAGAAATGGCTCGGGTCACAGCGGTTTGATGACGACGAAGAGCTCAAAGATGCGGTCACAGGCTGGCTCCAGGCACAAGCGGGTGATTTTTATGCAGAAGGAATTTCAAAGCTTGTGAAGAGATACGATAAGTGCCTCAATCGCTATGGAGACTATGTAGAAAAATAGTGCAAAGATGTAGTTGTAAGATGTATATATTAAAATATTTTTATTTAACTTGGTATATTTTTTTAAATCAACCGGAGGTTACTTTCTGAACGGCCCTCGTATTTTCGATTTAGTGATGAGTTCAGTGAGTATCTGCTAAGGATTATGGATATTAGTCACATACGACAAATTAAGCCTCTTGTGTATGCCATTGATGCAAATGCGAGGTTAGTGTTGTGGCATAGTCACCGACTGATGACCATGGAAGACAAGTAGAAGAAGCCATTATGGAACTCAACCTTACAGGTATTGAATATGCCTTGCGGTCTGTCAACCCATGAAAGGAGGGTCAGAGCAACATCAAAATAGATGTCACTCTAGCGTATGTTGCAGCGGTGCGCCTTATGAAAGGCTGCAGGGTTGGGAGTGGAATGACATCAAGTGATCACAATATCGACCACTATTCAGTCACTGAAAGTGAAAGCCAAGCCACCTCAGAAAGCCTGTGCATAATGCCCAAATACAAGAACAAGAAGCATAACTGGGAAGAACTGACAAAGTTGTTTCAGCGTCTGGGAAGTCCATCGTTGGGTGATGTAGATATTAAATAGAGCATACTACAGAAGTTACACAACAGTTGTAACATTAGTGGACTCGTAGCATTTGCAGATATGTTTTTCACTGTAATCAGTGACTTGAGAAGAAAAATTGAAAACAAGTGTAATGCAGCACTCTATTTAAATTAAAGGATTATGTTGGAGTATCAAATTGTCACTAGCGCCTGACAAAACTGTGTTCCTCCTGCTGAAATGGAATCTAACATGAAATACTAAAATAAAATAAAATTTAATAATGTAACAATAAGAAGTAGTGCAGTAACGAGGTATCTAGGGTATTCCTAGATAAATCTTGTTAATTTTGCTCGTCATGTAGAGTAGACATGCAGGGAGGGTACAAATATAATGAACAAAAATTATAACCGTCACAAATAGTACTACTGTATTACCCCAAATGAGGCATTGTTAATAGTTGTAGACCTACGCCCATTGGATTTGGAAATCAGGAAAAAGGGAGCACTTTATTGTCTAAAGAAAGGCAGCCAAATGGAAGTACGAGGGATACTTGGAACTAAGGCCAATACAAAAAAGTTAATACAAAATTATGTTATTACGACTGTGGCAAAACGAATACCTCAGAATAGGCAGAACAACACATGAATTTCTCCCTAACACCAGGGAGAGACTAAAAATGAAATCTGTTAACCCATCAAGTGGATTGATATGATACCTAACCGATCAGCACCGTTATGCTATGTATCTTTATAAAAGACAGATGAATGATAGTTGTGCTTGCACTAGTATGGGCACTCCAGAACACACGTTCTAGGACTGTGCACTTTACAAAATTGCATCGAGTAACGTCCATCATGCATTAAGGATTGGGTATCTGGGGAATGTGTAAACTCTGCGCATTTGGGCACATTATCCAGTAAAGCCAAGAACATCTTCATGAGACATTCAACCACACTTCAGCGTACTGCCATCCTAGCTAGACAATACACTCTACAGATGGAAAGAGGTTGGTGACCACTGAATGAAGCGGTTTTTCGAGAACTTACATTGCATTGGTGGAGTCTGAATTAACAGATTTTTTGTAGAAATATTCGACTGTCAAGTTCACTTTTTCTCTTGCTATAGGTATCAAGGAATGAGGGGTTCTATTTGCATGATCTCTGATAAAAAATAGAAATAACTTCACTGTATATTCACAACAGTTACTTATATATTACGAAACAATACTGTCTGTGCAAACAAAGTTGATACTTGTCACAGTGGTTGATGGCAGTGATCAAAAATTGGAAATGCCTTTAAGTCACTCCCATCAGCCACTGCCGAATGTCACACTAATTTACACAGACAGTACTGTAACCATTGAATTAGTGTGTATGTAATATAACAGACTATAATCTTAAGGAACACTTTATTGTACTGTTCTTTAACATGCTTAAGTTTTAATCAGAACACATGTTTTAGTTTGCAGCCGTTATTATCCATTACACATTCAGCTTCTATACTTTTATTTTAAAAAAAGCAGTAGTTGTTTTCAGGCTGTTGGTTCTAATATTATGGTACTTTCTGAAGATACCATATCCAGAGCAGTCTGCAATACTATGGAGACATCAGAAGTGGCAGCAGATCTCTCCAGAACAGCAAATGCAGCTGCCTCTTCTGTGTGGGGGTGGCAGTGTCGTATCTTCATGTTCCTCCTCAGAAGGTGACAGCATAGCATTATCATTCTCTTCTGCATGAGCAGCAGAACTGACAACAGGTTCTTCAGCACTACAGATGTTGTCATCTGCATGCATCCATTCTCCAATACTGACAGTAGAAGAGGGTGCCAACTGGGTGTAAGACTGTAGAAGAGCAGCATCAGAATCCAAAGCTGTATCCACATTATGAGTAAGTTCAGATGTTGGATCATTGGTTTCCTCTTCAGTTTTAGTAGCAGTTTCAGAAGCTGTCCAGGCCTTCTTAAAACAGTTACTTATGATGTCTATTGTAACTTCATTCCAAGCAGCAGATATGTTGTGGATAACTTGCAGTAAATTCCAATTTGGAACTGTTTCTTGTAGTTCAGTTGCACCAATGGCAGTCTTAACAAGTCAGTGTCTGTAACTGCACTTCAGTGAAGCGACTATTCCTTGATTCAGTGGTTGTAGATTGCTAGCTGTGTTAGCTGGAAAGAAGACAATTTCTATATTCGGAAGTTCAACGTCATCAAACTGATGGGCCAAGCAGTAATCAAAAGTTAGCAAATATTTCTCTTCCTCACATTGTGTTGAACCTTCAAGAGCCAGCTATGCAAGACAGATTTGCTCATCCAAGTTATTCTTGTAGTGGCAAGGCAGGTTCGATGGATTGACATTTTTAAAAGAATGCTGATTTTTCTATTTTCCAATCTCTAATGGCTTGAGCTTCTGATAACTATCTGCATTACAACACAAGACTACTGTCAGTCTCTTCTTACTGCGTTTCCCCTTATGACATTTTTCACCATTAACAAGTAGTGTTTTTTTAGTCATCAAATTATAGAAAACAACAGCTTCATTTGCATTAAACATATCTCTTGGGTGATAAAAATGAGATAATTGGATTGAAATTTTCATGCCCATTCATTGGCATTTTCCTCATTTGCTCTATACTACTCCCTACAGAATTGACAGCCCAGATTTTATGCCACTTCTGAAAGCACCATATCCAGTTCTCAGAACGCACAAACCTAAAAGTTCCCCTTTTCTGGGTGATTTTATGAACCTTTTCTTGAACCATGGCACTGAAACAAGGAATTTACTTTGAGCAGATGTGTTGGAACTATGGAAACAGCAAATTCTCACTAATTCATGTTTGACTGTCCTTATATGCTTGCTATTGCTGCCAAATGAACAGCTTACTTGATTTGCCTGTATTTTTTGCCTTGAACTTGTTGTTGTTGTTGTTGTTGTCTTCAGACCTGAGACTGGTTTGATGAAGCTCTCCTGCTACCCTATCCAGTGCAAGCTTCTTCATCTCCCAGTATTTACTGCAACCTACATCCTTCTGAATCTGCTTAGTGTATTCATCTCTTGGTCTCCCTCTACGATTTTTACCCTCCACGCTGCCCTCCAATGCTAAATTTGTGATCCCTTGATGCCTCAGAACATGTCCTACTAACTGGCCTTCTTTTTGTCAAGTTGTGCCACAAACTCCTCCCCAATTCTATTCAATACTTCATCATTAGTTATGTGATCTACCCATCTAATCTTCAGCATTCTTCTGTAGCACCACATTTTGAAAGCTTCTATTCTCTTCTTGTCCAAACTAGTTATCGTCCATGTTTCACTTCCATACACGGCTACACTCCATACAAATACTTTCAGAAACGACTTCCTGACACTTAAATCTATACTCGATGTCAACAAATTTCTCTTCTTCATTAACGCTTTCCTTGCCATTGCCAGTTTACATTTTATATCTTCTCTACTTCGACCATCATCAGTTCTTTTGCTCCCCAAATAGCAAAACTCCTTTACTACTTTAAGTGTCTCATTTCCTAATCTAATTCCCTCAGCGTCACCCGACTTAATTTGACTACGTTCCATTATCCTCGTTTTACTTTTGTCGTAGTTCATCTTATACCCTCCTTTCAAAACACTGTCCATTTCGTTCAGCTGCTCTTCCAAGTCCTTTGTCATTACATTACATTGTCATCGGCGAACCTCAAAGTTTTTATTTCTTCTCCATGGATTTTAATACCTACTCCGAATTTTTCTTTTGTTTCCTTTACTGCTTGCTCAATATACAGATTGAATAACATCGGGGAGAGGCTACAACCCTGTCTCAATCCCTTCCCAACCACCGCTTCCCTTTCATGCCCCTCGACTCTTATAACTGCCATCTGGTTTCTGTACAAATTGTAAATAGCTTTCGCTCCCGGTATTTTACCCCCGCCACATTCAGAATTTGAAAAATAGTATTCCAGTCAACTTTGTCAAAAGCTTTCTCTAAATCTACAAATGCTAGAAACGTAGGTTTGCCTTTCCTTAATCTTTCTTCTAAGATAAGTCGTAAGGTCAGTATTGCCTCACGTGTTCCAATATTTCTACGGTATCCAAACTGATCTTCCCTGAGGTCGGCATCTACCATTTTTTCCATTCATCTGTAAAGAATTCGTGTTAGTTTTTTGCAGCTGTGACTTATGAAACTGATAGCTTGGTAATTTTCACATTTGTCAACACCTGCTTTCTTTGGGATTGGAATTATTATATTCTTCTTGAAGTCTGAGGTTATTTCGCCTGTCTCATACATCTTGCTCACCAGCTGGTAGAGTTTTGCCAGGACTGGATCTCCCAAGGCCGTCAGTAGTTCTAATGGAATGTTGTCTACTCCCGGGGCCTTGTTTCGACTCAGGTCTTTTAGTGCTCTGTCAAACTCTTCATGCAGTATCCTATCTCCCATTTCATCTTCATCTACCTCCTCTTCCATTTCCATAATATTGTCCTCAAGTACATCGCCCTTGTATAGACCCTCCTAATACTCCTTCCACCTTCCTGCTTTCCCTTCTTTGCTTACAATTAGGTTTCCATCTGAGATCTTGATATTCATACAAGTGGTTATCTTTTCTCCAAAGGTCTCTTTAATTTTCCTGTAGGCAGTATCTATCTGACCCCTAGTGAGATAAGCCTCTACATCCTTACATTTGTCCTCTAGCCATCCCTGCTTAGCCATTTTGCACTTCGTGTCAATCTCATTTTTGAGACGTTTGTATTCCTTTTTGCCTGCTTCATTTACTGCATTTTTATATTTTCTCCTTTCATCAATGAAATTCAATATTTCTTCTGTTACCCAAGGATTTCTACTGGCCCTCGTCAAACGCCAGTTTTCTTTTTCCTGACAATGACGTCCTCTTGAGTTGTCCCCACCCGGAGATCCGAATGGGGGACTATTTTACCTCTGAAATATTTTCCCCCAGAGGACACCATTATAATTTACCCATACAGAAAAGCTGCATGCCCTCGGGAAAAATTACGGTTGTAGTTTCCCCTTGCTTTCAGCCGTTCACAATACCAGCACAGCAAGGCCGTTTTGGTTAGTGTTACAAGGCCGGATCAGTCAATCATCCAGACTGTTGCCCCTGCAACTACTGAAAAGGCAGCTGCCCATCTTCAGGAACCACACATTTGTCTGGCCTATCAACAGATACCCCTCCGTTGTGGTTGCACCTACGGTACTGCCATCTGTATCGCTGAGGCATGCAAGCCTCCCCACCAATGGCAAGGTCCATGGTTCATGGAGGGTTGAACTTATTATTGACAAGAAACTAGACTTCGGGAACAGAAAATGTTCTGCAACCTGTATTTTAGTCTTCTCTTCAGTGTCGACCGTATGTAGCATTTGCTCCTTTTGTTTTAGTGCCAGAGCATTAGGACATTTCTGTTTCAGCGGCATTTTGCAAATGACAGAGTGAAAGGGGGGGGGGGGGGGCAAAAAAAAACTTTACTGTTCACAAACCAACAGAGACTGTTGCGTATCACATGCTGTTTGTGATGTGTTGACCAACCTCTCTCTTCCCCCTGCCCATGTGTCTTATGCTCTGGGCTCTGGAAGTGACATGTGGGCAGAGAACATACAATCGGTCTATTGTTGCAAAATTACAGTGCAGTACATTATTGATAAAAAAAACAAATGTGAAATACATAATTGAAAATAACATAGTGCACAGTACTTAACATTTGCATACTTGTTCAGTTTAGACAAAGAATTAGATACGGAATATCTAATGTGGGAACTGCGTGCAGTATGAATTATTGGGAATTTGGTTGACTAGTAGAGTTTTTGATGTATTTCTGCAGGAACCAAACGGCTAGTACTGGTTAAATGAATTTTTATTTTATACGATTTCAAAATAACGACTGTCTGCTGTAGTGACTTCTGCTATGAACCTACTGTTGAATTACTCAAGCCCAGATCTCATTATCCAGTATACTAGAAATCATTTAGGTAAAAAATAATTGTCTTCCTAGACTGGCGACGTAAATATACTATGAAAGTGCTTGGTAGAATATAAATAATTTGAGGAATAAAGATAACAACACACTGAATATGTGAGTAAGTGAAATCACAGTTAAACAATTCAGGCTGTTGTAAGTCAGTTGCCCAAATTAAATTCAGGTCCCCATTTAATTTCTGATGGTTGTGAAATTGGAGGCTTGGTGACACCACATAACACCCCAGCAGGCTAACATATTTTGGAGACTAGCAAGCCTACAGGATCTTCCAAAGGAGTTGAATCAATTCAGGGTGCAACTAATATAATAAGAGTGGAATACCATAAAGTGCTGGTGTAACAAACAACTGCAAGCTCTTATCCTCCTTGCGCTAGAGAATGAGAGCACCAGCAGGAATAGGCTGGCCTCCTCCGATTGTTGTGATGCCATTGCCTGAGAGTACCGTATTTACTCAAATCTAAGCCACACTTGATTCTAAGCCACACCTGAAAAATGAGACTCGAAATGAAGGAAAAAAAAATTCCCCGAATCTAAGCCACACCTGAAATTTGAGACTCGAAATTCGAGGGGAGAGAGAAGTTTTAGGCCGCACCTCCAAATCGAAACAATGTTGGTCAGTTGTAATATGAGACACAATTTAGGTCGAATGAATGACGATACAGCTACAGTAGTTTGGTTCGAGTTGTAAGCTTAGCAGTTAAGCTTTACCAGGTAGCCATTGCTGTGCGTCAGGTGCTCCGTCCGTATTTATACGGGTACCCTTCCTTTTTCGCGTACTTCGTCTGGTTTGAATTGATTGCTTATTTTACTTTGATCTGATAAGTGCCGTTCTCTTTGTTATAGGTGTTTACGTCACTCTAAGCTGAAAATGCATTACTGTACTGTGTCATGCATTGTTTGTCGCATTCTGATAATGAGTGTTTACGACCTGTCGCCGCTCACGGCATGAGACTGCTATTTGTTGCTATTTATACTGCTGCCTTCTTTGACTATGATCAACAAGAACCAAATAATAGACAGCGTATGATAGAAGATGTTCTGAACGAGAGTTTAGCGAAAATTTTTCTCCGTTTGAAAATCTTTGCAGACTCCTCTGTAGTACATGATATTCTTCACTGAAATTAGAGTCATCTTAGATTTAAAAATCTAGTCAATTGCCGTGCTTCATTTCTGACTGTATCACTATTAGGCATAAGAATAATATGAATATAAACATGACATGATATGTATATTTTTCCGCATTTGCTGTTGTCTCACTCTAGTTTCGTAGTTTATTAGGCAGACATGAGTTAAATGAGTTAGCAGCAAACACGAAAGAATACATGGCAAAATGTTTATATTCATATTAGTCTTATGGTGAAGAGAATACTGCATGCGATTCACAATTCTTAAAAGTTCCTATAAGGGACCATCTCTTCTCACCGGTAGGAAAAAATTCAGAATGTAGAGTTGGCCATATTGACAAACATCCCAAACAGTCGTGCCAGTCGGATTTTCGTAGTACATTGAAATGCTGCTACATTCGAAGATAGGCAATACGGAATTTGTATTTACTTCGTTGGATAATGTATGAAAATGCAGTGGTCGAAACTCAAGGTGGAGAGAAAAGCTCGTCTTCCACCCTTTTTTTTTTTTAATTTTATTTACAGACGCAGAGGGTTTGGCGCCAGTATTTATCTTTGTGGCTGCAAAGCATGCCTGTGTAGCGCTGCATATATTCGACGGCAGAAGTTAGTTGTGGCGGTACCTACCAACTTTTTTCAGAACTTCCGCTTACTTTGCACTCGATTCTAAGCCACAGGCGGTTTTTTGGATTACAAAAACCAGAAAAAAAGTGCGGCTTAGATTCGAGTAAATACGGTACTGAGTTAAGCTGTAAATGGGCTAATTCCATTTGCTGCTTTGCTAGTTCATCAGATTTCTACTTCTGTTGATGATATTCCTCCTGTTGGTCTGTGCGGTACCAATGTTGTTTGGCTTATTTTTTTATGTTGCTGCTCCTCTCATTGTTGGTATTTTTCTTATACTTGAAATTCAACAATTCAGAGTGCATGATTGCAAATGAATTTGCTCATTGACTGATTGCCACTTTTCTGGCTTTCTCAGCTGAACATAATTAAATTTCAAACATATATTACAAGAAATATTGCGCGCATGTACAGTGACTAACATCTGTAGAGGCCATCACTTGCACAGCAGTTACAATTTCAGTAAGCATTCAATCAAAGTTCAAGTCATCAGTAAACATGTGAACTGTTTATCGACACAGACATTTGTGCCGCATTGAAAGTAGCAAGGGAGAGAAATAAATAAAAAGACTGAGTGTGGTGGTGGAATGGTGGAATGACGGCTGTGTAGTGCTGAAATGGGAGCAGGGAGGGGCTGGGTGGATGAGGACAGTGACCAATGAAGGTTGAGACCAGGAGGGTTACAGGGGTTACGAGAACGTTGGATATATTGCAGGGAAAGTTCCCACCTCCGCAATTCAGAAAAGCTGGTGTTGGTGGGAAAGATCCATATGGCACAGGCTGTAAAGCAGTCATTGAAATGAAGAATATCATGTTTGGCAGCATGTTCAGCAACAGGGTGTTCCACTTGTTTCTCAGCCACAGTTTATTGCTTGTTGGTTGTCATGCCTACATACAATGCAGCACATTGGTTGCAGCTTAGCTTGTAGACTACATGACTGGTTTCACAGGTAGCCCTGCCTTTGGTGGGATAGGTGATGTTAGTGACCGGACTGGAGTAGGTATGGGTTGGAGGATGTATGGGACAGGTCTTCCGTCTAGGTCTATAACAGGGGTATGAGCCATGAAGTAAGGGATTGGGATCAGGGGTTATGTAAGGATGGACGATTATATTGCTGTCGGAGGGGTAGGAAGGATCGTGGGCAGGACATTTCTCATTTTGGGGCACAACGAGAGGTAATCGAAACCCTGGCAGAGAATGTAATTCAGTTGTTCGAGTCCTAGGTGGTACTGAATTACGAGGGGAATGCTCCTCTGTAGTCAGATGGTGGGACATGGGGAGGTGGTGGGAGACTGGAAAGATAAGGCATGGGAGATTTGTTTTTGTACAAGGTCAAGAGGATAATTACAGTCAGTGAAGGCTTCAGTGAGACCCTTGGTATATTTTGAGGGGGGACTGCTCATCACTGCAGATGTGATGACCATAGGTGGCTTGACTGTAAGGAAGGGATTTCTTGGTATGGAATGGGTGGCAGCTGTCTAAGTGGAGGTATTGCTGGTGGTTAGCAAGTTTGATATGGACAGAGGTACTGATGTAGCCATCTTCAAGGTGGAGACCAACATCTAGGAAGGTGGCTTGCAGGAATGAGTAGGACCAGGTGAAGCAAATGGGGGAGAAATTATTGAGGTTCTGGAGGAATGTGGATAGGAGTCCTCAACTTCAATCCAGATAGCAAAGATGTCATCATTGAATATAAACCAGGTGAGGGGTTTAGGATTCTGAGTTTTTAGGAAGGATTCCTCTAGATGGCACATGAATAGATTGGTATAGGATGGTGCCGTGTGGGCGCCAATACCCTGGATCTACATCTACATCCATACTCCGCAAGCCACCTGACGGTGTGTGGCGAAGGGTACCTTGAGTACCTCTATCGGTTCTCCCCTCTATTCCAGTCTCGTATTGTTCGTGGAAAGGAGGATTGTTGGTATGCTTCTGTGTGGGCTCTAATCTCTCTGATTTTATCCTCATGGTCACTTCGCGAGATATACGTAGGAGGAAGCAATATACTGCTTGACTCTTCGGTGAAGGTATATTCTCGAAACTTCAACAAAAGCCCGTACCGAGCTACTGAGCGTCTCTCCTGCAGAGTCTTCCACTGGAGTTTATCTATCATCTCCGTAACACTTTCGCGATTACTAAATGATCCTGTAAGGAAGCGCGCTGCTCTCCATTGGATCTTCTCTCTCTCTTCTATCAACCGTATCTGGTACGGATCCCACACTGCTGAGCAGTATTCAAGCAGTGGGCGAACAGGCGCACTGTAGCCTACTTCCTTTGTTTTCGGATTGCATTTCCTTAGGATTCTTTCAATGAATCTCAGTCTGGCATCTGCTTTACCAACAATCAACTTTATATGATCATTCCATTTTAAATCACTCCTAATGCGTACTCCCAGATAATTTATGGAATTAACTGCTTCCAGTTGCTGACCTGCTATATTGTAGCTAAATGATAAGGGATCTTTCTTTCTATGTATTCGCAGCACATTACACTTGTCTACATTGAGATTCAATTGCCATTCCCTGCACCATGCGTCAATTCACTACAATTTTCCAATGTTACAACCTCTCGATATATCACAGCATCATCCGCAAAAAGCCTCAGTGAACTTCCGATGTCATCCACAAGGTCACTTATGTATATTGTGAATAGCAACGGTCCTACAACACTCCCCTGCGGCACACCTGAAGTCACTCTTACTTCAGAAGACTTCTCTCCATTGAGAATGACGTGCTGCGTTCTGTTATCTAGGAACTCTTCAATCCAATCGCACAATTGGTCTGATAGTCCATATGCTCTTACTTTGTTCATTAAACGACTGTGGGGAACTGTATCAAATGCCTTGTGGAAGTCAAGAAACACGGCATCTACCTGTGAACCCGTGTCTATGGCCCTCTGAGTCTCGTGGACGAATAGCGCGAGCTGGGTTTCACACGACCGTCTTTTTCTAAACCCATGCTGATTCCTACAGAGTAGATTTCTAGACTCCAGAAAAGTCATTATACTCGAACATAATACGTGTTCCAGAATTCTACAACTGATCGACGTTAGAGATATAGGTCTATAGTTCTGCACATCTGTTCGACGTCCCTTCTTGAAAACGGGGATGACCTGTGCCCTTTTCCAATCCTTTGGAACGCTACGCTCTTCTAGAGACCTACGGTACTCCGCTGCACGAAGGGGGGCAAGTTTGTAAGTAATACCTTCAAAGGAAAGTAATTGTGGGTGAGGACATAGTTGGTCATGGTGACTAGGAAGGAGGTTGTTGATTTGGAATCTTCCAGGCATTGGGAAAGGTAGTGTTCAATAGCACAGAGGCCATGGGCATTAGGAATGTTAGTGTACAGGGAGGTGGCATCAATAGTGAAGAGCAGGGCACCGTGTGGTAAAGGGACAGGAACTGTGGAGAGTCGGTGGAGGAAATGGTTGGTATATTTTATATAGGAGGGTAGGTTCCAGGTAATAGGTTGAAGGTGTTGGTCTACGAGAGCAGAGATTCTATCAGTGGTGCCACCATATCCAGCCACAATGGGGTGTCCTGGGTGGTCAGGTTTATGGACTTTAGGAAGTATGTAGAAGGTACGAGTGTGGGGAGTGGTAGGAATGAGTAGAGAGATGGGCTCCGGGGTGAGGGTCTGGGATGAGCCTAAGGATTTGAGTAGTGACTGGAGATCCTGCTGGATTACTGGAATGGGGTCACTGTGGCAATGTTTGTAGGTGGAAGTATCTGACGGCTGGCTTGTCCTTCTGCCAGGTAATCCTTGTGGGTCCGAACAACAGTGGTGGAGCCTTTGTCCACATGTAGGATTATAAGTTCAGGATCAGTTTTAGATGGTGGACTGCACTTATTATTGTTAATGTAAGGTTGGTCTGCATGTTGAGGGATTTGGGGAATGATGGTGAAGCAAGGTTTGAAGTTAAGAAATTCTGGAAAGTTAACAGGTGGTTGTTTGTAGGCAGAGGGGATGGATCACGGTTGGATGGAAGAGTGAACTGAGTTAGGCAAGCCTCAATATTGGTCTTTCATTGAGTCTGATTGGGTGGCAAAACAGTGTTTCCACAGTAGAGACCTGGGGAAGGAGAGAAGGTCTTCAACAAGCCCTGCATGATTGAATTTGGGAGTGGGGCAAAAGATGAGGCCTTTGGATAGGACTGATATTTCTGTGGGGCCAAGACTTCTAGAGGAAAGGTTCATTACTGTGTTGTGGGTCTGTTTAGGTACTGGATTCTGTGTGATGGTGAAGAGGGAGTTTTGGAGAATGGGGTAATTGTAGTAGGCCTGCAAGACAGGGTTTGTCAGCCATGAGGGGGCGTGGGGGAGGTTTGGAAGTTGTTTTAGGGGTGGCGGACAGTGATACTCCAAGATGGGAGCAGGATGGAGAGCTTTTTGATGTGGTGTTGTGCATGTTGCTCAAGTTCCAGCAGGGCAAAAGTTTCAATGTATGTTACAGGTTCCAGTAATTTGGGACCATGACCGACTATATCTTCACCCACAATTACTTCTCCTTTGAAGGCATAACTTACAATCAGATCCAGGGTACAGCTATTGGCACCCACATGGCACTATCCTATGCCAACCTATTCATGGGCCATCTAGAGGAATCCTTCCTAAAAACTCAGAATCCTAAACCCCTCACCTGGTTTAGATTCAATGATGACATCTTTGCTATCTGGATCGAAGGTGAGGACACCCTATCCACATTCCTCCAGCCAGAACCTCAATAATTTCTCCCCCATTTGCTTCACCTGGTCCTACTCATCCCTACAAGCCACCTTCCTAGATGTTGGCCTTTACCTTGAAGATGGCTACATCAGTACCTCCGTCCATATCAAACTTGATAACCACCAGCAATACCTCCACTTAGACAGCTGCCACCCATTCCATACCAAGAAGTCCCTTCCTTACAGTCAAGCCACCTATGGTCATCACATCTGCAGTGATGAGCAGTCCCCCTCAAAATATACCAAGGGTCTCACTGAAGCCTTCACTGACTGTAATTATCCTCTTGACCTTGTACAAAAACAAATCTCCCATGCCTTATCTTTCCAATCTCCCACCACCTCCCCATGTCCCACCATCTGGTTACAGAGGAACATTCCCCTCGTAATTCAGTACCACCCAGGACTCGAACAACTGAATTACATTCTCTGCCAGAGTTTAGATTATCTCTCTCGTCGTGCCCCAAAATGAGAAATGTCCTGCCCACAATCCTTTCCACCCCTCCCACAGCAATATACTCATCCATCCTTACATAGCCCCTGCTCCCAATCCCTTACCTCATGGCTCATACCCCTGTAATAGACCCAGATGGAAAACCTGTCCCATACATCCTCCCACTGCCACCTACTCCAGTCTGGTCACTAATATCACCTATCCCATGAAAGGCAGGGCCACCAGTGAAACCAGTCATGTGGTGTACAAGCTTAGCTGCAACCAATGTGCTGCATTCTATGTAGGCGTGACAACCAACAAACTGTCTGTCCACATGTATGGTCACCGACAAAGTGTGGCCAAGAAACAAGTGGACCACCCTGTTGCTGAACATGCTGCCAAACATGATATCCTTCATTTCAATAACTGCTTCACATCCTGTGTCATATGGATCCTTCCCACAATCAGCTCTTCTGAACTGCACAGGTGGGAACTTTCCCTGTAATAAATCCTATGTTCCCAAAACCCCCCTGGCCTCAACCTTGTCATTCACTGTCCTCACCCATCCCGCTCCTTCCCTGTTTCCATTCCAGCACTACACAAATTGCATGTTGCATCGTATCTGACTTTCTGTTAAACAGCAGCAGCAAATAAAAAAAAAAAAAAAAAAATTAAAAAAGTATATGTGGAAAAGCTGCTGACACAAAGAGAGGAAAAGAAAAGTTCAATTGTGAGACAGTTAGGGATTTTTATTTAATATTTGAGTTATGATCAGTGTAATATTGAAAATATTTAGTCTGCAACAAATAGCTCTGTGCCATGCTGTTGCAAACTATACGCATTCATAGCTGCAGCCATGAAGTATAGTTACAAATTATTGTTGCAAGGATCCATTACCATATTTATGAAACATGAAAATCCTTTATGCCAAAGAATTTGTACTTGCCTATTTCTTACAGATTTATGTATGTACTTAATGCAGTCTTTGGACTGCATATTTTCCATCTCATATTCAGTCGAGCATAACTGTGGTCCTATATTCCATGATATTTATAGTGTTCTCCCCACACATCCTCCCCGTGTGTAGTAGTCTTAATACTATCCACAGACAGTACAAAAGATCACCACTTTTCTCAGTTGTGAGCTATTGAAATAACTCTTATGGACAAGGTTTTATGTTGAAAAAGCTGAGATTGACATTTATGAGATTCTTCTGAACTGTTTATTAAATTAGCCTCATTTATTCACTTCCCTTGATATTGACACTGCTTGTAGTATTTTGACATATTTCATATTACTTTAAAATATGTGCTATACTGGTAAAATACCCTCAGACTTCAAGCAGAATATGATAATATTAACATCAAGACAGACAGGTACCAACTAGTGTATTACTAAACCATCATTTTAGTGAGTCATAGTTGGAAAATGATAACAGGAATTATCTACAAAAAGATAGCATGGCTTGTAGAAGCCATCCTGGATAAGGTAAGTTTAGATTTTAGAGATATATAAGAAGATGAGACACTCTACTGATCATATGATTTATTTTAAAAAATAGGTTGAAGAAAGCCACATTACAGTATTTTAGATTTAGAAAAAGTTTTAATGAATATTGACTGGAATACACTGTTTGGAATTGTGAAGTTATCCGGGATTTTTTTTTTTAAAAAAAAGGTTGACATAAAAGATTATCTACAACTTATGCAGAAACCAGAATACATTCCATCAAACCAGTCCTCTGATTGATAACAACAACAACAATAATCAATGCAATTTTCTTTATGTTGATCTACGAGAGATAAATTATGATGTATTTATGAAATTAAATTTGATTTCAATTGTTTCAGGCAATATCGTGCCCAATCCCTGGATGAAGTGAAGCCATCAGTTCATCAGTTGACAAAGGTGATCAACATATTACTTTTGTACTGCTTGCAATACGTCATAGTCCAAAAATGACACAATTTTGTACCATGAGAGTATGTCAGACAAGCGATTAGATCTTAAATGCCCAATATTGTGCCAGTGATTGGCAGTACAAAATCTGCTTTTTTTTAAGTTTTCATCAATTTGTGTTCTCACTATTCAGTTACACTATAACTTGCACGTTTATTAACACATACATGAAAACCTAATTGGTGTTGGTTCAGTGCCTTATTAATATAATTTTATGGAACCTAGATAGATTATATAATGGTAAGACAGAGATTTAGGAACCAGGTTTTAAATTGTAAGACATTTCCAGGGGCAGATGTGGACTCTGACCACAATCTATTGGTTATGACCTGTAGATTAAAACTGAAGAAACTGCAAAAAGGTGGGAATTTAAGGAGATGGGACCTGGATAAACTAAAAGAACCAGAGGTTGTACAGAGATTCAGGGAGAGCATAAGGGAGCAATTGACAGGAATGGGGGAAATAAATACAGTAGAAGAAGAATGGGTAGCTTTGAGGGATGAAGTAGTGAAGGCAGCAGAGGATCAAGTAGGTAAAAAGACGAGGGCTAGTAGAAATCCTTGGGTAACAGAAGAAATATTGAATTTAATTGATGAAAGGAGAAAATATAAAAATGCAGTAAGTGAAACAGGCAAAAAGGAATACAAACGTCTCAAAAATGAGATCGACAGGAAGTGCAAAATGGCTAAGCAGGGATGGCTAGAGGACAAATGTAAGGATGTAGAGGCCTATCTCACTAGGGGTAAGATAGATACCGTCTACAGGAAAATTAAAGAGACCTTCGGAGATAAGAGAACGACTTGTATGAATATCAAGAGATCAGATGGAAACCCAGTGCTAAGCAAAGAAGGGAAAGCAGAAAGGTGGAAGGAGTATATAGAGGGTCTATACAAGGGCGATGTACTTGAGGACAATATTATGGAAATGGAAGAGGATGTAGATGAAGATGAAATGGGAGATACGATACTGCGTGAAGAGTTTGACAGAGCACTGAAAGACCTGAGTCGAAACAAGGCCCCCGGAGTAGACAATATTCCATTGGAACTACTGACGGCCGTGGGAGAGCCAGTCCTGACAAAACTCTACCATCTGGTGAGCAAGATGTATGAAACAGGCGAAATACCCTCAGACTTCAAGAAGAATATAATACTTCCAATCCCAAAGAAAGCAGGTGTTGACAGATGTGAAAATTACCGAACTATCAGCTTAATAAGTCACAGCTGCAAAATACTAACACGAATTCTTTACAGACGAATGGAAAAACTAGTAGAAGCCAACCTCGGGGAAGATCAGTTTGGATTCCGTAGAAACACTGGAACACGTGAGGCAATACTGACCTTACGACTTATCTTAGAAGAAAGATTAAGGAAAGGCAAACCTACGTTTCTAGCATTTGTAGACTTAGAGAAAGCTTTTGACAATGTTGACTGGAATACTCTGTTTCAAATTCTAAAGGTGGCAGGGGTAAAATACAGGGAGCGAAAGGCTATTTACAATTTGTACAGAAACCAGATGGCAGTTATAAGAGTCGAGGGACATGAAAGGGAAGCAGTGGTTGGGAAGGGAGTAAGACAGGGTTGTAGCCTCTCCCCGATGTTGTTCAATCTGTATATTGAGCAAGCAGTAAAGGAAACAAAAGAAAAATTCGGAGTGGGTATTAAAATTCATGGAGAAGAAATAAAAATGTTGAGGTTCGCCGATGACATTGTAATTCTGTCAGAGACAGCAAAGGAGTTGGAAGAGCAGTTGAATGGAATGGATAGTGTCTTGAAAGGAGGATATAAGATGAACATCAATAAAAGCAAAACAAGGATAGTGGAATGTAGTCGAATTAAGTCGGGTGATGCTGAGGGAATTAGATTAGGAAATCAGGCACTTAAAGTAGTAAAGGAGTTTTGCTATTTGGGGAGCAAAATAACTGATGATGGTCGAAGTAGAGAGTATATAAAATGTAGGCTGGCAATGGCAAGGAAAGCGTTTCTGAAGAAGAGAAATTTGTCAACATCCAGTATTGATTTAAGTGTCAGGAAGTCATTTCTGAAAGTATTCGTATGGAGTGTAGCCATGTATGGAAGTGAAACATGGACGATAAATAGTTTGGACAAGAAGAGAATAGAAGCTTTCGAAATGTGGTGCTACAGAAAAATGCTGAAGATTAGATGGGTAGATCACATAACTAATGAGGAAGTATTGAATAGGATTGGGGAGAAGAGAAGTTTGTGGCACAACTTGACCAGAAGAAGGGATCGGTTGGTAGGACATGTTCTGAGGCATCAAGGGATCACCAATTTAGTATTGGAGGGCAGCGTGGAGGGTAAAAATCGTAGGGGGAGACCAAGAGATGAATAAACTAAGCAGATTCAGAAGGATGTAGATTGCAGTAGGTACTGGGAGATGAAAAAGCTTGCACAGGATAGAGTAGCATGGAGAGCTGCATCAAACCAGTCTCAGGACTGAAGACCACAACAACAACATGGAACCTAAATCTCAAAAGACAATCTAAGATTAACATTTCCTTAAATACGTTATGATGTCTGAGAGTCAGATAACATTCTGAGTCAATATCTATGTTTTACTCTGTTTCTAAGATATCGTAGAGCCTCATCTTTAGCCTATATGGTTCTTAATACATGGAAGACTTGGAAAGGAATACATAACAGAGGAAAAGACTTTGTTAGTTTCCCTAATTTGTCTTCTGTCTCCGAACAGAGAGAAGAATGGATGTGAAAAATCAAAACTTCACAATATATTAAACAAGTAAATTCTAACTGTTTCATGGACATAGGAATATTGGACAAGATAGAAATTTGAACATCTGGGAAGGGAAAACTAGGTATGCAGTGGGTGCCAAGCAGATGTTGTAGAACAATTTTCCACCTTCAGAGTTATGAGCTACTGATGCTAAGTAAACAGGTCCCCAATTACAGCAGAAGCTGATGTACAGATACATGCTAAAGGGTAATATGTGTTACAACAGTTAAATATTGTGTGCCTTTTTTCCATTTATTCCTGCTGAGAGCTTCCTATAGTCATTCTGAAATAGAAAGCTACACTGTAGTTGCACATAAGATAATATGTAACACAGATAAACTTATAAGGATTCTCTCTTTGAAGTAGATTTTACTAGTGATAAATCTGGAGAAGACAATTATCATTGTGTACATAAGACAAGCCTAATGGGAGCAGATACAAGAATATAAATTTTATGACAGCAATTCAGTTTGAGAAAGTGCATATCAGATATAGATCAAGAATGAGAACTCAAGAGTGATCAGCATTTAACCCAACAGCATCCCAAAATGCACTTTATAGTGTAAATTGAAAAGTTCAGTTCGTTACCTTTACTGCAGTCTATTGGACATGTGATGGGAAACTTGGACGTGGTGTTTCCAGGAAGCCAACAAACACAGACATATATTTTAATGCCAAATCCCATCATGATCAAAAAGCAAAACAACCCTGGGAGTTATACACTAACCACGAGAGCACATCAAGTCAGACATATTGCCATCCTCGCAGCCAAACTTTGCAAGCTACGAACCATTTTCAGGGCAAGTGGATAAAGTGTGGGTACCACAAAGAAAGCTGTGGGGGCAAGGGACAAGATCTAAATCAAAGGTCAACTGCATTTAAACAGCCTAGGCAGCCACTTATTGTTATGAGAAAAATCAGGGAGGTTTTTGAGACAGCAAAGCAACCAACTGACATGAATTACTTGGAGGGCTACAGGGTCTTGCCATCTTTGTTGCAGTTATTACAGATCAACAAGCCTACTATGCTTGTTGAGCTGCCTCACTGTGCACTATAAACATCAGTGTGGAGCCAACAGCATGTATCACCAAGTGCAGCACTGCATCACAATGGCAGCTTCTACTAGATTCACCAATGAAAATCAATAGCAATTAACACTGAATATTCCTAGCCATAAGCATTTGATGTCCCTACCAGTGATCCTTTCATCCGATCAACACATAGTATGCCAGGATGGTCAGTCATTTTTGACTGGATGAATAGAGACCCAGTAGTACAAAGGGCAACTAAAATGTATAGGAAGATTTACGTGTTTATTAAACTAGATAACAAAGAAATAATGTTCTATTTCAAAGAGGATTGAAATGTATTGTTCTGCACAGGGGCATGTAGAGGAAATGTAGCACAAGTGTAAAATATTTGACCAAGCACTGGATAGATGTGGACCTAGCAGAACACTTCCTTAAGGGAGGAGCCCTCCATTTTATATGTTTTCTGTAAAGAAACTTCTAAAGAAACAGTGGCCACTATATATAAGGTGTAAAACACAGAATAGGGTGTAGACTAAAGGAAAGACATTTTCCTACAAAAATGACAGTACATGACGCTTTTGATGACTACTTTAGCAGAACCTTACTGAAAACCATGCAATACTCTGGTCATCTGAGGCTGTCAGAGGCACCAATGTTAATGTCCACATACTCATATAATACACAGGAACTGAAACTGAGGGGAGAAAACCAGAAACAGAAATGCTGAACTCTGTTTTCAAATGTTCATGTACAAACAGTAATTCTCACACCCATATAAAAATGAATGATAACAGATGTTTATGTCACTGGCATTGAGAACCATCTGCTGTCACTGAAAGTGAATTCCTGTCAGACTAAGAATTTGCAACTGAGTTAGTTCTCTTTTAATCATAATGTTATGTGTATCACTCGAACAAGAAATTGTGCCCAGCAACAAGGGGATTATCGGTCCACAAGAAGTGTAGCAGAAGTGATCCACAAAAACGTAATAGCCAAACCCATTGACTATACACCTGTTGTAGACTTTTAGAACATACTGTGAGCTCAAACAATGAGGTATCTCTAAGACAGTTACTACCTCCATGCCAACAAATGTGGATTCCAAAAACATCAGTCATCTTGTACTTTCCTCTTATGAATCAAGACCATCAGGTAGATGCACTATTTCTTGACTCATTTCCATATCAGTGATTATTAACAAAAGTATGGTTGTAGGGGGTGTCAAGCAAAATTTGTGATTGGTTTGAGGAGATCTTGTTATGCAGTATGCAGCATGTTATCTTGGACCGAGAGTCATCAACAGACATAGAAGAAACTTCATGTGTTCTGAAGGTAGTGTGCTGGGCTGTTGGTTTTCTTGTTGTATGTTAATGACCTGGCAGATAATATTAATGCTTTCCACTCCAATGGAGAGTGGTACTCGACATTGTGAATTTTGCTTTCCACTCTAATGCTAAGTCTCATTCATATGATTTTTCGTTGTCCCCACGTACTCCATTTTCAAAACTGACTGTGCTTGGCATCAATGCTGCACAGTACTATTGTCTAGGGAATCCTATATTAACTATGTGTTGAACTGCAGAAGTTGTGTTGAGAGAAAGATTGTAATTATAATGTACAAGTTAGTAGGTCAATATGGCTAGTTCTTCATGCATAATACTTTCTGAGGAAGAGTTTATAGAGCTTTTAGAGGATTGTTAGAGGACTGTCTAAGCAAAACTGAGAGTGAAAATGATTTTGATGATGAAAGTGATTCAGTTGAAAACAATTTGAGTGAAATGACAATGGAAACAGTCCACCCTAAAACACTTTAAAAAACACACAATTAAAAATTTTGTATTTAATGCTTATGTAACTATACTTGAAGAAAAGCCCACTTTTTGTTGTAATATATAACCTAATTGTTGGTCAGTGGCCTTACTGTGTCCTGCCCAGGCAATATATAGATGTTTAATAACCATGCATATAATCAATAGCAGGTTATCTGTTACCTCAGTCGGAATTACTCTCATCTCAATTCCAAAAATCTGTGTGCCTATGAGATTTCCATAACAATCACTCTCAGTTACCTAAAAAAATTAAATATCTTTGTGTCAGACTTTTTTGTGTAATTTTTCTTGCTTCCATATTGTTGTAAAATCCGCATAATAATGTTTTATGAGGTACTTTCATGTTTCATTTATTCTTTAAGTAATTTTATGAACAAATTAAGAGGTTCATAATTGGGGATGTGCCAGTATTATAAGATTGTGTAATTCAGCCCATAAAAGTTTGATAAATAAGAAAAGTTTCAGCACATTATTTGTTTTTATATTGCATGCACTTGGACTGAGCAAGAGGGTGCAGTACCAAGCACACCTTTAGGAGGATGGCTGTTCACATCCCTGGTAGCCAAATCACAAATTATGGGTTTCTTTGAAAAGAGATGAAAACTGTGTTTCATCTCTAATGACCTGAGTGTCAATGGAACATTAAATCCTAACCTTTCTCCATATTTTATGCACTCCAAAGCCTTGTTATATGCCCTCCAAAGCCTTTTATAAATATTTCATTGAGCATTGTGGGTGCTCCGCTTTTGATGTTACAGTACAAGGAGGATATTCCTTTCATTATACTGATGTCTCATCACACTCATTTGACAGTCTCAGTATGGATATCTAATGTCTCATTTATTTTATTCAGAAATCAGGTTTCCACTGTGAGTATTACACCATGAAGGTCAGATAAATGTTGGGATCACATTTCTAATCACAACAAAAATGCTACAAATATCCCTCAAAGTTTTCACAAAATAATACAGATCTCTCTGAGCAATCTCCTTTAAGTTGTGTGTAGCAGCATACCATTTCTAAGTAAGGTTAAAAAAACTGTGTAATATGGGGTAACTCTTCCAACTCTCAAAGGATATTTTTGGTTCAGAAATGGGCAGTTCGGGCTATAAGTGGTGTAAGTTCGTGAACCTCTTGTCAACTCCTGTTCATTGGTCTGGGTATTCTGGCATTGGCCACTCAATATATACAGGGTGTTACAGAAAGGTACGGCCAAACTTTCAGGAAACATTCCTCACACACAAATAAAGAAAAGATGTTATATGGACATGTGTCCGGAAACGCTTAATTTCCATGTTAGAGCTCATTTTAGTTTTGTCAGTATGTACTGTACTTCCTCGATTCACAGCCAGTTGGCCCAATTGAAGGAAGGTAATGTTGACTTCTGTGCCTGTGTTGACATGCGACTCATTGCTCTACAGTACTAGCATCAAGCACATCAGTACGTAGCATCAACAGGTTAGTGTTCATCACGAATGTGGTTTTGCAGTCAGTGCAATGTTTCCAAATGCGGAGTTGGCAGATGCCCATTTGATGTATGGATTAGCACGGGGCAATAGCCGTGGCGTGATTTCCAGAACGAAGGTGCCCCGACAGGAAGACGTTCGAAGCAATTGATCGGCGTCTTAGGGAGCACGGAACATTCCATCCTATGACTCGCGACTGGGGAAGACCTAGAACGACAAGGACACCTGCAATGGACGAGGCAATTCTTCGTGCAGTTGATAATAACGCTAATGTCAGCGTCAGAGAAGTTGCTGCTGTCCAAGGTAACATTGACCACGTCACTGTGTGGAGAGTGCTACGGGAGAACCAGTTGTTTCCGTACCATGTACAGCGTGTGCAGGCACTATCAGCAGCTGATTGGCCTCCACGGGTACACTTCTGCGAATGGTTCATCCAACAATGTGTCAATCCTCATTTCAGTGCAAATGTTCTCTTTACGGATGAGGCTTCATTCCAACGTGATCAAATTGTAAATTTTCACAATCAACATGTGTGGGCTAACAAGAATCTGCATGCTATTGTGCAATCACGTCATCAACAGAGATTTTCTGTGAACGTTTGGGCAGGCATTGTTGGTGATGTCTTGATTGGGCCCCATGTTCTTCCACCTACGCTCAATGGAGCACGCTATCATGATTTCATACGGGATACTCTACCTGTGCTGCTAGAACTTGTGCCTTTACAAGTACGACACAACATGTGGTTCATGCACGATGGAGCTCCTGCGCATTTCAGTCGAAGTGTTTGTATGCTTCTCAACAACAGATTCGGTGACCGATGGATTGGTAGAGGCGGACCAATTCCATGGCCTCCACGCTCTCCTGACCTCAACCCTCTTGACTTTCCACGCTCTCCTGACCTCAACCCTCTTGACTTTCCACGTTCTCCTGACCTCGACCCTCTTGACTTTCATTTATGGGGGCATTTGAAAGCTCTTGTCTATGCAACTCCGGTACCAAATGTAGAGACTCTTCGTGCTCGTATTGTGGACGGCTGTGATACAATACGCCATTCTCCAGGGCTGCATCAACGCATCAGGGATTCCATGCGACGGAGGGTGGATGCATGTATCCTCACTAACGGAGGACATTTTGAACAAAGTGTTTGAAGTCACACTGGTACTTTCTGTTGCTGTGTGTTTCCATTCCATGATTAATGTGATTTGAAGAGAAGTAATAAAATGAGCTGTAACATGGAAAGTAAGTGTTTCCGGACACATGTCCACATAACGTATTTTCTTTCTTTGTGTGAGAGGAATGTTTCCTGAAAGTTTGGCCGTACCTTTTTGTAACACCTTGTATATTCTTTACTGTTGTTTCTTGTTAACAATATCAGCTTATTCCCAAGAATTAGCAGCTTTCACTCAGTTAATACTAGGTAGAAATCCAATCTGCATGTGGATCACACTTCATTAACTCTAATGCAAAAAGGTGTGGAGTATACTGCTGCATCCATTTTCAATAAGCTACCACAAGAACTGAAAAATCTTAAAAGTAATCCACTCATTTTCAAATTGAAACTGAAGTTTTTCCTCATGGGTCACTCCATCTATTTTGTCAAGGAGTTTCTTGAAAAATTAAGCTGATTCCCATGTTATATTGTTGATTGCGTTTACTTAAACTTAGGGCTTGACTTTTTTTGGGTTCATAAACATTTTATTTTATCTGTTACTACTTTTATGTTGTAATTTCATGTACTGACACATTCCATGACCTTGGAGATTTCCTTCTTGATTTGGCCCTATGGAACTAGACGTGTAAATAAATAAATACATGTTGAGATTGTATGTGCAGAGAGTAGCCGACATCTAACTGCCAACAATATTTTAACCTGTTGGAAGCAACTGTGTTTTCTTTCTTAGTAGTAGTGAGTAGTTTTAGTCTTCAGTATCTCTTGTAATTATCATGCAATAAATACTTTGATAATCTATGTTCCTGGCAATATGTTGTCAATGACTGTAGGTCCATCTCAAAGAGTTTCTGAGGAAACATTCCAGAGGGAAATGGATACAGTGGGTGTATAGAATCTTGTACTTTGTAAGAGGCCATAGTTCAAAATGGCAAATAAAGCAGCACGTCTTCAGTGAGACAAATAACACAGAAACTGGACAGTAACTGCTGGGGTTATGTAGTATGGTTTGATGAGTCAAGATATCACTTCATTGCAAATGATGCAAATAAAGTTCACCAATGGCTCAGTCTTCTAGCTCACCGTATAGGGCAGGTGTATTTAAGGCTGGACATGGTTCTGTGATGGTCTTTATTGTACTTGGGTCCATTCGTTCAGGTTATGTGAACTTTCACCTACATCTCCATGAATATGCTGTGGATACTCCATTATCCATGGTGACATCAGGGTCACATGCATACATAATTTTTTATGAACATTCAAGCACCCTTTTCATATCAACTGGCCATCAAGATCATCTGATCTTAATCTGATAGAACATGTCTGGTACTGTTTAGAGCAGCAGGTGAAATGTAGTAATTAACATCCTCTCAGTTTTTTTTTTTTTTTATCATCAGTCTTCTAACTGATTTTATGTATCCAACCACAAGTTCCTCCTTTGTGGTAACCTTTTTACCCCAGATTAGCACTTGTACTTGATGTCCTCAGTTTCTTGGATACTGTATATGCAAACCTCTGTCTTCTTGTACTGCTTTAATGCCCTGCATCTTTCCCAAATACTATGGAAGTTACTCCCTAATGTATTTAGCACATGTCCTATTAAAAAAAAAAAAAAAAAAAAAAACCCTCGTTGCCTGTGCTAATCTGCTCTTTATGTCCTCCTTGCTTCATCTGTAATTTGTTATTTTTCTTGCAAGACATCAGAATTTGTTTACATCATTCTCTCCTATTTGTATGTTGAATTTATTGATAATATAAAATATACAGTAATATGTATTGAACGATTATTAATTGGGATGTACTGAGTAGTATTATAATTAAAAAATGCAATAAGTAATTAGTTGGAATAATTACCCATATGATCAACAGTAGTATCAGGGAGCACACATTTCCAAATATATTGAAGAGAAGTACAGTTAAACCTGTGCATAGAAAAGGATCGAAAGAAGAGCTATCAAACTTCAGGCCCATATCACTAATACCAATTTTCAGTTAAATATTTGAACTTGTGTTGTTGACACAACTTGTTGATTATTTCACAAAGAATAATTTACTAGCAGAAACACAGCATGGCTTCAGAAAGCACCACAGTACCATTATGGCAATTACCAAATTTCTCCACAGGGTGTATGATGCCCTGGATGAGGGAATGCAGACAGCAGGGATATTTCTAGACCTTACTAAAGCATTTGGCTCAGTGAACCATGAGCTACTACTAAGTAAACTGGAAACTTACAGTATAAATGCCACATCCATACAACTACTGATCACTTATCTAACCAATCGTAAGCAGTATACAAAGCCGAGTTATGAAATTAATGGTCAGATCAAACATTTCCAATCCAGCTATGAAACAGTGAAACAAGGTGTACCTCAGAGCTCTGTATTGGGCCCTTTCCTTTTCCTGGTCTACATTAATGATTTAGAGGCACCTCTGTACTCCCAAGTAGTAAGTTATGCAGATGATAATTCACTTTTGTTCTTTTGCAAACAAACTCATGACTTGACATTGGCCGCAACTGATGGCTTAAGTCAAATAACTACTTACTTCCATGATAAAGGTCTAATAGTCAATATTAGCAAATCCCAGTTATTACCATGTAAATGTGGTAATTCATGCCAAACCTGTTTTGATAATATAAGTGGCATCAAAAAAGTAGACACTGGCAAATGTAAATTTTTGGGGATATACCTAGACGAAAATCTTAGATGGGTAGAACATATCAATGTTGTATGCAATAAAATCAGCAGTTCACTGCACTTAATTAGCAAACTATCACAATTAGTCTCTGAACAAACATTAAAAACTGCTTATTATGGGACAATATTTACACATATTAATTATGGAATAGACGTATGTGGATGTGCTGCTGATAGACACATGAACAGAATCCTAACACTGCAGAAAAGAGCAATCAGGTCCATGCGTCGACTAGGATACAGAGATTCATGTAGGGAAACCTTTGTACAACATAAATAACTAACAGTATACTCCTTGTATCTGTACAAATTAATAACATTCTTTGTGGACCGTAAAAATAATGAAGCTAAGTGCTCTGATGTGCATACCCATAACACAAGACAAAAAGATTGCTTTTTCAGAAACAGAACTAAACTAAAGACAACAGATCATAGTCCTTGGATAAATGGCCAGATATGGTTTAACAAACTGCCAAATGCTATAAGATGCCACAGAGGTAAAGTATTCAAAAGGGAATTAAAATCATTCTTAACACTCAAATGTTTGTACTCACTGAATGAATACTGATATTAAAATGTAGCTATCCTTAAATGTAGGCCTAACTTTTCTATCTATATGATGTACTATTCTGAGGTGATTGTAATATATATTATTTTTGTAACAAAATGCTGTAAATTCAGATACCTATACTATGTAACAACTGTATGTTGCATTATGAAGTACTGTACCATATATTGCCAAGAGTGTCACCCTTAAGCGACTTCTTGTAAATGTGAATCGCAAATTCCTACTGTTTGTACAAAAATTGTATAAAAATGTTATGACATTTGCAAAAGTCACCAGTTGGTGACTATATGCAAAAAAAGACAATAAATAAATGTTAAATGTATTACTGCTATTTGTTCATGGAATTTAGACTCACTCATAATAGTCTTCATAACTTATTAACCTGTGTTATTACGAGTAAGATGTTTAATATTGAAAAGCTGATCACAACTGAGTTGGATAAATATGCATAAGAGTGAAATCTACTTTAGTGGTGGTTTCTAAAATTATTTAAAGTTCATTTAGAACACCAATTAAAAATCAACTGGGCAATTGAGAAGAAGAAGTCTCGAAATCCAGCAGAAAACTTAAAGGGATTCTAGCCGTATGCAAAGTACACCAGTGGCAAGAGGCAATCAGTATCTTAACTGCGTGACAGCAATTGAATTGTTACTGATCACAGTGCCACTGAAGCAGAGTTACTGAACATGGTTTCCCAAAATTCCTTCACCAAAGAAGATGAATTAAATATTGCAGAATTTGAATCAAGAACAACTGCCAACATGAATAATTTAGACATAGCTGCCCTCAGTGTAGCGAAGCAGCTTGAATTACTTGATAAAGGCAAAGCCTCTTGTCCAGATCAGACCAGTTAGGTTCCTCTCAGAGTATTCTGATACAATAGCTCCATGCTCGGCACTCATATGCAATCGCTCAGTCATTGAAAGATCCATGTCTAAATAGTAGAAAGTTGCACAGGTCACACAAGTACTCAAGAAAGGAAATAGGAGTAACCTACCGAATTACAGACACACATTACTAATGTTGAGATGCAGTAGGATTATGGAGCAAATGCTGTGTTCAGACATTATGAATTACCTCAAAGAAAACAACTTGTTGACAAACAGCTGGCACAGATTCAGAAAATACCATTCTTTTGAAACACCACTAGCTCATTATTCTCATGAAGTAATGGGTATTATTGACAGGGTTGTCAAACTGATTCCATATTTTCAGATCTCCAGAAGGCTTTTGACACTGCTCCTAGCACACAATTTTTGCTCAAATTATGTGCCTACGAGTATCATCTCAGTTGAGTGATGAGATTTCCTGTGTGAAAGATTTGTGGTAATTGATGGAAAGTCATCGAGTAAAACAGAAATAATATCTGGCTTTCCCCAATTAAATCTTATAGGCCCTCTGCTGTGCCTGGTGTACATAAACAATTTAGAAACAATCTGACCAGCCCTCTTAGATTGTTTGAAGACGACGCTGTCATATACCATATAGTAAAGTCGTCAGATGCTGAAAACCAACTGCAAGATGAGTTAGACACAATATCTATATGATGTGAAAAGTGGCAATTGACTCTAAGTAATGAAAAGTATAAAGTCATCCGCATAAGTACTAAAGGAATCTACTAAACTTTAATTACACAATAAATCACACAAATCTAAAGGCTATACATTCAAATAAACACATAGTTATTACAATTATGAATAAATTAAATTGGAACTTTCACTTAGGTAATGTTGTGGGCCAAATGAACAAAATACTGTGATTTATTGGCAGAACACTTAGAGAACGCAACAGGTCTACTAAATAGACTGCCTACACTATGCTTGTCCTCTTTTTGGAGTACTGCTGCATGGTGCAGGGTCCACTGGCAGAGGACAGCAGAAAAGTTCAAAGAAAGGCAGCTTGTTTTATATTATTGTGAGATAGGGGAGAGAGTGCCACGGATATAATATGTGAATTAGGGGTTCCAGTCATTAAAACAAAGGCATTTTTTGTTGCTGCAGGATTTTCTTGTGAAATTTCAGTCACCAACTTCCTCCTCCAAATGCCAGAAAGTTTTAAGTATTTGTTTTTTCCTGTGTGCTGTTTGAGTGTGGAATGATAGAGAAATAGATTGAAGGTGGTTCGATGAACCCTCTACCAGGCACTTAATTGTGACTAGTAGAGTTATAGTGTAAATTTGGATGTAGATGTCGAAGAAGGTAAATAAGGCATAAAGAGCAGCACCTGTCCACAATACAGATCAGTAAACATTGAGGGCCACCTCCGTTCAGGATGGGCTGGCTGAGAGGGAGGTAGGGGTGGGTGTGGAGGGGAGTAAGTTGTTGATAGACTTCTCTGTTTCACAACAAAAGGTCCTGCACTTCCTTAAACAAGTTTCAATTCCTCATTGGCAAATTTAATTTAGCCACATTGTATGAAGGATAGCCATAAAGTTTTAGTTAATAATTATTACATAATTAATTTTTTGTTTGTTTACAGTTACATGTCTGCAGTCTTCGTAAATACTGAAATTTCAGCACCATAGCAAGTGGCTAGAGGAGCATGAGTCTATCCTATGCAAGCCTTTTCATCTCCAAATAACTACTGTAGCCTACATCCATTGGAACCTGCTTTCTGTATTCATATCTTGGTCTCCCTCTACAATTTTTACCCTCCGTACTTCCTTCCAATACTAAGTTCATGATTCTTTGACGTCACAGAATGTATCCTATGGACTAATCAAGTCAAGTTGCACCACAAATTTCTTTTCTCTTCAATTCTATTCACTACCTCATTAATAGTTACATGGTCTACCCAGCTAATGTCCAGCATTCTTCTGTAGCACTACATTTCAAAAGCTTCTATTCTCTTCCTGTCTGCACTGCTTATTGTCCACGTTTCACTTTTTTAGAAGGCCATATTCAAGAAAAATACATTTAGAAAAGATTTCCTAACACTTAAATTTATATTAGGTGTTAACAAATTCCTAGTTTTCAAAAATATGTCAATATTATGAAAAGGGTAGTTGATACAATATAGTGGAGATGCTGAGTCACGGATAGGCACAACAAGAAGATTGTCAGAAAGGAAGCTTTCAGCCAACGAGGCCTTCATCGGAAGTAGACAAAACACACGCGCGCGCACACACACACACACACACACACACACACACAAGCACAGTCTCCACCTGCTGAGGCCACGTCTCAGGAGCCACAGAGACTGTGGTCCCTGTTTGTGTGTTTCATTTGCATGTGTTTATCCTTTTCATAATATTTTCATATTCCGTCCTGTGTTTTCCATGGTGTTCTGTTTCAGAAATGCTAGCGCGCATTTTATATCCTCTCTACTTCTGCCATCATCAGTTACTTTGCTGCCCAAATAACAAAACTCATCTACTATTTTTTATGTCTCGTTTCTTAAACTAATTCCCTCAGCATCACCTGATTTAATTTGGCTATATTCCACTACCCCTGTTCTGATTTTTTTAGTTCTTCTGCATGAACTTTAATCCCCACTCCAAATTCTTATTTTGTTTCCTTTACTGCTTGCTCAGAGTACATATTGAAAAACATTGGGAATGGGCTACAACCCTATCTTACTCTCTTCTCAACTACTGCTTCCTTTTCACACCCTTTGACTCTTGTGACTACAGCCTGGTTTCTGTATAAGTTGTGAATAACCTTTTGCTCCTTGTATTTTATCCCTGTTACCTTCAGAATTTTAAAGAGAGTATTCCAGTTAACATTGCCACAAGCCTTTATAAGTTTACAAACACTATAAACGTAGGTTTGCCTCTCTTTGTTCTATCTTTTAGGATAAGTTATACAGTCAGTATTACTCTGTGTGTTACTACATTTTCCAGGAGCCAAACTGATCTTCCCCAAGATTCTCTTGTAAACTTTTTTCCATTCTTCTCTAAATAATTGGTGTCACTATTAACTGATAGTTAAAAACTCACGCCTGTCGGCACCAGCTCTCTTTGGATTTGTGTTAGTACACTTTTCTTGAAATCTAATGGTATTTCGCTTGTCACATAAACCTTGCACACCAGATGGAATAGTTTGTCATGGCTAGCTCTCCCAAGGCTATCAGTACTTCTGACAGAATGTTGTCTACTCCAGTGGCCTTGTTTCGACTCGCAGAATGTATACACTCTGGGAAACCCGGGAATTTTTTCATCCTGGAGAAAATCAGGAAAAACCCAGCATTTTCTTAGAATTCCAGGAATCTGTCATTGTTTCAGATTTCAGTTAAATTTTTGGAATTGTGATTGGTAAGAACCAATACGCTGAAAAAGAATATTACTATATACCGCCATTGCAGAATAATACTGCAGCAATAAAAATAAACAAGAGAAAAAAATGAACGTAGAACTCAGGTTGCATTGGAAATGTGCCATATACAACACAAGCATCTGCCAACAGCAAAATGTGTCAAAAGCTTTAGGACGAAGACTATGCAATGCTTAGTAATAACAAACAGTTTCCGATGAGTGTAATGTCACAACTATTTCATTGGACTCGTTTCAGCAGTTGCCAGCAAACTCAAACGCATGTGCAGTTGAATCGCATATGAGCAGTACCTTCTCCCACTTCTGGCTTCATGAACTGTGGCTGTTAGCTGTTTCGGCAGTAGCAGCAAGTAGCCAGATGCCACCTGTAATTTTTTCCTGTTGTGTCCAAGCTGTCCAGTCTGAGTAGTAATGAGGAGGGTGGTAGTCTCCATGTGACCTGTGTTTACATTTAGTGATTTTGCCGTTTCTTCATTGACAGCTCTCACATCAAATGAAAATGAAATGGATTTCTTTGGCCAGGAGCTACCAAGTTAATTAAAATTCATTTACATAATTACAGAGGACTAAAATGTATTATTAGTTTCAGATGTTATTTTATTTCCACCTTTTTAACAACTGAGCAATAATTGCCTTGCACAACAATGAAGTTTCTTTTGTTGGTTTGCTAAAGAAATGTGGCTTTTATTAATCATTTCTGCTGAGGCAGTCAGTTGATTTGAAATGAAGTGTTTCATTCCACACTATTGACTAGTTTCAACAGTTCACTAAATTTCAAGTTGCATGTTTTCATCTTCTGGTACGTATGGCATTATGCCATAATAAAGCACCAAACATGAAATAATACAGTACTGGTACTCCAAGAAAATTTAGATGCCAAAAACTACAATGAGGAGCTTAATATCAGGTTGAGGCCCACTTCATTGTGAATATAGACATACAAATGTGCACTTTAGGCCGAATTATGCATTTTAGTATGGTTTACGAAATTCTGATGTTCTTGGATGTCTTCTTTCTTTTATGACATAATGTAAGGTCTCTTAATGTTTTACACATACAGACATATGGGCTTCCTACATCATCTAGCTGCACATTCGTAATAACACTGTTTTCTGGCACTCTCTGGGAACTGCTGAAACAAACGTATTTCTCACACAGCCACAGGAAAAATGTTGTGAATGGTGGTTTGAAAAGCATTACTTTCAACATAAATTTTCTTTTACACAAGATGACTTATGATAAGTGCGAGAATGTGCAATGAATTTCTTAAATCATAAAGCATTCGATTCTGATTTAAAAAATCAACAATTTGAGGATGAGCCATTTAGTAGAATTTCTTGCCCAGAGCAGATGTTTCTGTCATTATTTAAAATTTTATAGGCACAGTTGTGTGTTTTGTGTGTTGTATCTTAAAGTGTAATACCTGCAAAAAAAGACCAATATTATATGTGAAAGCTTAGTTTCTTTTGCAGCTTATTAATTCTAGAGACCAATATTACAAGCAAAAGCTTTGCTTTTCTTGTAGCTACACAATGTATATTGATTTAAAGCATTAACTTTTCCTATTTGTGTGTTTACACTATTTAACAGCGATGTCGCTATTGGCTGTGATTACATCATGTGGCATGTGCTCTGAACATCCACCACCATCAGCTGGCGAGATCACGTGACATGACCTATGACTGGCTTACAAAAGTGCATGGCAATCTCAATTTCAATGCATCAGAAACTAACATGCTGCACATCAAAGATCTTTGAACACATGCTGTTTCCTCTCTCCTGGGTTTTGTTTTCTAAAGTGCTGGGAAGTTCTATGCCGGTGTATAAAACCATAACCACTCAAAAGATTAATAAGTTGTACAGTTCTGAAGGAAAGTATATTGTCACTTAACATGAAAAAAGTGTATTTTTAACCATCAAATTTGAGGATTATTATTATTATTTCTTTCCTTTTTCAGACATCATGTCTGGTTAAAAATGGAAAGTGACATGGACCTTGATCAAGTGTGACTTCCTTTCAACTGTACGGTATATGTTACATTGCATTTAGGAACTTTCGGGTAATTGAACATGTATCAATAATTAGAGATTTCTGTAGTTGTATATATAAGTTTGAATGTAGCTGTATTGCGTTGATGTACAGGTGGATATTGCGTGGTATGACTCCTGTAGTTGATATTATAGTTGGTATAATGTCAACTTTATCCTGATGCCACATGTCCTTGACTTCCTCAGCCAGTTTGGTGTATTTTTCAATTTGTTTTTACCTGTTTTCTTCTGTATATTTGCTGTATTGGGTATGGATATTTCGATTAGTTGTGTTAATTTCTTCTTTTTATTGGTGAGTATGATGTCAGGTTTGTTATGCGGTGTTGTTTTATCTGTTATAATGGTTCTGTTCCAGTATAATTTGTATTCATCATTCTCCAGTACATTTTGTGGTGCATACTTGTATGTGGGAACATGTTGTTTTATTAGTTTATGTTGTATGGCAAGTTGTTGATGTATTATTTTTGCTACATTGTCATGTCCTATGGTGTATTCTGTATTTGCTAGTAGTGTACATTCGCTTGTGATGTGATCTACTGTTTCTATTTGTTGTTTGCAAAGTCTGCATTTATCTGTTGTGGTATTGGGATCTTTAATAATATGCTTGCTGTAATATCTGGTGTTTATTGTTTGATTCTGTATTGCAATCATGAATCCTTCCGTCTCACTGTATATCTTGCCTTTTCTTAGCCATGTGTTGGATGCGTCTTGATCGATGTGTGGCTGTGTTAGATGATACGGGTGCTTGCCATGCAGTGTTTTCTTTTTCCAATTTACTTTCTTCGTATCTGTTGATGTTATGTGATCTAAAGGGTTGTAGAAGTGGTTATGAAATTGCAGTGGTATAGCCGATGTATTTATATGAGTGGTTGCTTTGTGTATTTTGCTAGTTTCTGCTCATTATATAAAGAATTTTCTTAAATTGTATACCTGTCCATAATGTAGGTTTTTTGTGTCGATAAATCCCCTTCCTTTCTGCTTAATGTGAATCTTTCTGTTGCTGAATGTATGTGATGTACTCTGTATTTGTGGCATTGTGATCGTGTAAGTGTATTGAGTGCTTCTAGTTCTGTGTTACTCCATTTCACTACTCCGTATGAAACGGTCAATATTGGTATAGCATAAGTATTTATAGCTTTTGTCTTGTTTCTTGCTGTCAATTCTGGTTTCAGTATTTTTGTTAGTCTTTGTCCATATTTTTCTTTTAGTTCTTCTTTAATATTTGTATTATCTATTCCTATTTTTTGCCTGTATCCTAGATATTTATAGGCATCTGTTTTTTCCATCGCTTCTATGCAGTCGCTGTGGTTATCCAGTAAGTAATCTTCTTGTTTAGTGTGTTTTCCCTTGACTATGCTTTTTTTTTTTTTTTTTTTTTTTTTTTTTTTTTTTTTTTTTTTTTTTTTTTTTTTTTGTCTGTTCCAAAAGCCATATTTATATCGTTGCTGAATACTTCTGTTATCTTTAGTAATTGGTTGAGTTGTTGATTTGTTGCTGCCAGTAGTTTTAGATCATCCATGTATAGCAAATGTGTGATTTTGTGTTGGTATGTTCCAGTAATATTATATCCATAATTTGTATTATTTAGCATGTTGGATAGTGGGTTCAGAGCAAGGCAGAACCACAAAGGACTTAATGAGTCTCCTTGGTATATTCCACGCTTAATCTGTATTGGCTGTGATGTGATATTATTTGAATTTGTTTGGATATTAAGTGGGGTTTTCCAATGTTTCATTACTATGTTTAGGAACTATAAATTTAGGATCTACTTTGTATATTTCCAATATTTGTAGTAACCTTGAGTGGGGTACACTATCAAAAGCTTTTTAGTAATCTATGTATGCGTAGTGTAGCGACCTTTGTTTAGTTTTAGCTTGATATGTCACCTCTGCATCTATTACCAGTTGCTCTTTACTTCCTCGTGCTCCTTTGCAGCAGCCTTTTTGTTCTTCATTTACAATTTTGTTCTGTATTGTATGTGTCATTAATTTCTGTGTTATGACTGAAGTTAATATTTTGTGTATTGTTGGTAGGCATGTTATGGAGTGATATTTTGATGGGTTTGCTGTGTATGCTTGATCTTTAGGTTTCAGATAAGCTATTCCTTCTGTAAGTGTATCAGGGACTGTGTATGGGTCTGCAATGTAACTGTTAAATAGTTTATAATAGAGGGAAACATTCCACGCAGGAAAAATATATCTAAAAACAAAGATGATGTGACTTACCATACGAAAGTGCTGGCAGGTCGATAGGCACACTGTCTGTCGACCTGCCAGCGCTATCGTATGGTAAGTCACATCATCTTTGTTAAATAGTTTAGTTAGATGTGAATGTGTTGAGGTGAACTTCTTTAGCCAGAAATTTGCTATTTTATCATTTCCAGGGGCTTTCCAATTGTGTGTAGAATTAATTGCTCGGGTGACTTCATGTTGCAAAATTATCACTTCAGGCATTTGTGGTATCATCTTGTATGTATCTCTTTCTGCTTGTATCCGCCATGCATGTCTGTTATGTTGTACCGGGTTTGACCATATGTTGCTCCAGAAATGTTCCATGTCTGTTATGTTTGGTGGATTGTCTTAATGTGTGTGTTATCTATTGTCTGATAAAATTTCTTTTGGTTTGTGTTGAATGTTTGGTTCTGTTTCCTTCTATTTTCACTTTTTTTGTATCTTCTAAGTCGTTTGGCCAATGCTTGTAATTTCTGATTCTTTTCATCTAATTGCTCTATCGCTTCTTGTTGTGAGATTTTACCTAACCTTTTCATTTTTTGTCTGATATTTCATTTCTTATAAATTGTGTTAGCTGTCTGATGTCTTTTCTCAGTTTCTCTATTCTGATCTGTAGCCTGTGTTGCCATGCTGGTTTTGTGGGCTTCTTCTGTGTGTTGGTTGGTTCTGATCCCTGCCTAGTGTGTATATTTAGTGTAGTGAGTGCTCCTATATAAACCAGTAGTTGCAACTCTTCCCTAGTTGTATTTTCATTTATTTTGTTGTGTATGATTGTGTTGATAGTTGTTATTGTTGTTTCGACTTGTGGGTTATTTGGAGGTCTATGCAAGAATGGTCTAATGTCTGTATTTGTGTCTTTGTATTCTATATATGTCAGTTCAAATTTTTCTTCTATATCTAACGTGTGTCACTTTGTGTTCTATTTGTGCTTGTTCTGGTGGCTGTCTTAAGATTTCGTTTTCCTCTGATTGTTTAATTGATGCGTTTTGTTCTTTGTTTGTTTGCTCTGGGATGTTTGAGTCCATTACTGTATTTTCTTCTTCTTATTCTTCTTCTTCTGATTACACATTATTTTGTTCCAGTATTTGTTGTACTTGTTGTTTGATGTTTTCTAATTCTGACTGGGGTATCCTGTTATTTTTGATTATTACATGGATCTGATTAGCTAGTCGTTGTTCTGTTAAAAATTTTAATTCTGGGTATCTGGTAATAAATGTTGTATATACTTGTGATCTGTATCCAGTTGTGTTGGTTCCTAAGTTTGTTGCTTGGTAATAACAGAACATGAGGTGTCGGTTAACTTCATCTGACCATCTCATCCTCTGTCTTTGTTTTCCTTCTAGAGTGGTTGCAGGAAGCATATCCTGCAAAACACCTCTATTTGGATTTAAATCATTTTTCATGTGGCTAGCAGTGTCGTTACCATTGTGGACGGGCATAGGGTTCAAGCGTCGTCCCCTACCATGACAGCACTTGTCCAAGGCTTCATTAGTTCTGTCCTGAGCCAACTAATCACACTAAAAGGGGGGTTAGCCCTATTAGTGGTTTGTTCTTTTCATCGCCTTTTATGACTGGCAGAACATACCGGAGGCCTATTCTTTTCCCGGGCCTCCACGGGGTTTATTATTTTTATTGTTATTCTCCCCCCCCCCCCTCTTGTCTTTATGTACACTCTGACCCTTATCTCCCATCTCATTTTCATCCTCTTCCCTTTCTATAATACATATTCCTACAGCTGCTTCTGTTTTGTCCCAAGTTCTCTCTAATTTTGCTACAGGCAGTATCTGTCTTTCTTCTGGTTATACATGCTTCAACAGCCTTGCATTTGTTCTCTAGCCATTCCTACATAGCTATGAACTTCCTGTCAACTTTATTTTGTTAGACATCTGTATTCCCTTTCACCTGTTTCATGTGCTGCTTTTTATATTTTCTCTTCTCAGCAATTAAATTATATATCTTTTCTGATATAGAAGGATTTCTGCTAGGTCTTGGTTTTTACCGCTTTGATCCTCTGCTTCCTTCATTATTTCATATCTCAAAGCTGCCCATCTGTCTTCTACTGTATTCCTTACTCCTGTTGCAATCAGTGGTTGTCTAACGCTCCCTCTGAAATTCTCAGCAACCTCTTGTTCTTACAGCTTGTTCAGGTCTCATCTCCGTAATTTCCTACTGTTCTGCAATGCTGTAAATTTTAATCTACAATTCATAACCAATAATTATCATCAGAGCCTACATCTGCCCCTGGCAATGCTGTACAGTTTCAGATCTGCTCCCAAAATCTCAGTCTTACTGTTATGTAATCATTCTGAAACATTCCAGTGTGTTCTGGTTTAGTTTCTCCATATTTACAACCTTCTCTCATGATTCTTAAATCAAGTGAAAAATAACTTACGCTCTGTGCAAAATTCTACCAGGAAGGTTCCTCTTTCATTTCCACATTCCAGTCCATGTTCGCCTGCTACTTTCGCTTTTCTTACTACCTAATTCCAGTCACCAATCACTATTAAATTATCATGTCCTGTAACACTCAGAATAATTTCCCTTATCTCATCATACATTCTCAGACACGGGATGAGTTGGTTAAGTTTGCAAGCTGCTGGAAATTGCGCTGACTAGTGTCAAATGATTGGCAGCTGCTGTGAATCAGTGTACTGGAAGAGCTTTCAAGAGTCATGTACCTATGATACTGGTCCCTGAGGCGTACCCGGTGTACCCTCTCCTGTACATCCTGTGTCCTTTGCAGAAAGTACAGGATCTGTCCTTACTCATCCACTTGACTACAAGTGGTGTGTCAGTGGTAGAACTAGGTGTCCTGTACAGGGTAGAGGATGGATGGAGACCAAGGAGAACTCGGGATTTTGTACTGGCCCCCTTACCAACAAGTTTTAGGTGCTGTCTTTAACTGAAACTGAGCTCATGAGACTCACTTCACCTGCTTCAAGGTAACCTGTTTTGTCCAGTGTCAGGAGGAGGCAAACGCAGAAAGGCAGGGGTCATACTAATCATCAACAGTTCAAACATAGGATGAATGACAGTACCCCTTAGGGAAATGGCAGCAAGGGGCAGGAAAGGAGACCAGGTGCACTCAGTGTGTATGCATGGGGTGTCATTCATCATGTTGAAGAGGCTGTTCCGGCAGCCATAGCCATTGAGGGAACAGGGTGGAAGAAACTGCAGATTGTGACAAATGTTGGAATAAATCATGCCTGTCGTCTGGGATACGAGATCATACTTGGTCATTCCAGTGACTGGCAGGGAAGGTTGGGAAGATCAGCCTTGTGTGTGAAGTTTCAACAAAGCCCATAATTTGCAGCATTGTCTCCGGAACGTTTGATTCTTAATCAAATGGAAGGACTGAAGGAGAGACTCTTTATGTGCTATGACGAGGTAGGTTGCGGCTTCCTGGACCTTGGCTATAGGTTTGAGAACTGTAGGGTCCCCCTAAATGGGTAAACTATACACTACACAACAGAGGCTGCAATTCAGGTAGCTGACTATGTGAGGGGTGCACACAAGGTTTTTTTTAGATTAGGCAACTCTCCATCTAATCCAGATAGCGATAGCTGTAGGAAACCTTGAAGTATCAGTATAATGCTGAAAGAAATGCCTCACACAGGTGGAAATATTAAAAACCTAATGGTTAATTGGCGAAGCATTCCCAACAAAGAGCCAGAGTGTGAAGTGCTCATGAAAAGCAGTGAAACTTGCATAATGCTAGGTACAGAAAGTTTGTTGTATCCTTGAATGGATAACCATGAGATTTTTGGGGAAAATTTAAGTGTATATCGAAAGGGTAGGCAAATGGGGAATGGAGGTAGTGTATGTCACAGCAGTCAAGAAAGTCAGATCCACTGAGATACAAATTGAAGCTGCATGTGAGAGTGTTTGGGCAAGACTCGGTATCAGGGGTGGCCATAAATTGATGATTGGGTCCTTCTATCGTCCACCAGACTCATCTCTTGATGTAACTGAAAACTTTAGAGAGAACCTCAGTTCTTTTGTACGTAAGTTCACATTTTAACAGTGATCATTGGTGGAGATTTTAAACATCCAACAATTAATCAGGAAAATTCCTTTTTTGTTGGTGGTGGCCATGATAAGACATCCTGTGAAACATTACTAAATGCTGTCTCTGAAAGCTATGTGGAACAGGTAGTTATCAACCCCACTCGTTATGGAAATATATTGGATCTAATGGCAACAAATAGACCTGGCTTCATTGAGGCTGTCCACATCAAAACTGGTATCAATGACTGTAATATTGTTGTGGCAACATAGATAACCAAAGGACAAGTAAAACAAGCAGAAAGATATACATGTTCCGTACACTAAATAAAAAGTCAGTCATACCTTAGTGAGGAACTTGATACTTTCAGCACAGGGCAGGAGCATGTAGAGGAACTATGGCTCATGTTTAAAAGAATAGTTGACCATGTGCTGGATCAATATGTACTCAGTAGAACAGTTCATAATGGGAAGGAACCTCCAAGTTATACAGTCAGTGTAAGAAAACTTGTAAAGAAACAGAGATTATTGCACAATAGGAGTAAAACAAAGTGCAGGACAATAGATAGTTGCTGAATGAAAAGCATTTGGCTGTCAAGAGAGCAATGTGTGATACCTTGACTACCAAAGCAGAATATTGTCAAATGATATTGCACAAAACTGAAAGCAATTCTGGTCGTATGTAAAAGCTGTTAATGGCAGCAAAGTTGTGAATGAGACAGAAACTGAAATGCTTAACTCCGTTTTCAAATGTTTTCTTACAAAGGAAAAGCCAAAGCGCCGTGTGTCGAAACCTTCTGCAAAGTTTCGGTACTGTTCGACTTCGTGCCTCTCTGGTGGTTGTGCAGAATCTTTCTACCAGAGAGGCTTGTGGTGTGAATGTAGTCCGCGAGGCTATGTAGGTTGGTCAGTGAAGGAGTCTTGAGTTTGCAGTGGCACAAACATAATTAGTGTGTACAAAATGTTTCTCCTGAAATTACTTAATGATAAATTTTCATTAATGACTTCAATAATCATTCTTTTATGTTTCCCTACAGCGCAAGGAATCATCATCTGTAACTCTACTACGTCAGGCGCTTGCAAATCTTCCCTCAAATTGTTCATTTTTATCTACTGCAAACTCTAATGCAGTTGCAAACAGGTCAGAAAATGTAGTGGGTAGTTTATTATATGCCCCCCCCCCCCCCAAATACCATTTCCCACTCTATTAACGCATGCCTTCCCTCCCCCTGTTTGTTGCTATGTTAGCAAAATACTTTGTAACTGTACCTTTATTACTTCATTATGTAAATCCAAAATAAGTGCTTTCTGTTTGGAGTCAGCAACTAAATTTTCAGATCTTGAGCACTGTTGAACAAATGATGCATTTGTGCTTGTATTCAGAAAACTTGTATGTGGCTAGGAACACTATCCTACAATAAATCTATACTAGCCTGCCCAGTTTCTAGGAAGCTATTACAACACACACAGATGCCACTCGCCTGACCCACAATTTCTGCGTTGACAACAAGGCAGCGTCCCAGCACTCCGCGCAGCCGTTGCATTAATTCCGTTACACTACCATCACCTTTTTCTTGACAAATTGTTAGCTCTTATTCAAGTTGAATTTTTGTTAAATGTGATATCCCTACCACGTTTCTAGCTTCCACAGTACATCTGGTGTAACCTGCAATGTAAGAATGACTATATTAAGGCAATCACAACTGGTGCCAAGCACTTAAAATGGAGACAAGTCCTACCACATGACAGGCTCAAAACCCTACCACCTTCTTATTGCACTCCACTACCATTAGTGTGGTAGGAGCTATGGAGTGGTAAGGTGCTTGTCTAACATTAATTCAAACATCCTTTAAAACAAATTTATTAACAAACAATTCTTACATAATAGTTATTAAAAGACATATTGCCCTACCACCTTTTTTCTTTGCTTTAAAGGGTAGCCTTTGTAGCAAAAGCACTTAAAATACACAACAAATTGCAGTGAAACCCCTTATCATAAGTTTCATGCACACCAGTTTTTCTCATGCCACTGCTAACTCAAGACTCCTTTGCTGCCCAAGCCATGCTGTCTCGTGGACGACATTTGTACCACAAGCCTTCCTAATAAAGAGATTCTACACAACCAGCAATTCCATCAGAGAGGTACAGCGTCAAACAATACCAAAACTTTGCGGAAGGTTTTGACACATGGCACACCCAGGAGTAGGAAAATTGCTCCAATTTAATCCTCATACCATGGAAAAGATGAATGAAGTAAGTATTAGTGCCACCAACTGCGACATGGTCGCGTATACAAACAGTGATCCAATACTGTCAAATGTTTTTTATTCCCGTCTTTGGTCACAATATGAATTCTTTAGATGATGACTGGTTTCAGTCCGTAATGACCATCCTCAGATCTTTTTTACAGCATGTCCTAAAGTGATAAGGCGATAATGGCATCATCAAAACATATAAATATAATCAGCATCGAGACTCGAACTCGGGACCTTTGTCGTGCTCTACCAACTGAGCTACCCAAGCATGACTCACGCCCTGTCCTCACAGCTTTACTTCCACCAGTACCTCGCCTCCTACCTTCCAAACTTTACAGAAGCTCTCCTGAGTCGTGCTTGGGTAGCTCAGTTGGTAGAGCACTTGCCCGCGAAAGGCAAAGGTCCCGATTTCGAGTCTCGGTCCTGCACACTGTTTTAATCTGCCAGGAAGTTTCATATCAGCGCACACTCCGCTGCAGAGTGAAATCTCATTCTGGATAATCAGCATCGTCTATATGACGATGCTATGCTGATTACATTTATATGTTTTGACGATGCCTTATCACTTTAGGACATGGTGTAAAAAAGTTCTGAGGATGGTCATCACGGACTGAAACCAGTCATCGTCTAAAGAATTCATATTGTGATCAAACACTGGAATATAAAACACTTGAAAGTATTAGTGCCACTGGCATTGAGAAATCGTTATTATTGAACAAAGCTCCAGGGCCTAATGGAATTCCTGTCAGATTCTGTACTAAACTTACAGTCGAGTTAGCCCTCTTCTAACAATACTCTATCGTAGATCCCTTTAAAAAAACCGTGTTCAGTTCTTGGTCACACATGTTGACAAGAAAGGTAGTAGATGTGATCCACAAAACTACCATCCAATACCCTTGAAATCGATTTGTTGTAGAATCTTAGAACATTTTCTGAGCTCAAACATAGGAAGGTATCTAGAACAGAATGACTTCCTCAATGCTAACCAGCATGGATTCTGAAATCATCATCTGATTCAGTGCCACACCTACGCTTACTGTCAAAAGTATGATCATAAATAATATTAAGTGATATTTGTTGACTGGATTGAGGACTTTTTGGTAGGGAGGAAGAAACATGTTATCTCACATGGGGAATCATTGACAGATGTAGAATTAACTTTAGGTGTGCCACAGAGAAGTGTGTTGAGACCCTTGCTGTCCATGTTGTTCATTAATTACCTTGCAGGCAATATTAATAGTAACCTCAGACTTTTTGCAGATGATGCAGTTATCTATGATGAAGTACTGTCTGAAAGAAGCTACATGAATATTCTGTCAGATCTTGTTAAGATCTCAAAGTGGTGCAAAGACTGTCGGCTTGCTTTAAATGTTCAGAAATGTAAAATTGTGCACTTCACAAAACAAAAAATAGCAGTATCCTAGGACTGTAATATCAGTGAGTCACTGCTGGAATTGGTCAACTCATACAAAGACCTGGGTGTAACATTTTGTAGGGATATGAAAAGGAATGATCACATAGGCGCAGTCGTGGGTAAAGGAGGTGGTAGATTTTAGCTTATTGATAGTGTTTAATCCGTGGGAGAGTGTCACAGAGATACTGAAGGAAGTGAATTGAAAGACTCTTGAAGATAGACATAAACTATTCTGAGAAAGTCTATTAAAGGAGTTTCAAAAATTGGCTTTAAATGATGGCTCTAACACCCGAACCTCCAGACATCAGACAGTCAGATCTGTGCCAAACGTTGTACATTGATAGAGTATCAACCAAAACTCCGATTTAGTTCTTACAATGGCAGAATGGGTGTAAATATCAATTAAAAGTAGCACCACATCTACCAGAGCTCAGTAAAGGCATGTGAGGGAATAATAGAAATGGCATCCGTGGGTGAGTTGATGGAGTATTAAATCACTAACCGAAGGATCCTGAGTTCTAAACCCAGCCATGACAGTTTTTTGAAACTGTTTCATGGGAGAACATTTTCCTGCCATAAAAAAAAGAGTTTTCAGGGCAGTCTGCTTTCACTTTGTTTCTTTGGATGTAGTAGATCTATAGAGTACATCGCTTGAGGACCCTTCTGGTGATGATGTCAAAGTCGTCGACTTTTAGTCATTCACTTGTTCACAAACAAACAATTCTGCTTGACCTGTGCTCATCGGTGTCTAAAGTTTCCCCTTCTGTGATGTTTGATACATTCCATTGATCAGTTATGTCCATCAGGAATGCAGCACACTTTCTCTCTTCATCAGTTATTTTCATTGTACATACACAAGAGTTGCTATGTAACAGTTTGACGAGAATGTCAATAACGTTCCATCGATTCATTTCGCACAACAGCAGTATGTGTACTCAACGCAAGATTTTAGCCACAACAAGCATATCTCATGTACGTGACATTGCCATCTGCAGTCAGTTATTATTATTATTATTATTATTATTATTATTATTATTTACTACTACTACTACTACTAATACCTCCGCATGTGTGATGCAGTTGTTTCTTGATTCTGTTGTCCCATTGTTTATGTTTATTCTGTGAAACTACAAATGTACTAGCTGCTTGATCGCGAATAGTGTCCGTTCTGTTGCCCATGTCTGAGAGAACACCACACCTATCTATACAGATGTACTCACTAGATTTACAACTTTCAAAAAATGAAATAAAAGCAGACTTACAAAAGAACATATCTACAAACTCCGAAAAGTCTTTATTCATGTCAGGAAAATGTTCCCCGTGTAACAGTTTCACGTGTAAACAGTATTAAAAAAAAACTGTTATTCTGGGATTTGAACCATAACCATTCATATGATCTAATACTGTACCAACTCACCCATGTTTGCCATTCGTATTATACTTTCATAGATATGCCTTTATGGAGCTCTGGTAGTTGTGGTGCTACTTTTAATTAACGTTTATGCCCATTCTGCTGCACGACAGCACAAAGTACGAAGTAAATCAGAATTTTGATTGATACTCTATCGCCATAAAACGTGTGGTACAGATCTCAGTGTCTGGCATCTGGAGGCTTTGGTTTACGAATATACTTCAGTTCCCTATGTATATTGCTCACATAGGAATCATTAGGATAAGATTAGAATAATTGCTGCACTTGCAGAGACATTCAAACAAATTCTTCCCTTGCTCAGTACATGAATGGAAAGGGACGAAACCCTAACTGGTACAATGGTGCATACCCTCTGCCATGTTCCTCACAGTGGTTTTGCAGCGTATAGATGTACAGGGTGTTTAAAAAATGACCGGTATATTTGAAATGGCAATAAAAACTAAACGAGCAGCGATAGAAATACACCGTTTGTTGCAATATGCTTGGGACAACAGTACATTTTCAGGCAGACAAACTTTCGAAATTACAGTAGTTACAATTTTCAACAACAGATGGCGCTGCGGTCTGGGAAACTCTATAGTACAATATTTTCCACATATCCACCATGCGTAGCAATAATATGGCGTAGTCTCTGAATGAAATTACCCGAAACCTTTGACAACGTGTCTGGCGGAATGGCTTCACATGCAGATGAGATGTACTGCTTCAGCTGTTCAATTGTTTCTGGATTCTGGCGGTACACCTGGTCTTTCAAGTGTCCCCACAGAAAGAAGTCACAGGGGTTCATGTCTGGCGAATAGGGAGGCCAATCCACGCCGCCTCCTGTATGTTTTGGATAGCCCAAAGCAATCACACGATCATCGAAATATTCATTCAGGAAATTAAAGACGTCGGCCGTGCGATGTGGCTGGTCACCATCTTGCATAAACCACGAGGTGTTCGCAGTGTCATCTAAGGCAGTTTGTACCGCCACAAATTCACGAAGAATGTCCAGATAGCGTGATGCAGTAATCGTTTCGGATCTGAAAAATGGGCCAATGATTCCTTTGGAAGAAATGGCGGCCCAGACCAGTACTTTTTGAGGATGCAGGGACGATGGGACTGCAACATGGGGCTTTTCGGTTCCCCATATGCGCCAGTTCTGTTTATTGACGAAGCCGTCCAGGTAAAAATAAGCTTCGTCAGTAAACCAAATGCTGCCCACATGCATATCGCCGTCATCAATCCTGTGCACTATATCGTTAGCAAATGTCTCTCGTGCAGCAATGGTAGTGGTGCTGAGGGGTTGCCGCGTTTGAATTTTGTATGGATAGAGGTGTAAACTCTGGCGCATGAGACGATACGTGGACGTTGGCGTCATTTGGACCGCAGCTGCAACATGGCGAACGGAAACCCGAGGCCGTTGTTGGATCACCTGCTGCACTAGCTGCGCGTTGCCCTCTGTGGTTGCCGTACGCGGTCGCCCTACCTTTCCAGCACGTTCATCCGTCACGTTCCCAGTCCGTTGAAATTTGTCAAACAGATCCTTTATTGTATCGCTTTTCGGTCCTTTGGTTACATTAAACCTCCGTTGAAAACTTCGTCTTGTTGCAACAACGCTGTGTTCTAGGCGGTGGAATTCCAACACCAGAAACATCCTCTGTTCTAAGGAATAAACCATGTTGTCTACAGCACACTTGCACGTTGTGAACAGCACACGCTTACAGCAGAAAGACGACGTACAGAATGGCGCACCCACAGACTGCGTTGTCTTCTATATCTTTCACATCACTTGCAGCGCCATCTGTTGTTGAAAATTGTAACTACTGTAATTTCAAAAGTTTGTCTGCCTGAAAATGTACTGTTGTCCCAAGCATATTGCAACAAACGGTGTATTTCTATCGCTGCTCGTTTAGTTTTTATTGCTGTTTCAAATATACCGGTCATTTTTGAAACACCCTGTAGATGCAGATACATTTTTTCAGTCTCTAATTGTAGAGCTAATTGGCATATGAACTTGTACTATTGTTGTGGGGGTTGGCTTCATGTCTATCTTCTACATCTACATCTACATGATTACTCTGCAATTCACATTTAAGTGCTTGCCAGAGGATTCATCGAACCACAATCGTACTATCTCTCTACCATTCCACTCCCGAACAGCGCGAGGGGAAAAACGAACACCTAAACCTTTCTGTTGGAGCTCTGATTTCTCTTATTTTATTTTGATGCTCATTCCTACCTATGTAGGTTGGGCTCAACAAAATATTTTCGCATTCGGAAGAGAAAATTGGTGACTGAAATTTCGTAAATAGATCTCGCTGCGACGAAAAACGTCTTTGCTTTAATGACTTCCATCCCAACTCGCGCATCATATCTGCCACACTCTCTCCCCTATTACGTAATAATACAAAACGAGCTGCCCTTTTTTGCACCCTTTCGGTGTCCTCCGTCAATCCCACCTGGTAAGAATCCCACACCGCGCAGCAATATTCTAACAGTGGACGAACGAGTGTAGTGTAAGCTGTCTCTTTAGTGGACTTGTTGCATCTTCTAAGTGTCCTGCCAATGAAACGCAACCTTTGGCTCGCCTTCCCCACAATATTATCTATGTGGTCTTTCCAACTGAAGTTGTTCGTAATTTTAACACCCAGGTACTTAGTTGAATTGACAGCCTTGAGAATTGTACTATTTATTGAGTAATCGAATTCCAACGGATTTCTTTTGGAACTCATGTGGATCACCTCACACTTTTCGTTATTTAGCGTCAACTGCCACCTGCCACACCATACAGCAATCTTTTCTAAAACGATTTGCAACTGATACTGGTCTTCGGATGACCTTACTAGATGGTAAATTACAGCATCATCTGCGAACAACCTAAGAGAACTGCTCAGATTGTCACCCAGGTCATTTATATAGATCAGGAACAGCAGAGGTCCCAGGACGCTTCCCTGGGGAACACCTGATATCACTTCAGTTTTACTCGATGATTTGCCGTCTATTACTACGAACTGCGACCTTCCTGACAGGAAATCACGAATCCAGTCGCACAACTGAGACGATACCCCATAGGCCCGCAGCTTGATTAGAAGTCGCTTGTGCGGAATGGTGTCAAAAGCTTTCCGGAAATCCAGAAATATGGAATCAACCTGAGATCCGCTGTCGATAGCGGCCATTACTTCGTGCGAATAAAGAGCTAGCTGCGTTGCACAAGAACGATGTTTTCTGAAACCATGCTGATTGCGTATCAATAGACCGTTCCCTTTGAGGTGATTCATAATGTTTGAATACAGTATATGCTCCAAAACCCTACTGCAAACGGACGTCAATGATATAGGTCTGTAGTTCGATGTATTACTCCTACTACCCTTCTTAAACATTGGTGCGACCTGCGCAGTTTTCCAGTCTGTAGGTACAGATCTATCGGTGAGCGAGCGGTTGTATATGATTGTTAAGTAGGGAGCTATTGTACTCTGAAAGGAACCTAATCGGTATACAATCTGGACCTGAAGACTTGCCCGTATCAAGCGATTTGAGTTGCTTCGCAACCCCTAAGGTATCTACTTCTAAGAAACTCATGCTAGCAGCTGTTCGTGTTTCAAATTCTGGAATATTCCATTCGTCTTCCCTGGTGAAGGAATTTCGGAAAACTGCATTCAATAACTCCGCTTTAGCGTCACAGTCGTCGGTAACAGTACCATCGGCACTGTGCAACGTAGGTATTGACTGTGTCTTGCCGCTTGTGTACTTTACATACGACCAGAATTTCTTCAGATTTTCTACCAAATTTCGAGACAATGTTTCGTTGTGGAACCTATTAAAGGCATCTGTGACTATGATAATGTGTTCACTGTGCTGTTTGTAGTAGCTTATGCACATTCTGACTGTAGTTTGCCCTCGCTTTCTGCTGTTTGAAGTATCCAGCACAACAAGGCCATCTGGCTGATGTTAGAGAGCCAGGTCGGTCAATTATCCATATAGTTACTTGCGCAGTTACTAAAAAGACTGCTGCTCCTCTTCCGAAACCACATGTCCTTCTGGCTTCTCCATAGATACACATACATTGTGGTTGCGCTAAGGTATGACTTTCTGTATCGTTTAAGCTTTCAAACCATCCCATTTTGGCAACATATGTAGTTCGTGGAGGCATTGAAATTTGTATTGTAAATATTGCCTGTATAATCAAAATTTATATAGTAAGTATTACCTATATAATCCACACCCAGAGGGATTGTTTGGACAAGACTTGGTATCAGGGAAGGGCCTAAAATGGTAAGTGGATCCTTCTATCATATACCAGAGTCATCTCCTGACATAATGAAAACTTTAGAGAAAAGCTCACTTCACTTATATGTTAGTTCCCCAATCATATTGTAATCATTTCTGGTAACTTTGGTCATCCAACAATAAGCTGGCTCACATTCGGGAGTAAAACTGTTCAGACCTGCCTCCAGCCATCCCGAAGTAGGTTTTCTGTGATTTCCCTAAATTGCTTCAGGCAAATGCCGGGATGGTTCCTTTGAAAGGGCACGGCCAACTTCCTTCCCTAATCCAATGGGACCGATGACCTCACTGTTTGGTGTCCTCACCCTGAATCAACCAACAATCAACTGGGAAAATGGTAGTTTTGTAAGTGTGCCAAGAAATCCTGTGAAACATTACGAAATGCGTTCTATGGAAATGTATTGGATCTAATGGCAACAAAGAGACCTGACTCTTTGAGGAGGACCATGTCGAAATTGGTATCGGGGACCATGATGCAATTGTGGCAACAACAATGACTACCAAAGTACAGATGGCAATTTCTCTCTCTCTCTCTCTCTCTCTCTCTCTCTCTCTCTCTCTCTCTCTCTCTCTCTGTGTGTGTGTGTGTGTGTGTGTGTGTGTGTGTGTGTGTGTGTGTGTGTAGTATAGAGGCTAATCAGTGACAGTGAACCCAAGGCTTTGTATTGTTGCAGATGTTGCAGTACGCATATATGGTCTATGGTCTGGCATTGTCATACTCACAGAGATGGTGCTCCATGTGTGGACAAACTCTTCGAATTTGAAACTTGATTACAATACGCTTTTCTAATGCACTGACACAGTTATATTACAAGTGGTAATTTACATGTTACAATTCGCAGGCTTCTAGTGATAGAGGGCTGTAAATATGTAGACATGACGAATAAAGACGTAGAACCCTAATAACATTTGTTTTATTTAAAGAGCTTGAGGGGTTTTCACATAAAAAATTTGGAGGTACTACTCTGGACTTAATTTAGATTAAATATATTGAATGACATATTTTAACCATCATGTGTTCAAAATAGAATTTGTTTTTGGGTCAGCATTGTATTAAATTCTTTTGTGATATTGCATTAAAGATTTTAAAACAATAAACATTTATTGTTCTTTGTATTACATCTGAATGTAATTATTTACAATATAAATTGTTGTTATTGACAATTATTGCAAACAATTTTTTGAATAGAATTGTACATGCAGTGTCCACACAAAATACACATCATTGTTGCAGTGCTCTTTTTCGAACTCCCACAGAGGGTATCTGTGTCCCATGCATATTGTTTTCTTGAGGATTCAATGATGCTGAAGTTGAGGGATGTGGATATTGGAGCCTGAGAAACACTTCAAGATCTACTGGGAGGCAAATTTCTGCATAAAATGGGCCTTTCATTTCCTTTCAGCACCACATACATTTCCTAGATATTCATTCCATCTATATTTATTAAAAGGGAGAGAGAGAGAGAGAGAGAGAGAGAGAAAGAGAGAGAGAGAGAGAGAGAGACCATCTTGTTATTCTGGATACACTGTATACAGCACATGACTTGTTGAGCATGCTCACTCCACCTCTGGACCTATTCTAATGCAGAATTATGTCTGGCTTTCTGCTTTCAGATCTTTGTCTCCACCATAGTTAACTGCTTACTTCAAAATAACTTTTTTATGTATAACATAAGGGTCTGATCTTTTTGGTAACCAAATATTGAAGAACCTACAGCTCTTGTCTTATTGGGCAAAAATTCTGGAGTCCTTTTTTTTCCTCGCACAATTCCTAAAGGTGTAATATTTTTCGATACAAGTATGTGGCCAGGGGTATAGAGGTATACCAATTATTGGTAGTCAAATTTCTGTTTGTAGTGACTATGTCCTTGAGAAGGTGCTTTACAACTTCTGTCTAGTTTGAAACAGAGCATGGGCCTAGTGGATGTTTACTGACATAAACCTCAATTTCCACAATAAAATAAATGTGAATCTGCCATTCCATACATTTTGATGCTATATTTGGCAGGTTCAGATGGCATGCATTGAATCCCTGAACAGAGTCGATGAAATGGATGCAACATTTCAAAAACAGTAACATGTTCATTGATGGTGTAAGATTTTCTCATGTTTTAAACAAAATTCAAATGTACACCTCACGGCAACAGATTTATCAAGCTACCTTCTTTCCTGATGGATTGTGCTGTCATGAAATCTATGCCACCTCAAAATTAGTAGAAATCTACGATAACTCATGGCTGCTCTGTTAAGTATTATTCCTGCCCCATGCTTTCCCCATAACTCTTCCACATGTACCAAACCCCATTTTTCAAGCCAATTTGAATACAGATATTGACAGAGGCCAATAGTCCATCCACAATTTGAGGGCCATGCATACATTGGGCATAATTTTTCGATTTATGAATTAGTGTGTCTTAGAATTGCATCAATCATATTTACACTGAAAACATTAAAAATAAAAAAAACAAAAGACATTGTACTTAAGTTATGTAAAAAACAGCGTGGTGAAGAATAAATGTGACTGAAAACAGAACAAGAGAGGTCACGAGTTATGTTCCGTACAAGCGTAGGCACGTACTGACTAAATTTTTGTGGACTGAATAGTAGCCACAGCAAAGGGATGGTGAGGGGCAGGCGCCAAGAAGAGGATTGTCGTGAGGAAATTCTGGCGCCAATATTTGTAGAAGCTGATCACAAGCGATGGGCATTTAAAATAATCCAAGTTTTGTACAAAATGCAATGGTGTGGATGGTTAACTTATGTTTTATAGGTCAATGTTTAGAGTAAGCTGTCATTCATCACACCAACTAGAAATTTTGTCCAAGACATCTTGAGACCAATGACCTCAGCAGTTTCGTCTCCTAGGAATTCACTCACACAGGACATATTGAATGTATCTATAGTCACTCAACACGCCAAGCAGAAAGGGGGCTTGATCGCCACTTATGTTTTGCATAGGTGTTGTAACACACACATAGAAAAATGAATTACATGTAATACGAAAACATGGAAGACAAGCCAGCAGAACTTTCGATAACGTGTCATTGTTGCGTTCACTTGGAGAGCGAGTGTTGATTCATATATGAGTTGTCATTCTTTGCTTGTCATGATTACTCAAGTTAGTTTTCTTCCTTTTTTTATTTTTTAAGTAGTGTACCCAACTCTAGTGAAAAAAAAAAAACTTGTTGAACGAAAAGAATAAGTGCTGTCAAAACTGGAGGATTTGAAAAATATTTTCGAGTGAAAATGCAAATTTTAACCGTGCAATTAGTAGTAACATACTGTGCACATGGAACGACTCAAATGCAATTTGTTGCCGACGTGAGTTGGTAAAGCGTCGGTAGCGGATCATTTCCTATGTGGATAAATAAGGCTCCTCACACGGCGCAACTGCAGTCTCACCGTCAATCGCTTGCAACGCATTGCAACCAGTTGTCAGCAACTCGATGCCCACGTTGCCAAACGATCTGAGTTGCGCCGTGTTTCCAAACACAGCTCTGAGCTCTGTATTGGTTTAATTTGAACATGAATGAGTGGGTTATGAACATTAGCTTTGTATGGGAAGTAAAAAAAAACATCTCATTTCATACAACTACAAGCTCCCTGGCTACTGAGGAGAGGTTTACCAGAGACAGTGAGGTATGAAAAGAATTTCATATTACAGGTGTAGTCTACTGTAAATCTATCGTTTAAAATAAAATTACCAGTACGTCAATGGAAGGAAATATAAGAAAAAACATAAATCATACCAATAGCATTCTTTTGTGTGGCTAGCAGCCTTTATCGTTCCGCAAGATTACATTGTCAAGCGGAAACGAACAGTGAAAAGCCACAAACTTCTGGTAAGTCTAAATACAGTGATGTTCACATTCAAATGATTTAACGAGAAGAAACCACCACCACTGCATTGCCAGCTAGTCGACAACCAGTTACGATGTTTTTTTGCGTTGATTCAATTATTTAAACCGTACTGGTACCGGACTGATTTGTTTCTTTCCTATTTAAGATGCAACTGAGTATGAATTTCCCATCAAAGTACTCCCAAACCAAATCGTGACATCATGTAATTCGAGCTCCTATTCCCGACAGATAAACAACTTTTGAATGTGGAGTCTGAGAATCTAGGACTAAAAAAATAACACCGCCCAAAATCCAAATCAAACGTGAGGGGGCTGGGGGCGAAAAGTCTTTGGTATAGGACGTAGTCGTCTGGAAGTCTGGCCTTGTCCAGCTCGGGCCAAATATTTGCGACACTGTCGAACGTGCCGCTGTGGAAGTTAGTTTGAGGCTAGATACATGTTGAGTGCAGCCGGGCAGGAAAAGCTGCTCGTAGTCGAGGATCGACAGCAGCCGTTTCCTGTTTATGCAACGCCAGCAGTGACAGCTGTGATAGCCTAAATAGTTTTCAAACTACGGCCCAGTTTACATCGAACGCGTGACACGAGTAGCCAGCTATCACCCGTCGAATGGGATCGATAGCATTCGGATTGTTTATTAACAGACGTGACTATGTATGTCACAAACGCCCACGAGGACATGCGCGACGTGGCTGAACTAGGATAACGTCTCATGCAGAAATGTTATTGGTAAACGGAAGAGTGCGGTACCCTTACACGCTGAGTTTACAAGAGTTTACGAATTAAAAGTCTGCAACGTACTATTTAGAGTTCATTATTCAGTTCTATAAAATTTGCTTTACAATTTAATGAATTGATGATATAAAAAAGAATTAAAAAGACAACTCGATTTGTTAACATACCTGTGAACATCTATTTTAAAAAAAGATCACAAACTGAGATTCAAGAACAAAACCAATATTTAAATTTTAAAAATAACGGCTTGTAGATTAAGCAAACACGTTTGTTAGACAAGTCAAGTTAACCTAAGAGTTGCAACCTAGCAAATTGTTCTTACATTAAATTCAGATACAGTACTTTCTGCCAACATCTCGTTAGAATCAGGTTATCAGAAACTTCTTTTCCCCAGCTTCAAAGCTTAACAATCTGCATGAGGCGATAGGAAGTAATATACATTTTTTATTATGACAATGCCAGTCCACACACGCGTGCTGCGACATCTGCAATAATCGGTGCCTTGGGTTCACACTCATCGATCATTCTCAATACGGTCCCTACTTGACCCCATCCGATTTTCACCCATTTCATCTACATCTACATTTATACTCTGCAAGCCACCCAACGGTGTGTGGCGGAGGGCACTTTACGTGCCACTGTCATTACCTCCCTTTTCTGTTCCAGTCGCGTATGGTTCGCGGGAAGAACGACTGTCTGAAAGCCTCCGTGCGCGCTCGAATCTCTCTAATTTTACATTCGTGATCTCCTCAGGAGGTATAAGTAGGGGGAAGCAATATATTCGACACCTCATCCAGAAACGCACCCTCTCGAAACCTGGCGAGCAAGCTACACTGCGATGCAGAGCGCCTCTCTTGCGGAGTCTGCCACTTGAGTTTGCTAAACATCTCCGTAACGCTATCACGGTTACCAAATAACCCTGTGACGAAACGCGCCGCTCAGAACTTTAAGAACACTTTCGAGGACTACACGTTGATTACGATGACGCGGTGCAAGCGGAGGTGAGGCTGTGGCCCCGTCAACAAAAAACATTTACAACGAAAGTAGGAACAAACTGGACTCTCTTTGGGAGACGTGTGTTCGTCGCCAGGGTGACTACGTTGAGAAATAGATATGTAGTTATGAAGAATAAAGACGTAGAATGTTAATAATGTTTGTTTTATTTAAAATGCTTCAAGAGTTTTTACATAAAAAATTCGGAGGAATTACTTTTCGACATGCCCTCGTATTTTATATATGAAAACTTTATATGTGGAAACTCTTAATGCATTTTAAATAAAGCTACATTATACAGCCATATTCTTCATGTCTACGTATTTATTTTTCAATATAGTGCCCATGGCGACGAACACATTTCTCCCAATGAGAGACCAGCCTGTTGATAACGTCACGGTAGAAACTTTGACTTGGTTTACGAAGCTACAAGCTCCCCTCTTCTTGTACCATCTCATCACTAAAAGCCTTAGAGATTTTTTTCAACTGAAGTACACACCTGTGACTGCATTTTTAGAAATTTAGCACGAGGGATCGCGGATATGTGAGGCGAGTACTGACACCATTCATGCCAGCTATACAATGAAAAATTTAGCCGAATAAGTCCATACAAAAGTAGTCACATCTACGTCTTTTCGGCGAGCTTTGCCGACCTCAAGGCATCAGTCTGCGTTGCACTAAAGCCACGTAAACATGGCTGCCGTCATTGTTGTTCCCACCAAGTGTGAATTACGAATTGTGATTCGGTTTCTGCGAGCAGAAGGGAATAGTGCAGCAGAAATTTGTCGGAGACTGAACCGAGTGTACGGTGATAACTTCATGACTGATGGTGCTGTGCTTGAATGGCGCCGAAAGTTTAAAGATGGCCGAAATGACGTGCATGATGAAGGGGGCCAAGGATGCAACTCGGTCGTTAGAGCCGACCTTGTTGAACGAGTTTAAAGAATGGTTAGAGAAAATCGTAGGTTGGCCATAAATGCTTTGTCTATGCAAATTCTGGAAGTATCAAGATCTGTCGTACACTCAATCATGACCGAACATATAAGCTACAGAAAACTTTGTGCTCGGTGGATTCCAAAAATGTTGTCGGATACCCACAAAAGTCACCGAATGTCTTCAGCTTTTAATTTCCTTGGTCGTTATCACGATGAAGGAGAGAACTTTTTGAAATCAATTGTTACTGGAGATGAAACTTGGATCCAATACGACACACCGGAAACAAAACGACAATCACAAGAATGGATGCACCCAAATCCACCAAACAAACGAAAAAAATTCAATCAATCATTCAACAACAGAAAGGTTATGGCTACCGTGTTTTGAGACCAAAAAGGTGTGATGCTTGCAGAGTTTATGCAGCCCAGAACCACTATCAATGTAGCTGCTCATTGTGAAACTTTACGACGTTTGCGGAGAGGCATTCAAAACAAAGACTTCAGGAATTTTGTTGATCCATGACAACGCTCATCCACACACTGATGGGACAACCCGACGGCTCCTTGAACAATTTCAATGGGACATTTTCGATCATTCGCCGTAGAGTCCTGACCTGGAAGTCAATGACTTTCACCTTTTCCCTGAACTCAAGACGTGGCTAGGAGAGCAGCATTTTCAAACCAACGAAGATCTTCAAAACAGCGCCAATGTTCATTTGAAGTCATTGAGGGCAACATTTTTTGAAGAGGGTGTTGCAAAGCTTGTCCAGAGGTACGATAAATGTCTCAGTCTTTTCGGTGATTATGTTGAAAAGTAACCATAAGTGTACAAAACTTTTGGTAATAAAATGATTGTTTTCTAAGAACTTGTCTTTTATTTATATCCTATCGGAGGTTGAAAAAAAAAAAAAAAAAACCGCCCTCGTATGTTGCCGCAGCTGAGAAATGTGTATTGTGCAGCAAAACAACTGAAGCACGAAGTACATAGATTTCACTGCCGCAGCGCTAAATCGAAGGCATGCCCAAGGAGCTTTACCTAAGAGACAGAGATAACCGTCATGACATGGGACATGCTTCTTAAAATGATGCACACCAGACGTGGTTTCCATCGTGGTAGGTGCACGCTCAGAACGAGTTGCTACATCCCAGCGGACGTAAGCGACTCTGTTTAGCTTGCAAATCACACAGTTTGTTACGAAAATGGAAGCGGGTAAAATTTTTACTTTATCTCGATTAAACCCCTTGACCGGCATGTTTCATGTGCCGGGTAAGTGCCATTGTCGTAGCATTACTTGCCGTTCACGCGCTGTTGCTGAGTGTCCACCCGTGCGCCGCTATCCATTCTCACCCGTGTCGTTATTCCCTTGCCTCGCGGTACTCTTACAACGCGGTTAATCGGACTCGTTCCGCTGTGCTTTGCTCAAATGAAGCGATTGTAAGTTGCCGACAAATCGAAGCTTTTCGCAGCGGCAGTATGTATTACGAAAACAAGCAAATTACGTGTGATTCATTTTGGTAGTAAAATGAACTATTTTATTGGAGGGGCTAATGCATACGTATTACATTTTGGAAAATTGGAGTTTCAACCATTTCTTTCCTTGAGAAATTCATTTCAAAATCGGCTTTGTGTACTGCACCTTGTAGGAATAACATTGCAAAGGAAGAATACAGTCTTAGTTGTTAGTTGAGATCCATTTGTACACACACAATCGTTGCTTCATTATGCCCATAAGTGAACTGACAAACTGTTCAGCATATTTGTCTGTCTCATTAGTTAAATTGTGAACAACCTACCATAAAAAAAATAATTTGAAAATAGCAAGTGGATTCTGGGGATCTGCAAAACGAATTTTTACGCTTGGTGTCTCTGTGAATGCAAATTTACTCCCAGCTGCACATCAATCAACGGACCACATTCCTGTAGAATGAGCAGTCAGCATTTCTTCTACGTCGCCTTTGCCAATTGAAGTTTCTATATCACCATGACAAACAGTCGGGAAAATCTATAGGGGGAAAAAATGCAGCCCTTTAAGTCAAGTTACACGCTAACCACTTGGAACACATACGTCGCCTCACCTATCAAAAGTTTTGAGAACTGAAGCGATGCTAACGCTCCAAATGGCTATTATGTAGTAACAGAAGAATGGAATGCTATAAACAGAGAACTTCCTATTTTTAATGGTGTTTCCATGTAATATATGTGGTTCACAGTAGCAGAGAAGTAATTGTATCATCGAAAATCGTTTTAAAATGGGAAATGAATTGTGACCTGGTGCACATAAGTTGAAAAGGAACACATTGCGAGTATATCCACATACTCAAAACGTCCTCTCTGGTGCTTTGCTCCAATTGTAAGTGGTTTCACGAGTTTCTTTGCGGAACTCATTTTAACACGTTAAAAACTAGGCACGATTTTTAAAGTCTTGGAGATGTTTTTTATTGATGCTACAATTTATAGCGGCACAATAAATCCCAAATTCTACTCCATTTGAGTTTGAACGTGCTTCTGCACTCCATGTAATATACAAAACCCATTCATATCGTGCAGTGCGTTCATACATTGCAGCTGCATAACAGCACTGCACTAGCGGTTGGGGAAAAAAAAAAAATAAGTGGGTGTTTCCCGACTGTGCTCCTATTATCACTGAAGTGCTCATCATTACTGTCTGCTCCACACAAATGAAACGCCAGCGACATCTTTTAGATGATGCTGACACTAGTAATGCGACTCGTTCGACTGATCTACAGCTCTAAAAACGTTTTATAGAGGCTCCAGAATGCGGCCGACTACAGCCCGAGTGCCGTTCTTACAGCACGCTGCGCAGCGCCGCCAGGCAGCTCGAACTCTGTGCGGAGAGCACGTGTGGCGAGGCAGTAGGCCTGCCTGAGTCCAGCACAGTCGGGGGTTAAAATGCACGTGTATTCCCTTGTCCATATGGTAGCAATGGTGCTCTGTTTGTTGTGCACTTTAATAAAAAACTTTGATATTCATGAACATGATACAAGCCAGAAAAGGAAGCTTCCATGTTCAGTCAACAAGGACATTCGCTTCTGAAACACCCACTACAAACAGTTCGAAAAACTCCCCCAGATCCTGGGCAATTATTATAGGATGAACCACCTGCACTTCCATCGCTGCAACTTTTACCTTGCTATTTACGATTGTCCTATTCAATTAATTTACAGACTAAAGTAGCTCTGACTGATGATTGAGAGACAACTAGCATGGAAATTCCATCTATAGACCACTTGAAGGAAAACCCCACAATAGACCGAAAATTGTAACTGGCCGAACATGGGGGCTTCAGCCTTCCACTGTTCTCAACCCCCATAAATCCCTGATCTGAACCATCCTCTGCTACACAAGTGTAGCTTGAATTTCTGCTCCTCTCAAATGTTTCGTGGCCTCGAGTTCCTAGAACACATCCTTTAACAATGAAACATTAATCAGTTCCTCTTGTTGTTGTAGTGATCTTCAGTCCTGAGACTGGTTTGATGCAGCTCTCCATGCTACCCTATCCTGTGCAAGCTTCTTCATCTCCCAGTACTTAATGCAGATGCAGCCTACATCCTTCTGAATCTGCTTAGTGTATTCATCTCTTGGTCTCCCTCTACGATTTTTACCCTCCACGCTGCCCTCCAATGCTAAATTTGTGATCCCTTGATGCCTCAGAATATGTCCTACTAACCGGCCCCTTCTTTTTGCCAAGTTCTGTCACAAACTCCTCCCCTATTCTGTTCATTACTTCATCATTAGTTATGTGATCTACCCATCTAATCTTCAGCATTCTTCTGTAACACCACATTTCAAAAGCTTCTATTCTCTTCTTGTCCAAACTATTTATCGTCCATGTTTCACTTCCATACATGGCTACACTCCATACAAATACTTTCAGAAACGACTTCCTCACACTTAAATCTATACTCGATGTTAACAAATTTCTCTTCTTCAGAAACGCTTTCCTTGCCATTGCCAGTCTACATTTTATATCTTCTCTACTTCGACCATCATCAGTTATTTTGCTCCCCAAATAGCGAAACTCGTCTACTACTTTAAGTGTCTCATTTCCTAATCTAATTCCCTCAGCATCACCCGACTTAATTCGACTACATTCCATTATCGTCGTTTTGCTTTTGTTGATGTTCATTTTATATCCTCCTTTCAAGACACTGTCCATTCCGTTCAACTGCTCTTCCAAGTCCTTTGCTGTCTCTGACAGAATTACAATGTCATCGGCGAACCTCAAAGTTTTTATTTCTTCTCCATGGATTTTAATACCTACTCCTCTTAGTTAACCATATACACACTCCCTTCCCTCTGTCAGAGCTCCTGTCCTCACCCCTCCATTCCACCCACATCCTAAGGCTTGGTTTGGGACCTCATTCTTGATTACCCTCTCCCTCAACTAGACACCAGCCCACGTAAAATCCATGCTACACACCACCCAAAAACATACATATCGCATCGTACCATTATCCCTGGCTGTCTACATAAACTCATGACATCATTCATCTGCATAAATATTCTAAACTATCAACAAATCAGTTTTTTATCTTTCATCCAACACGACTCACCATGTGTATCTTTCTTTTAAAAAAATACTCATTTGTAACGTCGTGTAAATTTTTGATCGCATTACATTTTTTTTTGTAAAAAGTTATTTTACACTAGTGCATATACAATACAGCTTTTCCTGCTTAAGACTTCTCGTAAGTCGCTTCATATCAGCTATGAGATATGACAATGTTTTTGCCTCATTTTAGCTTTGTAGGCTTACACGTTGCAAGTAAATCAGAATTAGACGCTAAATCTTTGCCTCACATGAATCACTTTCAAATATTTCTACTGTCTACATAGAAATGCGACAGTTTGCAAATAAACACAGACGTGAGGTACATCACTTTGGGAACAATACTAATCTTCCAGTATCATTTTCAAAAGTATAAACACCCCACCAAAAAGATAAAAGCACTTAACTTGATGAAAAAATGAGTAGAGAATTTTTTTGGAACTACAAAGTGAACAGTGGCTTCATATAGATGTACACTATCTTATCAAAAGTATATGGGCACCCCCTAAGTAATGTGAAACTGTCCACTAGATGTCACGAGTGGCGCACCTGCTAGAATAAAAGGAACTATAGAAGGTTTTGCTGGTAGAGAAGCATTAACACCAGCATGGGCTGATCAGGATTTAAAAAACATCAGACGCAATGGTTGAGCTATTCCTCAAAAGCCACACATTTCTGCAGTCAGTGCTAAACGATGCTTGGGGTGATTGGAAAAACGACACCACTGTCCAGAGGATGACTGGAAATGAATGATACAGAGTGATGAATCATGCTATGCCCTGTGGCGATCTGATGCAAAGGTTTGGGTTTAATGAGTGGCTGGAGAATACCTTGTGTGCGATTAGCGCCGCCATTGAAATACTGAGAAAGTTGTGTTATGATATGACGGCGTCTTTCGTGGTTGGCGTGTGGTCATGTTATTGCGCTTGATAAAACGCTACAAATGGAAGGATATGAACACATTACATATCATTGTGCATCGTGTACAATAGAGGAACAGTCTGGAGCCGTTAAATGATTTCATAACATAACAATAAAATCTGTCATAAAACAGCATCTTTGACGCAGTGATTTATTGGCAATAACATTCCTGGAATGGATTGACATTCCCATAGTCGCGACTTGAACCCAGTGAAACACCTTTTGAATGAATCAAAAGGTCGACTTCACTTCAGACCCCAGCACCCAACACCACTACCTTCTCTGATTTCAGCTCTTGAGGAAGTGTGGGTCGCTATTTAGATACCTCATTGAAAGTTTCCGTAGCAGAGTTCAAGTCGTCATAAAGCATAAAGACGAAGGGTTCATCAAGTAGGGGTAGGGTACAAGCTGGGGCAGCCTACATCGTGACCAGATCTTCCCAAAGTCAATGTCACCCACTCCCCCTCCCCAAACCAACTTCCCTCTCCTTTCTAGGTCGATTGATGTATAAATGGCGGGAAATTAAAAAAAATGGGGGTTGGTGTGTGATCCTAGTGGTCAGTAAAGATGGGACAGTCTGCATGGTTGCCAAATTTATCCAAGACGGTGGATATATCATCTAATTAGTATAATTTATGACCTAAAATGGCTGCCAAGGATTTTTCACCACCGCCAGTCCAGAATAGCTGTTTCAGCTTCCACAGAGCAGAACGCACAGCTGTTGAAATGTGCGATGCCTCACCACTGCTCTTTAAGCCACAGCTGTGTGGTTCCAGTGTACCACTGTTCTCCACCACTTACAATTTGACTGCCATCTGATCTGACTGTGTAAATAGAGGGATAGAACCAGATAGTGGCCGCCATGTAATAATAGAATTATATTCCTTTTAAAATGGTTTTATTTTCCCACCCAATCCCATCATTTAATGAGATTTTAAAGTTTAATAAGATGTGCAGTAATTGAAGCTCACTCATTGAGGTCATTGAAGAGATTTATACAAAAACAGAGTAGTTTCATTACTGTCCTTCCAGATTGGCTACATTACAGTGACTGCATTTGTGTAAGGATTTTGAGATACATGTATATGATATAGTGTGAACATTTTTTTTATTTGTTACCCTTTACAGTACTCACAATGCAGTTTATTAGGATGAGGTCCATCAATTGGACATTCTCCATCTGAATCAAAATGCTTATCACAATAATCATACACACATCAAAAAAAGTTTTGCATAACTTCGTTTCCTAGAGTTCCGGAACCCGTACAGAAGATTGGAATAGAGATCAACATAAACATAAATTCCGCCCTTTTTATTGCTCATGAAAACCACACAGGTAGTGGTCCAGGTTGCTGTACACAGCCGGCCGTGGTGGCCGCGCGGTTCTAGGCGCTTCAGTCCGGAACGGTCGCAGGTTCGAATCCTGTCTCGGGCATGGATGTGTGTGATGTCCTTGGGATGGTTAGGTTTAAGTAGTTCTAAGTTCTAGGGGACTGATGACCTCAGATGTTTAGTCCCATAGTGCTCAGAGCCATTTCAACCCTTTTTTTCCCTGTACACACCGATACTTCTAATACTCAGTAACACGACCTCTTGCATTGATGCATGCCTGTATTCGTCGCGGCATACTATCCACAAGTTCATCAAGGCACTGTTGGTCCAGATTGTCCCACTCCTCAATGGCGATTCGGCGTAGATCCCTCAGAGTTGTTGGTGGGTCACGTCGTCCATAAATAGCCCTTTTCAATCTATTCCAGGCATGTTCGATAGGGTTCATGTCTGGAGAACATGCTGGCCACTCTAGTCGAGCGACGTCGTTATCCTGAAGGAAATTCACAAGATGAGCACGATATGGGCGCGAATTGTCGTCCATGAAGACGAATGTCTCGCCAAAATGCTGCCTATATGGTTGCACTATTGGTCGGAGGACGGCATTCACGTGTCATACAGCTGTTACGGCGCCTTCCATGACCACCAACGGGTACTTTGGCCCTACATTAAATGCCAATCCTAAACAACAGGGTACCTCCACCTTGCTGCACTCGCTGAACAGTGTGTGTAAGGCGTTCAGCCTGATCGGGTTCTCTCCAAACACGTCTCCAACGATTGTCTGGTTGAAGGCATATGTGACACTCCTCGGTGAAGAGAACGTGATGCCAATCCTGAGCGGTCCATTCGGCATGTTGCTGGGCCCATCTGTACCGCGCTGGATGGTGTCGTGGTTGCAAAGATGGGCCTAGCCATGGACGTCGGGAGTGAAGTTGCGCATCATGCAGGGTTCCTCAGAGCCATAATCCGTAGTTAGCGGTCATCCACTGCAGTAGTAGCCCTTTGGGCGGCCTGAGCGAGGCATGTCATTGACAGTTCCTGTCTCTCTGTATCTCTTCCATGTCCGAACAACATCGCTTTGGTCCACTCCGAGACGGCTGAACACTTCCCTTATTGAGAGCCCTTCCTGACACAAAATAACAATGCGGACGCGATCGAACCGCGGTATTGACCGTCTAGGCATGGTTGAGCTATAGACAACACGAGCCGTGTACCTCCTTCCTGCTGGAATGACTGAAACTGATCGGCTGCCGGACTCCTTTCGTTTCATAGGCGCTTCTCATGCATGGTTTTATTGACGTCTCTGAACAGTCAATGTCTATCTTCAGATGTTCTGGGACCCGGGATGATGCAAAACTTTTTTGATGTGTGTATTTATAAATAAACACTTGAGTCTGTAATACTTGAGGTAACTTGTGAAAGCCTTGTAAAATATTACATAAAAATGGTGTCAGTTGTTTAGGAAATTGTATTCAAATTACAGCATTCTTCCAAAAGTTTTTATAAATTTCAAAAAGCAGCTTACACACTTTTTAGATTTAAGGCACTCGAACAAGGAATAATCATTAACTCTCTTGCCCTCCTATCAAATCCATAGTCTTCCAGTTGCAGCGTTGTGACATTTTCAGGAATAATATGTTCCAGTATACTAAAGGTGACAGGTCTTAGTAGATTTCCTGAAAACACCAACATCTTGCAGTTTTCATTCTCCTTTAGCAGTGAGTTAATGGATGAATTTAAAGTACTGAAAGATGCGTCAGTGTTCAGAACTTACAATATACGCTCCTTATCATCATTTAATTTAACAACTAATACTATTGCTCTGCACGTATCTGATTTAGGATCAAGTATCATAACCTTGTTCATTTGCAACAGTTTCTGTGGTGACGGCACGAGCTTCCAGTGAAGCTTATTAAAACTAGCTGAAAAAAAGCGTTTCCCCCGTTGCAAAAGACTTCTCAATAGGTGAACACAGCAGCACCACTCCCCTCCTCAACAGGTTTGTTGTATAAGTGAATACGGCAGTAGTGTATCTCAGTACTGCTATTTTCTTTTTTGTGCAGGCGAGGTGAAGCCGAAGCCGTCACAGGCACCCAATGTTTTAAACAACCGTGACAAGAAACACATCAGTACCAGCATTATGTCGAATCATTTCCAGCCCAGTACTTGTTTTTGAAAATCCTTGATACAGTGACATGAAAACGACATTATCCTTGGAGGGGTGGATCTGTTTCTGTGATGCTTTAGTGCAAATTACTGCGATGTTAAGTGTAAGTGCTCAAACTCCCTCCTTGATATTAGCTGATCATAGTATCTCTGCAAGGGACTTCCCACAAATGGTTCAACTTTTTAACGATAAAGAACGCACTAATCTGCAAGGGCATACATTTAAAAACTTAATGTATACCAGTTACATTATCCAGCATGCTCTAGACCAACGATATTCAGAGTGCGCTCCGAGCAGCATCTTGGCTCCACAACCCTTTTCGAGGGCTCCAGCAAAATAATATCAACCTAAAGAACAAAGCGCATCCAGTCTCCTCGCACACAGAGAAAAACAACTCTTATAAATAACGTATCAATGTTGGTTTTATAGAAGTTATTTCTTCTCTTAGTGAATAACAGCCGAAAATGAGGCGATAAGCAGCGTAATAAATATACAGTAATGCTATGATAAAAACTAGTAACAAAAGGATTTTGGATTGTACAAGTAGGTATGTGGTGACTCAATGCATTACATTTATCGTTTCCCATGTACCCCTTGGAGAGGAGTCTCTGGGATGTGGAAAGAGTCGAAAGTTTTTTTTTATACTCAGAATCATGGCTATTGTACAATTCTAATGCAGACAGAGTTATTAGCTATAATCCTTGTGGAGATATTCATAGATGAAGTAGAAGGAGTTCTTTAATTCACTCTGAGACCGATCTTTATCACTTACAAGACCTTTGATATGCTCTGGTAAGTTATTTAATATATGAATACCCATGTATTTGACTCCTTTTTGTACCAATGTTAAGCTTTTATAGTCCTTATGCAAATTGTTTTTGGTTCTGGTATTATAAACATGTTTTGCACTATTTTGTGTAAAAAGAGACATTTTGGAAATGACAAAGGACATCAATGTGTATATATACTGAGAAGTAGTAGTTAGAATACAAGGTTTCTTAACGAGGTCTCTTCATGATGATCTAGGACTGACACCAGATATAATTCTAATTACTCGTCTCTGAATTTTGAAAAATATGATTCCATAACTCATTAGTGAATGGAAGTATGCCGAATAAACTAATTTCTTCATTTTTAAATCACCTATTTCTGCTAACATGCGTACAGCAAATGTAGCTGAACTAAGGCGTTTCATTAAGTCTAGAGTGTGAGTTTTCCAATTTAGGTTGTGGTCAATTTGTGGCCCTAAAAATTTGACACTGTCTACAGCTTTAATTTCGTTGTTTGAATACATTATACTTATAGGGTCAGGTATTCTTTGTGAGGTACTGAACTGTATGTACTGGGTCTTTTGTCAAAATTTAGTGACAATCCATTTGCTGTGAACCACCCATTGATACTTACAAATATTTCAGTAGCTGATTGCTCAGTGAGATCACAGGTACTACTTTTTATACTAGTAGTTGTATCATCTGCAAATAAGACAAAATTTGCGTTTTGTGACACTGTGTACATGTCACTACACAGTACGCAGCGCCCATGCTGGTGCTTTCTCCCTCTCTCCCTCTCAGTGTGTGCTGTCTCACGTACACATACTGCGAACAGTCCACTATGCTCTCTCCATCTCTCTCTCATCCCTGAACATCTTGAATCGCCTTCAGGTATTTCGTCACTTCGCCGTCTGTGTTTCACCATCTGGGGCTACTTAAACCCACACCACACAGCGCAACTTACAATTCTTGCTCGAGTTTGCGACCGCAACACACAATCCAATTCAGCATAGCGAATCTGCGCACTCGGATCACAGTAAATTTGATTCGTGTTTATTATTGATTATAGTTGTAAAATTCAATATCTTATGGTGATATTATTCTATGCTAGTCGTATTATAAAATTAAACTGTTGATTTTGAAAACAGAATGGAGTGTTGGCTTAAAGGTGTTGCAACAAAATATTGTGCTTGAAGCTCAAAGGCGGTTTGCTTGGAAAATGCGGCTACATCCGCAAAGATTTCCGATCAACACTATATGATGTTAAAGAAGGTCATGCAGCTCCATGGTTTCAAGCAGTAATATACCTAACGACTCACTGAAGGTGCAAAAAAAATGTAATGAATCTTATATCAGGTTCAGATTGTTGATTCTAATGGCTTATCTTTGTGTATATTATGTAGCAAACTAAGACGTGCCGACATTTAGAAACTATATACTCCAAGTGCAAAGCTAAGTATGAAGAACTTATTATATGTAAGAAAGAACGGTTATTAAGAAGTAAAAAAAAACCATGAAGAATGCTACCCAAACTGTGAATGAACAATCCATGGGCGTATCATATTTGGTCAGGTACCGTATTGTACAAGCGTACGAAGTGCACACTGTTGCTGAGAATAAAAAAAAAAATCAATGTGTGGCAGACATAACACAATGTACGCTTGATTAAACATCTGCAAAGCATCTTTTACAGTGCAACTTTCGAACAACTCTGTTTCGCGTCGAGATCGCAGACTGTATCAAACAACTAACAGTTGGTCACCTTCAACACGACAAATTCGTCTTGCAAATGGGTGAGTTGATTGATGTTGATGGACTGGCCTTCTTGTTAATAATTATACGATGTCCATGTAAACATTCACTCGAAGAAGACTTGCTTATGTGTACATTGCTGCCAACTATCATTATCGGAAAAAAAAGTTTTAACACCGTCATCACTAGTGTTCTGCCAAAAGGCATGTTTTCACACGGTAGTTCTCCAGGCTGTCCGGTCTTCTGCCATCCTCTTCAGGTCTGCATAATTTCCTCTTTCCTTTATGTCGCCTATCATCTTGTATCTCCTTCTTCCTCTCAGTTTTCTCCCACAAACCAAACCTTCCAAAGCATCTGCTAGCAAGCACACCCTTCTCAATGAATGTCTCAACCAGTTCTTTTTCCTTTCTCTTACAGCCTTCAGCAGACATCTTCTCTGACCAACCCTTTCCAATACTCTTTTATTACTCACTCTATCCATCCAGCTTACTCTCTCCATTCTCCTCCACATCCACATCTCAAATGCTTCTAACCTTTTTTAATACTCTCGTCTCACCGTCAATGTTTCTGCCCCATATAGTGCCACACTCCAGACAAAAAAAAATTGCCAAGCCTTTTCCTTACACCTTTACCTAATTTGTCACATAAGATTCTCCTCTTTCTGTTGAATGCCTCCTTCGCTATGGCAATTCTAGTTTTCACCTCCTGGTGACATCTCAAGTTATCAGTTATTGTGCTTCCAAGATATTTAAATACACTTACTTGGCTAATGGTAGATCTATTTTAATATTGGACAGTCTGCGTCTTGTACTGATGACCGTACTCTTTGCTTTTGCTGTGTTTATTTGCATCCCATATTCCACACAAGCTTCATTAAAATCTTTCAATAAGTTATGCACTGTCCGCTCACTTTCTGCCACTAATACCATGTCATCAGCAAATCTTATACATTCTATTCTCTTTCCACCAATACATACATATTCCTCTTTTCCCATCTAAGCCTTTCGCAATAATCTCTTCAAGGTATGCGTTTAACAACAGTGGGGAACGGCAACAACCGTGTCTAACACCTCGTCAAATGCTTCCTTCTGACATTTCATTTCCAATCCTTAACACGATTAATATTTTTTTTTTTTAAATTAACTATCTCGGTTGTCACGACTGTGTCGATATTTGTACAGTTGGGACCAACACAATGTCTGGTAAAATAGCAGGAGCGGTATCACTAGCAAAAAGTACAGCATGAAGCGTTTATTATGGTTTACAAAATAATAGCAGGTGACTGTCACAATCAACATGTGCCTACCAGCAACCCGATTAAAAATTAATGAATTACTGTGCTGATAAACCTCTTACGTTATTTGATTTTCAAACAGCTGAGCAAAACTGAACGGACTCAGACATTTCTCTCTTTACTTATTGTGATTGTCACTAAACTGACACACAATATTTTTAGCGCAACGCAATCTGACCTTTAATAATCCCTACAAAAGAATGTCCCTGACTAACAATAACCTATACCTTTCATGAATCACTTACCTCACAAAAATCTTCATTACTCCAACTACTGCAATACAGTGAGCGCCAATACTGCCAGCTAAATAAAAGATTCTAACTACTGAAGTCACTAACTACTGATAGGCATAGTTAGCAAATGAAAGATTTTTATAAAGAACGAACAATGTATTTACCTTAATAGTGTTCAAAAGTCATAATATATATATATATATATATAGCAGTTCATGACATCCATTCTTACAAATTTACTGTCTCTGATGGACACACGTCCAAATCATCCGCTCTCAAAACTCCGCCATCTCTCTCTCCACATCCACTACTTCTGGCGGCTCACCTCCAACTGCGCAACGCTATGCGCTGTTCACATCCAACTGCCCAACACTACAATAGTGAATGTTCCAACAATGCCAACCAGCTACAGACTGCACACAGCACAGCCAGTGATTTTCATATAGAGCACTACGTGGCGTTACCAGCATAAAAACCTAAACAGCCTGCTTACAATTGTGACAGTTTTCTTCCATTAATTTACAAAGCATGTATTGCCATTCTGATGTCTGCTATTAAGACCAGGCATCTTCAGTGTAGCTTCAGTAGTTCAGGTTTGAGAATGAACAGCTGTTTCTAAACTAATCGCCAAACATATCTATCGCAACTGTGACAGATTTGTTAATAAACACTTGATGATATATTCTAAGAAAGGTTGTTGGTCCTGCTTCAACAAAATGTTGAAACTGGAAATAAAGTAAAGCACCGAAGTATAGTTCCAGCCATTGTATCCTGCGTAGACAAGCACTCCCGATAAAGAGGATGCCGCCAAATCTAAAACTGGTTTTTGATGAAGCAGCAGAAATAGTTACATTAAATCACGCCGTCTTCAGTGCCGATTGTTTTCAGTATATGGGAGCAAACATAAAACACAGTAAGACCTTAACAACATTATTCGAACTAAGAGCTGAATTATCAGGAGCGATCACAAATTTCCGTACTAAGGTCTCACAGACGATAATCGGTACGACAACCAGGGAAAATCGCCATAAGCACAGGTCGAAGATACCTGTTCAGAAAACACCGTGTCCCTCTGCGTAGAGAAACCAGTGACAGCCTGCTACATGTACTCGTCCGACAGGAATCGTTGACCATTCGAAGGCTTTTTTAAGGTACGAAGGCGTGATAATCATATGGGGAGAGACCAGGACTATAGTGCTGATGCTCTAGTGCCTTTCATTTGATGTGGAGCGAGTCCTGAGTTACATTTGCAATACGGGGACGTGCATTATCATGAAGCAGCAGCACCCCTTTTTGCGCACCATCCCACAACTGTGGTTTTCGACACACACATTGCCCCACACACATTTCTAATTCCACGATGGATGTCTACTGGTGTTTGTCCGTCAGCTGCCAAGAAAAGAATAAGAGCACGTTGGCCCTCTTAGGACACATTTCGTAATAACGTCGCCTCAGTTAACGCTTCCGCATTCTCTGCACACACGTCGGAAAGACACGAATGGCACACTTATCCCTTGCCTAGATGTCAGTATTTATATACAAGGGTGAGTCAAATGAAAACCTTAAATTTGTAATAACAAATCGAAATTTCGCACCGTTATCCTGTAAGCTGGTAAGCGTGCCACAAACAGCGTGCAGAATGGCCTGTAGGTGGCAGCATGGTGCAGATGCACACATACCGTCGCAGTATAAGTATAAAGATGGCCGCCCCACTTGCGACTTGCACCAGGGAAGAACAGCGTTCTGTTATTCGGTTTTTGTGTGGTGAAGGTGCGAAACCTATTGAAATTCATCGACGAATGAAGGTTCAGTACGGTGATGCATGTTTGTCACAGCAGCAAGTCTACAAATGGAGTAGGAGGTTCGAAAATAGGTGTGACTTCAGTGGAAGATGCTCCTCGTCCAGGTCAGGCGCAACGAGTTGTGACTCCACAGAACATTGCAGCAGTTGAAGCCATAGTGAAGGAAACCTGCCGAGTGGCGCTGAATGACATTGCAACATGTTTACAGATTAGTCATGGGTCAGCACACCACATTGTGCACGATGTGCTCCAGTTTCCCAAAGTGACTGTAAGATGGGTGACATGGCAGCTGACTCCTGAAATGAGAGAACGACGTGTCGATGGTTGTGAAGAACTTCTTCGGCGCTTTGAACGAGAAGGTGATGGTTTCCTTGCAAGAATCGTTACTGGGGACGAAACCTGGCTTCACTTCCACCAACCGGAAACGAAGAGAGCGAGCAAGGAATGGTGCCATTCCTCATCACCAAAACCAAAGAACTTTCGAACAGAACCATCAGCAGGGAAGGTTATGCTGACTCTCTTTTGGGACGAAAAAGGCGTCATTTTGGAGCATTACATGCCTAGAGGGACCACTGTCACCAGTGCATCTTACAAGGATCTCCTAAAAAATCATCTGTGACCTGCAATCAAATCAAAGCGACGTGGATTGCTGTCAGCAGGTGTCCTTTTGCAACATGACAATGCAAGGCCCCACACTGCTCATACAACAGTTGCAACAATCACAGACCTGAATTTTGAGTGGTTTCTTCATCCACCATACTCACCAGACCTTGCCCCAAGTGATTTCCATATGTCTGGACCACTCAAAGACGCAGTGGGAGGAAATAAGTTCTGTTCTGATGAAGAGGTACGCCACACGGTGCATGAGTGGTTGCGGGGACTAAAGGAATTTATGCAGTTTGTAAGAGCTGGAGGACCTGCATTGAGCGTGAGGGGGATTATGTTGAAAAGTGATACAGCTTTGTACCACTTCTGCACAATAAATAATATTTAAAAAACTATTTAAAGTTTTCATTTCACTCACCCTCATACCAACAGCGGTGTCATGTTACATTGCATATACTCTACAGCAACGCCCTGGAATGGAAACTTTTTAATCGCCCCTTATACAGGCTCTCCTGACTTACTTTTTTTAAAGTTGAAAGACCGTTTAAGTGATGCGACTTGGTTGCTCGGACTAGCTTTTTTTGGAAGATATATTAAGAAAAAAAATTATGAATGAAATCTGTCTTTAGAAGGAAAACAAATAACAGTTTCCAGTACTAATAAAAAAATAACTACCCTACAAATTTATTCCTTTTTATTTTTTGTGCTGGCAAGAAAGAACTAGAAAACTTTTTAACACTGAATGTCTTCGTTGTTTTTAGATGTATTTTCCTACAGAGCAGAATCCAAAACTGCAAATGAATTCATGCGTTCAAAGTCACATTGTACCGAATTTGCAGATGCCAGAAAATAAACTAGAAGAAACGTTTGAATCCAAATTAGAAATGACATCAGATTCAACCATGGAGTCATTGCTCAAAACAATGCCACCTGATCATTTTTTATGCAGGGTTCGTGATAAATATCCACAATTTGCTACACAGCCTCTGACTGCCCTTCTCCCGTCCCCATACGAGGAGCGTTCAAGAAGTAATGAACACATTTTGGTTTCATTTGGGATTCTGATACACCATGTTATTACCCACTCTTTTGGTTACAAAATCCTATTTTTCGACATAATCTCCGTTCAGTGCGACGGCGTTGTGCCACCTTACTGGGAGGGCGTGTATGCTCAAATGACGCAATTACTGGTCGACGTCAGATCCAACGGCTTGCTGCATCAGTTACCTCCCCATCATCCACGTACTGCTTCCCATGGGGTGCATCCTTCAGTGGACCAGACAGATGGAAGTCGCCAGGTACGTGATCTGGACGAGGACGAACAGTCCAGCGAAGTTTTGCGTGCTCTTTTCGTGTGTGCAGACTTGTGTGAGGCCTTGCATTGTCATGGAGAAAGATAAGTTCCTTTGCATTTTTGCGGTGACGAACACGCTGGCGGCGAGGAATCCAGCGGGCATACGCTTTTGGGCTCCGCAACTGGTGGACAGGTCTATCAGTACCACCAACAGCGAGGAGTTTGTTGTGATCCATGTTTGATTGTGAGATTGTCCTCACAGTCCACCATTGCAGCAGTCACAGCTGTGTGCACCCGGCTGGCACGCGAGGGATTCGACGGGTTTATGCGACTTTGTTGTGATGATGACCCACGGTGCTTTTGTTCACTTCCAGGTCTCCGGGACATTCTGCAAATGCCTATGAACGTCTGCGATGCTCTGGTTTTCTACTAAAGGAAACTCAATGACAGCTCTCTGTTTGGAACACACTTTTGTTACAGAGGCCATTTTGTAGGTTACTTATAGCGCCGCCATCTATCAGAACTTCATGAAACTAAAGGGGCTGGAGCAGAAATATTCCTCTATGTTCCACAACAAATTACGGATTTTTTTTCAACCGAAACTGGCTGAGGAAAAAATGTGTTGCATTACTTATGGAACGCCCCTCGTACTTGTGTGATAAGGCTTCTCAGCACATGCAGCTACATACACAAAATACCGCAATAGACTGGATGTTGAATCTAACATGTGTCTTCAACTCTCTTTTCTCACTCCTAACATCAAGCAATTCGTCAAAATTTAAAAAAAAAAAAATAAACAGCATACCTTCGATTAAGTTGAAACTAATGGAAACTATTTTAACAATTTACAGTGGAATCAATACTGTGTTGTTTCTGTATTGTATTATTATGTGTTTTTTGTATATTGTTGCAGAAGTCAGTAGTGTATACTGTAGCTATTTTTGTATGATTTTCATTAAATGAGTATAATTAAACACATCGGGTCTTGCTTATGTTAGAGTTCCATAAAATATTTAGCAATTCGATTGAATTCTGTCACTAGAAAAGTTTGTGAGCGACCGACTTAACTGGCAGTAAAATATATACAATTGTATGACAAACTCCACGAATTTGGTGGAATGAAAAGCATATTGAGCCATCAGCTTCTTTCTTAACTGGTTTCAGTTTTAGTAACCATCATCATGGAGGAAAAGCTGCACATCGATGGGTCATAAATACATTAAATTCAAACAGGATACAGTTGTATGTCCAGCACAAACTTGCTTCATAATACTCTCCAAAACACTATGGTACATGAAAATAGGAAAGTGCATATTAGACGTCTCTTAGGTGTTAACAACTAAGCTGAGCAAATATGTACCGGGCATACAGTTGTATTCTGAATTTTATATATTTTTGATCCATCAATGTATACCTTTTCGTCCATGATAACGGTTACTAAAACTGAAACCGATCGAGAATAAAGGTGTATAAATACAGCTGGTGATTCTCAATGCTTTTCTTCAAATACTTGACAGCCGTAAATAATTCCTATTAAGAGTTCAATTTGGTGGAGTTAGTGCGCTAAACTCAGCATCCAACAGAAGAACACGTGCTGTGCGTCAATTTATGAAAGTATGTATGAAGCTGCCCTGCCAGATGTAGACACAGAACTACTTTCTTCAAATGGTTCAAATGGCTCTAAGCACTATGGGACTTAACATCTAGACTTAGAACTACTTAAACCTAACTAACCTAAGGACATCACACACTGCCTGAGGCAGGATTCGAACCTGCGACGATAGCAGCAGTGCGGTTCCAGACGGAAGTGCCTAGAAGCATTAGACCACAACGGCCGGCTCTACTTTCTTATTTAAGAAAGTGCAATATTACAGGTAGGAGTTTATAAATAAAAAAGCATAAGAGCCACATGTTTGTTACTTCTTTGTCTGTAACATGCCTTGTATACTAATGTAGACATATATTCATCACCATGGCTGAGTGGATGACACACTTTCATCACATAGAAACTGACTGGTCCTGAAATACTACTGAAAGCCAGAAGAAGAAGAATGTTATACACTTTCCTGATAAGATACGTATTATCTCTCCATGCTTATCGTCAAATATGTGGAGTCTAGGAAGGTTGCTTAGTCAGTTCGCTAGACAAACAATTCAAACAAATCGTATTAATGAGTTTTATTACAAAATGAACAGTTACAATACTTAACTTTGCAATTACAAAGATGAGTCGCAAGCAAAGGGCGACATACAAAATAATGAATCTCCTTCAGCATAAACATTCCAAGTCTGAGCTACATAGAGTGTACAAGCGAAGTAATGAGCGTTGACGCTTCTATCCAGGTTGCTAGTCTTGGGGTTACTATTCAAGTGGGCCGTCGCCAGGTGGTCGCGGTGCTTATGTCTTCTCCACAAAGGGGCCGCTATTGTCGCGTTGTTGTCCTGGAAAGGGGTCAGTCAGCGTACGACTGGCTGACGTCTTCTCAAAGTCATCTCTTCTCTCTCGCTCCCAACTGGCGTGCCGGCACTTGACTATACGTTGTAACAATATGAGTGATAATTGACAGTCCATCTAGCTGCAGCAAGAAAAATGTTATTGTATGGGATTTGCTTCGAGTATGTTTATGTGTTCTCAAAAATTTTGTTTCAGCCCAAATACCATGTATTACAGGAGATACTGCTTGGAATCGATGGTGTAACATACACTGCATCCATCAAAAGCAGTAATATCCCGTAACTGGTATGAGTAAAGTTGGATACTGTGTTCACATTTCACAATGTTGTTGTGAAAAACCAGGATCAAATACAGGAGTATTTCTGTTTCAGTCGTTATATTGGTGTTGGCATCTATTATTTGAGTCAACCATATTCTAGGATATAGAAACAATTCCTAAGGAATAAAGCAAACGTTATTAAAGATTTCAAACAAGACAATATGAATTTAAAACAAATGTATCAAGCACATGTAGGAACTGACAAAACATTCAATGAATTTAGAATTATATGCGGAGGTTACCAGAATCATACACAGTAAGGGCTTTTGATTATTAATAAAACAACATTCTATGACAAGCGATATAGACGAATCATCCGAGAGTTTCTTTTCAAAAGATGGTGTACCAATACACTGGGGTGACAAAAGTCACAGGATAACGATATACACATATGAAGATGGCGGTAGCATCATGTACACACAAGGTATAAAAGAGCAGTGCACTCAGGTGGTTCACGTGGAAAGGTGATTATGGCCACACGACACGAATTAACAGAATTTGAATGAGGAGTGGTAGTTGGAACTAGACGCATGGGACATTCCATTTCGGAAATGGTTAGGGAATTCAGTCTTCCTAGATCCACAGTGTCTAAAGTGCACCGAGAATACTACATTTCAGGCATATGTCGAAACCTACCGTGAAATGTTTTACACAGGAAGAAGACAACGAAAGAAATGTACTGCCTAAATTGTAGCTGCTTAGAGGCACTTCACGTATTAAAAAACGAAAAAAGGTGAAAATTGCCATATTCGTAGTTCGCCAGGGGGCTGTAAAAATATACACCACTAATGACGCTGTAGACACACACACAGCCGAGCTCGGCGGTTCATTTGTAAACAGGAAACACGACACAACCCGATCATAATTTGTAAAGGACGTGTCTCTAGCACTACAGTACACACTTAATATTCTCTCGAATTAGCCACTCAAGTAACATCTATTACAAATTATATAAGGGGCGTTCGAAAAGAAACGAGCCGAAGTCCGGAATTCGCAAACCGGTGACAGGTGGGTAATATCGTGGTTTGGTTCCAACCAGAGCGTGTAGGTACACAGTCTGTCGCTAGAGGGCACGCGTGCACGTTACGTGACTATACAGAGCTAGCAGTAGCATGCATCAATCGTTGAACTCTGCCAGTCATATGGTTATGCTGACGTTCTTCTTTAACCAATATGGCCCCCTTCTGATTCACTTCCTGCAGCATGAGACAACAGTGAATGCCCATTGTGACTCTTAAACCCTGACCACCTTCCGCCAAACGATTAAATAAAAAGGACCGAGCAATCTGACCCGTGGGTCGGTAGTGACTATCTCCCTGTCCTTCCCACCATCTCCTCTACCTGTCCCGCCACTGCAGCCACCCGCCCAACTGCCCCTCCAAAGTCTGTCCATGACTACCACCGTGCCAATTGGGATGCCTACCGGGAATCCATTGCCTTACAGGTCGAATGCCACCCCCTCACTTTCCGCCACCCTGATATCACCCATGCCTCTTCCTTCCTTCAGAAGACCATCACTGACGCTGTGGAGGCTCATGTACCTACCAAACTCATCCACCCTCACCGCCCTACGCTTCCTCCACAGGCCGTCCTTCTTCTGCGTGAATCCCGCAGGCTCTACCACTCCTTCCTCCACACTCGTGACTGGGATACTCTCACCCGCCACCGGCAATTACAGCGACGTATCCGGAACCTCCTTACAGCAAAGAAACGCCGGGACTGGCGTCAGACATGCACACGCCTCAACTCCACCATCCCTGTCAACTCCTCCAAGTACTGGTCAGCCTTCCACCGCCTTACTGGTAGCCATCCCACCCCACATTACCCCATCCTCCATGACGATCGCCCCTTTCCTGACAACCTCAGTAAGGCTAACCATTTTGCTTCCCACCTATCCGAGGTCTTCTCCATTCCTGACGATCCCCATTTTGATTACTCCCTCTCCCCCACCGTTCTTGACCGCACTGACACCTCTGTCCCCCCACTCGCCCCTAGCTTCCAGTACTTGGATCGATTACCTCACTCCGACATCAACACTCCCATCACCATGCAAGACATCACACTCGTCCTCCGCTCCAAACGCAACACCGCCCCTGGTCATGATGGTGTCACCTACCATCACCTCAAGGAATCCCCTCCATCCTTCCTGTCTGTCCTTGCTACCCTGTACAATGTCCTCCTCTCCACTGGATTTTACCCTGACCTGTGGAAGACTTCCCGTGTCCTGCTGTTCCCTAAGCCTAACAAACCCCCCTCTGCTACATCTTCCTATCGTCCCATCTGCCTCACCTCCGTGTTCAGTAAGGTCTTTGAGGCCATCCTCTCTCGCCGTATCCACCGCCACGTTAACCAGCACCACCTCCTTCCTCTTACCCAATGTGGCTTCCGGCTTTCCTTCCCTGCTGACGACCAGCTCCTTAACCTTACCCATCTTCTTTCCCTCCAACTTAACTCCCGTCGCTGTGCTATCTTTGTTTCCCTTGATCTCCAGAACGCCTATGACCGTGTCTGGCATCCCGGGCTCCTTTTCAAACTCCAGACCTATGCTCTCCCCATCAACTTCGTCCGTCTCGTTGCTTCCTTCCTCTCCCATCGTCCCTCCTATGTGACTATCCACAATTCCAACTCCTGTACTTTCTACCCCTCTGCCGGTGTGCCCCAAGGTTCTGTCCTTTCCCCTCTCCTCTATCTCCTGTACACTGCTGATATGCCCAAACCTCCCCCTCCTGTTCATCTTCTCTAGTTCGCTGATGACACCGCCTTCCTAGCCCTTTATCCTACCCTTCAACGGTCCCAACATACCCTCCAAACCTATCTTGACCAATTCACCGCTTGGTGCAACCAGTGGTTCCTCCGTGTTAATCCCTCCAAGACCCAGGCGATCATCATAGGCCGCATCACCCGCTCCTTCCGCCTCCATGATTTCTACCTCACCATTTACGACCGTCCTATCCACCTCACTCCTACCCTCAAATACCTTGGCCTCACACTCGACTGCCACCTCACCTGGACTCCCCATCTCCTTACCATCCAAAACAAAGCTCACAACCGCCTCCGCCTCCTGAAACTCCTGTCCGGCCGGACGTGGGGTCTGCATCCTTCCACCATCCTTCACACCTACAAATCCATGATCCGCCCCATCCTTTGTTATGCCAGCATCGCTTGGATTTCCGCCCCTCCCCGGTTCTATAAAGCCCTCCAAATTCTCGAACGCCATGCACTCCGCCTCGCCTTCCGCATCCGCCTTCCATCCCCCACGCGCTTCCTCTATGACCTCATCCCCTTCCCCCACCTTCTCCTTTTCCTTGAACACATCCGCACACTATATATTGTCCGCCGCCTTGATCCCCCTCACCCCCTGGTGTCTCCCTTCCTCTCCACTCCCAACCAGTTGCCGCGCCTTTACCGTTGTGTCCCTCCCTCTCTCCATCTCCACACCCTCCATCTCCTTTCCCAACACAACTTCCACCGTCTACCCCTCCCGGATGATGAGCTTCGCCCTGACATCTACCCTTCCTACCAACTCTAACCCCCTCTTCCTGCCTCCTCCTCAGGGCCCCCTCTCCCCCCCCCTCCCTCCTTCTGAGCGGATTTCCCCTCCTACTCCCCCTCCATCTCTTGTGCCTTCTTTCAGTGTCTCTGCGCTCCCTCCTGCCCTGTCTTCCCTTTTCCTCTCCCGCCCCATGTGTCTCCTGCCTCTTCGTGAACCCACGGTTGCCCCTCCTCTCTTCATCCCGCCGCTTCCCCAGCTGCCCCATGCTCTCCCCTCCTTTTCCATCCTCTCTGACCTTTCCCTCGGCGGGTCCCGCCTGGTAGTTTTATTCTTCGTCGTGTGTGTGCTCGAAGTGGGTTTTAAGTGGGTTTTAAGTGGGTTGTTTCGGAGTGTTTTTAATACTGTGGCCAACTCTAACCTGTGCATGTGCATCCAGTGTCTTCTCTGTGTTTTAAGAATCGCCAACTGTGTTTTATAACTTTCTGGTGACTTTTTTAACTGTCCCCAATGAACGTCTACGTGTCAGTGTATTTTTACCTCCATTTTCTCCCCTTACTCTGTTTTATGTTCCCCTTTTTATCTCCTTATGTATGTATTATTTTATTCTTGTTTTAGTTGTCATGTCACTCGGCTGAAGAGCGGCGGATTGTGCTGCTGACAGCACAATAACGAAAAAAAAAAAAGAAACTGACCCGTGGGAATCCCTCCAAAACCCAGGGATCATTGTAGGCAAAACCACCCCTTCCTTCCGCTTCCTCGATTTCTATCTATCTATGGCCGTCCTATCGCCCTCACTGTTGGTCTTGAAAGAAAGCATGTACATTATTGCATAACAAGATACATACACACCCCCTCCTCCTCTCTTGGCAGGTCCCCGGACTCGTACACGCTCAGTGGACATTCGCGCGCCGGAGATCATCGCCATCAGTGTCTCGTGTGTGTGCCTTCGTATTTGTGTTTAGTGTTCTTTCGCCGTCACGCCCCACCGTTCACCTGTGCCGTCGCAGTCGTCCGTGTTTTGTGTGCCGTGTCAACAGGTTTTAGTGTTTTTTTCTTGTCCAGCGTGAACGGCTTCGTGTATATTGTTTTCCGTGTCTACAGTTTTTTACCCGCCATTTGTATTGTATCATCTGTACCTCCTTTATGTCTTATATTGTACCACTCGTGGCTGAAGAACAGCGTACTATGCTGCTGACAGCCCACCTTTGTACAAGGTGTTTAAAATAACAATAAAGAAAAAAAACTGACCCGTGGGGTCATTCTCCTCCACGACAATGCAAAGCCTCATACTGCCAACACAGTCGTGGCACTCCTGCAGAAATTCAAATGGGATGCTCTCAGCCACCCTCCACACAGTCCGGATCTCTCTCCCTGTGATTACACAACTTTTGGTCCCCTGAAAAAGGCTCTGAGGGGCAAACGATTCACCTCTGACAACAACGTCCAGCTGTACGTGCTGAACTGGTTAACATCGCAGCCCTGGGAATTTTATGAGACAGCCATTTACCGCCTTGTGTCACAGTGGGACAAGTGTCTCAACAGCCAGTGTCAATACTTCTAACATACAGGTACTGGTTTCTGTAATTATGCCTCCTGCTTGTATCTTTTTGATTGCCCCTTACAATTTGTTTTTTGCAGTACTGGTAAGTATTGACAGTACAGATAAAGCTGAATTAATATTTATTATGCTTTCGTAAGGCATGCTTGCTGACAGTAACTTTTTTTTCTTCCAATTTCAAGTAATGTGGAATCCAATTAACGTTCTCAATTTAGCAATAATGAAATATGAAGAACGTGGTTTCCAGCAGAAATCACCGACTTCTCCTGAGGACGTACATATGTCATTTGTTAGTTGATCTCCTTGACATTCATTCGAATGATATCGACATTTCGTGAATTGTGGTTCGGACGACGTCAGTTGTAACAGTGCTGACGAATAGCTTCCAGGACTTACAAAAAAATAAAAAATAAAAAAAAAAAATAAATAAATAAAAAATAAAAAAAATAAAAAAGAGTACTGAAACAGCTTTCAGCGACAAAGAGAAGGTAGTGAAATATGAGGGTAATCCCAAAAGTAAGATCTCCTATTTTTTTATAAGTACATAGAACTGTTTATTTCTACAATGGCAATGGTTTACATCAGTTTACAGATTGAACAGTTAGCTGTTTTTCGACATAATCACCATTTCTGTCGATGCGTTTTTGTAGACGCTGTGGCAGTTTTTGTATGCCCGTGTCATATCAGCTCGCCGCCATGCTGTTCAGAAAGTTATGAACCTTTCCTTTCACCTCGTGGTTGGAGCTGAATCGCTTTCCGTCCAATGTTCTTTTAACCTAGGGTACAGGTGATAGTCACTGGGCGCCAAGTCAGGACTATAGGGTGGGTGGGTGATTATGTTCCACTGAAACTGTTGCAGGAGCGCAACGGTATGCCGAGCGATCTGTGGGCGAGCGTTGTCATGGGGAATGTGTACGCCCTTGCTCAACATTCCTCTTCTCCGGTTCTGAATTGCCCGTTTGAGCTTTTTCATAGTCTCACAGTACCTGTCAGCGTTAACTGTGGTCCCAGCGATTCAGCTCCGACGACGAGGTGAAAGAAGAGGTTCACAACTTTCTGAACGGCACGGCGGCGAGCTGGTATGACATGGGCATACAAAAACTGCCACAGCTCCTACAAAAATGCATCGACAGAAATGGTGATTATGTCGAAAAACAGCTAAATGTTCAATCTCTAAACTGATGTAAACCATTGTAGAAATAAACAGGTCTATGTACTTATAAAAAAACAGGAGATCTTACTTTTGGGATTACCCTCGTAGTATTAAGCGTAGGAGGTGAAAAGCGTTTGAAGTCACGCAGTGTGCAAAGGCATTTTCGTTTCATAAAATCGGAACGGGAACTGTACAAATGGAAGAATGAATTACATGAAATAAGAAATATACGCCGAACGGAAACTCGAAACTACCTGAATGAAAAACTGTTCGAAAGATTTACCGATGGAGATCTACGAGACTGGGCCCTCCGAATTGAACCTGACATGAACATTGCTGATTTCCAGGCTTCGTCGACTGGCTACTCAGGTTCAAGAAATCGTACAGAATAGGAGGTCGGAAAATTACCAAGTTTACGTTACGTAAACGTGCAGAGCAGCTGCCAGTGATAGGCAACCAGTGATAGACGGTGCTATAATGAAATTCACAGCTGACGTAAAGACAAAACTTACTGTAATCCCCGCAGCTGCTGTTTATAACGCTGATCAGCCAGGTTTCGTGAAAGAACTGCGTGCACATCGCACTTCATCATATCGGGGTGAAAAAAAGACTGAAAGGTTGCCCAATCAATGAATACAATGACACATTCATAAACACATAGTGCCAGAAATATGTATGAGTTGTTTACTGTTTCCGCAATTGTATATCTGTCTTCAAGAACGTCAAGGTAAATTAGGACCAAAAATAAAAAATGGACTGTTCAGTTGCAAAAATCTTGTAATCGACATATCAAAATCTGGAAAAATGGGAAGAATAATTTTCAACATTTCGTTCGAAACGTATTCCTATCAGCTGCAGAAACTAATTCATTGCTTTTGTTGGGTTCATGGTCTGGATATAACGACGCCTCTGTTTTTATGGAGGACGACGAAAAACCTGTAGATGCAATGTGGATTCCGCCTGGAACTACTAGTGCAGAATTTTTTCGACTGTGGAAAGTACCTTTCCGGAAGTAGCAGACAACATAATTTCCGATACCTCTCTCTCATTCAGGTTTATCAGTGAAACGGTATTCTTAAGCTCCGGTCATTTGTTCATTACCAGATTTCTTTGCCATGCTTTACGGATTTGGTCAAGAATGCTTGGTATGCAGCGCAGTATGCAGAACACTAGCAAGGACCAGTTCTGACTGAATCCCAGTTCTATCTAAATAAAACTAGTGGTTACTGTGAAGTGCCTGACTACATCAATTTTTTCCTTTGTCCAGTTGCCTTGTGCAAGAAAAATGTTTGTTTCTGTCATTCAGTAGACAGTTCGCATTTTTGTGACGATTACAGGGAATAAACAAAAAACTGTTTTACTAATCGTCAAACGTACAACATTCCAACATTATTATAAGGAATAAGAATTGTTATAAAATGGAATTGTTATGAAATGTAGTATTGCAAAACACATTTCATTTCAACGAATTACAAGTCCGCATTGATGGAAGTCATCTACGACATCAAACACTGCCATGATTTTTATTTTCTCTGCTATCCACTTTTATCAGACTTACATGTGCAACAACTGAACTGTCGATATGAAATTATTCAAAAAATGTTTGTATAGCTTAAGCCAGGTTTTCACCGGAGCAAATAAGCTAACAAGCATGAGCGAAAGAGAATTCTGTGTATTCGGTAGGCCTCTTGCAGGTCTTTCAACAGGACGCCACTGCAAATACGTACATGTTCCTAACCTTCTCCACTAACCTAATCGGAAAATCGAGATCTGCAGTTTAACGTGGAATTCGAACCACACGTCTTTCACGGAAGTGAGTGCTCAGTTAAAAATCATAGTGAAAAAGTTGTGGTGTGAACAGGAATTGATCCTGTGCTCTCTAGATCACGAAGTGCGTGCTTTGCCACTAGACCATTTTTGTTTTAGAAAAAAAAAAAAGAATATGATCGTTAGACCTTAGTGGAAACACTAGCTGTGCTACCTCGAGATGATGCTCAATGTCGGTAATTAGTGTTCTGTTGATCAATTTCCTCTCAATGGTAATGAGAAGCTAGGGGAAAATGGCAGCCAATATACAAGGAAAATTTTGGACCTGTGCTAAGGAGAGATGGAGATGGAATTCAGTGTATAGCGTACGATCTCCATGCATGTCAAGCTTCCATACAACTTGAGACTCTTAAATTCTTCCTTCCCTGCACTATTTTGCATACTCCGTCAAGAATATTGTGCTCGCCATGCAAAATAATCCTCACTGAATAGCAAAGTTTCGCAATGTGGCTCTGACAAAATAGACTTGTATCCTGTATGCCGGATACTATCTCCAAAAACTAAGAACTAGTAACACAGCATTCATAGGTAATGTACGCTATCTTGTGTTCTCTTCCGTTCCCTCTAGCATAAACGATTCTATCCATATACAAGCTGTACTTCATACCAGTCTGATATCTTTTGACATATAAATAAGTTACCGTACTTGAAAATGGCCTGTGGCCGAACTCTGGATTGTGTAACAATAAAATAAAAAATATTACCATCAAACGGCGGTAACATCGTTAAAAAAAATTACCATGACTTTGGTTCCAGCCAAAATAAAAATTATACACAATCAGATTTTCAACATTAAGGTAAATCAAACTGCACAAATTTTACGTGTAAAATATCGAATAAGGACGATACCACTATTTTTCGCGCGGGAGAATGGAAACCCCAAAATCATAGTCATCTGATTGGTCATCTATCGTCATGACCACATCTGACTTCGCTGCTCCTGTCCTCATCGTCTGATAAAGAAATTACAATATTATGAACGAATTCTTCTCTTACATCTTCTTCCGTGTTTGACCTCTTAATCTCTTTCCAGATGTGGTTCACGACGTTCTTCTAATTTTCTGGTGTTATTCGTGTGACAGCCTCATTTACCAACCTCTCTGTGTCTCGCATCTGTTTTGCTCCGCAACATCTGCTTTTATTTGAACCCAGATGAGTTCAGTTGAGTTGTAATGGCGTGGTACGGTGGAAGACGTATATCTTTGTGACCGTGATTCTCTGCTAATGTATCAGTCATATAATTCGTTTCTGTGGCTTGTATAGTTTCACTAATTCCGGAAGTTCTGCTTCCCGTATATTCTGTTCAAAGCCTATTGTCTTATCTTTCAACCAGCTGACTATTTCGTCTCTTCTTGCAGCAGCCGTTGGTTCCTTATTTAACTGTACAGAATGGTATGGCTCAATGTCCATTATAAAAACACTACCAGAACTGACGTTTGGAGTAACGAACCAGTCTTTGAATGTCTCTGTATTCGTCTCCTCGTGGTAGTCGACAGTTTTTTTTGACTGAAACATCATCATAGCACCGGGCACAAAAACATTATTTTGGCGCCTGAAGGTATTCATAAAACTGCTTTTGAGAACGTATTCGTGATGTTTGGTCTTCAAAATACTGCCCCAACCTAACAGCGTTTCCTGGATGGCGTGTTGTGAGACTTACCATCGTGCTGCACATACCTCGATGACATCCTGGTGTTTTCAAAGTCCCATGAGCTCCAACCGGAGTGAAGCTGGCACAATCTTAACCCCTTGAAGTGCATATTTGGGGTCGTGACATGGAGTTTCTTGGGTATCTGATCACCCTTAACGGATCCACGCTATTCCCACAGGAAGCTACAGGTGATCGTGAGACTTACACCATTTACAAAGTTTTACTGGCGCAATCTGCCTTATACTGTCGCTGCTCTGTAGCCTTTGACTACAGCACTACATAGCCCTATCTCTAAAGGAAGGTTTCTCGTTACCCGTATGTACTTATTGGAGAAGAGTTTCACGGAGCCCAAACAGAGCCATGCAGAATCGGCAATGCTGAATTAGCCCTGATTGTGGATGGCAGCCATGCTTCCATAGGTGCAGTGCTTCAAAAGCCCATTGGTGATTCCTGGCAGCCAATCGAGTTCTTCTTGTAGAAGCTATAAGAGTCAGAACACGCGTGGAGTGCTTACAATCGTGAGTGATTTGCAGTATTTTATGTGGTGAGATACTTCCACACTTCTGTGGAAGCCCAACCACAAGCTTATCACTCAACCATACCAACTATTCGCCTTGCCAATTCTGATATTTCAAGCATGTATCTCAGATCTCCACAGACATCTGCCATAACTTCAGAACTGACAATATTGCTGCTGGCTGCCTGTTGCACCCTTGTGAATTTTGAAGATGTCCCCCAAGAATAGGAGCTTGATGAACAACTGAACAGCTTCCACCACAATACCTCCAGCGTGGTACAACTGGATCCAGTGCCCATTCCTGGCTCTACTCAGAAGATTTCGTGAGACATTTCCGTGGGCATTCACTGCTGATTTCTTCCTGGCGTTGTGCTTTCAACTACATCCATGGTCTATCACACCCCAGTGTCAGCACCACTGGGTCACAGGGCTGTGAAAAGACTGCCATTCTTGGACACACCCTTGCGTTGCCTGCCAACACGCCAAAGCTAGGAGGCACACCCATGCACCCTTCAACACCTTTGCTGACGTGACACACAGCTCTGCACATGTCCACGTGGAAACTGTGGGCCCACACCCCTGTCTCTTAGCAACATTACTTGCTGACAATGATGTACCGCTTCGCTCCCTGACCAGAGGCAACGCCCATAGCTGACATCTCCGCTGAGACCATCATTACTATCTTCATCGACACCTGGGTGGCAGGCTTCAGCCATATGTCACAACTGGCCGCAGCCACCATATTGACTGCAAGCAATTCACACGCATCGCCCGACTGTGTGGCATGCCGTTACACAGGAAAACTAGTTACCACACAGCATTTTGCAAAAACAGACATAATGTCTAATAGGATAGCAGCCACCATATTGACTGCAAGCAATTCACACGCATTGCCCGACTGTGTGGCATGCCGTTACACAGGAAAACTAGTTACCACACAGCATTTTGCAAAAACAGACATAATGTCTAATAGGATAGCAGCAATCAGTGAATTTTACAATGTTACTTATAACCCGTATTGATTGCAAAATTTTTATTCATATGACCGGTTTCGGTTCATCTAGAATCATCTTGAGATCTGATATTTCGGTTACAGGAGTAACCCGTCCAAATCCAGCAACTTTCGCTTTGATATGACACAGCATGTGAAAGTCGCTGGATTTGGACGGGTTACTCCTGTAACCGAAATATCAGATCTCAAGATGGTTCTAGATGAACCGAAACCGGTCATATGAATAAAAATTTTGCAATAAAGACGGATTATAAGTAACATTGTACCACACAGCATCTAACGGTAGGTCAAGGGCTAGACATTGAAAGCCTCCTGAGCTCGCTGAGACATCACATGATATAAAGACTCCCACTCGTACTGCTTAGCCTGTGAGTATCTCTGAAGGAAGAGATTGGCACTTCACTAACCGACCTCGCCTATGGGCAACAACTCGCCGTCCCTGGCGATTTCGTGGAGCTGTAGAACTATCTATACCCCACGGCTTGAAAAAATTTCAAAAGCACTGCTGTAGAAATATGAACAACTGTTCAATGAAGACCCTTTCTCTGAGGAGACAATTCAAACAGATGAACAAATGATCTCTACCAAATCTTCCTCTAGAAGAGAAAAGTCGTGTAACCCAGTAACGCAGTTAGACGTGAAGCATAGCAGTCATAATGTGTGGGAACTCTTGCAGAAACCGTAATAATGAACGGACTAAATTTTTGCTGAAACATCCAATCTAGTTCCTGATCAAGTAGCTCATCATCTGCTACTAAATGGCAAAAGCAAAAGACAATTTGAGAGGACAAAGCTATAAAAATACGCTGAAGAAAATGACTTTATTGCTTGCTCTTTCATTTTAGCAGAACTAGAGGACACCATAAGCTGCATGAAAATAAAAAAACGCCAGGCCAAAATGACCTACGAGTTGAAAAAGTAAAGAGATTCGAACCAGGTACTAACAAGTGGATTTTAAATTTAATTAATAACTGAGTCTTGAAGTTACAGATACCCAACATCTGGCGTAAGGCTAAAGTGGTAGCCGTATTGAAACATGGGAAATTCAAAAGACCCCACGAATTTTCGACCAGTCTCACTTCGCTGTAACCTAAACAAATTGTTGAAAGGAATGATTCTGAACCTCATATGTGGGCCGGACGGAGTGGCCGAGCGGTTAAAGGCGCTACAGTCTGGAACCGCACGACCGCTACGGTCGCAGGTTCGAATCCTGCCTCGGGCATGGTTGTGTGTGATGTCCTTAGGTTAGTTGGGTTTAAGTAGTTCTAAGTTGTAGGGGACTTATGACCACAGCAGTTGAGTCCCATAGTGCTCAGAGCCATTTGAATCATTTGAACTCATATGTGGTTATGTAGACCAGAGCCTTATTAAACAACAGACAGAATTCCGCCAAGGAAAATTGTGTCATGGCAAGCTCCTCAACCCAACCCAGCAAACTGAGAATGGATACAAGAGAGGGTAGATAGCAGGCGTGGTATCCATGGACATAACATTGGTGTATGACACAGTACATAATAACAAGCTCGCCCAACAGTCGCAGGTTCGAATCCTGCCACGGGCATGGATGTGTGTGATGTCCTTAGGTTAGTTAGGTTTAAGTAGTTCTAAGTTCTAGGGGACTGATGACCTCAGAAGTTAAGTCCCATAGTGCTCAGAGCCATTTGAACCATAACAAACTTGCAAGGAAGATTAACGTAATTCATCCAAACCCTACAACAAAACAGGCGGTTTTTTGTCACCCTGAAGAACAAGAAAAGCGGATAGAGAATCCAGAAGAACGGTCTTCCTCAATGCAGAGTGTTGGCACCACTGCTGTACAAGATAGGAGAAAAATGGAAGCAGCTTGGAGGAGAAAACAACTACAACACTGGGACACCCCTACATTCCTTGGAGTAAAGCTCGACCTCGCACTTATTTTTAAATACCATTGCGAGAACGTGAAGCTCAAAGTCTACAGCAGAAATAATATTACACACAAGCTCACTAACAGCACATTACAGGCTGAACCAAATTTTCGACAAACGTCTGCTCCATGATCCTCTGAGACAGAATATGCTGCACCAGTCTAGCAGAACTTCACACACACCAGGCACACTGGCACCACTCTTAACGAGACAGGCCACATTATAATTGGTTGCCTACGAACAACTCCAGCTGACGAAATCTATCATAGTCACAGCGACCCTGTATATCAGACGAAGAACAGCGGCATAGTTTGAGAAGAAGTAATAGCAAAATGATTCCAGGCATCTTGTGTTTGGAAGCGGAGCAGTACGTCATAGGCTGAAGTCCTGAAAGTTTTCTCCGAACAACTGAAGCCATTACGTCATCACCTTCCACTCGCCGAATAGAACTGTGACGAAACAAGGCAACTGGAAGCAACAAACAAAACCTAAAGGAAGGAGCTGCTGGTTTCCAACAAACCTACCAGACGTGGAAGACTTTTAACAGACTGCCAACTGGAGTGACAAGGTGCAAACAGTACTGGAGAGGCAACCTGCGAACGTAGAGAACTTGGACTGCATGAAGCCTGCACGCTGGATGACATGGTTTCAGCAGATATCCCATCAATCAAGACTGCTGAATTTTGGGCCACAAAATCAATTTGACATTTACGAAGTAGAATGTATTTATTGTAGATATTGTTTTGTATTGTAGTATTTTGTATTTATTAATAACTGTAAATTACTGTCCTCAACACGAAAATAATAATAATAATAATAATGGACCAAGTATCATCACAACAGGATACCTTGGTTCCACCACTAGCTGAATGTCTGTGCATCTAAATGGCCAGCCTCTGACTGCGCTGACATGGCGTGGCACCAGCAAGGGATCCGTATATGCTGACATACCGTGCGGTACTCACGCCATGCTGCGCACCAAGATTATACAGTTACCATTCCACTGTACTACTAGAACACAGTGTGTGGTGAGAGAACACTCGACACTGAGTACAATGGGAAACCAACTAACGTCGTAATCGATTGAGTCAAGCCAGGTTACGTCTTGATCAATCCAGTGGTCATTCACTTTCGCGACCTGGTGGAGGACGACCTGTCAACACTTCCTCTGCTACTGGACATGGAAGTGCTTCAGCAGCGTGTCCACCTCACCAACTCTCTTTGCACTTCCACATGCATCCCAGGATCATCCCACCCGACCCCAATCAGCCAGCCAGTGCAGCCACAGTGCCCACGAACAGGTTTCGTCAACAGCTAATTGTCACCAGTGGAGATCTGACCATCACCTCTTGCATCACCAGCTGCCTTTCGTTTGCAGCTCCTGAATCTTTGCTCCCCTGTGCCTCCACTGCATGAGGCTGGGTCGACTTCCGCATTCACTTTCCTGTGCTACTGGGATTGTCTGTTGCAGTCTGGAATCCATGTTTGAGTCGTGATGCTACGATACTTGCTTGAGTAGAAAAACTTCATGTAGAGTCACCATGCCTCTGCTCTGTCAAGCATCAAGGTTGGATCGAGTGCCATGCTGTGCTTTCTGAGTGGGGTTCATCTGTGATTTCTGAAACCTTCCAATATGTAACATCTGTGTTATCTTGTGTTGTTCTCAACAATGAAACTTGTGAATGCTTCATTTTGTTGTACAGTATTAACTGTCAGTGCTGTTACTGTTCTTCGTGGTGACAGATTTTTGTAGGACCCATAGCCTTGATGGTTATGCCATACATTACTATAGATAGTTTGCAGCCAGTGCTGGCTGTTGCTGCTGTGTGAGGACACAGTGTGTGTCCAACCTGGCCCACACGTTGACATCGCGAATTACTGCCCAGTCACTGGAGCGTCGCCACAGTGATCACACTGATATCGGTTTGAGACACACGAGCCCCAACATACGCTAGACGCGGGTTGATCGACTGAGCTTTCTCGCAGCTCCCAACCTCCGCTGGCCAAGAGGGGAACTATGTAGTAGCCCTACCACAGGAATGCGAGAACGGCAGAATTCAGTTCACCGCCGGCACAAAGTAATTGGCGTACGACATCCGCCGGCGTGCGCATTTACCATTAGATGAAATTTTGGTAACTGTGTGGAATCCCTTAGCCGTAGACCACGTGGGGCGAGCTTAATGCGAGCTCCCCACCAACCTGTATGGTTGGCGCTGTTAACGTCGTTTCCTCACGTCTGCGAGAAACACGGCGCCTTCCAGGTCGTACAGGAAACAGTTCATTGCTGCCAAGAGTACATAATTTTCCTACAATCACACGATGACGCGATGCGTTCTTAATGTTGTAGGGCGTTCACTCTCTGGGCTCTGTGTTTCAGTTATATCGTGTGTCAAGAGTGTACTGCCTGCCGTTACGCTTATCGTGACCAGATGATGACGAGGGCATGGACATTAAAAATGGATTTCATTTGTCAGGTGGCAGTATATTGCTTTGCGTCGAATACACACATTTTCGGTAAGCTCTCTCTGCGGGTGCAGCAGTAATGCTGCCCCATTGAACCACTGAACTGCAAACAGCAATCTCCGTACTTAACCAGTTCAATAGTACCTAAAGACATTATACAAGAATTCAAAAGATTGATGAAAATGTTAAAGGTCGTAATAGATGTAATAAGACGATCTTGAAGTACTCAAAAACCATACTAGCTTGCTTGCAATGATCACTGAAAGACTTACTGCTGTAAACGTCTAGACGAGAACAGTAGTAGAGCTGTTGTGGTCCACATGAATACTCTAACTGTAGAGGTCTGTGGAGTTGAAAAACGTTATACAACATTACTATTAAGCATATTAGAAACGTTTCAAAGTCAGTCGAAATATTAAATGTGTAGGTCGACGATATTGAAAAATTTTTAGAAACGGGAGAAAATCCTACTAGACTTTGTAAGTCGCGTGCTAACACGAAGTCAGTCTAGTACTCCACAGCACGCCAAAAAAACGTAAACTCATCGAGGCACGTAGGGCCATTCTGCAAAAATTATGACTGCTAAGGTTAGAGATCACTCTTTCAGAGAAACATTTAGACCTGTTACTGATCCATCAGACCAACTCCTAAAGGTGAAAACGATGAAACTGCTGCCGATTTTATTAATCATCACAGTGGTACTAAGATAGATGAAATATAAGAAGTCATCAGAGGAAAATCGCATTTGCTGGGCATGCACCCACGAATTTAACCAAGCAGAAACTACACACTGGTGGTGAAGAATTTGAAAGAACACCGGTTTACGGAATCTAGTTTTTTTTATGCGCCCCCCCACGAATTCCTCTCCTGTGCCAACCTCTTCAAATCAGAGTAGCACTTGCAACGTACGTCCTCAATTGTTTGCTGAATGTATTCCAATCTCTGTCCTCCTCTACAGTTTTTGGCCTCTACAGGTCCCTCCAGTACTGTGGAAGTTATTCACTGATCTCTTAACAGATGTCCTATCATCCCGATCCTTCTCCTCGTCAGTGTTTTCCACATATTTCTTTCCTTTCCGATTCTGCGCAGAACCTCCTCATTCCTTACCTTACCAGTACACCAAATTTTTAATTTTTTTTTACAAGTCCGTCTTGATCACACAGATTTCTTTATACTTTATGACCGGTTTCGGCTTATGGCCATCTTCAGATCGTTAAAATATTCTGATACAAATCATCGTCAAGTTAAACATGAGTTTATGTCTTCAATTGCCAAATAATTAATGTTCGTCTCATCTACATCTACATCTACATCTACATACATATTCCGCAATCCACCATACGGTGCATGGCGGAGGGTACCTCGTACCACAACTAGCATCTTCCCTCTCTGTCCCACTCCCAAACAGAACGAGGGAAAAATGACCGCTTATATGCCTCTGTACGAGCTTTAATCTCTCTTATCTTTGTGGTCTTTCCGCGAAATGTAAGTTGGCGGCAGTAAAATTGTACTGCAGTCAGCCTCAAATGCTGGTTCTCTAAATTTCCTCAGTAGCGATTCACGAAGAGAACGCCTCCTTTCCTCTAGAGACTCCCACCCGAGTTCCTGAAGCACTTCCGTAACACTCGCGTGATGATCAAACCTACCAGTAACAAATCTAGCAGCCCGCCTATGAAGTGCTTCTATGTACTCCCTCAATCTGACCTGATGAAATGAAATGAAATGTCGTGTGGCTAAGCCCTCCCATCGGGTAGACCGTTCGCCTGGTGCAGGTCTTTCGATTTGACGCCATTTCGGCGACCTGCCCGTCGATGGGGATGAAATGATGATGATTAGGACAACACAACAGCCAGTCCCTGAGCAGAGAAAATCTCCGACCCAGTCGGGAATCGAACCCGGGACCTTGGGATTGACATTCCGTCACGCTGACCACTCAGCTACCGGGGCCGGACATCTGACCTGATAGGGATCCCAAACGCTCGAGCAGTACTCAAGAATAAGTCGTATTAGTGTTTTATAAGCGGTCTCCTTTACAGATGAACCACATCTTCCCAAAATTCTACCAATGAACCGAAGACGACTATCCGCCTTCCCCACAACTGCCATTACATGCTTGTCCCACTTCATATCGCTCTGAAATGTTACGCCCAAATATTTAATCGACGTGACTGTCAAGCGCTACACTACTAATGGAGAATTCAAACGTTACAGGATTCTTTTTCCTATTCATCTGCATTAATTTACATTTATCTATATTTAGAGTTAGCTGCCATTCTTTACACCAATCACAAATCCTGTCCAAGTCATCTTGTGTCCTCCTACAGTCACTCAACGACGACGCCTTCCCGTACACCATAGCATCATCAGCAAACAGCCGCACATTGCTATCCACCCTATCCGAAAGATCATTTATGTAGATATAAAACAGCAGCAGACCTAGCACACTTCCTTGGGGCACTCCAGATGATACCCTCACTTCCGATGAACACTCACAATCGAGGACAACGTACTGGGTTCTATTACTTAAGAAGTCTTCGAGCCACTCACATACTTGGAAACCAATCCCATATGCTCGTACCTTAGTTAGGAGTCTGCAGTGGGGCACCGAGTAAACGTTTTCCGAAAGTCAGTGAATATGGCATCCGTCTGATACCCTTCATCCATGGTTCGCAAGACATCATGTGAAAAAAGGGCGAGTTGCGTTTCGCAGGAGCGATGCTTTCTAAAGCCATGCTGATGCATGGACTGCAACTTCTCTGTCTCAAGGAAATTCATTATATTTGAACTGAGAATATGTTCGAGAATCCTGCAACAAACCGATGTTAAGGATATTGGTCTGTAATTTTGAGGATCCGTCCTTCTACCATTCTTATATACAGGCGTCACCTGCGGTTTTTTCCAGTCGTTCGGGACTTTACGTTGGGCAAGAGATTCGCGATAAACGCAAGCTAAGTAAGGAGCCAATGCAGTAGAGTACTCTTTGTAAAACCGAGTTGTAATCCCATCAGGACCTGGCGATTTATTTATTTTCAACCCATTCATCTGCTTCACAACCACAGGGATGTCTATCACTATGTCCTCCATACGGGAATCTGTACGAGACTCAAACGGCGGTATGTTTGTACGATCCTCCTGCGTGAAAGATTTCTCAAATGCTAAATTTAAAATTTCGGCTTTCGTTTTGCTGTCTTCCGTTGCCAGGCCAGACTGATCAGTGAGTGACTGGATGGAAGCCTTCGACCCGCTTACCGATTTTACGTAAGACCGGAATTTCCTTGGGTTTTCAGTAAGATCTTTTGCTAAGGTATGACGGTGGTAGTGGTTGAATGCTTTGCGCATCACTCGGGTCTCTGGCACCACATCTCAAATGCTTCGCCGGCCGCGGTGGCCGTGCGGTTCTAGGCGCTCCAGTCCGGAGCCGCGCTGCTGCTACGGTCGCAGGTTCGAATCCTGCCTCTGGCATGGGTGTGTGTGATGTCCTTAGGTTAATTAGGTTTAAGTAGTTCTAAGTTCTAGGGGACTAATGACCACAGCAGTTGAGTCCCATAGTGCTCAGAGTCATTTGAAGTCAAATGCTTCTATTCCCTTTTGTTCCGGTTTCCCCACAGTCCATCTTTCACTACCACACAATGCTGTGCTCCAAACGTACATTCTCAGAAATTTCTTCCTTAAACTAAGGCCTATGTCTGATAGTAGTAGACTTCTCTTGGCCAAAAATCCCCTCTGTGCCAGTGCTAGTCTGCTTTTGACGTTCTTGCTCCGTCTTCCACTGGTTATTTTGCTGCCTAGGAAGTGGAACTCCTTCATCTACTTCGTGACCGTCAATCTTGATGTTAAGTTTCTCTCTGTTGTCATTTCTGCTACTTCTCATTACATTCGTCTTTCTTCGATTTATTCTCAATCCATATTCTGTATACTCAACAGACTGCTCATACCATTCGGCAGCTGATGTACTTCTTCTTCACTTTCACTGAGGATAGCAGTGTCATCTGCAAATCGTATCATCGATATCGTTTCACCTTGAATTTTAATTCCACTCCTGAACCTTTCTTTCATTTCCATCATTCCTTCTTCGATGTACAGATTGAACAGGAGTGGCGAAAGACTACATCCCTGTCTACACCGTTTTTAATTCGAGGACTTCGTTCTTGGTCGTCCACTTTTAGTACTCCCTCTTGGCTCTTGTATACATTGTACACTACTGACCATTGAAATTACTACACCATGAAGATGACGTGCTACAGACGCGAAATTTAACCGACAGGAAGAAGATGCTGTGATATGCAAATGATTAGCTTTTCAGAGCATTCACACAAGGTTGGCGCCGGTGGCGACACCTACAACGTGCTGACACGAGGAAAGTTTCCAACCGATGTCTCACACAAACAGCAGTTGACCGGCGTATCGCGACATTGCTGCCCGCATTGGTCAAGAGATCCAATGACTCTAAGCAGAATATGGAATCGGTGGGTTCAGGAGGGTAATACGGAACGCCATGCTGGATCCCAATGGCCTCGTATCACTACCAGTGGAGATGACAGGCATCTTATCAGCATGGCTGTAACGGATCGTGCAGCCACGTCTCGATCCCTGAGTCAACAGATGGGGACGTTTGCAAGACAACAACCATCTGCACGAACAGTTCGACGACGCTTGCAGCAGCGTGGACTATCAGCTCGGAGACCATGGCTGTGTTTACCCTTGACGTTGCATCACAGACAGGAGTGCCTGCAATGGTGTACTCAACGACGAACCTGGGTGCATGAATGGCAAAACGTCATTTTTTCGGATGAATCCAGGTTCTGTTTACAGCATCATGATGGTCGCATCCGTGTTTGGCGACATCGCGGTGAACGCACATTGGAAGTGTGAATTCGTCATCGCCATACTGACGTATCACCCGGCGTGATGGTATGGGGTGCCATTGCTTACACGTCTCGGTCACCTCTTGTTCTCATTGACGGCACTTTGAACCGTGGATGTTACGTTTCAGATGTATTACGACCCGTAGCTCTATCCTTCATTCGATCCCCGCGAAACCCTACATGTCAGCAGGATAATGCACGACCGCATGTTGCAGGTCCTGTACGGGCCTTTCTGGATACAGAAAATGTTCCACTGCAGCCCTGGCCAGCACAGTCTCCAGATGTCTCACCAATTGAAAACGTCTGGTCAGTGGTGACCGAGCAACTGGCTCGCCACAATACGTCAGTCACCACTCTTGATGAAATGTGGTATTGTGTTGAAGCTGCATGGGCAGCTGTACCTGTACACGCCATCCAAGCTCTGTTTGACTCAATGCCCAGACGTATCAAGGCCGTTATTACGGCCAGAGGTGGTTGTTCTGGTTACTGATTTCTCAAGATCTATGCGCCCAAATTGCGTGAAAATGTGATCACATGTCAGTTCTAGTATAATATATCTGTCCAATGAATACCCGTTTATCATCTGCATTTCTTCTTGGTGTAGCAATTTTAATGGCCAGTAGTATATATTACCCGTCCGTTCCTACAGCTTACCTCTATTTTTCTCAGAATTTCGAACATCTTGCACCATTTTAGATTGTCGAACGCTTTTTCCAAGTCGACAAATCCTATGAAAGTGTCTTGCTTTTTTTAGTCTTTCTTCCATTATCAACCGCAACGTCAGAATTGCCTCTCTGATGTATTTACCTTTTCTAAAGCCAAATTGATCGTCATCTAGCACATCCTCAATTTTCTTTTCCATTCTTCTGTAAATTTTTCTTGTTGGCAACTTGGATGCATGAGCTGTTAAGCTAATTGTGCGATAATTCTCGCACTTATCAGCTCCTGCAGTGTTCGAAGCTGTGTGGACGATAGTTTCCCGAAAGTCGGATGGTATGTCACCAGAATCCTACATTTTACACATGAACGTGGATAATCGTTTCGTTGCAACTTCCCCCAATGATTTTAGAAATTCTGAGGAATGTTATCTATCCCTTCTGGAGTATTTGATCTTATTCCTCCAAAGCTCTCTTAAATTCTGTTTCTAATATTGGATCCCCTACCTCTTCTAAATCGACTCCTGTTTCTTCTTCTATCACGCCAGACAAATAAGTTCCCCCTCATAGGGCCCTTCAGTGCACTCTTTCCGCCTATCCCCTCTCTTCTCTGCATTTAACAATGGAATTTCCGTTGCACTCTTTATGTTACCACCCCTGCTTTTAATTTCACCGAACATTGTTTTGACTTTCGTATATTGTGAGTCAGTTCTTCCGACAGTCATTTATTTTTCGCTTTCTTCACTTTTTCATCCAGTCATTTCGTCTTCGCTGCACTCCCTATTTATTTCATTCCTCATTGTATTTCTGTATTCTTGAATTTCCCTGAACATTTTTGTACTTTCTTGTTTCATCGATCAACTGAAATATTTCCATTAATTCATGGTTTCTTCGCAGTTACCTTCTTCGTACCTCTGTTTTTACTCCCAACTTATGTGATTGTCCTTTTTAAAGATGTCCTTTCCTCTTCAGCTGTACTGCCTATCATTGTTTCTATAGCCTTAGAGAACTTCAAGCGTATTTCGTCATTCCTTAGTACTTCCGTATCCCACTTTTTTGTGTATTGATTCTGTGGTGTCACCTCCAGACACCACACTTGCTAGTTGGTAGCCTTTAAATCGGCCGCGGTCCGTTAGTATACGTCGGACCCGCGTGTCGCCACTATCAGTGATTGCAGACCGAGCGCCGCCACACGGCAGGTCTAGTCTAGAGAGACTCCCTAACACTCGCCCCAGTTGTACAGCCGACTTTGCTAGCGATGGTTCACTGTCTACATACGCTCTCATTTGCAGAGACGACAGTTTAGCATAGCCTTCAGCTACGTCATTTGCTACGACCTATCAAGGCGCCATATTCAGTTACAAGAATGTATTCTGAACAGATAATATTGTGAATCATGTCCCGTTCATCATTAATGGATTAAAGTTAAGAATCAAACTAATTACGTCCGCTTTCTGAATTCTCATTCCTTGTCATGTTCCAGACCTCACGTCAGTATAGTTCTTCCCTCCTCACGCCAGCCTGCGTGAGCTAAAATGCGTGCATTTCGGCATCCACTCGTAACACGGTGTTGGCTCTTCTGCTAACACAAAGGATTCTTCCTTACTAATCACTCCAACTTCAGCCTACTCTTCGTCACTACTACATTGTGATCTGAGTCTGTATCTGCTCATGGGTATGCCTTAAACTCCACTATCTGATTTCGGAATCTCTGTGTGACCATGATGTAATCTAACTGAAATCTTCCCGTATCATCCGGCCTTTTCCAGGTATACCTCCTCCTCTTGTGATTCTTAAACAGAGTATTCGCTATTACGAGCTGAAATTTATTACAGAACTCACTTAGTCTTTCTTCTCTCTCATTCATTGTCCCAAGCCCATTTTCCCCTGTAACCTTTTCTCCTGCTCCTTACCCTACAACTACATTCCAGTCTTCCATAACTATTAAATTTTCATCTCCCTTTACGTACTGTTTTACGCTTTCAATATCTTCATATACTTTCTCTATCTCTTCATCTTCAGCTGGCGACGTCGGCTTGTATACCTGAATTATCGCTGTCGGTTTTGGTTTGCTGTCGATTCTGATAAGACCAACCCCATCACCGAAGTGTTCCCAGTAACACACTATCTTGCTCTACTTTCCTACTCCCGTTATACCATTTTCTGTTGCTGCTGATATTACCCTACGCTCATCTGACCAGAAACCCTCGTCTTCTTTCCATTTCACTTTACTGACCCCTACTATATCTAGAGTGAGTCTTTGTATTTCCCTTTTCAGATTTTCTAGCTTCCCAAGCACGTTCAAGCTTCTGTCATTCCACACACGACTCGTAGAACGTTATCCTTCCGTTGGTCACCTTCCTCTTGGCAGCCCCTTCCGGAGATCCTGACTGGGGGACTATTCTGGAATGTTTTGACAATGGAGAGATCATTATGACACTTTTTCAATTACAGGTCACATGTCCTGTGGATTCTTAAGCGCTTCAAAATTTGAATATTATTTACTGAAATATCTACGAATGCATTGTGAAATATTATCTTTGTGGCTGATATTCTTAAGAAAACCAATGGATGACCGAAGTGCCCAACCAGTATGAAATGATGATGATGATGATGATGAGGTCCCATACTCCGAGGAGCGTAGGGGACGATACGGGAGATCCGCACCGCCGACTAGGCAAGGTCCTAGCGGATGTGGTTTGATGTCATGTCCTGTTCTAGACGTAGCACCGGCGAAGGTATCGAATTCAGCATAAAAACTGAACAATCGATCACTGCAAAACAAATAGACACACACACACACACACACACACACACACACACACACACACACCATCTCTCTCTCTGTCTCTCTCTCTCTCTCTCTCTCTCTCTCTCTCTTTCTCTCTCTCTCACACACACACACACACACACACACACACACACACACATACTAAATTAGCGCCCACTGCTTCTGTCACGTAGACTGTATGGCCTGCCCAAAGTTTTTTCTTTTTCTTTACTCCAATTTTTATGTCGTTCATAAACTGCAACGCTTTATAAACTGTTCAGGCTAATTAGGGCCATAGAAGCATGGTCTTTTCCGAATGTACTTCAGACCAAAAAGCGATTCTGGTAACTGGAGTTCGAGGTCTTGTTAATCGTGACGTTAGCGTCGTTGTGGAAATATTTCCATAGAAAATTTATTCCATAACACATACTACTTAATATCTAACCGAGCAGTGAAATACCAATTTTCATAGCTTTAGATTTAAAAAGGTTTTAGTGTACCGGTAACGACATCTTTTATTAAAAATTTTCGTCCTGCATTTTATCCCCTTCGGGATTTAATTTCCAAAAGCAGTGGACACATATTTTCTTCATTTCTAACCGAGAAGCCAAACACCAATTTTCAAAGATTTAGGTTCAAAAATGCTTTCACATCCCCTGTGTCACTCCTGTAAGGGATGAATTTCCAAACATTGAAATACGTATTTTTTACTTCTGACAGAGAAACTAAAATCATAAAGAAATATTTACATAAAATCTTTCATCTCCGATTTCATGTCCATTGCGATCGAATTCCCCAAAACACTGACACGTATTATTTATTTCTGACTGAGGAGCCAAATTCAAATTTTCATAGATGTATCTTTAAAAATACTTTCATAGTGAAATATTTTAATCCTCTATTCACCCCAGTAGGAGTTGAATTTCCAAAAACACTGAAATATATATATTTTTATTTCTAGCTGAGAAGTTTCATAGATGTAGGTTTGAAAATACTTTAGCGACCCTTTAATAATGATTTCTTTTAAAGGAATCTTTCATCCACTATTTCACCTCCATAGGGCTTAAATTTACAGAAATGCTAAAACACGTATTTCTTTATTTCCGACCGAGAAACCAAATACCAACTTTCCGTTAGTAAAATAATAAATAATTATTGTAATGACAATTTAATAGTCTTTAGGATATTATATCTCAGATAAAACCCATGGAAAAAGATAAAGAAAATCTCAATCTTTTTCATCTATGATTCTTCTAGATCAGATTTGATTGATGTCTCGTAACACAGATGTCTGTAAAAAAAACTAAATTATGTTGTTAATTTAATATTTGAAAAATAGAGCTCACGTGTCATTGAAATGAATCTTCTTTGTTTGCAGTTTTATTTCATTGTAATTCTCATCCTATATAAATGTTAAGTTTTCTGGTCAGCTACAGAAGATCGCAGCCATTAGCGCTATTGATCTACAGCGCGGTTTATTGGTAAATTCTGAATAATAAGCGAATACATTGAAAAATATTTTCAAATATTAATGCATATAGTGAAGGCACAAAAAAGATTTAATATATATTTTTTGTTAGTAGTAAAACGGCGCCTGAAGGAGAATCGATAAGTGATTGTCTTATGTTAGCTGCCATCTTAGTGAAATACTGAAGCGTTTTAAAATAAATTGAGATTTTAAACAGAAATAAGTGTTGTTGGTCATTATTGCGATACCGCAGAAGGGTAGCCGCGCGGTCTCGGGCGTCTTGTCACGGTCCGTGCGGCTCTCCCCGCCGGAGGTTCGAGTCCTCCCTCGGGCATGGGTGTGTGTGTGTGTGTGTGTGTGTGTGTGTGTCGTCCTTAGCGTAAGTTAGTTTAAGTTAGATTAAATAGTGTGTAAGATGAGGGACCGATGACCTCTGCAGTTTGGTCCCATATGACCTGACCACAAATTTCCGAATTTCATTATTGCGATAATAACAGAACCCACTCTGAGGTAATAAATTCCACTTAGATTGTGAATAATCTCTAAATATAGTGAACTCATATCAATGCAAACAGCATCTTACGTGATACCAATTATTATATGCTGATGTATGAAGTCCTGTATTTCGTAACAACTTTTACGAAATATTTTGACAGGAAAAAATATATATTGAAGTTGTGTACGTGTGGTACTGTATGACAAAACTTAATTTTGCTTAACCAAAAGTGTTGCCGCCTCGAATGACAGTAGCGGTAAATTCGATAGGCAACTAGTAATGAGACTTACTATGCAACAGCACTGAAAATTGCTAAAAATCATTATTCTTGTATAGTTGAGATTACTTGTCATACATTTAGCTTATTTGTTGGTTATATATGATCACTTTTGTTCATGAACTTAGTGCCATTTACTCTGCTTGGCAGACAACATTGCTACACGTCCCCAGGTGTAGATATCTTTAACAAAATAACGATAATTAGCCGGGAAAAGCAGTGATTAAATAAAACCTCATGTTACATTAATAATAAGTAACTGGTTTTGTTGTAGTCTTGCTGAAGTTGTACAACACACACATACAACATGTCACAATGTCATATATGAAGGTAATCAGGTGGTTCGCAGTTGTCAGCCTGTCTTCGATTGCTATCACAGGTCCCATGCAAGCGCAGGAGAATGTCTCCCATAGCATAATACCGTTCCCACCAGCCTGCGTCTTTGGCGCCCTGCATGTTTTTAGCCGCCGGTCTCCTCGATGACAGCGTTTGTGGAGACGGCAATCGATCTACACTACTGGCCATTAAAATTGTTACACCACGAAGATGACGTGCTACAGACGCGAAATTTAACCGACTGTGATATGCAAATGATTAGCTTTTCAGAGCATTCACACAAGCTTGGCGTCGGTGGTGACATGGGGCAAGTTTCCAACCGATTTTTCATACACAATCAGCAGTTGACCGGCGTTGCCTGGTGAAACGTTGTTCTGATGCCTCGTGTAAGGTGGAGCAATGCGTACCATCACGTTTCCTACTTTGATAAAGGTCGGATTGTAGCCTATCGCGATTGCGGTTTACCGTATCGCGACATTGCTGCTCCGTTGGTCGAGATCCAATGACTATAAGCAGAATATGGAATCAGTGGATTCAGGAAGGTAATACGGAACGCAGTGCTGGATCCCAACGGCCTCGTGTCACTAGCAGCCGAGATGACAGGCACGTCGTCCGCATGGCGGTAACGGAACGTGCAGCCACATCTCGATCCATGAGTCAACAGATGGGGACGTTTGCAAGACAACAACCATCTGCACGAACAGTTCGACGTATGCAGCAGCATGGACTATCAGCTCGGAGACCATGGCTGCAGTTACCCTTGACGCTGGATCACAGACAGGAGCGCCTGCGATAGTATACTCAACAACGAATGGCAATACGTCATTTTTTCAGATGAATCCAGGTTCTGTTTACAGCATCATGATGATCGCATCCGTGTTTGGCGACATCGCGGTGAACGCACCTTGGAAGCGTGAATTCGTCATCGCCATACTGGCGTATCACCCGGCGTGATGGTATGCCACTGCTTACACGTCTCGGTCACCTCATTGACGGCACTTTTAACAGTGGACGTTACGTTTCAGATGTGTTACGACCCGTAGCTCTACCCTTCATTCGATCCCTGCGAAACCCAACATTTCAGCAGGATAATGCACGACCGCATGTTGCAGGTCCTGTACGGGCCTTTCTGGGTACAGAAAATGTTCGACTGCTGCTCTGGCCAGCACATTCTCCAGATGTCTCACCAATTGAAAACGTCAATGGTGGCCGAGCAACTGGCTCGTCACAATACGCCAGTCACTACTCTTGATGAACTGTGGTATCTTGTTGAAGCTGCATGGGCAGCTGTACCTGTACACGCCATCCAAGCTCTGTTTGACTCAATGCCCAGGCGTATGAAGGCCGTTATTACGACCAGAGCTGGTTGTTCTGGGTACTGATTTCTCAGCATCTATGCACCCAAATTGCGTGAAAATGTAATGACATGTCAGTTCTAGTATAATCTATATGTCCAATGAATACCCGTTTATCATCTGCATTACTTCTTGGTGTAGCAATTTTAATAGCCAGTAGTGTAGTATAGCAAAAATGGGATTCACCAGGAGAGCTGACAGGTTTCCATTGACGATGGTCGAGCTACATTGGTCCCAAGCCCACTGCAATCGTAACTGATGATTGCATCAACATGTGGTCTGCTGCCGAGCTCTTGCTAGCTAGCCTATGGTGGTGGCAATTCTCCGTCTACCAAATGACTAAAAAGTCGTATTCACCATACCCAAGAGGTGCCACATTTATCAATAGCGCAAGGAAATCTGACATTTGGTACATAGTGGCCCCCGTGTGGATCACCCTTGAGTTCGCTAACTTGACATAAATTTAATTTAATTTCTTCAAACATACAACAAAATGAATGACATCGTAGGGAATGAGAATGGGTGTCGTTGAAAAATTGATAATAAGGACATACGGTATCATAAAGAGATTTATTAACTAACATCATTGTCAAGAGAGAACAAAGATATAAAAAGAAACTTCAGCTGTGTAACATTTTATTAACACGAACTCAGTTTGGCTGTCAATATACTTGAGGATTCTAACTGGAATTTACGTGTCGGTGATACTGGCTACTGTGAGTGGAAGAATGCCAGTCTAGTCAAGCACATCCTGCTGTATCGTTCCACTGATTGATCTCCCACGTCAGATGATAATTAAGCATCCAATGGAAACTGGGAATGAGTATCGCGAGTAGAAGGCTGCTATAAAAAGAAGATGGCATGAAAACGATTGATAAGCTGCTGAATTTGCCAAAGCTAGTCAACGTTACCGATATAGTCGGTGAAAGACGAGATGCTACTGTCTGCATGCTTGCGCTGCTGAAGCGGGAGATGCCCCACGTGAGCTGGTGATTGTCTCATGTCCGCGAAAATATAAAGTTTCACCCGGGTGTCCGAACGTGTTTACAACTAACTGATCTCTCCGTAGAAATGGTTCAAATGGCTCTGAGCACTATGGGACTTAACTTCTGAGGTCATCAGTGCCCCAGAACTTAGAACTACTTAAACCTAACTAACCTAAGAACATCACACACATCCATGCCCGAGGCAGGATGCGAACCTGCGACAGTAGCGGTCGCGCGGTTCCAGACTGAAGCGCTTAGAACCGCTCGGCCACCCCGGCCGGCTCTCCGTAGAAACAGAAGCGACTGCACTCCACGATGGTTGAGAGGCAAGTCCACGCCTCTGCCGTTCCGAAATACAGCTGTTCCGCCAGATGTTCTTGAATAAAACTATCATGGCCCAGCACTGGTTACCGTGCCAATCATGGTTTCTAACAAGGAGACCCGATCTTCCTCAACCGATCATTGCAGTGCAGTACACATTCTGTTCTCTAAAAAAAAAAAACAGCACACAATGCCTGGAGGTCCTGCAGCGAAACCCCAGGCGCATTTCACAAGATGAGGGAAGCTTCCTAGTGAAAACAAGCTCCATCTCGTCCATAAAACGATTTAGTGGACACCGTGTTGGCAAGGCATTTGAGAAACCTTACCATCCCGAAAAATTCATCATCCCGTTTCACAAGGTACACTATTCTTGTAACAAACACATTAGCCGGGCTCCAGCCCGATACCACTTTACCTGGACCTGTACACGGGATAAGGAGGCCAGACTCCCACATCACGTCCACTCGCTAATAAAGCGGTTAGGCTGGTCCCAGGATGCCCAGTGCCACCAGTTTCTAAGGAGGTGTCATTTCGCATTCAGCAATGGCGTTCCCACCCTCTTGCTCGGCCACCAGCGGAACAAGGTGGGTCGCCAGATGATGGCCCATAAACCACTACCCTGCAGGACCCACGGCCAGTGTTGGTGACTACAAAGGGAAAGCTAGGAATGAGAAAGTGCTGAGAACTTGCCTGCTGCTCGGGGAAAGTTCTAAAGCTGCCCCTAATGCTATGGTCACCTCCAGCATCCAAAAATCTGTCTCTATAGCCGAGTTTAATCCTCCTACTGCTACTCAAGTCATGCAAATACTGTGAGATCAATCAGTGGTTTACCCTAACCGTAATAGTCCATCAGATTAATATCAATCAGGGAAAATTTAGATACACCAAGGGCGAATGAAATGAAATGATCGTATAGTATTGTTGGCCGGGAGGCCCCATTCGAGGGAGTTCGGCCTCAGTATTGCAAGTCCTTTTTAATTGACGCCACTTTCGCGACTTGCGAGTCAGTGATGATGAAAATGATGATGAAGGACACACAACACCCAGTTCCCTGCCGGGAATCGAACCCGGCCCCCCTGCGTGGTAGGCGGTAACGATACCACTACGCTACGGAGGCGGACGCCAAGGGCGAATGAAACTGTGTGATAGTCACCAAAACAAAATGAAAGGGGAAGTGGCTGATGTGTATTACCATGACAGTGGCCTACCTGTAAGGCACTGCCGTCTTTCACTATGTTCAACAATGTATGATGAACAGTGTGCTCCAAAACACTTGTGCGTGTACCAGCTTTGTGCTCTTTTGATCTGAGAGATGCCACAGATCTATCCCACTTTACAGAGCAGACAAGCCTCTGAACCCCACGTTTTGTGGTCCGTCATGGACGTCCAATCATTTAGTGCCTAGTGTTAGTTTCACTGTCCTTCTACCTCTTTCTTTATATGCTCACGACAGCAGCACATGAACATCCAACCAGCTTCGCCGTTTTCGAGATATTCGTTCAAAGGCTCTTTGTAATAATAATCTCTTTTTTGTCAAAGTAGCTTATCTCAATGGATTTCCACATAAAGTTTTGGCCTATCAGCGTAGGTTTCAATTATATTTTAATAGTTGTTGATACATATTCCACATTTTTTGGTCATTACTGGTAAAAAGAAAAAGGAGGAAGGCAGTTGCTCAGGTGATGGATCAATTGCTGCAGATGGGAAGGAGTCATTGCCTGACCATAGAAGTTTTATAACAGGTATTTCAAGACTTAATGAAATGGCGAGGAACACATCACTGCTCAACATTCTTCCGCATGAAAACAAGCATAATGGAACATTTCAAAAGAATGATAAAAAACAGTATGTGTTTGCACTTTAATCTTCAAGGATCACAGAAATTTCTAGATATTTTCCTACAAATAATTGGACATTATAACCGAACTGTACAATAAACAATAAAAATGAAATCAATTAACGTTTGTGATAATGAGCTTCTTAACACAAAATAAAATAGTATTAAAATGGTTGACTCAGTCAAACAGAAATTTAATGTCGGTGATTTAGCGCGTATGGCAAAGCACAACAAGGCATTTGAGAAACCTTACCAGTCGAACTGGTAAACAGAGATATTGACTGTTTCCAAAGTGCAACGAACAAATGCTAGAACTTACATCTTGAAGGATGGCAGAGGTTGTGAAATAGCCAATAGCTTTTAGACAGAAGAATTACAGTGAAGCTCTGAACAGGATTTGTTTCTCATAGAGCATGTTAAAACACGTTGAAGGAAGCTGTAATTAACTCATTAATGGTACATGTAACAGGACCTTTACAGATTTTTCGACAACAATGAATTTCTATAATCTGGTTATGCTCGTTTAAGGATTGTTGAACATCTGCTCTTTCATTCCCGTATAGTTGTGAGAAGCAGTCCATTACCAGGAAAAATTGACAGTTGAATTTAAATGTTATTTGAAGAATCTCATCACACCATCGATTTAGAGTAAGTGTAACTAGTAAGATAGTTTTTCATTCACATTAAGGAGATGTAAATAGCTCCTTAATTAACTAACAATCACATGTCATTTACTTAAATATGTGCAATATTATTTATATCGCAGGAACACATGCTAAATTTTCACCATTACATAAAGGTAACGTTAAGCACTGATGGGAACATTTTAATAATTATTATGCATTATTATATTGTGTTTATTGGTGTTGGAATATTTCTTGGGGAACAAAGTTCCGTGCACACTGGGACTGTGAGAGGAAACTGCATCCCCAAAAGTTGTCCCTCCCAAAGAAGATGGGAGTAGAGAAAGTTGAAAACGTAGTACTCATTTAACGACACAAAAAATGATCTCTTTCTTGGCACGACAACCCATTGCTCCTACAGCCAAATACAAGTGGTATGAACCATGTAACTAACGTTAAAAGACATCCTCAATACTCCAGGGAAACACGCTGAAGTTTTTCCACCCTCCATCCTTACGAAAAACAAGAAGCACACAGAGGGAGGAAACGAGACCACCCATGCCCAGGGGCAAGAGGGCCGCAGCGCCTCCTCCTACCCTCTCCCAACCCCTGTCAAGCTCTGAGGCATAGGAAAAAAATATAGTGAAGTCAAATGCCTTCCCTTTTAATAAAATGATTTAAAAATCTATAATATGTAGTTTTTTTAGCTGGACAGTAACTGGAACTTTTCAATGGTTACTTACAAGTCGCCATTCGTCCTCCAAGATACTAAAAATACTCCATCCCCTACAAATTATCGAACAGGCACCCTTGGATGGAACTGATCGTACGGAGCAAAAGATGAAATATTTGTACCAGGAAATGATACTGTGGTCTTATCAGGTGGTTATTGTATGTCACTGTCCACAATGCCTTGATATTCTACTGCAAAAATGAAAATATATTCACTCACGTAAATTTTCGATGGTAAGCTTTGCAACTGTACTTCAGGACGCGTGCGACGCCACTGGAAGGAGTTGGATGAACCCCACACTTCAGTGCAATAGCAAATGAGCACCAGTTTAATCGAATGAACTACTTGATCGCGAAAATACAGGAACTGAAATGAAGATGATGTGTTGAAATAAACAGCAAAACATATTCAGCACAAGAAATGTAGCGTGGGACTGTGTGCTGAGTGTTTTGTCGCTTATCATACCAAGTAATTCATGATATTTGTTTCTGTTTCTAATGTGCACTCAAATTTAATTTGTTTCTTTCAGCAAAATATGTGTGACCTTTCCACATACATGTATGTTTTGCTCTCAATAGTACTTAGAGTTACATAGATGGTACGGCATGGTATATTAAAACCAGGAAGATAAAGATAGCTTTTTCACTTTCAGTGCTTCTTATTCAAAGTAACAAGCGAGGTATAAGTAATAAACGTAAACAAAGTAAAAAATTATTTGAGCAGTAATGGATTAAACGCATTGGCTTCGCATTTTGCACAGTAGCTAGATGGATGTGAGCAATTTGGTATGTAATAAGACACGTAAACCTCAAACTATACATGGCAAAATGTGAGTTGTAGGAAGCATAATAGATGTGGTGGCAGTATTCTGGTCAGCATTTGCATTTGAGAATTGGGTGCTTGGATAAATTTTCGACGAGTTATGAACACCACTCATCGTACACCAAAGAAGAGAAAACCCTTGCAATGTTTAAAAATTGCGTCCAATCACCGGTGTCAACAACTAAAAGTGCCCATAAATGGAAAGTAGTAAGAAGAGGAAAACCGGTTAAAGCACCTTGGGTTGTTCCACTACCCACGACATCAGGAGGGATCATCACATTCTTATTGCCTGCACTGGCAGGACTTTCAGCTATCGGATGACGGGAGCAGCAACAACCATCACCCAAACAGTCCAAAACGCGAAAAATGCTCAACAACAGCTTGATGAGGCGGGAAGACACAATAGGATTATAAAATATGCTGCTATTAGAAAAAAGATGACGGAATCCTTCGCTATCAGGAAAGACCTTTATTTACACTACTGGCCATTAAAATTGCTACACCAAGAAGAAATGCAGATGATAAACGGGTATTCATTGAACAAATATATTATACTAGAACTGACATGTGGTTACATTTTTATGCAATTTGGGTGCATTGATCCTGAGAAATAAGTACCCAGAACAATTACCTCTGGCCGTAATAACGGCCTTCATACGCCTGGGCATTGAGTCAAACAGAGCTTGGACGGCGTGTACAGGTACAGCTGCCCATGCAGTTTCAACACGATACCACAGTTCATCAAGAGTAGTGACTGGCGTATTGTGACGAGCCAGTTGCTCGGCCACCATTGACCAGACGTTTTCAGTTGGTGTGAGATATGGAGAATGTGCTGGTCAGGGCAGCAGTCGAACATTTTCTGTATCCAGAAAGGCCCGTACAGGACCTGCAACATGCGATCGTGCATTATCCTGCTGAAATGTAGGGTTTCGCAGGGATCGAATGAAGGGTAGAGCCACGGTTCGTAACACATCTGAAATGTAACGCCCACTGTTCAAAGTGCCGTCAATGCGAACAAGAGGTGACCGAGACGTGTAAGCAATGGCACCCCATACCATCACGCCGGATGATACGCCAGTATGGCGATGGCGAATACACGCTTCCAATGTGCATTCACCGCGGTGTCGCCAAACTCGAATGCGATCATCATAATGCTGTAAACAGAACCTGGATTCATCCGAAAAAATGACGATTTGCCATTCGCGCACCCAGGTTCGTCGTTGAGTACACCATCGCAGGCGCTCCTGTCTGTGATGCAGCGTCAAGGGCAACTGCAGCCATGATCTCCGAGCTGATAGTCCATGCTGCTGCAAACGTCGTCGAACTGTTCGTGCAAATGGTTGTTGCCTTGCAAACGTCCCCATTTGTTGACTCAGGGATCGAGACGTGGCTGCACGATCCGTTACAGTCATGCGCATAAGATGCCTGTCATCTCGAGTGCTAGTGATACGAGGCCGCTGGGATCCAGCACGGCGTTTCGTATTACCCTCCTGAACCCACCGATTCCATATTCTGCTAACACTCATTGGATCTCGAGCAACGCTAGCAGCAATGTCGCGATATGATAAACCGCAATCGCGATAGGCTATAATCCGACCTTTATCAAAATCGGAAACGTGATGGTACGCATTTCTCCTCCTTACACGAGGCATCACAACAACGTTTCACCAGGCAACGCCGGTCAACTGCTGTTTGTGTATGAGAAATGGGTTGGAAACTTTCCTCATGTCAGCACGTTGTAGGTGTTGCCACCGGCGCCAACCTTGTGTGAATGCTCTGAAAAGCTGATCATTTGCATATCACAGCATCTTCTTCCTGTCGGTTAAATTTCGCGTCTGTAGCACGTCATCTTCGTGGTTTAGCAATTTTAATGGCCACTAGTGTATAACCATAAGGAAACCAATTTGAATTGTTCACAAAAAAACTTCTAGTCGTACTTCAATGCCTAATAGACCACTTAAAAATATCAATCTGCTTAAATTTGTCAAGAAATTTCGCATTCCAAGATTTTGTGTGGTGTTTATGTGGAATTCGATGCCTAACACTATATGGAAATCTAAAGAATGTGGGATTCCAAGTCTAGATGTTGCAGGTGAACCTGGAGCTCACTTTGTTGTATATGTTAAGAAAAAGCTTGAATAACATCTACTACTTTGATTCATTGGAGACTTATACCCGCCCAAAGAACTGTGACGGTAATTTGCCAGCCAAAGTGTGTCCTACAATTTTAAATGCTATTAAAACTTTCGATACGTATCTGTATGTAAATTTTTGCCCGTATTTCTTCTGATGACTGCATAAGAACAAGATTTACTGTACGCAATATCTTTAAAAGAATGAGCATCAGTTCTAAGAACAAATTACTTTCCACAAACTGATTTAAGTGGGATTGGAGTATTGCACTGACTGGAGACATTCCGAGCCGGCCGTTGTGGCCGTGCGGTTCTAGGAGATTCAGTCCGGACATGGATGTATGTGATGTCCTTTGGTTAGTTAGGTTTAAGTAGTTCTAAGTTCTAGGGGACTGATGATCTCAGATGTTAAGTCCCATAGTGCTCAGAACCATTTGAACCATTTTTTTAGACATTCAGCAGCATTCCTAATTTCATTGAGGTACATACTCGTAGTAAACTACATGTGGAAGGTGGCGAAGAAGATGTTGAGGATATACCATCTGGAATATGCGACAGTGATGATTTAAATGCATTTTTTAAATGGTCCGTAAAAAGGTTTGAGTTACATACAAATGCCAATACGCTTAAATTGGAAATAAGGGCAAGACGAATGGCAACAGACTTTTTAACTGGGAAGGTTCAATAGGATTATTACCAGTCTCTCAAAAAGTCAGGTTTTACATCATTTGGAAACAATTCAGATTTCAGCTCAGCCAGCAGATACATTACCGTAAGCATAACCCTCATCAAATGAAATGTCACAACGAATGCGTGTTTCAGCAACTAATTGATTCACGCAATCTATAGATTCTTCTCTCTTGCATACTCAGGATATGAGTTTGCTGAGGCACCCTCCAACAACATATATATTCCAGGGACTTGTCAGATATTACACCGGCCCGAGTTGTGTATTGTAGACCAAGATTGAAGCCTAAGCGATTTCAAAGGTGATAAAAGTCATAATAATGCTACACCTAAAGCGGGGTGGGTGGTAAGGTACAAACCCATCACATATAGTCAACAGAGAACCATTTTGCATTGGAGACACAGCGTGGTAACATGGAAGAAATACCAGTTCTTCTAGACTTGAAACCTAGCAATGATATCACTCAGTATAATCACTCCTGTAGAATTTGATGACCTAAATATACATCGGGAATGTTTATCGTACAAGCCTTATGGTTCAGAAACGTTTAATAAAAATGATGAGATCGGGATTCTTATACAGCACCAGGATGCTTTAACCATCCCATGCAAAGATTGCCTATACTTAGATGGAAAATACCAGGAAAAGGATGATGGTGCTGATGTGACATCAAAGCTTAGCTTAGGTTGTTCGCAGATGATGCTGTAATTTACCGTCTAGGAAGGTCATCCGAAGACCAGTATCAGTTGCAAAGCGATTTAGAAAAGATTGCTGTATGGTGTGGCAGGTGGCAGTTGACGCTAAATAAAGAAAAGTGTGAGGTGATCCACATGAGTTCCAAAAGAAATCCGTTGGAATTCGATTACTCGATAAATAGTACAATTCTCAAGGCTGTCAATTCAACTAAGTGCCTGGGTGTAAAAATTACGAACAACTTCAGTTGGAAAGACCACATAGATAATATTGTGGGGAAGGCGAGCCAAAGGTTGCGTTTCATTGGCAGGACACTTAGAAGATGCAACAAGTCCACTAAAGAGACAGCTTACACTACACTCGTTCGTCCTCTGTTAGAATATTGCTGCGCGGTGTGGGATCCTTACCAGGTGGGATTGACGGAGGACATCGAAAGGGTGCAAAAAAGGGCAGCTCGTTTTGTATTATCACGTAATAGGGGAGAGAGTGTGGCAGATATGATACGCGAGTTGGGATGGAAGTCATTAAAGCAAAGACGTTTTTCGTCGCGGCGAGATCTATTTACGAAATTTCAGTCACCAACTTTCTCTCCCGAATGCGAAAATATTTTGTTGAGCCCAACCTACATAGGTAGGAATGATCTTCAAAATAAAATAAGAGAAATCAGAGCTCGAACAGAAAGGTTTAGGTGTTCGTTTTTCCCCTCGCGCTGTTCGGGGGTGGAATGGTAGTGGAGATAGTATGATTGTGGTTCGCTGAACCCTCTGCCAAGCACTTAAATGTGAATTGCAGACTAATCATGTAAATGTAAATAATGCTTCAGCATTCCTGTTTTTGGAAATAAAATGTGCAGTGAATTGTGTTGATGTTGATGAGACAAGAAACATGGGGGCGACATGAACCCTTAGAACATGTTTCTGCATAGATCATGGAGCTAATTAGTCTATAAACTGCGGAAAACACAACAGTAGCAGATTACAGACGCTTCGGCACTTGTATAGCTCTCAGGATGTTTTGAGACACTTTGAAGACATGAAGAAACTCATTATTATGAACGTGAAACAGGAATCTGTTCTTGTACAAAGTACAAAAAATAAAATGATATATTCAAGAGGAAGTAAAAGAGAAAGAGGTCATCATTGATAAAATAATTTGGAAAAATGCCTCCCATCTCTGTATCACATGATGAGCAATTAAAACTTTTAAATGTGTTGAATGCTGGACTTTATCTATCCTTAACTTTCTGTTCATGGGGGCTGTTGAATATCCTATACTGCTGACTGCATCCTAACAAACGTGAACTATTAAAACTACTGTTCAATGAGAAACACCACAATTCATTACACTAGTGTTTCTAACAGACATAAAGGGGAATCTGAGAAAGGATTAGAACAATTTCACCAATTTTAAGTTTTCTAATGCTAAGTTTACCTTAACTCAGAGTTCTGCCATATGATAATATGCAACTAGAGTGGAATCATTCAAAATGCACACAAGGGTTTGTTCTTACTGTTATGAGGGTGTTAAGGAATAAGAAGGATGCAAGCTCAGCCAATGCAAATTTAAGAACTTGGCTCCAATCATCTTGCTCAGTAACAGTATCAAGTTTGGTCCAATAGATATCTGTATAGAAATCGAATCTTCAGCAACTTTCCTATCAGGCAATGCAGCATATACTCTATATCGCAATCTACAGCATTTCAGGATGGCGCCTCAAAGTGCAAACATAATTATAGCCACTCAAGGCTTCCACAATGAATGCGGACAGTCTGTGTTGAAGGATATTGCTTTCATCACATTCACAAATGTTGTACATATACTACTGGCCATTAAAATTGCTACACCAAGAAGAAATGCAGATGATAAACGGGTATGCATTGGACAAATATATTATACTAGACCTGACATGTGATTACATTTTCACGCAATTTGGGATCATAGATCCTGAGAAATCAGTACCGAGAACAACCACCTCTGGCCGTAATAACGGCCTTCATACGCCTGGGCATTGAGTCAAACAGAGCTTGGACGGCGTGTACAGGTACAGCTGCCCATGCAGCTTCAACACGATACCACAGTTCATCAAGAGTAGTGACTGGCGTATTGTGACGAGGCTGTTGCTCGGCCACCATTGACCAGACGTTTTCAGTTGGTGAAGGATCTGGAGAATATGCTGGCCAGGGCGGCAGCAGTCGAACGTTTTGTGTATCCAGAACGGCCCGTACAGCACCTGCAACACGCGGTCGTGCATTATCCTGCTGAAATGTAGGGTTTCGCAGGGATCGAATGAAGGGTAGAGCCACGGTTCGTAACACATCTGAAATGAAACGTCCACTGTTTAAAGTGCCGTCAATGCGAGCAAGAGGTGACCGAGACGTGTAAGCAATGGCACCCCATACCATCAGGCCGGGTGATACGCCAGTATGGCGATGACGAATACACGCTTCCAATGTGCGTTCACCGCGATGTCGGCAAACACGGATGCGACCATCATGATGCTGTAAACAGAACCTGGATTCATGTTTTGCCATTCGTGCACCAGCTTCGTCGTTGAGAACACCATCGCAGGCGCTCTGTGATGCAGCGTCAACAGTTACTACAGCCATGGTCTCCTAGCTGATAATCCATGCTGCTGCAAACGTCGTCGAACTGTTCGTGCAGATGGTTGTTGTCTTGCAAACGTCCCCATCTGTTGACTCTGGGATCGAGACGTGGCTTCACGATCCGTTACAGCCATGCGGATAAGATGCCTGCCATCTCGACTGCTAGTGATACGAGGCCGTTGGGATCCAACACGGCGTTCCGTATTACCCTCCTGAACCCACCGATTCCATACTCTGCTAACAGTCATTGGATCCCGACCAACGCGAGCAGAAATGTCGCGATACGATAAACCGCAATCGCGATAGGCTGCAATCCGACCTTTATCAAAATCGGAAAAGTGATGGTACGCATTTCTCCTCCTTACGCGAGGCATCACAACAACGTTTCATCAGGCAACGCCAGTCAACTGCTGTTTGTGTATGAGAAATGGGTTGGAAACTTTCCTCATGTCAGCACGATGTAGGTGTCGCCACCGGCGCCAACCTTGTGTGAATGCTCTGAAAAGCTAATCATTTGCATATCTCAGCAACTTCTTCATGTCGGTTAAATTTCGCGTCTGTAGCACGTCATCTTCGTGGTGTAGTAATTTTAATGGCCAGAAGAGTATTATAAAAAAAATGTTGTATATATTATAACAAGTGATGTTGTATCACCAAGACTATTTAGAGATGTGAGGCGAGTCAAGACACAAAGAAACCGTGTTATAACTAATGTGTAAATACCATGGAATACGCTGGGATGATTCTGGAATAGCATACTAAAATATGGTGATGTCGCCTTGAGTATTTGACGACATAGACCCAACTGTGTAAGTGAAAAGTGGTGAGAAGGCTTTGTGGATGTATGTTATCTAAAAGCAAATTGCGATTTGGAACCTAGAATCTTACAATGCCCATCTCTCAGGATACCAACACCAGCTGCGACTTCAGTGCAAGCAACTTGCGGCCACTGTTCTCCTGTGTTACCCAACCCTGCAGTTGTGTCTCAGCACCAGGCACCATGTTCCGCTCTCCTATACATCACCCAACCCCACCCATACAGTCACCAACCCTAGCGTTCGTTGTAGCCCAATGTCTCGCTCGTATCGTTGAAGACACCATCCATCATCTTGTTTGCCTAGATGTGACAGCTGTGAAATTGCAAAGAAAGATGCTTTTCGTGGTCGTTATACACTGATGGAAAAAAAATCTCAACACCAGGAAAGAGTTGTGCGATATAAACGATAGTCGGTAGGCGTATTTCTACACATGAGAGTTGATGTCTATTAAAATTTCGCGCCTGTCGCAGTACAGTAGTGCTAATAGCGCCAATATGAGGATGGAAATCAGGTTTGCTTTAAATACAAGCTGTAACGGTTGTGAGCGTTGTTATCTTTGAGATTGGATATGGTGAATTGATGTTAGACAAGTATACCTTTAAGGTGACACTGACGCCATTATCAACACCTCACTGAGTTTGATCGATGTTGTATAATAGGACTAAGAGAAACTGGATGTTCCTTCTACAATATTGCAGAAAGATTTGACAGAAATGTAAACAATGTACATTATTGCTGGCAGCGGTAGTGACAAGGATGTAAGGTCAGATGGCCATGTACCGCTACAGAGAGGGAAGACTGTCATATTTAACATATGACTGTGGCGCATCGTACTGCATCCGCAACAGCAATCTGAGTAGCAGCTGGCAGCACAGTGACACAACGAACTGTTGCAAATCGGTTACTTCAAGGACAGATCCAAGCCAGAGTCCTGTAGCGTGCATTCCACTGACATCAACCCACAGTCATTTGCGACTTCACTGGTGTCAAACGAGAGCTCATTGGAGGTCAGAATGGAGGTCTTTCGTGTTTTCTAATGAAAGTCGGTTCTGCCTTGGTGCCAGTTATGATCATGTGTTGGTTAGAAGTGAGCAACTGCGACCAATCTGTCTGCAACCTAGACATATAGGACGTGCACCAGGAACTATGGTCCAGAGTGCAATTTCGTATGGTAGCAAGAGCACTCGCGTGTACCAATATTGCACATTTGCAATGGATTACCTCGTGCTTACATTGACCTGTGATCTTTCAATGATAATCACATAAATTGCTTTTTCTGTCAGTTAGCTTATTAGCCAGATAATTGTCATTTGTCACTGTAATATGTTACTACGTTAATACTACCCAGAGTTCTGGTTGCTACAAGTGCTTCCAAGAACATGTCAAAAATTTTCACTCTGGTGTTCTCGAAGAACCTTGTTCTAAATTTTTTGATGTCTAAACCACAGGGATTCAGGTTGCCAGAAGTTCTTCCGAGAAATCTGTTACATTGTTCACTTCGGTTCTTTTACAAGAATATCTTTATAATTTTGGTAGGCTCTCACTTTACTGGGCAGCATTCCCCATTTCTACTCTCACATCGGAAAAAATGGCGGGAAGTTTCCCCATTGGTTATGTGCATTCTGCCTTCCGCCTCCACTCAGCCTTAGGCTGGAATATGTAAGGCATGACTGCGCCAGCTGAATTCACTCCAATTTTAGTCTCACTAAGGGCAGCATCAGTTGTCATGAAGTGCTGCTCCGACGCATCGAGTGAGGTAGGTGACGATGAGGGTCGCAGGTGCCCTCATCTCAAAAACACTTTATGTACATGTGCGTTGTGTTTGTGTTTAATCTAATGAATTTTTTGTTGTTACAGATAACAACATGTTATCGTCACTGCTGGTTATGGGACGTTAGACTTTATGATGAAATTTGTTGGTGTTTGGGAGGGAGGTGCCTCGGTTGGGATGACAGGACCAGTTCCCCACCAAGAAATGAAGACTGTAAACGTAAGTAAATATCTTTATATATGTGAATAATTTTTATAATGGTCATCTTACATACGTTTTTTTCGCTGACAGAGTTGTTGAATGTCCTCCTGAGGGAAATCATGTCGAATACTTTCCAACTGACGCATTATATCGTCAAAATCATGAGCTGGTTGGAAGGCCATGTCCATAATGTTCCAAACGTTCTCTATTGGGGTGAGATCTGGAACCTTGCTGGCCAAGGTAGGCTTTAGCAAGCACTAAGACAAACAGCAGAATCTCTCGACATGTGTAGGTGGGTATTATCTTGTTGAAATGCAAGTTCAGGATGGCTTGCCATGAAGGGCAACTGTCATGCTGTAAGGATGCCATGGATGACAACGAAAGGGGTTCCTGTATGAAAAGAAATGGCATCTCAGACCATCATTCCCGATTGTTACGCTGCACAGAAAGGGACAGATAGGTTCATATCCCACTGCTGTCCGGGCAGTCTCCAGACATACCTTCAGCCTGGAATCTCACTTGTTGGAGTAGAATTGTCTTCAGTGATGAATCCCGCTTCAAACTGATCCCAAATGACTAGTGAAGATACATCTGGAGACGCCTTGGATAGCAATTGGATACCAACCTGACTGACGGTCGCCATACGGCCCGACAGCTAGAGTCATGGTCTGGGGTGCCATTGCTTTTCATACCAGGACCCAATTGGTTTTCATCTGTGGCTCCCTTAAAGCACCCTGAATGTCGCTCGTTATAAAGCCGAACCAGGAGTGATGGTCTGGGGTGTCTTTTCTTTTCATAACAGGACCTATTTGGTTGTCATCTATGGTAATCTTATAACACTGGTACGTCGACGAAAACCTTCCCTTCATAGGAAACCTTCCTGATCTTATATTTCAGCAAGACAATGGCTGTCTACACATGGCGAGAGTTTCTATTACTTGTCTTCGTGCTTGCAAACCCTACCTTGGCCAGAAAGGTCAATTTTTCTGAAATTGTAAACACTTGTTTGTCTGTACATGTCCATCGCTCCTACCGATTTCCGTCCTATTCGGATAATTCCTTCACGGTGTGTGTTTATTTTGTCTTAGAGTGTGTTTGCTTTTTTCCTCCAGTATTTTTGAGCCAACTTGGTCTGAGCCCAGTCCACTAGCTGTGCATGAAACATCAATTATGACAGAGCTCAGTTAACTGGCTGCAGGCGACGCTATATGTAAGTAGCGTGGTCCTCTCTCTCTCTCTCTCTCTCTCTCTCTCTCTGTGTGTGTGTGTGTGTGTGTGTGTGTGTGTGTGTGTGTGTGTGTATGTACGAGTATATATTTCTGCTTAATACTTATACGTCGTCATTGTCTTCTGTTTCAGAAACAACTAGGAATAGCCAGAGCGGAAATGGAATGGCCAGTACTCACTTAGATGGTGTATATTTGGAAGTACAGTCTTTGAAAGCAAGTCAGCCCTTTCTTTCCAGGGTTGGGGTCCAGTTGTAAAGGACGGGATACATTAGTGCTAATTCATACAAAAGTGTGTCTACAATAATAATTTGTGCTTGTCAGATGTTTTTCTTATTTGCCGACATGCTTGATGATAATATAGCAATGTGTGAATGGATAGAGGACAGATGTTGCAGCCACTGATACGGAACATGATGACGTTTCGCCGACGCAAAACACGACGCCATTCTCGACCATACGGTCTCAGGGCTGGACTCCATTGTTGAAGACAGAATACGCAATTGGTAGTCATATAATACAATAGTTTACATTTGCATACAATGCACCACAACAAACTCTGCAAGGTACTGTGAGATCCTCAGAAAACCGAAAGCACAAATTCGAAGAGTTTGTCAACACATGGAACACCCTCTACTTCAAGATGATAATGTCAGACAGTACATAAGCACTGCGACATCTATAGCATCCCGACGCGTGGGGTCCTGACTTGGCCCCATCAGATTTTCATCTGTTTCCTAAACTTAAAGAACATCTTTGAGGACTTCATTTTGATAGTGATGAAGCGTTTCAGGCACAGGTGGGGCTATGGCTCCGCCAACAGAATAAGCTTTTGTACAGTGACGGTATTAACAAACTGATCTCTCGTCGGGAGAAATGTTTGTGGCCAGGGTGACTGTGTTAGGAAATAAACACGTAGACATGAAGAATAAAGAAGTAGAATGTTAATAACGTTGTTAAATCTTTAAGAGTATTCACATAAAAAATTCAGAGGCAGTGCTTTTTAGTACCCTCTTGTATATAAGGACAAGTATTTGCTTAACGTTGTTACCAAAAATTTTCGACTCGAAAAATTGTTGAGCAATTTCGTCCAAATTTTTGCATGACACGACACTCTAACAAACATGGTAAAAGTGTGTGTGTGTGTTCCACATCTCCTCCTAAATGCCTGGAGCGATTCCAACCAAACTTGGTATACACGCAAACTTCACTGTCAGGTGACAATCGCTGTGGGGGTAAGAAAATCTATCAAATTCGTGGGGGGGTGGGGGGGGGGTGGGGGGGGCGATAGTGTAGCGTAGCCCGCAGCGCGTGAATACAGATTTTATTTATCCAGTATTTGAGAATGAGAGCACTTATCAACCAGCAACAAACTTTACACGTAATTTCAAACCTTTACGAAATGTTTTCTCTCTGAGAAACCCTACAAAATAGTGAAAAAAGTGTTTATCGCTTACTACTTTTTCACTCTTAACGCATTAAAAGTGCTACATGATGCATGACGTTATAATTTATAACTTCTATACTACTGGAGGAAGGAAAGTACCCGTGGTCTAGGGATGCCGGCATGGTAGCTCAGCGTGTTCGGTCAGAGGGTTACGTGCCCTCTGTAATAAAAAAACTGAGTTATACGATCATCAACGAACTTAAAACGGATGTCTTACGACGTCCGCCCCGAGCAGCCGCAACGAACAAAAGCGAAGAAAATAAGATTTAAAAAAAATGGGGGGTAGCGTCTTTGATTCATAATCAAAACGTCTTCGGTACCGGGTTCGATCGCCGCCACTGCCTAAATTTCGATAAATAATCAGCATTGGCGGCCGAAGACGTCCGGCGTAAGAAGTCAGCCTCATTCTGCCAACGGGCGGAGGAGCGGATAGAGGTTCAGGGCACTCTCTTGTCCCAGGGGTGGGAAATTGCCCCTAAAGGCGGAAGAATCAGCAATGATCAACGACATGAGGATGCAGAAGGCAATGGAAACCACTGCATTAAAACCACGTAACGTGTATCCACAGGACATGTGGCCTGAAATTGAAGAAGTGTCATGATGATCTCTCTATTGGCAAAAGATTCCGGAATAGTCCCCCATTCGGATCTCCGGGAGGGGACTGCCAAGGGGGAGGTTACCATGAGAAAAATATTGAATAATCAACGAAAGGATAACGTTCTACGAGTCGGGGCATGGAATGTCAGAAGCTTGAACGTGGTAGGGAAACTAGAAAAGGGAAATGCAAAGGCTCAATCTAGATATAGCAGGGGTCAGTGAAGTGAAGTGGAAGGAAGACAAGGATTTCTGGTCAGATGAGTTTCGGGTAATATCAACAGCAGCAGAAAATGGTATAACAGGTGTAGGATTCGTTATGAATAGGAAGGTAGGGCAGAGGGTGTGTTACTGTGAACAGTTCAGTGACCGGGTTGTTCTAATCAGAATCGACAGCAGACCAACACCGACAACGATAGTTCAGGTATACATGCCGACGTCGCAAGCTGAAGATGAACAGATAGAGAAAGTGTATGAGGATATTGAAAGGGTAATGCAGTATGTAAAGGGGGATGAAAATCTAATAGTCAGGGGCGACTGGAATGCAGTTGTAGGGGAAGGAGTAGAAGAAAAGGTTAGAGGAGAATATGGGATTGGGACAAGGAATGAAATAGGAGAAAGACTAATTGAGTTCTGTAACAAGTTTCAGCTAGTAATAGCGAATACCCTGTTCAAGAATCACAAGAGGATGAGGTATACTTGTAAAAGGCCGGGAGATACGGGAAGATTTCAATTAGACTACATCATGGTCAGACCTCTGTCCGAAATCAGATACTGGATTGTAAGGCGTACCCAGGAGCATATATAGACTCAGATCACAATATAGTAGTGATGAAGAGTAGGCTGAAGTTCAAGACATTAGTCAGGAAGAATCAATACGCAAAGAAGTGGGATACGGAAGTACTAAGGAATGACGAGATACGTTTGAAGTTCTCTAACGCTATAGATACAGCAATATGGAATAGCGCAATACGCAGTACAGTTGAAGAGGAATGGACATCTCTAAAAAGGGCCATCACGGAAGTTGGGAAGGAAAACAGAGGTACAAAGAAGGTAGCTGCGAAGAAACCATGGGTAACAGAAGAAATACTTCAGTTGATTGATGAAAGGAGGAAGTACAAACACGTTCCGGGAAAATCAGGAATACAGAAGTACAAGTCGCTGAGGAATGAAATAAATAGGAAGTGCAGGAAAGCTAAGAAGAAATGGCTGCAGGAAAAATGTGAAGACATCGAAAAAGATATGATTGTCGGAAGGACAGACTCAGCATACAGGAAAGTCAAAACAACCTTTGGTGACATTAAAAGCAACAGTGGTAACATTATGAGTGCAACGGGAATTCCACTGTTAAATGCAGAGGAGAGAGCAGATAGGTGGAAAGAATACATTGAAAGCCTCTATGAGGGTGAAGATTTGTCTGATGTGATAAAAGAAGAAACAGGAGTCGATTTAGAAGAGATGGGGGATCCAGTATTAGAATCGGAATTTAAAAGAGCTTTGGAGGACTTACGGTCAAATAAGGCAGAAGGGATAAATAACATTCCATCAGAATTTCTAAAATCATTGGGGGAAGTGGCAACAAAACGACTATTCACGTTGGTGTTTAGAATATATGAGTCTGGCGACATACCATCTGACTTTCGGAAAAGCATCATCCACACAATTTCGAAAACGGCAAGAGCTGAAAAGTGCGAGAATTATCGCACAATCAGCTTAACAGCTCATGCATCGAAGCTGTTTACAAGAATAATATACAGAAGAATGGAAAAGAAAATTGAGAATGCGCTAGGTGACGATCAGTTTGGCTCTAGGAAAAGTAAAGGGACGAGAGAGGCAATTCTGACGTTACGGCTAATAATGGAAGCAAGGCTAAAGAAAAATCAAGACACTTTCATAGGATTTGTCGACCTGGAAAAAGCGTTCAACAATACAAAATGGTGCAAGCTCTTCGAGATTCTGAAAAAAGTAGGGGTAAGCTATAGGGAGAGACGGGTCATATACAATATGTACAACAACCAAGAGGGAATAATAAGAGTGGACGATCAGGAACGAAGTGCTCGTATTAAGAAGGGTGTAAGACAAGGCTGTAGGGTTTCGCCCCAACTCTTCAATCTGTACATCGAGGAAGCAATGATGGAAATAAAAGAAAGGTTCAGGAGTGGAATTAAAATACAAGGTGAAAGGATATCAATGATACCATTCGCTGATGACATTGCTATCCTGAGTGAAAGTGAAGAAGAATTAAATGATCTGCTGAACAGAATGAACAGTCTAATGAGTACACAGTATGGTTTGAGAGTAAATCAGAGAAAGACGAAGGTAATGAGAAGTAGTAGAAATGAGAACAGCGAGAAACTTAACATCAGGATTGATGGTCACGAAGTCAATGAAGTTAAGGAATTATGCTACCTAGGCAGTAAAATAACCAATGACGGACGGAGCAAGGAGGACATCAAAAGCAGACTCGCTATGGCAAAAAAGGCGTTTCTGGCCAAGAGAAGTCTACTAATATCAAATACCGACCTTAATTTGAGGAAGAAATTTCTGAGGATGTACGTCTGGAGTACAGCATTGTATGGTAGTGAAACATGGACTGTGGGAAAACCGGAACAGAAGAGAATCTAAGCATTTGAGATGTGGTGCTATAGACGAATGTTGAAAATTAGGTGGACTGATAAGTTAAGGAATGAGGAGGTTCTACGCAGAATCGGAGAGGAATATGTGGAAAACACTGATAAGGAGAAGGGACAGGATGATAGGACATCTGCTAAGACATGACGGAATGACTTCCATGGTACTAGAGGGAGCTGTAGAGGGCAAAAACTGTAGAGGAAGACAGAGATTGGAATACGTCAAGCAAATAATTGAGGACGTAGGTTCCAAGTGCTACTCTGAGATGAAGAGGTTAGCACTGGAAAGGAATTCGTGGCGGGCCGCATCAAACCAGTCAGTAGACTGATGACCAAAAAAAAAACTACTGCTTCAATTCGTGACACATTTACAGACAATATGGACATATATCACTGAATGTAAGTGCAAAACTATATCATTATATGCCACATAATCGTGGCGATATGACAATGAGATGCGTGAAAAACTGCCGCATCGTGCATGACTGATTTGCTTCAAATTTTTACTGCTCTGCTCTCATAGACGTTCTAACAAACATAATCTACATATTTTTTTAATGTATGTAGATACACTACATGTAGGGGGAACGTTCTTAATATGAATCAAACAATTTCTTGCCTGATATACTATAAGTTTTTACATGATACACTAATAAATATTCAGAAGACATTGGCTATGTATTTTTTTTTCAAGCACCTTATACAAGGCGGGCTGTCAGCAGCATACTACGCTGCTCTTCAGCCGTGAGTGGTACAATAATATGACATTCAGGGGGCACAGATAATACAATAAAAACGGTGGGCAAAAAACTGTAGATACGATGACAATAAACATGAAGCCGTTCACGCTGGACGAGAAAAAACACTAACATTTGTTGACACGGCGCACATAACATGGATAACTGCGACGGCACACGTGAACAGTGGTGGCGTGACGGCGAAAGAACACTAAACACAAAACGAAGGCGCACACACACGAGACGCTGATGGCGATGATCTCCGGCGCGCGAATGTCCACTGAGCGTGTACGAGTCCGGGGACCTGTCAGGAGAGGAGGAGGGGGTGTGTATGTATCTTTTTATGCAATAATGTACATGCTTTCTTTCAAGACCAACAGTGAGAAAGAAAGTGAAGTGCTGCGAAAGTGTGCGGTTTCCCTTACTTTCTCGCAGTCAATTTTAACTATGATAACAGGGCATTTAAACCATTAGATAAATTGTTCTTCCCATACTTATACAGGATGTCCATTGATATCTCACGAAATAATCATCAAACGAAAAAACTACAAGGAACAAAACTCGTCTACGTTGAAGGGGGAAACCAGATGGCGCTATGGTTGGCCCCCTAGATGGCGCTGCCATAGGTCAAACGGATATCAACTGCGTTTTTTTTTAAAATAGGAACCCCCATTACATATTTGTGTAGTACTTAAAGAAATATGAATGTATTAGTTGGACCACTTTTTTCGCTTTGTAATAGATGGCGCTGTAATAGTCACAAACTTATAAGTACGTGGTATCACGTAAGATTCCGCCAGTGCGGACGGTATTTGCTTCGTGATACATTACTCGTGTTAAAATGGACCGTCTACCAATTGCGTAAACGGTCGATATCGTGTTGATATTTGGCTATTGTGATCAAAATGCCTAACGGGCACCGAGCGAGGTGGCGCAGTGGTAGCACACTGGACTCGCATTCGGGAGGACGACGGTTCAATCCCGCGTCAGGCCATCCTGATTTAGGTTTTCCGTGATTTCCCTAAATCGCTCCAGGCAAATGCTGGGATGGTTCCTTTGAAAGGGCACGGCCGACTTCCTTCCCCATCCTTCCCTAATCCAATGAGACCGATGACCTCGCTGTTTGGTCTCTTCCCACAAAAAACCAACCAACCAACCTAACGGGCGTGTGCTATGTATGCTGCTCGGTATCCTGGACATCATCTAAGTGTCCGGACCGTTCGCCGCATAGTTACGTTATTTAAGGAAACAGCAAGTGTTCAGCCACATGTGAAACGTCAACCACGACCTGCAACAAATGATGATGCCCAAGTAGGTGTTTTAGCTGCTGTCGCGGCTAATCCACACATCAGTAGCAGACAAATTGCGCGAGAATCGGGAATCTCAAAAACGTCGGTGTTGAGAATGCTACAACAACATCGATTGCACCCTACCATATTTCTATGCACCAGGAATTGCATGGCGACGACTTTGAACGTCGTGTACAGTTCTGCCGCTGGGCACAAGAGAAATTACAGGACGATGACAGATTTTTTGCACGCGTTCTATTTAGCGACGGAGCGTTATTCACCAACAGCGGTACGTAAACCGGCATAATACGCACTACTGGGCAACGGAAAACCCTCGATGGCAGCGACAAGTGGAACATCAGCGACCTTCGCGGGTTCATGTATGGTGCGGCGTTATGGGAGGAAGGATAATTGGCACCCATTTTATCGATGGCAATGTAAATGGTGCAGGTATACTGATTTCCTACTTAATGTTCTACCGATGTTACTACAAGATGTTTCACTGAATGATAGAATGGCGATGTACTTCCAACATGATGGATTCCGGCACATAGCTCGCGTGCGGTTGAAGTGCTATTGACTAGCATATTTCATGATAGGTGGATTGGTCGTCGAAGTACCATACCATGGCCCGCACGTTCACCAGGTCTGACGTCCCCGGATTTCTTTCTGTGAGGAAAGTTGAAGGATATTTGCTATCGTGATCCACCGACAACGCCTGACAACATGCGTCAGCGCATTGTCAATGCATGTGCGAACATTACGGAAGGCTAACTACTCGCTGTTGAGAGGAATGTCGTTACACGTATTGCCAAATGCATTGAAGTTGACGGACGTCATTTTGAGCATTTATTGCATTAATGTGGTATTTACAGGTAATCAAGCTGTAACAGTATGCGTTCTCAGAAATGATAAGTTCACAAAGGTACATGTATCACTTTGGAACAACAGAAATAAAATGTTCAAATGTGATGTGTTGGCAGAAGAGCCAACGCTGTGTTACTAGTGCAGGCCGAACTGCACGCGTTTTAGCTCACGCAGGCTGGCGTGAGGAAGGAAGAACTATACTGACGTGAGGTCTGGAACATCACAAGAAATTAGAATTCAGAAAGCAGACGTAATTAGTTTGATACTTAACATTAATCCATTAATGATGAACTTCGCTCTTCACGGTACATGATTCTCAATATTATCTGTTCAGAATACATTCATAGTAACTGAATATGGCGCCTTGCTCGGTCGTTGCAAATGACGTAGCTGAAGGCTATGCTAAACTGTCGTCTCTGCAAATGAGACTGTATGTAGACACTGACCCATCGCTAGCAAAGTTGGCTGTGCAACTGGAGCGAGCGCTAGGGAGTCTCTCTAGACTAGACCCGCCGTGTGGCGGCGCTCGGTCTGCAATCACTGATAGTGGCGACACGCGGGTCCGACGTATACTACCGGACCGTGGCCGATTTAAAGGCTACCACCTAGCAAGTGTGGTGTCTAGCGGTGACGCCACAAAATGTATCTACATTCTTTTTTAATTTAAACAACCTACCTGTTACCAACTGTTCGTCTAAAATTGTGAGCCAATGTTTGTGACTATTACAGCGCCATCTATCACAAAGCGAAAAAAGTGGTCCAACTAAAACATTCATATTTCTTTACGTAGTACACGAATATGTAATAAAAATGGGGGTTCCTACTTTAAAAAACGCAGTTGATATCCGTTTGACCTACGGCAGCGCCATATAGTGGGCCAACCATAGCGCCATCTGGTTTCCCCCTTCAAGCTAGACAACTTTTGTTCTTTGTAGTTTTTTCGTTTGACGCTTATTTCGTGAGATATTTGGCCCGGTCACGATCAGTGGACCACCCTGTATATACTTTATCCTTATTCGTTTTTAACAGAAAACGGCAAAGCTGTATTTATGGCATATTGGCTTGCGATTAGCGTATTACTACAAAATGTAAACTGTCTGAAACTTTGTAATCCTATCCGTTTGCAGATTAAATTCTGTATGAAATAGTCATTGAAACTTCTTTCGTCGCTGATCCAGCACAAGGAGAGGTCTCCCTTATACCATTTATACCAACCAATTTACCCATTCATTTTAAGCGACTTCACTTTGCAATCAAGGTTTCATTGTCAATAACAATAAACACCCCCCCCCCCCCGGATTAACCATTCACCTTGCCGTCGGTGGGGTGGCTTGCGTACCTCAGCGACACAGATAGCCGTATTGTAGGTACAACCACAACAGAGGGGTATTTGCTGAGAGGCCAGAGAAACGTGAGGTTCCTGAAGAGAGGCAGCAGCTTTTCAGTAGTTGCAGGGACAACAGTTTGGATGATTGACTGACCTGGCCTTGTAATGTCAACCAAGATGGTCTTGCTGTGTTGGTACTGCGAACAGCTGAAAGCAAGGGGAAACTACAACCGTGATTTTCCCCCCAGGACATGGTGCTCTACTGTATGGTTAAATGATGATGGCGTCCTCTTGGGTAAAATATTCCGGAGGTAAAATAGTCCCCCATTCGGATCTCCGGGCGGGGACTACTCAAAAGGACGTCGTTATAAGCAGAAAGAAAACTGGCGTTCCACGGATCGGAGCGTGGAATGTCAGATCCCTTAATCGGGCAGGTAGGTTAGAAAATTTAAAAAGGGAAATGGATAGGTTGAAGTTAGATATAGTGGGAATTAGTGAAGTTTGGTGGCAGGAGGAACAGGATTTCTGGTCAGATGAATACAGTGTTATAAATACAAAATCAAATAGGGGCAATGCAGGAGTACGTTAAATAACGAATGAGATAACAGGAATGCGGGTAAGCTACTATGAACAGCATAGGGAACGTATTTTCGTAGCCAAGACAGACACGAAGAAATGTATGATGAGATAAAAGAAATTATTCTTGATGGGGACTGGAATTCGATAGTAGGAAAAGGAACAGAAGGAAACATAGCTGGTGAATGTGGACGTGGGAAAAGGAATGAAAGAGGAAGCCGCCTGGTAGAATTTTGCACAGAACTTAATTCAATCATTACTGACATTTCGTTTAAAAGTCATAAAAGAAGGCTGTATACGTGGCAGAGCCCTGTAGACACTGGGAAGGCATCAGATTGATTATACAATGGTTAACAAAATGGCTCTGAGCTCTATGGAACTTAACATCGGTGGTCATCAGTCCCCTAGAACTTAGAACTACTTAAACCTAACTAACCTAAGGACATCACACACATCCATGCCCGAGGCAGGATTCGAACCTGCGACCGTAGCAGTCGCGCGGTTCCGGACTGAGCGCCTAGAGCCGCGAGACCACCGCGGCCGGCATACAATGGTTAGACAGAGATTTAGGACCCATATTTTGAATTGTAAGACATGTTTAGGGCACTCTAACCACAATTTATTGGTTATGAACTGTAGATGAAACTTCACGATATTGGATAAATGTTGGAAATTATGGACCTGTATAACTTGAAAGAATCAAAGGTTTTTGGTAGCTTCAAAGAGAGCATTATATTAAGGTTGACTAGAACAGAGGAAAGGAATACAGTAGAAGACGAATGGGCAACCTTAAGCGATGAAATAGTAAAGGGAGCAGAGAATCAAAAAGAGTAAAAAGACAAGGCCTAGTAGGAATCCCTGTATAACACAAGAGAGATTTCAGTGATGAAAGGAGAAAATTTAAAAATGCAACAAATGAAGCAGGCGAAAGGGGATATAAACTTTTAAAACATGAGATTGGCAGGAATTGCAAAACTGCTAAGCAGGAATAGCTAGAGGATAAATGATAGGATATAGAAGCATATTTCACCGCCCACAATAAAATTAAAGAGGCCTTTGACAAAAAGAGAAGCAGCTGTATGAATATCAGGAACTCAGACGGAAAACCAGTCCTAAGCCAAGAAGGCCAAGCTGATACGTGGAAGGAGAATATAGGGGGTCTATACAAGGGAAATGAACTTGAAAGTAAGATTACAGCAAGGGAAGTGGACGTAGATAAAGATGAAACGGGAGATATGATACTGTGAGAAGAATTTGACAAAGCTCTGAAAGATCTAAGTCCATCCGTCAGAACTACTGATAGCCCTGCCGGCCGGAGTGGCCGAGCGGTTCTAGGCACTACAGTCTGGAACCGCGCGACCGCTGCCGTCGCAGGTTCGAATCCTGCCTCGGGCATGGATGTGTGTGATGTCGTTAGGTTAGTTAGGTTTAAGTAGTTCTGAGTTCTATGGGACTGATGACCTCAGAAGTTAAGTCCCATAGTGCTCAGAGCCATTTGAACCATTTACTGATAGCCTTGGGAGAGCCAGCCAAGACAATACTCTTCCATCTGGCACGCAAAATGTATGAGATAGATGAAATACCCTCAGACCTCAAGAATAAAATAGTAACTCCAATTCCAAAGAACGCAGTTGCTAACATTTGTGAAAATTTTCGAACAATCAGTTTAATAAGTCACGGTTGCAAAATACTGTCACGAGTTCTTTGGTGAAGAATGGAAAAACTGGTAGAAGCCGACCTCATGGGAGGTTCGGTTTGGATTACAGAGAAATGTAGGAACACGCGAGGCAGTACTGACCCTATGACTTATCTTAGAAGATAGCCTAAGTAAAGGCAAAGCTATATTTATAGCATTTGTGGACTTAGAGAAAAGTTTTGACAATGTTGACTGGTATGCTCTCTATGAAATTTTGAAGGTAATAGGTGGAAAATAAAGGGGGGGGGGGGGGGCGAAACGCTGCTTGCAACTGGTACAGAAACCATACGGCAGTCATAAGAACTGACAGGCATGAAAGGGAAGCACTGGTTGAGAAGGAAGTGAGACAGGGCTGTAGACTATCGTCGATGTTATACAATATATACATTGAACAAGCAGTAAAGGAAATCGAAGAAAAATTTGGAGCAGGAATTAAAGTTCAGGGAGAAGAAGTAAAAACTTTGAAGTTTGCCGATGACATTGTAATTCTGTCAGAGACAGCAAAGGACTTAAAAGAGCGATTTAACGGAATGGACAGTGTCTTGAAAGGAGGATGTAAGCCGAACATGAACAAAAGCAAAATAAGGATAATAGAATGTAGTCGAATTAAATCAGGTGATGCTAAGGGAATTACATTAGGAAACGAGACACTTAAAGTAGTAGATCAGTTTTGCTATTTGGGAGCAAAATAACTGATGATGGCCGAAGTAGAGAAGATATATAATGTAGACTGGCAATGGTAAGAAAAGCATTTCTCAAGAAGAGAAATTTGTTAACAACGAAGTGTTACGAAGTCCTTTCTGAAGGTATTTGTCTGAAGTGTAGCCACGAATGGAAGTGAAACACAGACGATAAACAGTTTAGCAAAAAAGAGAATATAAGCTTTCGAAATGTGTTGCTGCAGAAAAATGCTGAAGAATAGGTGAATCGATCATGCAACTAATGAGGAGTTACTGATCAGAATTGGGGAGACAAAGAATTTGTGTCACTACCTGACTAGAAGAAGGGATCAGTTCATAGGACACATTCTGGGACATCAAGGGATCACCAATTTGGTATTAGAGGGAAGTCTGGGTGGTAAAAATCATAGAATAGAATATATGAATACAGTAAGCAGAGTCAGAATGATACAGGTTTCTGTAGTTATTCAGAGATGAAGAGGCTCGCACAAGATAGAGTAATATGGATAGCTGCATCAAACCAGTCTTTGGCCTGAAGACCAGAATAGCAACAATAAACAAGGTCAAGTTCAGAGAGAGTGGGGAAGATCTGATGGACAGAGATCGGGGGATAGAAATTATCATAGAAAGGGGTGCAGGACGAGACAGACAGAGAGACAGGGAACTGATATGTGTGAGGAAGAGGTGGATAGAGAGAGGAGGCAGGAAGAGGTGGAGTGAAAAAGGTGGGAGGGAAGGTGCAAAAGCCGCGCAGGATAAGCCGAGCGGTCTTAGGCGCTGCAATCATGGACTGTGTGGCTGGTCCCGACGGAGGTTCGAGTCCTCCCTCGGGCATGGGTGTGTGTGTTTGTCCTTAGGATAATGTAGGTTAAGTAGTGTGTAAGCTTAGGGACTGTTGACCTTAGCAGTTGAGTCTCATAAGATTTAACACACATTTGAACATTTTTTGAAGGTGCAAGACGAGGTGGAAGGAGATGTTGGACTGAGAGAGGAGGAAAAGGAGATTGGGATGTATATAAATGTGGTGAAGATGGGTAGGTCACATAACTAATGAGGAGGTATTTAATAGAATTGAAGAGAAGAGAAATTTGTGGCACAACTTGGAGAAGGGATCGGTTGGTGGAGCATATTCTGATGCATCAAGGGATCACCAATTTAGTATTGGAGGGCAGCATGGAGGGTAAAAATCGTAGAGGGAGACCAAGAGATGAATACACTAAACAGATTCAGGAGGATGTAGGTTGCAGTAGGTACTGTGAGATGAAGAAGCTTGCACAGGATAGAGTAGCATGGAGAGCTGCATCAAACCAGTCTCAGGACTGAAGACCACAACAAACAATCCATTTCCCTTGCATCTTTTGCAAAGTATTGACATATTTGCTAGCGTACACACACACACACACACACACACACACACACACAAATATATATATATATATATATATATATATATATATATATATATATATATATATATATATATATATATATTAGCCTTTCCCTCATGGCTTCGCAAATGTGTGTGTTCAACACACATACTGAATACACCTTCTCCTCCATTCCATGTCTCCACATCTTCTTCCCTCTGTCTGTCGATCTTATCCTCCCACCTCTACCGATCTATCTCCTCCTTCCCACGCCCACAGTCTCTTCATTTCCTCCTCCAGCTCTCTTTTTCCATTTCCTCCACCCCCTCTCTGTAACCATATCTTCCTCCCCACTCCCTCAAACCGCATCTTCCGTCCCCTCTGTCTTTCCATGTCTGCCTCCCACTCTTCGTTTCCAATCTGTCATCCCGCATCTCCCATTCCTCTCTGTCCAGTTCTTCCCCCCCCCCCCCCCCCCCCCCTGTTGTATCCATCCTCTAGCCCACAATTTCAACCTGTCCAGAGTCATGCTCAATGGTACATATTAGCTCAGCAATACAGTTCAATCAAGCAGACTAATACTACCACCACAACATGCTTATCATGCAGGGCAAGCTACAAATCATGGGCTTTAAAATCATTTACTTTCCCATGAGATAGAGACTGCCATGCAAAGCAAGTCAATGAAGCAGGCTGATACCACTTCAACACATCACACATTGGCATCCTACATGTTGGGGCCCAGAAAACTATATCTTGCCCCTGACATGGAGGCTGCCCTGCAAATCAGATTGATTTGGCAGGTCAATACCGTTCCCACATAGCTTGCCTGTCATGAAGTGCAGACTATATGCCACAGGTTGGAAAGATAAATTTTTGCTCATATCTCCACTCCTGTTGATGGTTGGATGTTATAAAAATGACGGTTCTGATATTCATTAGGTCTGCTGATTCTGTGCAAAATCTGGTTGTAATCGCCTAGGGATTTAGAAGGAGAGTCCAGACATACACACATACATACACAGTGATATATATGTATATTATATAAATGAAGAAAATTTATTATTATATATTCTTGTTTTTATGTACAATTGAGGGAGGATATCGAAAAAGTGCAAAAAAGGGCATTTCGTTTCGTGTTATCACACTATAGAGGTAAGAGTGTCTCTGATATGACAAGCGAGTTGGGGTGGCAGTCACTGAAACAAAGGCGGTTTTCTTTGTGGCGAGATCTATTTACGAAATTTCAATCACCAACTTTCTCTTCTGAATGCTTAAATATTTTGTTGACAACCACCTACGTAGAGAGAAATGATCATCATAATAAAATAAGAGAAATCAGAGCTCAAACGGAAAGATTTAGGTGTTCCTTTTTCCCCTGCGCCATTCGAGAGTGGAATGGTAGAGAAGTAGTATGAAAATGGTTCGATGAACCCTCTGCCAGGCATTTAAGTGTGAATTGCAGAGTAACCATGTAGATGTAGACTATACCTTGAATCCTCAAAGTAAAACACATTGGCAGTTCCACTTCAAATAAATGAAAAAAGTCAAGATGGTTCTAATGCACATAAATGAACTAAATGCACTGAGAGATACATTTCAAATGTGCGTGTATGTGTGTGTGTGGTAGTTGCGGGAAAAAACCTTTGGTACCCAATTTTGGGTCCTAAATTACGCCAACTGAATAATAAATTATAAAGGGAACATGGCTAAAAGTAGCTGGTAGTAAATTATACTAATTGGATAACAGATCCATCATCTTACGAACTGGGGTTGTGTGCGGTTGGTACTTGAGACTAGCATAATAAGCTAGAATCGCGATCGTGAATAAATGCATTTTATTACAGTCCAGACTGTGGATGCTGTTTTACAGACACAGTCCCTTTGACTGTTCAGAGATGTCACTAGACGCGCCCAAAGATGTTAACAACCTTGCATGAACAGCGCCTATTAGACGGAGGGGATCCAACAGCCTATCAGTTCCAGTCATTCCACCAGGAAGGAGGTACATGGCTGTTGTTCAACCATGCCTATACGATCAATACCGCGGTTCGAGCGCGTTCGCATTGTTGCTTTGTGTCAGGAAGGGCTCTCAACAAGGGAAGTGTCCAGGCGTCTGGGAGTGAACCAAAGCGATGTTGTTCGGTTATGGAAGAGATACAGAGAGACAGGAACTGTCAATGACATGCCTCGCTCAGGCTGCCCAAGGGCTGCTACTGCCGTGGATGTCTGCTACCTGTGGATTATGGCGGAGGAACCCTGACAGCAACGTCACGATGTTGAAAAGTGCTGTTCGTGCAGCCACAAGACATCGTGTCACGACTCAAACTGTGCGCAATAGGCTGCGTGATGCTCAACTTCACTCCCGACGTCCATGGCGAGGTTTACCTTTGCAACCACGACACCAGGCAGTACGGTACAGATGGGCCCAATAACATGCCAAGTGGACCACTCAGGATTGGCACCACATTCTCTTCACCGATGATATGCCTCCAACTAGACGTGTTTGAAGGCAAACTGGAGGCAGTACGGTACAGATGGGCCCAATAACATGCCAAATGGACCACTCAGGATTGGCACCACATTCTCTTCACCGATGATATGCCTTCAACTAGACGTGTTTGAAGGCAAACTGGTCGGTCTGAACGCCTTAGACACACTGTCCAGAGAGTGCAGCAAGGTGGAGGTTCCCTGCAGTTTTGGAGTGGCGTTACGTGGGGCCGACGTACGCCGCTGGTGGTCATGGAAGATGCCGTTACAGCTGTAAGATACGTGAATGCCATTCTCGGACCGATAGTGCAACCATATCAGCAGCATATTGGCGAGGCATTCGTCTTTGTGGACGACATTTCGCGCCCCCATCATGCACATCTTGTGAATGATTTCCTTCAGGATAACGACATTCCTCGACTAGAGTGGCCAGCTTGTTCTCCAGACGTGAACCCTATCGAACATGCCTGGGATAGATTGAAGAGGGCTGTTTATGGACTATGTGACCCACCAACCACTCTGGGGGATCTATGCCGATTCGCCGTTGAGGAGTGGGACAATCTGGACCAACAGTGCCTTGATGAACTGGTGGATAGTGTGCCACGACGAATACAGGCATGCATCAATGCAAGAGGACGTGCTGCTGGGTATTAGAGGTACCGGTGTGTACAGCAATGTGGACCACCACGTATGAAGGTCTCGTTGTATGGTGGTACAAAATGCAATGTGTGGTCTTCATGAGCAATAAAAAGGGCGGAAATGATGTTTGTGTTGCTCTCTATTCAAATTTTCTGTACAGGTTCCGGAACTGAAACGGAAGTGATGCAAAACTTTTTTTGATGTGTTTATTTCCATCACCAGAAGCTGTTGTTAAATACACTCCTGGAAATGGAAAAAAGAACACATTGACACCGGTGTGTCAGACCCACCATACTTGCTCCGGACACTGCGAGAGGGCTGTACAAGCAATGATCACACGCACGGCACAGCGGACACACCAGGAACCGCGGTGTTGGCCGTCGAATGGCGCTAGCTGCGCAGCATTTGTGCACCGCCGCCGTCAGTGTCAGCCAGTTTGCCGTGGCATACGGAGCTCCATCGCAGTCTTTAACACTGGTAGCATGCCGCGACAGCGTGGACGTGAACCGTATGTGCAGTTGACGGACTTTGAGCGAGGGCGTATAGTGGGCATGCGGGAGGCCAGGTGGACGTACCGCCGAATTGCTCAACACGTGGGGCGTGAGGTCTCCACAGTACATCGATGTTGTCGCCAGTGGTCGGCGGAAGGTGCACGTGCCCGTCGACCTGGGACCGGACCGCAGCGACGCACGGATGCACGCCAAGACCGTAGGATCCTACGCAGTGCCGTAGGGGACCGCACCGCCACTTCCCAGCAAATTAGGGACACTGTTGCTCCTGGGGTATCGGCGAGGACCATTCGCAACCGTCTCCATGAAGCTGGGCTACGGTCCCGCACACCGTTAGGCCGTCTTCCGCTCACGCCCCAACATCGTGCAGCCCGCCTCCAGTGGTGTCGCGACAGGCTTGAATGGAGGGACGAATGGAGACGTGTCGTCTTCAGCGATGAGAGTCGCTTCTGCCTTGGTGCCAATGATGGTCGTATGCGTGTTTGGCGCCGTGCAGGTGAGCGCCACAATCAGGACTGCATACGACCGAGGCACACAGGGCCAACACCCGGCATCATGGTGTGGGGAGCGATCTCCTACACTGGCCGTACACCACTGGTGATCGTCGAGGGGACACTGAATAGTGCACGGTACATCCAAACCGTCATCGAACCCATCGTTCTACCATTCCTAGACCGGCAAGGGAACTTGCTGTTCCAACAGGACAATGCACGTCCGCATGTATCCCGTGCCACCCAACGTGCTCTAGAAGGTGTAAGTCAACTACCCTGGCCAGCAAGATCTCCGGATCTGTCCCCCATTGAGCATGTTTGGGACTGGATGAAGCGTCGTCTCACGCGGTCTGCACGTCCAGCACGAACGCTGGTCCAACTGAGGCGCCAGGTGGAAATGGCATGGCAAGCCGTTCCACAGGACTACATCCAGCATCTCTACGATCGTCTCCATGGGAGAACAGCAGCCTGCATTGCTGCGAAAGGTGGATATACACTGTACTAGTGCCGACATTGTGCATGCTCTGTTGCCTGTGTCTATGTTCCTGTGGTTCTGTCAGTGTGATCATGTGATGTATCTGACCCCAGGAATGTGTCAATAAAGTTTCCCCTTCCTAGGACAATGAATTCACGGTGTTCTTATTTCAATTTCCAGAAGTGTAGTTCATTTAGCTTATTCAACGATTTCTGCTGAAAAAGTATTTTAAGGTTCTCTAATTTACGTATACGATTAAATGATTAGTATCATTCTGCCTGATTCTAAGCTAAGCCGTTTATTATTATTTCTATCTTCATAACACGTGAACATTGCCGACATTAAAAAAAAACTGCTGCACATGACTGAGTCCATCCATGGCTAACCACAAACTCTCCACTACTGTTAACAGAAAAACTGCATATGGCGAATGCCCAGAGATGACACTCAGGAGTCATTTAATGATACCTACTGCAATTATTTTCCGATATAAAATACATTTCGTTCGTAAATGTCACATCACGTTTGTCGACAACAATTATTAGTTTTGTTGTTGTACTGAGGTAAAAATTAATAAAACTGAAGACAAAAATCCACTCATCATGTATGGGTAGGATCAGTACCAATACACTGTCACGGAATTTGTAAGAAAATATTCCGAGTAAAAATTACAAAGTATAATTTGAAATACAACAAATTTATTGAATTTGATTGAAAAAATGCCAGTTATAAAGGAAAGATGATGAAAACACTAAGTTTCTCTTAATAAAAGATGCAAGAAGCAAAATTTTCAAAAACATAGACAATTTCTCTTGAGTAAATTACATTAACTCATGTAGTCTTAATAGAAATGACCTGCTAGTAAGAAGTGAAGAAAATCTGGCTTGGTGGATCGTGTTCTTCAGTGTAATGAGTGTGACACAATGTCTGGTTGCACTGCGGCGTGGAATGTCGTATGTGAAGGGCGCGAATTGGATATTGTACGATGAATTTCTTTTCGGTATCGGTGCTGGTTTCTGTGAAGAAACACGTGTCCGGTAATTTCCTAGGCTGCACGTAAAATGTTTCGCCGAGAGCACAGTTTCCAGGAGGAGGCGCCTTTTATGCTCGAGAAATAAACCGAAATGAGGGTTCGACTGTGTGAATACAGCGTCCCTGCAGCGCTTCTATAACAACGCGCCAGGGGCGTGGCGTGTGTTTTCGTGTGACAGCGGCAAGCAATCCGGGGAAGCATCACAAGCGCTCCTATTGATAAGGGAAGGGTGACGAGGGAGGGGAGGGGAAGGGGGGACGCAGAAGACGCGGCGAGGCGGGCTCCACAATGGGCTCCTGGGGTGGGGGTGGGGTAGGACGCGCCGTTATAAAGACGTGGGTCGCAGCTGGTGACGACACACGACAGCACGACTCCACGGCGATCTTCTCCTGTAGGTAAGTCCAGCAGTCCACGTGGGATGGTCAGCAAAAACGACACTCAGTTAGCTACCTGGAAGCTACCTCTGGTAGAACTCTGTTGCATTCGCGAACGGCGCGTGGGATAAATGACTGATTGTCAGTCTCCGTATTAGGTATAATTTCGCTGGTTTTCTCGTTGTTGCGATTTCACGAGACGCATGTGACACGAAGTAATATGTTTCCGAGTCTTCCCTGGACGTACTCCCTCGTAATTTCAGTTGTAAACTCGTAAACTGCAGTGCCTATGTTGTTCTAATGTACTTTGTAGCGTCCTTCAGACACGCATGCGTGATACGAGAATCATATTCGCATTTGTGAATCTCGCTAAACTTTGGCTGCGCTAAACATTGGTGGCCAAAGAAAATTTGTCCCTGGCCGGGACGCGAGACCACATCTCCGCTTAGGGGGGAGCGACACGGTGACGGACGAAAATATTGCTCAGGTTCAGGATTTTTTTCTCTGTACTGCAGTGTAGTAAACAAATGAGATTTGCTGCAATGAATAAAACGTACATTGAAGTTTTTGTTGGTATTTTTTTATTGAAAAATAATTAATATCTTCACTGTGTAAATGGGATTTTCCCGAGGCAGCTCTCAAAGGACGTAGATCGACGGTTGTCGCTGTAACTCCGATTGCGGTTATCTGAAACATGAAATTGACATATCACCCTTATCCTTACAGTTGTAATTCTAGTTCATCGCAGAGATTTTCAAATATGTATATATATGGGGAAGTTATAGATATTTGAAAAAAATGGCCATTTTCTGGACCCCCCTTTTTTGGCCAAAAAATACTATACATCGACATCGACTACGATGAACTGAAGAGAATTCAATTTGCTTCAAGGAAGACCAAAAATCGTTAAAATCGGATGAAAGTGGTAGTGTGCGTGACCATCCCGAAAAACATGGTTTTGAGAAAAACGCGTTTAAACAAAAAAGGGGGGCGAAACCTGAAGCTTGTGGGATATAATTGATGCCTGGTCCATAATAACTATCTCCCCGGGTAGTGGATGACCGTTTTCAATTACTTTGACCTGATAAGTCCTCATTTTTGTCCACAAAGCCCTTTTCGTCGCTGATCGCATGGCCGCTAGCGTCTCTGTCTTTACAGAACCGGCGCATTTCATCGCTGATTTTGATTTGAAGGGCATTTAGTACGTGCATTAATGCAGTATAGCCTACATTGAGTAGATATACAACAAAATTTGAAGCAATGTTGACAATTTCGTTTCTGCCGGATGTTATTTTTTGAACGCATCTCCAAATGAGACTATTGAAACTTTCGTCCACATTTTGAGTAAAACCGCCCAAACGGCATTCCAGTAAATCAGATTTACTCAAATCGGTATAAATACGGAGCATGAGCGCGAAACCGGTTCTCTAACGCCGAGCAGTGTCGTGCACGCCGGCCGTGGTGGACGAGCGGTTCTAGGCCCTACAGTCTGGAACCTCGCAACCACTACGGTCGCAGGTTCGAATCCTACCCCGGACATGGATGTGTGTGATGTCCTTAGGTTAGTTAAGTTTAAGTAGTTCTAAGTTCTAGCGGACATGACCTCAGATGTTAAGTTCCATAGTGCTCAGAGCCATTTGAACCATTTGTCGTGTACGCTCGGCTTCAAACGCTCACAAAATCTTTACTTTACGGGGTTCGCTCATAATATTTTGAGGAATAATTCTTCAATGTATATACATTCGAATTCCGTAATATTTAATTTCGAGTTTTTTCGACCGTCGCCCTGCCGTTTCCCCTTAACGCGATCGGTCGCTTTAACCGCCACAGCAACCACTGTGCGCTCCCTAGACCAGCTCATACTTCCGTACGTGACACCTTTCGTCTATATCGTATACTGGCACTGGGAGTCCCGTACAGGACATTCTAAAGACCAATAGAACAACACAGGCTCTACAAGTTAGTATTTCATGCCTAATAACTGGCCTCCGAGTTTAAACGTACGGGTTTTGAATGAGGTTTTCACTCTACAGTGGAGTGTGCGCTGATGTGAAACTTCCTGGCAGATTAAAGCTGTGTGCCGCAAAGAGACTCGAACTCGGGACCTTTGCATTTCGCGGGCAAATGCTCTACCGTCAGAGCTACCAAAGCAGGACTCACCCCCGTCCTGCAGTTCTTCCCCGTACGGGACTCACGGTACCTGCGCAAGTGTAGGATTTGGACGAATGCGGTGACGTATGGAAGTCTGGGTCGGCCAGGGGAGAGAGCTCGGGTGACCGAGGCTGTCAAGGCGGCCTCTAGCGTCAAGCAGGAGATGAGGGTTCTAGTTCCTGCCAGGCACAAATACACTACTGGCCATTAAAATTGCTACACCAAGAAGAAATGCAGGTGATAAACGGGTATTCATTGGACAAATATATTATACTAGCACTGACACGTGATTACATTTTCACGCAATTTCGGTGCATAGATCCTGAGAAATCAGAACCCAGAACAACCATCTCTGGCCGAAATAACGGCTTTGATACGCCTGGGCATTGAGTCAAACAGAGCTTGGATGGCGTGTACAGGTACAGCTGCCCATGCAGCTTCAACACGATACCACAGTTCATCAAAAGTGGTGACTGGCGTATTGTGACGAGCCAGTTACTCGGCCACCACTGACCAAACGTTTTCAATTGGTGAGAGATTTGGAGAATGTGCTGGCCAGGCAGCAGTCTAACATTCTCTGCTTCAAGAAAGGCCCGTACAGGACCTGCAACATGCGGTCGTGCGTTATCCTGCTGAAATGTAGAGTTTCGCAGGGAACGAATGAAGGGTAGTGCCACGGGTCGTAACACATCTGAAATGTAACGTCCTCTGTTCAAAGTGCCGTCAATGCGAACAAGAGGTGACCGAGACGTGTAACCAATGGCATCCCATACCATCACGCCGGGTGATACGATGACGAATACACGCTGCCAATGTGCGTTCACCGCGATGTCGCCAAAAGCTGTATACAGAACATTGATTCATCCGAAAAAATGACGTTTTGCCATTCGTGCCCCCGGGTTCGTCGCTGAGGCGCTCCTGTCTGTGATGAGCGTCAAGGGTAACCGCAGCCATGGTCTCCGAGCTGATAGTCCATGCTGCTGCAAACGTCGTCGAACTGTTCGTGCAGATGGTTGTTGTTTTGCAAACGTCCCCATCTGTCAAAATAGCTTTGAGCACAATGGGACTTAACATCTGCGGTCATCAGTCCCCTAGAACTTAGAACTACTTAAACCTAACTAACCTAAGGACATCACACACATCCATGCCTGAGGCAGGATTCGAACCTGCGATCGTAGCGGTCACGTGGTTCCAGACTGAAGCGCCTAGAACCGCACGGCCACACCGGCCGGCCGTCCCCATCTGTCGACTCAGGGATCGAGACGTGGCTGCACGATCCGTTACAGCCGTGCGGATAAGATGCCTGTCATCTCTATTGCTAGTGATACGAGGCCGCTGGGATCCAGCACGGCGTTCCGTATTACCCTCCTGATCCCACCGATTCCATATTCTGCTAACAGTCATTGGATCTCGACCAACGGAGTAGCAATGTCGCGATACGGTAAACCGCAATCGCGATAGGCTACAATCCGACATTTATCAAAGTCAGAAACGTGATGGTACGCCTTTCTCCTCCTTACAAGAGGCATCACAACAACGTTTCACCAGGCAATGCCGGTCAACTGCTTTTTATGTATGAGAAATCGGTTGGAAACTTTTCTCATGTCAGCACGTTGTAGGTGTCGCCACCGGCGCCAACCTTGTGTGAATGCTCTGAAAAGCTAATCATTTGCATACCACAGCGTCTTCTTACTGTCGGTTAAATTTCGCGTCTGTATCACGTCATTTTCGTGGTGTAGCAATTTTAATGGCCAGTGGTGTATTCTTAACCTCTCCGTGTTGAACCGTGCCTCTTGTGTTGCACCTGCCACTGGAGTTTGTTGAGCATTTCCGTAAAGTTCTTACACCGACTAAACCATCCCGCGCCGTTCTTCCACGGTTTTCGTGCTGTCTCTTCTATTCATCCAACCCCGTAAGCATCCCATACCGACGAGCAATGCTCAAGAACCGCCAAAAATAAATATTTCATAGGCCACATATTTCGTGGATGAATTTTGCCTCGTGATTCTTCGAATTAGCCTCGGCCAGGCATCTGCTTTTCCTACAGTTTGTTTTACTAGCGCAATTTGAAAATTTCTCGGAACGGAATAGAAAGACGCGACCTACCTCAGCGAAACTTTTTTATTTTTCGTTATAGTCTCCCTGTACACTAATGCATTTGGTTCAGCGACGTTCCAATGCCTTGATCCCATCTCGAAAACTAGTTCTCCAGGCATACAAAATACCCGTCAACTTCCGCAGTCAGTTCTTCGTTTGAAGAGAATCTCCGTCCACCGAGGAAAGTTTTGAGTTTGGGAAAGATGTGGAAGTCTGATGGAGCCAGATTACGAAGGCCGGTGTGACAACAATTCGTATCTTAGATAATGTATCTTTGCCATGGCAACGATATTTGTCTGCGGGCGCTCACTGTCTTGTTGAAAAATGACTTTCTTCGTCGCCAAATCTGTTGTCTTTTGCTGTAGTTGGTCCAGGAGATTAACGTAGTATTGTCCCGTAGACTAGTAGAAAGATAATATCAGCAAGATCGTTTTCGCTTTCTAGAAAATTTACGTCACGTCCTTTCCGACCGACAGCATTGCCTTTACATTCTTTGGTGGTGATGAACTAACAGGTTTCCACTGGTTTGACGGTTCTTTTATCTCTGGGGTACCATATTTGACCCAAGTTTCATTTGTAGTCGCAAACCGGTGCAAAAACTCTTGTTGGTTTCTCTGAAGTCGGGTTAAACATCGTTCGGACATTCCCATTCTGATGTTTCTGGTTCCGCGTTAAGAGTTGCGACATCCACCGAGCAGATAATTTTCACATATTCATTTCCACTATTGTAAAGTGTTATTCCTTGTCAGGCGATACCCCTACAGCTTCTCCACTTTCAGTCGGAGATCATCCATGACCATTTTATGCATTTTTGCAACAATTAATGGGGTAGTGCCATATCATGGCCGACCACTACGCGGATCATCATCTAAACTGTCCATACCAAATTTAAACTTGTTTGTCCACTTGGAAACAGTTGAATATGAAGGAGCAGAGCCCCCAAGTGTGTTCTGAAAATCGGCGTACATTTCCTTTGCTTCCATACCTTTCTTTATGAAGCATTTAATCACTGCACGAATCTCGATTTTTTCCTTCCACACAGTATCAACAATAGAGAGATGTTGTCACCATAGACCTATACCCAGAGCACTGAAGCATCACGTGTAAACTGTAAATGATGAACTGTTATGAGATAACCTCGTTTCGCGAGCGTTAACATTTGGTGGTGATTCGGCGAACTTTTCAAACTGACCTAGTATCTTGTCATTTCACTTTAGGTTACTCCTAGGTATTTTATGGTAGTTACTGTTCCCAGTGATTTGTCGCTAGTGATGTAATCGAACAGTAGTGGATTTCTTCAACTATTACGCACTGTACGTTACATTTATTTACGCTCACAGTCAACTGCCCGTGCATGCAGCAATGATCGATCCTTTACAGGTCTTCCTGCTGCTCACGATAGTCTTCTGGCTTGGTGCACTTTTATAGCCAATTAGACCGTCCGCGTACATTCTCGTTGAGCTTCCAAGCCACCAGATCATTTACAGTCCGCAATGATCCTATCACACTTCCTTGGCGTACTACTGGAAGCACTCTTACGCCTGTCGATTTTGATGCGATAACAGCGACGATTTGAGTTCTACCTGCAAGAAAGTCCTCAATACAATGAGAAATTTGGTCCAATACTTGGTAAGCACGGCGGCGATATGCACAGCTGCTTTGAATCATACTTACAAAACAAAGTGGAAAAGGTTGTCCTGAAAAATTCAGACAGTGTCGGAATGGTAAAAAATTTTGGTGATTGAGAAATAAAATAACCACAATGTGAGTCCCACAGGGTTGAATTTTCGATCCATTCCTATTCCTCATATATGTGATTGACCTTCCACTTAACATTCTGCACGGAAAAATGATACATTTTGCAGACGGTACTAGTGTTACAATAAATCCCATTAGAGAGATAGCAACATAAGAGTTGGTGAATGATATTTTTCAAAAAAATATTAAGTAGTTCTCTGAAAATGGACTCTCCCTAATATTTTTTTAAAAAACTGTGTGGGAATGTTATGGAACTTAACTGCTAAGGTCTTCAGTCCCTAAGCTTACACACTACTTAACCTAAATTATCCTAAGGACAAACACACACACCCATGCCCGAGGGAGGACTCGAACCTCCGCGGGGTCCAGACGCACAGTCCATGACTGCAGCGCCTTAGACCGCTCGGCTAACTAATATTTTTAAAAGAAACCACACTACATTCATTTTTGTACAATAAACAGTCATTCCAACAACGGATGCAAGACATGAGCATGAGTCAGTAAATAGGAAATAATATTCCAAATTTTTCGGTATACATATTGATGAAAACTTGAACTGGAAGAAGCATATTATTGAGCCTGTCAAACAATTAAGAATAACTTCCTTTGCTCTTCGCATAATTGCTAATCCTAGAAACAAACGTATCGACCTCCTGACGTATTTTGCATATTTCTCCTGAATAATATTTTAAGGAGTAATTTTCTAGGGTAGCTCATCACTTAGAAAGACAGTAATGACTGAACAAAAGCGAGCAATAAGAATAATATGTGGTGCTCATCCACCTACTTCATGTATTCGCTAATGAAATTCGTAATAAATAAACCATCGCAATTTGAGAAGAACAGTAATGTCCAAGCCTAGAACACTGATCCTGTAAACTGACTCCGTTCGCATCACTTCCATGAAAGAATCGTCCAAGAGATCTACGGAACATGTAACTAATTAACTATCCTTGTATGTTGTTCATCAAACGACAGTGTGAACCTGCTCTCCTTTTAGCCGAGTGGTGCCATACAGCTATTACCTCCTCGATCCGATTCATTATCCAGTCTCCGTCATTCTTCTCTAATACAACTATTCGAAAAGCTTTAATTGTCATATTGTCCATACTGATTATTGTCCATGTTTCACGCCCGTATAGGGTCACAGTCCAGAAAAATACTTTCAGAATATGTTTCCAAACACTTAAGCGTACAGGGTGGTCTGAAACAATCTGAAAACCTTATAACAGTGTTGCAGGGTAGATCGTGCTGAAAGTAATTGCTTAGAAAAAATTCAGTATATTGCGCCGTTTTCGAGTTAATTAGTTTTAAAGTTAGCCAACTACACTAACTCAAGCGGACCGACAGAGACGGTGTCGCCAAACGTGTTCTTCGTTTGGTTTCCTAAAACCGAACAAGAGAGCGATACAAAAATTGGAATTGGATAGTAGTAAGACTCTGCCTGATCCAATGCCTGAGCAGTCACGTACGCTGTCATCTACGCTAATAGGACAACTAAGAGTGATTGTATATGGCAGGCCGTTTGAATCTGTTCGAGCAACAGCATGATCGACTAACTTAAATTCTAATTAACTAGGAAACGGAGGTACGTTTCGAATTTTCTCTTAACAATTATTTCTCAGCACAACCTATCCCGCAACAACAATACCAGCTTTCCAGATCATTTCTGACCATCCTGTATATTCGATTTAACATATTAATCCTATCCAGGTAAGCTTTTCTTGTAAGTGTCATTTTGCATTTGGTAACTTCTTTTTATCATCAGCCAGGTTCCCGAGTAAACAGCATATCTGTTATACTATTTTAGTGTTTCATTTCTTAAACTAATTACCCTTCCCGCGTCAATAGCCGTGCTAAAGAACGTCTGTGCGGCTGACGCACGGTTCGGAGGTAGGCCGATTGGAATCCTGGTGTTAGGTGAAATTATCACTGCCAGTATTTGGCCGGCAATGGGATGAGAGATGATGGCGTTACATTCCTGACCACCAGTCTTTGCGTCTGTTTCATGGATTAAGTTCCAAGCCACTCCCCCTCCTCATTGAGGACATGTGAGACTGTTGATGGCGATCCATCAGTCGGATGGGGACGTCAACCTTGAAGGCACTCTCGGTGCTTCTCGAGAGGAGCAGACTAAACAGGGTGGTCCATTGATAGTGACCGGGCCCACTATCTCACGAAATCAGCATCAAACGAAAAAACTACAAAGAACGAAACTCGTCTAGCTTGAAGGGGTGAACCAGATGGCGCTATGGTTGGCCCGCTAGATGGCGTTGCCATAAGTCAAACGGATATCAACTGCGTTTTTTAAAATAGGAACCCCCATTTTTTATTACAGGTTCGTGTAGTACATAAAGAAACATGAATGTTTTAGTTGGACCGCTTTTTTCGCTTTGTGATAGATGGCGCTGTAATAGTCACAAACGTATAAGTACGTGGTCTCACGTAACATTCCGCCAGTGCGGGCGGTATTTGCCTGGCGATACATTACCCGTGTTAAAATGGGCGGTTTACCAACTGCGGAAAAGATCGGTATCGTGTTGATGTATGGCTATTGTGATCAAAATACCCACCGGGCCTGTGCTGTGTATGCTGCTCGGTATGCTTGACGACATCATCCAAGTGTCCGGACCGTTCGCCGTATAGTTACGTTATTTAAGGTAACAGGAAGTGTTCAGCCACAGGTGAAACGTCAACCACGACCTGCAACAAATGATGATGCCCAAGTAGGAGTTTTAGCTCCTGTCGCGGCTAATCCGCACATCAGTAGCAGACCAATTGCACGAGAATCGGGAATCTCAAAAACGTTGGTGTTGAGAATGCTACATCAACATCGATTGCACCCTACCAGATTTCTATGCACCAGGAATTGCATGGCGACGACTTTGAACGTCGTGTACAGTTCTGCCACTTGGCACAAGAGAAATTACAGGACGATGACAGATTTTTTGCACGCGTTCTATTTAGCGACATTGACCAACAGTGGTAACGTAAACCGGCATAATATGCACTATTGGGCAACGGAAAACCCACGATGGCTGCGACAAGTGGAACATCAGCGACCTTGGCGGATTGATGTATGGTGCGGCATTATGGGAGGAAGGATAATTGGCCCCCATTTTATCTATGACAATCTAAATGGTGCAATGTATGCTGATTTCCTACGTAATGTTCTATCGATGTTACTACAAGATGTTTCACTGAATGACAGAATGGTGATGTACTTCCAACATGATGGATGTCCGGCACATAGCTCGCGTGCGGTTGAAGCGGTATTGAATAGCGTATTTCATGACAGGTGGATTGGTCGTCGAAGTACCATACCATGGCCCGCACGTTCACCGGATCTGACGTCCTCGGATTTCTTTCTGTGGGGAAAGGTGAAGGATATTTGCTATCGTGATCCACCGACAACGCCTGACAACATGCGTCAGCGCATTGTCAATGCATGTGCGAACATTACGGAAGGCGAACTACTCGCTGTTGAGAGGAATGTCGTTACACGTATTGCTAAATAATGCATTGAAGTTGACGGACATCATTTTGATCATTTATTGCATTAATGTGGTATTTACAGGTAATCACGCTGTAACAGCATCCGTTCTCAGAAATGATAAGTTCACATTGGAACAACCGAAATTAAATGTTCAAACGTACCTACGTTCTGTATTTTAATTTAAAAACCTACCTGTTACCAACTGTTCGTCTAAAATTGTGAGACATATGTTTGTGACTATTACAGCGCCATCTATGACAGAGCGAAAAAAGTGGTCGAACTAAAACATTAATATTTCTTTACGTACCACACGAATATGTAATAAAAACGGGGGTTCCTATTTTAAAAAACGCAGTTCATATCCGTTTGACCTATGGCAGCGCCATCTAGCGGGCCAACCATAGCGCCATCTGGTTTCCCCCTTCAAGCTATACAAGTTTCGTTCTTTGTGGTTTTTTCGTTTGACGCTGATTTCGTGAGATATTTGGCCGCGTCACGATCAATGGACCACCCTGTATACTAGCACTGGGTTTCACCCATTCCGTCCTCTCACCATCGTCATAAAACACAAACACAGTACTACACTATACACGCATCCTTTACACTCTCCTACCGGGAATGGATAAGAGTACCACACCGCTAGATACGCGTCCTTGAACAAACGCAGATGCTAGACAAGACAGTTCAACAGCCGGTTGAACTGTTGTATTTGATAACGAACTGCACTTGCTCCCTGTCCTCAATACGCTGCAAATATCAGTCGTGTTCATAACAGTGTTCTGTGTAGTTGTACGTGCATTGTACCGGACTTCAGTCCCTTAGAGCGTGGGAAGACAGTAGGTACTCGTATGGTGGATACTTCGTAACCAAGTTGATCGAAGTGTTTCATGTTTCAAGAGGCACCGCGTCGAAGATTAATACCGCATACAGGGTTCAAAATGGTTCAAATGGTTCTGAGCACTATGGGACTTAAAATCTGGGGTCATCAGTCCCCTAGAACTACTTAAACCTAACTAGCCTAAGGACATCGCACACATCCATGCCCGAGGCAGGATTAGAACCTGCGACCGTAGCAGCAGCGCGGTTCCGGACTGAAGCTCCTAGAACCGCTCTGCCACAGCGGCCGGCCCCGCATACAGGGAAAAAGTAAAAACGACATCCATTATGTCACAGCTTGGATGGAAGTGCGTGTTGAGTGATCGTGACAGACGGCTATTGAAGACGATTGCGACGATAAATAAGAAGACGACAGCTGCCAAAGTCACTACAGAACTCAATGTCGCACTTGCGAGTGCTGTCAGTACCAAAACTACACAAAGGGAGCTCCTGAAGCAGGGAGTCGGAGGGCGAGCTAGAATTCCAAAACCACTCATCATTAATGCAAACACCCTTAACAGGAAAACTTGGTGCCGAGGTAAGATTCGAACTTGCGACCGTAGCGGTCGCGCGGCTCCAGACTGAAGCGCCTAGAACCGCTCGGTCACTGTGGCCGGCATCGTTAACTGAACTTGCCGCTATTTTGCATCAAGAATGCTATAAGACACCTTTGAAAATCTTATAGATCCCGCGTTGACCATTCACGAGGATACTAGAAGCTGTTTTGAATGCCAACGGTTTTCCAACACCGTGATGGGCATTCTAATGTGTTGTGTTTTTGATGTTTCCATATTTCTGTCCACCCCCTGTACATTCTACAAATTCACGTACGACCCAACTCTCACATGTCCGGAAGGGAAGGGGCCATGTACACGGAGGAAGAACACCGTTTCCGACAGGCGGCTAACCCCACCCCGTGAGATATCTCCGCTAACAATGCCATATGACTTTTACATTTTTTACTGTGGCAACATTATTCAAAGAGTGATGAATAAACCACTGGACGCTTTATTTCTGACGCTCATTTTTTTCATAAAATCCAAAGTGAAACGTCCCCTTGGAAAAATTATTGAATTACTGTGCTGGTAAACCCCTTACGTTATTTGATTATCAAACAGCTGAGCAGAACTGAACGTACTCAGACATTTCGCTCTTTACCTATTCTGATCAACACTAAACTGACACACAATATTTTTAGCGCAACGCAATCTGACTTTTAATAATCCCTACAAAAGAATGTCCCTGACTATACCTTTCATGAATCACTTATCTCACAAAAATCTTCATTACTCGAACTACTGCAATACAGCGAGCGCCAATACTGCCAGCTAAATAAAAGATTCTAACTACTGAATCCACTAACTACTGATAGGCATAGTTAGCAAATGAAAGATTTTGATAGAGAACAAACAATGTATTTATCTTAATAGTGTTCAAAAGTCATAATATATATACAGGGTGTTACAAAAAGGTACGGCCAAACTTACAGGAAACATTCCTCACACACAAATAAAGAAAAGATGTTATGTGGACATGTGTCCCGAAACGCTTAATTTCAATGTTAGCGCTCATTTTAGTTTCGTCAGTATGTACTGTACTTTCTCGATTCACCGTCAGTTGGCCCAAATGAAGGAAGGTGACGTTTACTTCGGTGCTTATGTTGACATGCGACTCACTGCTCTACGTTTGGGCAGGCATTGTTGGTGATGTCTTGATTGGGCCCCATGTTCTTCCACCTATGCTCAATCGAGCACGTTATCATGATTTCATACGGGATGCTCTACCTGTGCTGCTAGAACATGTGCCTTCACAAGTACGACACAACATGTGGTTCATGCACGATGGAGCTCCTCCACATTTCAGTCGAAGTGTTCGTACGCTTCTCAGCAACAGATTCGGCGACTGATGGATTGGTAGAGGCGGACCAATTCCATGGTCTCCACGCTCTCCTGACCTCAACCCTCTTGACTTTCATTTATGGGGGCATTTGAAAGCTCTTGTCTACGCAACCCCGGTACCAAATGTAGAGACTCTTCGTGCTCGTATTGTGGACGGCTGTGATACAATACGCCATTTTCCAGGGCTGCATCAGCGCATCAGGGATTCCATGCGACGGAGGGTGGATGCATGTATCCTCGCTAACGGAGGACATTTTGAACATTTCCTGTAACAAGGTGTTTGAAGTCACGCTGGTACGTTCTGTTGCTGTGTGTTTCCATTCGATGATTAATGTGATTTGAAGAGAGGTAATAAAATGAGTTCTAACATGGAAAGTAAGCGTTTCCGGACACATGTCCACATAACATATTTTCTTTCTTTGTGTGTGAGGAATGTTTCCTGAAAGTTTGGCCGTACCTTTTTGTAACACCATATATATTCAGGGCTATTACAAATGATTGAAGCGATTTCATAAATTCACTGTAGCTCCATTCATTGACATATGGTCACGACACACTACAGATACGCAGAAAAAGTCATAAAGTTTTGTTAGGCTGAAGCCGCACTTCAGGTTTCTGGCGCCAGAACGCTTGAGAGCGCAGTGAGACAAAATGGCGACAAGAGCCGAGAAAGCGTATGTTGTGCTTGAAATGCACTCACATCAGTCAGTCACAACAGTGCAACGACACTTCAGGACGAAGTTCAACAGAGATCCACCAACTGCTAACTTCATTCGGCGATGGTATGCGCAGTTTAAAGCTTCTGGATGCCTCTGTAAGGGGAAATAAACGGGTCGGCCTGCAGTGAGCGAAGAAACGGTTGAACGCGTGCGGGCAACTTTCACGCGTAGCCCGCGGAAGTCGACGAATAAAACAAGCAGGGAGCTAAACGTACCATAGCCGACGGTTTGGAAAATCTTACGGAAAAGGCTAAAGCAGAAGCCTTACCGTTTACAATTGCTACAAGCCCTGACACCCGATGACAAAGTCAAGCGCTTTGAATTTTCGGCACGGTTGCAACAGCTCATGGAAGAGGATGCGTTCAGTGCGAAACTTGTTTTCAGTGATGAAGCAACATTTTTTCTTAATGGTGAAGTGAACAGACACAATGTGCGAATCTGGGCGGTAGAGAATCCTCACGCATTCGTGCAGCAAATTCGCTATTCACCAAAAGTTAATATGTTTTGTGAAATCTCACGGTTTAAAGTTTACGGTCCCTTTTTCTTCAGCGAAAAAAACGTTACAGGACACGTGCATCTGGACATGCTGGAAAATTGGCTCATGCCACAACTGGAGACCGACAGCGCCGACTTCATCCTTCAACAGGATGGTGCTCCACCGCACTTCCATCATGATGTTCGGCATTTCTTAAACAGGAGATTGGAAAACCGATGGATCAGTCGTGGTGGAGATCACGATCAGCAATTCATGTCATAGCCTCCACGCTCTCCCGACTTAACCCCATGCGATTTCTTTCTGTGGGGTTATGTGAAAGATTCAGTGTTTAAACCTCCTCTACCAAGAAACGTGCCAGAACTGCGAGCTCGCATCAACGATGCTTTCGAACTCATTGATGGGGACATGCTGCGCCGAGTGTGGGAGGAACTTGATTATCGGCTTGATGTCTGCCAAATCACTAAAGGGGCACATATCGAACATTTGTGAATCCCTAAAAAAACTTTTTGTATGTGTGTGCAAAGCATTGTGAAAATATCTCAAATAATAAAGTTATTGTAGAGTGTAGAGCTGTGAAATCGCTTCAATCATTTGTAATAACCCTGTATATATATATATATATATATTATATATATCATCCGCTCTCAAAACTCCGCCATCTCTCTCCCCACATCCACCACTGCTGGCGGCTCACCTCCAACTGCGCAACTCTACGCGCTGTTAACAGCCAACTGCCCAACACTACAATAGCGACTATTTCAACAATGCCCACCAGCCACAGACTGCACACAGTCAGTGATTTTCATATAGAGCGTTACATGGCGTTACCAAAATAAAAACCTAAACAGGCTACTTACAAAAGTAGCATGAGTTTTTTGAAACTGTCCTCTTGTTTGCACACAATGACTTGTTCTGACAGCTTCTAATACCAAATCCTCAGAGACAGAATACTTTTTCTCAGAATTTTCATGCTGGCCTCGACGTCCAGCTCTGAGCAGGAAAAGCTGTGAAGTATCGGCAACATTGGTGTTTCCTTGTATTGTTCACAACATCGCAGAAATTACTATGTAATAACACATTTGTCCATATCTATTTCTATCGCTTGCGCCTTGTTCCGCTGTTACACAGGGTCGGCCATGGTTAAACGGGTTTGGTATGTTAAGTTTAAGGGGTGGCCAGATGCCCTTCCTGCTGCCACCCCGTATCCTACAGGACGGAATTAGTGTACCCCAGCAGTCTGAGTCTAGTGTAAATCGTGAAATAGTGCGGACGTGTTTCAAATGTCTGCGACGCGTGGAACTGAGGCGGAACGTGGGGACTAGCCCGGTATTCACCTAGTGGGATGTGGAAAACCTCCTAAAAACCACATCCAGGCTGGCCGACACACCGGCCCTCGTCGTTAATCCGCCGGGCGGATTCGATCTGGGGCCGGCGCGCCTACCTGAGTCCAGGAAGCAGCGCGTCAGCGCGCTCGGCTATCCTGGCGGGTAACACATTTATCCATATCGTAAATGGGATATTTATTGTGTGTAACTTATCTCTTTTACTTTTTCGCTGTAGATACTTGAAAACCATTCCACTGAGCAACGTGTCTCCTCGTGCAATCACTTGCGTACCATTGACTTACACAACTTTGAAATTTTTCTTAAGCATTCCATCACCGTTTCCTCCAGCACTGCTACTCCTTTCTCCTCATCGTCAATAAATATGATGACATTAACAGCAATCCGTCGTGGATGACCACGAAAGCAGTTTCCGCGATCACTTTTAACTCTTGCTTTGCACTGGAACGTGAATGTACCTATTCAAAGGACAAAGTTCTCGCTACAGCGGGCCTACGCGCTTGAAGTTCATCATTCTGTGCTTTGCTGTTGTAGAGACCGGCCAACTTTCCTCTGAACACGTTCAGGCTATCACAATGATCTCAGAGCAGCACTTCCACCCGACCTCCTTACACTTTGTTTGCTATATTCAGATTTCTGCCTTCCCTTAAATTCTCCATCCTCTAAAGCTCCCTCTAGTACCATGGAAGTTATTCCCTTCTTCCAGCCAGCATTTTCAGTACGTTTGTTTCTTCGCCGATTCTGGAGAGAACCTTCTTATTTCCTAATTTATCGGTGTACATAATCTTCAACACCCTTCTACACTGAGGTAACAAAAGGCGTGTGATGCCTCCTAATACTGTGCTTGACCTCCAATAGCCCCGCTTTGTGCTGCTGCTCGATGTGGCTTGTAATCAGCAAGTCGTTGAAAGTGCCCTACAGAAATTTTGAGCCATGCTGCCTCTTCAGCCCCCATAATCGAGAAAGTGTTGTCGGTGCAGGATATTGTGCACGAACTGACATCTCTAACACGTCCAAGAAATGTTCGATGGGCTTCATGTTGGGCGTTGTGGATGACCAAATCATTCGCTCGAACTGTCCAGAATGTTCTTCAAACCAACCGCGAGCAACTGTGGGACAGCGACTTGATGCATTGTCCACCATAAAAATTCCATCGTTGTTTGGGACATGAAGCCCATGAATGGCTGCAAATAGTCTACAAGTAGCCGAGAATAAGCATTTCTAGTCAATTATCGGTTCAATTGGACCAAAGGACCCAGCCTATTCCATTATGAAGCCACCACCAGCCTGCACAGTGCTTTGTTGAGAATTTGGGTCTGCGCCTCACTCGAACCTCGCTATCAACTGAAATGAGGAGTCATCTGACCAGGCACAGCTTTCCAGTCATCTAAAGTCCAGCCAATCTACATCTACATCTACATCCATACTCCGCAAGCCACCTAACGGTGTGTGGCGGAGGGTACTTTGAGTACCTCTATCCGTTCTATTTCAGTCTCGTATTGTTCGTGGAAAGAAAGATTGTCGGTATGCCTCTGTGTGGGCTCTAATCTCTCTGATTTTATCCTCATGGTCTCTTCGCGAGATATACGTAGGAGGGAGCAAGATACTGCTTGACTCCTCGGTGAAGGTATGTTCTCGAAACTTCAACAAAAGCCCGTACCGAGCTACTGAGCGTCTCTCCTGCAGAGTCTTCCACTGGAGTTTATCTATCATCTCCGTAACGCTTTCGCGATTACTAAATGATCCTGTAAGGAAGCGCGCTACTCTCCGTTGGATCTTCTCTATCCCTTCTATCAACCCTATCTGGTACGGATCCCACACTGGTGAGCAATATTCAAGCAGTGGGCGAACAAGCGTACTGTAACCTACTTCCTTTGTTTTCGGATTGCATTTCCTTAGGATTCTTCCAATGAATCTCAGTCTGGCATCCGCTTTACCGACGATCAACTTTATATTATCATTCCATTTTAAATAACTCCTAATGCCTACCCCAGATAATTCACTGAATTAACTGCTTCCAGTTGCTGACCTGCTATATTGTAGCTAAATGATAAAGGATCTTTCTTTCTATATATTCGCAGCACATTACACTTGTCTGTATTGAGATTCAATTGCCATTCCCTGCACCATTCGTCAGTTCGTTGCAGATCCTCCTGCATTTCAGTACAATTTTCCATTGTTACAATCTCTCGATATACTACAGCATCATCCGCTAAAAGCCTCAGTGAACTTCCGATGTTATCCACAAGGTCATTTATGTATATTGTGAATAGCAACAGTCCTACCACACTCCCCTGCGGCACACCTGAAATCACTCTTACTTCCGAAGACTTCTCTCCATTGAGAATGACATGTTGCGTTCTATTATCTAGGAAATCTTCAATCCAATCACACAATTGGTCTGATAGTCCATATGCTCTTACTTTGTTCATTAAACGACTGTGGGGAACTGTATCAAACGCCTTGCGGTAGTCAAGAAACACGCCATCTACCTGTGAACCCGTGTCTATGGCTCTCTGAGTCTCGTGGACGAATAGCGCGAGCTGGGTTTCACACAATCGTCTTTTTCGAAACCCATGCTGATTCATACAGAGAAGATCTCTAGTCTCCAGAAAAGTCACTATACTCGAACATAATACGTGTTCCAAAATTCTACAACTGATCGACGTTAGAGATATAGGTCTATAGTTCTGCACATCTATCCGACGTCCCTTCTTGTAAACGGGGATGACCTGTGCCCTTTTGGAACGCTACGCTCTTCTAGAGACTTACGGTACACCGCTGCAAGAAGGGGGGCAAGTTCCTTGGCGTACTGTGTGTAAGATCGAACTGGTATCCCATCAGGTCCAGCGGACTTTCCTCTTATGAGCGTTTTCTAGCACTACTGGCACCACAGCTGACTTAAGGGACTCTCTCTGACTGTATTCAAAACAAACACGAAATCTATGGAAGACTATTACACTAATACTCGAAAATTAAAGACTCCTAAAAGCAAAAACACACGGAAGAAGAAGTAACAAGGAAGAAAACTACAGTTAATACTTAAATTAACGTAGCTCGCTGCACAGCAGATGTGAAGCTGACGGCAGTTACGACGACACTGACACTACTGGCACAATGGTCACAAGCCCACGAGCTGTGCTGCCAGCGATGTCGTGCTGTTGGCAGAAGCACTCACGGTCAGTCGCCTGCTGTCATAGCCCATTAATGCTAAATTTCGGCGCACTGTTCTAACGGGTACGTTTGTCGCACGTCTCACATTGATTTCTACGGTTATTTCTCACAGTGTTGCTTTTCTGTTACAACTGTACGCAAAGGCCGCTGCTCTCAGTCGTTGAACGAAGGCTGTCGGCCACTGCTTTGTCCATGGTGATAGGTAATGTCTGAAATGTGGTATTCTCGGCACGCTCTTGACTCTGTGAATCCCGAAATAGTGAATTCCCTAACGATTTCCGAAATGGAATGTTCCATGCGTTTAGCTCCAACCACCATTCCGCGTTCAGACTCTGTTAATTGCCATCAAGCGACCATAATCACGTCGGAAACCTTTTCACATGAATCAACTGAGTACAAATGACAGCTCCGCCAATGCAGTGCCCCTTCGTAGCTTGTGTATATAATACTACTGCCATTTGTAAAGGTGTATCTAGCTATTCCACGACCTTCGTCACTCCAGCGTATAACACCACATCTTAAACCCTTCGATTCTATTCTTTTCCGGTTTTCCACAGTCCATGATTCACTACTGTACAATGCTGTGTTCCAGGCGCACACTGTCAGTGTTATGTACCGAGAAAGAGGTGTACAGCAAATACGGTGAGAGGCAGGCACTACACAGGCACAGCTACATCTACATCTACATGGTTACTCTGCAAGTCACACTTGAGTACCTGGCAGAGGGTTCATCGAACCATTTTCATACTAATTCTCTACGATTCCACTCTCGAATGGCGCGTGGGAAAAAGGAACACCTAAATCTTTCCGTTTGAGCTCTGATTTCTCTTATTTTATTGTGATGATCATTTCTCCCAACGTAATTGAGTGTCAACAAAATATTTAAGCATTCAGAAGAGAAAGTTGGTGATTGAAATATCGTAAATAGATGTCACCGCAAAGGAAACCGCCTTTGTTTCAGTGACTGCCACCCCAACTCGCGTATGATATGAGTGACACTCTCACCCCTATTGCGCGATAACACGAAACGGGCTGCCCTTCTTTGTACTTTTTCGATGTCCTCCGTCAATCCTACCTAGTAGGACTCCCACACTGCGCAGCAATATTCCAGCAGAGGGCGGACAAGAGTAACGTAGGCTGTATCTTTAGTGGGTTTGGCGCATCTTCTAAGTGTTCTGCCAAGAAAGCGCAGTCTTTGTTTCGCCTGCCCCACAATATCATCTATGTGGTCTTTCCAATGTAAGTTGCTCGTAATTGTAATTCCTAGGTATTTAGTCGAATTGAAAGCCCATAGATTTGTGCGATTTATCGTATACCCAAAATTTATCGGATTTCTTTTAGTACCCATGTGGATGAACTCCCGCTTTTCTTTGTTTAGTGGCAATTGCCACTTTTCGCACCATACAGAAATTCTCTCTGGATCATTTTGTAATTGGAATTGATCGTTTGATGATTTTACTAGACGGTAAATTACAGCATCATCTGCAAACAATCTACGGGGGCTGCTCAGATTATCACGTAGATCATTTATGTAAATCAGGAACAGCAGAGGGCATATGACACTACCGTGCGGAACGCCAGATATCACTTCTGTTCTACTCGATGATTTACCGTAATTCACTACGAACCGTGACCTCTCTGAGAGGAAATCACGAATCCAGTCACACAACTGAGACGATACTCCATATGCACGCAATTTGATTAATAGTCGCTTGTGAGGAAATCTAGGAATATGGAATCGATCTGAGATCCCTTGTCGACAGCACTTATTACTTCATGGGAATAAAGAGCTAGCTGTGTTGCACAAGAACGATATTTTCTGAATCCGTGTTGGTTATGTATCAATAAGTCATTTTCTTCAAGGTGGTTCATGATGTTCGAGTACAGTATATGTCCAAAATTCTACTGCAAATTGAGGTCAGTGATATGGGTCTGTAATTCAATGGGTTACTCCTATTTCCTTTCTTGGATACTGGTATGACCTGGGCTACTTTCCAGTCTTTAGGAACAGACCTTTCGTCAAGTGAGCGGTTGTATATGATTGCTAAGAAAGGCGCTATTGTGTCTGCCCACTCTGAAAGGAACCTGACTGGTATACCATTTGGACCGGAAGAGTTGTCTTTCTTAAGTGATTTGTTTAGCAACACCTAAGATATCTACTTTTGTGTCTCTCATGCTAACAGCTGTTCTGGTTTCGAATTCTGGAATATTTGCTTCATCTTCTTTCGTGAAGGAATTACGGAAAGCAGCTACTCGCCTGGCACTTCCCGAGTGCACATAGCAGCCTCCAGATGGTGCTCACGAACGTGGACCTCTTCCTGCTTCCGTGTCACTTCCTCCAGCACATCTTATACGTCCGCCGATGGTGCTCACAATTTATAGGGAATGCTGTCAACTGCGGACTACTTCACTTACCACTTGTAATGGCAGACAGGGAAATTCTTCCACCGGCAGGCACGAAAACGTAATGCACCTTGGACACTTAGTTACGAACCAGCAGTTAGACAGGGCAGCTCAGTGCCTGCAACCCGCTCAGTGGAGTTCTCTGAAGGCTACTATAAGTGAGTAGCGTTTACTTGGGTGTGTGTTATCGTAAATATAAACTTGAGAATGTGAACTGACAACCTAAACGTGCTACTGAGCTCTAAGTCACATCACTTACATGAAATTGAAAAGAATCCTGTGTGTGTGAAAACCGATCTCATTCATAAGCAGACAAATAAGCAAACCAATAATTTCACGCGCAGTAGACTTGCTCACTGCGAACTGTATGAAAAGAAGAAAAGAAAGTGTAACTGCATAAAAAACAAACCAAACTGTAATATCGACCTGTATAAGAATGTAACCTGAAACACACGAAAGTTTCTGCACTGACATATGGCCCTGTTAAAATAAAGAAACTGACAGGACCTATATCGTGGAAAGGAAACTAAAACAATCACATATTATGACTCTCATCTGCAAAATGAAGTACTGGCAGAAACAGCAACACACCAAGACTCGGCAACAGCTAAAAAATACAGCTAAAAACCAACTGCAGTTGGTCCAGGGAAATTGGGTTCATAATATTGACACAAAATGCCAATGAAACACATGACTCAACAATTAAGTTCTGAAATTTCAGTTAGGAAGGAACTAATATTTAAAAAAATTATAGACTCTAATTTGAAAATTCTTTTAAGCTAATAACTTCCATGGTACAGTAAATTAACTCAGAAGATCAATCAATAGAATAATCATCAAATACTCGACTGTGACGAGGGTGAAGAGGACCAACAATACAAGTCCACAAAAACAAAAATAAACTTTTTACCTCGTCAAATAATACTTTCTTCACCATCAAAAAAACTTTTTTATGTCCGTACACCATCCAACAATTGTTCTGAGTCATCATTCCTCCTCATAATAAATCTGCAACTCACAGTTCCAAAAGCATTACACTGTATACACAACGAATCTCCGCCTGCGTCAGATCGCAGCTTTTCAATACTGACTGTCACAGATTCTACGACTCCACAGTGCTGCTGCCATCGCACGCACATATACTGTTGCCTAACAACTGTTTCTCTGACCACAGTTCTTCAAATTTATCATTTTCCTTTACAAATAGTAACACATCCAATAACATCATCGAAAAATAGCCATCTTACACTACCTACCCACTTAGCAGTCGCTACTTGCAGTATAATTGGTCTAAAGATTGTTCGCAGCCTTACTATCAGTTATAAACCATAGACTGCCAAGTCAGAGCAAAATTATTAGATGTCATTTAGGACATCAAGTTCCACGTACCGAATTGTACCACACTTAAGTACAATTTTGTAGCATACTCTTCATAAATGTTATTTGTTATTTACACTACTGGCCATTAAAATTGCTACACCACGAAGATGACGTTCTACAGATGCTAAATTTAACCGACAGGAAGAAGATGCTGTGATATGCAAATGATTAGCTTTTCAGAGCATTCACACAAGGTTGGCGCCGGTGGTGACACCTAGAAGTACTGACATGTTGAAAGTTTCCAACCGATTTCTCATACACAAACAGTAGATGACCGGCGTTGCTTGGTGAAACGTTGTTGTGATGCCTCGTGTAAGGAGGAGAAATGCGTACCATCACATTTCCGACTTTGATAAAGGTCGGATTGTAGCCTATCGCGATTGCGGTTTATCGTATCGCGACACTGCTGCGCGCGTTGGTTGAGATCCAATGAGTGTTAGCAGAATATGGAATAAGTGGGTTCAGGAGGGTAATACGGAACGCCATGCTGGATCCCAACAGCCTCGTATCTCTAGCAGTCGAGATGACAGGCATCTTATCCGCATAGCTGCAACGGATAGTGCAGCCATGTCTCGATCCCTGAGTCAACAGATGGAGACGTTTGCAACACAACAATCATCTGCACTAACAGTTCGACGACGTTTGCAGCAGCATGGACTATCAGCTCGGAGACCATGGCTGCAGTTACCCTTGACGCTGCATCACAGACAGGAGTGTACTCAATGACGAACCTGGGTGCACGAATGGCAAAACGTAATTTTTTCGGATGAATCCAGATTCTGTTTACAGCATCATGATGGTCGCATCCGTGTTTGGTGACATCGCGGTGAACGCACATTGGAAGCGTGTATTCGTCATCGTCATGCTGTCGTCTCACCCGGCTTGATGATATGGGGTGCCATTGCTTACACGTCTCGGTCACCTCTTGTTCGCATTGACGGCACTTTAAACAGTGGACATTTCATTTCAGGTGTGTTACGACCCGTGGCTCTACCCTTCATTCGACCCTCGCGAAACCCTACATTTCAGCAGGATAATGCACGACCGCATGTTGCAGGTCCTCTACGGGCCTTTCTGGATACAGAACGACTGCTGCCCTGGCCAGCACATTCTCCAGATCTCTCACCAATTGAAAACGTCGGGTCAATGGTGGCCGAGCAACTGGCTCGTCATAATACGGCAGTCACTACTCTTGATGAACTGTGGTATCGTGTTGAAGCTGCATGGGCAGCTGTACCTGTACACGCCATCAAAGCTCTGTTTGACTCAATGCCCAGGAGTATCAAGGCCGTTATTACGGCCAGAGGTGGTTGTTCTGGGTACTGATTTCTCAGGATCTATGGACCCAAATTGCTTGAAAATGTAATCACATACCAGTTCTAGTATAATATATTTGTCCAATGAATACCCGTTTATCGTCTGCATTTCTTCTTGGTGTAGCAATTTTAATGGCCAGTAGTGTATTAATGTGTTGCCACATTTCTGTCGTAGTGCACTCTGTCAAACAGGCGTTAAGTAGCAAGGGTGCAGTGGCTACCTTTACTGAATTGCCATGGATTTATGGGCTGAATTAACGGTAGAATTCCTTTATTACATTCACATCACTCAGAAATTTCTGCCTCAGATTAAGGCTAATGTATTAAGCATCATTGCGCAACAGGATTAAAGGATCGTTTCTTCGAAATCCCATACTTGCCTACTATTTCGATGCATAAGTTTGAAAATTCTCTCAAAGGTGCCTAGAACCTTCCTCCGTAATAGCGCAGAAGTGTGACGCTCTGCAACATCACCCTCGGGCTTGATGGCGCTGCAGTCAGCATCGTATCGACATATACGGAAAAAAATGCCACAGCTCGCAAATTTATGTTAGCTGTAAGATGGCTTAATGATGTCAAAGTGGCACCAAATTTCACAATTCTGGCCAACGGCACCATGGACGTGCCATGCAATGAGATCGTCACAGTCCCCCTTACCCACATATCACCCTTTCTTTTGACGTCTCTGCGATGGTGGTCAAAACCGCGACACCCAACATTGAAATCTCTCCGATTTTTTATGCGTGGTCGGGGAAAACATTTCAGGCGCACCACCGCTAAGAATCGACAGGAAAATGCCTCAGCCGTTAGCATAAAGGGCGTCAATGAAACCACCCCTTTCCCAAGTCGTTGATTCACTCTCAAAAACAACAGTTCACAGTGAGATGTGCAACAGGAAGATGTTCTTCGTAGACTTTGACATTGCTGGCACCCCCCGGACTTTTAGTCCTTCTTTAAGGACAGAATGGGACTGCATCCCCACTGAACGTGATCGCGCCCCTTTGGAGAGCATAACGACCGCCATTTTCGCTCTTGTGTACAGGTGGGAACCACTAGATTAAATCGACGAAACTCTAACGTGATCCGAAGCAATAAAGGGTATTTACGCTTTTTCAAACCTCTCGTTTTCCGCCTTCCTGTGACGCGATCACGCAAGAGTGCAGCATAACAAGAGCATGAATAAAATGTCTAAGGGTCCTTCAAAGAACGCCCTGTTCGGCAGCAACCTTTGTGCCACCCACACATCTTTCGTTGAGACCGTTAGAAATGCACCTGTCAGAAACTCGGACAGCAAATCAGTCTATTTATCCACGATAATGAGAAAGGAGTAACACTGTTGAAGGAAATGGTGAGAGAATGCTTCAGTCGATGGTGCGCAAATGAATGCACGAGAAGACACGGTGAGGCAAAGTCGCGACTCGACGGATCCCATTACACGCTCCGCAGTCAGCTGCTGTCCAGTTTCTGTGTTGTTTGGCCCACTGAAGACGTGCAGCCTCATGTGCCACAGTGTGAGAAGGCCTTTTGCGAGATAGTCGTCTCCAAATACCCACTGCTTGCAGTTTCCTTCGCAAAGTTTATTCAAAAACTGGTTGAGATGTACCTGCATTAAATGACAGCAGCAACTACTGTCGGGTTTGAAATCGATTTTCACTGACAAGGCGTGACATTTACCTCCAGTCCCTGTCGGTTGGGATCTGTACACGACCACTGTTCTTACTACCTGTTACGTGGATGAAAGTGCTGCAACATTTTTTGTAGACATGTTGGACGATGTTTGTTGATAAACCAATAGATTCAGCAAATTCATTCATGGCGTCGTTATGGGTACGTCCATACACGATACCTTCTTTCTGCCTGTATTCCAGTCTCTGCCTTCCCGTACAGTTTTTATCCTCTACAGCCGCCTCTACTACCGTGGGGCCGTCCCTCATGTCTTAACACATATCTTATCATCTTTTACCTACTTCTTGTCAGTGTTTTCCATGTGTTCCTTTCCACGCAGATTCTGCAGAGAACCTCCTCACTCCTTGCCGTACAGTCAACCTAATTTTCAATATTCTTCTGTAACAGCACACCTCGCCGGCCGGAGTGGCCGAACGGTTCTAGGCGCTTCAGTCTAGAACCGTGCGACCGCTACGCTCGCAGGTTCGAATCCTGCCTCGGACGTGGATGTGTGTGTTGTTCTTAGGTCAGTTAGGTTTAAGTAGTTCTAAGTTCTAGGGGACTGATGACCTCAGATGTTAAGTCCCATAGTGCTCACAGCCATTTGAACCATCTGATTCACGAAAGATAATAACACGCAAATCGGAAACTAGTACGGCGCACAAGACTTAGTCAGCTAAGCGTCGAATATCCAAAGAGAAAGGCCAAAGCAAAGTAGTGAGTCGTAGGTGAGTCGCTTCCAACAGAGTGTGTCTACCATAAACTAATCTTCCGCAGGTCACTTGTGCAAGTCAGCATCCGCAAATTTCGTCAAGTTTTCTCTCAAACTTCCAGCAGTTTTGTGTGTTCAAGAGCGAAAAACGGAAGGAAGGAAGATTAGGTTTTAACGTCCTGCCGCCATCTATGTCATTAGAGATGGTTCACAGACTCTGGATGTTTCAAGGATAGGTAAGGAAATCGGCCGTGCCTTTTCAGAGGAACCATTCCGGGAAATCAAGGAAAACATAAATTTGGATAGTAGGAAGCGGATTTGAGCCGTCGTCCCTCGAATGCGAGTCCATTGGGTGAACCAATGTGTCATTTCGCTCAGAGGGTTCAGAATCGATACGAAACTGAGTCGAAAGCTGAGAAATACGCGAGGAACTGTGAATGAACGTTATTGTTAATTCAAAGTTTGGACTGCTTTCCTGTATCGTAGGATACGAAAGACGTGAATTTTAAGAAAAGTGTTATGAAGCAGGATACACTAGAAAATGTGGGGTTCTACTCGCTTGTCTGTTATAAGGTGCCTAAAGGATGCAGGGTTCTCGGAATGCTATACAACAATTCAAGCAAATCACATTAATAGTTTTTATTACAACAAAGAAGATTTGCAATACTTAACTTTGAATTTACGACGGTGTCGCAAGCGATGGACGAAATGCAAACAAGTAATGTTCTTCACTATAGACAATGTCCATGTGAGCAATGGATATGGATCACTAATAATTGCTATCGTAGTGTCGGTTTACAACTGTGACAGTCTTGTACTCTGCTACTAATGCCATTCTAGTATTGTGGTAATACTATGCTGAGCGGCCGAGGCTGACAGGAGCAGCGCTTATATTCTCTTCGGCTAGAGGGCGCTCCTGTCGTGGTGCGGAACTTTACAGCGGGCTATTGGTTGACGTGGTCTCACAGCCTTCTTTGCTCTTGCGTTTTTCGTCTTCGTGCCGTCGCTTATCGTTACCCCGGAACATTCGTCCCTCCCAAAGCGACGGACCGTCGTCGTGTAGGAAGTGCGACCACGGCGGGGAGGCAGGAGTGTGGGCGCGTCACCGGGCCGGAAGCTGTGGCTGCAGGGGACGTCAAGCTTCCGGCCGTACCCCGCCATCTGGCCTGCGCTCTGACGGAAACGTCCCCCGGAAAACCCCCAGATGGGTGCGCGTCTACCAACTGATGCCGGGAACCAGATGAAGAAGGCGGCGCCTGCTGCGGTGTAGGCGGGTCCAGCTCCATGCTAGGACGAGAGAAGGCGGAGGAGACGAAGACTCCGTCTCAGTGGGTTCGTCACACGGTGTCGTGATAACACCCTCTGGCGGCTGCTGTGGCCGCGCTGTCCTCTGGAGCCGTGAATTTGGAGGAAGAGACACTGAAAGATCATCGTGCACATGACAGAGGCGAAATTGATTTTGATGGCGGCGCTGCAAGCCATCTGGACCTGAAATAGGATACATGCAAGCGCCAAGTCGACGGACGATATCGCCTCGCGCCCACGGCTTAGACGAAATTCGATATAATTTAGATGGTGACTTAACCGAAAAGTTTACATTTCAAATTCATTTCTGTAAACTAGGACAATGTTTGATATAGAAGTCGTAAATACTCGCAGTTACGTCGAACATAGGTAGTGGTCACATTAATTAATTTCTGCATCCCCCCTCCCTCCCCACGCTCATTCCCTGTGGGTGGGACTATTTACACATATCAAAAAAAGTTTTTGCATCACCTCAGTTCCCAGAACTCCTGAAGATAGACGTTACTGTCAATGTTGTATCACAGACAGAGTCCCTTTGGCTGTTCAGAGATGTCACTAAACCCACCCAGAGATGTAAACAACCATGCATGAGCAGCGCCTATTACACGGAGGGGGTCCGACAGCCGATCAGTTCCACCAGGAAGGAGGTACACGGCTCGTGTTGTCTGTAGTTCAAGCATGCCTAGACGGTCAATACCGCGGTCCGATCGCGTCCCCATTGTTACTTTGTGCCTGAAAGGGCTCTCAACAAGTGAAGTGTCCAGGCGTCTCTAAGTGAACCAAAGTGATGTTGTTCGGACATGCAGGAGATACAGAGAGACAGGAACTGTCGGTGACACGCCTCGCTCAGGCCGCCCAAGGGCTACAACTGCTGTGGATGACCGCTACCTACGCATTACGGCTCGGAGGAACCCTGACAGCAACGCCACCATGTTGAATAATGCTTTTCGTGCACCCCCAGGACGTTGTGTTACGACTCACACTGTGAGCAATAAGCTGCAGGATGCGCAACTTCACTGCCGACACCCATAGCGAGGTCCATCTTTGCAACCACGACACCAAGCAGCGCGCTACAGATGGGCCCAACAACATGTCGAATGTACCGCTCGGGATTAGAGTCATGTTCTCTTCATCGATGAGTGTCGCATATGCCTTCAACCAGACAATCGTCGGAGACGTTTTTAGCGGCAACCCGGTCAGGCTGAACGTCTTAGACAGAATGTCCAGCGAGTGCAGCAAGGTGGAGGTTCCCTGCCGTTGTGGGGTGGCATTATGTGGGCCGACGTACGCCGCAGGTGGTCATGGAAGACGCCGCAACGGCTGAACGAAATGTGAATGCCATCCTTCGACCGATGGTGCAATCATATCGGCAGCATACTGGCGAGGCATTCGTCTTCATGGACGACTATTCGCGCCACCATCGTGCAAATCTTGTGGACGACTTTTTTCAGGATAACGACATCGCTCGACTGGAGAGGTCAGCATGTTTTCCAGACATGAACCCTATCGAACATGCCTGGGATAGGTTGAAAAGGGCGATGTATGGTCGACGTGACCCACCAACCACACTGAGGGATCTACGCCGAATCGCCGTTAAGGAGTGGGACAATCTGGACCAACAGTGCCTTGATGAACACCTCTGAATGTCTCGTTATATGGTGGTACAACATGCAATTTGTGATTTTCATGAGCATTAAAAAGGGCGGAAATGATGTTTATGTTGATCTCTATTCCAATTTTATGTGCAGGTTCCGGAACACTCGGAACGAGTGTAAGGTGTCAGGCAAGTCCAACACCTTCCATAAAAACCCTGACATGATAAACAAATCCAATAGTATGTCACATAGCTCCGAATAAATTGTGACATTAAATTAACCAAAGTAATACGAGTAACGAGTGAGGAAATGGAATACCACAGACTAACACAAGAATGCCTAAATGCATGTCATACCTTACCACCGTGAGACAGACGCAGTTCCGACGGGAGAAACGAGAACAGAAGCCGAGAGCAGAACCGTGTTAAGCGAGAAGGCCCTACGATAAGGGACGGACACCCACGTCGCCAGCTAACCGCTACGACCACACCACCCGCAAGTTTTTAGCGTGAGACTTTTTCGCGTCTCTGTTACGTTAGGACCACCCCCCAGCCCATGTTAAAAGCTAGAGCCCTCCAGAAGAACAGTATAGATCTTACAATAACACAAAAAGGGCTACACCACCCACAAGTTTTAGCGTGAGACTTTTTCGCGTCTCTGTTACGTTGCAAACTTTAAAAACATTTCCCCACCACGAAAAGTATAACGTTTCTCATTGGATAGAGAGATTTTTGTAGGCGGAGCTTAAGGTTAACATTGAGACCCTGATTGGTCAGATGAAATACAGCCAGATAGTTTTTTTTAAACCAACTTCGGTAAATTGTAGTAAGGAGAAGTTAGGAGAGAGTTACTTCCGAGAGGGTGAGCTGGACGGAGCTGCGCCGGCCGGCGCCCCCTGACGAACACCGACAAGGTAATGAACGCACGCGACGCTGCATTTTTGAGCGCATAAGGCTTCACTCAGAACTGCAGAAGTCTCATCTGTTACATCCCCTTTACGTAATACTAGTGTCGATCGTCAATTAAAGCTCATGGTGTTCACATTTGCCACTTGAAGTAAAAAATCTGAAACTCGATGATTTTTCTGTTATATAGTTATTGAGAAGCCACATCAGCCACTGTAATTTACGGTAAGTTAGATAAGTAATTAAAGATAATTGAGGGTCACTGTTGACCATTTTGATAGTTTGCTCTTTTGTGAAACTTAATTTAAACCTAGATTATAGATGTGATATGGCATAGGTCATCCTTCGATCCATTGTAGAACTTGGAAACCCATTCAGGGAATATTCGTTCACATTTTTGTTGAACGCAGTTGGTTTTTACCATCCTGTATTAAAACATTTCCTTTTATCAATAGTGCAATTTATAAACGATGTTTTGTGAGTAGAATAAAATTTCCAATGGTAAACTTAACTGCTTTTTCGACGTTATTTTTACCAGCTAACTAAAAATAGGAAAGCCTTGAACCACTTCCATTAAATTTAGTTAGTATTAAGACTCCTTTACAGGGAGTGCAGTGGAGCTGACGCTGAAATCATTAAGTATTGGGTTATATCATCGCTAGTCTCACTGAACTCTTCTGAATTCTACATGTCATGTGTGGTCTGACGTCTCCTTACCAGCAACATGACCCAGGTTCAAACTAGTCAATTCCCTAAAAAACACACTCAGAGCGTCGTTGCGCGAAAGTGGTAGGGAGACACGATATACGAGGTGATGCAAAACTTTTTTTGATGTGTGGAAAAATTAATGCAGCAAATTCTTTATTTCATCCATTGATTAAAACCTTTAAAAACCATTGTCATTTGTGTAGCACAAATATTTGTTTGTTCGCTGATGTGTTCAAATATTTCATCTGTCAGAAGATTTCCATAACTACGACTCTGTTACACTTTTGGATGTTTTCATTACTTACTTTGGTACCGTGGACGCTAGTAAGATTCACAACGTTCTGCTGGTTGCCTCCAGGATGAAACCACTAGCTTTGATCACGTATTCAACCATCAGATGAATTCTCATTACGCGGCGACGTTTACGCGATGCAAGTAACGCACTCGCTGAATGACTGTCTCCTCCTCGCGACATTTTTCCTGCTACGGGCAACAATGCTTTCTGAAAATAATAGCTTTAAAACTAGTCCCCCCACTGGTCGTCCCTCGGAGGTTCTCTTCGTGCAACACCACGTGCGTTTATACTCCAACTCAAAACGGTCAAACAGTGTATTTCATTTTGTTTACTTAACGGCGATAGCTGCAGAGCGAATATTATGCTTCACGGTAACTCCTGTGCAATAGGTGGCAAGCACCGTGCGGCCGTCGGGTGTGTTGCCAGCCGGCAGGCGCACCGTTACCCGCCCGTTTATGCGTGTAACACACGCCAAGTGGTCGCCAGCACGCGAGACTTCTGCCTCGTTAGAAAGGACAGTAAAATCAGCTCCGCTCTAACGTGTTAAAAATGAATATAAATACAGTGATCGTGAAATTGATTGTTCTTTCTTTTAAAATACTCGTAAATAGTACGTAGAAAGTAGTGTAACAAACCATCTAATTGGGTTCAGACTTCATCCTCGGCCTACCTTACGCCACCCGGTGTTGAGGAACATCGTACATGCTTGTTGGGACACAGCCACATTTTGCTGCTTATACGAGGTGACTTGTAACAGGCTAGTACGGTTCAAAATGGAAGGGTCGAGCACAGCCTGTACTTTGGACTTCAGTCCACTACAAATGGTGATGCAGGTAAGACAGTCCACCCCTAATATGTCTGCTGTTGTTGTGGTCTTCAGAGACTGGTTTGATGCAGCTCCCCATGCTACACTCTCCTGTGCAAGCTTCTTCATCTCCTAGTACCTACTGCAACCTACACCCTTCTGAATCGGTTTAGTGTATTCATTTCTTCGTCCCCGTCTACGATTTTTGCTCTCCACGCTGCCCTCCAATACTAAATTGGTGATCCCTTGATGCCTCAGAATATGCCCTACCAACCGATCCCTTCTTCTAGTCAAGTTGTGCCACAAATTTCTCTTCTCTCCAATTCAATTCAATACCTCCTCATTAGTTATGTGATCTACCCATCTAATCTTCAGCATTCTTCTGTAGCACCACATTTCGAAAGCTTCTCTTCTCTTCTTGTCTAAACTATTTATCGTCCACGTTTCACTTCCATACATGGCTACACTCCATACAAATACTTTCAGAAACGACTTCATGACAAATCTATACTCGATCTTAACAAATTTCTCTTTTTCAGGAACGCTTTCCTTGCCATTGCCAGTCTACATTTTGCATTCTCTCTACTTCTATCATCATCAGTTATTTTGCTCCCCAAATAGAAAAACTCATTTACTACTTTAAGCTTCTCATTTCCTAATCTAGTTCCCGCAGCATAGTCCGATTTAATTCGACTACGTTCTATTATCCTCGTTTTGCTTTCGTTGATGTTCATTTTATATCCTCCTTTCAAGACCCAGTCCATTCTGTTCAACTGCTCTTCCAGGTTCTTTGCTATCCCTGACAGAATTACAATGTCATCGGCCAACCTTAAAGTTTTTTTTTCTTCTACATGGATTTTAATTCCTACTCCGAATTTTCTTTTGTTTCCTTTACTGCTTGCTCAATATACAGATTGAATAACATCGGGGAGAGGCTACAACCCTGTCTTACTCCCTTCCCAACCACTCTTCGTCATCTGCAGAGCTAGTTGGCATATAAACTTGCACTACTGTGGTAGGCGTGGGCTTCGTATCTATCTTGGCCACAATAATGCGTTCACTTTTGTAGTAGCTTACTCGCATTCCTATTTTCCAATTCATTATTAAACCTAATCCTGCATTACCCCTATTTGTTTTTGTATTTATAACCCTGTATTCACTTGACCAGAAGTCTTGTTCCTCCTGCCACCTAACTTCACTAATTCCCACTATATTTAACTTTAACCTATCCATTTCCATTTTTAAATTTTCTAACCTACCTGCCCGATTAAGGAATCTGACATTCCACGCTGCGATCCGTAGAACGCCAGTTTTCTTTCTCCTGATAACAACGTCCTCCTGAGCAGTCCCCACCCGGAGATCCGAATGGGGGCTATTTTACCTCCGGAATATTTTACCCAAAAGGACGCCATCATAATTTAACCATACAGTAAAGCTGCATGCCCTCGGGAAAAATTACGGCTGTAGTTTCCCCTTGCTTTCAGCCGTTCGCAGTACCAGCACAGCAAGGCCGTTTTGATTAGTGCTACAAGGCCAGATCAGTCAATCACCCAGACTGTTGCCCCTGCAACTACCGAAAACGCTGTGCTGCCCTTCTTCAGGAACCACACGTTTGTTTGCCCCTCAACAGATACCCTTCCGTTGTGGTTGCACCTACGGTACGGCTATCTGTATCGCTGAGGCACGCAAGCCTCCCCACCAACGGCGAGGTCCATTGTTCATGGGGTGGGGGGCAAAGATGTCTAGAATGAATAAATACATTGAGGTGCGGTTTTGACCAAGTTATAGCGGTCAATATAGCAAAGTTCTTGATGTTCGTAAGTAAGTTTTGTAATTTATAGTCCCCGAATTACGGTTCCTCTCCCTGCCTCCAATATTTTTCTTGCTTCGGTTTCGGCTAGTCTGTTATGCCCGAACCTTTATGTACAGTTTTGATATGCTGCTTTCAGTTCGCTTACTTGTGTATTGGAGATGTTGCAGACTACTTCTAGGCAATACCTTTTATAATTTTAACGAATGTACATTATCAGACTTTTGTTTAGTCCTGAAGCTTTTATCAGTTTTACTTCTTAGTTTGCCCATTTCCATTACCTCTTGCCACCAGCGGTTTCTCAGGGCTGTTTTTTGGTATGCTCGCTGTGCCTGCTACTTTTTTATCATTTGACAAGCTGAAGTCTAACTTTACTGCATTGGATATGGCACATAAATTTATTTTCAGCTGCCCTTCAGAAGCTAAAATAATATTTCTGCATTGACTCACGTTATAACTCTAGCTCCCTTTTATTTGAATTTGGGGTGGACTGTCTTAGCTGCCTGACCTTGTGTAGTGGATTGAGGTCCAAGGTACTGGTTGTTCTCGACCCTTCCATTCTGGACCTACCATTTTCTACGTACTATTTATGAGTATTTTAAAAGAAAGTACAATGAATTTCGCGATCACGATATTTCTACGAGAGGTGTTTGAAAAGTCCATGAAAGTCCGAGAGATGGCACCAATGGCGCGTATCGAGGTCATGTTTAGTTATTAGCGTCTTTGGAAAGAGCACGCACCAAGTTTCAGCCATATTGGTCTATTTCTTTGTGTTTGGCATTCGTGTGATTCAAGGAAGTCGAGTGATTGTCAAAAAATGGACGAAAAATAATTTCACCTGCTGATTAAACATTATTTTATGAAAGGCAAAACGCCTCAGGAGACTAAAGAGAAGCTTGATAAACATTACGGTGACTCTGTACCTGCAATTAGAACAGTTTATAAGTGGTTTAAAAATTTTTGGAGTGGCCATATGGGCACAAGTGATGCTGAACGTTCTGGACGCCCTGTGCAGGTTACGACTCCAGAAATCATTGATAAAATCCATGATGTGGTGATGGATGACAGAAGAGTTAAGGTGCGTGAGATTGCTAGTGCTATGGGCATCTCGAATGAGCGGGTACATAATATTTTGCATAAACATTTGGACATGAGAAAGTTATCCGGAAGATGGGCTCCGCGACTGCTCACGCTTGACCAAAAGCGGAATCGTGTGAAGTGTTGCAAGGATCGTTTGCAGCTGTTCAGGAAGAATCCGCAGGACTTTAAGTGTCGTTTCGTCACTATGAATGAAACGTGGATACATTACTATACTCCTGAGACCAAACAACAATCTAAACAATGGATTACCAAGGGAGAATTTGCACAAAAAAGGCGAAAACCAGTCCTTCGGCCGGAAATGTTATGGCGACTGTCTTTTGGGATTCGCATGGGATAATCCTCATCGACTATCTGGACGAGGGTAAAACTGTTACAGGTGAATATTACTCATCGTTATTGGACGATTTGAAAACCAACCTGCAAGAAAAACGCCAGCGATTGGACCGCAAAAATGTCCTTTTCCATTACGACAATGCACCAGCACACACCTGAGCAGTTGTGGTCACAAAATTAATGGAAATAAGATCCTAACTCGTTTCACATCCCCCCTATTGGCTCCCTCATACTACTATTTGTTCCCCAATTTGAAGAAATGGCTGGCAGGACAAAGATTTTATTCAAACGATGAGGTGATTGCAGCAACTAATAGCTATTTTGCAGATTTGGGCAATATCTATTATTCGGAAGGGGTCAACAAATTAGAGCGTTGGACGAAGTGTATAAGTCTAAAAGGAGACTATGCCGAAAAATAAAAAAGGTTCATCCCAAACACGTTGGTAGTATTTAATTTTGCACGACTTTTCAAACGCCCCTCGTATTTATTTTTAACACGTTAGAGCGGAGCCGATCTTACTGTCCGTTCCACCGATGCAGTTCCTCATGCCGGCGACCACTTGTGCGTGTGTTACGCGTATAAACGGATGCGTAACGGTGCGCCTGCGGGCTGGCAACACGCCCGACGGCCACACAATGGTTCCAGCCTAGTGCACAGGAGTTACCGTGGAAAATAATATTCGCTCTGCAACTATCACCGAGCTGGTTAAGTAAACAAAATGAAGTACACTGCTTGACCGTTTTGAGTCGGATTATAAACAGACGTGGTGTTGTAAGAAGAGAACCTCCGAGGAACGACCAGTTACATAAAGCCACAATTATGTTGGAAAGGACTACTTTTAAAACGATTATTGTCAGAAAGCTTTGTTGCTCGTAGCAGCAAAAATGTCGCGAGGAGGAGACAGTGATTCAGCAAGTGCGTCACTTACATCACGTAAACGTCGTCGAATAATGCGTAATAATCCGAAACGAGAATTCATGTGATGGTTGAATAAGTGATCAAAGTTCGTGGTTTTATCCTCTAGACAACCAGCAGAACGCTGCACATTTTACGAGTGCACATGGTACCGGTACCAAAGCGATTGATAAAAATGTGCAAATGGGTGAGAAAGGCGAAGAAATCTCGATCCACACATTTATATTGGTCCCAGGATACACTGTTTATTTAAATATTCCCACGAAAGCTAACGAGTAGAAATTGTTTCGAAATTTTGTAGTGAAAGCTTTATTTCACAGACAATACAAAAGTTGAGGCCTTACATCGTCTCTAAGAAATTCAATTCACCATCGACAAACTGAACAAAAAAAAAAAAAAAAAAGTGTTATGATCCTGCCGAAATACTGTATCGACGAGTCTCTAATACTATTCAGAGGAAGAAATATATTCTGGCAGTATTTTAAACAAAAGAGATACTAGTATGATATTGAAACGTTTAAACTATGCTGCGATAATGGTGCTGCTACAGTTTTGGTATTTTCACCGGAGAAACACCACAGTAACAAAAGTTGTAATACATTTGTGTAAAGACGTATTCAGTAAAAGCTGTACATTATCTACCGAAAATAGGTATACCAGTGTAGATTTGGCAAGCAAACTCGTAATAAAAAATGGAAATCTTCGATTAAATCGCAAAATAATTCGCAGAGAATTTGTAACGACCAGATTCAAACGCTGGGAAGGGACTGCAAAGGAGAATAGTTAGTTACCGTCTTGAAATGAAAAGACAAAAGAGATAATTTCGTTTTTTCACACCAAACATTCGAATGAATTGGAAAACGTGACAGCCAAAAGGCGGGTCTATGGAAACAAAAAATTGTTACTGAATGTAAGAAGGGAAAAAATGTTATTGCCCTTTCTTATCAGATGAGGGTATAGCAGTCCATAGCAAAACACCGTTAAATGGTTTCGGAAGCTGGCACTCGATGTTTTTTTCAACAGTGTTGTTGTGAATGCGTTGTAAGTGTTCCTAGATGAGACCGAACGAAAAATGTCAATCACAATATTTCGGAAAGAGATGTTAGATGATATCTCACGGCATTCACGTGAAGGAATTCCAGTCAGTGTGGATACGAGAAGAAGCAAACACCAGATGGAAACAAAGGGAGTAAAGGCGCAAACAGTGCATAGGTATTGTTCTGGATGTTACAAGACGTACACAAAACATTCAGGTGCAGTGCAACTAGAAAATTAAGTAACACAGGTGAGCCGTTTTAATTGATCATTTAGACAAAAAGCAAAAGCAGCGGTTACTTGGGAGTGGTAAGGCCTGGTTACCCAGAACAAAATCTTTAATATATACAAAACATTTATTTTTAGCCAGATACGTATTACAAGGAAATTTGGCACTTTAACACTAATGCAACTGCAACACATGAAAGTGAAATAACTTTTAAAGAGATATCATGGATCGAATCCGTACTATTTATCTTAGACTTTAACTGACTCGAATGTACATGCACTGAATTTAATGTCGTGGATGATCTAACGCAATGTGAGAATTTAATTTTACGTGAAATGTTGTTACAGCAACTCTGAAGTACCAAGTTTAGAAAAACAGCGCTCATAAGATAAAATTTCAAAACAAATCTTAATCTCTACGTTAAATTCAATCAATATAAAAAAAGGAACGAATTTAATCTCTAATGACTTAAAATCTGACAAGGTCATATAAATGTTTTGCTACACCAAAATTCCGTTATTTAATAACTTTTAAAAGAGAAACAAATAATTGAAGGCAGAATCAGCCTCTACAGAACAGAATACAAGATGCTTGTCGACGGTACATCAATGGTTGTGTCTCACTTAATGGAAACAGAAGCTTGACAGTGATAAACAATTACGTGAACGGCTCTTGGTACAATAACACACCAAAACTCCAATTACACACACACAGCGAATAGGTCTCTGTAACACAGCGACTGGATATAATGAAATAACTCCCAACAATACTTTAACCAGGACCTTGAGAAGCAGTAAGCACAATGAAGCACAACTCTGTCACTCCCGGATGAAATTATATATATATATATATATATATATATATATATATATATTAACCGCTAATCAGGACGAGTCACAGACACACGGAGCAGATCAGCAAACGCTAATACCAGTAGTTACGTCACGGTAATGCGAGCACGACCAGGAGTTAAGTAGGAATCACCGACCTACACCATCATGAGCTTTGAACAGAAACCCTCACCAGAAGCAATGGCCATGGTGCGGTTCCAACGGTGCTATTCCAAGCGTCTCGTCTGACAGCGTCCTTACACGAGCCAAAGGATGGACTCCAAGACCCTCAGCGACGTCTTCAGCAGAAAATTTCCTTTCCAGAACTAAATAGCCAAAGTTCTGGCCCATGCTAAGTGATCATTGGACATCCATGTGTTCCCACGTCGACCCGCTCGTGTCCTGTCTGTCAGAGAGCAATGCTGGAGGGTTGTATACTCTCTCTTGAGCAGTTGTGGCAGGCGCTTTACTTTCTCCCGACCGCATTACTGTCTTCATACAGTGAGCGAGGAACGGCGCATCAGGTCCTAAGCAAAGATCTTTGATCTTAAAAGATCGATTCGAACCTACCACATCCCAAGGTCAACCTCTAATTGCACAGCTTCGTAGGTGTTCTTCAAGTTTTGGAAATAGATGAAAATCTGCTGAGACCAAGTCGGGACTTTATGAGGACTATCGATGACAGTGAACTCAAGGCGTCGAATTGTCGCAGACCTAGCAGCGCTCGCGTGTCGTCTGGCATTGTCACACTGAAGAAGAGGGTGTTCTATGTGCGGACGAACTCTTCGAATTCGAACTTGATTACAGCATGCTATTTCGCACGTACCGGCATAGTCACGTTACATACTGTCATATTATGCAATTCGGAGCTCTCTACCGGCAGAGGGCTACAAATATGTAGACGTGAAGAATAAAGATGTAGAATGTTATCAATGTTTGTTTTGTTTAAAAAGGTTAAGAAGTTCTCACTTGAAAACGTCGGAGACATTACTTCCCTGCACTCTCTCGTAATACGTGCAAATATAAACACCATATTTGTATTGAAAGTTTTAACAAAATCGCTGTAAAGAAACACGGATCAGTAAAACTACTAATACTCTGCTTGTAGTTCTTTTCATATTGACTTCACCGGACTGTGTTAGTTCGACTGCACTTTTCCTTTTCCTAATGTCTGGGCCCAGTATTTCCATGTTCGTTTCCTGTACTTTCCTTCTTCGCTTCAGCCTATGGTTTTCCTATTTTTTTACTTTGGCTTTTCTTGGAAACCGAGGCGCTTTTACAGCTTATTGTTGAGCTGAATGGGTTAATGGATATCCTCCAGCGTTATCCCCACTTCTTGCACGTCTTTGCGAACCAACCATCCTTGGTTTTCTTCTTTAGAAAGTAACGGAAGATCCGATTGCTCAACCTTGAAGAACTCATAATGGCATGTGCCCACAAAAGAAAATCTTCTTCCTACTTGTGTCTATGATCTTAGCTGCATGTCCGCAGAGTTCAGGGCCCCTTGCATTTATCATTTTCTTTGGCTGTACCTGAGATGTTCCTCAAGATCTGACTCATATTTTAAATTTCTCATCACACCGTTTCTATCCATAGCAAGTCATTCTGCGACATAAAGGACCTCCGATCTTATTACTGTGCATTGACGTCGCATCTCGTCATCATCTGATACTGATTTATTTTATAGACTCTTTTGGCTAGTAGGCTTGCTGTTTCGATTTTTCTGATCCCTCATGCAAAGGCTTCTTTTTCGGGTTGTATTCATTCTCCTAGATATTTAAGTTTCTCTGCCCGTTTGATTCTTCCTTCGTCTCCCTCTAGTACTGTCGGGATTGATGGTCTAATGGTAAAGCGCGTATCTGGAAACCGAGAGGTTGCAGAATAGAATTCCGCTCAGACTTAGGAAATTTCTCAGTTTGTCTTTATTCTAGCCTTCACATTTCAACGATGTATGATTTGAATTCCACGTTAGAGTGTAGGACCCCTTTCCGCTGTTGGATAACTAGAGTAGATTAGGGACACGCAACCTGCTGCAATGGCATCCAATTGAAAGGCTTGCTCATGGCCATTGAACCACACCAAATAGTAACACTCTCTAGTAATCTGGGCGGTGACTTGATATTTGTAAGTAATTGAGTTTCCTGGAAGGAGACCTTGAGTATCATCTTTGCTGCTTGTGTCTCCAATTCACTGATATGTTCTGCAGCTGTGTCTAGCGAATCAGAAAAAATCCTAGATCATCTGCAAAGGCTAGGAAGTCAACTGTCAAATTCATGTTTCTATAACCAAACCTGACTCCATTTGCAACACCTTTGGCCCTCATTCCTTTTCGCCAATCGTGTATCACTTTCCCAAGTCACAATTGAAAGTTAGAGATGAGAGTCCCTTTCCTTGTCTGATTCCTGACCTGATTTCTATAGTATCTGAATTATCGCCGATAAACTTCTAATGCTAGTACTACTACTTAGTAATATCTATTCCTTTCCCATGAACTACCACTGTCAAGATGTATCATATATATATGCCCACATTGGTGATTAGGACATCTACATCTACATGACTACTCTGCAATTCACATTCAAGTGCCTGGCAGTAAATAGAATCACTCGGATAACCAAAAATATAAAAATCATAAATTCAAGAAAAAAAAACTTATTTTCTGAATGTAAAATCTCCTGTTCGTTATACTAGTATATGTTAACGACTTTCCCAGTCTGTCTTTTGGCGTGTAAACCATTGACACATGTGTGACTGAAATTTTTAGGCATCCATCTAGAGACAATAAGTTTGTATTGAAATACCCAAACAGAAAAGGTTTACAATAAATCATCTAGAGTCTTGGCCCCGACAAGAAAATTAAAAAGCTGTGTCAATCAAGACCTCCTTGTGAAGGCCTATTATGCATTTTTCCGTACATAGTTGAACTATGGGCTGTGGGGAAACTCTGTCGGAGCTAACATTGTCTTCCTCTGGCAGAAGAAAGTAATAAGATGCATTTTGGTCTACAAAACACAACTTCTTGCAAAACAAAATACTTTCTGTTTCCAGCTTGTACATACTTCAAGCTCCTGTCTGTAGCAAAGAGAATTGTAAAACTAGGGCTAACGTCCACACTGATGAAACTACGAACAGTTTGATACGTCCTGCTAAACCCGCAGGACAGGACAGGTAGCTTAAATTGTGGAAAGCGACCAAAATAAGGGGCTGTCAGTTACACTCGAATATACAACTTTATTATTTGATCAAACATCACAAGAGCCCAAAAAAAATTTTTAACACACAGCTTTAATCTTTGGGACTTAATTACCTGCTGAAAGCCACTTTAATTTTAAAAACGGCTGAAGGCCAATAACTTAAAACGCAAACATAATCAGAAATTTAAAAGGCAAAACCTTATCTTAAAACAGTTCCTTATTTAGGCTAAAGGCCCAAGGAACCAGACACTTCAAGAACAAACAAGTTAAAATCAGCTGAAGGTCTAACACTTAAAACTCCATAACATTAATTTTTCCTAAATACCAAAGGCCTTACGTGAAACAGTTTTTTAATTTAGGCTGAAGGCCTAAATACTTTTACGTCTTAATGGCAAAACAACCTTAATTATTTAAAAAAATCGGCTAGAAGCCATACAAGTACAAACAAAAAGAACAAATAAAAAAAAGGGCAGTACACCCAAGGGCGCTCAGATGTTCGAGGGTCGGCCTGGAATTCAAACACTAACGCTCGCATAGGTGAGACAAGCAGTCGGGGCAACCATTCACGATACGACGAGAACCCAACCGACAGACAGTCGTCGGACCAAGCCACAGGATGTCCCAACAACCCACTACGAAATTCAAACGACACAATGTGAACAATTGGGGCTGGCTGGTAGATAAAGTAAAGACTTAATTTTCGTGTCCGGGATCGGTGAGCCACGCTCCTCGTAGCAATGGGAACAGCCCCTCACATTCCGACTGCGAGTGGACCCCGACAGCGGCGCCGGCCAGACACGCGCCACGGAGACTTCCTCGCTGCTCCACGCCAACCGACCAACTGCCCAGGCCCGGAAACGGTGAAAGGACCAAATATACGTCGGCCGATGAGACGACCAACCGAACGACCAACCAACGGTCGTCCCGCTCCAATCTCCCTCCATCGGACAGTTCATGTGTGTCACCAGCGGTCGGCGAGCACTAGCTGTCGGCGCCTCACCGGTGCTCCGTCCCCGACTTCACTGCTGCTGCGTCCCGACTGCACTGCTGGTCCGTCTCCAGCTGAGTCGCAGACACACGACGACCCGGAAATACTATCGGTCGCTCCAGAGATGGTACGACAGTGCATTTATCAATACCTGCTGCTGCTGCCGCTCACGGGCAAGTAAGGCAGGAAGTTAGTAACGCCAGTAAATGGAATAAGAAAACGAGGCGGCAGTACCGTAATAGAATATGACAAATAATAAATGGGATAAACGCGTGGCGTGCACACAGTTATCTGATAAATGGCCCCTGCACTAGACTACCCAAGTCTAAAAATCATTGTTCATACATTGGCATGGTGTTTCTCAACAGTATATCAAAGTGTTAAGAAACTGCCACACAATGAATTTAAAATGGTGGTGTAATCATGGCTAAAAAGAATCGCCAACTATAATGATAAGGAATGCAAGTCTAATAGTGTAAACGAGTTAATAATTTAATTATAGTGTCAACTAAATGCTGTACAATATAAGCTGTGTAATATACAAGTATAGATTGAGATTTGTGTAAATTAAATTTGTAAGAATATATTCCAAAGTAACATTGGACATACACTACTGGCCATTAAAACTGCTACACCAAGAAGAAATGCAGATGATAAATGGGTATTCATTGGACAAATATATTATACTAGACCTGACATGTGATTACATTTTCACGCTATTTGGGTGCATAGATCCTGAGAAATCAGTACCCAGAACAACCACCTCTGGCCGTAATAACGGCCTTGATACGCCTGTACGCCTAGGCATTGAGTAACCAAATACAGCTGCCCATGCAGCTTCAACAGGATACCACAGTTCATCAAGAGTAATGACTGGCATATTGTGACGAGCCAGTTGCTCGGCCACCATTGACCAGACGTTTCCAATTGGTGAGATTTCTGGAGAATATGCTGGCCACGGCAGCAGTTGAACATTTTCTGTATCCAAAAAAGCCCGTAGAGGATCTGCAACATGCGGTCGTGCGTTATCCTGCTGAAATGTAGGGTTTCGCAGGGATCGAATTAAGGGTAGAGCCACGGGTCGTAACACATCTGAAATGTAACGTCCACTGTTCTAGGTGCCGTCAATGTGAACAAGAGGTGACCGAGACGTGTAACCATTGGCACCCATCACGCCGGGTGATACGCCAGTATGGCGATAACGAATACACGCTTCCAACGTGCGTTCACCGCGATGTCGCCAAACACGGATGCGACAATCATGATGCTGTAAACAGAACCTGGATTCATTGGATTCATCCGACAAAATGACGTTTTGCCATTCGTGCACCCAGTTTCGTCGTTGAGTACACCATTGCAGGCGCTCCTGTCTGTGATGCAGCATCAAGACTAACCGCAGCCGTGGTCAACGAGCTGATAGTCCATGCTGCTGCAAACGTCGTCGAACCGTTCGTGCAGAGGGTTGTTGTCTTGCAAACGTCCCCATTTGTTGACTCAGGGATCGAGACGTGGCTGCACAATCCGTTACAGCTATACGGATGAGATGCCTGTCATCTCGACTGCTAGTGATGCGAGGCCGTTGGGATCCAGCACGGCGTTCCGTATTACCCTCCTGAACCCACCGATTCCATATTCTGATAACAGTCATTGGATCTCGACCAACGCGAGCAGCAATGTCGCGATACGATAAACCGCAATCGCGATAGGCTACAATCCGACCTGTATCAAAGTCGGAAACGTGATGGTACGAGGCAACACAACAACGTTTCACCAGACAACGCCGGTCAACTGCTGTTTGTGTATGAGAAATTGGTTGGAAACTTTCTTCATGTCAGCACGTTGTAGGTGTCGCCACCGGCGCCAACCTTGTGTGAACGGTGTGAAAAGCTAATCATTTGCATATCACAGCATCTTCTTCCTGTCGGTTAAGTTCCGCGTCTGTAGCACGTCATCTTCGTGGTGTAGCAATTTTAATGGCCAGTAGTGTAACTTACACCAGATGATGCATCTTGCAACAGCAATGTCGTCTTCAGACAAATACAAGGATTTAATTTGATTTGCCAGCAGATACATTTCTGTGCGCAGAGCGCAGGTCTGGTACAGAGCGTTGCTGTTGCAGGCATGGCTCTCTGCCGTCCCCCGCTGCTGACGCTGGCTCTGGTGGCGCTGTTGGTGCTGGTGGCAGCAGTCTGCATGCCGCCGAGTGCGGCGGCCAGCGCTGTCGGCGTCTGCATCCGCAACTGCGCGCAGTGTAAGAAGATGTTCGGGCCCTACTTCGAGGGCCAACTGTGCGGCGACGCGTGCCTCAAGTTCAAGGGCAAGATGGTGCCCGACTGCGAGGACGCCGCCTCCATTGCGCCCTTCCTCAGCAAGCTCGAGTAGCCGCCACACGCCGGTCTCAGGCTCAATAAAGTCCGTCTGCAAAGCTAACTCTCGCTCACTCATTTCCCCAGACCCAGACCGCCTCCTACGGCAGTGCGCAACTAAAGAGGCGGCTGCACGAGATGTTCTGTGCAGAGAGAGAGACGGGAGAATACTTTGCAACGTCGTCAGTGTGCTCTCAGTCTGTGTACCGCGCCACACTTTCCGGTAGTTTCCTAATCTGGCAACGCTGGGATAAATGACACAGTGGGCTGCTGTTTCTACTTTTGACTCTTCCTACAAATATACATATTCTCTGTCGCTTCTTAACGTAATACTTGTCTTATTTTCATTATGGAACATATAGTGAACACTGCTGTGGCTAAGTACCCTTGCTATATCTGAACTACCCCGGGTTCGATGCCCGGCTGGGTCGGAGATTTTCTCCGCTCAGGGACTGGGTGTTGTCCTTCATTTCATCCCCGTCGACACGCAAGTCGCCGTAATGGCGTCAACTCAAAAGACCTGCACCAGGCGAACGGTCTACCCGCCGGGAGGCTCTAACCACACGGCATTTCCATCTGAACTAAAACTTCTACACATACTCCAAAGTGCACACCACAGGCAGAACGTTGCTGGTGTGTCACGTGGTGCACCGCCCCTTTTGCTGATCCCAGTGCCAGCCGTCTTATGTGCACACCACTATAGAAGTGCCCCAGAGACAAGCGATGGATTGCAGGAATCTGTTACAAGGTTGTGCGATCTGTCTGCAGATCGCACATGTGTGGGAAAATCACAGATCACACCAGTCAGTCACGCATTGCTACGAATCCTTATGCGGTCTGATGAATAGCTTGCGACGTGTATCAGTATGGATGCCTGGCTGTGATTTGTCTGTCTAGTTATTGGGTTGTCTAGTTTTGTTCCGATTCACTTTGCCCTCATTGAGAAAGAATGTTTACATTAAAAATGTGGAAGAAGTAAACTTTAAAACTTCTAGTAATAAGAAGAAAATAATAGTATTCTGAGGAAAATATCCAGGAATAAGTCTCTCAAATCTCTTATTTAGCCTGTGATATAAGTTTTGGTTTGGACTATGATATCGAAAATAAAATACACAAATCCCAATCTGGCTGTGGTACCACCAGCAGATCATTGGGCCACAAAGTGCAAAAAGAGACATTCATGAAATTTTATAAAGTGGTGGTGATTCCTGTGTAATCCTGTGGAAGCGAAAGGTGGCTAAAAAAAAAAAAAATCAAACAGCAGGAAGACAATGGGCTGCACAAGAAGAGACATGGTTAGAAATGAAGATATTAGAATAGAATTGTTGTTGTTGTTGTGGTCTTCAGTCCTGAGACTGGTTTGATGCAGCTCTCCATGCTACTCTATCCTGTGCAAGCTTCTTCATCTCCCAGAACCTACTGCAACCTACATCCATCTGAATCTGCTTAGTGTATTCATCTCTTGGCCTCCCCCTACGATTTTTACCCTCCACGCTGCCCTCCAATACTAAATTGGTGATCCCTTGATGCCTCAGAACATGTCCTACCAACCGATCCCTTCTTCTGGTCAAGTTGTGCCACAAACTCCTCTTCTCCCCAATCCTATTCAGTACCTCCTCATTAGTTATGTGATCTACCCATCTAATCTTCAGCATTCTTCTGTAGCACCACATTTCGAAAGCTTCTATTCTCTTCTTGTCCAAACTATTTACCGTCCATGTTTCGCTTCCATACATGGCTACACTCCATACAAATACTTTCAGAAATGACTTCCTCACACTTAAATCTATACTCGATGTTAACAAATTTCTCTTCTTCAGAAACGCTTTCCTTGCCATTGCCAGTCTACATTTTATATCCTCTCTACTTCGACCATCATCAGTTATTTTGCTCCCCAAATAGCAAAACTCCTTTAGTACTTTAAGTGTCTCATTTCCTAATCTAATACCCTCAGCATCACCCGACTTAATTCGACTACATTCCATTATCCTCGTTTTGCTTTTGTTGATGTTCATCTTATATCCTCCCTTCAAGACACCATCCATTCCGTTCAACTGCTCTTCCAAGTCCTTTGCTGTCTCTGACAGAATTACAATGTCATCGGCGAACCTCAAAGTTTTTATTTCTTCTCCATGGATTTTAATACCAACTCCGAATTTTTCTTTTGTTTCCTTTACTGCTCGCTCAATATACAGATTGAATAACATCGGGGAGAGGCTACAACCCTGTCTTACTCCCTTCCCAACCACTGCTTCCCTTTCATACCCCTTGAGTCTTATAACTGCCATCTAGTTTCTGTACAAATTGGAAATAGCCTTTCGCTCCCTGTATTTTACCCCTGCCACCTTTAGAATTTGAAACAGAGTATTCCAGTCAACATTGTCAAAAGCTTTCTCTAAGTCTACAAATGCTAGAAACGTAGGTTTGCCTTTCCTTAATCTTTCTTCTAAGATAAGTCGTAAGGTCAGTATTGCCTCACGTGTTCCAGTATTTCTACGGAATCCAAACTGATCTTCCCCGAGGTCGGCTTCTACTAGTTTTTCCATTCGTCTGTAAAGAATTCGTGTAAGTATTTTGCAGCTGTGGCTTATTAAACTGATTGTTCGGTAATTCTCACATCTGTCAACACCTGCTTTCTTTGGGATTGGAATTATTATATTCTTCTTGAAGTCTGAGGGTTTTTCGCCTGTTTCATACATCTTGCTCACCAGATGGTAGAGTTTTGTCAGGACTGGCTCTCCCAAGGCCGTCAGTAGTTCCAATGGAATGTTGTCTACTCCTGGGGCCTTGTTTCGACTCAAGTCTTTCAGTGATCTGTCAAACTCTTCACGCAGTATCGTATCTCCCATTTCATCTTCATCTACATCCTCTTCCATTTCTATAATATTGTCCTCAAGTACATCGCCCTTGTATAGACCCTCTATATACTCCTTCCACCTTTCTGCTTTTCCTTCTTTGCTTAGAACTGGGCTTCCATCTGAGCTCTTGATGTTCATACAAGTGGTTCTCTTATCTCCAAAGGTCTCTAATTTTCCTGTAGGCAGTATCTATCTTACCCCTAGTGAGATAAGCCTCTACATCCTTACATTTGTCCTCTAGCCATCTCTGCTTAGCCATTTTGCACTTCCTGTCGATCTCATTTTTGAGACGTTTGTATTCCTTTTTGCTTGCTTCATTTACTGCATTTTATATTTTGTCCTTTCATCAATTAAATTCAATATTTCTTCTGTTACCCAAGGATTTCTACTAGCCCTCGTCTTTTTACCTACTTGATCCTCTGCTGCCTTCACTACTTCATCCCTCAAAGCTATCCATTCTTCTTCTACTGTATTTCTTTCCCCCATTCCTGTCATTTGTTCCCTTATGCTCTCCCTGAAACTCTGTACAACCTCTGGTTCTTTCAGTTTATCCAGGTCCCATCTCCTTAAATTCCCACCTTTTTGCAGTTTCTTCAGTTTTAATCTACAGGTCATAACCAATAGATTGCGGTCAGAGTCCGCATCTGCCCCTGGAAATGTCTTACAATTTAAAACCTGGTTCCTAAATCTCTGTCTTACCATTATATAATCTATCTGATACCTTTTAGTATCTCCAGGGTTCTTCCATGTATACAACCTTCTTTCATGATTCTTAAACCAAGTGTTAGTTATGATTAAGTTATGCTCTGTGCAAAATTCTACCAGGCGGCTTCCTCTTTCATTTCTTAGCCCCAATCCATATTCACCTACTACGTTTCCTTCTCTCCCTTTTCCTACACTCGAATTCCAGTCACCCATGACTATTAAATTTTCGTCTCCCTTCACTATCTGAATAATTTCTTTTATTTCATCATACATTTCTTCAATTTCTTCGTCATCTGCAGAGCTAGTTGGCATATAAACTTGTACTACTGTAGTAGGTGTGGGCTTCGTATCTATCTTGGCCACAATAATGCGTTCACTAAGCTGTTTGTAGTAGCTTACCCGCGTTCCTATTTTCCTATTCATTATTAAACCTACTCCTGCATTACCCCTATTTGGCTTTGTGTTTATAACCCTGTAGTCACCTGACGAGAAGTCTTGTTCCTCCTGCCACTGAACTTCACTAATTCCCACTATATCTAACTTTAACCTATCCATTTCCCTTTTCAAATTTTCTAACCTACCTGCCCGATTAAGGGACCTGACATTCCACGCTCCGATCCGTAGAACGCCAGTTTTCTTTCTCCTGATAACGACATCCTCTTGAGTAGTATCCGCCCGGAGATCCGAATGGGGGACTATTTTACCTCCGGAATATTTTACCCAAGAGGACGTCATCATCATTTAATCATACAGTAAAGCTGCATGCCCTCGGGAAAAATTACGGCCGTAGTTTCCCCTTGCTTTCAGCCGTTCGCAGTACCAGCACAGCAAGGCCGTTTTGGTTATTGTTACAAGGCCAGATCAGTCAATCATCCAGACTGTTGCCCTTGCAACTACTGAAAAGGCTGCTGCCCCTCTTCAGGAACCACACGTTTGTCTGGCCTCTCAACAGATACCCCTTCGTTGTGGTTGTACCTACGGTACGGCTATCTGTATCGCTGAGGCACGCAAGCCTCCCCAGCAACGGCAAGGTCCATGGTTCAGGGGGGGGGGGGGGGAGGGGGAGAATAGAATTAAGTATTTTCAACATGAATGAAAGCATTCAAAATTATTGCAAAGATTGGAGACAACTACTCACGAGGGTTCCAGGTCACAGAATTCTCCTGGACTACAAGCCACGTGGGAAATGAGATACTGGAAGACATCGAAAAAAGGGTCAATGATTTTTGGTGGATTCACAACAGGCAACAGCCTAATCCGTGAAAGGAAGATGATGTGAATTCAGGGACCACAGAAAACTTTGAGAAATGAAGTTGAGACCTCAGTTGTCTTTTATATTAAGATGTAATACAAATATAGCAACAACGACGCCCACTGATTTTGCAGTGATTAGCATTTTAGAGCGTGTGCTGCAAAAGAATTCGTTGTAATAGTCACAATATGCTAGGCTCCATCTGATGACTTCGAATTGTTAATGAAACATAATAGTGACAGTATACTAGGCCCCATCTGATGACTTTGAATTATTTATTAAATAACGTTATGCATCATTAAGGTTTCTAACTTCTAAACCGGATGACATATAATAACATCAAGTCAGTGTTTTAATTTCAATGTTTAGGGCAAATCTGTTGTACAGGCATACTCACGACTCTAGTAATTTCATATAATCTAGTTCTCCATCATACAATGTATAACAGTAGTTGTAGTACCCAATAGTGCTGCTATTGGCCACATTTCTATTTGCTTGGTTAGTCGCGTGTATGTGGGACCGAGGCGAGTGGCAGATTGCAGTGATATCGCTTCGGACGGATCGCTACAGCCTATTGCTCGTGTGTGGGGCACTTGAAGAGATGACTGGGGAGCCTGATGCGTAGAATCGGTAATGAAGAGCGGTGTGCCATTTGACATGGCAACCAATAGCGTCATTCTACCGCCTCTGCTGTTGCAGGCACTTTGAGGTATGCGTAGAAGTTTCGGCATTGATTTTCATTTTAGTCCACGTGTGGTGGGGGCACTTAGCCAGTGTAGTGTTCATTATGAACAGCATAATGCAGGCAAGACAAATATCACGTTAATATGCGGGAGCGACAGTTTTCGAGCGTATTAATTGTTCTAAAAATTAAATTGCTCTAGGGAGAGTCAGCAGAAGGAAAACAATACTCCACTCTAGCGCTTGCTGCAGCGTTGCCAGTTAGCAGAGCAGACTATGGCTGGAGCATGTTGCATGTGGCAGCCACGGAAAACACACTGATGAAGCCTCTCTCTGCGCAACCCATCATGCATCCACCTTCTTATGTGCACACCACTCCCACTATTCTCGCTGTTTCCTGCAGGTTTTCACAATGAATGCACAGGCTGTCTCTACTGTTATGGATTAGCACCCCTTTCCATCCGCTGAATGACGAAACTGCCTTGGAAAGTCGGAGCGTGACGTTTTTAAGGTAATGTGCTCATGAAACACATCTATAGTTCCTTTAATGAAACGCAGAAAGAAACTGCCCACACAAAGTGACTGACGTGTACAACACATGAAAATATCTTAAGTATGTACAAGTACAGGCTACATGGAATATTATGAGGGGCAGTCAAATGAAAACTGAACACCCACCACAATGGACCAAGGAATGGTTCCATTTAAAAGTAACCACCACATGAATTAAGACGTTTATCCCGCTGGGAGACGAGACGATCAGTTCCTGTTTCATAGAAGGTGGTCGGCCTTTGATGGAGCCACAACCACACTCATTCATGCACCTCCTCGTCCAGCTGAAACTGACGCCATCCACGAATCTCCTCAGATCGCCTAAGATGTGAAAATCACTCAGTGAAAGACCCGGGCAGTACAGTGGATGTCACAGTGTTTCCCATCCAAATCGTTGAAGCGTAGCCTTCGTCCGATTGGCAGAATGGCGGCGGGCGAAGACACTTTGCAGGAACTGTGATGCACCATAAAATCAAAATGCCCAGGAATGCTGACAGGTGGAATCATCCTGTTGGTCGATAACGCCTGCCCCCACTGCCAATCGGACGAAGACTATGGTTCAGTGATTTGCTTGGGAAACACCGCAGCATCCTCCATACCATGTCTTTCACCATGTGATTTTCACATCTTTGGCGACCTGGAGAAAAAAAAAATCGTGAACGTTGGTTTCAGTGGGATGAGGAAGTGCACGAGTGGGTGGTGTGACTATGGATCCATCAGCAGCCGACCATGTTCTATGAAACAGGAACTGATCGTTTCTTCTCCCAACAGGATAAATATCTTAACAGCTTAACTTTTGAATGGAACCATTCCGTGGTCCTATGGCGGTGGGTGTTTGGCTTTCGTTTGACTGCCCCTTACGTATCATACTGCTCTCTCCAGTGTCACCGTTTTGGCCTCCGTTGTTAGTGGATCACTACACAGTGAAATGGTTTCATTGGAAATACCACAACAGCGTTACTCATGCACGTATTAACGAAATGGTCCTGTCATGTAAGGGAGCATCTTTGACCATTTATCAAAATGTCTGGTGTGTCATCCCAATCGCTGCTCTGATTATGAATAAAGAGTAATCATTTATTGTGGCCAGATACTGCTGGTATAAGCATTTACTCCTAATCTACCAATGACTTTGTCAGAGAAGTGGAAGCACAAACAGAGGTCCAGGATACCCTTCTGCCCATGGGATGGAAGGCATGAAAATCCAAATGGCAAAGTAAACCGCGGCATTAAACACACATAATATTTACCCACTGGAAATATAGCCTGTAACTGGTCTTGGCATGCATCAAAAACACGGGGAAAAACGAAACTGATTAAATGTGCAATTCATTATGTCCATTGCCATCGACATGTTACGTAATCACTGTTTCTATGCAGGACACATACCCATAGTATTCCTGCGAGTTTCATGGCGATAACACCTTTTTTAAGTGGTACTAGCGAACAAAAACACATTTTTTTAATTATATTAAAAGCCTGTGGACATCACCTACACAGTCAGTCGCAGAAAGAATCTTTTTACATTTAAGAGCGTAACAATCTGAAACAGTTAAAAGGAAACAAATGATACATACAACATTATAACAATAACTACGATTTACATTCTTTTACCTGGAATTAAGTCTACGATCCAAGAAAATCAAAGTACATTCATTAAAATAAAACGAGGATTGATAACCCAAAGCCTACTTATTCATTTACTGTATTAAAATGTACACAAAAAAGTCTTTCCCTATAATTTGTCCTTGTCCTATAAAATCGTATAGGATTTTATACACTTTTCGGTCTCCTGTCGCTAAAACTGCTTGAATGTTCGTTGGTAATTCATTGCCGGAGAACATCACACGCTGGTTTCTTGATTTCTGTCACAGCTGAAGAAAATATGGGTAATGTGTTCCTTACTGCCACATTCACAATATTATTCTATGTTGAGATAGTAGAGATGTTGCCGTAATCTCCCGTGATTAAACCAAAGGTGTGCCATTGGTAGTATAAAGTTTTTACTATATTTGAAATTTTGGTATCAACGACGTGATGGGAGATTAGGTAAGTACAGGACGATTATTATTTCTAGATTTAAAGGGACACTTACCTCGAGATAAGATAACGGTGTAATGCCCCACACCCGCTCGTCAGGCACCTGAATATGGCTTATCGCAAGATCAGAGGGAACTCCCCTCCCTCTGCCCACACATCCTGGGCAATTGTATGTGGTACATTAAAGGTCAGGAAGTAGACTTATCCCAGTCACGTGTCCCGCCAAAGCGGGATATCTCTCCCCTTCCCCATTTTCCTCACCCCCCCCCTCCCCACTCTTTTCCCTTTATTAGTAGAGAAATTTAGTGGGCCTCGTCATTCGAAGTATGTGCAGAAGATAGTGGAAGGACCATCAGCAGCAGAGTTATCCTACTTAAAAATGGCGGCACAAATGGTTCAAATGGCTGAGCACTATGGGACTCAGCTGCTGAGGTCATTAGTCCCCTAGAACTTAGAACTAGTTAAACCTAACTAACCTAAGGACATCACAAACATCCATGCCCGAGGCAGGATTCGAACCTGCGACCGTAGCGGTCTTGCGGTTCCAGACTGCAGCGCCTTTAACCGCACGGCCACTTTGGCCGGCATGGCGGCACATATTCCATAATTTACGAAGTAAAATACTTCGACATTACAGTGCATGACTGAGGCGCGACTGAATTACTATAATACACCGAAGAGCCAAAGAAACTGGTACACCTGCCTAATATCGTGTAGGGCCCCCGCAAGCACGCAGAAGTGCCACAGCACAACGTGGCATGGACTCGACTAATGTCTGAAGTAGTGAAGGAGAGAAATGACGCTATCAATCCTGCAGGGCTGTCCACAAATCCAAAAGAGTACGATGAGGTGGAGGCCTCTTTTGAATAGCACGTTGCAAGGCATCCCAGATATGCACAATAATGTTCATCGTTGGGGAGTTTGGTGGCCAGCGGAATTGTTTAAACTCAGAAGAGTGTTTCTGGTGCCACTCTGTAGCAATTCTGGACATGTGGGGTGTCGCAATGTCCTGCTGAAATGGACCAAGTCCGTCGGAATGCACAATGGTGTAAGGGTGTGGTTTGTTTTTGATTGGTTATTCTAGAATTGAGAACAACTGTGTGAGATGTAATGACAAGTTTAATGTAGCACTATTTCTCACAAAATTGCAGCTTTCACACAGTTTTCAACTCGCCAACATAAAAACAGCGCAATGGATAACGCATCTTACCAACAACAATGTTAAATATTAACTCTCTGAAAGCACATTAATCCTAAACACGATATTATAAAAGTTTAATTGGAAGTTTCTTTACATTAATTCTAAGCACAATAATATGAAAGTTTAATTGGACGTTTCTTCACAAAACTGCTCCCACACATACGTTATGATGTTGGTCAGTACTATGAAAATCGTCCGATTCCGGTTCAAAGTTCGGTGTTATTTAGGATGACAATCAAGTCTACGGTGGATGGTTAGTCAAGTGACAAATTTGAGTGCAAGATTACCCAAGGCCGCTCGAGTTTACAGTGGACGAAAGCTGGTGGACCAACAAAGTTTACGCCTCTGCACGCGGTATTTACCTTTAGCTGCAACGTGTTGCACTCTCTCCCACTGAAATTCCTACAAAACTAATATGGCCTTTGCCGAACTTTCCAGCAGAAACTTTCCCTGTGTTTCTTGTTATGCGAGAGAACATGTACTCAGCCATAGTCTTTTATTATGTGGCGATATACATGCGCATGGTTGGAGCAGCGCGCATATTATAGTGCCCTCTCAGTTCTCGTTTCTCCACAGTTGGAGCTAAACGTTGCTACAGCTAATTCTTTAGCTGGAGTGCAGCCGCTGTGAACGCAGTGTCCCTACAAATTTCTTCTCTGTGTCGTACAGAATGTTAAACGCTCCGTTCTGCACTTGACGCCAGTTCAGAGAAGAGTCCACTCAAAAATTTCTCTCTAGTCATACTCAAGACAGAACTGCCTCCCTCCACTTGGGTTCCTTTTTTACGTCACAGCTGTTTTCGACCAATAGGAGCGTTCCTCTTATTTTGTAGAAACACACTCTAACAATCACAACATCCCTTATATCAAACTGCATCGAAACTTCAGTATATTTCTCCTTCCTAGTGCGTTTCCGCCAATTGGGCGTTGTTTGCCAGTTCTAGACGCCTAAAGTACATTGACCTTTCCATGTGTCACACTCGCTGGACGAAAATGCATCATTTTGTTTGTACCCTGTCGGAATTCAAAAATGCAGTTTTCTAAAGCTTCTTCTCTGCCCTTGCGCGGATGCCCCACTACAGGTGGTCCTCTGGCTTGAACCACCTGGCCTGGGGTCGCTGTCCTCCTTCCTGCCACCCCTTCAAGTGGTTTCTGGCGGAGCTCCCACAGCGCGGCTTCGTTACGCCATTGTGGAGCTGGCTTTTCAAAACTAAAAGTGACTCGATTCGTGTTCCCTGTTCTACCTTCCGTTCAAATACATGCATTGTATGGGAATGGTGAGTTAATTACCATCGAATGACTGTCATCCCTTTTTGCATTACATATTGACAGGCAAATGTTCTCATAACTGCCGATTTGTGTTAGTTGTCATCTTCACCATCTCACTGCAATTTGTAAAGGTCTCATATAAGGTGCGAATCTGTCCATTTATTCTGACACCTTACAATGGACACAAATGGATGCAGGTGATCAGACAGGATGCTTAAGTACGTGTCACCTGTCAGAATTGTATCTGGTTTATCAGGGGTCCCACATCACTCCAACTGCACATGCCCCACACCATTACAGATCCTTCACCAGCTTAAACAGTCCCCTGCTGACATGCAGGGTCCATGGATTCAAAGGTTGTCTCCATAGCCGTATATGCTGTCTCCATAGCCGTCTCCATAGCTGGGAATTGCAAAATTATCCTGACATATGGGTTTGATTGGTAGCAGAGGTAATTCTCTATAGATTCAGTTGTAGCATGAAGTCATTATTAGGGTAGCGAAATGTACAAGTTGTCTCCGTGATGATACTTTCTCATCATAAAACATCTGTTATCGGATGATACGGAAACATATGAAATATGTACATTTTAATACCTTGATCGTCATTCCACAAAAGCTGTAGTGACGATCTACATTCATTTTGCTGTGCTCATATACAGCTTAAACTGAAATGTGTCTATTAATGGCTCCCACCAAAGTAGCGCAGACAACTGTGTTAGCCTATAGATCGAAAGGTCCTGATTTCGATCCCACATCAGTCAGTCACACCATTTGTATCTGTCAGTTCTCTCAACTGTATTAACATTTTCTTTGTGTGCAAGATCAAACACTGCAGTTTTAAATCGAAGCTTAATACTATCTTCTCTTCGCCATCCATTGACACGTTTTCCGATGCCTGGATTTAGCATAATAACATGATTAGGATGCTTACCACTAACAAATGCTTTTTTCTTGATGACGATTGTCTGTAACAGTAGCAATAACCTCTGGAAATGTGGAGCTGTTGCTAGTGCATCACTGGAAATAAACATATGAAACAGTCTTGGTTCACTCGGTATATTAGCAAGGTTCTGACCCCAGTAAATTGGTCGACAAGTTGCAAATAGTGTTGGAGCCCATTTAATCGATTTCCACGTAGTTTACCACTCTACTGAAACAAATGCTCCTTAAATTGTTGTGTCCTGAGAGGGAGTAAGAAGTACAGCTGTAAGCTTACCTCTTTGGTGGAATTCACTGAGGTGTAGTGGGCCACCTGCTGATTCTCAGAACTCGGCTGAAAAGCAAGCGTTGAGTGGTGCAGAGTACAGGACTCGGTAGGATTGTTCAGGGAGAAGAGATGAAAAGAACGAAATGCTAGGATTAAAAAGGGTCTAAGGCAGGGATATAGTATTTCGCTCCTACTTTTCAATCTGTATATCGAAGAATCAATGACGGAAATAAAAGAAGGTTCAAGAGTGGAATTAAAATTCAAAGTGAAAGGATATCAGTGACGAGATCAACTGTTTACATTGTTAACCTCAGTGAGTCCAGAAAAATTACAGAACCTGCCGAATGGAATGAAGAGTCTAATGAGTACAGAATATGGATTAAGAGCAAATCGAACAAGGACGAGAGTAATGAGAAGCAGCAGACACAAGAACAGCGAGAAATTTAACATCATAACTGGTAATCACGAAGTAGATCAACTAAGGAATTTTGCCACCTCAGCAGCAAAATAGCCCATGACGGACGGAGCAATGAGGACACAAAAAGCAGACTAGTAAAGGCAAAAGAGGCATTCCTGGCCAAGAGCTAGTGTCAAACATAGGCCTTAATTTAAGGAAGAAATTTCTGAGAATGTATGTTTGGAGCACAGCATTGTATGCTAGTGAAAAATGGATTGTGGGAAAACCGAAGCATAGGAGAATCGAAGAATTTGAAATCTGGTGCTACAGAAGAATGTTGAAATTTAGGTGAACTGGTAAGGCAAGGAATGAAGTATAGGATGTTAGGACTTCACAGAAAAACTTTCATGATGCTAAAGGGTAAAAATTGTAGAGGAAAAGGAAGTTTGGAATACATCCAGCAAATAACTGAGGACGTAGGTTGCAAGTGCTACTCTGAGATGAAATGAAATGAGCGTGTCCCATCGCTGGCCGGGAGGCCCCATCCGGGGAAGTTCGGCCGCCGAGTGCAAGTCTTATTTCAGTCTACGCCACATTGGGCGACTTGCGTGCAGGAGATAATGAAATGATGATGAGGACAGCATAACACCCAGTCCACTAGCGGACACAACACCTAGTCCAACACGGCCGGGAATAGAACCCGGGCCCGCTGCATCGGATGCAAGCACATAACCAATCAGCTAAGCAGGCGGACCTCTGACCTGAAGAGATTGGCACAGGAGAGAAATTCGTGGTGGACTGCATCAAATAAATCAAAAGTTTGATGACTCAAAAAAAAATGCGTTAGAATTTGGAGCACGTTACCATTTGGGGATCAACTGAGAATGTTTCTTTCGTGATCCAGTTGATTGGTGAAAAAAACCTCGTGAAACCTGGTATCCAGAAAATACGAGAGCTATCCACAAAGTACATTACGTTTTGGAATTAAAAATAAATAAAGTATTGGAAAATTTTTTTGTTATATGCAGATAAAAGCCACACTTAAATACTACTTTTCTACATAGTTGCCATTAATTTATTAAGGCACTTATCGTAGCGATGGACGAGCTTGGAAATTCCTTCGTCGTAAAATTCGGCAGCCTGCGCCTTCAACCACGTAATGACTGTCTTTTGGGACAGAAAAGGTGTGATTTTTGTGGATTTCCTGGAAAGAGGCACTACAGTAAACTCTCAAAGGTATTGCCAAACTCTGCACAACCTCAGAAGAGCAATACAAAACAAGCGCAGGGGAAAGTTGGGCTCAAAGAACTTGCTGATTCACGACAACGCCCGGGCCCACACGGCAAATGCCACTCGTGAAGTTCTCGAATCTTTTAAGTGGAAGTTGTTTCCTCAACAGCCGTAAAGTCCCGACCTGGCACCGAGCGACTTCCACTTATTCTCAGCAATGAAGAAGTGGTTGGCTATGCAGCGTTTTGCTGACGACGCACAGCTTCAAGAAGAGGTAACCACGTGGTTGAAGGCGCAGGCGGCCGAATTTTACGATGAAGAAATTTCCAAGCTCGACCATCGCTACGATAAGTGCCTTAATTTAAATGGCAACTATGTAGAAAAGTAGTATTTAAGTGTGGCTTTCATCTGTATATAATAAAAAACATTTCCAATACTTTATTTATTTTTAATTCCAAAACGTAATGCACTTTGTGGATAGCCCTCGTACATAAAAAAGTAGCCGGCCGGAGTGGCCGTGCGGTTCTAGGCGCTACAGTCTGGAGCCGAGCGACCGCTCCGGTCGCAGGTTCGAATCCTGCCTCGGGCATGGATGTGTGTGATGTTCTTAGGTTAGTTAGGTTTAATTAGTTCTAAGTTCTAGGCGACTGATGACCTCAGAAGTTAAGTCGCATAGTGCTCAGAGCCATTTGAACCAATAAAAAAGTAACTTTCAAGCTAAATGACGATCTCAGAGAGATTATCGAATATTACTACTTTCTAACTCACGAACTGCAACCGAAAATAGATAATGGTGAAGATGGAGCAAGCGATTTAAGAAAATCGAAAAGAAAATTTTAGAACCGCAGAATAGCGAACTAGAAGAGAAAATCGTCACATGTAAGGCTTACGTGTACCTGCCGAATGAGAAGCGAAGTCAGTTATTGTTGGTTTCTCCGTCTTAAGAAGTGAAGCATTTACCTTCTTACAAAGCAACGGAAAAACTGTAAACAGAGGTGAATTGGTAATATCCTATCTACAACCTTCTCCTATTGGCAGCATCAGGCGTAAACATTATGGGCTACTTAACGTTAGTTGAGACAAAGCCTTTCATAAAATACCTATGGATGTGTTATAGGAATTCAAATTTCGCGAAGTAACAATAGACTTGCTGCTACCAAATGGTTTCCAATATGTGAATAAATGGACATCTTACGAAATCATTCCCCAATCCAATGTTCTGTCGGATTTCCCTTTATTGACGATACTGTTCATCATCTCTTTAGAACCATTGATCTGGAGAGTCAGAAGCTACGTACCAGATCTAATCGATGGTTCCCCGTCGATGGTTGTTACCATAATATTTACGAAAGCCCAAGACATCGTAAAGATCACGGACATAATGGATGATTTTTACAAGAAAGCGGCGGGGGCAACTATGAATAATAATAAATATAGCACATGTGGCTCGATGAAAGTGCGCATCCATTTAGCGAATGTATTGAAATGGAAATGTTAGGTGTGAAACGAGGGATAAACATACGCGACCTAATTGACGTCATTTGCAAAGAAATGGTAGAAAAAGGTAAGAGGTGCTGTGTACAATGAAATAAAATATCACTGAAAGAGTTGAAATTAGCAGCTCATTGGCCCTATGCAAAAAATGCGTTACATTACACAATATACCCACTGATCGACTACATATACTGTAACACAAATAACAAAAGAAGAGGACGGAAGATGGCTAATTTGTTAAGATATGTCGTTTTGTGTAGCCGGTAATGTCGGAAGGTAACATAGGTTTAACATATTTGGGACCAAGTATCCAGCCCTCACAGCAAGAAACCAAATATACTGTGTACGCTGTAACCGGCTGCAAGTCAGTCGAATTTACTAATGACTTACTAATGATTGCATTGGAGGGCGTGATGGGAGGGGTTATTGCGATATGTTACAGACGGATGCCAGCAACTAAACTACACAAATCGATCATGTGCAGCAGTTTTTTTTTTTTTAATGTCGGCAAATGCAATGTTCACGTGTTAATGAAGATAGAAATAATAATAATAAATGACTTAGTTTTGAATCAAGCAGAATGACACTAATCATTTAATCGTATACATGAAATTAGAGAACCTTAAAACACTGTTTCAGCAGAAATCGTTAAACGAGCTAAATGAAATATTTTATAAGAGCTTCTGATGATGGAAATACACACATCAAAAAAAAAAAGGTTTGCATCACCTCGGTTCCGAGAGTTCAGAACCTGACAGAAAACTCGAAAAGAATCAACATAAACATAATTTCCGCCCTTTTTATTGCTCATGAAAACCACACATTGCGTGTTGTACCACCATACAGCGAGACCTTCAGAGCTGGTGGTCCAGACTGCTGTACACACCAGTACCTTTAATACCCAGTAGCGAGTCCTCTTGCATTGATGTATGCCTGTATTCGTCGTGGCATACTATCCACAAGTTCATCAAGGCACTGTTGGTCCAGATTGTTCCACTCCTCAACTGCGATTCGGTGTAGATCCCTCAGAGTGAATGGTGTGTCACGTCGTCCATAAACAGTCCTCTTCAATCTATCCCAGGCATATATGTCTGGAGAACACGCTGGCCCCTCTAGTCGAGCGATGTCGTTATCCTGAAGGAAGTCATTCACAAGATGTGCTCGATGGGGGCGCGAATTGTCGTCCATGAAGACGAATGCCTCGCCAATATGCTGCCGATATGATTGCACTATCGATCGAAGGATGGCATTCACGTATCGTACAGCCGTTACGACGCCTTCCATGACCACCAGTTGCGCGCGTCGGCTCAACATAATGCCACCCCAAAACAGCAGGGAACCTCCACCTTGCTGCACTCGCTGGACAGTGTGTCAGGCGTTCAGTCCGATCGACCGGGTTGCCTCCAAACACGTCTCCGACGATTGTCTGGTTGAAGGCATATACGACACTCATCGGTGAAGAGAACGTGATGCCAATCCTGAGCGGTCCATTCGGCATGTTGTTGGGCCCATCTTTACCGCGTTGCATGGTGTCGTGGTTGCAAAGATGGACCTCGCCATGGACGTCGGGAGTGAAGTTGCGCATCATGCAGCCTACTGCACACAGTTTGAGTCGTACGTAACACGAAAAGCATTATTCAACATGGTGGCGTTGTCGTCAGGGTTCCTCCAAGCCATAATCCATAGGTAGCTGTCATCCACTGCAGTAGTAGCCCTTGGGCGGCCTGAGCGAGGCATGTTATTGACAGTTCCTGTCTCTCTGTATCTCCTCCATATTGGAACAACATTACTTTAAAACTTCCTGGCAGATTAAAACTGTGTTCCGGACCGAGACTCGAACTCGGGACCTTTGCCATACGCGTGCAAGTGCTCTACCAACTGAGCTACCCAAGCACGACTCACGACCCGTCCTCACAGCTTTAATTCCACCAGTACCTCGTCTCCTATCTTCCAAACTTCACAGAAGCTCTCCTGCATACTTTGCAGATCTAGCACTCCTGGAAGAAAGGATAATGCGGAGACATGGCTTAGCCACAGCCTGGGGGATGTTTCCAGAATGAGATTTTCACTCTGCAGCGGAGTGAGCACTGATATGAAACTTCCTGGCAGATTAAAACTGTGTGCCTGACCGAGTCTCAAACTCGGGACCTTTGCCTTACGCGGGCGTAATTAAAGCTGTGAGGACGGGTCGTGAGTCGTGCTTGGATAGCTCAGTTGGTAAGGCAAAGGTCCCGAGTCCGAGTCTCGGACCGGCACACAGTTTTAATCTGCCAGGAAGTTTTAAAGCAATGTTGTTCCGATATGAAGGAGATACTGAGAGACAGGAAATTTCAATAACATGCCTTGCTTAGGCCGCCCAAGAGCTACTATTGCAGTGGATGACAGCTACCTATGGATGATGGCTTGGAGGAACCCTGAAAACAACGAAGTTTTTTATCAGCGCACACTCCGCTGCAGAGTGAAAATCTCATTCTGGAAACATCGCTTTAGTTCGCTCCGAGACGCCTGGACACTTCCCTTTTTGCAAGCCCTTCCTAGTGCAAAGTAACAATGCGGACGCGATCGAACCACGGTACTGACCGTCTGGGCATGGCAGAACTACAGACAACACGAGCCGTGTACCTCCTTCCTGGTGGAATGACTGGAACTTGTTGGCTGTCGGACCCTCTCCGTCTAATAGGCGCTCCTCCTGCATGGTTGTTTACTTCTTTGGGCGGGTTTAGTGACATCTCTGAACAGTCAAAGGGACTGTGTCTGTGATACAATATCCACAGTCAACGCCTATCTTCAGGAGTTCTGGGGACTGGGCTGATGCAAAACTTTTTTGATGTGTGTAATCTCGAGCCTTATAAGCTGCTATTAGAGAAGATTCCTAATGAAAGATGGCAAAGACAATAATAACTCAGAAGAAAACACCAAGCCAGATTAAACACAAAGACGTACACTGAAGACGATTTGAACAAATCCAATAGCTCATAGATATGCTCAGAAGCATACGTGTTTATAAATGATCTATTCCCGACAATATCGCATCGCCACGAAACGAAATTGGGAAGTGATCCACACTGCCAGCAATACGGTATCGTTGACACCAAGTAGCAGGCTGTCACAAAATTATAGATGTGTAGAGATGGATACATTTTAAAATCAACGAGAGGTAATGAAATAAACATCTAGAAATTAATGTATACGGATGTTAAAGCGTTTTTCAAGATCAGAACACTGGGATGGTTTATGAATTTGTATGCGGCGAGGGAGGAGAATCTGTAGTGGTTCTTCGCTACATGCGGACGTCATAGGAATCCACCAATTTCGTGAGTATTAAAATGAGTTTTAGGAAGTTTTGAATGATTATTCACTTGTGACGTAATCATTTTAATTGCGACTCATTACCGGAAACATTATGCGGATTTAGAGAGACGTGTAATAAAACGTTTTTAGAAGTTTTTAAGACTGACAGCATTGAGTCCACAGGCTGCTTCCGACAGCACGCTGGTCTAGTCTCAGATGCGTAGGCGCTGCTGATGGCGGCACGATCTCTTTCAGAAGCCAGTAGCCCTGCTGCATGGTATTGATATCTGGATGAGGTAGCTGTGATTTCTCTGCCCTACATGAGGCAGCTGGGATTCCTGTGCTAAGGTATGGAATGCTTGACTGTTAGCAGGAACGACACAGGGAGAGGATTTTTGGTTTATCAGGTATGTGTAGGACGTTTCCTGCAGGTACAGGCTGCCAACGTATGTGTTATGTTCAAATTGAAGCCTGCCGGTTGCAGATATAGGCGTGGGGGTTCTTCCTCGGGATAGAAGGTGTGTGTATGTGAGGCACAGAGGCGTTGCCTGTCTCAGGTGGATAGGTACGGCTCTGTGGAGAGTGGTCTGTCGCGCTAGCACTTCCCTGTAGTCAAGGGCGGCTGCACTGGGCTCTGAGTAACCGCACTGCCCTATGCTGTGGTGAGATCCGTGCGAACCATAGATACGATGAAATGTGAGATTCCATCTTACGTTTCATTGGTTTGTTTTAGTATTTATCTATCTTATGCTAGTGGGAACACTGTTTACAGAGTGAATGTACATACACAGATTTTTCCGTCATTATTATTTGCAATTATGCTATAATCCCACAGCGTCAGGCGATTGTTAGGCATCCATATAGACACAATGATAAAACACAAAATTTGAAGACGATCATTTTTGACCACTAATTATGGTAATGTTGACTACCATTTTTAAAAAAAGTAGCTTGTGTCACACAGTTCGCCTAGTAGAGTAAATGGAATTCTGCATTTTGCAGAATATGTCATTATATCATTAAATTGTAGTAATTTAGCCATGCACATGGGGGAATGGAACGTGAGTATGGGTAAAGAACTGGAAGAGGGAATTGTGGATAACTATGAACTTGGAAGACGAGACGAGAGAGGAGCTTGACAATTGTGTTCTCCTCCAGTAACCAATTAGTTGTTGTAAATACACTTTCCCAACATCGCAAACGAAGAACATATATATTGAAGGTCCCAGGAGATTTAAGGAAATGACAGGTCGATTACATTTTCGTAAAATCACGTTTTAAAAATTAACTAAAAGAGTGCAGGAGCCATCCACCTGCGGATAAATGGCTCAAATGGCTCTGAGCACTATGGGACTTAACATCTGAGGTCATCAGTCCTCTAGAACTTAGAACTACTTAAACCTAACTAACCTAAGGACATCACACACACCCATGCCCGAGGCAGGATTCGAACCTGCGACCGTAGCAGTCGCGCGGTTCCGGACTGAGCGCCTAGAACCGCTAGACCACCGCGGCCGGCCACCTGCGGATACAGTCAACAATGTGGTCCTGATAAAAAATTCATTCATATTCCAATGTCTGAAGGAAAAAATTCTAAAACAGAAAGGGAAATTGAAAAACTGAAAACAGGTAGTGGCGAGAGGCTATTGTGGCGAGACAGCTGTTGAGGGAAGGAATCGCCGAAGGACGACCAAGGGCGTCATACTGCAGCACATTTTGAATGATGTGGGAAGCACCACATACGCGGAAATGAAGAGGAAGCAGACAGAGGGGAACGGCGTACTGATGCGAACCAATCCAGGGTCGAAAACTAAACAGAAAGAAATTATATTAATATTTACTGCCATTCTGCAGAGTATTCCACGACGTCATTAATTTACAGCAATTCCGACACACGCTGTAACGTAAAGGGATCTTATGTCATAAATATTATAGCGATATTTATCACCATTTTGCAGAATATACCATGGTGTCCAGCCACACACTATAGTTTCAAATCGCCTCGTAAATTATGATAATATAAGTCGCCATTCTTTATGTAGGATAGTTCTACTGCTGATGCTCCTTCATCTGACTGTGGTGCAAAGCCCTTGAATAGCGCCGGCCGGAGTGGCCGTGCGGTTCTAGGCGCTACAGTCTGGAACCAAGCGACCGCTACGGTCGCAGGTTCGAATCCTGCATCGGGCATGGATGTGTGTGATGTCCTTAGGTTAGTTAGGTTTAATTAGTTCTAAGTTCTAGGCGACTGATGACCTCAGAAGTTAAGTCGCATAGTGCTCAGAGCCATTTGAACCAACCTTGAATAGCGATGTCCAAGCAGTTGCTCCAGTGATAAAAGGAGGAGGAGGGATCTTGATTCATATTGGCCTAGATTGAAAAGGGGAAGGAGAGGTGTATCCTGCCATTCTACTGGCCGGAGCAGCGGTTTACAGTAGTGTCGCGATCAACGAACTCCCCACTGCAGTCCAAGAACTCCTCACTGTGATTGTGCAAGAGTCATAAAAAACGATTATTTGGCTCTTGGTCGTAGACAAGTGCAAAATTGACGTTAAATTGTCATTCGTCAGATGTGGCTCAAAAAAGCTTCACAAAGACTCATCATCTCCTTTAGGGAGCGAATGAAAGATGAGAAAAAATATTTCAATGAACAATCAGGCGCGGGCAGAAATTATATCAAAAGCAGGCCTGCGGTTGTTGATCACTGGCTTACATCATTAACTGGGATAGACCAGGCACATTGGTTCAATGACCTTGAGTGTATGGTATACAATTGCCCGAGATGCGAAGGGTCCCAAGAGGGAGCTGGAGATTCCCCCTGACCTTGAAGATAACATGCCCATTTCAGGTGCGTGGGCAGATTTCCTGGAATTATCACCAGAAGTGATGGTTCAAATGGCTCGGAGCACTATGGGACTTAACTTATGAGGATATCAGTCCCCTAGAACTTAGAACTACTTAAACCTAACTAAACTAAGGACATCACACACACCCATACCCGAGGCAGGATTCGAACCTGCAGCCATAGCGGTCGCGCGGTTCCAGACTGTAGCGCCTAGAACCGCTCTACCACCCCGGCTGGCCCAGAAGTGATCTTGAAATAATATCATTACCTATCGTTATACTGGTACAGCTATTAGTTATTGCGACTGGAACTAGGTTCTCTCTTCAGCTCTCTGTTACCAAGACTGCCTTACACAGCCATCTGTGTGTCTCGAATAGTTCACAGACAGATAACGGGTTGTCAGTATTCTGTTTTCATCCGTAAGTAAGTCTTGTCTCGAGCTTATGTAGAAGTTACCAATACATTATTGCAAATTACAACTCTAACTCAGTTTCGTTGATTCCTGTCTGCAGACTGATTTTCTGAAGCGGTTCTGACGTGAGAACCTTGCCCACCACTGCTCTGGAAGATCATTACGGAGCGTAATCCATTGTTTTGCCCGTGCAAGGAATCTGACCCTGAAGTGAGTTCTCAGAACACTGGTGGAAGTGCCTGCTCTATACAGGCCGTGTTAATACCATGACCTTCGCAGCCTTGCCCAGCCCAGTAAAAATCATCCTCTACAAAATTCACGTCCCATTCTGATGCTAAAACTGTCATAAGATAGATGCATCAATCAAGGCCTGCTTAAGGTCTAGGGAAACCTACAGTACTAGAACGTCAGTTTCTTTCTTTATCAGAGGAAAAAAGGGAAAATTAAGAATTTTTCAATTTTTACTGATATATTTGTGCTATATGTAATTAAATTTGCACTTTTAGTGGGCCTTATTAAATCCATGGATACTAATCAAATGATGTTTACGAATGCCATCTGTGTTTTTGATAGCGGAGCCATTTTCCTCTGCAGGCGCAATCGTTCAGAACGTTATAGGGCTAAGACATTTTTGAAACAGAGCGAAGGTTGCAAGCAGTCCCCTAGAACTTAGAACTACTTAAACCTAACTAACCTAAGAACATCACACACATCCATGCCCGAGGCAGCATTCGAACCTGCGACCGTATTGGTCACGCGGTTCCAGACTGAAGCACCTAGAACCGCACGGCCACAGCGGCCGGCAATGGCAGGTTATAAAGATGTAAGTGAGTTTGAACGCAGTGTTATAGTCTCCGAGGCAGCGATGAAGTAGCGATTTTCCCGTACGACCATTTGACGAGTATACCGTGAATATTAGGAATCCGGTAAAACATCATATCTAGGACATCGCTGCGGCCGGAAAAAGATACTGCAAGAACGGGACCAACGACGACTGGAGAGAATCGTTCAACGTGACAGAAGTGCAACCCTTCCGCAAATTGCTGCAGATTTCAGTGCTGGGCCATCAACGAGTGTCAGCGTGCGAGCCATTCAACGAAACATCATCGATGTGGGCTTTTGGAGCAGAAGGCCCACTCGTGTATCCTTGATGACTGCACGACACAAAGCTTTACGCCTCGTCTGGGCTGTCAACGCCGACATTGGACTGTTGATGACTGGCAACATGTGTCTGGTCCGACGAGTCTCGTTTCAAAATGAATCGAGAGGATGGACGTTCACGGGTATGGAGACAACCTCATGAACCCATGGACCCTGCAAGTCAGGAGGGGACTGTTCAAGCTGGTGGAGGCTCTGTAATGGGGCGTATGCAGTTCGAGTGATGTGGGACCCCTGATACGTCCACATACGACTCTGATAGATGACACGCACGTAAGCGCCCTGTCTGATCGCCTGAATCCATTCATGTCCACTGTGCATTCCGAAGGAATTGGATAATTCCAGCAGGACAATGGGACACCCCAAACATCCATAATTCGTACAGAGTGTTTCCAGGAACACTCTTCTGAATTTAATACCGCTGGCCACCAGACTCCCCAGAGATGAACATTATTGTAAATATTTGGGATGCCTTGCAACGTGCTGTACAGAAGAGATCTCTACCCTCCCGTACTTTTACGGATTTATGGGTAGTCCTGCAGGATTCATGGCGTCAGTTCCCTCCAGCACTACTTCAGACATTAGTCGAGTTCATACCACGTTGTGTTACTGCACTTCTGCGTGCCCGCGGGGGCCCTACCCAATATTAGGCAGCCGCATCAGTTTCTCTGGCTCTTCAGTGTATATGTATTAGGTACTGTCGCTGCGCTCTGTAACTTATCATTTGATACAATACAGAATGATTATACAATGTACTATTAACTGTCAACTCTGATTACAATTCTGGTTTCTCATACAACTCGCGCTGCCGTATCTGAAGAAAGTAGATGTTGTCGTCGTAAGGAATGATTGCAGCAACGACTGAGCAGCACTCCGCTCTGAAGTAAGGACTCCCCCTTCTTGAAGACGTGCCTCCGCAGACATCTCATTCGTTGCTGCCTCAGGTAGTGGCTGTCCTTACTTGTGGTTCCGTTGTGAGGTACCAACCTCGTTCTTCGGATGACACCACATTCCACTCTCACACACCTCTGCTTTGTCGTCCTAAAGAGCTGTGTCATGTGACAATAGCCGGGGGAAGCGGGCTGGGAGACACCTGAATGTGGAGAGGAGACAGGGAGTGTAGCGACGACCGATGGCAGCTCTATGTCCACACCTTGCAAATTATTGGCAGCACTGACTGAAAAAACTGGCCACAGGGTGTACGCCCGCATCCAGCGATGCACACGATGTAGCAGGGTTGAATACAAGCACAGCTCCAGGGGCGTCATGACGGCTGTCCAGGGGTGGCATGGGCTGCTAGGCCGTCGGCGGTGGCTGCGGCGGCACCACACGTCGATAATAGTGCCACAACTGGTTCTGGAGACGCCCATGCAGCCTAGAAGAACCTTGAACGACGTAAAGCTAACGACCCAAGATTTGTGCCATGACACCATACTCCCAACATTGTTTCTGTGTCTAGAAATTTATCTGATGTGATGGAACGAACGGTTTCCGAAGCGGCCACAGAAGAAGCAACAGGGTGTGGTGACGATGGTTGTGTAATAATTCCGCCGGCGACTTCCCGTCACAGGGCAAGGAACGGTAGGACGAAAGGAGGAAAGAAAAATCTTTAAGGCTGGCTCAGGTGTGTGGGAGGAAGGGAGTTTCTTCATGTCATTTTTGAACCTTCGAACAAGTTGTTAGATCGAGGGTGAGAAGGAGCAGTAGATAAATGATGTATGCCGTTGGAGGCACAAACTTTTGAAAAGCGTCTGACATCAATTGTGGTCCATTGCCCAAGGACCTCAGGAAGGCCTTCTAGACAAAAAACGATGGGACAGGTTTGTAAGGATTGAACAAAGCATTTAAAGTCTGATGATCTGTGACAAAACAGAACTTTTGACAGTACAAGTATTGGTAAAACTTGGTAACATCATATATAATGGCGAGCACCTCTTTCTCAAGTTGACTGCAGTTGCACTGCACTTCGTTGAGAGTTTTTGAGGCAACAGTAATGAGCCTATCAGAACAACCAATTCTATGTTAGAGCACAGCTCCAGTCCCATAAGAATGGGCATCCACAGCTGACACAACAGGCCCCTGATATTCTTGGGACCACACAAAAGGAACATCTTTTCTACACATCCATTTCATCAGTGCAGTAATTTGCGCGGTGTTTGTAATGGACTTAATCTGTGAGCTCTTTAATGACACCCTGTAACTTAAATCTCGCCGCAAAGAGATGAATCTGTGATTCATATTGTTCATCGAGTTTTCCGAACGAGTTACTTATAAGCAATACCTTCCGCCTGTGAGTCGGGGTAGGGTTAAGACACAGCCTGTACACGTCGGGCTCCATCATTCGATAAAAAGAAAGCAATGCGTGCTGTATCTTTAATGTTATATGTAGTAAAGAGTGCTTCAGTTGGGCGCGATATCACGACCAATCCTCTTCTTCACAGTTAAACCGGCAAAATGTGGAACAGCAACCTGTTATGGAGTTGCATGTCGCTACAGTAAGGTTCTCATCTGTTGAACACTGAGCAGTCGTTCAATCTGCTGCAAGTGAAACTGAACGACCCAATTTAGAAAAATTTCAAATGGGGGCTCAGGCAGGGTTCAACTCTTCATGTTGTTGTTGTTGTTGTTGTTGTTGTGATCTTCAGTTCTGGGACTGGTTTGATGGAGCTCTTCATGTAACTCTATCCTGTGCAAGTTTCTTCATCTCCCAGTACCTACTGCAACCTACATCCTTCTGAATCTGCTTAGTGTATTCATCTCTTGGTCTCCCTCTACGATTTTTACCCTCCACGCTGCCCTCCAATACTAAATTGGTGATCCCTTTATGCCTCAGAACATGTCCTACCAACCGATCCCTTCTTCTAGTCAAATTGTGACACAAACTCCTCTTCTCCCCAGTTCTATTCAATACCTCCTCATTAGTTATGTGATGTACCCATCTAATCTCCAGCATTCTTCTGTAGCACCACATTTCGAAAGCTTCTATTCTCTTCTTGTCTAAACTATTTATCGTCCAGGTTCACTTCCATACATGGCTACACTCCATACAAACACATTCAGAAACGACTTCCTGACACTTAAATCTATACTCGATGTTAACAAATTTTTCTTCTTCAGAAATGCTTTCCTTGCCATTGCCAGTCTACATTTTATATCCTCTCTACTTCGACCATCATCAGTTATTTTGTTCCCAAAATAGCAAAACTCCTTTACTACTTTAGGTGTCTCATTTCTTAATCTAATTCCCTCAGCATCACCCGACTTAATTCGACTACATTCCATTATCCTCGTTTTGCTTTTGTTGATGTTCATCTTATACCCTCCTTTCAAGACACTGTCCATTCCGTTCAACTGCTCTTCCAAGTCCTTTGCTGTCTCTGACAGAATTACAATGTCATCGGCGAAACTCAAAAGTTTTTATTTCTTCTCCATGGATTTTAATACCTACTCCGAACTTTTCTTTTGTTTCCTTTACTGCTCGCTCAATATACAGATTGAATAGCATCGGGGAGAGGCTACAACCCTGTCTCACTCCCTTCCCAACCACTGCTTCCCTTTCATGTCCCTCGACTCTTATAACTGCCATCTGGTTTCTGTACAAATTGTAAATAGCCTTCGCTCCCTGTATTTCACCCCTTTAGAATTTGAAAGAGAGTATTCCAATCAACATTGTTAAAAGCTTTCTCTAAGTCTACAAATGCTAGAAACGTAGGTTTGCCTTTCTTTAATCTTTCTTCTAAGATAAGTCGTAGGGTAAGTATCGCCTCACGTGTTCCAATATTTCTACGGAATCCAAAGTGATCTTCCGCGAGGTCGGCTTCTACCAGTTTTTACATTCGTCTGTAAACAATTCCCGTTAGTATTTTGCAGCTGTGACTTATTAAATTGATAGTTTGCTAATTTTCACATCTGTCAACACCTGGTTTATAGGAAACACAAACATATAGTAATATGATTACGGCCGCTGATAATATTGGAATTAGAAAACATTCACAGGGTATACCAGGGGCGGAGCCAAAGCACTGGAATACACCGGAAACCATCGCTCTCACCATTGTAATGCTGGACGAAAAAAACACTTGAGACATCGGCACTTTAGCGGGTCCTAGGAAGCCTAGATTTACTTTGGAGGAGATCGAACAGACACTATAAAACACACCAGATGATCGCTTTATTATAACTTGAACAAACTGAAACATTTAACTTGAAAACAATCCATGTCCACAGAGAATGTATGTGATGCCCGCGTGGCGGTGCCCCATCTTATTGATAAATGAAGTCTTCCAATCAGTCTCCAACTGTGGGAAAAGAAAGTTCTGAAGCATATCGAAATATGTGCTTCCTGTAACAGTATTCTTGGCAAAGAAAAATGGACCACCCACCTTTTCCTGTGAAACTGCACAAAACACATTAAATTCTGGAGTTCCTCTCATGTTGTATAACTTCATGTGCTTGTTCCGTACCCAATATTCTCACATTATGATGATTCGACCTTCCATTTAAGTAAAATGTTCCCTCGTCACTTATCACTAAGCATGGAAGAATGTCATCCTCTACTTGTCAAGAACGAAGTACAGAACTCCACACTTCGTTGCTGAATTTTGTATGGTTTCATGTGTAACTATCGACGCAACACACGCCAAACGGACATCGGTAGCATGACGAGCCGTCGAGCTGCACGGCGAACGGATTTCTGCGGCCTCCTTGTGAAACTACGGCGGATGCGTTCGACATCTGTGCCAGACACTTGGGGACAACCCGGCGATTTGCCTTTACACAAACAACCCGTTTCTCGGAATTATTCATGCCATCGTCTAATGCTCTGTGCTGTAGGAGGATCCACACCAAGCCAGGTACGCAAGTCACACTGTACAGTTATTACTGGCCCGCACTGCACAAAACGTAGAACACAAAACGGTTTCTGCTGCCCCGACACCAGTTTTACTTGACCTGAAGTGGGCGCACACTGCTGCTACCTAGCAGGAACCATGTAAAACTCGGGAGTTTGCTCTTTCCAAAAGGACATTGCTCACACACATATATCGAGTAACGTAACAGTTTGATTTTTTTAAAAATCGGATGATTCTTTTTGATGCACTCTGTATTTCCAGATGCAACCAAAGGGACTCTCAGATGCTCAATATACGAGGGTGAGTCAAATAAAAACCTTAAATTTGTAATAACAAATCGAAATTTCGCGCCGTTATCCTGTAAGTTGGTAAGCGCGCTACAAACAGCGTGCAGAATGACCTGTAGGTGGCAGCATAGTGCAGATGCACATATACCGTCACAGTATCAGTATAAAGATGGCCGCCCCACTTGCGACTTGCTCAAGGCAAGAACAGCGTTCTGTTATTCGGTTTTTGCGTAGTGAAGGTGTGAAACCTATTGAAATTCATCGACGAATGAAGGTTCGGTACGGTGATGCATGTCTGTCACAGCAACAAGTTTACGAATGGAGTAGGAAGTTCGCAAATAGTGTGACTTCAGTGGAAGATGCTCCTCATCCAGGTCAGGCACAACGAGTTGTGACTTCAAAGAACATTGCAGCAGTTGAAGCCATAGTGAGGAAAACCGCCGAGTGCCACTGAATGGCATTGCAGCATGTTTACAGATTAGCCATGGGTCAGCACACCACACTGTGCATGATGTGCTCCAGTTTCACAAAGTGTCTGCAAGATGGGTGCCACGGCAGCTGAATCCTGAAATGAGAGAAGGCCTTGCTGATGCTTGTGAAGAACTTCTTCGGCGCTTTGAACGAGAAGGTGATGGCTTCCTTGCAAGAATCGTTACTGGGGACGAAACCTGGGTTCACTTCCACCAACCGGAAACGAAGAGAAGGAGGAAGGAATGGTGCCATTCCCGATCACCAAAACCAAAGAAGTTTCGAACAGCGGGGAAGATTATGCCGACTCTCTTTTGGAACGAAAAAGGCGTCATTTTGGAGCATTACATGCCTAGAGGGACCACTGACACCAGTGCATCATACACAGATCTCCTAAAAAATCATCTGCAGCCTGCAGTCAAATCAAAGCGACGTGGATTGCTGTCAGCAGGTGTCCTTTGCAACATGACAGTGCATGGCTCCACACTGCCCGTACAACAGTTGCAACAATCACAGACCTGCATTTTGAGTGTCTCCCTCATCCACCATACTCACCAGACCTTGGCCCAAGTGATTTCCATATGTTTGGACCATTCAAAGACGCAATGGGAGGCAAGAAGTTCCGTTCTGATGAAGAGGTACGCCACGCGGTGCATGAGTTGTTGCGCGGACTATCAAAAGAATTTTTTTGGAAAGGAATTTATGCACTTTGTAAGCACTGGACGACTTGCATCGAGTGTGGGGGAGATTATGTTGAACAGTGATACAACTTTGTACCACTTCTGCTCAATAAATATTATTTTAAAAAAACTATTTAAGGTTTTCATTTGACTCACACTCTTATATTGCGCTGTACTGAGTATTTTGGAATAATATTGACCGTCTCAGAGCAGCATTGATTATTTGTGTAATATAACGAAGGAAACTGCTGTTGGTGGTCTGTCAATATATTGTGCAATGTACTGAACCATGTGGGGTGATACTGTGTAAAACACTCCGAGACTTCGTGACTTATAGACGTGTAAAAATCTGATACACTGATGCCATGTCGGGATGAATAAGGCAGGAAATGCAGATGAAAAGGAATAATCTATTGAAATGCATTCAGGAGTGTAGCTTCATTACTTATTCAGTAACTAGCTGTAGAAATATTCGATAAAAGTGCTTAAGTGCAGGGAAATAGCACTGCAACTGCTCATTTGTTCGTTGCAGAAGCTTAAATTATTTATTGAAGAAATACATAACAGTGCTACTTACCAATCCTCTACAATAGCGTATCTACTCTTTTCAGGTTTTTAGACTGCTTCTAGCATTGTGGAAAGTGAAATACGACAAGTGCGAACAGTATCTTTTCTGTGTACGTATGCCAAGAAGTTCACCAACTCGTTGAAAGATTCCTCCTTCATTATCAAAAAGTTATAGCTGTTATCTAGCTCTGCAAGAAGTTCTCTTGGGATGTTCGTATGGCAGTGTGTAGAACATTTTTCAAGTCGCTTTCCGCCCATAGCCGCTGTCTTTTTCTTTTCTTTTCATAAAACGTTGCGATTGCATTTGCAATACATGTTTAAGCTCTACATCATCGAGCGCCAACATGTTCGCTGCGAAGGCAGAATAGAGTCCACGCAGGATACAGTGGACGATGCGCAGTGGCCAAGTTTCGTCAGATGGGCTGGGCGAGTTCATTCGTTCGTTCTGCAGGGAAGGAGAATACTGATGGCCTCCTTTCGGCCGGTCGGCGACGCACTGCGATGACCGAATCGAGGCGCATGCCCTGCAATACTTCTCAAACGTTTTCACAGAAACTATTTGGCAAAAAAAGAAATCATTTTTGCCTTACTCATACTGTTGTAACCGGAACGGTCGCGGGGTTGAAGTGACGGAAAGCGCGGCTGGACCCGCGAATTACAACACAACGGGAGGGGACAGACACGACCAACGAAGGAGCGAACGAACAACAACAAGATCGAAGCAACGGAGTCACAAGAAAACCTAACAACCACGTCCACTCGTACAGAGAACAAGAAAGTAAATAAGCTGTCTAAGACGAGGCAATGTGGCCAGAGACGTACGCGAGATTAGACTGGCTGGCTGAGCAAATAATAAAATAATAAAGGATGGGGCCCGTCCACGCTCACACCAACGTGGTGACCAAACCAAAAGTTCTACTGTCACCTCCGTATAACATGTTAGGAGTCACAGGATGCGGGCTGTGATGTTATCCATGCGTCTGGGTAAGATTACTCATTAACATGGCCCATCAGGAGATAGAAAGTGGACGAAAGCAATCGAAGGATAACGGTTGTAAGGGCAGAGGAAAAAATAGTGCTAAGGCAAGTGCCAAGGGAAAAAAACTTCTGCGACAGTAGGACGGGTAGTAAGGGCAGTAGCAGCTTGCTATCTGCGACAGTGCATGCAAGGTGTGGTTATGTTAGTTCGAGGTATCGTGCATCGTTACCTTTGTCGTTGTTGGAGCTCGCTGCGGCGCTTGCTGCAGTTTCTGCGTCGCTGCAACAGTTCACGGTCGTTGTAGATTAGTGGGCGATCGGTCATAGATCGGCTCACAGACGGTGTAGGGGGTGTGGCTGGTTTGCGTGCTGTGTACAGTGCGGTTTCCCTGCGATTGCCTGTTTTTCGGCTGGTCGAACATCTGGGGTTTCCAGTAATGACTGTGTTGCAGGGGCTCGCCAGTACTGTCGCGTTAGCGTTCTATGGACCATAGATGTTTAGTTCCTAGCCAGTAGTGTTTTTGGTCTGTTATGCTTCCATCTATGGTTGTGGTCGTAGTTACCCAGAGAAAGGATAAACGGGTTGCGCGAGTGTCTCGTGTTATTGTACAGTCGTGTGGAGAGCTTTTGGAATACCTGCAAGATAGTATCTAGCCGATATTCCCGGTGAAGGTCCGCGATGCGTGTGCAGCGCGGAGCTTTGCTTATGATTTTGAGTACTTTGTTCTGTATGAGCTGCAGACGGCGCAGGCAAGTTGGCGCAGCGTATCCCCAGACAGGGTCTGCGTACGTCATCAGGGGTCGAATAAGTGTCATGTACATGGACCTAGACACCCTCCTGTTCAGTGTGCTACGCCTGTTAAGCATAGGGTAGAGTTGTTTGAGCCTCGCGTTAGCTTTGTTGGTCACGTGTTGAATGTGGTCCCCCCCAGAGTAGTTTCCTGTCCAGCCAGATACCGAGGTATTTGACCTTCTCGCGGAAACGTATTGGGCGTGTGTGTAGTGTTATTGGGTTGCAGTGCTGATGTTTGCGCAGTTGCTTCGGTCTTCTAGTGAACAGAACGGCCTCGCACTTGTCGACGTTTACTCTAACACGCCATTTCACCAGCCAAGGCTCCGCCGTTCTGAGTGCAGCCTGTAGTCGTGAATTAATGTAAGACGGTTTCCAATCTTGCGCAAGGATGGCGGTGTCATCGGCGTAGATTGCTACCGTCGTGTTGTGTGTAGCTGGGAGGTCGTTAATGTAGAGGTTAAACAGTAAGGGCCCTAGGATGCTTCCTTGGGGTACTCCTGCCTGGATACCATGTCGTGTCGATTGTTTGCCCTGCACGTCGGTGTTGAAACTCCTGTCCGTGAGATATGAGTGTATGAGACGTACGAGCTCGTCGGGGAACCCTGCGTCGCTAAGTTTGCGTATTAGGCCGTTGTGCCATAGACGATCGAAAGCCTTTTCGACATCCAGGAACACCGCCCCAGTTGCTTTGTTTGTGTTGTATCCGTGTGTTATGTATTCAACGACGCGGAGGAGTTGTTGTGTTGTTGAGTGGTGATTCCTGAAACCGAACTGCTCTGGTCTCAGGGTGTCGTTTGTGATACAGTGCCTGGTGAGTCGTTTTAATATTACCTTCTCAACGATCTTGCTGAGCGCGCTCAGCAGACTGATGGGTCGGCAATTTTGTGGGAGGGTGTGGTCTTTCCCCGGCTTCCTGAACATCAGGACCTTGGCCGTCTTCCAAAAGGCGGGGAAGTGTTGGTGCTTGAGTATGGCATTCGTGATGTGTGTTAGGGTGTTAGGTAGTCTACAGCTTTATCCGTGAACTCCTGGAGGACACGGCTTTGAATGCCATCGTGACCAGGGGCCTTCCTAGCGGTGGTATGCATGATGGCCCATTTGACTTCAGCTGTACTAGCTTGTCGGGTGATGTTGCGCGCTGGTTGGGCCAAGATGCGTGTGACCTCCTGGTCCGTAGCAAGTGTGAACGCTGGGTCTGAGGGATCCAGGTTCGGTGTGAATCACGCTGCGAGTGTGAGGGCCGTCAGTTACGCTTTTTCTTCCGCAGAATTTGCTGGTCCGTCGGGCCCTTGTAACGTGGGGGTGTACAGTTTCTCCCTGGTGAAGTGTCGGGCCAGCTGCCACACGCCAGGTCGCGCGGTGTTCAGCCCTTCGAGTTTCTGGTCCCACTGTTGTGTCTTAAATGTTTGTATTTTTTCCCGGATTATACCCTGGAGCCTGTTAATGTGCTGTTTGAAGTGCTGGCGCCTGGTACGCTGCCAATGTCTCCTGAGGCGGTTCCTCATTGAGATTAGGCCTAGGATCTCCTGGGGCAGGGCAGCACTGTGTTGTTGTGGTGTGCGGATTGGTATGGTGTCGGCTATTGCGTCCTGGACGGCGCCGGTGAGGGTTTTGACTGCCTCATCGATTTGGGCTGTCTCGTTAATCGCGTGGGTGGGTGGGATGCGACTGTCAAGCGTTTCCTTGAACTGGGTCCAATTCGCGCGCCTGTAGTCTAACATCTTGCGTTGTTCCATGTGCTGCAGTGTTTCTTCAATGTACAGTATAACGGGTTGGTGATTTGAGGGCAGATCGTTTTCAACGGCAACGTTGAATGTCGTTGTTATGCCCTTCAAAATGGCTCTGAGCACTATGCGACTTAACTTCTGAGGTCATCAGTCACCTAGAACTTAGAACTAATTAAACCTAACTAATCTAAAGACATCACACACATCCATGCCCGAGGCAGGATTCGAACCTGCGACCGTAGCGGTCACTCGGCTCCAGACTGTAGCGCCTAGAACCGCACGGCCGGCCGGCTGTTATGCCCTTGATGAGGGCCATGTCTAACACGTCTGGCCTGTGTCCCCTCCGGTAGGGAATGTGCGTCGGCTCAGTCGGCGCTAGTGTGATGTAGTTTCGTCCTAGTGCGTGTTCGTATAGTTTCTTGCCGTTGGAGTTTCGTATTCGTGAGTTCCAGTCTGGGTGTTTTGCCTTAAGATCTCGGTGATATGTTGAGTATTGTGCTGATGTCGCGTGTTTTGATGTTTTTAGGGCTGTTGTATACTGACACCAGTGTAGTGTAAGCTCCGTTGAACATGACCCTGACGGCGGTTCCCTCTAGTTTTTCAAGTTCAGGGAGCACTATGTTTGTGTGTTCTATGTCTTTGTGTATGATGATGGCTGTTCCGCCATGACCGGAGCCGTCCGGTCGGTCGGTACGATAGACGCAGTAGCCGGTGAAGTTTAGTTGGTTGCGTGGTTTGAGCTTAGTCTCGCTCAGTAGTGCGATAAGGATACCCTTACGCTGCATGAGCGCGGCAAATTCCGCCCTTTTGTTGTTGATCCCGTCTGCATTCCAGAACAGGATCAGTGTCAGTGTCTGGTTGCTTGCGATGGGGGCCGAGTGTGGCGTGTTATCCATGTATGGGTGTAAACAGTGTGGTGAGCGCTGTTTGTATGGCGGCCCAGTACTGCCCAGGTTGAGCAGTCATGAGCCGTGTGACGAGTGTGGTGACGGCCACCGCGATCTTGTTAAAGATCTGGGTGGTCATGTGATGGGGGAATATTGTTTCCAATAACCCCTCAAGTGTTGTGTTGGTGTTGTGCGTGTCGGCCTGTGGCTCGGTTGTGGTGTTGGCGGCCGCTGGTGCGGGTGTTGGCGTTATGTGTGGGCTGGCGCTTGTGTCGTTGTTATGTGGAACATTTTGAGGCGCCTGTGTGTCAGACGTGGTGAGGCGTGGAGTAGTGTGTATGCTGGTATCACTGGCTTGCTGACTGTGTGTCTGTGTGTCAGTGTTTTGTTGTCGCCGGGTACTTTGTTGTGGTGCACGTGTGTTCCCGCTCCTGTTACCGCGTGGTCGCCTACGCCTTCTCTGGGTTTTTGGTCCTGGGGGTCCTTGTGTAAGTGTGTCTTCCTGTGTGTCGTGTGTAGGTTCGCAGGCAGTGGCTTCAGGGGGCGGGGTTGTGTTGTTTTTGGGGGCTGGTGTTGGTACCGGTGTGGTTGTAGTGTTGCGTGTTGTCTGAGACGACAGTGTTGTTGTCGCAGCGGTTGTGTTAGGTGTGTGTGCTGGGCGCAGAGGTTCCGCGGGCCGCTCCGCTCCTCCAGGGCGTGTAGCCATGGCGAACGACACTCCGTTCCTGACAGGGTTTGGTGCGGACCTTGGACGTGTTATGACGTTGGGTGGCTTCGACTTTTGATTTTTGCGCCTCTGCCCCTCTTTGTACACGTCGCAGCCCCTGTAGTTGGCCGCATGGCCTTGGCCACAGTTAGCGCAACGGCGTATGTTTTCGTGGAGTAGTGTGCATGCGTTGGATGCGTGTTTGCCAGCGCATCCGCGGCAACGGGGTGCCAGGCCGCAGTGGAGGGCCGAATGACCGAACCGCTGGCGGTTGTTACATTGTTGTGGGACCTGTGGCGGTTCGTATATCTCTACCCTTACGTCCATCCGCAGAAGGCTTTTTATCTGTAGCAGGCCGCGGGAGGCGGCCGTGTCGGCCATCTCGACCAGGTAGTGTGGTAGACGGTGGTGGGAGCGGAAGCCCGTCATCCTGGAAGCACTTTTGCAGTCGAATCCTAGGAAGTTGAGCGCCGCTTGTACTGTAGTGTTTGGGGTACTGGGGTCCACTCCCTTTACCACGTACTGCTGTGTCCGTTCTTCAGCAGTCCTGTACGTATAATGTTCGATCCCCTTTTCTTTGAGGAAGATAAGGAGATCTTTATCTTCGTTTTTAGTTGATACGTACAGTGAGGCCCTATCCCCAGAGTACTTCGTGTGTAGCATGCAAGGTGTGTGCCTTTCCGCGAATGTTGTGTTGAGGACACTAAGGTCCCCGTAGTTTTGTATTACGACTGGGGGAAAACCAGTCTTCTGTTGTGCGGGCGTAGCTGCGGTTGGTGCTTCTGTGGTGTTGCTGACCGCAGGTCGGGTCGTGTTTGTTGTTGTGTTGGTGTTCCTAATCGGAAGTGCGGGTTTTGGTGTAGGCAGCAGCGCCTTTCGGCTACCTTGCGAGTGTGGTTGCTCGCTTGTTTGCGTGGTGTTTCTCGGTTTGCGTCGTGGGCCCTCCACCTGCCGGGGCCCAGTGTAGTGTTGTTCTGTGTCCGCATCTGCAGCTGCTGGTTCCGCCTTTGGAGTCAGCTGCCGCAGTGGGACGGTAGTGCATGAGTCACCAGTTGTAGGTGAATGTAGCGTGACGTGGAAGGTACTTGTCCGCGTGGGGGACTCACTTGGGCCGCAGAGGTCGGTTATCAATCGACGCTGGTTCAGCAGTTCCTGCGCTTGCGCAGCGATCTACCGATCCTTGTCGGCCAATACCTCCTCAACGGCGGCAAGCGGGACGCTGACGTCGACGGGAACAACCGGCTCACGCGCCTCTTTAGCTGCAGCCTTGCTGCGGGTTAGGGCGGGGGAAACACCGGCGGAATCTGCCATCTTGGCGCTTTCAGGAGCTTTATTCGGTGTGGGTGGGCACTACAATTATGCTTTTTCTGAAAAGAAAAGGCTACCAAATAGGTCCTACAGAAGAGGGGGAATGCCCTACGGCCTAGCGTGCGCCGTTGGTGCAGTGGCGCGGCACCTAAAGGAGGTGCGGAGGAAGAGAAGTGGCCTACAGTACGTGGGGTGGTCCGACGTGAACGGGACCCTGGCACTGATCAACCCTAACACAGATGGAGATAGTCTCGCTAAGGAAGTTTGTAACCGAAGTTACGGGTTACTGCGAGTCAGTGACTCTTCCGACAATTGAGCTTCTCCGCGAGCTACGTGGCTTTTCGACGAAAGGGAGCAAGCTCAACCTTCCGCCGATCCACCGAGCGCTACTGGCGCCTCGAAAGGGAACACTCTGTAGAGCAGAACTGTCAGCGAGGCCTAAACCCCAATAGCTACCGTTGCATCGGCCATGAGGGCTCCTTCCGCTGCGACGGCAGGAGCGCGTCTTCAACGGTGGCTGGCTGAGCTTTTTTTTGTTTTCTTTATTGATTTTCAATTCCCACCCGAAGGTCTCTGGCTGAGCGAGAGGCAGGCGCTTAAATACCCTATCGGCGGCGCCGCTATTGGCCGCTGGAACCACGTGTTCCACTGTGGCGTCCTCACACTAAATGCGGGCCAGGAGGCGTGCGCCGTCACAGCTTACGGAGCCATGGTGCAGAGACCTCTAGGGGTCTTCGACGTCCATGACATCTGGCGGGGATTCAAATTCCGCGGCGCTCGGTACCACACATACCTTCATATGTCAGCCTCATGATTATGTGCCCATAATTTCGTTAATGGTCTGGGTTATTCTGATATATGCACTTAAATACATTCGAAAATATTGCAATGAAAAATATGGGTCGCTATGATTTTGCGTAATATGTTGCTTTGTATGAATTTCAGCTAACATACTGAATTTTTCTTTAGTCTGCAGTGGCGGTCTCTAACCTGTCACTAACTCAAGAAAACTGATCATATGTAGTACAGTTATTTGCGATCGTGGACCAGTAATCACACAGAATGAAATATCCATAACATTCCTCATAATTCATTTGAGATATTGAAATGAGACATTTGCAAATGATAGCATGAAAAGAGGAGAGTGTTTTTCCAGATGGTTATTATATAAAACTTCATTGCTTACCGTATTGTTTCCACTAACTACAGACTTTTTCGATGAAAGAATAAAATTTGAAGGACCATCGATAGATAGTTAAACGAGAAATTCTGTGGATTCTGGAACAGCGTAAGTAAATACATTAAACATTCATTTTTGTACGGAGAACACGATTTTTCGTAATCTGTTGATCTTATTGTTCCTCAGTTCCTCACTCAATAGATGACATTTTCATAATTCTCTCGCACTTGTGTCTGAGCAAGATGTTAGTGAGATGACGTGTTAACTTCGCCGTGTTTTGGCAGAAGAAGCAAATTTTAACATGGCAGCAAGAGAAACATATTTTACTTAAAATTCGCCACTCAGAACGCTTTTCTGAAAGTTGCAAGTGGTTAAGAAGCCACACGAAAATAAATCGCAGGTTTTGTTCATTTTCAGCGGAATTCTTTCTAGATACTGACAGAAGCAGATGTGACAGTAGATCTTTTTGAATGGTCACCATGCAACTGTGGGTGTGTAGAGGTTCCACGTGATATATTTACAAAAAAAATGTGAGCACAGGCTTCAATATAGAACGGCACTTACCCTCCAGCACACGGCATTTGCTCTACAGCATTTGCCCACAGCCCCCACCACTAACTTCTTCCCCACTCATGCCCTGCCAATTGCTCATCTACTAGCCATGTTATTCTGCATGCGCTCTACTAACTGACGCATCCAGGGCGCAAATATTGCACAATAATGTTGTGTTGTTCTTGGCCTTGCACTTTCTTGGATTATATTGCCATGATGTAATACTGTTTGAAGAAGCGAGGTCAAGAAAGACACAATATTATTGCGCAATATTTATGCCCGTGAAGCACGATTTAGCACTCTGCCTCTGTAGCCAACATGTCAGCTCTGAACAATGTAAAACACACAAGTATTGCGACTGAATTGGTTGCCTTGCAAAACACTAGCATAAATTATGCAGAATGGACTAAATAAGTCTGAAAAGCTTCCAGTCAAAATTTTAGTGGACGTGGGGATCATTCAGTGAAGCGTAAATACATTAACCACAGTAACTGGCGCGAGGATTTTTGGGTCCTGGGTAAGCATTTCTGGATCCCTCCCGCAAAATTTTTAATTTAAACTCAGGTTTTTGGCTAAAGTTTTAATGCAAAAATGAAATAAAGCTCTTTTTAGAAACTTTTTAATGCTCACAAAAATTCGAAATTTTGTAGAACTCTCTACTTTATTTCTAACCTTTTTAGATGCGAATCCTTCTGTAATCCCGGCATAACGAGTGAGCTACCTCTGACTCTAAAGCGATCATAACTAATCCACCAAGCCACTCTTGCCCTACTGTAGTATTCAAAAAATTCTTAACTTTTGCAAGAACACTAAATGCTCGCTCTGGCTGGACAACAGTAAAAGGCGAAGTGCAGAAAAACCCATAAGGCTGCCATTATAATTGGAAACATGTGCTTAAAATTGCACCTATACAGAGCACTGAGAAGGTGCACAGGGGGAAGGGCTCAGACCCACAATTAGCTGCATGAAGCTTTAACTGCATAATTTCTTTTTTCATATCCTGCTTATGAACGTCCATGTCGTACAAAGATGCCATGCTTTCTGCGCACTCTGATAGGGTAAGCTAGCTGGTATGTAATTTCCTAAGAAACCTAATGTGTCCATCAAGTAGCCTATGCCAACATACCTTATAGTTTAGTTTCATATAAGTGTATCTAGAATAACGTTGATTTACTTTAAAACTGTCCTTTGCTTCTGACGTTTCATCCGCAAATAGGTTTCCTTTGCCTTTACGCATCTCTGAGCCGTGAACTGTTACATTCAAGCCACGTGATAAGCCAATATTTTCTGCTACCTTGCAAATTTTTGCGTTAATAGTATCTCAACTATTTCTAAATTTATTTCATTCCTTCACTACATTCTTAATATTGACACTAAGAACATGTACTACAGCTTTCCTTGCTTGAAGCCCAATGTTACACATGTTTATTGCAGCTGATACTTTGCACCACATTGGAGGCATCAAGAAACAGCGAAATGATTTGAAATACTTGTCTGCACGCACATTTACATGATTACTCTGCAATTCACAATTAAGTACCTGACGGAGGGTTAATTGAATTCCCTTCAAGCTATTTCTCTGCCGCTCCACTCTTCAACAACGCGCGGGAAAAAGGAAGACTTAAATCTTTCCATGCGAGATCTGATTTCTCTTATTTTACATGATGGTCACTTCTTCATATGTAGGTGCGCGCCAACAAAATATTTTCAAGTCTGTAGAGAAGAAAGCTGGTGATTGAAATTTTATGAGAATATCCTGCCACAACGAAAAACGTCTTTGTTTTTATGTTTGCCACCGCAGTTCGCGCATCATATCCATGGCACTCTTTCCCATATTTCACGAGTATACCAAACGAGCTGCTTTTCTTTGGCCGTTTTCGATGTCTTCCGTCAATCCTAAATGATGCAGATCCCACACTGCACATCAATACTCCAGAAAAGGGCAGGCAAGTGCAGCGTAAGCAATCTCTTTAGCAGACGTTATAGAGACTTCAATCATCAATAATATATTCCTCTTCACTATTTACAACAGTCTGCCAATGGAGGGCTAACTTATCGATTCCAAAGCTGTAGAAATCATGTGGTTTTGAGGTGAAGAACTCCTTGATCCATGTTCGGAGCGTATTTTCATCTGAAAAAGAACTTTCTTGAAGGTTATTCTATAGAGAACTAAAATAGTGAAAATCTAATGGTACAAGATCAGGTGAGCAACGCGGGTGCAGAATGACTTTCCAGCCCAACTCCTTTATCAGTCTAGCACAATGCGGGCGGGCATTATCGTGGAATAGCATCACATCATGCAGCCTTCCTGATCGTTGTTGTTGGATTGCATCTGCAAGACGTCTCAGTTGTTGACGATAAATGTCAGCAGTGATGATTACAACTTGAGGAAGCAATTTGTAATACACCACACAATCGCTGTTCCAAGAGATGCATAACATTAGCTTTTATGTAAGCGTGCAGGTCTTTGTACAGGGAATGGCTGCTTGGTTTGGGCTCAACCATTCCTCTCTTTTTCTTATACTAGCATAAAAACAATATTTCTCATCAACAGCAGTGATGCAAGATAGGAATGGTCAGTGTTCTTCATGAGCCAATTTATGACAAGCAAGCAGAGATGAACGAATGGTCACCCACTGATCATTGTGATATTGGCTTAGAGCATGCTGTACCCATATATTCGATTTTTAAACCTTGCCAATTGCATGCAAACAATGCAGATCGTGGATTGATCACAGTCCATCACATTTGCTAGTTCTCGAGACACTGACGTGCGTCCTTGTGGATTAATGCGTTTAAGCAATCTTCATCAAACCCTTAAAGTCTTCCCATATGTGGAGAATCATTAATCCCAAAACGATCCTCCTTAAAACGAGAAAACTCATTTTGTACCTTGCTCTGCCCAATGGCGTTATCCCTCTACATTGCACAAATATTCCTGGCTCCCTCCGCTGCTGTCACCCCTCTATTGAACTCAAATGGAAGAATATGCCGGAAGTGTTCCGATTTCTCCATTTGGCACTCCATTTTCTAGCGTCCAGAGCTCCACTCACAATCTCCAAATGATAAAATGACAATATTTAAACTCAGGTAGTAACAGTGGACTACAAATAAAAAACGAGAATCGCTAAATAAACTCAAATTAGCCGAAATACCAACGCGCAAAACAAAAACGCTACGAACTTATGCACCAACCTAATATATACTGACTACTGACTGGAAGCTTACACGATCTTTTGTCCTTCCTGTGACAACTGACACAAGAAGAAAAAGCATGTATGCTCAATGGGCAGCTGACCTGATATTAGCCAATTCTGAAAACTGCTAAAAGTGGCATAAACATCTCTGCTTACTGCAATGACACCATGAACTTCATGAGAATTTTGACGATATAAACTCATTACCATATACAAAAGGTAGAAATAAATCCCATTCTTCTGATGTTCCAGCTCACTTGTGTGCAATTTTGGTCCACATCACCACCACCACGACCTCTCTGTACACGCTAGTGAAAGGTTCATCATGAAGCAGCAAAGATTCATCTAGTCAGATGCCAGACTGGAGAGAACTGATTTGCTGCGTCGAATATATAAATTGACTTTGTTTCTCTCTCAATGCTTATCATTCATTGTGTACATATTTCGCGTTTTTTTTCTTTTGTTTCTCCCTCAACACAACAACTGCCACACACATATGCTGCGATGCCTGATACAATTGAGCTGTAGAAAGCAAGTGTGGTCAAACCAGAATAGTTTCCAGACTTTGAGTACCATTATTGTCAACTACTGCACCGATCATCAAACCAATAGTGTTGTATTGTGCAATGATGAATGTGTTGTTATTCTCTGTAACCTACAGGCAGACTACCAGTGATAATAAACATCTTGTTTGAACACGTTTTCAGATTGAAAGTTAGACAGAGTGGTAATGCTTGAAAATACTTGATTTACTGACATGAAAATAGTGATATCAGATTATGAATTGCGTCACTTATGTAAGATTTCAACATAAATAGCTGCAACGTTCAGTAGTGGTGTCGGTGTTACTCTGACCTTGGCAGTGTTACTGAATGGACAAACAGTTTGTGTTGGGAATTTCCTAAGAACAGTAAAGGCAGAAACTTGATGTCCGCTAGTGAAACCATCTAGCTCATGGCGGATGAGCATGTTGGTGGCGCCCTTATGTGTATGGATTTTATGGAAATGTCTGGCTAAACCTTACAGAGCTTCCCCTCTCCCAGCAGAAGCATTTCAATGTATGTTTTTTCCAACTGCAATATTTTTACCCATTTTCGAAAGTACAATAAGCCTGTGTACAAAAATATTATTTACATATTGCAATATGTTTTACACATTTCCCAGTTTGGAACATTTATTGTTACACGTTTTTACATGGCATGAAATTTAACAGTTGCAAAGTCATCACACATTTTACAGTTCGACTATTGCACTTAATAGTTCAGTTGTTACATATTTTTACACTTTAAAGCTCATCTGAGAGAGACCTAACATGGAAAAATATACAATCTTCGTTTGTATTGCCAGCAGCAGGACAAAAAAAACTAATGACAAGCTAACAATCAATTCACACACATAGTGTGCAAAACTAAATGCATGTAGTGTGTAAAAATGAATTAATACCTCATATAATGGGAAAGAATCATAATAATTTGTGCACACACAGTGTCAAATTGAGATCAGTCTTATGCTACATAAAATTCAAGCACACATAGTGTGTGGAAAAAAATCTAACTGACAAGCAGAAAATGCCATCAAGCACACATAATGTACAACAGACACTTCTAACAGCTTTATATACACTATAGAAAACAAGCCATACTCTTCCATACGTTGTAAGTAAGGTTCTAGTATCACTGCTTAAAAGATTTATTAAGTATTGTGACACCTGTTTCGGAAGATTTTCATTTTCAAGTGCATCTACGTTGTCCTGACAAATATATAACATCTTCAAACACTGCAGAGGAAGCTGGAAAGATTTTTCATAGTAACATTCCTCTATCATGCAGAAAATTGAATAATTGTACAAGAAAGCAGTTGATTTCCACATTTGTGGGCTACTATTATCAAATACCAGTGAAAAACATATATATGTTTTGGAGGTAGACTTAGTATGCCCTAATGGCCTGCATGAATCATAAAGTGATTTGCTGATATGTACATGACACTAAGTTCCTCAAAATGGTTCCCACTGCAAGCTGATGAAAGTGCCTGTGGAAAAAACATGGTACATGGCGCATTATAGATACTTCCAGCACTCTCTCAAGTTGGAGTTGAAACCAAATACTGTCACCCATGTGCTTGAATTCAAGCAGAGTCCCTGGTTGAAGATGTATATTGATGAAAATACAGGAAAAAATGTGGTGTGTGCTTCTGTTAAGGAGTCAATGGAAAATAATTGGAGACATTATCTTTTTAAATTAGTCAATCGTTGAGAGGGGCATTATGGTATGAGATAGTTAATGATCACCAAGCCAAATTTTATACAAGCAAGTGGAAGAATTTCTGTTTCTGGAGATGGTGAAGGTTGCAGTACAGCACACGAAATCTGTGTGTATGTATTGGACCTATCAAAACTCCAGATGCACAGTTTTTATTGTGACTTTGTTAAAATTCATTTTGAAGACTCAAGCTGCTTCATACGGATACCAACAGCTTCATTTATTGGTTGAAGCACTGTGATCCATATGTAGTGCTAAGGTGTTACTCTGATGCATTCAATGTATCTGAATAAGTGACCAGTAATCCTTATGACAATAAGCTAGCAAATAAGGTTATTAGCTTGATGAAATGTGAAATGAACCAACTGCAGATTGCAGAGTTTATGGTCCTACGATCCAAAATGTATCCACGTATTTCAGAATCAGGTGGCACTCTAATGTGGGTTAAGGATGTGCAGCATGTGGCCACAAGGACTCTCATGTTTTAAAATTACCTGGCTTGCTTGTATGGTTTTGGTGCTGATGATGCTCCTCCTCCACACCAGCTCAATTTGCACTTGAGAGGATAGGTGGTCCATATTGTGCACGGCTGAAGAGTAGACTGTCACATCAAGTAATAAGCAGATCATTTGCAAAGGCGGAACAAAACACAACCACATTTGCATTATTCGTTTAAGTGATAGAAAGTAAAAGAGTGAATATTGTATATAACGGAAATATTTGTGGAAGATTCTTGATGATTGGGCCTGCACTTAAATATATGTCTTGAAAGGGCATTGTGTGTAAGGTTCCAGTATCACTGCTTAAAATATTTATTGAGTATTACGACTGCTTTCAGGTTTCTATTTTCAAGTACGTCCACGTTGTGCTGACATATGTATAACATCTGTTGTGACTGTATCTGGTGACTGTTTTAATTAAATTTCACTTGAAATTCTAAAATATCGATTTACGTCGATTTTTCACTGTTTTATATAGTGTGGTGTAATATTTTGATATAATATTTCCTGTAATTTTTGACAGTTCACAACATAGATATTTATATTTACATTTACATATTTGACTATGTAAATAAAAAACATCTAAGGTGTGAACTGTCAAAATTACAGAAAATGTTATATCAAAATATCACACTACACTGTATAAAATAGTACAAAATCGATGTATATCGATATTTTAGAATTTCCTTGTCTTATGATTTAAAATAATTATCACTCGAGCTATATGAACATGGAACATGTTATGCTGCTACAAATCGTACATGTCATTCAGTGCGAGCTGTACATGAAGCAATGGGGTTGCCCTCACAGCTTGCTGAAGGAGCGAGAAGACTTCCAAAGGCAGCATACACTACAAAAATATTCACATATTGTGTGAAAAAGTCTTATGCTTTAACAACGTTTTCGCCTCAGTAGCCATTTCTAGACATACTGGGTCCAGGGTAGAGCAATCCTGTTGGTGCTCTATTAATTTCTCACTCAAATAAAATTACCTTCTACAATTAATTGGGGGAAAATAAGGTGGGGCATGTTCTTGATCCCTCAGTCCTGTGAGAGATGAGCAACATCGAAAAAGTTCAAAGAAAAATTTAGATTTTCGAAAACTTCGTGCTGAACCTTCTCCTGCACATCTTGCTTATTACTGTGTATATGAAAAATGAAATGATCATAAGGCATTTATTAGCCTTCGAGGTTCGGCTGCTGTATTGCAAGTCTTTTTAGTTGACCCCACTTTGGCGACTTGCGTGTCAATGATGATGAAAATGATGATGAAGGAGGCACAACACCCAGTCTGTTGCCATGAATCGAACCTGGCCCCCCTAGTGTAGTATGCGGTAACGCTACTGCTGAGCTATGGAGGTGGGCACTGTATATATAAACCAATATGTGTGGATTCTATCTCTCAACTTTTGTGACCTCCTACAGTTTGATATGGAATTATTTAGCATCATATTTGTAATACCTGTGGACATAAACATGTGATAATTACTCATATACTGTGCATCTTTTTCAAAATTCTCTCACAAACCAGATGACACCACACAAGGTAAACGCTGTAAAACCTTTTTGACACTAATGATACCCTGTCTAGTACCTATGTAACCTGGATGAGCGATATTTGTAGATCCTCCGTCTAAAGTATTAAAAACAAATGTATAAATTTGCAATACATGATCAATTTAGGGCTTTCCCAGATTCTCTTTTTTGATTTTCACAGAATCGAATCTGTATCCATGTTATACCAGGTCTCTCAAACCACTCAGCTAGAAAAGTGCTCAGCATTATAGCCCCAATTTTCACCCACAAATGGGTGCATGCTGTGTGTATAATGTAATCTTTTGCAACTGAAAATTCTCACCTTAACATTGCATTACATTTAATGATGGACTTTCACTGATCATCCAAGATCTGGAAATTTCCCATTCCCACACAGGGTGGCATATGTTTAGGAACAGGATTGTATCACGATACCCAGCTGAATCTGACAAGTTATATCCCGTTCCCAAGTGCATCCCAAGTCATAGAATACAGCAGTACCACAGCACTATGTACCTGGCCCTTGTCATTAATAAGATGGACAGAGAAGCTACTGCTGGTCGAGAGATCATTATTATTATTATTAGTATTAGTATTATTTTTACTACTACTACAATCGCCCCCTCTGTAGGTTGAGGACCAAGGTGTAGATGTTGGTGATGCCCATGAAGGTGAAAGTTCAAGTATAGATGTATGTACTGAACGTGAGACTGATGTTGTGCGTACAGTGATGATGCTGATGGTCTGGACGATGGTTTCATCTGTCTGAAGCTGTTCAAACTTCTAAGTGAAAAGAAAAAACAGCAGATAAATATTATGTTTATGTGTGCAACAACAAAAAGTAAATTTAGAGAGACTGATATTTACTCAATCACTCATCTACTGCCGGTTCACACTATTCTGTCTATGATGACCAGCCCTCTATTTCACCATGAAGTATATGCATGCAGTCCGTGATAGAAGAGTGCTGGGTGCTTGCACCACCAAGTCCTCGACCAAAATACGAAGGCAACCATCGAAATTAGGTCGCCAGTACTTTGAGCTCGATGATGTGAGTTGTCTAACGTTAACAGTCAGTATTTCTAAAACACAAAAGAAACAACACTCTGTAAGTATTTTGGATGGAAAAAATATTTTCACAGCCATATAGAGAAAAATGCTATGTGTGCATACAAGCATTATTGGTGAGTGTAACCAGTGTGCTGGGTGCCTGAACAATCAGCTGGCTAGGTGCTTGTATCACCAAATTCTCACTCAACATTCCTGGAGAAAAGGAAAGAATGATAGATAAACATCATACTTAAGCGTGTGTGTGTGTGTGTGTGTGTGTGTGTGTGTGTGTGTGTGTGTGTGTGTGTGTGTGTGTGTGCATATTTACGCATACACTAATCTTGAGTAATATCGTTTGGCCATGCAATACCCATCCCCCACCCCCACCCCACCCCGCTTCTGGAGCAGCTATCTGCTCTGTTGAAAAGTACACAGTAGCCTCTTCCTTCAGCAGGGATAGGTGGCTGCCATTATCATCATTTGTAACACACAAATACATACACACACACACACACACACACACACACACACACACACACACACACACACGACAGTTTCCTGATGGAGCATCAACTCCTGGCCATCTATAAGCTGCCTCACTGGAGCTGCTGTTGCTGTTGGTGCATTTCATGATGGTGTCACAATAAACAATGATACAAAACTTCGGTACAAGCTTGTTTTATATAGTGTTAGACTGGGGAAGCATGTAGGGAGTAAGAAAACTGCGCTAGTGAGTGTGCTTTCAGTCAGGATGGACATGTGCCATAGGTATGGTGGTGGCATGATTAGGTGCATTCAGTGCAGCGCTCTATGAGGAAAATCGTAAATAATTAAATAAGATATTGTTTTTAAAATAATTTATTTGTCACCCAGCTTAACGGTAGGTTTATGTTATCTAATACGCACACAGAAAAGTTTGACTCGTTCATTTTCGTCATAGGAGGTTTAGCGGTGGGCATTCATATGAGTAGATTTATAATTGCATTGTTCTTGTAATTATCACGTATGCATAGTGATCTGTCACTATCTCACACAGCAAATAGAATCATAATGACCAAAAATTTGAAGTGATGTCATCGTATCTTCATAACTCATTTGATGATCATTTCACTGTATTCTGTGACAATTATGCATTAACCATAAGGCTCTTTCACATATCTCAGCAACTTTCACAGCTCTGAACGGTTTTGACAATGCAGTATTTGTGGAGATTATCATGATAATAAGTCCTTCATTCTTGAAGGCAATAAATGCAGTATCCTTAAATAAAAATTGCTTGCATTCATCGATGAAGCCATGAGTGGCTATTGTAAAATTTTTGCTTTTTGGTGCTATTATGAAATGCATTAGAAGTGGTAGTGCACCTATTAATTTATACAAGTCCCTGTACAATTCTGGCTAGGGGTGAGCAACTTATCAAACACTAGCATAGTATTCATGTCTACACTGCAAAGTCTGGGGGGATATTTTGAGACTTTCGCTTTTACACAGACATCAGTTTGGCCCATTTTAACAGGTTCATTCTGTCTTACCAATCTGTAATGACAGTCAGTGCAAGAGTTTCTATTGCCTGTCTTTGTGTTTGGCAAACCCTACCTTCGCCAGAAACAACTTGAGATAACCCCCCCCCCCCCCCCGCCCTCAGCTGAGGATGTTTGGAGCATTATGGGCAGGGCCCATCAACGATCTCGGGATTCTGACAATGTAACACACCAGTATTGGGCAGAATTTGGTACAATATCCCTAATGAGGATATCCAAAAACTTTATGAATCAATGCCAAACTGACTAACTTCTTGCACAAAGGTCAAGGGAGGACAAACATGTTATTGACTTGCTCAGTTTGTGAAGCACTCTCTCGACTACATCAATCAATGTTTTTGAAATTGTAGTCATTTTGTGACTGTGCATGTACATCACATCTACTGATTTCCATCCCATTTGGGTAATTTCTTCTTGCTGTGTAGGTTTTTTTTGTTTTAGATTGTATAATGGACCAAATGGTCTCTGCAAGCTTGCCATTGACACTATTAAAAATTAAAATAAGTGGAATGTATCTTGTGTGACAACGACCTAGTTCATTCACTGAGGACGAAGTAGAAATTTTCTAAATACATTTCAAAATATACTAAAGAACTTCTGTATCTCCCACAAAGCATGGTCTTCCTGATTGCAAATACAAGAAGAATAAATGATTTAATTCGACTGAAGGTCCAAACAATCGACAATTATATTGTCACGAATATTTACACTCTCAAAATAAGTGCAATAAACGTATGTATGACACGTGAAGTGTGACATGTGTAAACAGTAAATCAAAGTGAACGAATGTTCAAGTATAACCTGTAAATCATAATGTATGTGGGCTGAAAATCAATGGTAATAAAAGCAAAAACAAATTATGCAAATTATGTAAGAAACATGTTTGAAATGTGAGATATATAAACAATATACTACTGTCTCGAGTTGTACATGTACTAGGTGAAAATCACAGTGTTTAGACTAAAGATGAATATGAACATACAAATAAATACAAACTGGCAATTGTGTGAGAAACTAGTGTGAAATGTAATATTTGTAAGTAATGTACTAAGTGTTCACATGTGCATGTCCAAGTCGAAAATCGCAGTGTTTGAACAAAGAATGACTAAGACCATAAAAAAATGCAAACAAACAATTATGAGAAAAATACAAGTGAAATATCCATTATGTCACAGAATAAAACGCAAGAACTATGTAATGAAAAGTGCAAGTAATGACATCAGTGGTAAGCATGTTATCCAAAAACATATTAATATTTGCATATGAGATTGTCAATAGCAGTGTCATATCCAGAGTTACAATTGTGATGAGGCCCTTGCCCACTAGCGGAATATCAGACCAGCTGTGTGGCTGGATTGAAGAGTTTTTAGCAAACAGAACACAGCATGTTGTTATCAATGGAGAGACGTCTACAGACATTAAGGTAACCTCTGGTGTGCCACAGGGGAGTGTTATGGGACCATTGCTTTTCACAATATATATAAATGACCTAGTAGATAGTCGGAAGTTCCATGCGGCTTTTCGCGGATGATGCTGTAGTATACAGAGAAGTTACAGCATTAGAAAATTGTAGCGAAATGCAGGAAGATCTGCAGCAGATAGGCACTTGGTGCAGGGAGTGGCAACTGACCCTTAACATAGATAAATGTAATGTATTGCGAATACATAGAAAGAAGGATCCTTTATTGTATGATTATATGATAGCGGAACAAACACTGGTAGCAGTTACTTCTGTAAAATATCTGGGAGTATGGGTGCGGAACGATTTGAAGTGGAATGATCACATAAAATTAATTGTTGGTAAGGCGGGTACCAGGTTGAGATTCATTGGAGAGTCCTTAGAAAATGTAGTCCATCCACAAAGGAGGTGGCTTACAAAACAGTCGTTCGACCTATACTTGAACATTGCTCATCAGTGTAGGATCCATACCAGATCGGGTTGACGGAGGAGATAGAAAAGATCCAAAGAAGAGCGGCGCGTTTCGTCACAGCGTTATTTGGTAACCGTGATAGCGTTACGGAGATGTTTAGCAAACTCAAGTGGCAGACTCTGCAAGAGAGGCGCTCTGCATCGCAGTGTAGCTTGCTCGCCAGGTTTCGAGAGGGTGCGTTTCTGGATGAGGTATCGAATATATTGCTTCCCCCTACTTATACCTCCCGAGGAGATCACGGATGGGAAATTAGAGAGATTCGAGCGCGCACGGAGGCTTTCAGACAGTCGTTCTTCCGCGAACCATACGAGACTGGAACAGAAAAGGGAGGTAATGACAGTGCCCTCCGCCACACACCGTTGGGTGGCTTGCGGAATATAAATGTAGATGTAGATGTCATGTCTGTAGAATACACAGTGAATAATTGAAAGCAAACACATGATGTATCCTATGTGGACAGCATAAATCTAAGTCTAGTCTTAGTTATAACACAAAATATCAAGGAAAAATTAAAAAACAGCAGCTTAACAAGAACACAAGATAAGTACAAATAAATTGTTTATAATGGCCAGTCTAGAACAGTATATTTATGACACATGAGTATTGCATAAACGTAGCGAAACCTATAAAATCTAGTGAATGTTGCACTAAAACATCACATGACTTCTCCAAAATCATTCTCTCACTTCACCTTGAGTATCAGTCTCACTGAAATGAAGTGGCGAGGTGCTGCAGGGATTGCCAATGAGATGTATAGTTTACAGTTCGTCGCTAGTGGGCAAGGGTCTCATCACAATTGTAACTCTGGATATGGAACAGGAGTGGCCAGTATTGGATATCCGTCCTTCATGTTAAAGGGCAGCACAGAATGGACCGATAAGTTGATTTTTTTTGTTAATAGATAACCCTGATTGTTTTATTGTTCTCTTGAAATCTGATTAGAGTGTCTATGTCACAATTAGTTAAAGAGTGTAAGCTGTGTTCCTGGAGCTTCTTTCATTATAGATGGTAGCTTAACGCCATAGTATATCTGAAAGTATATTTTGCAAGTATTTTATTTGCCAATTTCATTTCGTCTTTTTATGTCCTTATAGTAAAATTTAAAGTGTATGTGTATCATTAATGAATTGGCTTCCACCTCAGTTCGCCAAATATGTGCTGAAGCTATTTAATACTGCAGTTTGTAATTGTCCCAGACTGGTATTTGGAGCAGCACAAGTAAAGATGTGGTCCTATGGAAATTTTGAAATGTAAATTTATATCACAGTCTGGTAATAACTGTATGCTGTGTAAATAGTTAAAATTCTCAGACTTCTTCTTTGAATGATTGCAGATTCCATAATGATTATTTGTAACAAAACCACACCAAACGTGGACCAGTATCATGACAAAATATTGAGCCTCTCCCATAAAAGCCTGAAAAATTAAAATGATAATTCAGTGTTAGTTAACATAAATATTGTTCTGGTGTAGCAATAAACTACTAGAGCACATTTTGATTGAGAACTAGTTTAATATATTATAAATTATTCAGAGCTACAGAGAATATTGCTTACATGGCGAGATTACAATGCCAAAAAGCAAAATCAAGCAACCAGGCAACTCCTACCTGCCCTCAAAAAAATTTGAAGGCTGCGCTTTCGTTTATTTGTACAGATAATGTAAATAATAACATGTAGACTCTCTGGCCTGAAACTGTCACACAAAATTTCAAACAAAAAATAATTTTTAAAAAGGAGTGTTACAGTGCATCCTGAATGACTACAAAACAATTTGTTGCTTTATTGTGAGCAATATTTCGACCACCAGAAAAGAAATATTAATATATTAATTTTTACATATTCAAAGAGAAGAATCCAGCATATGAATGATTTAATAATTATCAAGTTCTTGTCACTGGCTTGTCCACATGTACATGTCAGCATGACATGTGAGCAACACTATTGTTCTGCAGTTGAGAGCAGAGTTTGGGCACTTGTTGCTTTGTGTATGTGACACAGTGTAGGCCACAAGTCCAATGAAAGAGTGATGTCAGATTTGGGTTGCATGAAGTAAGCAGGTGGTGACAGGCTGGATGGTGTGATCTAGACACACAGTGCTATCTTATGGCTTCTCACACAAGTGCCTGCTCATATATGTGCAGCAGTGCCAAAGCTTTGGGATTCATGAAACTTTGTACCAAGCTATCAGTTCTCTTTAAAAAGATGCATTACTATGGGACATATAGAGTTAAAATACATATATAGATACATATAAAATAGATAAGTTTGGATTTCTTTGGTAATGACAGATAGTAAGACGAATTCAGAATTTTCATACTACGTACAACAGAAATTATCCCTTTTTATTCGATTTTACTTAGCTAGAGAGACTTGGACCCCGCCCAGTTCAGACAATGCTAAAAGTTTGTTCTACATTTTTCTTGCCGTTATAGTACATTGCTTATCTACAAAAGTCAAAGTTGATAAGTTCACATGAATTCCGTTTGTTCACGTTTTGTTTATTTATTCACGTTTAAGTGTGTACATTTATATGTAGGCGTGTCTGTAGCTTAATTCAGACATGATTGCCACACAGAGTGGCCGCGCCACGTCACAGACTGCGCGGCCCCTCTCGCCGGAGGTTCGAGTCCTCCCTTGGGCATGGGCATGTGTGTCGTTTTTAGTATAAATTAGTTTACTTAATGTGTAAGTCTAGGGACTGACGACCACAGCAGTTTGGTCCCTTAGAAATTCACATGCATTTGAATATTCAGTCATGATTGTTGGAAGCAGCACAGCATGCTTATGTGATGTGATGTTTTCTCAATAAAAGTTTGGAATTCACCACCACCAGTTCGGTAACTCACCCTCTTGGAGGAAGCAGCCTCAGTTTTCCCACAAGGTAAGTGCAGACCTTTGTATCCAAGAAAAATGCTGCTTATTTGTCCTAATGTTCTTTTAGCACCCGACCATAGGTCAGGATTATGTGCAATACACTTAAACTCTATCCCAACCCATGACTGATTACCGTTTGATCACATACACAACACTTGTTTGGTTTTTCTGTAATAGCCCTTTTAGCATTTTTGTATGAGGTTTGTTATTTACTATTGATTTTTATACTGACTGATTCTCTGTCCAAATCATTTTATCCAGTGACATATTTTTACAAATTTCACTTAACCTATTATCAGCCTTTAAAATTTGCTTTAGAATTTGGGTGTAGGATATATACATCATGAAGTTAATATTTCATTTACTCAAACAGGATGGAATGTAACAATATTATGAGCTGTGTGTGTGAGCTGGGTTTGCGCATATATATATATATATATATATATATATATATATATATATATATATATATATATATATATATATATATATGTGTGTGTGTGTGTGTGTGTGTGTGTGTGTGTGTGTGTGTCTATTGTTGACAAAGGCCTTAATATTATAATTGTGAGATTCTTTTTGTTGTGTGTATTTGCGACTCAGCATCTCCTCTATATGGTGAGTAGCAACTCTCATAATGTTTCATTTACTTCTAAACATGTAAAAGACAAGTCACAGGAAAGTCACTACAGCCTGTCTCTACCTAAAATATGTGAGCGCATAATAGCAAACCAACGTTATAAGTGTTGACCAGTTTTTCTTTTTGAGTGTTGAACGTTTTCTATCTTTGCATTGTCAGAATAAGTGTTAGTGTGTTTGGGGCAGTAAGATATTTTCTTTCGTGGCATTTAATTACTTTTCTATTGGGTTGAGTATGATATTTTATTTATCTCCTCCTAAAACGTAAGATGAGATACTGAGCTGTAGCAAGTCAGTTTATTTTTATAGTTAAATGTTTTGTTTCTGTGGGATTTTTTAGGTTGAAATGGGACTAACTGGGAATGAAAGCAATACAATGGCAGAGTCAGGGACTCAAGGTATGTCGGAACCAGAAGCGGTACGGATTTTATTGGAAAATGTAGCACAACTGACAGCAGACAATACATAGTTGATGTGGACGAGCGGTTCTATGCGCTTCAGTCCGGAACCGCGCTGCTGCTATGATCGCAGGTTCGAAGCCTGCCTCGGGTATGGATGTGTGTGGTGACCATAAGTTAGTTAGGTTTAAGTAGTTCTAAGTCTAGGGGACTGATGACATCAGATGTTAAGTCCCATAGTGATCAGAGCCATTTGAATAGATAGTCGAGAAGTGAATTAACATCTAGGAGTGAGTGGGAAACCGCATCAGATCAGTCGTTGTTGCCTAGGGTGCCACAGCAGGAGATTGATCCAGCTGCCGCGAGTTTGATTATTCCGTTTTCTGGCAAGGCATCTGAGGATAGGCGTTCGACTTGGAAACTTCAGCTGTGATGAAAGGTTGGTCTGATGAACAGTTGTTACATGTAGCCAAGATTAGATTAACGGGTGAAGCGAAGACATATGTAAGGTGTTCTCAGGCCTTAAGGAAGGCAGGACAGTTTAAGCAATTGAAGGAGAGGCTTTTACAGAAGTACAAGAAAAGAATAGCGCTCGGTAGTTTAGGGAGAGATTGAGTACTATGACGCAGAGATAGGGGGAGACGGTAGAGAAATTTGCTGACAGAATATGAGAAATTAACGAGTCTACTTACGAGTTGGGTCAGAGCTATGAAGCGACTGGTGTTCTGTTGCAGGAGGCCGAACAAAAGGCACTTGTATTTTTGAGGGGGTAACCGGCGCATATAGCGCGGAAAGTGCGTGAAGGGACTCCGAAAGATTTGTATTCGACCATTCAGATGGCAATGGAATGTGAGGAAACAGACGTGGCAACGGGGGTACGTGAAAGACAAACAGTGTTAACAGCGGGTATAAAATGTTATGGGTGTGGTTATACGGGACATGTGCAGAGGCAATGTACCCAGTCACCAAGGAATAGAAGAAGGGGGGGGGGGGGGGGGGGGAATCAGCAGCGACGAGATGGAGAAGTGGAGTTAGTAGAGGTGGACAATCGTTAAACGGCAAAGGGGGCCCAAGACTCACCTAAGGGAGCTCCCGTTTAATTTCAGTGCTGCAAATACGTATGCAGAGGTGGAATGTTCAGTGGTAGGATACACAGGAACTGTAAAGTTTAAGATTTTGTTGGACACAGGGGCGCAAGTGTCAATGGCTACTAAGAGTTTAATGGGACGAAGGAAGTCAGAACACCACGTTATGGGTTGCGTGGGGGAAAACAGTTGGCTTTTGCATAGGGAAAGTCCGATTTGATGCACGCGTGGATGTTGTACCATGGGTAAGCGAGGGCTACGAATTGATCCTAGGATCTTGCATCAACATCATGCCAAAATTGAACTTGAACAACGAACTGTGGAACTTGGTGGAACGTTATTTCAGCTAATGGAAATTGTTGACGACGCAGAGCTGTCGCGAGGGGCGTTCAACGTAATGAACAAACCAACTGAGCTGCGGGCATTAGGATTAAGGCTTAATTCACACGAGTGTGTGTCTAGTGGAACTGGGAAGTCGCTTTGGGTAAGTGTAGAGTCAAGTCTACCTGTGGGTACGATATGTGTTATTGAACCATTGGAGGGTAATGAGTTTTGGTTCTGTTATGTTGTTTTGTGAAATGCAGTATTGTACGTCTACAAGAGGGAAACGAGGGGAGAGTAGTCCCCGTGAAAGTGAATAATTTTAGCGCTGTAGACGCGAAGTTGGAGTTTTAGTAGCGAATTTGGATGTACCAGATGATGAAGACTGGTGTTCAAGAGGTAGCGTAGCGATCAACCACTAACTGCCGATAGAACTGCACTGCATAACAAAATTTGGCATAGGAAAGGAGGAAAAAGAGAGAATATGGAAGAATTGTTGTGGGAATTTAAGGATTTGTTTTTTTCCGCGAGGGCCGTTACCAGCAACTCCATCAGTTCAACATAGGATACCACCAGGGAACGAAGCACCTGTTTACCGTAAACCATACAGAATACCGAGGTATTTGCAGCCGATTGTGGAGGATTTCATTGATCAGCAGCTTGCAGATGGTGTTACACTACTGGCCATTAAAATTGCTACACCACGAAGATGATGTACTACAGACGAGATATTAAAGCGACAGGAAGAAGATGCTGTGATATGCAAATGATTGGCTTTTCAGAGCATTCACATAAGGTTGGCGCCGGTGGCGACACCTACAACGTGCTGACAAGAGGAAAGTTTCCAACCGATTTGTCATACACAAACCGCAGTTGACCGCAGTGCCTCATGTAAGGAGGAGAAATGCGTACCTTCACGTTTCCGTCTTTGATAAAGCTCGGATTATAGCCTATCGCGATTGCGGTTTATCGTATCGCAACATTGCTGTTCGCGTTGGTCGAGATCCAATGACTGTTAGCAGAATAGGGAATCGGTGGGATCAGGAGGGTAATACGGAACACCGTGCTGGATCCCAACGGCCTCGTATCACTATCAATCGAGATGACAGGCATCTTATCCGCATGGCTGCAACGGATCGTGCAGCAACGTCTCGATCCCTGAGTCAACAGATGGGGACGTTTGCAAGACAACAACCATCTGCACGAACAGTTCGACGACGTTTGCAGCAGCATGCACTATCAGCTCAGAGACCATGGCTGCAGTTACCCTTGACGCTGCATCACAGACAGGAGCGTCTGCGATGGTGTACTCAACGACGAACCTGGGTGCATGAATGGCAAAACGTCATTTTTTCAAATGAATCCAGGTTCTGTTTACAGCATCATGATGGTCGCATCCGTGTTTGGCGACATCGCGGTGAACGCACATTGGAAGCGTGTATTCGTCATCGCCATACTGGTGTATTACCCGGCGTGATGGTATGGGGTGCCATTGGTTGCACGTCTCGGTCACCTCTTGTTCGCATTGACGGCACTTTGAACAGTGGATGTTACATTTCGGATGTGTTACGACCCGTGGCTCTACCCTTCATTCGAACCCTGTGAAACCTTACATTTCAGCAGGATAATGCACGACCAAATGTTGCAGGTCCTTTACGGGCCTTTCTGGATACAGAAAATGTTCGACTGCTGTCCTGACCATCACATTCTCCAGATCTCTCAGCAACTGGAAACGTTTGGTCAATGGTGGCTGAGTAACTGGCTCGTCACAATACACTAGTCACTACTCTTGTTGAACTGTGGTATCGTGTTGAAGCTGCATGGGCAGCTGTACCTGTACACGCCAACCAAGCTCTGTTTGACTCAATGCCCAGGCGTATCAATGCCGTTATTACGGGCTGATGTGGTTGTTCTGGGTGCTGACTTCTCAGGATCTATGCACCCAAATTGCGTGAAAATGTAATCGCATGTCAGTTCTAGTATAATATATTTGTCCAATGAATACCCGTTTATCATCTGCATTTCTTTTTGGTGTAGGAATTTTAATGGCCAGTAGTGTATATGGCTCAGTAATAGTTGCTGGGGAGTGGGCATTGTTGTTGTATCTAAAAAATCTATGGATGGAACTAGGAAATACAGGTTCTGTTGTGACTACCAATTTCTCAATAAGAAGACAGTAACAGACGCATACCCCATTCCAATATATTGGAGACTATGGATCACGTAGGACAGTGCCAGTACTTTTCTACGATGGATTTGACAAGTGGTTATCATCAGTTAGAGGTGTCTCCAGAGGATCGTCCAAAAACTGCTATCTCTACTCCTGGAGGCCATTACATCAGAATGCCATTCGGTTTGAAAAACGCTCTGGTAACGTTTCCGACGTTGCTAGACAGTGTGTTAAGGGATTTGAAACCACGACAGTGTCTTGTCTATTTGGATGACATTATAGTCTTTTCAGGTACTATGGAGCAGCATAAACAGCGGTTAAGGAAAGTCTTTAGGAGCTCGTTTGACGTTGAGCCTGGACAGAAGAAGTAAAATATTTGGGTCATATTATCAGTAGGGACGGAGTGCAAACAGATCCGATGTAGGTAGAAGCTGTAACGGAATTTCGGGAACCGAAAACAGTTAAGGAAGTGCAGTCATTCATCGGAATTTGCAATTACTATCGAAAGTTCTTGAAGGGTTTGCAGATTTAGCACAGACATTGACGCGATTTTTACGGAAGGGTGTGAAATTTGAGTGGACAGAAGAGTGGCAGAAAGCCTTGACAAACTGAAAGAAGTGTTAAAATCAAGTCAGGTTCTTGGTTTCCAGATTTTGAAAAGGAATTTATTGTTGTATGTTTTCGAGTATTGTGAGCCTGCTGGGGACAGCAGTCTCTTTGAAGAGGGAGGAAAGTTGATGGTGATCACTGTCGTCAGCTCACTGAAAAGGGGAGCGTTGAGCAAGTTGGTAGAAGGAGAAGAGCTGTGGAGGTATTGCTGATCTCGGCAGTTAACAGCCGGTACGCCGAGATGACAAAGGGAGAATTATGGAGCTGCCATAGAGGGAAGGTAACGGAATGTCCAGCCAGGGTGATAAGCACCGATTCGGATACGTGCAGGGTGCAGTTATTTTTAGCAAGGTGGAAAGAAATAGACTGTCGAAGGGACATCGTGGAGCCAAAATTGAGCTCGCAATGGGTGGGGATGCATTGAATCTTCTCCACCTACGAAAATTTGATAGTAGTAACAAGTTGTTTTGGGCAGGGAGCATTTGCAGGATCGAAACGTATAGAGCTCGAGTGGAACGTAATTTTAATCAATGGAACTAGGTGTAACATAATAGGACCAACCTTCCATCTGCCAGCGTCAATTTCAGGAGTCACGCAGTTGAATGTTATACCACCACAGCAGTACTTGCCAGAAGCAACTTTAGAGTTTAGTCAAGGCAGAATCTGACCTTGTTAAATCAGACTCTGGAGTCAGGTCTGCTGAGATCTGTAAACAGTTCATTTCAAAACGAGAGGGGCGCATATCAGCTGAACAGGTTGTACAGCATGACGCTCAGTATAGGGAAAGGCAACAACAAGTAACAATCTCTTTGAGCATCTCTGAGCCAAGTGCCATTGCAGCCTTAACTTTGTTGTGTATTGTTTTCATTCTGATCAGGTGGAGAGGCAATTCCAAGAGGGAACCGATGGTTGTCCAAATGCCAGTGAATTGGATACTGAGGGCGTACGACGGGTGGGTAAGGGGTTCATCGAGCATTAAGTGGAGTGGTCATCCAGTAATGAATTTTTACGTTTTGTCTCATGTAATGTGGTTTAAGTGGACTAGACCACATCTAAGTTTTCTGATAGTAGTACTAAATATGTCATAAGTACGTGCCAACCCAAACAAGTTTAAGGGCAGTCAGAGGTCGACCTGGGGACTGGGTCTTTCCGATGGAGGGAATAATGTAGTGGCACCACTGTTTAAGATTGGAAAGTTAGATTCGGTGCAATATTTTCTGAGCACACAAATTACAGTCAGGGGCGGGCCTATTGACAGTAAGTTACGCTTACCAGCAGTTGAAAAGTAGAATGGAGGCCACAGGGCCATAGAACAGCTGAAAAGAGCAAACGCAGCAGTTTTCACTTCACAAGTTACAGGCAGAAGCGGCCCACTGGCCTACGCTGAGGTAGCCCTTTTGCACCAAGCTGTTTTGCAAACAGCGAAGTGGCATCCTCAGCATCGTGGGACCCTTGATGCAGACAGAGAGGAACCCGGCACTGTAGCTGGGAATAATAAAACACTTGAAGGTCATGGCCGAGTTTTATTATGGTGTATCCTGACAGTTTCCATCCACGTCCAACATTCCTCCACCACACACCAATATCTACATTTGGCAGTGACATCTACAGTGTTGAAACTTCTTCAGATATTTGTATAGGTACAAACCTTGAATGTTATTGGTGCTAGGATTTATGAGCACTTAGTGGAATATCATTCTACAAACTAGGAAAAAATGTTACACAAAGCAATAACATTTTTGATACCTCCATGTGATGGCGTAAGGTCCTTCATAAAGCAATACTCACTTGCTCTTTTCGTTTAAGCTGTGAAACATAATTTCCTACTTCACAATTTTGCATGTTCCTGGTATTATTGTCATTCCACGACTTTTTGAGATGTGCATGATGAGTGGATGCAATAAAGATTTATCTTACCTTTTCTTTGTAGGAATCCGTTTGTCTTTGAATTTTCTCTGTGATTCAAAATCAAGTCTGCAGGACTGAATCATGGATCGTAAATAGGAAGGTGGTTCACAACATGCTCAAACGAATCAAGATACTGCACAAAGCAAGTGTGTTGATTATGGGTATAGGTGCATATGAACCTGTTTAATTCGTGGATATGAATATTATTTATATGCCATTTTCTTGCAAAAACTCTCTCCACTTATAGCCAATGAATAAGATGCATTAAGCATTAGCAATGCCTTGTGTTTTCTTACTGTGAGAATGTATTATTTTTAAATTCTTTTAATAATTAGTCCAGCGATAGCAGACTTAATGGCATATCTTTCTACAAACTAGGAAAAAATGTTATACAAAGCAATAACATTTTTGATACCTCCATTGGAAAATGGGTATGGAATGGCGATATCGACAGCTATTATTTAAAGTGGTTTGTTTGGCAAAACAGAGTGCAATTTAGTCTTAATTGTTTTGTTGATGCATTTTGCTTTCTGACAGGTGACACAAGCTCAGCTTTTCATTACATATGGGCAAGGTAGCAAGACAGGTTAAGCATTGTTACATGCTTTGTGGTCCCATAGAGTCCCCACTCATGATGTGTATATCAAATGAGTTTATATACGCTTTCAGATGGTATGCATACACGCCAAGGGTTGGTGTTGAGATGCCTTCCACAGAACAAGATATTATTATGTAGGATGTGATATTGTTCCAGTCAACTTGAATTATCATGTTTCAACTGTGTTCTCACTTTGTGCCAATGTGGCTCTGCTTCTCACAGTTCTGTCATGTTTCTGCACAGGTTGATACAATATTCTTGGTAGGGTTTGTCTTTCATGAGTAAGATGTGATAATCTGTTACTTGTCATACTATTTCTGCATATTCGGTTAGAACTTATGACAAATGGCTCTGAGCACTATGGGACTTAACATCTATGGTCATCAGTCAGACCTTATGACAGCCTAGGCAATATGTCAGCTACAGTATTTTGTTTTCCTTCCGTATGAATTATTTCAAAGGAATATTCTTGTAAGGTCAATGCTCATCATGCTGGGTGTGAATGTAATAAGCTGAAAGATATCAATAAACTTAGAGCTTCATGATTGGTATATACCTTCATGTTTCTAATATAAATATAGTAACTGAATTTTTTGAATGCTCATACAACTACTAATATTACCAGTTCTGTCACCAAATAATAATTCTCGCATTTAGTGAGTGTTCTGCTTGTAAATCTAATCATTTTTTCTTCATACCCACCTTGTTCTTGGTCAATTTCAAACAGACACAAGCCCAAACTTGTGATGAGACATCTGTAGCGACACAAAAATCTTTTCTCATATGAGGATGACACCAGATATCTGAGTTATTTGTATGTTCCTGTATCCAAAAGCCTAAAACGTTCTTGTTAAATAAAGCTAGTAATGCTCTGATATTTAGTAATTGGTCTGGAACGAAATGCCAAAAGCAAGACCAGAGACTAAAAAATGCTTTTAATTTATTCTTGGTGTTTGGATATGGGAAGTTGTTGATTGTGCTAATTGTATCAGGCTCTAGTCGTATTTCATTGTAACGTTACTACATGGCCTAAAAATTTGCTCTTCTCTCCTGCAAACTTAGATTTTTGTGAATTTGCTATTACTCCTGTCTGTGAAAAGTTCTCTAGTGTTATGTTAACAGAATCTTCCGTCGGTTCTTGGTAGAACAACATTATAATAAACGAAAAACACCAGTTTGCTCTTGTTCTGTAGTATACTGTAAAGCTAAAGGAAACTGGTGCTTTTCGCTTATTCTCTAGTGTTATTTCTAGAATGTGTAAATGTTGTTCCCACGTATTTCTTGTTATGAGAATGTTAGCAGTATACACTGTTAAACATTCTAGCAGTTCTGGATCAAGTACTATGTCTAAACCAGTGATGAACGCTCCAGAACTAACATTAAGTCCGAAAGGTAGGATGCAAAACTGATGACTCCTACAGCCAAAAATAAAGGTTGTACATTTTGTAGATTCTGGCGCTAATTTTACCTGCATATATGAATTTTTTAAATCAATACCTGCAAGGCACTTGACACCACGAAATTTTTGTAATTGCTCATCGACGTTTTCAGGTCTTGCGCATACATGTATAATTATTTTATTTATGGATTGTTCGTCTAACATTAAGTTTGGTTACCTCTAGCAACGGACAACAATATGATGATACAGAGTGTTCAATTATGTTGCAGTCTAGCATCTGCTTGATCGTGTCTACCACTGTTACTCGCTTTGACATGAGAATCATATGGTGTCCAGGGAGCCTGCATACTTGGTTCGCTAGACGAACATTCAAACAAATCCTATTAATGATTTTTCTTATAAAATGAAAATTACAGTACTTAACTTTTGCAATTACTCAGATGTGTCACAAGCAAAGGGCGACATACGAAATAATCAATATTCTTCAGTATAAACAATTCCAAGTTTCGGCTATGTAGAGAGAACAAGTGAAGTGAATAGAGTTGACATTGCTATCAAAGTGAGTAATGTTGAAACTGCTATTGAACTGGGCCATCACCACTCAGTCGCAGTGCATATGTGCTCTTCACATAGGGGCCGCTACTGTCTCGATGTCGTCCTGCAGAGGAGCCAGTAAGAGTGCGGTTGGCTGACGTCTTCTCACAGCCATCTCTTCTCTGTCGTTCCCGAATGGCGTGCCGGCACTTGACTTTACGTCGTAACAGATCATATGTGTGTTGTGGCAAAATACATAAGGGGGCGAACTTCCATATTATGAACATGCGTTTTGATAGCACTGGTTTTTATGTAAATACTTGTAAACAGTATAGTAACAAATCATATAATTTATCTTGTTGTTCCTTTGTTGTTGCTGTGGATTGAATCACTGGAAATGATTCTACGGCATTGTTGATTGGAAGGCCCCCATTTGGGGGAGTTTGACCACCATATTGCAAGTCCTTTTTAGCTGACGACACTTCAGCAACTTGCAAGTCAATGATGATGAAAATGATGACGAAGGACACACAACACTCAGTCACCTGCCAGGAATCGAACCTGGGCCCCCTGCATGGTAGGCGGTAATGCTACTGCTATGCTGTGGAAGCAGACATTGAATCACTTAATTGCCTATACTGATTTTCATGTAAATACCTGTAAACAGTGTAACAATAAATTATATAATTAATCTTGTTGTTCCTTTGTAGTCGCTGAGGACTGAATCACTTTATTGCCTATGACTGCCTATGAGTCTGTTATCTCACCTTTTGTTGTGGTTGCCTAAATTTGTAGCTTCCACAGCTGTCATCATTGCCTAAGAATTGTATACCATAGTTCTGGAAGAATTTGTCATGATTTAACTTTTGTCTGTCACACAAATAGAAACACACAAAGGAAAAATAATTATAGTCTCAATATACAGGGCTCCAGCTGGTAGTTTCCAGTTATTCAAAAATGGTTCAAATGGCTCTGAGCACTATGGGACTTAACATCTGTGGTCATCAGTCCCCTTGAACTTAGAACTACTTAAACCTAACTAAGCTAAGGACATCACACACATCCATGCCCGAGGCAGGATTCGAGCCTGTGACCGTAGCAGTCTCGCAGTTCTGGACTGAGTGCCTAGAACCGCTAGACCACCACAGCTGGCTTCCAGTTATTCACTAAACAGCTTGATGCAGTATTAAATTTTTTAACATCTAAAATAATGAACTCATACTAAGTGGAGATTTTAAATTAAATTTTCTGGAGTGTAGTTACTCAAGGTCCGTACTAGAGTCTCTTACCACTTCTTATAATCTCATTCCCTTAGTACAGTTCCCAACCACGGTTATAGGTACCAGCAGCACTGCTATTGATAACATTTTCATAGATACTATCACACTAGCAAATCATAGTATAAATCCAATATTTAATGGCCTTTCAGATCATGATGAGCAGTTGCTTACATATAATATAGTGAGAGTCTGATACAATTAATAACAGGAAGTGGGAAACTATACGAATAATAAATGAAACAGGAACTGAAGCTATAAAAAACTGTTTGATGAATACAGACTGGAAAAATGTATACAATTCACCCAGGATAAATGAAAAATATATTTATTTCTCTAATAGAGTCATCAGTCACATTGAAAACTGCTGCCCTAAGATAATAATCATAGGAAATAGATTAAATGTTTCAAAACCTTGGATTACAAATGGAATAAAAGTATCTTGCAAAACAAAGAGAAGACTGTACTTAATGTCAAGGGAAAACAATGACTACAGAGCTAAATCACACTACAAATTATATTGTAAAATTCTAAACAAAGTAATCAGAACCTCAAAATGTATTTACTTTCAAAAAAATAAATACCTCTAATATCAAGGTAAAAACTATATGGAGTATAGTAAAAAGTGAAACAGGAAAAACTAATCAAGCAAATGAGGAAATTATGTTAAATATAAATAATGAGTTGATTATAGATACCTCCAAATTTGCAGACACTTTCAACAACTTTTTCCTTTTAGTGGCAGACAACTTAGGTTTGCATAGTTACTCAGAAGTCAGCCTCAAATATTTAAAAAAATGCATTTCTGCAGAAGTTGACAAAATTCAACTATATCCTACCTCACTGATATTATTAGCTCTCTTAAAAACAAATGTTCCAGTGGTTATGATGAAATCAGCACTACCATAATTAAATGTTGCTCCTCAGAAATTTGTGACATACTGAGTTGCTTATGTAATGAATCCCTCCACAGTGGTAATTTCCCAGATAGGCTTAAATATGCTATTGTCAAACCATTACACAGAAAAGGAGACAAGTCATCAGTGGAAAACTTCCATCCCATTTCATTACTGGCAATATTTTCAAAAGCATTTGAAAGGATTATCTACAATAGACATTATAAACACATAGTACAGAAAAATATTCTCGTTCGCAATCAGTTTGGATTTCGGAAATGATTGTCAACTGATCAGGCTATATTCACTTTTACAGATGATATATTAGAATCAATAAATCAAAAGTTATAACCACTTGGAATATTCTGTGATCTGGCTAAAGCTTTTGATTGTGTTAAGCATGATATCCTTATACAAAAGTTAAAATATTGAGGGATAACAGAAGTAGCAGGCTCATGGTTCTCATCCTATCTTTTTAATAGAAAACAATGTGTGTCTGTATCAGGCTTACCACATTCCAATAGTCATTTAAAATATAAAGACAAGGGGTGCCCCAGGGGTCTATTTTAGGTCCCTTGTTGTTCCTATTATATATTAATGACCTTCTGTATGCAGTGTCACAAAATGCAAATTTTGTCTTATTTGCAGATGATACAAGCATTGGTATAAAAAAACGGTATTCGTGATCTCACTGAGCAATCAGCTAATGAAATCTTTCTAAGTATCAATGGGTGGTTCATAGCAAATGGATTTTCAGTGAATTTTGACAAGACCCAGTTCATACTGTTTAGTACCTCACAAAGAATACTTGATCCTATAAGTATAGTGTATTCAAACAATGAAATTAAAGCTGAAGACAGTGTCAAATTTTTAGAGCTATAAATTGACCACAACATTTGGGAAACTCACACTCTAGACTTAATGAAACCCCTTAGTTCAGCTACATTTCCAATACGCATTATAACAGAAATAGGTGATTTAAAAATGAAGAAGTTAATTTGGCGTACTTCCATTTGCTAATGAGTTACGGAATCATCTTTTGGGGAAACTCCTCTCACAAAGAGAACATTTTCAAAATTCAGAAACGAGTCATTAGAATTGTATCTGGTGTCAATCCTAGATCATCATGCAGGGATCTCTTTAAGAAACTTGGTTTTCTAACTACTACGTCTCAGTACATACATTCATTGATGTTCTTTGTCATTTCCAACATGTCTCTTTTTACACAAAATAGTGCAAAACATGATTGTAATACCAGAACCAAACACAATCTGTATAAGGACTATAAAAGCTTAGCATTAGTACAAAAAGGAGTCAAATACATGGGTACTCATATATTCAGTAACATCCCCAGAGCATATCAAAGATCTTGTAAGTGATAAAGATCAGTTTCAGAGTGAATTAAAGAACTTCCTGTTGGCCAACTCCTTCTACTCCATCGATGAATATCTTCACAAGGATTATAGCTCATAACTCTGTCTGCATTAGAATTGTACAACATCCATATATCTGAGTAAAAAAAGGAAAAAAAAAACTTTGACTCTTTCCACATCCCAGATACTCCTCTCCAAGGGATACATGGGAAAATGATAAATGTTATGTCCACTATTACTTCAGTATTTTCACTATTGTGCATCAAGAAACATTTTTATAAGGGGAAATCGATTACTGCCTTTTCTCTCTCTCAAAAAATTTATGCTTATCAGGCATTCAGTATCTAAATGATCAGTTACTAGGAACAGGCATTTTAACACTCAGTTTCACAGCTTAATTGTCATGAAAATCCCACATGATAGTCATGTAACCCCACATTAGTCAAGACCAACTGCACTCTCAACTCAGCATTTATGGACAAGAAAGTACGGAATGGGTCCCCTTAGACAAATTGTATAATACAGAATGTATAACTGCCCCTTACCTATAACAGTTGTAGATGGTACACCACCCATGATAGCTTATGCTGTGGCCTGTAAGCTTAATTCTTTGGAGCACAATATTTTGAATTTCCTCTGTTTAACTCATTGTGAAGATCCATGTTTTCATTGTACCCGAATAAGGATACAGGATCTGTCTGATTACTATCTTGTTTATTCTGGTTCTTGATGTTGTGACAGACTGTTGCCCCCACTATGATCCCTGGTCATCATTTGGGGGTAAGATGAGATGGAATTTAGTTTTACATGCCATCACTAGATGGTTGAGGCTCACTTGCTATCTCTATCATGTACACATCAGGATCTTGTGTCCTCCAGTCATCCAGAACCGCATGACATTGCACGTTACCATTGACTAGTAACACTGTGTGTTGCACATTGAAATGAAAGATGGTGTATTGTTTGGCTTTTGTTTTTTGTTTATGTATTACCTAAGACATGCCAAGCTCTAATGCATGTAGCTATCTGGCTGATACCAGCTACTATTTCATTATATTCTTGTTGTTGTATGGGCCATGAGTTACTTCCTGTATGACTGTAAGATCAATAGCAATAAAATTCTTTGAACTTCGTTTTAGAACTCAACAGTTAACTGTTTGTGGAGCATGAAAATATACGAAAATCTCATTACTGCCCATGGATTATGCAACAGCTGATAGGGCAGTGTCTTGTTGTGCTTTTTTCCATGAGTGTTACTAGGTTGGTTGATATCATGTAAAACTTTATCAGAGCATGAAATTTTTGAAAAAGCGAGCACTGCCCCAGATCACAGAGCAGGTAATGAAAATATACATTTCTGTATGGGATATTACTGTAGTGCTTGGTTTCCAAATAGTTTTTTGTGTTTACTAAAACAATACTGAAATTTGGATACACACTATCAAATGGATGTAAGTGAGGACAAATTCAGTTCACATTACATTGTGTTCATAAGTGATGTGAAATCGTGTGGCCATTTCAGAGTCTTATTTATATAAAATTTTTCACAAAATGGAGATAATTCACATTTGCGATAGCCCCACTTGCATTTTGTTTAACTGCAGATGCTGAGACCACATATGATTATCTGTAAATGGCAAAATGGAAATGCAAGTATAAAATTTTTCTGTACTACTGCAATCGTCTGTTAATGCTCCAGTGGCAAATGGTAGGATACAGAAGTCATTTCTATTGTTTTATTCATTATGTTGATTCATTTATTCTGCTATCGCAAAAGGTAACAAAGAGACCTCATGTATAGAATTTTCTACATAATACAGGATATCGGCTGATAAATCATCATCTGTAAGGGTAGTTGGGAGAAATCATATTCTGTACTTTTTACCTGGTTGTGGACGTTTGAAATCCGTGTTATAATATATTTCGTTGTGTCATCGAATTTTGAGGCCATTTCATTTAATATCATTATAGAAATTTCATTTTTAAAAGTTGTCATTTCATCTTTGTTACACAGAGTGGTCATATCATCTTTAGTACACAGAGTGGTCATTTTAACTAATATTTTTAGCAACATTTGTCGAATATCGAGTTCACGAGACGCTTATACCAGCAGGAGTGTAAGGTTGGCTGATGGTTCACTATTGGGTTCACAATCAGTTCATTACTGGCAGTTTATTGCATATCTAATTGAAATGTATCGCATTCAGATTGTGTATTCACACACAGTAGTATTTGTATTCTCCATGTCTGAATTAGTTTCTACTTCGTTCTTCATGAGAAAATATGTTACCAGTATTTGTTTCTGCCATTATTTGTTTATTACTAGTTTTGACTGTAATACTGAAAGATAATAAATCGCACAACAGAAATTTTTGCAATAAATAACATTACCTGATAATGGAAAATGTTAACATTGCTGCTGAATGGCTACAATACTGTTTTCATTTATTTCGATAATGGAACACGCCATTACAAGCAAGCTGTAGCAAGATCGTCATCTTGGACCAGTGAACTAAGTATTGTTAGATTTGTTACTGTTAACTGTATTGTATTGCATGAAAGTATGTGACCAACTAAGATAGCAAAGTAATGTACTGACGAGATATTTAATTAAAGAAGTGCAAGATCGCAGCCTAGTAGTCTCTACTTCAAGCAGGAAAATGCAGTAATGAATTCTCTCTTACCTTAAAATTTTTCGTTCTGCTTTGGCCTGTTTATTTTTATTTTACACATTTGTTTGCCTATTCATTTTGTGATTCGTTTCTGTATCCATACAGTAATGTTTTGAGAAATTGCTCAACCAACAAAGACAAAGAATTAGAAAAATAAGGCATTATTTAATAATTGTACAGTCATGGTCGTCAATGTGAGTAGGCTTTCATCTCCACCCACTAAATATGTGCTGAAGCTGTTTAAAAATGCAAAATGTATTTGTCCCAGATTGGTGTTGGTAACAGAACAGTAAAGATGCGGACTTCTGGAATTTTTGAAATATAAATTGCATATTAAGATCTGGTAATCGCTGTATGCTGTGTAATTATTAGAAATTCTCAGACTGCTTCTCCAAATGACTGCAGGTTCAGGTTACACAACAAGCGAAAAAGACATATTGAAAATATGTAACAAAGTCATGCCAATAGCAGATTCGTGCCACATCGAAATGTTTGTGTTCTCCCGCAGAAGGATGAAAAATGAAAGTGATAATACTGTAGCCGTCACTGCCAAATGTAAATGTTGGCGCACAGTGGAGGAATGTGGGACATAGATGGAAGCTGTCAGGATGCACAATATTGAAATTCGCCCATGACCTTCAAGGGTTTTATTGTATCCACTACAGTGCCTCATTCCTCTCTGTCTACATCCCCACGATGCCGAGGCCGCCACTTTGCTTTCTGCAAAACAGCTTGCCATGGAAGGGCTACCTCATCAACCCATGCAATGTACAGCTGCGGATTTTTGATGCGCCAGCAGCTGACTGAGTGGCCTCCATCCCTGTTGCCTCAGCGCCGCTGACTGGGAGCCGCAGGGCGTCCCGCTGCATGCTTCTTTGCCATCACGGTTAAAATCACGGGCGACAACAAGCACCTGCGATCCAACAGCCAAATCTGCGGCCCTCGCCTTTGGATGCCTCCGGCGTGTGTTGGGAGCCAACAAGACTGCTTGCAGTAGCAAGCCATCGAGTGGCCCGCTGCTGGCTGGCTACAGACCCCACATTGGCCTCAGAGGGTCGAACCAGCGACCTGCCGTGGACTGGAACGCTGGCGCCCCATCTGCTTCTTCATGTAGCCAGTGGTGTGACACGCGCCGGCGTCCAGAAGAGCTGGCACACTTGAATCCCTCTTATTAGAAAAACGGCACCTATTTATATGTGGCGGTTCGACAGCCCTGTGGCCTCCATTCTACTCCACAACCACTGGTAAGTAACATACTGTCAACAGGCCCGTGCCTGGCTGTAACTTGTGCGCTGAGAAATATTGCACCGAATCTAACTTTCCAATCTTAAACAATGGAGCCGCAACATTATTCCCACCTTTGGAAAGACCTGGTCCCTGGGTCGACCTCTAACTACTCTTAAACATGTTTGGGTTGACACATACTTATGACACATTTAGTACTACTATTAGAAAACTTAGATGTGGTATAGTCCTCTTAAAAACATGACATGAGAAAAAAAGGTAAAAATTCCTTACTGGATGACCACTCCACTTAATGCTCGAGCAACCCCTTACCTACCTGTCTTACACCCTTGGTATCCAATCCACTGAGACATGGACTACCATCGGTTCTCTCTTGGAATTGGCTTTCGGCCTGATCAGAATGAAAATATCACACAACAATTTTTTGAAGGACATCATCTTTACACAAGAGACTGTTATAAGTTTTTGTTACACTATTGCAATTTCGGCCTTAGGCCATTATCAAGTGCTGATATTATGGCTTTAAGACATGTCAATGTAATGTAAGCTGACACATTTATATGTCGTTGTCAATACTGTTAAATACATTCACGATGTTGTTATACAGTGCGAGCACATGTATCAAACATCATAAAACATAATCTGTAAGTGCACATGTTCGTTAGCCCATCACTAGTCACAAATTCATTAGACCACGGCTCTAAAGTTGCTTCTGGCCTGTACAGCTGTGGCTGTGTAACATTCAATTGCGTGACTCCTGAAATTGACGCTGGCAGATGGAAGGTTGGTCCTATTATGTTACACGCAATTCATTGATTAAAATTCCGCTCCCCTCTATACGTTTCGATCCTGCAAATGCTACCTGCTCAAAACAACTTGCTACAACTATCAAATTTTCGTAGGTGGAGAAGATTCCCCAACCCATTGCAAGCTCAATTTTGGCTCCACGAAGTCCCTTGGACAGTCTATTTCTTTCCCCCTTGCTGAAAATAACTGCACCCTGCATGTCTCCGGATTGGTGCTTATCACCCTAGCTGGACATACCGTTACCTTCCCTCTATGGCAGCTCCATAATTCCTCCTTTGTCATCTCGGCATACTGGCTGTTAACTGCCGAGATCAGCAGTACCTCCACAGCTTTTTTCCTTCAACCAACTTGCTCAACGCTCCCCTTTTCAGTGACCTGAGGACAGTGATCATCATCACCCTTCCTCTCTCTTCAAAAAGACTACTGTTCCCAGCAGGCTCACAATACTCGAAAACACATACAACATGTGAAAATGCAATGCCTAATTAATCTACGCAAACCCAATTACATATAACAAGGAAACAAAAAACTACAAATATTCTACTACTTCCTGGATCGGAAAGCATATGGTACATCATGCTGTACTGTATCTTCCTGGCTTTCCCTGCGCCTAACACCTCTCTCCACTCTACTCTTCCTGTGACATGCCTGGAATCACATCTGGATAACCATTAAATGGCCGCAACCGCCCAATGTGTACTATCGTTGTTCAAGTTGGCAGCTGAGGCTTAACATTGACGGGAAACGTGGTTTCAACTACTTGGTATAGCCCTTGATACCTTGTGATGAACTTCTTTGTTTTCCCTTTCGTTGTATAGGGACTGGATAGGATTACCCATTGTCCTACTCTATATTGCGGTAAACTTCCTTTCTGCTTCACTGCATCTTCCTGCCTTTCCAAAGCCTTCATATTCGCCTTTTGTACCCGTTTCCAAACATACCGATTTGTCCTCGAGAATATACGAACATATTCACTGGTCCTTCCCTTCTGTAGCTTCACTAAATCAAATGGTGACGGCATTCTTCGCCCATACATTACCTCAAACAGAGACAAACCAGTATTGGTATGGACTTTTGCATTGTATGTGCATACAATATGCATCAAATACTCGTCCCACTGACAGTGATGAGAATCCACATAAAAACTCAGCAGCTTCCCGATTGTTCTGTGTACCCGATCTGTCCTTCCATTTGCCTGTGGATGAAAGGGGCTTGTCCCCAACTTCTTTACATTCAACAATTTAGACAGTTCCTTTATTACATCCAACATGGAGTTGGTCCCTTGGTCAGTAATTATTGTCTCCGGTACACCAAACTTCAAAATCTAGTTGTTTATTAACTCTTGCGCGACTGTTGCTATCTGTTGATTTGGCATAGTCACCATCTCCACATACCTCGAAAAATGGTCTTTTATTGTCAGAACGAATCTGTTCCCCGATGGTGTTCGACTGAAAGGTCCTAAGACATCAATTCCCAACGTAAAAAATGAACATGTTGCTTCCGGCAATCGTTGTAGCTGTATCTGTTTCCGACTCAGATCTGCTCTCTGCGCACATGGTATACAATTCTTGACATACTGATCCACATCCAGTTTCCTACCTCTACACCAATACCTCTCCGCCACTCTCCTATTCATCGCTCTACTCCCGCCATGACCAGAGAACACGCGATCATGTGTGAACCGTATCATCTTCATCTTTGCCTAGGTGTCATGTGTCGTCTTCCGGAGCCTTGGCTTTCCTCTACCGCGATTGTTCCGTTTGCTTTTAAATTTCGGGGAGAGACCTGCTGACGACGAGAGTATCGAGTGCTGCTGCCGGAGTGAGACGGGGAGTTTAGTTTCCAGTTGTGTGGCAGCGCAATGTTGCGGGAAAGGTGGTATAACTTCCTGTGAACGCACGTGATTGCTACGAGCGTGTGTACTCGGGACGGCGGCAGTCGTTCTGGACGGGCTGTGTGATAAGGAAGCTCGGCGTGGCAACTGTTGACGCGACGTGTCCGCGTTGCTATGGCGGAACTGGGACGATTGACATAACTCGCGTTGGTGCTGGTTGCAACCTGTCGCTGAATGCTTGTCTGCCTTCTGGACTAACGGTGAGAATTTCGTGACTTGATGTGTCTCACTCAATTTCTGCCCATGTCGGCGGGTGTGTTTTGCTCTAAAGTTGTGTGCCATGGTGTTTCGAAATTTTTGTAGGCTCAGGCGTGCCTGAAATCCCAATTCAATGATCTGCTGTTATACTGTCAAGTGTAACTATCATTAGAAAAGAGTGTGCAACCATCTGTGCCTTAATAACTGAACCTAAAATATTATCCGTGGTTGAAATTTTATTCTGACCCAAGTGTTATAACGATGTTGTATTTTACAATTTATTGAGTAGTATTATTATTTAGTACTGGCCGTCGCATTTACTAAGTCGAAGAATTACGAAGGCCAGTGGGCGTCATTAACAGTTCCTGCCTAGATAGGCGTTATATTTTGAACCATGTGTTTCAATGTTTAGTAATTTTTATTTTATGTGTTATAGAGAGTTGCTGTCATGCCCTATGTGGACGATTCTCCACGTTGGTGAAGTTTCTAGTTGTTCTGCTGGTCTGTACCATATTGCTAAAGCAGGCAAACCTAGCACAGCTGATTGTGAATTTTTCCTAGTGGTGAGGAGCACGGGCTGATTTTAAGTGCTAACTCACTAACTTCCACCATTCTCAAATATTTATTACTACTGATATTCAGGCCCTTCAGACCGAGTGGCGACGTTACTACCACTTTTTGGTTATTAATTTTATCTTGTTAGCTTGTTTCACTAAAAAAAACTTTGGTATATGAATTTGTCTTTTGGTCTTTACTGCTCCTTTGGACGAAGTAAATTAACTGTTGGTTTTGCATTCTTGTAGCATTATCAAAACAGCATTTGTGGTTGTATTTGATTGGCCTTTCTGGCTGAATGATTAAAGTCATTCCTTGCAGTAACTTATTGATTGGTCAATAATTAATCAAAAGTGTTGGGTCCTTCAGACTGTAATTATCTCCGTATGTTGAATCTTAAGGATGTCTTTCTGACATTACAGTTGTGAATGTTCAGCGGCCCTTCAGGCCTGGAGTTTAAAAATTTTTATTGTGTTTGAACAAGTGTTTTTTTAATGTTTAGTAAAATTAAATTGTGTTTGAAACTGTAACCTCATTTGGGTCTATGCTTTCACACCCTGCAGCCTTTGAGCTCTGCTTAACTTGCGTTTTGGTTAAGTTTTCCCATACCACGACGTATCGATGTGCTTTCTTTAAAACCTCATCTCTCAGTTACGCTGGCACTACTATACTTGGCCCTGACTTCGTTTCCCTGCACAGAACACTGTCATACATATTAAATTGTGGATGTGTCCTATACAACTTACAATCGTTGTCAGCATCCTGTAATTCTTGCCATACTGCTAGATCATAACATATGATTTCTACTTTTGCCATCTTTCTACTCAGTGCATCCGCATTACAGTGCTTCTTACCAGGCTTGTGCACCATCTTGTAGTCGAATTCACTAAGCCTCACATTCCACCTAGCGAGTCTAGTGGATGGATCCTTCAACCCCAGCAACCACATCAACACAGCATGATCTGTCACTATCCGAAATTTTCCCCAATATAAATAACATTTAAAATATATGATTCCATAGAATACACTAACCATTTCCCTCTCTGTTGTTGAGTCATTCCTCTCTGCTGCATTCAACTGCCTAGATGCATAGGCTACAGGATGTTCTTTCCCATCAGTTTCCTGGCTAAGAACACACTCTAATGGTTGATCAATGCATCACATGATACAATAAATTCCTTTTCAAAATCTGGAAACACAAGAACCGGACTTGATGTTAACACTTCTTTCAGTTTGTCAAGGCTTTCTGACACTCTTCTGTCCACTCACACCCTTCCATAACAATCGCGTCAATGTCTGTGCTAAATGTGCAAAACCCTTCACGAACTTTCGATAGAAATTGCAAATTCCGACAAATGATTGCACTTCCTTAACTGTTTTCAGCTCCCGAAAATCCCTTACAGACTGTACCAACCTTGGATCTGTTTGCACTCCGTCTTTACTGATGATATGACCTAAATATTTCACTACTTCCAATGCAAAATGACACTTCACCAGACTCAACGTCAAACAAGCTGCTCTTAACCTCATAATGACCTCCCTTAACCGCTGTTTATGCTGCTCCATACTACCTGAAAAGACTATAATATCATCCAAACAGACAAGACACTGCCGTGGTTTCAAACCCCTTAACACACTGTCTAGCAATCTCTGAAACGTTTCCGGATCGTTTTTCAAACCGAATGGTATTCTGATGTACTGGTAATAGCCTCCAGGAGTAAAGAAAATCCATAGTAGAGAAGTACTGGCACTGTCCTAATTGATCCAAAGTTTCCAGTTTGTTTCGATTGGGGTATGCACCCGTTACTGCTTATTATAGTGGTATCGGTAGTCACAACAGAGCCTGTATTTCTTAGTTTCATCCATAGATTTTTTAGGCACAACAACAATGCCCGCTCGCCAGCACTATTACTAAGCTCTATAATACCGTCCGCCAACTGCTGTTCAATGAAATCCTCCACATTTGGCTGCAAATACCTCGGATTTCTGTATGGTTTACGTTAAACAGATGCTTCGTTCCTGAGCCGTGGTAAAATGTGCTGTTTTGAAGAGCGCGCCGCAGTGCGTAGTTCAAAGCAGTCGCCTTCCGTTTCTGGGGGTGGCGTCGCTGTGGGAATCGCAGCTTTGGTGTCTCCCTCTGATGGGAAAGGGGGAAAGTTGCCTGTTCACGTGCATTTCAGGGGCGCTATGAGCTTGGCAATGGGTCAGTCTGTCAGTCACGGCGAGTCTGGTCAGTTGGTCAGTCTGGTCAGTGAGGGGCAGTCAGTTCCATTTGTCGTCCGAAGTGCTAGTATGTGTCAGGCCGCCAGTCTGCTCGAGTTTGTTCAGGCAATGGTCATTGGCGGTTAGATCGATCGATTGGTCGCTCGCACACTGGGACACAAGATAACTTGTCCGTCTTGAGCGTCGGCGCATTTGAGGTCGCCACGTCAGTCCAGTGGGCCGCGCTGTATAGCGAGGGGTAGTAGCTTCGCGGCCGACACGAGAACAACAGGAGTCAACCCACGACATCGGTCTGGCCGGGGCGAGCTGCGACGCCCTGAGACGGGGCATCAGCGCGCCTTCCTGCGTCCGTTGAAGCGGCTGGCAGCGGACAGTTTGGGAGCGTGTTGGGGGTGCTGTGCCAGGTCTTCGCTAGACATCACAGTTTATTAGAAGTTAAGTGATTCGTGATATGTTGTTTCATTGTCAAATTCTATTACTTTTCTTGGTCAGTCTCTCGTCACCAGCTTGCTCGTCTGTCTCTCATCCGAATTTGTTAGGCAGTTAGCTTCTGTCTGTCTGTCTGTCAGTCTGCCATACGTTAATAGTTGCCTCTGTCATGTTTGTCGGATTCGGTGCTAACGAATTTATTGCTTGAAGTGTAACAGCCGAATTTCTGAAATATGTTTTTATCTTGCCTATCATCTTGAGAGGCGGTATATGTGTAATGTTGTATATTTTATGTAAGACTGCATTTCATGGGTTTTATTTAAATGATCATTTTAATATATAACGTTGCCATCCTTCCACCATAATAGTTTTTTTTAAAATCAAGTTGCACCTTCAGTGGCAAGTTAATTTTTTAAAAATGTTTTAGTGTTTTGTACCATTTCCATCCCTCCTACGGGGTGCATAGTCTGTGTGCTTGTGTGAGTTGTTAAAATTTTTAGTTTAAAGTAGTCTGGTGTGCTGCAGATTTGCACCAGTGTAGTCTTTCAGAGGTTGTTGTGAGCGGTCGTGACTACGGCCGTGTCAAAAGGTAGTGGCAAGGTTCTCAGCCTGAAAGCTCACACTGTCAATATTTGTTCTTTCTGCCTCTGAATAAAATTGTAACTTGGTACTTTGAGGGTGCTTTCTGATTATAATTTTAAATCTGTTTCAGAAAAAAGGGCTTTTAGGAATAAAATTTCCATTTGTTGAAAGAAATTTAATTTGTTTTCATTAGCTACCCACTGGCAACTACTTCCACGCTCACATAGTGTGATTAAATGTGTTAATGTTCTTAATGAATCACCAGTAAATAAAGTAAATTCTTAAGAAAAGATTTTGAAAGTAAATTCACGGTTCAGTTCCCAGTTGGTATCCTATGTTGAACTAATGGAGTTGCTGGTAACAGCCCTCACGGAAAAAACAAATCCTTAAATTCACACACCAATTCTTCCATATGCTCTCTTTCTCCTTCTTTCAAATGCTTAACTTTGTTAAGCAATGCAGTTCTATCGACAGTTAGTGGTTGATCGCTACGCCTACCTCTCGAACACCAGTCTTCATCATCTGGTACACCTAAATTCGCTACTGAAACTCCTTTTCCCAAATTCACGTCTACAGCTCTAAAATTATCCATGTTCACGGGTACTACTAGCCCGCTGTTTCCCTCTTGAACACATACAATACTACGGTTCACAAAATAACGTAGTGGATCGAAAACTTCATTATCCTCCAATGGTGCAGTACCACATACTGTACCCACTGGTAGACTTGACTCTGAACTTACCCAAAGCGACTTCCCGGTGCCACTAGACAGACACTCACGTGAATTAAGCCTTAATGCTAATGTACGTGTCTTACTTGGTTTGTTCATTATGTTAAACGCCCTTCGCGACAGCTCTGCATCGACAACAGTTTACCCTAGGTGAAATAACATTCCACCACGTTCCATAGATCCACCACGTTCCATAGATCGTTGTGCAGGTTCAATTTTGGCATGATGTTGCTGCAGGACATCTACTCCTAGGATCATGTTGTAGCCCTCCCTTACCTATAGTACTATCTCCATGCATGCATCAAATCGGACTTTCCCTATGCAAAAGTCAACTGTCACTGACCCCAAAGGTGTGACCTCCTTATCCCCCACTCCACGCAACCTATAACGTGGTGGGTCTAATTTCCCTCGTCACATTAAACTCTTAGTAGCCACTGACACTTGCTCCCTTGTGTCCAACAAAATCTTAAACTTTTTAATTCCTATGGATCCTTCCACTGAACATTCCACCTCTGCAGACGTATTTGTAGCATTGAAATTAAACAGGAGCTTCCTTAGGTGGGTCTTGGGCCCCCTTTGCCGTTTAACGATTGTCCACCTCTACTAACTCCACTTCTCCATCGTCTACGCCGCTGATTTCCACCCCTTCCTGTATTTGTCGGTGACTGGGTACATTGCCTCTGCACATGTCACTTACGACCACACTCATAACATTTTAAACCTGATGTTAACACTGTTTGTCTATCATGTACCTCTGTTACCACATCTATTTCCTCACATTGGATTGCTAGCTGAATGGCCGAATACAAATCTTTCGCTATTTTCACGCCATATGCGCCGGTAACTCCCTCAAAAATACATCAAATGCCCATTGCTTGGCCTCCTGCAACAGAACACCAGTCGCTTCATAGCTCTGACCCAACTCGTAAGTAGACTCATTAATTATTCTGTCCACAAATTTCTCTACCGTCTCCCCCTGTCTCTTCGTCATTGTACTCAACCTCTCCCTAAAGTACCGAGCGCTATTCTGTTTCTTGTGCCCCTGTAAAAGACCCTCCTTCAACTGCTTAAACTGTCCTGCCTTCCTTAAGGCCTGAGAACACCATACATACGACTTCGCTTCACCCGTTAATCTAATATTGGCTACATTTAACAACTGTTCATCAGACCAACCATTTATCACAACTGAAGTTTCCAAGTCCTCCACAAACAAATGCACATCCTCAGATGCCTTGCCAGAAAACAGAAGAATCAAACTTGCAGCAACTGGTTCAATCTCCTGCTATGGCACCCTAGGTAACAACGACTGATCAGATGCGGTTTCCCGCTCGCTCCTAGATTTTAATTCACTTCTCAACTGGGTATTGTCCGCTGTTAATTGAGCTACCTTTTCCAACAAAATCCGTACCGCTTCTGGTTCCGACACAGCTTGCGTCCTTGACCCTGCCATTGTGTTGCTTTCATTCCCAGTTAGTCACATTTCAACCTATAAAATCCACAGAAACAAAACATTTAACTACAAAAATAAACTGACTTCCTACAGGTCAGTATCTCATCTTATGTTTTAGGAGGAGATAAATAAAACATCATACTCACCCAATACAAAAGTAATTAAATGCCAAGAAAGGAAAAAAAAACTTTCTGCACCAAACACACTAACACTTGCTCAGACAATAAAAAGAAAGAGAACGTCCAACACTCAAAAAGAAAAACTGGTCAACACTTACCACATCTTGTGACTGTAATGCGTGTGGTGGGCTCAAGCATCATACTGTACAGAAAACGCCCACTATTCTGACACCAAATGTAGCTGTCACTGCCAAATGTAGATGTTGGCATGCACTGGAGGGATGTAAGCCATGGATGGAAACTGTCAGTATGCATCGTATTAAAACTTGGCCATGATCAAGTGTTTTATTATTCCTAGCTACAGTGCTACATTCCTCTCTGTCTACATCACAGAGCCCCGTGATGCTGAGGACGCCACTTTGCTGTCTGCAAAACAGCTTGGCATGGACGGGCTACCTCAGTGACCCGTGCAACTTACTGCGACTTGTCAGTCGTGTACAGCTGCAGTTTTGAAGACGTCAGGATGCGCTGGCAGCTGACTCAGTGGCCTCCATCCCTGTTGCCTCAGCGCCGCTTGCGGGGAGTTACAGGGCGGCCGCCTGCGTGCTTCTTCGCCGTTGTGGTTAAGGTCACGGGCGACAACAAGCCCCTGCAATCCGGCAACCAAATCTGCAGGCCTTGCTTAGGGATACCTTCAGCATGTGTTCTGAGCCAACAAGACTGCCTGCAGTAGCGAGCTGTCGAGTGGCTCACCGCTGGCTGGCTACAAACCCCAGCGACCCACCGTGGACTGGAATGCTGGCGCCCCATCTGCTGCTGTCTGTAGCCGGTGGTGTGACATGCCCCGCCGTCCAGAAGACATGCCACACTTGAATCCCCCTCGTTAGAAAATGGCCACCTACTTATATGAGGCTGTGCGCCTCTGTTTTGCTTAAGTGCCGCTACTCATAACACCTAGGATGCGACAGTGGGGCCCCTTCTGCCTGTAACTTGCGCCATGCAAACCTCTGCTTTTACTCTTTTCAGCAGTTCGTTGGCCATGTGGCCTCCATTCTACTTCACAACCGCTGGGCAGCGTAACTTGCTGATCATGCCTGCGCATGGCTTTAACTTGTGAGCTCAGAAATATTGCACCAAATCTAACTTTCCTATCTTAAACGGTGGTGCCGCTACAATACAATGATACTTAACATAAACTACTGTAATAAAATACTCAAACACATTTTGATTGTGAATTATGATGCTTACATGGTGAGGCGGGAAGTCAAAAGACAAAAGTGAACATTCAGGCTTGTTATTCATTTTAATTTGGTACTGGATTCTTCTGCACATTACCGCTGATATAGTGTTCTGTCCTGGCATAAAGTCATTGGAATTTTTACAGTACAAGACTGACTGTGGCCCCATCTGTGGGTTATAGGAACATGCCTAACTAACCAGAAGACAACGCCAGACGGTGTGACATACCCCCTCATTTTGCTAAAGTATTCCTGAGCTGTCTATTCATGGTACCTGCATCTTGGAATGTGGAGGGGTGTCACTGCGGCAGTGGCATGATACAGTGTTCTTGCAATTTGAGAACTGTAGTGGATGTTACAACATGAAACGTAAGTGTTTCACTTGGAAGCTCGGTCTGGAGTTTCACCAACTGCTCTGGGTACAGTGCAAAAAGCAACTGGATGTAGCACAGGGCAGAGGTAGATAAGCTGCGTGAACTACTGGTAACCATTTTAGCCAACTTGTGGGAAAGTCGCAGTATAGTTGCCATTTAGGTGTTTGATGTTTCCCTATATGCTACAGCTTGGCTGTTTCCATATCTGGGAAGTTTACATCAGGCCATGGGAAACTGAGAGCACAGCAGCAATTGGCTGGCAATATTAAAATTTTTCTGGTGAGTCAGCAAGTCATTGGTTTTCTATTCATTGGTCGGCCTTGTAATATTATAGAGGAGGGAGTTTAACAAGAATTTGTTCATATTATTTAACTCCAATATATTGCCCGGCTGAAGAAAGAACAACTTATCTTTTAGGAAGGGAGTGACTGGTTAGCCTTTGAGATGAGCTGGAGAGAAGTTATGAGCATTTGGTGTGGACTCTTGTTTCTGATTCTGAGTCTGACTAGCATTCTTCTGGCACAAGGCCTGGAATGAGAGATTTGAGGTGCCTTCAGGATTTGGTTCTAAGTTTTGTAGAGTTTTCTGACAAGTAAGGATGCTCTGTCCCATCCAAAATGCATGGTGTGCTTGCCTAATTCTTCAGAGTATTTCTTCTGAGTTCAGGGAATGAAATAGAGACAGTTCAAAAATCACTGGCTTTGGGTCGGTAGAAGCATCCACTTCCTGTCCACATGAGTTGCTTTACAGTAAAACTTGTGACAACCACCAATATTATTAAGGGATAGCTGATCCAATGTGCTTGATATTTTTCATGTAGTGGTCACCAGACCACACTTCCATCTCAAAACTGCAGATATTTGTTTGTTCAGTTCTGTTATTGCTAGCATAACTTCGTTTTTCTTACGTGTATGGCGTATCATCTCTGAGAGACAAATGTGGCAATCTATTTATTTACTATTCTCTCTCTCTCTGTAATACATTCTGATTCATGACTCCCTCTTTATTTAACAGTAGTTCTCTGATCCAGGTTCACTTTTGTTTAGCAATGGCATGCATAGGAGCATACCAAACCTCATAAGCCAGAGCTATGCAACAAATTATTTCAGTTTCTGTTGCATACAATTATTAGCATTGCATTTGAGTTAGTGGCTTCACAATGCAGTGGAACGTGAAATTACATACTATAACTCAAAAATCTTGATGAGTTCCTTATCCATGAATACATTCACATCCCATTAGAGGACACTGTTACCAATCAGGACATCATGTGGACACATTGCCAAGATTAATATTAATTTTACTTTGTGAAATAATTACAATATAATATAATAATACAGTCAATAATATGATAATATGTGATTATAGATAATGATAAGGCATAGGTCTAACATTTCATGTTATCATTCGTCCGCAGCTCGTGGTCGTGCAGTAGCATTCTCGCTTCACGTGCCCATGTTCGGTTCCCGGCGGGGTCAGGGATTTTCTCTGCCTCGTGATGACTGGGTGTTGTGTGATGTCCTTAGGTTCGTTAGGTTTAATTAGTTCTAAGTTCTAGGGGACTGATGACCATAGCTGTTAAGTCCCATAGTGCTCAGAGCCATTTGAACCATGTCATCATTCAGTCTCTTACAATTAACTGATTACTAACACACAAGCTTTCATGGCTATTATCGAAGTTCTGTTTCTGGCAACTATTAATCCAAAGAAGTGTGGTCTTTATTCAGTCAGCTTGGTGCAGAGTATTTATGTATTTTGAATGCTTTTATGACATTTATCAACTGCCACGTTGTCAAGATGAACTTTGGGAAGAGTCTGCTGAATGATAATATGGAACAATAAGAATTATTATAATTTATTTATTCAAAAACTAAGTTCTAGTGATCAGAACCCTTTTACAAGAGTTACATTTCGCTAGTACCCAATCAATATACGCTTATTTGGGTTTTAATCCACAATTATTTTTTCTGAAAAGATGCCAGATATCCATAAGCAAAAAAAAAAAAAAAAAGGTTTTACAGTAATGGGACAGAAAAGCCTACACTGTCTATAAATAAGAATTTTACATGTTACTTGGTATTTAGCAAGAAAAAACGCAATATATTATATACAAAGGCTCTACTTTGTAAATATTTTTTGATATATACAATTTCTGTATTTTAGATAGAAAGGTAATATCAGCATTTGCAATGTTTGAATGACACTTTTCCTGTTTTCCCCCTTCACAGCAATTCATCAAATAAATTTGTCGACAATATCGGTATTTAATATTGATTTGGCCATAAATAAACTTTATCATTACTAATTATTTAACTCTGACACTATATTCCGACTTTTTGTGCCATGGATGGTAACTCATAATCTTACTTTCACAGTTTGGTACTGAACTAACGGGTCTATCCCATGTGAAACACCACCATTTGATGAAGACGTCGTCTTCTGTTCCTTTCAAGTCCGTTAATGTGCTCTGTGAATAAGCTAATATATGAAAACTACGAGGGCTATCCACAAAGTACATTACGTTTTCGTTTGTGTCCGTTAGGGGCGGGGCTAGCGCGGCCATCTTGGTGTCATGGCATTCCGACGCTTAGTCGGCATCCTGCCGGCTAGTGAGAGGTTCGTGCTGTACTCCATTGAGTTACTGTGACAGTTTGAAATGTCAGCGTTAATTGAAAATGCCACGAAGTGTGAAGTGCATGCTGTAATAAGGTTTCTGACTGCAAAAAACTGTACACCGATAGAAATCTATCGGCTGCTTTGTGAAGTGTACGGGGACAACATAATCACTGAAGGTGGAGTGCGTCAATGGGCCATAAAATTTAAAAATGGCCGAACTAACGTTCACGACGAAGAGCGAAGTGGAAGACCCAGGATAGTGACTGCCGAACTTGTCGAAAAAGTCGATGCCGCAGTCCGTGAAAACCGTAATTTCACAATAACGGAACTCGCTATGAGTTTTCCACAAATTTCACGAAGTTTGTTGCACGAAATCATTACCGAAAAGCTTGGTTACCACAAGTTTTGTGCAAGATGGATACCAAAAATCTTGACAGAGATTCACAAAAATCAGCGAATGGCTGCAGCGTTAACGTTTTTGGGCGCTTACGAGAACGATGGCGACTCATTAGTCGATCGCATCGTTACTGGTGACGAAACATGGGTTAAGGATGTGAACTGCGAGACAAAATTGCAGCCAATGCAGTGGGGGCACACAAATTCCCCCCAAAAACCCAAGAAATGCATGCAGACAATGTCGGCAAGGAAGGTGATGGCGACTGTCTTTTGGCACAGAAAAGGTGTGATTTTTGTGCATTTTCTGGAAATAGACACTACAATAAACTCTCAAAGGTATTGCCAAACTCTGCACAACCTCAGAAGAGCAATACAAAACAAGCGCAGGGGAAAGTTGGGCTCAAAGAACTTGCTGATTCACGACAACGCCCGGGCCCACACGGCAAATGCCTCGTGAAGTTCTTGAATCTTTTAAGTGGGAGTTGTTTCCTCATCCGCCATACAGTCCCGACCTGGCACCGAGCGACTTCCACTTATTCCCAGCAATGAAGAAGTGGTTAGCTATGCAGTTTCAAGAAGAGGTAACCACGTGGTTGAAGGGGCAGGCGGCCGAATTTTACGACGAAGGAATTTCCAAGTTTGTCCATCGCTACGATAAGTGCCTTAATTTAAATGGCATCTATGTAGAAAAGTTGTATTTAAGTGTGGCTTTCATCTGTATATAATAAATGAAAATTCCAACACTTTATTTATTTTTAATTCCAAAACGTAATGTACTTTGTGGATAGCCCTCGTATTATATCAGTTTTGCCCTTGCAGAAATCGGCTGTGCAAAAAAAAAACCACACAGTGTATTTCTGTGTTACTTGGAACAGACTCAGTTCCACGTTACGTATACTCTTTGGAATTACAGATGAAGGCCAGTTCACACTGGCCATCACATCAAGTCACATCACATCATCTCTTATCAAAACATTCTGCAATGCATTTAAAGTGGTGGCATCCACACTGGTTGTCCTGTTATGGCACCATCAAGATTTCTCAGCAGGACACATTTGATGGCTGGTGTCATGTGTCCATTGTTGATCACATGACCCCAAGCTCATTTGCTCCCAATATGCAGCCATGTTCAAATCTCCGTTTGTCGGTTTGTCATCGTTTTGTGGCTCATATCAGTTGTTTGTTGTTTGTTGGTTTTGTTATATGTCATAAACTGCTTTGTTTCGTTATTCCTTTTATTAAAATTTCTAATTTCGTAATAAATGATGAAAGATTAATTGGCACATTGAAGCAGCACTCTGAATTGTATGACATGAGTGTACTAAACTACTTGCCCTCTACTACATTTATAAAGTGGAGTTTTTATGTACCAGTACTGTATCTAATATTTTACAAAGAAATGAATTACAATATGGCTTCAACTTGAAGGGAAAAAAGTACTGTGAGTAGAATCAGATCGATCAGTAAGTGTAATTTATTTGTACATTGTTAGGCATTTATAATGTTTTGTAAAGTAATGGACTGAAACCTTCAGGCACTGCAATGACAAAATGTTTTTTTGTGAAGTGTATGTCAAATAATTTACTAGAGTTGTTTGTTTAAAAATGTTTGTGGCAGTCTTATTTATTGTTAAGTAGCTTTCCTTGTTGGTGCGTGAGACAGTTTTACAAGCATCTGCAGTCAGTATTTATGTGCCCCATCAACTACCCCTAGTTCAAATAAGGCACCTCAACCATTAAAATCCAAATACTCGATGTACAGAAGACCCATAAATGTTGAAGGTAAAGGTATTGAGAGAGATATGACGAATATGCAAAAATTTGTACTGGATTGACAACTGAACTTACCCTAAAACACAGATTTTTCACAGGATGTGATGGCAGCTTGTAACACTGTGTCCCTTTTAGTTATTCTGGGTGCAGTTTGATGTAACAAATGAAAAAACTGGTCCTTCAACCTCCTAAAATATTTATAAAATGCAGATCCCTCTTCCTCGACCTCCCTGTACAGAGTGTGAAATTCCACTTATGTACCACATAATGAGATTTTTCGGACTTATAACCTTTTTTGAGTTGTTTTGAGATTCCGTTTTGAGTTCCATACGTGACATTTTTGAACAAATGTGGACTCCAGCATCCACATATATAAGCTGACACATAGTGTGTGTGCACAATATGCGTGTAAAAGCAGTTGAAAATCATCGTGTGCAGATCGAAATTCCTGCGAAAAAACAGTTGAGGACAATGTGAGTTGAGACCATGTGTCTTGAATTGACTTGACATGCCATGGTGTGACAGACAGTCTGGATTCGTCTTGTGGCAATGATGCCATGACATGACTGTGCTGTGAGGGCCACTGTGAATTGGCCATTACTCTTTGTATTCTTGTTGTTTGACAGTTTGTGTAAGTTCATAAGTCACATATTAATAAATTGTATCATCCAAACGTGTCTTTTAGTTAGCTTATTAAGATGATGAATATACAAAAACGGAGAAAAATTCGCAAACAGCAAAGACCAAGCAGAGTCATATGGTATCATCATATCAAGAAGTTAGTCAAGCTCAGGCCAAGTTGCAGTCGTTAAAACTACAAGAAAACTTGTAGGAACACATCAAAGATCTTCAGGCTGCAATAGGAATGCACGATAACAGAGAGACATGTCCATGATTTTAAGAGACGGCAGAAATTCAATAAACAGGCAATCTGACAAATACAAGATAGAAATCCAGCCAATTATGACAGAGCAAACTCCGCAGTTCTTGCCAGAAAACCTGAAATTTTGTTTTGCAATATTAGACTTAGTATTTGAACAGAACAGTGTGACCAACGATCACACATAATTCGCGTTAATGGTAAAGAGTTTGGATTCTAGAGCGACCACTATAGTTGCGGACATAATATTGAAACATCCAAGAACAACAGTACATACATCTGAAGAAAACAGTAATCTACCAGTGTAAGAAAGTAAAGTGACGGGTACAGCAAGTACTGCATAACGAACAGATAGATGACAGAATGTCTTTAGAATTCTGGAGGCGTTTACGAAGCATCATTGAGAAAAAGCTATCGGATACACTACTGTGACATTTATAGATGATGCAGCTGCTAGTAGCAGTAAAACAGCTATAGTTGCATGTGCAAGAACCGACATTAACTCGGTATCACGTTTATAGGCAGAGTATATGCAACAATGGACAAGCCAAATGCGTAGAGTGTAATAGAAGTGGCTGAAGAAATCAACGCACTAAAGACTGTGGCTATCCAAAAGGAACAACACGTGGACGTTAGAAAGCAGTTAAAAGGTGTGCCGGGCTGCAGAACTCAACAAAAGATCCATAACAAGGAAGTGGAAGACGAAGTAGGTCCAAAAACAGTGAGTACCCCAAAAGAGTGAGTACCCAAGCAAGCCTGCTAACATTGTGTGGTGTGCGTACTGTAAGACCTTCAGTACACACACCATCAGATTATTTGACTTGTCGCTCTAACGAAGTAGGCGGGTGTCCGCAATATGTCTCATGGTCTTATTGTGGTATGTTTATCTTCTGCTGTTAGGTCAGACGATAGAAATGCCACTAGCACGCTTAGAGTAGCAGATTGACGGTGACCAACATTAGACAGAACTTGATTAATTTTCACACACATTTATTAAAATAATAACAAGCATAAAAATTACTTAACTTGGTTCTGGATGCTATTTACAATTGACAATCTGAAGTTCCTTTGGTATTGGTACGTGAATCTTATTCTCACATATATCTCTGATACTTGAGAAAAGTGTCTATACATTTATCTTCATGGCTATGTACAGGAATATGGTAATCTTATTAGGCGCAGACTGAAACTTGACTACAGACTGGTACAGACAAATGTAGAACTCGTACGGACTGGTACAGACTAATGCAGACTGGTACAGATGGGGGCAGACAAATGCAGACTGACTAATCGGAGGTCCGTACACTCGTTATACCATGCGCGTTCATGTATCACTGCACGAGTGTGATCCGCTAGGAGAAAAGGTTCTACATTAGCAGCAGTCTCATTGTCTGTGTTACATATTAATACGTGGATCAGCGGAAGCAGAATTTGGTCCGTCTCTATGGCAGCGCCATCTCGTAGTGCGGAGACGGACGAGCGCTGCGTCTGCACTGTTGTGCTTAGCGGAGCGCGCTCTAGTGGGAAAGTTGTGTATGTGCTGACTATACGGAACTACGTACACAAGACATTGTCAGAAAGATAATATGTATGAGATCTTAAAGCAGATCATTACCATCTCGTTAATTCGAGGTCTGATGTTAGTACATTACTGGCTTGTAAAAAAAGAAGCGCAACACCAGCCAAGCCTACTCACCTCGTGGCGACAGTCGGAAATCACAAAGTACATGTTGATTAAGTAGGAAGAGCATATGAAATTGTGTACTAGCAGATGTAGCAGAACCCATTCTGTTTATTTGTAACAGAAGGTCGAGATAAATCTCAGTACAGCACAGATGAAGCTTGACAGAGAGATTTAACAGGATCTTTAGGCTGAAGTGCTGTGAGCAGTGTAGATATCAGCAAAGAGACAAACATGGGGTTGCCTAACACAGTACACCATATCAAAATGGCACCGGGTCAACTGGTCTCACGATAACTGAGGCCAAACGTTTTGCCACAGCAAGACAGAATTTAAGGGTATGCTACAAATGGGTTTAATATGTAGGTCAGACAGCCTGTGGGGGTCGCTGCTGAATTTAGTCAAAAAGAAGGATGAAACCTAGAGATCCTGTGGGGATTACCACATGTTGAATACACTTGGAATTCCAAATTGATATGTGATGCTAAATCTTAAAGATCTCACCAATGTTCTAGAAGAAGGCACAACATTCAGCGCCCAGGGACTGGGCGTTTGTGTTGTCCTCATCATTTCACCATCATGATCATCATCATCATTTGTGACAGTTGCTAGATTGGACTGTGAAAAAATTGGACTGTGTAAAAACTGGGACTTTGTATGGGTGCTGATGACCGCGCAGTTGAGCGCCCCATAAACCGAACATCATCGTCATCATCACGACATTCAGCGCAATCGATTGTAAAAAAAGGGTATGATCAAATACCAATGACAAAAGACGACATAATGAAGATTTCTGTGATAACTCCATTCAGGTTGTTTGAGTTCTTATGGATGCCATTCGTGCTGAAGAATGCTGCACAAATATGGTAGCGTTTTGTGGACAAGGTCCTCAGAGGACTATATTTCTGCTTTGTGTACCTGGATGACATCCTGGTATTTTCCAGGACTGCCACAGTGTATGAGGAACACCTCAGGGCAGTATTTGACCAGGTATGCAAGTACGGCATAGTGATAAATGATATCTGATGTTAAATATTAAAGAGCTCATCAATGTTCTAGCAGAAGACACGATATTCGGAGCCTAGGGATTGGGTGTTTGTGTTGCCCTCATCATTTCATCATCATGATCATCCTCATCATTTGTGACAGTGGCTAAATTAGACTGTGAAAAAATTGGACCATGTAAAAATGGTCTTCGGGACCTGTTGTCAGTTGTCTTGTGGTACATATATATTATGAACGGTACAGCCTCCATGTTCTACTCTGCAGTAGAAGCAAGCGAATTTCTTCAGCTATGCAGTTTCGTTGGTCAGAATCCCCCCCCCTTCTCCCCCATGAAAGAAGAAATTGAAGTCATCATCCAACTGACTTTCATCAATTAAGAAGATCCCTAGGAGTCATAAACTTCTACCACCAGTATTTACCAGGAGCAGCTGAGGTACAAGTCCCACTAATTGTAGCGCTAGCAGGTAAAGATGCCACAGGTCGACAGCCGAGTTGTAACAAGCCTTTAACTAGATAAAAACTAGCTTGCAGAAAGCAATTCTTTTAGTCCATCCTGTGCATGATACAGTGGTGCACTAGTCGTAGATGCCAACCAATAGGCGATTGAAGCTGCATTCCATCAGTATGAGGAAGGTTGTTTGCACTCCTTAAGTTTTCTTATTGCGAGCTCACAGCGTTGAAGGTCGAATGGAGAGCATTTGATCGTGAGCTAGTAGATGTGTATGAAGCAGTGGGGCACTTTCGTCTGAACATGGAGGCTGTACCGTTCATAATACAGGATGATTCAAAAAGAATATCACAACTTTAGGAATTTAAAACTCTGCAACGACAAAAGGCAGAGCTAAGCACTATCTGTCGGCGAATTAAGGGAGCTATAAAGTTTCATTTAGTTGTACATTTGTTCGCTTGAGGCGCTGTTGACTAGGCGTCAGCGTCAGTTGATGCTAAGATGGCGACCGCTCAACAGAAATCTTTTTGTGTTATTGAGTACGACAGAAGTGAATCGACGACAGTTGTTCAGCGTGCATTTCGAACGAAGTATGGTGTTAAACCTCCTGATAGGTGGTGTATTAAACGTTGGTATAAACAGTTTACAGAGAATGGGTGTTTGTGCAAAGGGAAAAGTTCTGGACGGCCGAGAAGAAGCCCTGATCTTACCCCCTGTGATTTTTTCTTACGGGGGTATGTTAAGGATATGGTGTTTCGGCCACCTCTCCCAGCCACCATTGATGATTTGACACGAGAAATAACAGCAACTATCCAAACTGTTACGCCTGATATGCTACAGAGAGTGTGGAACGAGTTGGAGTATCGGGTTGATATTGCTCGTGTGTCTGGAAGGGGCCATATTGAACATCTCTGAACTTGTTTTTGAGTGAAAAAAACCTTTTTAAATACTCTTTGTAATGACGTATAACAGAAGGTTATATTATGTTTCTTTCATTAAATACACATTTTTAAAGTTGTGGTAGTCTTTTTGAATCACCCTGTATATATGTACCACAAGACAACTGACAAGTTGCTAAAGAAATCCAAGTTAACGTTGTGTTAAAGTGTTGTCTGTAAGTTGTGTAAGTGTCACTGAATCACAGTTCATACACAGATTCTATACAACTATTTATTATGATGGAAACAGTTATCTTCAGCAAAACGATCATTAAAACCACCAAATATCAGCTGCGCACAACACTGACGTATGTTACCTGAAACAATATTCTTCGCAACTCGTGCGTAATTAATTTCGGCTCCATACATCAGCTAGAAAAGTTTGTTATAACGATCATGCTATGAGCACTGTTTTTAAAGAATCAATCTGATTCGAATTATTTTCATTAAAATGAGTTTGGGACCACCAGTGCACATTTCTTTTTACACATTTGTATTACCTTCGGCATTTATGTCTGCAGAGTTGCATAATTTGAATTTACCGCTGAGATAATTGTTAAGATGGCGGCAGACAATTAATAGAGACTTTCTATTGTTAGAGCAAATAAGATAAGTATTTGAAATGCTTATTAAACTTTACTTTCGTGTTGTGCACTATTTAGACTTCATCAAGCAAACATTTGATTCTTTTCTAAGGTAAACACAGACAAAAAAACGCGATACAAATCGCTATCATCAATGGCTGGGCTCCTTGTAGCGGAAAGAAATAATTAACACAGATAATGCTTATTGAGTGAGGAATTAAAGTTACAAATAATTATTCACTCATATTTATAATAATAATGAACTCTATTCTCAAGTAATAATTAACAAATAATTACAATTTCTTAACAGACCCCAGTTTTATATGCGTCCGCAACCTACAAAAGCCATCCAACAAAAGATAAAAACAAAAGAAGACAAACGAGGATCATAAAAGGAATTTACAATTATCATTGTCTTTGTATGATACGTATCGATATGTCCAATTACATCATAAAATTTTATATAAATAATTAATATTTATCATCGTTTTCACTGTTTTTTCATATGTCAGATAGATAATGTTTATAACTGTTAGAGGCATAATTTCCTCTCGTCGCACTGTAGCTAAAATTTATCTCGGGGATGTTACAATGCCCCTTGGGCTGAGAAAAAAATTTAGTTTATTTATTGTATTTTTTTTATCAGTCCACGTAATCCATGTAGATTTGCTACTCTCAAGATGCAAATGTTTAGTTTCAGTGTTGTTTTAGACATGATAAAAATATAGTTGAATCGAATACTTTAGATGACTTCAGTGACTGTATTATCTCGGAAATTGCTGCGGATACTTCCCAGATTAACTTATCCCCCCCCTCCCCCATTTGGGTTCACTGGACTCGGAAAACCGGGAATAAAACCGTCCAAGGGGCTTCAAGAAAATACAGACACCTGCTTTTAACAGTCAGGCTTGACAGAAATGTAATAAAATAAGCTAGAAAATGCAGATTTATGACTTTGTTCTAAGCATCTGAGTTAATGAATGTTTTTCCATGGTGGTATATCATAACAATTTCCAAAGTCACTCATTTATCGAATGTCACAAGAATTTGCCGCTGACGTCGTAAGACCGCCCCCGTGTCGAACGGTTGGAACACAGACAGGTAGTGGCTGCTGCTGGACCACCTGCTGCTGGCTAGAAGTCGTGCTGCAGCAGGCCTTGTTTCTCCTTTCCCACGTCCCTCAGTTTAAGACAGGAACATGAAATGTCGAAATATAAGCATCAGTGACAAGATAATTACTCATCCTGTGGAAAAGTTTATTAGTGTCCATTTCACTCGCATTCACATGGATGGAATTAGCCTGTTTTTGGAGTATGTTCTGTATTTTGACACTGTTCAACACAATGTAGTGATTCACATGTAACTTTATAACAATATGTACATTTTGAACACTGTACCATTAATCATACAAATGTCCATAGTGTGCTTCGTTTACTTAAGCATCGCCAACGTTGCATTATTGTTTTGCCGCGAGGCTGGGTGTACAGTCTGTCACATTAAATTTGGCATGCGAAGACGCTTCGTATCAAACTACTAAAGGTCATCAGTTCAAGTTAATTATTAATACAGTCAACAGTACTCAACGTTCATAGCGTTGCTGCTAACTTTGACACTCCAAGAGCATTCATAAAGTTACGTGATCACAGTTCTTATCACTGTTCATCATTATTCACAATATAAATCACAGCTCTTCACGCGTCCACTAGTTCCTGCAAAACACGTTTCACTGTTCTGATTGCTGTCAGTAGTTTTCCACAGTACTTAACAGACAATCTATACGCAAATGACACTTTTCAAGTAATGAGGTATGGTACACTTGCACATAAGTTCATATTACCATGACAATAACAAAATTTAAAATTTTACACTGTCACATAAACATGAGACAACATGAAACTTTCAGAATCTGCTACATTATCTTGATCATGAGATCATTACTGAACTGTCCAGATAACAGTACATTTCCATTTTTATTACAGATACATATATTTATATATTTCTATTTTTTTATTGGGATTGTTATATACTGTGTTTTTGGGACATATTTGTAATTTTTATTTTTTTATTGAGATTGTTATTTACCATGTTTTTGGGACAGATGTCCATGTTCGATTTATATAACGGGAATGTTGCTCTTAAGAGCATTTTAAATGACTTCGTAATGAAACCGTGTACGTAAATCAGTACACATTCAGATTTCGCTTCACTAGTGGTAAAAGCAGTTTATTTTATTTTTTATTTTTTTTCTCAGTCACACAGCAAACATACCACCAACACTCGCTATGTGTGTGGGAATACATGACTCAATCTTATGAAAATGTTTTTGTTATATCCATTCTTACACATGAAGAAATATATTATTTAAGCATTTTAATCATTTCTATACTACTTATAGAAAGGTAAAATTCCTCACATTTAATGCAATTACACTCAAGTGTTTATCAAGTTATTGATCCCTTTTAGAGTAAAAATACATTTGTTATGGAGATTCTCTACTCCTTGTTCAAATAATTCAAGAACATTACAGTGTAATACTTGACATGAAAGCTTATAAACTAATACATACATAATATTATCACATTATTACTGCTAATTACTTTACCATAAAAATTATAATTACAGTTATAGGATAGTGCACTTGCACTTCTGATTGCTCCTTTCCTCTTTCCTGTATTGACATGCTGTAGTATATAGCACCCCTCATGTGGGATATTAGCTATTTTATATGGGCCTTCATACAGTAATTGCCATTTTTTATTTTTTTTCTTGATTATCGATGACTTGGGATATGTCCTCAACAATACTATCTCGTCGATACAATATTGTTGTGTCTTAGAAAGTTTTTTGTCAAACTTCGCCTTGCGGAGCTCTGCTTGGCTATTTATATTCTGTAGAGCTGTATCTAGTTTCTTCTGATAAGTTAATTGTTCCTCTTCGATCTTCGGTATTGGATTAACCCATTCGTCCACTTCATTCTTCTGTTCATTCATTAGTTCACTGGGCGTGAAACCAGTTGTCATATGTGGTAAATTATTATACATTTCCATGAAACTATTTAGGTATTCCACCCACTTAGGGTGCCTATTGTGGGTGTACGTTCGGATGAACTGGTTGAGTTCCCTGGAAGTTCTTTCAACCGGGTTACTGCACAGTGAAGACCTTGAAATTAGAACATGTTTGATGTTATATTCATCCATACGGTTCTTCCACCCCCCTCCAATAAAATAAGTAGCATTATCTGTTATGACAATCGATGGGCACCCAACAGATTTGAGGTAATCGTTTGTCAATCTTTTTGCAGTACTACTGGAAGTCGATGCCCTAAGTGGGTACATTTTCACGTATTTTGAAAATAAATCATACACTGCAAGCACGTATTTCACTCCTCCTCTGGCAGTTGGTAGGTGTCCTGCAATGTCGATGGCTGCAATCTGCCTCGGACTTTTGCAGTAATAGGGTGTAGTTCAATATCTCTGCATATATTGCTCGGTTTGACCTTTTGGCATATTTTACAGGTTCTGATAAGTTCTTGAACTCTTCTTTTTAAATTTGGATAATAACAATACTGACTTATCTTCATAGTACACTTAATAATGCCGAAGTGCCCCCATGCCTGATGCATTAACCAAATTAAATCATCAAGCAGGTCTGATGGAATCCAAACTCGCCATGTACTATTAAGATTGTCAGATTTGTAAAATAAAATGTCATTGTTCAACTGGTAATATTGGTGGAAAGCACTATTATCTTGCTGACACAATGCATCCCTGATGTTCTTCCATATCAGATCCTTTTCTTGACATTGTTTCACCCTTTTCCACAACGCTAAATATTTTTGTCTATTAGCTTTGTCCTTTATAAGAAGAATTTTATATTCTGTAGATCTTTCTACTAGAGCTGCAAACACTGGTAATGCTCGTGGTAGCCTAGATAATGCGTCGGCAGTTACATTATCTGGTCCATGGACATGTCTAATTTCGAAGTCATACTCTTGCAAGGCAATAGTCCATCAAGCTAACCGCCCGTGCAGTAATTTGCATGTTAACATGAAACTCAGAGCTTGGTGCTCACATAAAACATTGACATATTTCCCGTAAACATAGTATCTAAATTTTTTAAAGGCAAATACTACAGGAAGTGCCTCAAGTTCGGTCATGGTGTAGGATCGTTCACATTTGGTTACGATCCTACTTGCAAATCCAATCATCTTGACTTCTAGCTTGTTGTTGATGTTTTCTTTTTGAAACAGGCATGCTCCGATCCCATAATTCGATGCATCTGTTGCAATAAAGAAATCCTTTGACATATCCGGCTGATGTAAAATTGGTGCATTGATAAGTGACTCTTTGATACTGTCAAAATCTTCTTTGCATTTCGATGTCCAGAACCACTGTGCGTTTTTCTTTAGCAAACTCAATAACGTTTCACTGTTAAGCTGTTGAGCTGTTAAAAATCTTCTGAAGAAAGATGCTAAGCCAATGAAACTTTTGAGTTGTTTCTTCGTGCGTGGGTACGGAAAATTTGCATTTGCCTCCATTTTGCTAGGGTCTGGTTTTATACCTTGTGGCGATATTACATGACCAAGGAATTTTATTTCCTCCCTAGCAAACTTGGATTTTTTCAAATTTACTGTGACTCCTCTTGCTAGAAACTTGTCTATCACATTTTGTATTAAATCAAGGTGTTGTTCCCTGGTATCTGCTGCTAGCAACATATGCTGTGACTCGATCTAATAACTGGGGCCCTAGTACGTGATCCAACGCTGCTATGAACACACCGGCACTAATATTTAATCCAAAGGGAAGAACACGAAACTGATAGCTTCGGTCTCCAAACACAAAGGTAGTATATTTTCTGGATTCTTCTGATAAGAGGATTTGCCAAAATGAAGAACGTAAATCGAGCGAGGTTAGATATTTCTTGCCAAAAAACTTCTGGATTTGCTCGTCTAAATTTTCAGGTCTCGTTCGCACTGGCACTATAATCTTATTGATGTCTCGTGCGTCGAGAACTAGCATATACTTTTATCTGCTTTGGTTAGTGCTAATAGGGGACTGCTATATGGCGAATTAGATGTTTCAATAATGTCCCAATCGACCATTTTTCGGATTTCTTTCATCACTTCGTTTTTCTTAGTCCAGGCGACCGAGTGAGATGCTCTGCAACAGGTCTTGTGCGGATATACTTTCATATTATACTGGTAATCTTTTATGATTCCAGGGCGTTCAGTGAATACTTCGAGGTATCCAGATAATAATTCTGTTAATTGTCTAGCCTCTGGAGCATTAATGCAAGTTGCCTCCTGTACTTTCTCTTCTATTGTTGTGACGATATCACTCACGTTGCTGGGTGCATCGTTATTTCGAGTTTTGTGACACATCTGTGAGTGCTGTTTGCTGACAGAAAGATTCATTTTTCTCATCAGTGGAAGGTTCGCACCGAACTCCCGATTCAGCATTAATGTTATGGGTCGCTGTTGGTACTTAAGTGCACATGACCCAAAGGCGAGATCAGTTACAGCTTCCCTTTCCCGAAGGAACTCAAGACCCAGAAGCACCGGTACTGACAAGTCATCCCTTAGTAGGAACGTGCATAATAAGTGATCATTTCCTAAGGAAACTTCCACCTGTGTCTGGTTTTTTATACTCTGTGCCTTTTTTCCCAGTGCCCCTATAACCTTAAAATCTGCAACCGGCAAAATCGCCAATCTTCTTATCTCCGATACCTTCTTGAAAAACTGCGTGTTCATAACTGATACATTCGTACCTGTGTCAAGCAGAATAGTAGTTGTTACACCATTTACAGCTCCTGTGACACTTGCTTGGATATTTTCCCTTTGTGGCTTATCAGAGACAGCAGGTTCCTGATATAGCTCATCTTCGATCCTGTTGCCGTCCTGATACCATATCATGTTTATTTTTTGTTCCATCGACCTATTGCCTTCATTGTTGGCCCCTGGCACCTGGCAAAGGCCTACAGGGACCGAAATTAGTTTGTTGGCTTCTGAGTGCTTTGTTTTGCTTTCGAAGGTACCTCCACTGTTCTAACATTTTATGAGTTTTCAGTCGGAGGAGGCCTGCTTGGATCCCACCATGGTGGATATTGATTGCTTGGTATAGGTATAGCCTGTACATAATTTATTGGCTGTCCTGAATTGATAGAATTATGCTGTGGCTGCCAATGACTTGGCCCTTGCTGTCGCCAATATTCACTGTCACCCCGCATTTTTTTAGGCTTGTCTTTATATGGACTGTCTGACCTGTTGTCATTTCATCTCTTTCGGTTGCTATTATTACTGTTTGGGTTTTCATTGTGGTACTGCCTCTGATTACCATTCGGTTGTTGGTGTTCTTCAGCCTTTTGATAATTACTGTTATTATTATTAGGATAACCAAAATTTTGGTTGTATGGATTCCTACTACCATTATTATTATTGTATTTTCCGTTACTATATGCTTTACTTTTATTTTGCTTTGGACTGCCTTCGCCCCTATTTTCATTATTTCCATTCCATGAATTTTTTCTATTAGGACTATTATTATTGCTGATCACGTCAGAATTTTTTCTGGCATCTTCTTACACTAGATCCAGAGAACCAATTACAGACAGAAATTCTTTCAGATCAGTGTCTGTAACATTAAATAATTTTTCTCTAATATTTATGGGTAATCTAGCTTTTAACACTCACAATAAGTCTCTGGTGGTTACTGGCTCATCCCAGTACCGGGTCATGTTAATATATTTTTCAAAGTACTTCCTTAAGGAACCTGACTTCAGATTGTACAGCCCGCATCTCGTGGTCGTGCGGTAGCGTTCTCGCTTCCCACGCCCAGGTTCCCTGGTTCAATTCCCAGTGGGGTCAGGGATTTTCTCTGACTCGTGATGGCTGGGTGTTGTGTGCTGTCCTTAGGTTAGTTAGGTTTAAGTAGTTCTAAGTTCTAGGGGACTGATGACCATAGATGTTAAGTCCCATAGTGCTCAGAGCCATTTGAACCATTTTTTCGAATTGTACATTTCTGCATTGTAAACAACTTTACGGAGTCCCTCTTGAGCAGACGCTGACCAGAATTGATCAACGAACGCCTTCTCAAAGTTGAGGAAAGTCTTGCAAGTTTCTGCCGCATTTAATGCCCAGAGCGACGCATCACCAGAAATATGTGAACCACAAACTGTATTTTCTGTTCTTCCGACCATGATTTTGGAAGAACACTTTTGAAGTTTCAAATGAAAACTACTGGATGTATGCCAGAATGAGATTTTGACTCTGCAGTGGAGTGTGCGCTGATATGAAACTCCCTGGCAGATTAAAACTGTGTGCCAGATCGAGACTCGAACTCAGGACCTTTGCCTTTCGTGGGCAAGTGCTCTACCAACTGAGCTACCCGAGCACGACTTACAGCGCGTCCTCACAGCTTTACTTCTGCCAGTATCTCGTCTCCTACAATCCAAACTTTACAGAAGCTCTCCTGCGAACTTTGCAGAACTAGCACTCCTGAAAGAAATGATATTGCGGAGACATGGCTTAGCCACAGCCTGGGGGATGTTTGCAGAATGAGATTTTCACTCTGCAGCGGAGTGTGCGCTGATATGAAACTTCCTGGCAGATTAAAACTGTGTGCTGGACCGAGACTCGAACTCGGGACCTTTGCCTTTCGCGGGCATGTGCTCTACCAACTGAGCTACCCGAGCATGACTCACTCCCCATCCTCACAGCTTTACTACCTGTGTTGATTGAGAGTTGTGGGCTGCACTGCTTATATCAAGTTACTCCTGTGTCTCACATCAGTGCAGATACAGATTCGCACAGCAGTTTGGTAGGAAGATGTCAATGCTCATGAAACAAGTAAATATACAATGATTAATAGTTTGTTTTGGTACCACGTACCTGTAACAGATCACAATTTCAATTATTACAATGAATAAATGTGCATTGGTGGCTCCACATTGGGCGCCAGTGTGGCGTTCGCTGTGTTATTCGGTGGTTTGGTATTTTATTAATTTGTAAATGAAAATAATAATCTTATTTTATTACATTGAGTAATTACTAAATAATTTTTCTCCTGGCTAAAGATTTGGTCAAGTTACTAAAGAAATCCAAGTTAACGTTGTGTTAAAGTGTTGTCTGTAAGTTGTGTATTTGTCACTAAATCACAGTTCATACAACAGATTCTATACAACTATTTTATATGATAGAAACAGTTATCTTCAGCAAAATGATCAGTAAATGTTACCTGAAACAATATTCTTCGCAACTCGTGCATAGTTAGTTTCGGCTCCATACATCAGCTAGAAAAGTTTGTTATAACGATCGTGCTATGAACACTGTTTTTAAAGAACCAATCTGATTCGAATTATTTTCATTAAAATGAGTTCGGGACCACCGGTGCACATTTCTTTTTACACATTTGTATTACCTTCGGCATTTATGTCTGCAGAGTTGCGTAATTTGAATGTGCTGCTGAGATAATTGTTAAGATGGCGGCAGACAATTAATAGAGACTTTCTATTGTTAGAGCAAATAAGATAAGTATTTGAAATGCTTATTAAACTTTACTTTCGTATTGTGCACTATTTAGACTTCATCAAGCAAACATTTGATTCTTTTCTAAGGAAAACACAGACAAAAAAACGCGATACAAATCGCTATCATCAATGGCTGGGCTCCTTGCAGCGGAAAGAAATAATTAACACAGATAATGCTTACTGAGTGAGGAATTAAAGTTACAAATAATTATTCACTCATATTTATAATAATAATGAACTCTATTCTCAAGTAATAATTAACAAATAATTACAATTTCTTAACAGACCCCAGTTTTATATGCGTCCGCAACCTACAAAAGCCATCCAACAAAAGATAAAAACAAAAGAAGACAAACGAGGATCATAAAAGGAATTTACAATTATCATTGTCTTTGTATGATACGTATCGATATGTCCAATTACATCATAAAATATTATATAAATAATTAATATTTATCATCGTTTTCACTGTTTTTTTCATATGTCGGATAGATAATGTTTATAACTGTTAGAGGCATAATTTCCTCTCATCACACTGTAGCTAAAATTTATCTCGTGGATGTTACACAACCAATATACTCGATCAGCGAAGGTAGTCCCAATCAAAGGTCTCATGGCAGAGACGGTGGCAAAAATTTTTTTTTAGCAACGTGGGTAGCACGATTCAGCTGTCTGTTGCATGTCACCACAGTCCAGGGTTGACACTATTCCTAAAACTGACTAATCTGTGTGGGTTCTGACATCATCATACAACTATATACTACCTGGCAAGTAATGAAATAGTGAAACACTGGTACAGAACATTGAAAGCTGCGATCATGTGTCACGAAGATAGCTGGACCTCTGCACTTCTCGTGGTATTGCAAGGCCTCTACATTACATATAAGCAAGATACAGAAGCTTCACAGCAGAAGTGGGATACAGGCAGACCTTACGCCTACCATCAAAATTTTTTCGACACAGTCAGAACTGAAAGTGATCAATCTTCCATACTTGTTAGAAGAAGTGCAAAACCAAATTTCCATGCTGCATCCATCACCAGCGTCACAGCTTGGGGAACATAAGTTTTTGTGCACGAAGATCTAAGTACATGCTCGCGTGTAATGTTGAGAACAGACACGGTATGTCCCCCTCTGTAATCACTGTATGCCAGACAATACAGTCCTAAAACGTGATGAACATACGATCCAAATATAGTGCAACGGCAGAAAAATTCCCTAGGACTAGTAAAGCCCGCATATTTATTACCGTTGGGCTACAAAATGATTCAGGAAAAGAAGGGGGAAACCATGTCCACAGCGGCGGAACGGAAAAAAGGAACAGATCAAGAACAGTAAACGCAAACCTAAATACGATAAGCAAACCCAGAGGGGACGCCGATATTTTGCACAAGAGCTGGTCGACGTGTTCTGTACACATACCCAAACGTTCCTGGAGCTCCACTCTTCCGCAGAGAGACTGTGTGTGAATCGCCGCTGGCGGAATAAACCGCACAATGTATTTTTGTGAGGTTTGGAAGAGACTCAGTTTTACATTACGTTTTCTCTTTGGGTTTGGAGATGATGCTCTGCATTTTTGTCGTTTCTTAGTTTCTGCAAGTTCGTAAGTTACGATTTAATAAAACCCAATGTAGCATCCAAAAGCGTCTTGACTTAATACGATGAACCCTTGAGACATTGCCTTTGTTTTTAGTTTTATTACCTCATACCTCTCTTTGTGTGCATGACATTAGACATACACAAGAAACTGTCATATTGAATACTTTGTCATCAGTTTCCGCCGAAAATGCTATACACAGCTTGGTTTAATATCAGAGGAAGATTATTTTTCTTTGGTTAGTACATCGGAGACGAAATTATCTCTGGTCTTAGCAGACACTCTTTGGCATCGTTTGAGTGAGTTTTGTGTGTGCTGGCGGCAACTGTGTGTTTGAGAAGTTGTGTGTGTGGGCACGATTCAAAACATTTAGTATGTCTGAGGACCACGTATGTATTATGCCATACTGTAGAGTATTAGCTTTGAGCAGATGGAATAAACTGATCGTTTACGGTCCAATGTATGTATCACAAAAAAAAAACAAAACCGTACACTGAATTTTCGTGTTTCGGCGTCTTGTCCCCAGGGAGACCATAAGGAAACAACCGAGGAGACAGCACCCGATGAGGCAGTGCAGGAACATGATCCACATTTTGAGCCCATCGTGACATTGCCAGAGGTGAAAATAAGAACTATGGAAGAAGACGAAGTTGAAATGATAAAAATGTGAGCACATTTGTTTTAAGAAATTTTGAGATCTTGAATCAGAGTAGTCCGTTATCAGTGGGGTCCTTCCGTACAACGTACTCGGGGTGTTTTTCCAGTACTCTGAACTGGCTCCGTTGATGAAGCGCTTGGGGTGCATGATATATATATATATATACATAGCACCATTTAAACTTAAAGCTTCCAGCATCCTGATTGCTGAGTTACCTTTCGCCAAGGCATGATAAAACTCTTCCTTGTGTATTTCTCGTCTGATACACGTAACATTTTCTATTCCGATACTGGTAACGGTTAACAGAACTGAAGGAAAAGTGTACAGGAGGTGTTTTTTTGACAGATACGCCAGTATTGTTAATCCAAGGTGAACAATTGAAGGCAAGATAACGGAAGTGCGTGGTGTAAAAGCTGAAAGTGAGAAATGAAAGTCAATTTGAATGACAGTCATCATACAGTCCCACTGACATATTCTTGATCTACTAGTTTTCATTTCATATATTTGCGTGTTACGAGATTATGCTGAAATATGCCCCAATATTAATAAATGAAAATTTGTGAAGCAATATTATATATGTGAAATATATACTCTAGAAATTTGCTGGCTGCTAAATATAGCCACACACGTGTCCTGGACCAATAATACAACTATCTCAACTCTAAATTTCGCCCTTTCACACACAAATGGACTGTGGATGGGACCTGTAGCACACCAAAATTGAAGATAGCATTGTTAATTGCACCCTATTTGACAGTCATTTTATTTGAAGCGTGATATATCAGCATTTGTATGTGACAAATATGACAGACATCTTGGTTAATGCTGTGAAGAACATACTACTTTACATATCCAGTCAATTGCATATCTAGAAGTATCCACTGCTTGTCGATATTTACTGGATTAAGATAATTGAGCTTAGACTTATGGAGAGATAAGCTGTTAGCATCATTTGTCTGTTCATTCACATTGTGGTTCCAACATAAGGGAGGATATTTTGAGTTATTGAAGCATATAATGTCACAGGGGTAAAGTTACTCCAAACTGCATCTCTAGTCATCTGTGATACTTATTGCTGCTGACAAACTGAAGTCATGTTAGTTCATTCATACAGTGTTCTGGAAACACCATCATAAAGTGAAAATATTTGTAGATGTGGAAAGAGTCAGGTTATATGTTTCCATATTGACCCAATATTATTGTCCATTCAAAATTAAGTTTTTTGTGGCCACTTGTTTACAAACTGCCTGTTGGATTGTGTCTCGGGTTCTTTGGCTGATGTTTGTCTGATGGTTTTTCTGATTTTTCACCATCACTGGCATTGTCAAACCACTAGCAATGGAGGGTAAAGCTTTGACAATGCCATCCACTTCTGCTGGCAAATCATTAGAAATCGGCCAAAGAACCTGACACATTGTCAATTACCGTTACTATTGCAGTGGGCACAGAATCATGCAGATAGGACCATGGATCAATGTAAACACATTGCCGGGTCTGGTAATCATGTTGCATATCTACACTGGCTCAAAAGTCAGCCAAGGTGCACACAGTCATTCAGGTGATTGTCTGCTCGAAACGTGCATCAGAGTGCAGATGCAGACGGATGGGGTTAATAGTGTGCTATGTGGGAATTCGTATGGGCTTTCACCTGACCTGTAGTTGTAACCAAAGACACCATGACACCTGTGGACTATAAAAGAAGTTTTGCATCACCTTGGTTCTGAGAGTTCCGGAACCTATACAGAAAATTGGAATAGAGATCAACATAAACATAATTTCCACCCTTGTTATTGCTCATGAAAACTACATATTGCATGTTGTACCACCATATAGTGAGACCTTCAGAGGTGGTGGTCCAGATGGCTGTACACACTAGTACCTCTAATACCCAGTAGCACATCCTCTTGCATTGATACATGCCCGTCTTTGTCATGGCGTACTATCCACAAGTTCATCAAGGCACTGTTGGTCCAGATTGTCCCACTCCTCAACGACGATTCGGCGTAGATCCCATAGTTTGTTTGGTGGATCACCTCGTCCATTAACAGCCCTTTTCAATCTATCCCAGGCATGTTTGATAGGGTTCGTGTCTGGAGAACATGCCACTCTTGTCGAGCGATGTTGTTATCCTAAAGGAAGTCAATCACAAGATGTGCACGATGGGGTCACGAATTGTCATCCATGGAGATGCATGCCTCACCGATATGGTTGCACTATCGATCAGAGGATGACACCATGTATTGTACAGCCGTGACGAGATCTTCCATGACCACCAGTGGCATACATTGACCCCACATAATGCCAGCCCAAAACAGCAGGGAACCTCCACCTTGCTGCATTTACTGGATAGTGTGTCTAAGGCATTCAGCCTGACCAGGTTGCCTCCAAACACGTCTCCAGTGATTGTCTGGTTGAAGACGTATGCGACACTCATCAGTGAAGAGAACATGATGCCAATCCTGAGCGGTCCATTCGGCATGTTGTTGGACCCATGTGTACCGCGCTGCGTGGTTTCATGGTAGGTAGTGGTCATCCACTGCAGTAGTAGCCCTTTGGCAGCCTGGACGAGGCATGTCATTGACAGTTCCAGTCTGTCTGTATCTACTACGGTCGCAGGTTCGAATCCTGCCTCGGGCATGGATGTGTGTGATGTCCTTTGGTTAGTTAGGTTTAAGTAGTTCCAAGTTCTAGGGGACTGATGACCTCAGAAGTTAATTCCCATAGTGCTCAGAGCCATTTGAACCTTTTCTCTGTATCTCCTCCATGTACAAAGAACATTGCTTTGGTTCACTCAGAGATTCCTGGACCTGGACACTTCCCTAGTTGAGATCCCTTCCTGGCACAAAGTAACTATGTGGATGTGGTCGAACTGTGTTATTGACAGTCTGGGAATGGCTGAACTACAGACAATGCAAGACATGTACCTATTCCTGGTGGAATGACTGGAACTGATCGGCTGTCGGACCCCCTCCGCTCATGCGTGGTTGTTTCCATCTTTGGGCGGGTTTAGTGACGTCTCTGAACAGTCGAAGGGACTGTGTCTGTGATACAACATCCACAGTCAACGTCTATCTCCAGGAGTTCTGGGAACCCAGGTGATGCAGAACCTTTTTTGATATGTTTAGAGCAACAAAAAACACACTGGTGAGGTTTGTATTGCATTCAAAGTGTGGTGGCTTACAAAAGTTTTCTGAACACAAAGTATGAGAGGCAAATTGTTAATTATGGAACAGCTCGAGAGTTTATTAGCAAATCCATTTCACTCATTAGAAGAACCCCTTCATATGCCCAGTATAAGTTTAAGGGGTCGACAGAAGCGTTCGATCCAACGCGTCGGCTTTGACCCGTGACGTAAGGGTGTTGTCGTGTGTGACATCATGACGGCGCGGAGTTTGGTTTGAGTGTGGCTGTCTCCAGTTCCGTTTTATCTTATTTTATTTACTTTTCTGATCTGTTCGTTCTATCTCGTGAGTTTTTTTTTGTTTTTAATTTAAAAACACTTATTACTTATTTTAATTATCTGTGTCCTCGAATTTCTGTTTTAGTTTATTATATTTATCTTTCTGATCTGTTCGTTCTATCCCATGAGGTTTTTTTTAAAGACAAAAAACACTAATCAGCTACTGAAGCATCTTTATCTTCTATGGGTTGCAGGGGTTACGACCCCTGGGGAGGTGGGTGGGTATTCATGCATGGCTGTCTTCACTTACACGTTGTAGCTATGCAAGGCATCTAAATTTGTTTATATTTAGTTTGCCCCCACCCAAAACACCCCATTTCCTGCGCTTGTCCCGTTAGTGTCATTAGGCTTCTTGTGGAAAGTGTGTGTGTTTGTTTTTGTTTCCGCCATATTTGTGACGTCATGGGCCAAAGCAGACGGGTGGGATCGGACGCTTCCGTATTTCCGTTTAAGGTTGCAGTAATGTATTTCTGCATATTTAATACTAAGAAATACAGTATACCTAACTTACTGACAAAGTCTGTAGCTTACAGGCCTACTTATGTCAAATGATTAATAAAGAATATGAAGAACTCTATGTTGGCAATCCTGTCTGCAGGTCAACATTATTAGATTGCTAAGTGCAAAGCAGGCAGAAGAGAGCTTCGTGATTAACTTATCCATGTGCTTCAGACACCTAATTTTATTATCCATCTGGTTGCTTAGGTCATCACCAGGTTTCACAGTTTGTAAGAGCTCTCAAGTGTCCCAGATATATCATGTATGTACACCAAGAACGGGAGAGGTATAAGCACATCACCTCACCGAACATATTTTGTTTAATTTTTTTGTTGTTTCACTCCAAATCGTTTATTTCTATTATATTAATTAATAATGTTGTCTATTTTCTATCAATAGAAGACTCCGTGCAAGACGAATGTCTGTAACACCATACCAGTTTAATTTCTATGACAATTTTATGATGTACACTACGGTCATCCCATATCAAGTGGTCTAAAGGTTCCTACTTTACCATCATGTAGTATAACACTTATCACAAATCTCTCTACCAGCGTAAAGTCCCAAGAAACTGGAAAAAAGCGAGAGTGACTCCTGTATATAAGAAGGGTAAAAGACCCGCACAATCAGACAAAGACCCTTAACATTGGTTTGCTGCAGAATTCCTGAATAATTCTCAGTTTGAATATCGTAAGATTCCTGGAGACAGAAAAGCTTCTGTCCACAAATCAGCATGGTTTTAGAAAGTGTTGCTGGCGTGAAACTTAACTTGCCCCTTTTATCACATTATATTGTGCGAACTACAGATGAAGGGCAAGAGAGTGGATTCCATATTCCCAGATATCCAAAAAGTATTTGACTTGGTGCCACACTGGAGACTGTTAATGATGATATGAGCATACGGAATAGGATCCCAGATATGTGAGTGGTTTGAAGCCTTCTCAAGTGGCAGAACCCACTGTGTTGTCCTCCATGGCAGGTGTTCATCTGAGACAAGGGTATCATGAGGAGTGCCACAGGGAAGTGTGATATGACCACTGTTATTTTCTTTATATGTAAACAATCTGGTAGCAATCTGTAGCTGTTTACTGATGACATTGTGGTGTACAGGAAGGTGTCATTGTTGAGTGATTGTAGGAGGGACCTAAATGACTTGGACGAAATTACTGGTTGATGTAAATGATGGTAGCTAGCTCTAGATAAAGAAAAAGGTAATGCAGATGAGTCTGAGAAATAAGCCCACAATGTTTGAATACGGCATTGGTAATGTGTACCCCCCCGCCCTCTTCCTTTTACACACACACACACACACACACACACAAAATGAGTATCAAGGCATAGTATTGCTAAGCAATATGAAATAGAAAGAGCATGTAAGGATTGTAATAGGGAAGGTGAATCATAGACTTAGGTTTATTAGGATAATTTTTTAGAAAAAGTCTTTCTCCCATAAAGGAGACCAAACTAGTAAGCATAAACACTGTGGCAGTGATGAATGAAAAACAGTTAAGAAAGTCAACTGTAAATAGTGCAGTGCAGGAAATTATGCAAAATGCCAAAACTGCCAAGTGCAGATGTGAAATGAAGCCTGTCGACACCAACCACTGCTAGCAAGAGGGGAAGGAGCAGATTATGTAAAGACACACCTTAAGTAGCTTGCAGACCAACTTTATAAAGAAAATGCTGTTTTTAGCCTAAAAGAATCAAAAATAAATAAATGTACAAACATGTGTATCCAGTTTACAGAATACCACAGAAGATGCTTTGTAAATAAAAGTGAAACGTGTCTGGTGTAATTGTTTTTAATTACATTCAGTCAGCTCAAGACAGATAACTTAATAACAGACTTATCTCTATATCTGACACCGATTGAAAGAAGGGACTGTGTTATGATCGACTGCTGTGAAAAGATTTTGGTAGATCGAATTCAATATTTTCGCCTTCTGTCTGTTATCGTCTATTTTGGTGCTAGCATAGTCTGAGTGATTGAATAAATGATTTCAAACTGCTTACTCATTTTATGTAAGACCAAAACCTCTTAGGGTTTTTACTCAGATCAGTTGACAAATTTTGACTTTCAGCAATTAAATACTTCTCTAACTGCTCTCCTTACTCATTTTCATTTTGTTCAGTTTTTGTTTAGCGACTAGGTTTTGACTTACATTGAATCTGAGATGAAGTTCTTTGTTTATGGAGCAGTATTCTAACATGGCTGTTAAACCATGGTGGGTGTGTTGCTAGATGGTCTAAGATGTTACCTTTACTAGGTGGTTCTCCATATGCTTGTAGTAATTTCTAGACAAGACATTCAGAATAATGTCAGATGAATCCCTGTCTCTGGCACCAGTTTGGATCCATTATTTTGTTCAGTATTTTTCTTTACCGATGAGAGGAAAAGTAATGACATTAATGCTCTCAGTGCAGAAGCAAAGCAGATGTATAGCACAAGAATCTGCCTTATTAACTGACCATTGCAAGCTTGCTCTTGCTGTTAATCAGTTGATCAGTCCCATCACAAGGTGCCTTTTCAAGACTTGCTGGCACAATTTGAGAAAATTTTGTATTGGGCACTGGAGCCATTACTGAAATAGAGGATGTGAGAAATATGATCAAACTGTGTATTTACATATATACCTTTGATAGAAACATTAACAGTACTCGTGTCTTCTCAGGACAATCTTCGACAATGCAAAAACTCGTAGCTTCGATCTTCTAATATTGGCAAAATGGACAATTGTTGCTTTATTTTCCCAGTGGAAGCTTTGCACTGCATCCTGAATGAATAATTTTTGACAAATTCTATTAGAATAATATGCTTGTCTCTCTCTCTAGATCACATTTAAGGGCTTTAAGATGCAAGCTTTCAAGTTTGGCAATGTATTGTTGGTATGACAGATTCCAAATTTTTATTCCCATTTTCTCAATAAATTCATCCACTGTCATCTTATTAGTGTCCAGAGTGTCCCATTTGGTATGGATCCATTGATCTTACACAATAATTACTTGTGGATCATGAGATATGAAATAGCTGGCAACTACAGATGCTACAGCTTATGATCCAGGACATTTTTCACAGCATGTGGCATGCATTTTTTAAATTCCAGACTGCATATTGGTGTGCAGAGAAGCTCAAGTGATTACTTCAAATTATTGGAGATACAAAAAAGAGAACACCATCCTTATTATTAGGTTCTTTATGCCCTTTCATTTTTTATAAGAAGTGTTCTAAACAGCTGAATGTTTTTGATATGTAATTTTTAAAAAAGACGATGTTTTGCTGTTTGTTTCTGTGTTTTTCTGATATGAGCTCAGTTCCTGTTCATTAGGACTTGTTTACTTTCCCCATAAACTTCTGAACAGTTGAGAGACATAATACAGGGTATTTATAAATGAATATTGGGATTTTAACACTTGATAATCTTTATTATATTAAACTTACATTTGTAAATGATATGTCAGATGAAAGAGCAATTCAGGTTTTATCAAGAACCTTATAAATGTTCAATGTGAGCACCATTTGTCACACGGCACATGTCAAGTCTATAGCTGACTTCTTCCCAAACGTTGATAAGTGTGTCTTCAGTGATTGTAGCAACAGCTACTTCAATCTGGTTTCTTAATTTAGGCAAGTCTGCTGGTAGCAGAGGCATGTCCACACAATCCTAGATGAAGCCCCAAAGGAAAAAATCACATGGCATTAGGTCGGATGAACCTGGAGGCCATGCAGAGCAAGCCCTGTCATTGGGCCCTTTGCAGCCTTTCCAGCACTTGGCTATAGCATTGATGTGTGTGGTGTGACAAATGGTGCTCACATTGAACATTTATAAGGTTCTTGGTAAAACTGTTTGATTGCTCTTTCATTTGACATATCATTTATAGCTGTAAGTATAAAGTAATAAATATTATAAAGTGTTAAAACCCCGATATTCATTTATAAACACCCTGTACAAACTGTCAGATTTAACTTGAGTACCATCAGAAAATGGGCATATTTTTCCTGCACCTTGACCTTGTCATAGCTTTTTAGGACTTTATATGCTCGCGTTGCAAAATCAAACAAATTTTATTAGGTGTTATAGAACATGGCCTTTCTAATTAAAATGGTTAAAGTTTTGCAGCAAATACTTTCATGTAAAAGTGGGCTAAAAATAGCTGTTTTTGGCATTTTTACAAGAAATGTCAACTTTGCCCTCAATTTTTAAATTATTGGAAAGCAATAGGAGAACAGAAATTTCATATTCTGAGAACTTGTGTTGGTATGCTATTACATGCAATTACTTGCAGAGATATAAAAAGCGTAACTTGATATTTTTTTTTTCAGGTGACTGTAGTTTTTACTGAATTTGTATCAAATTATCTATATATGAAAGCTCACAAAATCTTGTTCTATTATTTCACTTATGAGAGTATGAAATAGTGTACAATGTGGTACGGTTTTTTTCTTTCAAGAAAATATTGCCAGAGATATTTACTCTCAAGGGTGCTCAGAACTATTGTGCACTGTCGAAAGCTGCACTATGTAGTCAAACAAATTTCTGTATCAGTAAGAGTATTAAATTGTTGAAATGAAACTTTATCAGTGTTTATTGGGAACATGTGTGAATGTTTACACAAAATGCCAGCAGAGTAATTTTTCTGTTTACTTCTTCTGAAACTTAGTATGAGAGATTATATATTGCTTTCTCAATGTAAATGGTGCAATGGAAGCCAAACTGAGCAGATGTTAAAATGTTTCCAGAGAGATGGTTCAATATTCTGGTGAGAGTTATCTTCTCAGGTATTTTGAGAACACCGGAAGGAGGGAGATGTGTTTGTAATTACTTATCTCCACTATTAGAAATGGATTTTACTATAACATACTGGTACTTCATCCTCTCACATGTTTTCTTTCCCCCTTTGTTAAGTTAATTCAAGGGAGTGAATACCACATCAGCACAAGATTTTGGTTCTTTGGATAACGTAACAACATAACCAGAAGAGTTACTTCATTCCAATGACATGACGATTGTGAGATCACTAACAGATGGTTCGGCTAAAACCAATAATTGGTAGTGGAGTATACAATGTGTAAGTCTAATGGATGTGCCTTTGATGGTCCTCTTGCCTCCTTTGTGTTTCCTGGCACTGTTAGAAAGAATTTTTTGGATTTAATAACCAATTATTTGAATTTAATATCATCACTCACTGTCATCAAGGATTTGAGTGTGATTTCCCTTTATTGGGTTTATTCACTCATGACTAATAATGCTCCAAATTGCTGTTGCCTGTTTGTAATTTCGAATTTCATGTGCATTGAGCTTTTCCATTTTTGATGATACGGCAAAGAATTTTGCAATGCTGCCTGTGTAAAGGTCTCTTTCGTGGGCACAAGATACTTTTGAGCTGAGTTGGTAGCCATATTTTCCCTTAACTCCCACTAACTTTTCAAGTTGGTTTGTAAAGCAAAAGACTGTATTGACATTGTAATAAGATGTTTTTGAGGAAAGGATAAGATTTCTACTGTACTGTGTGTTCATGGTACTCTACTTCTCATTGTTCAGCTTGTAATTTATCTGAATAATGTGACTGACTCAACATGTATGATTCCTTGAAACTGTAATTTTTACTCTTAGCGAAACTTGATTGATGTGAATGCTTTATTCCTGCCGTTTCACTTCCACAATCAGATAAACCATTTATTATGGGGCTCACATCTATTTTTGGAAAGAGCTTGATTTGCAGATGTTTTATCAAATGCGCTTTCATTATGTCATATTCTTGTTGGAAATGTTACTGTGTTTGTTGCCTAACTCGCAGTGTACGTGCGTGTTTTAGAGCACACCAGGATGAGTTTACAGTGTCTCCCCTGCCCTCTAAACTCCCCAGATTTTAACTTGATTCCATCAGGCTGTTTGGGCACTGCACTCTTATCAAAGAAACCTACAGCAGCTGGCCACAACACAGGAGTTGGCATGGCTCCTCATCTCAGTCAGTACCTTGTAGAACTTAATGTAACCAGACAATGTAGATCCAACCATCATTTTATTTATAAAAACTGTTATGTATATGACCTCATTAGGGTTGAACCACTCAAAAAATATGAACTTCGTATGTTGTTTGAATGCTTAAGATATTGCATCATTGCCTTAGAACAAATTGTGCAAAAATTAGTCTGGCTGTTGACATACCTTACATATTTACAATATGCACAATGTTAGTGGAGACTTTTGGATATGATATACATAGTAGGTGCTGAAACAATTTGAATTCTTCAGTTAAAGTGCACTTCCAGTGTACACCGCTGTTGCAGTGCATGCCGTTATTTGTAACATCTTGCATGTTGGTTGATGGAACTGTATATTATGAATTAGGAATCAGTTGTTGGTAGCCATAGTTCCCATTCATAATTTTCTATGGTTTGTAAATAAAGTTGGTATTTTGTTCTGTTAGGTTAGACTGTAACACCAGAATTTTTGGCAAAATGGGAAATAAGACATAAAAGTAGATTATTGCAGTGATGAATAATGTATACCTCAGGCTTTGCTACACATCAATCTGTTATGGCAATTCTATTTTTGTGTCAATTCATTGGCTTTACCAACTGACAAGTGAATAATCACATTTCAACTTAACATTGGCCTTCATAGGTCAGTCAGTCTTTTTCCTCTCCAAGCAAAGAAATAAAATATGAAAATTGGTAACTGTCCTTAAAATTTGTGATAGTCAGATCAGTGAAAGTTATTCTGGCACTTTCCGTATTGATAATAAATTTAATCAAGTCAAATGTTCACTGAAAAAAATAATTAGATTCAGTGTTACCCTTTGGTTACCGTATATAGTCAACTGAGTGGCCTTGACTGATATCAATGAATTGCCAACATCAGCATGCAATGCATGGGCCACTGACACTGTTGGACAAATTTTCTTCTGTTGATGCTTATGGAATGGAAGGATTGGCCTCTTTTTTTCTAGTGTTGGGTGCCACAGAAGACAACCAAAGTGAGTATCACTGTTTTTGAAGTTGCAGATTCTGTTCTGCAGTTGTCTGTCCTCATCTTTTTGTTCTTAGATGTATTAGGATTCTGTATTCTTTAGTTATGACATGATAAATAAATATGTTAAGACAAACAGAAAAGTTTGCACCACTGAAGTAGTGTGTTCGTGGAAGAATATACTGTATATGGAGCAAACCGTTTATATAAGAAATTCATCTCCTGAGTGCATTGCTGTTGCAGTTTGACTCCTATTTTCTGGTAAGACAGGTCATAACAAAATTTAATAGAAGCAGGAAGAAACTGTGTCCAATACTTATTGTCAAAATATCTTGTTTCTGGAAGAAGATGCTTTATTTAATATAGAGGAATTGTGTGATAAAAAATTGAAACATTCTTAAACAAATCTTATTTCAGTATGATTTGTGGATTATAATGAATGTGATAGTGTGATGTCATTATTTAGGCTGTTACAAAAGTGTCTTTGAGAAATGGTGAAATAGATACAGTTGGTCACTGTCAGCAGGTGTAATTTCATTTTAAAAGTTGTCAAAGATCCCAGATTTTGAAATCATAAGGCTTGAAAGTTTTTAACTTTTGCCAGTCTATTCCTCTTTCCTCTGCGAGGAAAGAATTAATAGTTTTAAAAGCTGGGAATAGTTTTTAGCTTTTAAATATGTGTATTGATAGTTTTGAAATTTAATTTCGCCCTCTGCAGGTGGGTACCGATCAGCAATTCTACCTCTTTGTGATTTTGAAGATTTCTCAAGTGAATTTTTGTTTTGTTATAAATAAATGCAGACACAGCTTAACTTGGTTAACAGTCACACATTGCAAGCAAAATATTGGAAATACATGTGTTCAGATTAAATTTAAGATATGTGACAGTGTTGTGTAAAATTGATATGTCCCCATTTAGCTTTAAATGTCAGGTTTGAATAGGGGCCTACTGAAAAGAGTTCTAAGATGCATTTGGTACCAGATATCCGAGGACAGTGTGTTCTTTTTCTGGACTAGATGGTGCTGCACATACTGACAGCAAACGTTTGTGTCGTAAAGACTTACACACAAAATCATAGAGGTGGCTGTTCAACCTTTGTCAAGAACACAATAAATGAGCTGATAAGTGCATTGGGAAAGCTTGTCAAATATTAACCTATAAGGGAGTACCTTTTCTATGCATGGCTGTGTACCTCTGCATGCTAAGACTGTTGTTGACTTAAAAGGGAATATTTTCGTTTCTAAATTTTTTGTACCCTGAAAGATGTCAGTGCTCAAATGCTGAATGCAACATTACTTCTTTAATGTTCCTCCATGTGTGAGGTTCATTCAAATGAAACCTGGTCAGTGCATCTACCTTTCCCTTACACATAAGGTGGCGCCATCTATTGGTAGAGAGACGGACGCGTGCGCACCGTTTAATGTTGCTTAGCACCAGTGTGGTTTCACACTGAAGAGAAGGTGGTCACACAAGTTAATCGTCCACTATCAAACAGGCAGGCAAGTAAGCAGGGAGAATGAGGAGTGATTTGATTTTTGGCGGTGGAGGGAGTTAGAGACCATGAAATGTATTGACGGATGTAGGCAGTTTATGGTGAGTACAATCTTAGTTGTTAAAGTGTTGTGGAATGGCACAAACGATTGCTTGAGGGGCACAAGTCACTGGAAGACAAATCTCGTCCTGGACGGGCTCATCATCACTCTGGAAATTGTTGCAGAGGTGAATGTTTTAGTCGTGGACAACTGCAGAATCACGATGGACGAGATCCATCGTTTACCAGGTATTAGCATGGGAACCACCTACGCCATAATGCATCAACATTTGAATTTTCGAAAAATCTGCGCGCAGTGGGTTTCCCATCAACTGACCATCGAAATGTGCAATACTCAAATGGCAGTTTTGGTGACTATTTTTGAGTGTGTGTACTGTGTATAACTACATTTTTGAGTTAGTAAAATCGTTAGTTACTTTACATTAGTGACTGGGTTTCATTTGAATGGCCCTTGTACTGGTGAACCATAATCAGTTCCTGTACTCTTGGTTTTAAATGACCTTTGCCAGTTTCATTTTTATCCACAAGACTAGGTTAATCGATCACAACTCTCATGCCCGTGGTTTCAGCTCTGTTGCTGTTTGATTTAGTTGGCTCCTGATCCAAACACTAAATCATAATTGTACACCCGTAAGTCTCCATTTAACTTCGCAACTAGTTCCGTGCATTATCTTTGGACCTCTTAAAATAATTCCTGGGATAGTAGCAATTCTCAAGTAAGATGATCAGTTAACATGGAAACACCTTAGTTTCTATGGCAACAAAATAGTTAATGTTAAAACTGTAATCAGTTTACAGTTTTAACATGAATGAATGCTCTACTAGCACAGATTGTATATATTGAAAATGTAATTAATATTATAATAAGATTACAGTGTGTTGTTCCACAATTTTATCAGCTGACAATAATGATTTTATATTTAACCAATGTGATGCTGTGAATACTTTCATGAACGCCATGATGGTCAGATGACTGAAACTATTTTTATAAATAAAATATTTTACCAGCAGCTCAAGGCAGTAGTAAAACATTTTTCAAATATGTAAGAGCTGTGGGACACCATCTCCCGATAATATGTTGTTACTGTTGATTTTTTTACTGTGTATAGGTCATCCGAGGACCATGTTTCAATTCCAATTATTTGTTCGTTTCTTTTCTTCTAGTATGCTTTCATCTATACACTGTATTTCTTCTTTCTATCTTCAGACCATTTTCAACCAATCGTTTTACCTACCCGTTCTTGGAATTCATTCATTTTCAATACCTTTTCACAAATGGCTTCTCTATTGCTTATATCTCCTTTTTTTATTCTTTCTTTCTGAATCCTTTATTACTTCGTTGACCAAGCTTGTTGGTGACTTCTGTCCCCACACTTATTTTTAAATATTATTAGTTAATCTACAGTCTTGCATTTGAAATAAATGTCCAGAAACATGTCTTCTTTTTCTCATTAGGTTTGAAATATTTTCTATATTTTGGTATATTTCAGAATTATGTTGTGATTTCCAGCCTTCTGCAGTGCTTTGTGGTTCTAATATTTTCCTTGGAATTCACCTTTCTGGTACTTCCAAGTATAGTTTAATGCCAGGCATTCACTTGCATGTAGGCATTATTGTTCACTTTTGAATTGTAATGTCTTATTTTTGCATTTTTGGATAGGCACTTTTTATTCTAGAGGTCTTTGGTGAGCCCATATCCCCTCCCCATTTCAAGCAACCTTCCCTCTTTTGCAGATTGTTCCAAAGTGTTTTCCTGGGTTATCTCCCCTAGATACTTGAATTTTTTTACCCTCTTCATTTGGCCAATATCTGTTTCCAGGAGTTTTGGAACATCCTCAACGTTTGTTACATTTTTTTCCTGCAGATATTCTTAAGCCAGTTCTGGTGGCAATTTTTTCCAGGAGATTTGTGCAATAGCAGATGCTACATTTTCAAAAAGTATAGCAGAATCATGTGCAACTGCAAGACAGTTGATTTCAATCTTCTTGCTTCCTAACCTTATAGGCAAGATATTGAGTTCAATAAGTTTTCATTCCAAATTCTCCCTATTCTCTCTAACACACTATTAAAAAGAATTGGGGATAGGCCATCGCCTTGTCATACACCTGTTTTTGTTTTGAAAGGCTGTGAAATTTCTCTTAACTTTACAGACTGTATTTGTAAGTGTTTCACAGATTAGGTTTGCCAGTTTAGACTTTACACAAAATTCTCGAATTATAACCATAATTTCTTCGTCAATAGAATGAAAAGCCTTTTTGAAATCCACGAACATAATTACAATGTCCTTTGAATTAAGTAACCTGTCATGAATTAATGACTTGGGGTTAAATGTTAATTCTGAACATGACTTTCCCTTCCTAAAACCACCTTGATATTTGCCTAAATGACTCTGCTAAAAAAGGTTGTCTGCACTTGCTTTTACATCCTGTTTCTTACCATTTTTGTGGACTGGATGTATCAAGACAACTTTCCGTTCCTCTGGGATCTTTACTGTTTTCCAGATATCTTCAAAGAGTAAATTTAGCTCATTTGCTGTATTTGATTAGAATCACTTCAAAAAGTTCTTCCATAATAGAATATTCTCCACTAGCATTGTTGTTTTTTAGGGTTTTAATTATTTCAATTTCTTGCGTATTTGGTGGTAAATCTTCTTCCAGATTTTCATTAATATTTGAGAATTCTAATTTGGTATGTTCAGGTCAGTTCAGAAGCTGATGAAAATATCTTGATAGGATTGCATGATTTTCAGTATTGCTTAACTCAATGTTGCCATTTTCATTTTTGAAACAGATATTTGGAGTTTCATACCCCTTTAATTTGTTCTTAAAAGTTTGATAAGTCATGGGTATTATTTTTTACAGATTTTTTGTTTATTTCCAAAAGTTTCTCCTTTCCAAAGTCTCTTTCGGTATTTGTGATTAACTGGCTGTTCAATTGCTTTATTGTTTAAACTGATCATTATCTTAAATTTTCTATGAGCATTTCCTTTTTTATTTTTTGACCTCTCTCCTCTCTGCTGTGGCTGCTTCATATATTTCATTCTATCATATGTTCCTATTATTTGCTATTGCCCCATTATTAATTGCTTTGGATATTTCTTGCCAGTAGTGTGTCGGTATTAAATTTTATTATTATTATTATTACAAATAATCGCAATACTTAAGTGCTGAACAATGGAAACTCCAGGTTGGAATATCAACAATATAAGGAAAAGGATAGATTGCTACTCACTGTAAACATGGCATGAATTGCAAACAGATACAGGGAAAAGACAGTCTTTTCATTGTGCCTGCCCGCAACTCTGTGTCATAATTGCTGTGAGTAGCAGTCTATCTTTTCCTTATATTGTCAGTAAATTTGTGTAATTTTTAAGCTGACTACCAAAAGTAGTCCACTGAAAAAACATTTCAAATTCATGATGTTGGTATAATTTGTTACAGGCGGGCAAAATTGTTTCGCTATGACAAATCAGAATCTCCACCTGAATGGAAAGAGAGAGGTACAGGAGAAGTAAAGCTACTAAGGCATATTACGAAAAATACTGTCAGAGTTGTTATGCGAAGGGACAAAACATTGAAATTATGTGCAAACCACTTTGGTAAGTTACCTGATACTGATATATCACCTTTTATGATACCTCCATCTTTAATCATTTTCAATATTGAATGGTATTGTTAAGGTAGTGTGTTTGTCTGCAGTGACACCATGGATGGACTTGAAACCAAACTGTGGCAGTAACAGATCGTGGGTTTACAGTGTAGATGCTGAATTTGCAGACGGTGAAGTGAAGAAAGAACTGCTGGCAATGATGTTTGCAAATCCCGAAAGTAAGTTCTGTTGCAGCTTGTAAGGGATGAGGCTCCACATGTCAAATTTCTCTCTTCAGGTGTAGCGAGCAGAATATGCAAGAAGTGTTTTTTCCATCAGTTTTTCACACATATTTTTTCTGTCATTTGTGCTTAATAGCACTGGAATTGAATGTAATGTAACACTTCAGACACAAAATATTGTTGAAGTAAGGAACAATAGTTTCTTGGTCTGGAATTATTGTGGCAACTACTTCAGAGTTTTCTAGGCAGATATATTGTCATTTAACAAGAATTGTTGTCACCTGCCTCCTTCCGTGGGTAATGCGATGTGAAAAGATGCAATCTCACCAATAAAAGCAGCAGTGTCATAGGTGATATACTGTGGGACAGTGGTCATAAATGAGCAGTTGTCAGTGGATGTCACTAGATACCATGGTAGCATTGATCTGATAAAAATACCTTAAAAGACATCTCATTCATACTAATACACCATGTTCAGGGAGACTTCAACATCCATACTACCACAAAATGAAAAGCACTGATAAGCCATATTGGATTATCAATAGATGAATCAAAAATCTTTTAAAGCCATTCAGAATGTTATAAGCTGCAGTATGTAGTTGCATACAACAGGCTGGGCTTATTAACAGTGAAGTTGCTCAGTAAGTAAAACTAAGAACTTATATTCTTGATGAGTGGTGTTCAAATGCCCATTCTCCCATCTTGACTTTGGTTTTCTGAAATCATGTAAGAGTCAAATGCTGGGACCATTGCTTTACAAAAGAACATAGCTGATTTCATTCTGCATCCTCTTCCCCTGTGCTCATGTACAGCCTCTTCCTCTTGTAATAAAGTGGATTTGCTTATGTGCCACAAAAAGTTACAGGCCAGCAGAAAAGCCAGATGATACTGGTGTGTTTGTGTCAATTGGTGCATTAGCTCTATGGAAAAAAGATACTTCAGAGATTGCAGTGTATGGCTAATGGACATTCCTTGGTACACCTTAAATTCATTGGGCTTCTCCAGTGTAGTAGTATTTTGGATGCTAGTAACCAGAGAACTTCCTAATGTCACATGGTTAAAACATACTGCTAGTGAAGATGTTTTGGAGTGTTTGTGGCATTACAGTGGCATGTGAAAGTACTTTGACTCAAAAAATCTGTAGAAGGATCCTAGCAACCCTGCCTCAAATTCTCGGTACAAATACTCTAACAGAAACACTGTTTGAACAAGCAGTGCTTGACTAAAATTGTCCCATTTCCTTTGTGTGTAAGGTTAACTACAATGTAATACACATGTAATGTAATTCTATTTGATATGAGAAGTTAAAATTACTGTGGCCATAATGAGGAACACATAGTGAGGAAGCATGTGCGTGTTGTGATAAAATTAGAAAGTAAATCAAATGAATAGAATGAAGTACTAATATTGGTGAAATGAAAAGTACCGATGCACTACACACAGTCTATAATTAAAGGAGCTACACTGCGAGGTAGTTACACCGCGGTGGCGGCTTGCAAGATCAGTGGCTCAATCTCTTGGCGTCCAGTGAAAGTGTAGAGGAAGCCTGGCAAGACAGCCACCATAGACTGGCTATGAAAATGGTGGCACCATCTAACAGGGCAGAACATACTAACGTATATAGTGCTATAACGGTTGCATCTTATATAGCTCATGAATTCTGAGAAATTTCTGGTCATTAAGTGACCAACGCGACTGACAGATGTGATGTGTGTAGATTTCAAATTCTTCCAAACAGTCTTAACAGCCAGCTATGAGAAGCAGCATGTGAAACCTCAAGTCCTTTGGCAATCGGCAACAAGCCATGCTTCTTTGTTTTTAAATGCTATCCCAGAGCACTGGCATTGCTAGGATATGAATACTTTCTCCATCTGGACCGAAATCTCTCCCCCATTCTACCAGTATATAAATTACTGCCATCTCCACATTGTATCTCATATATACCTGGCTAACTCCTTGGTTTCCGTCCTACGTCGTACCATAATCGCATGTGCCAATTACCTCTAATTTTAAATGAAACATTGATATTAGCCTTTTTCAAAACTTGCACAATTTTGTCACGGAGGGGCCATTGTAGATTACTCTAACAAAACGACCTTTTTTTTGGCTACCTGTGTAGAGTAAAACCATTTACAAATGCTTCCAGCTTTATACCCACTTATTACACCCATTTCAACCGATATTATCTATATCAGTTTTATATTTATATTGTACAACACCAGTTATTGGTTGCAAATGTCTTCTATTCTGGTTATTGAGTAAAAACTCCCACTAACATTGTTTATGGTGTTACCTAATGACACACATTTCATGCTTTTGGTATATGAGGTTCTTTTCCATGAAGGTAGCACAAATGTAATTTTGTAAAGTTGTTCACAAGGTTCTGACATGTAGTTATACCGGGTGATCAAAAAGTCAGAATAAATTTGAAAACTTAATAAACCACGGAATAATGTAGATAGAGAGGTAAAAATTGACACCCATGCTTGGAATGACATGGGGTTTTATTAGGATTAAAAAAAAAAAAAAAAAACAAAGTTCACAAAATGTTCGACAGATGGCGCTGGACAGCAAAATGTCAGTGACTGCGCATGACAGTTGTGTATAAAAGGAGCTGTAATGAGAGAGAGAATCAGATGTGCCAGCTGTCGCAGCATGTTGATGTTACCTGAAAAGGTGCTTTTAGTGAAGCTGTGTTATCAGAATGGGGAATGTGCTAGTTCAGCACTATGATCCTATCGCCATAGGAAGGGGATTCGAACGGGTAAAGGTCCGTTGACAAATGCAGCTGTGGTGGGAATGATATCAAAGTTCGAAGCCACGGGTTGTTTAGATGATAGACCCTGTAGTAGCCGACCGAGCACAAGGCGTAATGCTGCTGAGACAGTTCAGGAAGAAATGGAGACTGTAGCGGGTTCGTCTATGCACGGGGAAGTCAGCGATCGTGCGGTCGCACGTTGCACCGGCATTCCATACACTACTGTTTGGTTGGCACCGAGGCATACCCTCCGATGCTATCTGTACAAAATCCATTGGCATCATGAACTGTTACCTGCAATTTAGTGAAGTGGAGGGCATTTGCGGTGAGGGCGTTTCAAAAGATGGCAGATGATGATGATTGGTTGAGTAACGTGTTATGGACCGACGAAGCTCGTTTCACGCTCAGGGGGTCTGTCAACGCCCACAACTGCAGAATTTGGGCTACCGAAAATCCTAGAATTGTCATGGAAACTCCATTGCACGACAAGAAAGTCACGGTATGGGTTGGATTTACCACATCTGCCATTATCGGGCCTTTTTTCTTGGAGGAAATGCATGATTCTGGTTTTGTAACTGCTGCCGTGACAGGTGAGAGGTCGCCGATATGTTACAGAATCACATCATCCCCATCCTGGCTGATAAACACCTGTTGGAACGTACGATGTTTATGCAGGATGGTGCTGCACCCCATATTGCTAGACGTGTGAAAGATCTCTTGCGCACGTCGTTTGGTGATGATAGTGTGCTCAGCCGCCACTTTCGTCATGCTTGGCCTCCCAGGTCCCCAGACCTCAGTCCGTGCGATTATTGGCTTTGGGGTTACCTGAAGTCGCAAGTGTATCGTGATCGACCGACATCTCTAGGGATGCTGAAAGACAACATCCGACGCCAATGCCTCACCATAACTCCGGACATGCTTTACAGTGCTGTTAACAACATTATTCCTCGACTACAGCTATTGTTGAGGAATGATGGTGGACATATTGAGCATTTCCTGTAAAGAACATCATCTTTGCTTTGTCTTACTTTGTTATGCTAATTATTGCTATTCTGATCAGATGAAGCACCATCCGTCGGACATTTTTTGAACTTTTGTATTTTTTTGGTTCTAATAAAACCCCATTTCATTCCAAGCATGTGTGTCAATTTGTACCTGTCTATCTACATTATTCCGTGATTTATTCAGTTTTCAAATTTATACTGACTTTTTGACCACCTGGTATATAAAATCAGGAGGCAAGGTATAAGGAGTTGCAGACAATTGTTGAAGTGGCTATAGCAAATGAGTATAAAGCTAAAAATAGTCGTAAATTGTTTTATTCTATACAGAAGAAGAAACCCAAGGTAGTCAAAAAGGGGATAAAAAGGTTGTTTTATTAGTCTAGCATACAATGGTCCCCACTGTGACAAAATTGCACAAGTTTCCAAAAGGCTATCAATATTTTACTTAAAATGAGGGGTAATTTACAGATGCGATTATGTCATGATGTAGGCCGGGTACCAAGGAGTATTTTTAGTAAACCAGATGTACGTAAGATACAATGTGGAGACTTGATAACTTCTATATCGATAAGATGGGAAGAGATTTCAGTACTAAATACAGAGAGCACTCGTATCCTAGTAATGACATTTTTCTGGGACAGCATTTGAAAACGAAGCAGCATGGCTTGTTGCCAATAGCCAAAGGACTCGAGGTTGCATGTCACCTCTCATTGTCGCCTGTTAGATATTTTGGAAGAATTTGAAATATATACACAATGTATCTGCCAGATGCATTGGTTGCTTAATGAGCAGTTTTTCAGTGAGAACTGGTTCTTAGATTGATTTGAAGACATCATATGAAATGTATCTCGGATTTGACCCAATTGCGCTTTGGTTGCTTAGATTAGCCATAATCATCTAGAATTTGTGAGCTATATATGATGCAACCATTATAGCTGCAGATATGTTAGTATCTTCTGCTCTGTTACGTGGTGCCAAAATTTTCATGACCAGTCTATGAGGCTGTCTTGCCAAGCTTTATCTATAGATTCACTGGACACCAAGAGATGAAGACCTGTTCTCGGAAGCTGCCAGCACGATGTATCTGGTATGCAGTGTGGCTCGTTTAATTACAGGCAGTGTGTAGTGCATCGGTACTTTGCATTTCACCAATATTAGTACTTCATGCTATTCATTTGGCTACAGTTTTATCACTTGCATGCTTCCTCGCATGTGTTCCTCATTATGGGCACAGTAGTTTTAACTTCTCATATCAAGTATAATTACATTACATGTATATTACATTGTGGTTAACCTTACGAATGTTGAACATTAGGGTTTTGCTAGCAATTCAGTTAGATTATTTTCACATATATGGCCCTACAATTTCGTACTGTTGTACATGTTCGCATTGCATTCCGTATAAATCCAAATGTAATCCATTAATTTTTAAATAGTATGACCACTATTTCAGCATTAAGATTGCCTAGGCATCAGTCTTTTGTCAACCAATGATACTGACTTTACATCCTCAACCACAATATGCTAATAGGTTTCTTTTGTATGTCCTCGTGCATATACTAGCTGATCTATTATATATATCTTATATTATACCTTTAAGATTTTTTAATATAAAATAAGGAAAAGAATTGTAATATTTTATTTCAAATTGTTGCCATTTATCTAGGCTTACCTAAATGGTTATATTACACATCATCCACTGTCTATTCGACTAGTGTAATGATTACAGTTGGTTGTGCTCACGTAACATTTCTTCTTGTGATTGCTGTAAACCGATAACAGCTGGATAGTTAGACAACCTAACACTAAATTAAAAAAATTAGAAAAATCCCTTTTATTGTATAATAGTTACTTTCTTATTTCAAGTTGTTGCCACTAATCTGGGCTTGTCTCACTGATTGATATATCATTTATTACATGTTTGTCTATTGTAGTATAACTTCATTTGTAACATTTTATTTAGTGATGATTGTAAACTTAGTCCTTCACAACTTATATTTTCATTATTATCTATATTGGTTTTATACGATACTGTAACACAACAGTTACTGGTTGCAAATGTCTTCTGTTGTGATCTTTGGTTAAAGACACTCTCTGTAATGTTATTCACGGTTTTACTTAATGACGCACACTTCATGCTTTTACTGTATGAGTTTCTCTTCCATAAAAGTAGCACAAATGTAATTTTGTGAAGTTGTTCACGAGATTCTGACATGTACTTAAACAGAAAGCATAGAAGTCTGTAAAATTACTCTTTGATTTCCTTTCTATGGTTAATGCTAGCACCACCTACTGGCCTTTGTTCACTTCTTAGATAGCTTAAATGCTACACTGTTTGGCACTGGTTCTATTCGAATAGACCTCAGCATTGTCAAGTATGCTTAGATGAGATGAAATCTGTGTTACATTTAGTCTCTGTGACCTCTTTCATGAGCTTTGTATTAAAGTTTGATTTTAATGTAAGTAGAATACTAATTGAAATTTCTGTTTGTTGGAATACTTAGATGCATACTTATATCATTATGTACATATTTGCTATAATTAATTTTTCTTGCCCTCTTCATTCCACAGCTTCACTCTGATGAAATTTTGAAACACACAATGCTTAATAAAGAATTGTGTGATCAAGGCCTTTCAATATTTGAAATTTGTGCCTGCCTCTACCATGGGTGTGTGTGTGTGTGTGTGTGTGTGTGTGTGTGTGTGTGTGTGTGTGTGTGTGTGTGTGTGGTTTGAAAAGTTCTTGGAGCTGAATAGAAAAAAAGTACTTACATTGCTGAAACATTTTTTTATTTTTCATTGGAGTCTCCTTGTAGATTAAAGCACTTGATCCAACAATGTTCCAGTGCCTTGATCCCATCTCGAAAATGAGTTTTCTCCAGGCCTGCAAAATAGTTGTTAACTCCTTCTATCAATTCTTGGTTTGAAGTGAATCTTCATCCACCAAGAAAAATTTTCAGTTTTGGTAAGAGATGGAAGTCTGACGGAGCCATATCAGGTGAATATGATGGGTGTGCCAACAATTCATACCTTAGTTCATGTAATTTTGCCATGGCGACGGCACGTGTGTCAAGTGTCGCGGCACCCATCTTGCAGATAATTTTTTCACCTTTAATTCTTCATTTAAATTGTGATATACCCTTTCAGATGCCACCCCAAGGGCAGCCCTGAAACTCTGTCCACTCCTCTTCCCTCTTTGACAAGGCTGTTGGCAGATTATACCGGAATCCGGCTGCCATTGCTGCTGATATTTTTTTTTTTTTTTTTAGTAATTAAAAATTGAAGAAATGGGTAGGTTCAAATCCGGGACCTAGGATGTTTTGATTACTAGTCACACACATTGTCCTTATATTTAGATTTGGATTACTGAAAAAGAAGAAAAATCTTTGACTGGCTGTGCTATTATAAGGAATCTCTGTGTGCTCTAGAAATTAGGCATTTTGAATGTATTGCCAGTATTTGATTTAAGATTTGATAAGAGCAGCAAATTTAATGATAAATTATTCAAGGTAGTAGCATGGTTCAGTGAAGGTCAAATAAGCAAATATATTTTTAGTTCTAATTATGATGTGCTTATTTTTGACAATAAACACATTAATTAAAACTTAAAGCTCAAATCTCTCTTCCCTCTTTCCAAATAAAATTTCATAAAAAGGGGTTTCCATGGAATAAAAGTAAACTTTCGAATACCTTTAAAATCATGGTTGGTGGTAATTATACATCACCCCTTATGCCCTTTCCAAATTGTATCTAACACTGTATTTTGCTGTATCCCTCCCCTATTTAAGAGTTAATCGCTACTAGAATTAAAAACATGTTTGCTTATTTGACTTCATTGAATCTTGCTATGACCTTGAACAACGTATCATTTTCTAAGTAAAATTTGCCACTCTTTCCAAATCCTGAATCAAATATTAAAAAAACAAAAAAAATCCCTTTAATCTCCAAATTGCCTTGAAAATCACATAAAGGTCATGGCCATGACTAGCAATGCGTAACCCTCTTGTTGAATATTTTACCTCTGCATTATAGCATAACTCTGGTATGTGAGAGTAATCTGTGAAATGATAAAACTATACATGAGTAGTTTGGAAGAGCACATAACACAATGTTCTACTGTTCCATCATTGTACAGTATTTAAATTTAAAGAACTTTAGAAGTATACCATTTAAAGATCTTTCGTGTACAGCAATTGGGCAAAGTTGAAATGATGATCAAACAGCAACACTACAGTAGTTCCAAATCAAATACTGTACTGCACAGCATTGTATAAAATACACACATACTTAAAACACTATCTGCAACCTACTGAAGGATCATTTTTCTGCTGCTATGTAGCAGCCATCTTCAATTGACAGGCCATTTCATCTATTTTCTCCTGTGCATGTTGTTTTATGTACGTCATGTGTAACAAATAAATATTGTTTGGTTCACTTTCTTTCCATCCATATTATCACTACTTCATCCTTATCTTTGACCACTTTACCTCTTTCATTTTGAACAGTATCAATACTGTTGTCGTCATGGTTCCTCATGATTGGTAATTGCCCTGCCTTCAGAGTCTTTAAAATCACTATTGCACTGCAGAATACCATGTGGAGATGGGATGTTACTGCTGTTGGAAGCTGGGAATTACCTTCTTCAGCTGTTGCATTCTCTTCAATGGAACACTTATTCGAGATGTTCTTGTCAGTGGCCAGATTTATGTCAAGCATAATGAATACACTGGATTCTGAGGACTTATAAATTCCAAGAACATTTTCTCCTCCTGAATTTACCTTATGGTGATAATGAGCTTCAAATACTTGGATGATACCCTTATACAGAGGCTGAATTAATGCTGTTGTGTTTTGAGGCAAAAATTCATCTTCTGACTACATCAGCAGCTGGATAAGCCTGACAGTGATATTGTATTTGTAGAGCTTCTTCTCAGCTAACTGATCACAGGTGCTTTCTCACTCAGGAACCGAACTGTAAGCATTCTTGAATGCTTGTACGTGAACTGTAATGATATGGTTACATTCTTGAGGCGTCTAGGGCCTTTACTTTAACCTGAACATAGAGACTTCGGCTTACGGCTAACTGATTTATTTTTTTCGAGGAGGAGAGGAATTCTGTCTTCATTTTGAAACCCACCATATTTTCTGAATTTTTTACACTGACTGTTCGGGATGGAATATGTAAAATTTCATGAAATTGTGAAGCAAATTCACCATTGGCAGACCTTCCTTCTCTTTCAGAAGTCATTTGACTAATTCAGTGGCATTCCCAGCTTGAAATCCATCTGTTAATAACAATAAAGTGTGTGTTGCAGTGTAACTTGAAGTGAACTTTTGCAGCCAGCCGCTGTGGCAGAGCGGTTCGAGGCGCTTCAGTCCGGAACCACGCTGCTGCTATGGTCGCAGGTTCGAATCCTGCCTCGAGCATGGATATGTGTGATGTCCTTAGGTTAGTTAGGTTTAAGTAGTTCTAACTCTAGGGGGCTGGTGACCTCAGATGTTAAGTCCCGTTGTGCTCAGAACCATTTTTTTAACTTTTTCAGTTTGGGCCTTAATAATTGGTGAGAAGTGACACAACATGCCACTGTGTCCAGTGTTATCTGAGAGAAGTGCATTGATTTCTTCCCGACAGCCCTGATATAATGATAGTAAGAGAAACCCAGGGTTGGGATTGTTAATACTCTGCTTCGGTTATCTGTACACCTCTTTCTTCTCAGGGCTTGAAGGTTGCAAGGGGTAAATATTACAGAAATGACACATGCAGACTGTAATAAGATTTTCATTCTGCATTACATCAAAATATGTGCTATATCAGATTGCAGTGTATTAGGCTTTTACTGTATTTTATTGCACACATTAAGTTCATGTTCAAAACTCTGACATGTTTGATCTCATACACTCCTACCTCTTAAGTTTCACTATTATTACCATATAATGTAACGTGCAGCTAATGTGGGCATGTCATTAGTAAGCAAACTTGGTGCAGGAAGAGAAAATTAGAGGTGGGGATATTTTTAGTATAACCATGCAAAAAACATCTATTTCCTGCTATTTGATTTATTTGAAGATTTGCTGTTTGGAAGGGTAAGTGGTGCTTGGAAAGAAAAAAAGCCTGTATCACATAAGAGTGACTTTTTGTTTCTCAGAAAGGGAAGGGTCTCACCGTAGTGCCAAATTTTTCAGTAACACATCTCTACACACTAGGCATTCTGGTCAAGCAGCCAAAGATAGCAGTACCACGTGCGTACGAGAGAGAGAGAGAGAGTGGGGGGGGGGGGGGGGGGGGTTGCTGCCTGGACTCCAGCCCTGCTTTACTTTCTTTGTAATCAGAGCACTTCTCTCCTGGTGTTTCAGTACCTTGAGAGTATTTCAAACATCTTGCACCACCCTGCATTGTCACACCTGTTTATGGTTCACAAATTTTATTAAAGTGTCTGGATTTTTTTGTAAGGCTTGTTGCTATCGTCAAATGTATCGTCTGGACTGCCTCATTGGTGCTGTAACCTTTTCTAAAGCGAAAGTAATTCTCTTTTTCATTCTTCTGTATTTAATTCTGGTCAGCAACTTGGAATCATGAACTTTAAAGCTGGTAATGAAATAGCCTCTACAATTATTACCTCTTGCTATCTCCAGAATTGCATGGATGATATTCTTCCAAAAGTATGATATTAAATTTCCAATCTTGCCGATTCTTCATATTATTTTGCAAAGGTGCTTGGCTGTTCCTTCTCCTAATGATTTTGTAAATTCCTAAGAAATGTTGTGTGTCCCTTAAGCCTCATTTTATAACAAGTCTTTCAAAGCTCTGTCAAACTTCAACTTTAATGCAGGATCTCCTTTGTCCTACAAATTGACATCTATTTCTTCTTCTATCATGTTATCTTATGATTTGTTAGGTACCAGTTAAGTCTGGATTTAAATATTGCTTGTATCATACAGTGCAAAAACATTTATCCCAAACCCAAGAGGCATGTTGGATATTGCTGTATGAACCTGCATCTTCACTGTCTAGTTCTTAGTTTCCATCAGTTGTTAAAAGATTTCGTAGACTGTACTTATCCCTGCACTTGATTACAAATCAATCAAAAAATGGATGCTCAAATCATGAACTTGAAAAGAGAACAGGGAACACTTATAACAAAGGCATAGACTACACAGTAATGTCCCTATCAACATGTTTCAGACTAGGTGTTCCTTTCGCAGTGCTTTTGTTGGTGACATTTATTTTTTGGAAAAAGAAAAGAATGCTCCTGACATACATTAAAGTGTCAAAGAAACTGGTATAGGCATGCATATTCAAATACAGAAACAAATAAACAGGCAGAATACAGTGCTGCTGTTGGCAACACATATATAAGACAAAGGTCTGGCACAGTTGTCAGATCAGTTACTGCTGCTACAATGGCAGGTTATCAAGGTTTAAGTGAGTTTGGACGTGTGGTGTTATAGTCTGTGAGCGAGTGAGTGTTGGGACACAGCACCTCTGAGGTAGCGATGAAGTAGGGATTTTCCTGTATGACCATTTCATGAGTGTTCCGTGAATATCAGGAATCTGGTAAAACATCAAATCTCTGACATCGCTGCGGCCAGAAAAAGATCCTACATGAATGGGCCCGATGACGACTGAAGAGAATTGTTCAATGTGACGGAAGTGCAACCTTACTGCAGATTGCAATGCTGGGCAATTAAGAAGCGTCAGCGTGTGAACCATTCAACGAAACATCGTCAGTATGGGCTTTCGGAGCTGAAGGCCCACTCGTGTACCCTTGATGACTGCACGACACAAAGCTGTACGCCTTGCATTGGCCCATCAACACCGGTATTGGACTGTTGATGACTGGAAATACGTTGCCTGATTGGATGAGTTTCATTTTAAATTGAATGCAGATGGATGTTTACAGGTATGGAGACCACCTCTTGAGTCCATGTACCCTGCTTGACAGCAGGGGACTGTTCAAGCTGGTGGAGTCTCTGTAATGGTGTGGTGCAGTTGGAGTGATGTGGGATCCATGATACGTCTATATACAACTGACAGGTGACACACATGTAAGCGTCCATTCATGCCCATGGAGAATTCCGACAGACTTGGGCAATTCCAGTGGGACAATGTGAGACCCCACACGTCCTGAATTGCTATAGAGTGGCTCCAGGAACACTCTTCTGAGTGTAAACACTTTCACTGGCCACCAAACTCTGAAGGCACGAACATTGTTGATTATATCTGGGATGCCTTGCATCATGCTGTTCAGAAGAGACCTCCACTCCTGGATATTCTTACGGGTTTGTGGACACCCCTGCAGGATTCATGGCATCAGTTCCCTCCAGCACTACTTCTGACATTAATCAAGTCTATGCCATGTCGTGTAGTGGCACTTCTGCGTACTTGTGGGGGTCCTACATGATTTTGGGCAGGTGTACCAGTTTCTTTGGCTCTTCAGTGTACATTACATTTACTAATAATTTAATCTCCTTGTACATCACTTTAGTTGGGAGCACAGTCTAGTTCTAAATCAGGGACATGTTGATATTCTACCACTGTTTCATCATCAGATTTCACACCATCTGTGGCTTCTTCTTACTGCATAATTTATTCAGTCTTTCCAGTAGTTTTTCAGGGTTCATTGTCCAAAAAGGGTACAACACTTGTTACACTGAAATCATAAGTATAAAATGAAATCACTATGTGTATTCAGCAAAATTTTGTGCTACACTACACCACATGATGCTTGCTTGAAGTTTAAGGTGTAATTCCTTGTGCTAGCTCTGAAACTTCTCCTCTGTGGTTCATAGGATGGCAAAATGTAAATTTTGTGTAACCAGTGGGAAGGTAGTTATAAGTAACAAGTTAGAGGTTAGAAAAATTTCGAAGAAACGACAGATACTTTAAAAAAATTATGTACCTTGTCCTGTTGTCCCCTCCAAAAAACTTCATCCTTTGGATTTGTAATTTGTCAGTTCCAACAGCTCTCTGTCTGAGACGGATTCAAAACAGATGAAATGAACCCACATGCAGTGAGGAACTCACAGTAGATGGCCCCCTCTTATGCAGGATCTGCCCCGTATTTTTTAATCTTCCTCAACCTACCCTCACTTCTCGCCATTGAAGTGACTAATAATTCTCAGAGCTAGGATACTGTGTGTGTGTGTGTGTGTGTGTGTGTGTGTGTGTGTGTTTGCAATGAAAAGCTGTCTGTGAATTTGGTATGTCACTTCGCTGAATCGTCATCAAACCTGGTGCTGTAAGTTACCTTTCCACATTGCTGGGCAGGCCATAATATAACCACTTGCTTAACATTTCATTTCTCAGTGAAAGAATACAGAGCAAATGTAGTATTTTCACTGCTGCATCACCCCACATTTGGGGTCAGTGGGGTTCAAATTCACATCTGGTTATAGTAATTTGAGTTCCATATGCTTTCCCTGAATTACTTGATATAAATGTCCAGATGATTTCCTTGAAAAGATTTGCCCATTTTGCCTTCGCCAATCTTGAAAGTTTGTTAGGCTCAGTCTCCAGTGATCTCATTGTTGACAGAATGTTAGGGCTTAATTTCCCAACTTAACTGGTGGACAGTTATACTTGCTGACAGCTATCTTCTATTGATCATAGCAGGTACCATCCCATGTGTAAACCTCTGCTCATTGCACATTAGGTCACCGAAATTAACAGGCCAATTGTATTGGATCCTCAAAGCATGAGAAAGTGTCGTTTGGACTGACAAATTGCATTTCAAGACGGTAAATGTCTGCGGCAATGTATGGGTATACTATCTGATCAGAAGTATCTGGACACCCCATATTATCCAGAATTGAATGCTAGACATCATAGGATGTGGACTCACCAGTATAAAAGGAGGTGGGGAGTATTCTGTTGTTTTTAGAGTAGCAGTAACAGCAGAACATGTCGGTCAGGAGAGCTCATTAACTCCAAGCATGGGTGGTGATGTGAATACGAGGTGGAAATGTGAAAGAACAACCATATTTAAACCAACATCAGGCGGACCTAATGTACTGATGGTCAGGGACGGTCAAACGTTGCAGGGGGAGCAGTTGTAAATAATCACATGACATCTGCAAAATGAATCACTTGGGAGTTCCAAAGTGTTAGCAGCTGTCCAGCTAGCACAATGAATATGCATAATGAGTTAAACATCCTGTAGTTGGTGCTAAGTGATGCTAGAGATGGCATAAAGGGTGATGCCAGTAGTCTGTGAATGATTGGATACAAATAATTTCTGCTGTTACTGCTACTCTAAAAACAACACAATACAGTAAGAATGGTTTGGGACAGATCTGTAGGCCACTATGGATTGGATTATTTTGTGACTTCAGAAATGATCAAAGTGCCTTCATTGAGCTCTTTCACTCATCCTGGATGGCAGTGCCAAGAATTTCGGCAAGTTGTTGCACCTGAAGTTAGATATGACCACCTCACAAATCAAAAGGAATTTGAAGCCATGGATTGAATGATTCCTTGAAAAACCAAAGCTATTGACAGAAAGTCAGTGGTGTTGATCTCAGAATAATCAGAATACTGATGGATTTGGCTGGGGAACATTACCTGCCATCATTTGTAGAGCCAACAGTGAAGTACAGAGCAGATGGTGATACAGAATGGGGGATGTTTTTAGGCTGTGGTCCTCTTATTGCATTTAGAAAATGCTAAATGTGGAAGGATATGAACACATTTTACAGCACTGTGTACTGCATACAGTAGAGGAACAGTTTGGAGACAATGATACTGTCAGCATGAAAATGCATCCTGTCATAGGTTTGTGGGCAATAACATTTCTGAAATGCACTGGCGTGCCCTGAGTTCCAAGCTGAAACCAGTGAAACACTTTGGATAAGATTCTCATAGAATGTCAACTCTGCTCCAGACATTTGCGTCCAATATAACTGCCTTTTCTGGTTTCAGCAGCTCCTGGGGAAGAATGGGCTGCCATTCTTCCACGAACATTCAGACACCTCCTTGAAATCGTCCCCAGCAGAGTTCATGCCATTCTAAAAGCAAAGGGTGGGCACACCCCATATCAGAAATAAATCGTGTTTGTCAACAGGGACTGTTGAGGTATTTTTGCAAGCAAGAAGTTTGTACGGAATGAAACCTTGTGTTCTTTCTTCCTACAGTAAGTTTTCGGCAGAAAGACACATCATCACATTGCTCTCAGATTCTCTCAAAATGGTTTAAAAATTACTCCACACTAACATGGGGCTCTGAGTCTTGAAATTAGCTCCAACCAGTCTCTGGAAGTTGTGGACAGCAAATCAGTTTTCAGTCTTCCGGAATCCATACTGTAGCATGTCTCACTACCTTTAAGTGGGGAGGAGGAAATACATGTTACTATATAGTCTGTAATCCGGTTACAGATAAGTATATGTTTGTTGTAATGTCAGTGCTATACCAATGGGTGATGAGCATATAGGCAGTAATTGTTATTTAGGTGGCACACCCCAACTGGAAAAATTTCTGGATTTCCTCCCAGGGACTGAATAGGAATAAAAGTTAAAGAACTAAACTCTGATTATCACTAGGCAAGTTTAAACACTGCACAGGCTGTGTACTTGAACTACTATTATATGCTGTACACTACTAACTGCACCATCCGAACATATCACTGACTTAATGGAAGCTCTAACTTGTCACCAGTTTCTCCCAATTTGGTATTTTCAATCTTTCGGAGGGGTCATTCAGTACCACTGGGAGAAACTCTGCAAAGTTCAAAAGGAAAGGGAAACCTATGAGGAAGTATATCTAAGGCAGTCAGTGAGAGGTGATTGGGTGATGCTATTGATAACACATTGCATGTGTAAGGCAGAAAGAGACTTTAAAAAATCGCTTATTGATAGAACTATAGAAAATGATTGGAATCAATTAATGAAACCTAATTAACTTTTATTTTAAACTGGATTAAATGTTGGTTGATTATATGCAACTACAACATGGAGTGTGCACACTATTTCTTGTTGAGGATGAGCTTGTGTGCAGTAATGTCAAATGTGATATTTGATGACTAGTTTGAGGCAACGTTTCAGCTAGTAATTCCGGTGTGCTTCATCTTGGCAGTAGTACTGCGACCTACACCCATTTGAACCTGCTTATTGTATTCAAACCTTGGTCTCCTATAATTTAACCCCCACCCCACTTCCCCACCTTGCTTCATTATCACATTGCCTCTTCCTAGATACTTCAGGATGCGTCCTATCAAACAATTGCTTCTTTTAATCAAGTTATGCCGTAAATTTCATTTTCCACGTGTTTGGTTCAGTACCTCTTCATTAGTTATTCAGTTTAGCCATATAATGTTCTGCATTCTTCTGTAACATCATGTTTCAAAAGCTTCTTGTCTGAACTGTTTATCAACATATAGCTCTTGTACAAAACTACACTACAGAATAATACATTCAGAAAAGACATATTAACCATTAAATTTATATTCAGTGGTAACAGATCCCTCTTCCTCAGAAATACTTTTCTATTTATTACCAGTCTACATTTTGCATACTCTTTACTTTGGGCATCAGTTATTTTGCTGCCCGAATAACAAACCTTCTCTATTTTAGTGTCTTATTTCCTAATCTAATTGATTGAGTTCAACTACATTCCATTACTCTTATTTTTATCGATGTTCATTTTTACCGATGCTATCCATTCCATTCAACTGCTCATTCAAGTCCTTTTGTCATATCTGATGGAATTACAACCTCATTGGCAAACCTCAATAGTTTGTATTTCTTCCCCCTGTAATTTGGTTCCCCTTCCAAGTTTTTTCTTGGCTGCTCGCTCAGTGTACAGATTGAATGACATCAAGGACAGGTTACGATCCTGCATCATTTCCTTCTCCACTACTGCTTTCCATTCATGTCCTTCAACTCTACAGGGTGGTGCAAAAGTTGCTGGATGCTGGGCATTGTTTTAAACGAAATATAGGAAATGTTTCATTACAAATACAAACAATACTTACAATTATTTTTTATGTTCAGACTGTTTCATTAATACATCTTCGGAGTCTCAAACACTTCTATGTACTCCATTATGGCATAGTGTGCTTATCATTGTCCAAATTATGAAATGTGTCGGGTATGTAATTTCTTAATTCAGCAGTGGCGCCAGGCTTATGAGAATAAACAGAGTCCTTGATGACTCCAGTAGCACCACTTTTTATAAAAAAAATGTTTTTAATGTGAAAATCCTTTCTCCTTCTGTTGACATGGACAATTCAGAAAACTCCAGCTGTAAACACATCTCACTGTAAACACTTCTCACAAATTAACCTTTCAAAATTCATTACTTCTATTATTGTTTGGTTTCTCTGTCATTACATTGTATATCAGCTTGATAAGGTGTAATTATCACCTTTTGGTAATAACAACTTAATGACTTAAAACTTCTACTGTACTATATCTTGATATTACTTTTGTTTTTATTTAACAAACTGTCCAGTGACTTTTGCATCACACTGTATATTACTGGAGTGTCTCCCTCCCCCTCTGATATTATTAGAAAGTAAAATGAAGTACTGTAACTGCAGTCATAGTCAGTGAAGGACATAGGATTATAGTTTCTGAAGTATATGTAGATACTGTCAGTATATCTACATAAACAAGTTTGGTTTTTCTTTATCAACTGTCTGTTACAGATGCAAAGAAATGGAAGGAAAAGTTTGAAGAAGCAAAAATGATTGTGGAGACTCAGCTAAACAAAAGCTCTAGTGGTAAGTTTCCAACAAATCTAATTAAATTTTTGGTTTAAAACCTGCTCATTGTTACAGAATATAACATCATCCGATATTTAAGTATCTCAGAGCTAGTGTTTTGTCTGTAATGTAATGTTCTATTTCATTTATGTTGCCCCTTAATATATTCACAATTCTGTTTAGGAAATGAATCCAACGATCAAATAAATACAGAAAATCACCAAAGTGATGAAAATGAAAGTGATGAAAATCAAGAGATTTGTGTTGCAGAAGATGAAAATCTGAATGAGAAACTGGAGCAGTTAAAAGTGGCTGATGAAAAAACAGCAGATACGAAGTTAGAAAAGCCTGAAGTGGCAGAGGGTGAAACTGCAAAGTAAAGTTGCTGTAGCTATAGATTTTCTATGGGTCTTCGTGAAAGATATTTTTATACGTATGATATGTGGACCTAGAATTATGCTTTTAATGTGATATGGAATCAGATTCCTGTGACTGGTTGAGTAATGTGGAAAATATAAACTTGACATTCCTGATGTTCTCATTATTTTTATTCCTTGTCAACTGCAGATATTCTGATTTCATATTTTTTTGCCATGTGTGGAGATGACTGTATATTGACTATGTTATTCATATTATTATATAGCTTGCTGAGATTATATATAATTAAACATACTATTGAGTTATGTTGCTCGTCATTATTGATTCCTAATTGTCTTGTATGCATGCTAAAATAAAACTTTTGTGGTCCAGTAACATGACGGTAGAACAAAACTTTTTTTCTTTAAATTTAAAGATTCCCCCCCCCCCCCCCCCCCTCCTCTCCTTACCTCCCTAAGGACATGTGCTCCTCTCCTTACCTCCCTAATGACATGTGCATGACTCAAGATTATTTGCTCAAACACCAGCAGACATTACACAGAAACCTGTATTCTGTTGAATTCATACTGGAAAACGTCTTGGGTGAAATGGGAAGATTCTGGTAGTATGTAAACACTTTCTGATTAACTCATTGAGTCATTGGTAGGCATACACAAAAAGGAATGAAACTTCCTACCTTTCAGAGTAATCCTTTTTTGAGATAGAATAAAATACAAAGAGCAGGTGTGTCGGATAGAGGAAGAGGGGTGGAAGGCAGGGGGGAGGAGGATTGGGAGGGGGGTGGCAGTTTGCCAGGTAGAATTGTTAGAGGGAGGAGTGGCAGGTACACGAGCAAGGCATGTGATGCATGGATGTTGGAGCTGGTGCAGAGTAGCACACGCTAAATGTGACGTGTGCAATGTGAGGGGGACAGGTGAGAGAGTAAGGAGAAACTGTTGGGTGGAGGGTGTGGGGAGAGTGGATTACTACAGATTGAGGGCAGGACAATTATGGGAGCAAAGGATGTGCTGCAAGTATAATGCCTATCTATGTAGTTAAAGGATGCTGTTGGTGGAGGGAAGTATCTGTATAGCCCTCATTGTGAAACAGCAATTGAAATTGAGTATGTTGTGCCACCAGTTTGTCAGTGACCATTCATCCACTGGATAACTAATTGTTAATTGCACTGATAAAACTATTGTTTGTGGAAGGATTACTCTGAGAGCTATCGATTTATTTAATTTTTACTGTGGGTGTGCATACTTATTGATGTAACACTTCTGCTTAGTAGTGAGTGATCTTTAATACCTTAGGTAATAAAGGTATAAAGTACTGATCAGTAGTTAAAAGAAACTGCTACAGAGTGAAGTAATGTCATCATTGTAAGTTGGTTTTGAGTGCTGATTTAATATGACTGATTAAAAGTACACTATTCTGTAAGTACCAACAATGACCATGTGGTGATAGCAAATTAAGTTTCCAATACAGGCAATCTGTTGAAATAGCAACAACAGAGGTTTCCTGTTTGTAGAATTCCTTGAGAGTTGCACATTGTTCATAAGTTTGCCAAAATTTCAGTTGTAATTAATGAACATGTCAAATGTTGCCACTCAGCATTACTAAGTGCTGATGAAACCATTAAAAATGGCTGAATCCTTGATTCCAAAAATTTAAAAATTTACTTTCCTGTAAAATGGAAAATCTAGAAAAAATTACCACTGTGGGCAGGAAAAATGTAGCTCTGCAAATGAAGAGAGAAACACACAGCTCCAGCAATGCTGGTAGTATCACTGGGCTAATAATGCTACTCCAATAATGTGCGAAGTATTGTTAATAATCAGAAGGCAAAGTATAGTAGTTATGCCGCCAGTGCTGCTTCAATTGGGACCTTACTTTGTGAGTAAAAGCAAAACTTTGAAAAAAAAATAAATAAAAAAGTGGGCTCCAAAACATTTTGAAGCAATGATACTTGGGTTATTTTAAACACTGTTTTAGATATTGCTGTAACGGGCTTCAATTTTTAGATTGTTCATGTTGATGAAACTTCCAACTGGATGACACATTAATTAGGTCATCAAACAGCTAAGTTTAACAGACTTTGCTCTTTGGTAGTTTATACCAGGATCAGAACAACAAAGTGAATGACAGTCATTACTTCTGTAAATGAGTCCACAATCGTGTTCAGTATGTTCTTCATAAACGTCCACTGTAATTCAATGAAAGTGTATAATTCACAATGACTGGTTTTGGCTTTCTACTGTCCTCAGATTATTAGCAGTCCGATATAAGAATCAATGTCAAATAGTCTGTACACACAAGTACATAAAATACACAGTCATTTGTGTATGTCATTACCATAGCTTCAGCGAGTCAGAGAATGAGTGTGGTCACATCTGTTCTGATTCCTCTCCCTCAAATTTCACTTGCAGACAATGCTGACAGGTGGTAACATAAATGATTCATTTTCATGTGGCATGTTTATTTTACATGTTGCAAAAAATGCAGAGAGTAGTGATAAATCTATTACATCCTATTAAGCAAACAATACTACACCTAAACTAAGGATATGTAAATGTGTCAAGAATGGAAATTTAGAATCTGCTGCTGCAGCCATAATGTATGCACTTGGCCAAGATGAAATACTGCAATCTTCTATGCTCAACTGTCAGTCACTTATGGTTGACCTATAGGAATCTCCCACACTGACACCTTAAAATTTTTTGTATATTTGTACTCAGCAATGTCTATTCTGACGTAGCATTAATGGGAAGATATTTATTACATACTCAAGAATGCAGTTTGTACCCAGTCATTAAGCAACTCGGCATTTAAATATTCGGTCGCAATAAAGCATTGCAGAATCCATAGTTACCACACAGAAATCTCAGGTAGAAAGCTTTGGGTGCACAAGGCCACAGATCCTGTCCATTAACACATCAACCAGGTACTGCACTTTTGTCATACACAATAAATACAACTCTCTAATTCCAAAAAGCACTGCCTTGTTACAAAATACCCAGTAGACCTTTTAATACTTCAACACACTACTTTATTAAGGGTATCACTTTCTGAAATGTGATACTTTCCCCAATGCCCTTCACCTTCTGTTGCCCTTCTTACATCTGTAACATCATTGTAAAACAGGACACTGCCAGTCCATTATCCATAGTCTATGATTATTCCTGCTTTAAGTCACATGTATGCACCCACATAACTTGTGAGCTCCATCTGTAATAAACCCATCAAAAGCAGAGCAACATGTAAAACTATGCATGTTTTCACTCCATTTTTGCATAGGAGTCACAACCATTAAAATGGAAGAGTACATGAACTTGCACAAATAAGAATCTGTTTTGGTGATACCCAGTATCAAGTTGTTGAACATGCTTTCATATGACTCAAATTGGAGTATCTGCTTCACTAAAAGGCCAACTGAATCCTCACTTTCCTCCCAATTCTTAGTATTATACTTCTCACTTTGTTGTCTCATCTCTGGAGTGAAGGTCCTCTAGAGGTCTTACCTTGCTAAGGATGAAGGTAAGTTCCAAAATGATAAATTTGTGTACTTTTTTTGTCTATTGGTAGCCTTGAAGCTTCACTCTTTTGAGGATAAGTGCTGGGTAGCCATTCTGTTTCTTATAATTCTGTGTGTTCATTTTTATTTAGTGTGCTATCTAATGATCTATGCGGAATTCATTAGTTAACCCATAACAAATTTGTTTGACACAAATAACAGGTGATCTCCATGATAAAACTAATTTTAGTTTGTTGCTGTGGCTCCACTGTTGGAGTTAGCTGTTAAACTGTAATCTGAAATAGGATATTGTTTCTAACCTTGAGTGCCCATTTTCAGTGCAGATATCAAGTTGAGATTACGATTTGTAATATCTTATATGAATTGAATAGCAACTTCTTATTGAAGAATTATTGCTCAGTTCAATTATAGATTTGTTGAGGGACAAATGAAGCACTAACCTAGAATTTTATTGAGTGTCAGTGTATTTACTTTGATTGCATCGTAATACTGGATTATTATTATTATTTTTCATACTTCCTGAGAGTGCTAAAAGCAATGTGTTAAGGGTATATTAAGTTTGTCAAAATTCTCCATTTCATTTAAAAGTCTGTCAAATGTATGGACATGTAAGCCAAAAACTGTATGTAGGCAGAGCACATTATTATAATGCAGATGATAGTTGATTAAAAAGTGTAAATTTTAATTATACTGTAGGGAAGTCATTATAGAGGCAGATGTTTGTTTCTGTGGAAGTGCTGCTGCTTGTGGGGAAGCTCTTGCCTCAGATTACCTTAAAAAAAAAATTATGTATATGGAATGTTAATTATTTAAGTATCATGTTACTTCCTCTATATAATAGATGGAAACATTCCACGTGGGAAAAATATATCTAAAACAAAGATGTGACTTACCAAAGGAAAGTGCTGGTAGGTCGATAGACACACAAAATTCAAGCTTTCACAACAAACGGCTGCTTCATCAGGAAAGACGAAAGGAAGTGGGTTGGAGAGGGTAAGGAGTCATTCGAATCCCGGGAGCGGAAAGACTTACCTTAGGGGGAAAAAAAGGACAGGTATACGCGCGCGCCAACACACACACACACACACACACACACACACACACACACACACACACACATTTGTAAAGGCTGTGTGTGTGTGTGTGTGTGTGTGTGTGTGTGTGTGTGTGTGCGCGTGTGTGCGCGCGCATACCTGTCCATTTTCCCCCCTAAGGTAAGTCTTTCCCCTCCCGGGATTGGAATGACTCCTTACCCTCTCCCTTAAAACCCACATCCTTTCGTCTTTCCCTCTCCTTCCCTCTTTCCTGACGAAGCAACCGTTGGTTGTGAAAGCTTGAATTGTGTGTGTATGTTAGTGTTTGTTTGTATGTCTATCGACCTGCCAGCACTTTCGTTTGGTAAGTCACATCATCTTTTTTTTATATATTACTTCCTCTGTTGCTCATGACGATGAATACTGCAATGACACCTCCAGAACCTAATTGATTCCATAATGTCCACTTTGTATATTCGGCAGATTTATTACACCGATAGCATTGTGTTCAGAAAGTATGCAGGGAGGGGAAGTTCCAATATCTTCAAATTTTCAGTGAGTTAACAAAACAGTAGTGAATTTTTGTGTGCATAGTACATTGTCAAGTATGGCGATTATGTGCCGGAAGAAGATCCTAGTAACTGAGGATCAGACTTGGAATACTAAGCCACATACAGGTTACAAGTGCATCTGCCAGTAAATTCTAAGCAAAAAATTCGCATTTTTGCATGTAGACCACTTTAAGAAAGTATATAAAAACCATGGAACAGTTACTTATTAGTTTACATCTGTCTCCAGTTATATTGATGTCACTTTTTAACTACATTTTTGACCTAGAGTTGACTGTCGGCTGTTGCTCACCATAGTTGAGACAGCGTAAGCTGATGTCCGACAGCTCGCAGCAGTGTCACTGGCTTTTAATTGCCAAGTGCTAATGGCTTCAAGTGAAACCAGTTGGTGTTTGCAGAGTTTTAATACCACTGTGGTGTTTCCATAGAGATGTTTACAAAATCACATTACATTACTCGTTGAGGTAGCCCCTCTAAGCTGCGGTACCCAGCCCACCGTAACTGTCAGGGATCAACTTACGCCAACTCAGTTATAACATCAGTCTGACTCGTACTTCATGTTAGAGTCCCCATACCTTCACCACACAGAATTCAACACAGGAGAACACCTGAAAATTACAAATGGGTTCATTCTACTTCTATGAAAAATGGAAACCAAACACGTCTTTTAAATCCATTGTATTTAAAAAACACAAACTGCAACAAAAACAACAAACAGCCAATTTGCACATATTAGACAGCAAATACACATGTCCTTAAAAACAAAACCACAACCATTCCATCTTTGTAGGAGTCTGCTACACACAACAGTAATGGAAAGATACAGAGTAGGCAAAAACACATTCAAATCAGGCCATAATTAAAAGGAAAAGTGTAATGTGTTTTATGGCTTTAAAGAAACATGAAAAGGTGAGACAACATCTTCTGTATTGCACCAAAATTACCTACTAGTATTTACCTTTTAGTTTATGCTATGAGTAGCTTATACAACATAATTTTCTGAACACAATTTGTATCAATAAAAGGCAATGATTTAAAAGTATGATAATTTTATAGAACTTTTTAAAATTTAATTACACCACTGAGCAAGTAACATTTCTGAAGAGTGGTACCATGTTTACACAAAATTTTATCACTACTGTCATACATACAAGTCACTCAACCAAACTATTCACACTCTTGTTTTGTTGTGCTGGAATGTTTGCCTTATCTCAGTCTTTCTGCTGATAGCTGATATCCGAACAAATAGGATATTATAGTTCATCGTGTGTGAATGACTGCAAGATATTAAGTCGATGTTGCATTTCCTCTTTCTTTTCTTTACTCAGCTTGCCTTTTGCCAAATTTTGCACTCGCTTCATTTCGTTGGGAATGAACTCGTCCCCTTTCTCCAGGGCTTTTCGCATCATTTTGACGTAGGTTTCTGCTTTTTGTTGATCTACCTTACCTTTTGTCTTATCCCACTCATCTTCTGCTTCTCTCAAAATTGTTTTCTTTGCTTCTTTATCATTTGTTTCTGAAAACTTTGCTGCTAGTTTGTCAAAAGTTTCCAGACATCCAGGTAATCCTATATGGATTCCTGAATATTTGCGGATGAATTTCTTTATATTGTCTGCAGTGAAATCTGTGTCTGTAAAAGTAACTGGCTCTTCCTTCCCCTGCAGAAATAATTTCACAACTGGAAAATCATCTTTGGTGACTTTGAAACGTTCAGCCAGATCAGAGTTTTCTTTTTCACCATAGTCCTTCACACCAACTTCACCAATAAGCAGGTCAGGAATGTCATGGGTAGCATGGGAGACTTTTGCAAATTCTTCATGCTTTTCACCGTAAGGGTATGCAACATCAAATTTTATCACTGATGCTTTAAACCTCGAAATAATCTGGAGAAAAAATGAAAATCTGTCAGTTACATAAAACAATTACAGGTCAATTATATCAAAATAGACAAAATTGAGCCATTGACAATTATGATAACAAAATTTTGCAACTGTCCTAAATAACACGAGCTTTTACCTTTTAGCCAATATGAAACTAAAAGAGAGAAGGAACATAGTGCCCGTTAAGACATACTAAATTATATGCCCTCAAGGGTGCACATGACAAAAAAAATTTAAGCTTCTAAACACCTGAACATACTTCACTAATGACCTAGCTGAATCATTTAGAAATATTTCTTAAAAAGTATCAATTCTTTGAATATAATAAATACACTCTGTGATGTTTTAACATGGACACTGTTATTGATGTACAAGACTTACACTACTTAGCCATTTGTGTCAACAACTGAGTACCTATGACAAAGCAGAAGAGAAAGATGTGGTAACACACTGCAGTTTCTAGTAAGTATTCAAATCATAGCAACATACAGAGTAATTCAGATGTCTTTTTCTGGTTATAATTTTGACAATCTTTTTATTATGAGAAACTATAGTAAGTCTATGAGTCATTCCATGTCAAATCATGCAGGCCATGTCACCCATCATCTCAAATTTTCATGAAACCTTGTACATTTTCTTATACTTCCAAGAACTTGAGCAAAATCCTTTTGCTCTAAGGCAAACTTTTTTACATCTAATTTTAAATGTGGTGATATTTTGATAACTGGGCTCTGCAAGAATGTCAATGCAAGATGTTACTTATCTATATAATGCCCATAACTCAGGTCTTTACGAAGCTTTTACTTTGGAATTTTTTTCACAAGTTAAGAGAAGCATATATTTAAAACATGTAATTATTTAAGCAGTAAAGTTACAAAGAACAATACAAAAAAAATTTAATGTGTTACTTTCCAACTTCCAGAAAAGAACACACACATTGAAAATACCTGTATAACATTTCTCGAACCTGGTGGGAACTTATTATTGGTCTTAAATAATTCCCAAGAGAGCACACAATGTGATAAAATAAAATGATTAATGGGTTTTTACGAATGGACACACATAAATTTGAAATCAATACTTTGTATTGTGATGGGAAAAAAATTAGTTCTAGGTATGATCATCCATACATGATGCCCACTGCTTCAGATTTTCACAAAACTTTTTCTACTTGTTACTTTTTGCATGGCAATAGTGAATGCAAAATTTCTCCACATACTTCATGTAGTTGGAGGGGGAAAAAAAAAATGGAAATTTTTTTTACAAATGCAAATGCTGCAACTTGAGTTTGTCATTTGGATTGCATTACTCCAGACAAAAATAATAACAACAACAATAAATATCTTATTTTCAACACATCACTCTCATATTTTCCTAGATCAGAGAAGGGATGTATCTTTATTGGAAAAAAGATTAGTAACTATTAGCTGGTTGGTTTGGGGTATAAAGTGACCAAACTATAGGTTCATCAGTCCCTTTTTTCTCATGTAAACGAGGCTCAAGTTAAAACAATTCCCAAAAGGAGTAGAGGAAAGGAAAGGAAAAGTGCAGAAAACTAACAGGAAACCAGACAGAAAGAGGAAAATAAACAAGCTACCCAAATGAGGAAAACATACACTAAAGTTAAAAGTAGCGGGAGGTAGTAAAATAATATAGCAGATGGCCATGGCTGGCTGATTACAAGAACAAAAAAGAATTAACCAGCCACTCTGCAACACACTAAAATCTCCACCCTAAAAGAGAAGTCACGATTAACACACACAGAGACAACAAGAACGTCAATACCAACAGCAAAGGGAAGCCATAAGAAAGGTGCAGTCATGGACCCTCACTCATGGCTTTTCAGTTTTTTGCAGCCAAGATTTACATCATGAACTTTCGTCGTCATTATTTTCCACCCCCATCCAGGTCTTTACCTCGATGACCAACTACTTGACGTATTGGAGACTTTCCGCTTTTTGGGACTGATCATCGACACCCACTTAACTTGGGTTCCCCATCTTAGCCTGCTTAAGGAAAAGTGCTGGTGGCATCTTAATATTATTCGATGTCTCAGTCACACTGACTGGGATGCTGATCACCATACACCGCTGCAGCTGTACAAAGCCCTCATACAGTCTTGTGGAGACTCGAATGGCTCAGCATCACCTTCCGTGCTGCAGCTGCTAGACCCTATCCACCATTGTGGAGCTCAGCTTGCAACGGGAGCTTTCCAAATGAGCCCAGTGAACAGCCTCCTCGTGAAAGCTGACATTCCCCCATTGCAGCTCCGGTGGAAACTACTGCTTGCAAATTATACTGCCCACGTTCATAGTTCATCTCACCATCGTAATTACCATCTCCTTTTTCCTAACACAGCGATCCATCTCTCGCAACGGTGGCCCAGAACAGGACATCCCCTTGCAGTCCATGTCCAGTCACTTCTTACTGAACTGTTCTTGACTTATGGTAATATAGAAAATCAAATTAAGCTGTTGTGGTCCAAACAATGATTATTAAATATCTAAAACACTGACAGCTGATACAAGATTTATTTTTATCGAAACCGTTTTTTAATATATGACACCACTGTCCAGAAGAGCACTGAAATCAGATTACGTAAACTTTCAGTAAGGCTGCCTCATGAAAGTACAGAACCAAAAGTTATAAATTTAACTGAAACATTTTCATTACACAGGTTAACTTTATTTAGGATGTCAAATCTTTAACAACCATTCTAGCCACAACAATGTTAATTAAAAATGTACACGTTTAGCAGTGAAGATCCCTGAAACTGTCTATGAAACTTCTTAAGAACAACTCTGTTTTTAATCCACCATGACAAATTACATTGTGTTAACCTAATATTTTCTTAATTAAAGTAATACATTCTTCCTAATGATGTTGATGTTGATCTGGGTGCACCAATAGTACATCAAATGTTTTCCAAAGGCACAAAACAAAGTCTTCCTTCTCAGGATAAAAAAAGGACACTGCTGGTCCAAGTGGGCGGAGAAAACAGTTTGACGTCTCCTTCATCACAGACATTTCTGACAAAGGCAAAGTACAGCTCATGCAAAAGAATTTTGTTGAGGACCAGTGCATGTCAATTGTGGGGCATTTTCAATTAATGAAAAAAAATCAAGGAAGGCTTTCCAGAAGAAGTTACTCTTCCAATCTCCACAGGATCACATGTTGAAAATCTCTTCTTGAGGTTTGTGCATAGGAAATCCTACACCGACTTTCTGTAAGTGGTGAAAACAACATATGTCAATATTAGCTTTGCAGAAATCGTGGAAACCAGATGCAGTTGTTATTTGTGAATCGTCTGCTAATTGAAGACTAGCTCTTCTCCATATACATTTTATAGTTCCTCCTAAACCATCACACACACACACACACACACACACACACACACACATTTACTGTGGATAGTGGCAAATAAAAGAATGCTCAGCATCAATTTTCGTGCTCACACATATTTTTAAAGCTTTTTCTATTCATATATCGAGCAGCACATCCATCACTGATATAATGCACTTTCTTCACTTGTCAGTAATGCTCCACCAGCCACTTGACCATTTCTTTCTGGCCAGCATTTACATATTCTACATCATGTTCCATATCAGTACTTATAAAGCAGTGGTTCACAATTACCTATTTATTTTATTTACCACATTACCACACGCAGGATGGTTCGTAGAGCTGCTGCTTGTTATTATAGTATATTCATCATTTTTGCAGAAATAAGTGACAATCTTCACCATTTCATAAGCAATAACTTCCCCCTTTTCGGTTTAGGAATTGATAAAATACCCATTTTTGTTTACAGTTTCCTTACTTGTCAAACCACGTGCTCACCAACATTGAATTCTGACATTATCTTTTCTGTTGACCAAGAGGGTGGAGCTAAAGTTAAAATCTGAATTTTTTCAGGTATTCTTATGCTAGTCACTTTTTCTTCCATTAACAATATCATGGCATCAAAATGTTTGGCTTTCTCAACAATTTCATCATCAAATTTTTCTCCTCTACAGTCAGAATCTTCACTACTGCCATTTCATGCCCTACACACTTTTCTTTCCAAAACATGCTTCCTTTTTCTAGCTTCTTATGCCATGTGTAGCCTTGGATGGAGTGAAGCTTTAAGGGAGAGCACCCCCAAATCATGTGAGGTTCTATTTGCACCCTCAATACTTTGACTTTTTTTTGTACTGATTCGTGAAATGTCTCTGCACCACTTTCATTTCTACCAGTGACATCAGTTTTCTGTTCACAAAACTTATAACATGTGCACATGTACTAGCCTAGTTTTACATAGATTCTTTTAGCACAATGTTTTAGACAAAGACAAACAAACTGACCTCAAAGATTTTTAACTGTTTGTCTGCATATTTTGAAGAATCAACAAGTTCTTTGATGACTTTCAAAAACTTTCGGGTATCACTATCTGTGATGTCCACATATAGTAGCACTTTCTTGATCTTGTGGAAAACTTATACTGAACCGCAGTAAAATCTCATTGGTCTTCACTCAGCTCTTATATTTTTGGTACAGTTTTTACTACGGTATAGGGTGTCAAATGACATGGCGGTTTTTAGTAATTTTCCAACAGTACATGAATTCAAATTTTCCACTGCAATTAACTGAGCACTAATTCACTTATAACATACTTTATACAAGTGGAATGACATGGCCAGCATCGCAAACAGATATGATCTGTCTCACAGAAAGACAAACAGCAACTGAAGCCAAATAGACTGATGCATGCCACTTATTTTCAACAATGAATTTCAGCAATTGTTGCATTGTTTTCATGCCTATAAAGATTTCAAAGAAGCTACTGCTGTCTAAGAACACTTTTTTACCACTGTGAGCAGGTGACTGGCTGAAGATATAAATTATATATATTATAGTCTTCAGTCACTGAATAAGTCAAATGAAAGGAAATAAATTTTCACACATAAAGTTAACCTTCCTGCCTAGAATGAGTTATACTTAAATTTGCTAATTTGGTACCATTGTATCTGAGGTAACGGAACAGTGAGTGGGTTAACTTACTTAAAATGACACTTTTCCATCAAAGCAAAAGGTATTTTGATTTCAGATGTGTGTATCAAGTAGTAGAAGGCCCGACTTTTTTTTAAATTTTTTTTTATTGGAAAGCTTACAATCCATGGGATTATTTTAGACCAAAATAAGGTTCCCAGTAGGTTGAAGAAATGTGATACAGGCATTTTTCCATATCCTTGCAATTTTTCTGAAATCGAAAACTGACATACATTAACATTTCTTAAAAATGTTCTTTGTAACTTTACTGCATCAACAAAATTAAATGATCGTATGGCATTTATTGGCCTATCTGTTAACTATATGCCTAACATAACTTTGAAAAAATCCCAAATCAAAAGCATCGCCAACACCTGAGCTATGGGCATTTATGTAGATAAGTACCATTTTGCATTGACATTGTTGGAGAGCCCAGTAATCAGACTATCACTACATTTAAAATTCGACACAAAATAAAGATGTAGTCTGGGACTAAAAAGATTTTGCAGAAGATACTATGTTAAAAGTATAAGCAAATGCACAAAGTTTTGCGAAAATCTGAGATAAAGGGTTACAAATACTTTAATTATTGCGTGATTTGACGTGAAATGACCCCTATCACTGTCTCCTTACACGAATTTTTTTCCTGAATGTTTTCAGTTTTGCTGCAAAGTACATTCCATTTTGGAGCGCAATATCTCAATGACTAACTTCTGTAATGTGTCACAGTTGAGGGCAAAAATGGAATTGTGAAGTTCGTTAAAATGTGAAAATATCCTGTTACATTAATAAAAGCTCCATAATCTTTAAATTTTCACTTTTCGTCCACTCTATCCAGTGAAACGTGAGCTCATATTCCAACAGATCGTGAGCTTACAGTCTCTAAGGTTAACAAGTTGCACTTCGTTTTTGCAATTTCTAGCCGTATTTCCGAAGGTACTTCTCTGCACTCCGGAAACATCTAGTATTCCGCAAATCAGCAAATACATACAAAAGCTTTTGTACCACATTAAAGAAACTGCAATTTTATAACTTCCTTTCGTCTTATTCTTTGTAACATTAGCTGTAAATGGCTTTTCTTTTTCACCGCTCTAGTGTGGTCACTAGCCTTTTACAGAAATAACACAAAAGAAATACTTAAGACTTGTTGGATACATGGGTAATAAAAGTGGTGGGTATCCACGAATTTTGTTTCCGTCATCGCAGAACAACAGTGTGTTACACAGTTTCATAGAAGTTGATATAGTAATCTCTGTAGAGTATACTGTCGAACTGTACTACATAACGTTAGTTCAATTTCAAATTGAAAAGCTTAGTTACGTAAAGAAATTAACAGTTTAATCCTCAAGAATTTAACACCGGTAACTTTCGTTATTGATCATGTGCCACATAAAATTACCGTACATCATACTACATAACTAAGTGTACTTACTTTGTCAAATGAATAGGAGTCTAAAGGCACACATCCTTTACAGTTTATAACTTCGGCGGACAAGGAATTGCAGAAAAGAAACACCAGAACCAACGCCAACATCTTCCCTCCTGTCTAAACAACAATACAACTACTTCGCCGCCTCCTTATCAAACCTTTTCGCATACAGACACGTCAGTTGAAACAAACAGGGTAGCCAACACAAATCAACAATATAATAAGAAGTTTCGAAATCACGTAGTTTTCAAGCTCATAACGAAGAGACTCTGAAACAGATTTATTGCCTATGACTGAAATTGTGTCAATGACAATTTCGTTGTTTTTACGTCTGTCCCCATTAGTTACTCGGCGCAGCTAACATATATAATCACCAGAAAACGCAAAACAAAAAAGTTAAAAAAATGCAGACAGCGAGGTAAGTGCTGCAAAGTCAGTCGCCTACAAATTCTTAGTACAACCGAATGTGTTGGTGTATTTCATACAAATGTGTATTTCATTTACTGCTAAAGAGCACATTGTACCTGTAGCAGTAAATATTAATATCTTGTATACTGTTCTTCATTTTGTCATGATTGATACCGCGCTGTTTGAGGTCGAACAATAAAATAAAATTATATAATGTGGGAATCTCTAAAATGCAGTAAACAAAGATGTTCAGATGGCGAATGTCATAATTTCCATGATTTCCATACTAGTTGGGTATAGAACTCAGGCATCTGAGCAGAGGTCAACTGCTGCCCCACAGATTCGTGTCATATACCATGATATAATTGGCCAAAAAATTTGTCATCTTGTATGTGACTAAGGGTTATTTCAAGTCATGAACCTTACGTCATTTATTGTAACAGTTCTGAAACAGATAGCTGTCAGATAAGAACAATATTGCAATGCTTACAAGCTGTCCACTTACTCAAAATAATTCCGTCGTGAACAAAAGTCACGAATTCGCAATCCGAAAAATTGTTTTATTTGTGCATGTGGTAACAAAAATTTTGTGCTCCTGGAATACTTTGATAGTTTATATCATTACTGTACTGAAGGAAAGTGATGAACTTTTGCAGCGCTTTTAATAAGGTCCAGTATCTGTCAACATGAACATGTACCCATGAAAACTCCATATCAGTATTTTACATCTTGTTGGGAGAAACACATCGTTACATTTGTAAAACATGTCTCTGTGACACTGAGTGGCAACAAATGCTGGTACACAAAGCATTATTTGAGATACAAGTATGCAAAAATGTATCCCCCTTTCCCAGGTTTTTCATCATACGTGGCAAGTCTGAAAAAGCAATGCCAGGATTGTTAAAAATCCATCTGTTTTGTTCACTACACTTGTCTTTATGTTATACAGTAAGCTACATGTAATTAAATGTTGTATAATATGGTACCTTTGAGTGTATAGGAGATTATTTGCAGCGAATGACAGAAGTTAACTACACCATTATGTTTAAAGCGGAGTTTTTTATTATTAAAAATGTTGAAAAACTAAGCTGCCATAGTCAGAGAAACTAGACAATAAAAGAAATCTGGATCGGATAAATATTACATTCAGAAGACAAAACTCATGGAATACCTCCTAATATACTGTTGGACCGCCTTTTGCCCAGTGTACTGCAGCTGCTCGATGTTGCATGGACTCAACAAGTTGTTAAAAGTCCCCTGCAGAAATACTGAACCGTGCTGTCTCTATAGCAATCCATAATAGGGAAGGTGGTTCTGGTGCAGGATTTTGTGCATGAACTGATCTCTCGATTATTTACCATAAATGCTTGATAGGATTCATGTTGGGCGATTCCATGCACAAATCATTCGCTCGAATCGTCGAACGTTCTTCAAACTTCCTGTGGACAATGGCGCATTTTCATCCATAAAAATTCCATCGTTGTTCGTAAACATGAAGTCCATGAGTGGCTGCAAATCGTCTCCAAGTAGCTGATCATACCATTTCCTGCCAGTGATCGCTTCAGTTAGAGCAGAGGACCCAGTCCATTCCATGCAAACACAACTCACACCATCATGGAACCACGACCAACTTGCACGGTGCCTTGTTGACAACTTGGGTCCATTCCATGCAAACACAATCCACATGATCATGGAGCCACCACCAGCTTGCACAGTGCCTTGTTGACAATTTTGGTCCATGGCTTCATGGAGTCTGCAGCAAACTCGAACCCTACCACCGGCCATACCCAATGAAATCAGGATTCATCTGACCAGGCCACAATTTTCCAGATGTCTAGGGTCCAATCAATATGGTCACAAGCCCAGGAGAGGCACTGCAGGCGATGTCGTGATGTTAGCAAAGGCAGTCTATTTGGTCGTCTGCTGCCATAGCCCATTAACGTCACGTTTCGCCACACTGTCCTATCGGATATTTTAGTTGTACATCCCACATTGATTTCTGCAGGTATTTCACACAGTGTCGCTTGCCTGTTTGCACAGGTAACTCTACGCAAACGCCTCTACTTTTGGTTGTTGAGTGAATCCGAATTAGACTGTCACATGCACCTAGCTCGAACTACTTTTCCGAAATTCCTGTCATGCAATCATAGTGATGTTGGAAACGTTTTCACATGGATCACCTGGGTACAAATGACAGCTCTGCCAATGCACTGTCCTTCTATGTCTAGTGTACCTGATAGTACCACTATCTGTATAAGTGCATATCTATATCCCATGACTTTTGCCACCTCATTGTACATAGTTGTTGTTGGTTTTCAAAATTTGAGGAAGAACAAGAGATATATTTTGAAAGCTAACATTCATCACTTTCATTATGATTGCGATCCTATCAGACTTGTTCTTTCATATGGCTGCCATAGGAAAGGAGATTAAATCTGCAGCATGTTGAAAAATATGGATTACATTGGTATAAGGGGCAATCATAAAGTTTCCATTCAAGGGCATTGCTGCAGCATATATGTTACATAGTGCGATTCTGATGTGAGTACATAAGCACTGACATGGATGCCCAGCTCATGAATTACTGACGAAAGAGTAAAGAAAATGGTTCTGGAAAATCGCCGAATCACTATCAGAGAGGCTGCTGATGATGTCTGCATGTACTTTGACTCCTACCAAGCAATTTCTTCGGATGTTTTGGGCATTAAACGTGTAACAACAAAGTTTGTCCAGAAATGGTTGAATTTCGACCAAAAACTACATCGCGTAGACATCACTCAGGAATTGCTTAGTGAAGTTGACAATGATCCAGAACTTCTAAGGAAAGCTGTAACAGGTGATTAAACATTGGTATTAGGATATACGTCGAAGTTCCAATCAGCCCAAAGGAAATTGCCTGAAGAGCCGAGACTGAAAAGAATTCGACAAGTTCGATCGCAAGTGAAGGTCCTCCCCATTGTTTCCTCCGTGTGCCGTTTTGCGTGAAGCAATGCGAAAACGGCGACCAGAATTGTGGCAAAAGCACTTGTGGAAATTGCATCACAATAATGCTCTACCTCTCACCTCAGAGCCTGTTCGTGATTTTTTGGTAAAGGGCATAACTGTTGTGTTGGCTTAGGCACCATATTCGCCAACATGGCCTCCTGAGACTTCTTCCTATTCCCGAGTTTGACAAGAACCATGAAAGGGCGTAGTATTGCCACCACTGATGAGATAAAAATAATCTCTGAAGGAACTGAACACCATAACGAAAAGTAAGTTCTAGAAGTGATTCCAATATTGGAAAAAGTGTTGACATAACTGTGTTATATCTGAGGGTGATTACTTTGAAGGGGACAATATTGATATTGGTGAATAAATACAGATTCTTTAAGAAAAACAAAAATTACCTTTGTTTTTTGGTCACATCTTGTATAATTTATTGTTATTACCTTCCCAATTATTGTCAGTACCACTTCTGTGCAAGCTGAGGTTAGAGTCTCATTAAATAATAATGGTGATAAAGGATCTGATATACTGGATTCACGTACAGTTTCGATAATCACCTAGACTTTAAATATGTCATATGTGAGGTACACAAAGAATTAAAGACTTATATTTTGGTCCCAAAAATAAGCACTGCACATGAAAATACGTTATTACTTCAGAAATTTGTTTAGGACCGGTTTTACAGTCTCCAGTTAGCAGCAAATTAATCTCTATTCCAGGAATAGCACAAGAAACGCGTTGTATGAACCCGGAATAACGACTAATGGAGAATAATTCGGGATCACTTAAATAACGTAACCAGCTATTTTTTGCCGATTAGCGAGCTTAACTGGGGAATAAGTTTTCAAGGTGGCAGGAATGGTGACACATGCAGTTGCAGACAGCAATGACAAGATTTTGTCTAAATTATTCATGAGAATTAGGAAGGAGCAAAAAGTGAGACGACACCAATTCCCAATTTATGTCTAGATTTCGCTTATCAATGGAAGCCGTACTTCGTCTTTTCAGTCTTGTGCTCCAGTGAGCATATAACGGACAGGCGCGACTATTTCTCTGTTTTCTAAAATAATATTGTGTATTTGTAGTAGTATGTTTTGATTTCAGTACTTCGTGAATTCCGATGTGTTATTTATACAAATCAGGCACATTAAAATGACGATTCATGCCAAAATAGTCTTATTTATCTGGCATGTGTTACAATTCCAGCAGTAGTGGAAAGGACTGTTTCGTTTTATTTAGCAATGCCTTAAAGATTGAACCAAATCGAAGAACCACACAAGTTATGAGTAATATTTTTATTAACAGTTGTTTCACTTTTAGACAAAAAGATTGATTTTTCATGTAATAAAACGTTCTGATAAAGCTGCAGTGTTCTAATTTCATTCAGCCACATTACTTCAATAGCAGAAAATGTTGTTCCACTCTGTTTTCTATTAGAAATTACCCTTTTTGTAAACGTCACAACTCTGTCAGAACAACTTTCGCCTTTAATTGTAAATATTAGGATTACAGGCCCATTAATACACTAGAGCAACAACATTGTCTCCCACCTATCACTGCCGGCCGCGGTGGTCCAGCGGTTCTAGGCGCTCAGTTCGGAACCACGTGATTACTACGGTCGCAGGTTCGAATCCTGCCTCGAGCATGGATGTGTGTGTTGTCCTTAGGTTAGTTAGGTTTAAGTAGTTCTAAGTTCTAGGGGACTGATGACCACAGCTGTTAAGTCCCATAGTGCTCAGAGCCATTTTTTGAACCTATCACTATTCACTCAAACCTGTGAACTATCTATGCTTTCTCAAGCTAAGTTTAACACAGTAAGATTAACAGGAAAGCCAGCATTTTAACAATGGTGATGCTTACAAACGTTGCTATTGTGTTTCTAAATTATCAGTATTATCCACAAAGCCTATCCATGTTTATCATAAAGTAATACCTAATCTAATTAATGAATCTACATAGTTGTAGCAGGTGAAAGGAGTGCCTGGAATGCTATGTTTTTATCTTTCCTTGAATATCAATTTACTTCCAGTGGCATTCTTTATTTCATATTGTAGCTGGCAGAAATTAAACTGGAATATCTTATATTGTTCATTTGTGTGGCCATATAGTCTGTAGTTGCTTTACAATTCTTGAGCGTACCTTAAAATGGGGTGAATAGAAACAGCAGCATGAACAGAAACAAAACTTCACATACACAATTACTTTGAATACTATAAGGTTGTACAGGACATTGATTTTAACTATTATTGCTTTTGGGTTGGCAACACTTCAGACGAGCAAGGAGATTATGTTTTGATGGGTAAGCAGCATTGTAGGTTGACGTTTATCCTTGTGTCTGTGTTGATAGTTTTTAAGTTGTTTTCCTACCTACTTTGAACGTCTCTGGTAAGTAAACACGTATTCCACATATGGCAGTAAATGGCATTGCAAGTACTAGGTATAACATCTATATAAAATAATAAGGTCTGTGTTTTTGTTTCACTTTCAATGAAATCAGGTCTGTGAATTTTCAAATTTTTTGGGTTATGTTTATAAACTTTGTGGGGTGTATAGAAACATATGAATTTTGGTGTTTCTATTCACCCCACAATACAAAAATCTAAAAATATCTATTAGTATGCCATATTAATGCTATATAATTCTCTAGTTATGTTACATGCACAACTAACACATCTTCCTTGTCTTAGAGCTGCTGTTCAAATATGCCACGGAAATACAAACCCATCATAGGAGATGGTTACAAAAAACACAGACCTAATCGTATAAACAATGTGTTCTCTGACAGAAAATCAAGGGTTAGCCTGCAGAAAGCAGCTGAAAAACATGCGATTCATTTTAGCATACTATACTGGCACCTAAAAACAGGCGCCAACATTAAACCCCAGGGTGGACAAACTGCCTTGTCTTTTGAAGAAGAGAAGCTGTTTGTAGACAGATTAAAAATATGCAGCGAATGGGGCTATCCGAGCGAATTTACAACCTTAAGGCTTCTATTAAAGGATTCTTTGGACAGAAGGGGGAAGGCAGTGAGAAAGTTTACGAATAATCTCCATGGTTGTGATTTTGTGGAATCATTTATGGGGCGACACAAAGATCAATTAGCAGTGCGAATGTGCCAAAACATAAACGCTCCAAAGCTGGTATTACACCAGAAACTGTCAACAGTTACTTCGATGAACTGTCAAAGGAATTGGAGAATGTGCTGCCATCTAATATAATAAATTATGATGAGAGAAACCTTACAGATGATCCAGGAAAACGAAAGGTAGTCACATGGAGGGGAACTAAATACCCCAAAAGGGTTATGAACTCCTCAAAGGAATCAATCTCCGTAATGTTTGCAGCAGCAGATTCACTATACTGCCCCCTTATGTCGTGTATAAGTCTTTGCATTTATATCAAAGCTGGACCAAAGATGGGCCAAAATATGCAAGATGCAATCGGACAAAATCTGGCTGGTTCGATTCGTTCTGCTTCGATGATTGGGTCCTTACAGTTGCTGCCCCATAACTGAAAAGATGGAAGGTAAGAAATTTCTCATTGGAGACAATTTATCTTATATATGAAGATGGTATCTGTTCTTTCGGACATGTCCAAAAGAACTGATACCATCAGTGACCATGCAGCTCATTAGAATGAAATTACAATGAAATGAATACAGGCGTTGATATAAGTCAATGGGGACAGTTGAAAATGTGTGCCCCGACCGGGACTCGAACCCGGGATCTCCTGCTTACATGGCAGACAATCTATTTTTTTGGCATGTCCGAAGGAACAGATACCATCTTCTTCTGTGCGGATGCACAAACTGTGCCCAAACTCTTACGGAAATCAGAAAAAAAATCGACGAGTAATGAGTATAATGGGCAAGGGCACTATGAATATAGTGTGGGACAATAAGTTGGGAATGTGGGACTCACAGGAGGCGTGCCAGAGATAAGTATCTGCAGTCGCACTATCCTCTGTGTCCTCGGTGGCTCAGATGGATAAAGCATCTGCCAAGTAAGCAGGAGATCCCAGGTTCGAGTCCCAGTCGGGGTACACATTTTCTACTGTCCCCGTTGACTTATATCAACGCCTGTATGCAGCTAGGGGTATTCATTTCATTGTAATTTCACAATTTATCTTCGCATCTGTCCGTAGAATCAGTTAAGCTGTTACAGGAAAATGACATAAGATTAATATTCCTACCACCAAATTCAACACTCCTGACGCAACTATTGGATGTGATAATTTTTCAGCCTCTTAAAACTATTTGGCGCCAAATATTAGAAGAATGGAAGAAAGGCCTAGGAAGAAATGAGGCAACAGTTCCTAAGGATAAATTACCTCTGCCATTGAAAAAGTTGTGTGACTCCTTGAAGGAAAAAAATGTTATTGCAGGTTTTAGGAAATGTGGGATTGTGCCTCTAGACCGCAATAAAGTGTTGTCAGTGCTCCCGGGTACTGGTACCGGTACACCAGTAAATGAGAACCACGATACGAACAATCCTGAAGAATCCATTAATGCTATTGACAACAGCTTTAAAGAACTCTTCCAGAGCCTTAGACAAGACCAGACTCTTAAACAAAGAAGAAAAAGGACAAAAGTTAATGTCCAACCTGGCAGAAGTGTTAGTGTTGCTGACTCTGAGACATGGATGGGGAGGATGTAATGCCTACTCTTCACTTTACAGTGATCCAAGCCCTTGTACATCTAAACAAGCCAAGAAAACGAAAACAAAATACCAAGAAAAACAGAAAACGTCTAGATTCATCATCAGAGGATGAAGATGCATGCTCAGTGCAGGACAGTGATGAAGACTTGATTTTGTCCTCTTCAGATTCTTCAGATCAAGATGAAAATACTGGTATCTCCATAAGCCAAGATGGCTATATGGTGGCCAGAGTATGTGGTAAAACATTTTCGATGTTATGTCTGCAACACTTTTGTTGGAACATTTTTAAAAGGAGTTCCTCAAACCAAAAAGTTCACAACGACTGAAAAAGAATCTTTTGTCTCAAGAAACGATGTCGTCCTAAAATTGTCGTCGGCGGTTCTCAGTTCAAGTGCTCGTTTCAAAAACATGCCATGTTTTAGTAGCAGTAGTAGTAGTAGTAGTAGTAGTAGCTTTATTCATCCATAAATCTCTTTGTACAAGCATATAGGACATGTTAAAGTATTTACAAGTTTAGATCAATTTAAAATAAGCTAATTCGTACACACATATATTTACATCTTCTAGTTAGAGACAATCATTAGATTTACTCCTGGTATACAATACTTTTTTTACTAATAAGTTATTAAATAATGTAATGCCACGGTGTTCACTCATATCTTACTATCAGCCACTGCACACACTGTACAGACATTGTTTCATAACACTTCACTCAGTACACACACTAACAAACACACACACACACACACACACACACACACACACATTGTTGATCTCTGGCCCATTTTTTGTTCCGCAACTTCCCATTTGCTATCCTGAAAAACTGAGTCAGGATCCCCTCATAATGAGTGAGATGTTGAGCTCAGAAAGAGGAAGAGGCGTTAGAATTGTGCTATGCATAGCTTGGGGGTAAGTATTTCTAGAAAGGAAAGAAGAAGAAAAAACATAAACTGAAGGTGTTATATGGAATGTTTGATGTTTTATATTGATTTTTATTATTATTATTTATTTGTATAACTTTTTTTATCAAACCCCTACTCTGTTTTATCTAAGTAATCCTTCAATCTATAAAATGTATAGTATAACAGGTACTTTTTAGCTGCCTTTTTAAATAAGTGTATTTCTGCAATTTCTTTAATCTCTTTTGGTAATTTATTTTGGTTTTGAGGATGAACTTTCTGATTTAGCAATTTATTAATAATACAGTATCAGGCTCATGGTAAACAGCTGTGTTCTGTTTGTTCATCTTAAGCTTGAATAGATTGGCCATGTAACACAAACATTTTTGTATATTTTACTTACTTTTACAATTAATAAACAGTAACGTTTTGAAACAAATGTTTATCTGTTTATTTTATAATAGAAAAAATATATTTCATAGCTTTTATCAACCTCTCTTTGCTTTTAAAAGAAACAGTGACAGTTTTATAACACTGTTTCTATTCCCTCCTGTCAAGGGGTGATTAGAAACTCTATGTTTAAATTTTATTTAATTTATTGAAAGAAAATAATTTGATGATAATATCATAAGCTGATAAGAGCAATACAGACTGGAGTTTTGGGTAGTATTTTTTTGTTTAAACTTGACAAACAGTAAGTAAATTTTTCAACCAAAGTTCAAATTTGTTGCTATTCATCCCGTTTTACGGTATTTTCATTCTGTCGTTGCATATACAAAAAATGCATGCTTTTTTCACAAATTTTTTCTAGTTGCAACTCAAGATGAAAATAGCCTCAAGAATCTTATACTAAACGTCTGTGAAGTACCATTTTTCTGAAACTGGTGGCTTATTATATGTGTTTAACGTAGCAAGTTCACTCAGCCACATGTGTAGCAGAAAGTATGGTTCACTCTTATGTCCCATTGGGACAACCTACCATCTTTTAGCGAATGCTTCAGAGCAAAAACGTTGTACACCACCTAGAATTATTCCTATAAAGAATAAATTATTTGCACATATTCAAGCTATGTTCAACACAGTAAAATGAATAGGACAGTCAGTCTTTTTCATAAAGCCATATTTATCATAAAGTAATTGCTATGTTTTTATGTAACTCTTCAGGCTTTCCCGGCGATCTAATGACATCTTGGGTTGTTGGGTGTTCTGCTGGATATCAGCGTCGTACTTCCACGATATTTCGGTCATGTAGCTCGTAACCTTCATCAGGTGCGACCTGAGACTGCTCCTTGAGTGGACCTGGTCCAGTATTTATGCCTATGGCCTTCCCCCTCCACCAATGGCTGCAGGCGCTTCCTCTGTGGTCCGCGCCCATTCCCTGCGACCAGCTGGAGCGTTGCTGCTCCATTTTCCGTCCGCTGCGGTTCTAGGTGTTCCCTCTACGGTCCGCTCCCACCAAACCCGCTCCTGGGGGTTTCATCTACGGGCTGGGGTACCGAGCGTTCCCCGTGCGGTCCGCGCCCGCTCACCACGACCTGTTGGAGCGTTGCCGCAGCCGTTGGTGGAGGGGGAAGGCCATAGGCATAAATACTGGACCAGGTCCACTCGAGGAGCAGTCTCAGGTCGCACCTGATGAAGGTTACGAGCTACGTGACCGAAATATCGTGCAAGTACGACGCTGATATCAGGCAGAACACCCGACAACCCAAGATGCTATGTTTTTGTCTTAAGAACATAGGTACTTATCATTAGGTAACAGGGAATCTTTAGTTATTCCGTATTCATAATCATAAGGGTCGAAGGGGTGGCTAGCAAGCTATGTTTTTAAATTTCTCTTGATTTGTCAAACAAATTGTCTTATGCTATTCTTTTTCTTTCTTTCAGAAATGACTCAGTTGCACCAATGAAGCAGCTACTACTGTCAATCAAATATTTTGCCTCTGGTGATTTTTTATGTCCTTTGGAGGCTTCATTGGTATTGACAGTGGAACAGCCAGCAGAATTATTGAAAGGATGTGTGTGACCCTGACAACATATACAAGAGACAGTGTTGTTAATCATTTCAGTTCTCTGATGTAATTAAATGAGAATAAAATAAACACATGTATATGGAATAATATACTTTTATTCTGAAATCATTTGTTTAATTTGTATTTTCTGATCCCAATTCTGAACCTTCTGCTCTTTTTTTAATCAATACAGTTCTTCTTCACTTCTTTGGTTCTTGTCATGCTAAATTTAAAGCAGCACCATCTACAGCTCTGCTAATTCTTTCATATATGAGACAGATATTTTTATTCTGAAACAAAACTGGCAGTTTAAGCTGACATAACTTTAGAAAAGGAATAACACAGTGTAGGTGTCATTGTTCCAGTTACTTCCACTTTCCTCCCAGATTACATATAGCTGTTAAACATGATTGCAAAAATTTTGTATGAAATAGTTACTGCCCCTCAAACTTGTAGGATGTGATATGATAACAGCTTTTAGTTTGGATATGTGCCATAGGTACATGTATACCCCAGGATTACAAAAATAACTGCAAAAGTGGATGCACAATGTTCAGTTATCCAGCAAGGGTACTTTCTAAGACATGAATACAACAGCAAGGTAGCCAGTAGCACCTCTCAGGATTGTCTGTCAAATGAGACAGACAATCTGAGTGTTGTCATAGTCAGAGACTCTGAAAAACCAACTATTTCACAAAACAGAATGTATTTCACAGTTACTTTTATATGTTCGTATGTGAACTGTGGCATCCTTCTCTTGACAACTTTATCAAATCGTAAATTTTATTGTAAACAACTTGGAACTTGCATTCCACATATGGGACACCACCAATCTGTAGCCTCTGCTCGAGCGACCGCCACGTCGCAGGTTCGAATCCTACCTCAGGCATGGATGTGTGTGATGTCCTTAGGTTAGTTAGGTTTAAGTAGTTCTAAGTTCTAGGGGACTGATGACCTCTAAGTTAAGTCCCATAGTGCTCAGAACCATTTGAACCATTTGTAGCCTCTGCTATCTTATATAAGCATAATATTTACGTGCTGCTTTCTTGTGGACAAAAAATCATATGCCTGTTGTAGCTGCCCTGTCGTTCTGTGTGAGGTAGTTTATGAATGGAAACTGTTGCATATCTTTCTTATACTTCATTCAGAATTCTAGAAAGATCTCTTACTGAACAAACAACAAATACATGATCCTTTAACTAACTTTACGATAGGTCATTGTACTGTTCTACATGGTAAGTACCCTACAAACTTAGTTCAATGTTTTGTACTAATGTTTTCACTGAATGAGACCGCAGAAGTTTTCGTGTTTTCTTCTACACTGTTGGACTCGTCTACAGTATCTGCCAGTCTCAAAATATCCTCAAACAAACAATTTTGGCATCTGGAATGCTTATCGCTCACGTTATTTCTGTAGATGAGGACTGAAGTAAATATGAAATGACATACACGAAAATAGCCAGTGTGCTCTTAAGTTGTTGCCAATTTAACTCGACAGGAACGTTATTGTGGAAATAACTAACCGAGGAATAAGATGGTGAACAATGCGCACTTAAGTTAATTTGTGGTTAGCCTAGTCCTCAGTTAGCTATCCCTGGATTTAATGGAAGATTGCGCAATAGGCTCTTAGAATAGGAAACAAAATACTGAGAACCTGTAGCACATATCAGAAAGTTAATATAGTTACTTCATGTATACATGCTACCTTACATCTCATTATCCAACAGCCTTTGAGATTGTGTGGCTGCAGCCGTTTTTGGTCCACTGTCTCGTTGGCAGAGAGGAACGACATACATTTTTTGTAGTAGACACGGAAATAGAGACAAAGTTTAGTCAAGGATGGAGAAAAACAACAGGAATCATTGGAACATGGGACCTCTGTGGAATACGAAGTGGGAGGTTTTCATCTTGTTAAAAATCATAAGTATAGTATAAAAAGTGAGAATGTAGTTGAAGAATTATATGCATTATATGGAGGATTTTCCTGTGGTTATCACTACACCACATTCTGAGGCCCTGGTGCTAATGAAACTCACTACCAAAAACATGAAAGGACTGTTTAACACACGAAATGTACTATTATTTGTAGGTGAGTAGACAAAAGTATGAAAGCCAGAGAAGCAATGTCAAAAGTTTTGGCACTGAAGTGTATTCATGATCTTCAAACCATGACAGGCCATTTGTGGAAAATAATTGTTCCATAATGCAATGATTTGAGAGGATATTTTCGGAAAAGTCTCACTATAATCACGTTTGTTTTATGCAAGGTGATTTTTCCACCATGTACGAACTCTAGGGAGTGATCGATGAGATGATAGGGGAAAAAAGGTCTAAGGAATGTATGTCCAGAAATGTATGGTTTCCTTGCTAGAGACAATTTATTCAATCATACATTGTTACAGAGACTGTGGCTTAATACACACTGTATCATGGAGCCATAGTCACAGTATGTGCTGAAAATGATTTCCATATGCCTCAATGCATGCATTTCCATTCATATCGGCCAGGCTGCATCTGAACAGTGGCAAAGGCTGCTCCATTGTCTCCGCGCCTGAAATGGGCTCTGCATACATGATACTTTTGAGATGTCCCCATAACGACAAATCACATGGGTTGACAACCGGTGAATGAGCAGGCCATGCACCTGGACCCCCTTGTCTGAGGCATTGACCTGGGAAGACATGATTGATATGCGTCTGGATGTTAACAGCGAAGTGGGGTATAGCACCTTCATGAAGAAGCCACATAACCCGTCGAATCATCAATGGCACTTCTTCCAGCAGTCACCTGGGAGAAACGCTGATAGTTCTGGCCTGTTGGTCGACGTGGAAGGAAGTCTGGTCCCAAAATATGGTCGCCAATTATCTCGGCACATGCAGTCGATCTGCGCAAATGCTAATGATTCGCTGCCACCATACCATGGCCGTTCTGCATACTACTCCACAGATAACTGTTATGAAAGTTGAAGATAGCACGCCATGTAAAAGTGGCCTCATCTGTGGAAAGGACGGATGGCACAATTCCCAGAATCGTGGTGACGTGGCGAAGAAACCAGTGACAAAACTGCTCTCAATGTGGGAAGTCTGTCACTAGTAAGCCCTACACATGCTGCAAGTGATAAGGGTAGTAACAACTGTCACACAGTTATCTGGCTAATCCTGCACTAGCGGGCCAACATGTCTGGTACTGACACAGTGGTCGCCTTCCACAGTGTTACTCACATTTTCCTCCATGTCTGGTGTCTGAACATTGAATGGATGACACAATTCCCAGAATCGTGGTGGCCTGGCGAAGAAACCAGTGACAAAACTGCTCTCAATGTGGGAAGTCTGTCACTGCTAAGCCCTACATACGCTGTAAGTGACAATGGTAGTAACTACTGTCACACGGTTATCTGGCTTATCCTGCACTGACAGGCCAACTGCCTAGTGCTGACACAGTGGTCCCCTTCCACAATATTAATCACATTTTCCTCCATGTATGGTGCCACATTTTGGGTATGTCTTTCATCTACACCTACGTGGATGTACATCTACGTCGATACTCTGCAAATCACATTTAAGTGCCTGGCAGAGGGTTCATCGAACTACAATTCTCTATTATTCCAATCTCGTATAGCACGTGGAAAGAAAGAACACCTATATCTTTCCATATAAGATCTGATTTCCCTTATTTTACCATGGTGATCATTTCTTCCCACATAGGTCGCTGTCAACAAAATATTCTCGCATTCAGAGGAGAAAGTTGATTGGAATATCGTGAGAAGATTCGGCTGCAACGAAAAAGGCCTTAGTTTTAATGATGTACACCCCAAATCCTGTGTCATTTCAGTGATACTCACTCCCCTATTTCTCGATAATACAAAACGTGAAGCTCTTCTTTGAACTTTTTCGCTGTATTCCGTCCATTCTATCTGGTAAGGATTCCACACCGCACAGCAGTATTCTAAAAGAGGACGGACAAGTGTAGTAGTCTTTGGTTTGCCTTTCCCATAGCATTTTCTGTGTGTTCCTTCCAATTTAAACTGATTGTAATGGTAATTCCTACGTATTTAGTTGAATTTATGGCCTTTAGATTTGACTGATTTATCGTGTAAGCGAAGTTTAACTGATTCCTTTTGCATTCATGTGGATGACCTCACGCTTTTCGTTATTTAAGGTCAACTGCCAATTTTCGTATCATTCAGACATCTTTTATATATATCGTTTTTCAATTTGTTTTGACTATCTGATGGCTTTATTAATCGATAAACGACAGCGTCATGTGCTAACAACCTATGACGGCTGCTCAGATTGTCTCCCAAATCGTTTACATAGATAAGGAACAGCAAAGGGCCTATAACACTACCTTGGGGAACGCCAGACATCACTTCTGTTTTATTCGATGACTTGCCATCTATTACTACGAACTGTGACCTCTCTGACAGGAAACCATGATTCCAGTCACATAACTGAGACGATATTCCACAAGCAAGCAATTTCACTACAAGCTGCTTCTGTGGTATAGTTTCAAAAGCCTTCCGGAAATCCAGAGATACGGAATCAATCTGAGCTCCCTTGCCAATAGCGCTCAACACTTCATACAAATAAAGAGCTAGTTGTGTTTCAGGAGAATGATGTTTTCTAAATCCATCTTGACTGTGTTTCAATAGGCCATTTTCTTTGAGGTAATTTATAATGTTCGAACACAATATAAGTTCCAAAGTCCTGCTGCATATCGACGCTAATGATATGGGCCTATAATTTAGTGGATTACTCCTACTATCTTTCTTGAATATTGGTGTGACCTGTGCAACTTTCCAGTGTTTGAGTACGGATCTTTCTTCAAACTAACGGTTGTATATCATTGTTAAGCACAAAGCTATTGCAACAGGATACTCTGAGAGGAATCTAATTGGTATATAGTCTGACCAAGAAGTCTTGCTTTTATTAAGTGATTTAAGTTGCTTCAATATGTTCTGGAGTCCACTGTATCGAAGTTCTTGAAGATATGTCATTATTGATAGCAGTGTGGAGTAAGTATCTTTGATTTATCCATGTGATATCAACGAAGTATCGAAGTAAGTGACACCGGGATAGAAAAACAACTGAAATCTCTCAACACAGGAAAGACCACTGGACCTGACAGGATACCAGTTTGATTTTTTATTTATTTATTTATTTATTTAAAAGTCAAGTTCCTTAGGACCAAATTGAGGAGCAAATCTCCAAGGTCATGGAACATGTCAGTACATGAAATTACAACGTAAAAGTAATAACAGATAAAAATAAAATGTGTATGAACCCAAAAACGTTAAGGATCGGCTTAATTTTTCAAGGACTTCCTCAACAGCATAGAAGGACTGGCCCACATGGAAACTCTTCAGTTTCGATTTTAAAGCATGTGGATTGCTGCTAAGATTTTGAATTCGAGCAGTAGCTTACCGAAAATGGATGCAGCAGTATACTGCACACCTCTCTGCACAATAGTTAACTAAGTCTGATCCAAATGCAGGTTTGATTTCCGCCGAGTATTTCTGACTGAAAGCTGCTTACTCTTGGGAATGAGCTTATATTGATAACAAGAAATGACAGTAAGGAATATATATATTGAGAGGCCAATGCCAAAATACCCAGGCTCATGAACAGGGGTCGACAAGTGGTTCGTGAACTTATTGCCTGAAATGTCTGTCTCTGAGCCAAAAATATCCTTTTAGAGTGGGAAGAGTAGCCCCAAAATATAATACCATACGACATAAGCGAATGAAAATAACCAAAGTAGACTAATTTTCGTGTCTAACGATCACTCACTTCAGATACTGTTCAAATAGTAAAAGTGGCAGCATTAAGTCTCTGAACAAGATACTGAATGTGGGCTTTCCACAACGGTTCACTATCTAACTGAACACCTAGAAATTTGAACTGTTCAGTTTCACTAATCATATGCCCATTCTATGAAATTAAAACGTCAGGTTTTGTTGAATTGTGGTTAGAAACTGTAAAAACTGAGTCTTACTTTGATTTGGCGTTAGTTTATGTTGTACAAGCCATGAACTTAGGTCATGAACTACACTGTTTGAAACCAGGCCAATGTTGCACACAGCATCCTTTAATACCAACGTAGCTAGTGTCATCAGCAAACAGAAATATTTTAGAGTTACCTGTAATAGTAGAGGGCATATCATTTATATAAATAAGGTACAGGAGTGGCCCTAACACTGATTCCTGGGGCATCCCCCACTTGTCTGTACCCCACTCAGACCCCACATCACAACCATTCTCAACATTGTAAATAATGACCTGGTTCTGTCTGTTGCTAAAGTAAGAAGTGAACCAAATGTGAGCTGCTCCCTGTACTCCATAATGGTACAGCTTCTGGAGCTATATTATGTGATCAACACAATAAAACGCCTTAGTTAAATCAAAGAGTATGCCTGGCATTCGAAACCTTTTGTTTAACCCATCTAGTACCTCACAGGGAAAAGAGAATATAGCATTTTCAGTTGTTAAACGTCTTCTAAAGCAGAACTGCACATTTGACAGCAAATTGTGTGATATAAAATGATCAATTATCCTAATATATACAGCTTTTTCAATAACTTTAGCAAGCACAGATGGCATAGAAATAGGTCTAAAACTGTCTAGATTATCCCTTTCCCCCTTTATGTAAAGCGGCTTCACTACTGAGTACTTTAATTGTTCAGGAAACTAACTATTCCTAAATGAAAAATTACAAATATGGCTAAGTACAGGGTTAACATGTGCAGCACAGTACTTTAATATTCTGCTAGCCACTCCACCATATCCATGAGAGTCCTTTGTTTTCAGTGATTTAATTATTGACTCAATCTCCCCCTTGTCTGTATCACAGAGGAGCATTTCAGACATCAATCTCGGAAAGGCATTTGCCAAGAGAGTTATATGCGTCCTTGTAGAAAGTAAAGTTTTATTTAATTCACTAGCAATGCTCAGAAAATGATTGTTAAATACTGTACATATATCTACACAGGATGTTTCCATCTTCTGACTGTAGTGTACTGCATGCCTGTACATTAGTGATGCGTTCCTAATGATTGGAAAAGGAGGTTAGGTCATTCCTGCTTTTAAGAAGGGTTATCAAAGAGAGGCACAAAGCTATTGGGCTATGTCTCTGATGTTGATCTGTTGTAGAATTCTAGAACATGTTTTATGTTGCATATTATAACATTTATGGAGACAGAAAATCTCCTCTGTAAGAATGAACATGGGTCCAGAAAACAGCAATTGAGGAAAACCCAGCTGACTCTATTTTCCCACATGACCCAGAAAGTGGTAGATACAGGCATCCAGGTAGATGCCATGTTCCTAGACCTCTTGCAACCATTTGATACAGATCCACACTGTCACCTAATGAACAAAATACGGAGAATCCGACCAACTGCGTGATCAGATTGAAAATTTTCTAGCAAGCAGAACACAGCATCTCATTCTCAATGGAGAGAAGTCCTCAAAAGTGAAAGTAACTTTGGGCATGCTCCACAATATATATAAATTTCCTAGTAGATAACACTGGAATTTCCATGAGGTGTTTCACGGATGATGCCTCTGTATGCAGAGAAAACACAGTGCTAAAAAACTGTAGAGGATACACACATGGTGCAGGAATTGGCAGTTCTCACTCAACATAAGTAATTGTAATGTAGTGCGCATAAATATGGGGAAGTATCGTTATTTTATGACAAAATGATTGCAGAACGATCAGTGGAAGCAGTCACATCCATAAAATATCTAGCACTATGTGCATGGATCGATTTGAAGTGGAACACCCACATTAAATTAATTGTGGGTAAGGTAGATGCCCCTCCCCCCATGAACCATGGACCTTGCCGTTGGTGGGGAGGCTTGCGTGCCTCAACGATACAGATGGCCGTACCGTAGGTGCAACCACAACGGAGGGGTATCTGTTGAGAGGCCAGACAAACATGTGGTTCCTGAAGAGGGGCAGCAGCCTTTTCAGTAGTTGCAGGGGCAACAGTCTGGATGATTGACTGATCTGGCCTTATAACATTAACCAAAACGGCCTTGCTGTGCTGGTACTGCGAACGGCTGAAAGCAAGGGGAAACTACAGCCGTAATTTTTCCCGAGGACATGCAGCTTTACTGTATGATTAAATGATGATGGCGTCGCTTTACTGTATGATTAAATGATGATGGCGTCCTCTTGGGTAAAATATTCCGGAGGTAAAATAGTCCCCCATTCGGATCTCCGGGCGGGGACTACTCAAGAGGACGTCGTTATCAGGAGAAAGAAAACTGGCGTTCTACGGATCGGAGCGTGGAATGTCAGATCCCTTAATCGGGCAGGTAGGTTAGAAAATTTAAAAAGGGAAATGGATAGGTTAAAGTTAGATATAGTGGGAATTAGTGAAGTTCGGTGGCAGGAGGAACAAGACTTTTGGTCAGGTGACTACAGGGTTATAAATACAAAATCAAATAGGGGTAATGCAGGAGTAGGTTTAATAATGAATAAAAAAATAGGAGTGCGGGTTAGCTACTACAAACAGCATAGTGAACGCATTATTGTGGCCAAGATAGACACAAAGCCCATGCCTACTACAGTAGTACAAGTTTATATGCCAACTAGCTCTGCAGATGACGAAGAAATAGATGAAATGTATGACGAGATAAAAGAAATTATTCAGGTAGTGAAGGGAGACGAAAATTTAATACTCATGGGTGACTGGAATTCGTCAGTAGGAAAAGGGAGAGAAGGAAACATAGTAGGTGAATACGGATTGGGGGGAAGAAATGAAAGAGGAAGCCGCCTTGTAGAATTTTGCACAGAGCATAACTTAATCATAGCTAACACTTGGTTCAAGAACCATAAAAGAAAGTTGTATACCTGGAAGAATCCTGGAGATACTAGTAGGTATCAGATAGATTATATAATGGTAAGACAGAGATTTAGGAACCAGGTTTTAAATTGTAAGACATTTCCAGGGGCAGATGTGGACTCTGACCACAATCTAATGGTTATGACCTGTAGATTAAAACTGAAGAAACTGCAAAAAGGTGGGAATTTAAGGAGATGGGACCTGGATAAACTGAAAGAACCAGAGATTGTACAGAGTTTCAGGGAGAGCATAAGGTAACAATTGACAGGAATGGGGGAAAGAAATACAGTAGAAGAAGAATGGGTAGCTTTGAGGGATGAAGTAGTGAAGGCAGCAGAGGATCAAGTAGGTAAAAAGGCGAGGGCTAATAGAAATCCTTGGGTAACAGAAGAAATATTGAATTTAATTGATGAAAGGAGAAAATATAAAAATGCAGTAAATGAAGCAGGCAAAAAGGAATACAAACGTCTCAAAAATGAAATCGACAGGAAGTGCAAAATGGCTAAGCAGGGATGGCTAGAGGACAAAGGTAAGGATGTAGGGGCTTGTCTCACTAGGGGTAAGATAGATACTGCCTACAGGAAAATTAAAGAGACCTTTGGAGAGAAGAGAACCACTTGTATGAATATCAAGAGCTCAGATGGCAACCCAGTTCTAAGCAAAGAAGGGAAGGCAGAAAGGTGGAAAGAGTATATAGAGGGTTTATACAAGGGCGATGTACTTGAGGACAATATTATGGAAATGGAAGAGGATGTAGATGAAGACGAAATGGGAGATAAGATACTGCGTGAAGAGTTTGACAGAGCACTGAAAGACCTGAGTCGAAACAAGGCCCCGGGTGTAGACAACATTCCATTAGAACTACTGACGGCCTTGGGAGAGCCAGTCATGACAAAACTCTACCATCTGGTGAGCAAGATGTATGAGACAGGTGAAATACCCTCAGACTTCAAGAAGAATATAATAATTCCAATCCCAAAGAAAGCAGGTGTTGACAGATGTGAAAATTACCGAACTATCAGTTTAATAAGTCACAGCTGCAAAATACTAACGCGAATTCTTTACAGACGAATGGAAAAACTGGTAGAAACGGACCTCGGGGAAGATCAGTTTGGATTCCGTAGAAATGTTTGAACACGTGAGACAATACTAACCTTACGACTTATCTTAGAAGAAAGATTAAGAAAAGGCAAACCTACGTTTCTAGCATTTGTAGACTTAGAGAAAGCTTTTGACAATGTTAACTGGAATACTCTCTTTCAAATTCTGAAGGTAGCAGGTATAAAATACAGGGAGCGAAAGGCTATTTACAATTTGTACAGAAATCAGATGGCAGTTATAAGAGTCGAGGGGCATGAAAGGGAAGCAGTGGTTGGGAAAGGAGTGAGACAGGGTTGTAGCCTCTCCCCGATGTTATTCAATCTGTATATTGAGCAAGCAGTAAAGGAAACAAAAGAAAAATTCGGAGTAGGTATTAAAATCCATGGAGAAGAAATAAAAATGCTGAGGTTCGCCGATGACATTGTAATTCTGTCAGAGACAGCAAAGGACTTGGAAGAGCAGTTGAACGGAATGGACAGTGTCTTGAAAGGAGGATATAAGATGAACATCAACAAAAGCAAAACGAGGATAATGGAATGTAGTCAAATTTAATTGGGTGATGCTGAGGGAATTAGATTAGGAAATGAGACACTTAAAGTAGTAAAGGTGTTTTGCTATTTGGGGAGCAAAATAACTGATGATGGTCGAAGTAGAGAGGATATAAAATGTAGACTGGCAATGGCAAGGAAATCGTTTCTGAAGAAGAGAAATTTGTTAACATCGAATATAGATTTAAGTGTCAGGAAGTCGTTTCTGAAAGTATTTGTATGGAGTGTAGCCATGTATGGAAGTGAAACATGGACGATAACTAGTTTGGACAAGAAGAGAATAGAAGCTTTCGAAATGTGGTGCTACAGAAGAATGCTGAAGATAAGGTGGGTAGATCACGTAACTAATGAGGAGGTATTGAATAGGATTGGGGAGAAGAGAAGTTTGTGGCACAGTTTGACTAGAAGAAGGGATCGGTTGCTAGGACATGTTTTGAGGCATCAAGGTCTCACAAATTTAGCATTGGAGGGCAGCATGGAGGGTAAAAATCGTAGAGGGAGACCAAGAGATGAATACACTAAGCAGATTCAGAAGGATGTAGGTTGCAGTAGGTACTGGGAGATGAAGAAGCTTGCACAGGATAGAGTAGCATGGAGAGCTGCATCAAACCAGTCTCAGGACTGAAGACCACAACAACAACAACAAGGTAGATGCCAGACTATCATTATAAGAATCATTAGAAAATATAGTCCATCAATAAAGGAAGTAATTTACTAAACACTAGTTCAACCAATACTTGAATACTGCTCATCAGTCTAGGATTCATACTATATAGGACTGACAGAGAAAATAGAGAACACCAAAAGAAGAGCAGCACATTTCGTTACAGGTTCATTTAGTAAGCATGAAAGTGTCATGGAGAAGCTCAGTAAAATCCAGTGGCAGATGCTGCAAAAGAGACATTCTACATCACAGTATGATATTGTGCTAAAATTTTGAGAGCGTACATTCCTAGAAGGGACAGCCAATATATTTCTTCCTTTGAAAAGACGACATATATAAAATTAGAGAGATTCGAGCCCATACAGATGTTTACACGCAATTGTTCTTCTCACAAACCATATGCAACTGTATCAGGAAAATGCAGAACTGATAATGGTACACAAAATATCCTCCGGCACATAAATAAGGTGGTTTGTACAGTATAGCTGCAGAAATAGTGCTTGAAACTCATCAAATGACGCATAATTTTTGATCTTAGATAAGCTAATTTCCTTCAATGATATTTGAATTAAAAATAACAGGATAATAGCTGTATGAAGGTTAAGATGACAATTGCAGCTTACCCCCCTCGCTTTTTCCTTAAGTTTGCCTTCTTACACTACCATTTATTAAACCTGTCAGATTTTAGAACATTAATTCGTTGGCATTTTATTGCATTAAAACTGAAATGTCTGGTAACTTAACAAATATATATATATATATATATATATATATATATATATATATATATATATATCAGTAGGATGGGAAGAAGGTAGAAAACAAAAATTAAGAGGTGGCAGTATAAAAACAAACAATGATTGACTTTATTTCTTATGATGTGGATAATAACATTAAAAGTAAATTCTACAACATTATTTACTCGTTTAGTGTCAGAAAAGAGGACTTATAATCCACAAAAAATATTATGTATCTAAACAGTGGAAAAGATGTAGAAAATTCTTATTAAATTTGAAAGAACTTTGGTTAAAGACGGAGGAAAAGTAGTATTATACTTCAAAATTAAATATTTGCCTGGATGGGATGAAGTACTCATTAGAGTATTAAAACGTTTTCTAAAATAATATTTGGACTTCCTATCTGAAATGATAAATCAGTCATTCGAAGAAGTATGCTTCCCAGATGACTTAAAGTATGCAGTTGTGAAGTTGTTATTTAAGAAAGGCTCAAAGGAAGATGCTAGAAACTACAAACCAATAAGTCCTCTCCCATTCTTCTCAAAAGTGCAGGGTGTACATAAAGTTTGGGAACAATTTCAATTATTTATTGCACAAGAACCAAACATTGTACATATATCATACATACATCATTTTGAAGAGAAACCCTGAAAGTTTTTTTTTTTCGTGTATACCGCCACAGCATAGTTTGGTAATTTGCCGATAGTCAGCACTAGTCGCAAACCTAATTGAAAGTGTCCCCAGAGTTTATGTATACCCTGTATATGAAGAAATTGTTGCAACCTACATTCAGAATTTTTTAGTGAAATCCAACATCTTCACGTTAAATCAAATTGCCTCCCAAATAGGTAATGCTTTGGAGAGTCGATTATGTGGGAATCAGTTATACAGATCTGCGATTTTTCAGATTGTCAACTGCGAGCAAATATGTTTATAGTCTAATCCATGCATGCAAGCACATGCCAATTCAAAGTTCTAGAGATCTGCATTATCGTTTAAGGATAAAATAAATATTATTTATTGAAAAAGGAGAGAGTGGCTGTTAGTTAGTCAGTAAGTATGGTGGAGGTACTTCTGTGATGAGCAATAATAAGAAGAATACCAAATGAGTTTTGAAGTACACCAGCAAACGTGATGGTGAAGGTAGGAGTAAACTCTAGAAGTGGCGAAGAAACCGAAAAATGAACTTTTGGAAGAGACTTTGAACAGAGGTGTGAAAATTATTAGATTAAGGTTGTTTTCTCTTAAAATGAACACATTTTAAGGTTTAGAAGCATTTATTCACTAAATGGGAATACATTAGTACTTTGTGTGCATGCCTTTATTTCCAACAAGCGATTCAACATGTCTTGGTATTGTTTCAAAGAGTCCTGAGCCTGAATATTTGACATCTTCATGCCATATTTGGTTCAGTTTCTCGATTAGCTGCAACCTTATTGTAATATTGATCTTCCTCAACTTCTGCTTAACAATTGCCCTCAAATTCTTTATTGTGGTTCATAATCATGTATAGAAAACATTTTCAACAGTTGTGTGGCACTAGAAACAAAGATAATTTCATGTTAACATCTCATGGACTAAAACCTTAGTCCCAGACACCACAGTACCTAGCTCGAAAATTAATAATATATGAATAGTGAAAACTTTTCACAGTACGAAACTACATTTATAGAAAAGAAAATTGCATATCATCCTTGCACAAAATGTTATTCAGTCACATAATTTGCAACTGATTTGTTGTAGAGTAGTATAATAAACTTCCATTGATGGCTGCAGATTAAGTTAAACCTAAGATTTCTTTGACACACTATATGACTTCCAATTAGATCACTCTGCTGCACATTAAATCACAGATCTCTGTATACAAGTATATAATGAGGTAATAAAATTGTGATTCTAGATCTTTCAATTCCATTCCGATCAGCTAATTTTTTTAATCGTTCCAGTGCTGCACTTTGGCAGTTGTGCAGGTGTGATAGGTTTCTGCCAATCTGTATATATATCATCCTCCAACAAGTGTTCCACAAACTTTCAGAAACAATCCCAAGAAAACATATGAAGAAATATGGACCAAATGACAGAGTTGAATGACACAGACATTAGTAAAAAAGTATTTTGGCTGATGACAGAACAGTGGAAATGACTGTGCATCAACTTAGCATAACACGAAATTACAAATAAAAGATGATTGATGCTAAGGATATCATAACAGCATTTTTGGAGGATTGCAGCATAGGACTAAGAAAACCTGAAGCAACATCGCTGGTTCAACTTTAAACTTTTAATCTAATTAATGTATGAAAGTGCTATGACACCTTGATGGAACCGGGAAACATACAAATTGGAAAAATTTGACAATTATAATGTTTGTTGGGTTTTCAGTGAGGCATCCCTAACTCATCACCAGAAGCGAATTGTTGGGCGATCAAAATGGCACCCGCTAAACACAGACCTACACTTAATTCTGTGTGCACTATAAACGCTTCTGAAAATTATATGACATTGTTCTTCATGGTTCCTCAGGCCAAAATGTATGTAACGTCTATGGGTGGAGCACTCCTGAAGTTCACAACAAAATTACAATCATTTATGGTAAGAACTACACTGTGGTGTATACATTCATGCATTTAGACCCACTAGCAGTCAAACTGTATGTGTTGGCAAATACTAGTAGGCTTACTCTTCTGGGACTTAGCCGAGGCACTGTGAGCTGAGGATGTTCCAGTGGTGACTGTGGCTGCTGCAGTTGTGGTGGGAGTACAGAATAATCGAACAGCAGGTCCGATAAATCCATTTTCTGCACGGGAGGAAGGACAAGGTGGTCACTTGCTACCCCCGTAAAATCTGGTTACAGGCTTTTTATTCATTATGGAATTCTCACGCATTTCTAGCGATGATTACCAGTAATCTACAGTACTGCAGATTTAACACTGCTGAGCCTGAAGGGAAATGACTTTAACTATCACTATATTAGGTATCTTTGATTTAGGAAATTATGCCGTTTCCTAGAGGTAGCAGCGACTTTGGTGCTGTTCTCACGCCAAGACGAATGCAAAACCTTGCAGAACAGTGCCCAAAAAGTGTCCTCAACCTTTTCTCTGTCATTTATTTGTATAGTCCTTACCAGTTTTCATATTCCCCAGTGTGGGGATACCAACACCAATTCCCAGAGAAGCATAAACATGGCAGCATTATATGTGCCTGTCATCCATCCCCCAACTCCCATTGCTTGCACAGCGGAACCAGAACAGTAGTTTACCGTTTTCTGCGGGCGAATGTGAATTTCTGAGAATACAATCAGTTTTACATGGCAGAACTATTGTACAGATCTCTGAAGAACATGGCTATCCTATTCTATAGGTGCATACATTTATACTTCATCGTGGGAGCTGAATATATCAGTAGAAAAAGAATAATATCGTTTTCCGCAATAGCAGAAAAGAAACAGAGCATGAAAAAGGTCAAATGGCGTCCTCACCAGGAACTGGGATCTTCTCAAATTCTATAGGGTGCATACAGCAACAAAAGAGTAAACTGTCTATAAATCTCCACATAAGCCCTAATTTCTCCCGTCTTACTTTTATAGTCTTTACGCAAAATGTGCGTTTGACAGCCAGAAAAGTGGGCCACTGCCATACACAATCGTCACCATAAGAGACCACTAGAGAACACTGCTCATTATGGCAGTCAGTCCAGATGTAAACTAATACCACAGTACAACAGATATTAGAAAACACATTATTAGAGATGAGACTGCCCCCACACTTGTAAATTAAACTTCATTACAATAAGTGACACTTCAGAAGTCTTATCACACTCTTTCAATGACATGATGAGTTTTTGTTCTTCATCTGAGTTAGAACGCACAGTCAACCAAACAAAGCTTGCGTGTCTGACCAAGACTCGACTAGGTGTAAAGAGATGTAAAATACAGAACTTTTCACCAGTATCAGTTTACAAGGCCAAATGTCAGAACCTGGAAATAAATGACAATACGTTTGGCACTGGACCAGGAACCCCATGAAGCCTACTCTGCCCTGTGAGAAGTAACCACAAAAGGCATGTATTCAAGACCAATGCACAAGTGAGAACTGCCACGAGTAAAGTTGTGGTGATGGACGGAAAGTAGAACCCAGTGCCTTATTGGATTGTTAACTAAGCACAATCAGATATTAGATATTAAATGTTATATGTTCACCAAGAGTATGCTATTAGAACCTGAAACAACGATATAAATGATTTTGCTTGGCAGGGATTTGAACCCAACAACTTTTGCTACTCTCTTATAGATACAAATAGACATGAAATATTTATTTCTTCACGAATAGCGAGAGGTGCACATGTTCAGCTAGAGGCAACGCCCATGTCTCCATTGTTGACCCTGCAGGAAGAGGTGTCAAATACTCCTATTGATGAGTAGTTAGGATTGTGCTGCTCATAGAGACATGGAGGAGTTTGGCATCCTGAGGAAACAGCGAAATGATGGGACATTATTATCTCAAAGGGTTCAAATCCAGAGAAAACTTGGAATTAGAGCTTGGATCCCAGCCTAGTGACAATATTTTCAAAATCTCAAGCTCACTTGAAATAAGAAACGAAGGTCCTATGATCTAACATGACGATAGGTTCGTGAACTAAAATAACATTACTAGTGTAAGAAAGCTCACTAGAGACAGAGTTTCAGCAAGCAGCGACTTCTGACATCCAAAGCTAATCCAGTTCTGTTCTAGTCAGTAGCGAATGGACATGATTAATGTTGAGTTGGAACCACAGCACAGTCCTGTGTTCTTTACCTGCCGTTACTGGAGGTGTGGAATCTATGTTTGTGGTTGTTAAAAACTAGTACTTCCACCAGAAATCGAGCCCACACCTTAGCCTTTACAAACTAGCCTCAGTCCAACCAACTACCGCATTTTACATGTGTTAGCATCACATTTTTGTCATCCTTTTCCTTTCTTTTTGGAGTTGTAAGAGCATCAGTCTGACAACAGGTCAAAGGAAGATTCGTTCATTTTCTAACTACCCAGCCGCGCGGGGTAGCCGTGTGGTCTCGGGCGTCTTGTCACGGTCCGTGAGGCTCCTTCCGTCAGAGGTTTGAGTCCTCCTTCGGGCATGGGTGTGTGTGGTGTCCATAGCGTAAGTTAGTTTAAGTTAGATTAAGTAGTGTGTAGGCTTAGGGACCTATGACCTCAGCAGTTTGGTCCCATAAGAGCCTACCACAAATTTCCAATTTTCTAACCAGCCCTTAGGGACTTATGACCTCAGCAGTTTGGTCCCATAAGAGCTTACCACAAATTTCCAATTTTCTAACCACCCAGTAATAAACATCTTGCAGAAACATGTTTTCTGAGAGGCCTTATGGATAACTGTCACAGTATCACCAATTTAAGCGCCATCAGCCAGTGGTCACTCGACACAGACCAGCATCCGCTCAATTGATTGCAACGCATCGGGCATAGAGCCTATAATCTCCAGTGGACTTTAATGTGGTCAAATTAGCAAGTATAACATTATGTAACGTTGCATATAATACAGTGTTTCAGCATGCTCCGTGGCCACTTTGTATGGCATGTTGCTGTAAGTGTATTTAACTATGGTCTTTCTTTCAAGTTTGTAGTATAACTCGTGCCGTGACAACTTGAATATTTCTTACTTTTAATGTTGTGAGTAGCATTAGAAAACGGAGTCCAAAAGCGACGAAAGTCTGATATTTGTGACATACTGTTCTGTTTATGTTTGATAAGAGGATGAAAGCAAGTGAGGCAATTCGAAACACATGTGCCTTGTGCAGAGTTAGTACCATTGTGAAAGTCAAGTAGTATCGTTTGAAATCCGATCATTTTGAGTTAAATTAAGCACCACATTCAGGAAGACAAACAGCGTTGATGAGGGACATTTCCACGATTTACTACCAGAGTCAGTAACACTGTACCCGATAACTGACAAGTATGAGAACCAATTAGCCTTCGTACGACACTTGACTTCAGTAGTCATATTGAGGTTAAAGGAAGGGAAGGAGTATTACGGTACAATGTGTCATCGAAAAAGAGATTAGATGCGATGCAGAATCTCGAACTGGGAAGGAAGTCATCTGTGTCCTTTCGAGGGATTGATCCTGGTTTTTGACGTAATGGATTTAAGGTTTGCTGGAACTAAGAAGGTGTTTTATGTTGTGATCTGCTTCACAGGCATGTGCCCTTCGCAACTGACATTTGTTGCCAACAAATGTGATGCAGTCAAAGAGTAACAATTGCGACTTTGAAGACAGCACCAAGGAGTTTGGTTGGCGAAAATGCCTACCGCAACTTTTGCAGTCTGCCACCCACATGTGTTTACATTTCTCGCCCCTTATCGATCAGACAATTTTGAACTGAAAGCTACTGACTCGTACTTCGTTAATAATTTGCTGATTTTCAGTAGCAGCTCCGCAGAATTTTGTGTTGCTCTAGATCAACTGGTTACTGAACGTTGTGAGATGTCTTATGATGAAAATATTTCTAAAGTCGTCGTTCTGAGTTCGATACAGCTGTTTGCAGCTCTATCACAGAGGAGGTAAATTGTTACTCTCGCGCCAGTTTGGTACTGAAAGCTGCTGACTCTTACTCCTAAGAGTACGTCGACATTTTCTTGGAGCAAGTGATCAACTGCAACATTCATTGTCCTCTTATTGCCCTTGTGATGGGTGATACAGATTATTCTCAATGTACACAACGAGATCAGTTGTATTTATTGCTTGAAAGTAATTTCCCCTATCTGTAAACATTGTATTTGATAAGTCGATGACATACCAAAGTGGAATCCATTCAGAATCTTGGATTGGTATTCCATGAATATATCAAGAGAAGCTTGCGAGATAATTCTCTGTCTTTCCAGGAAGTAACAAAGCTATCACAGCGTCACCAGACATGTTCCACTATGTTGTCACGACCCAATCAAGGTCGTAGCAGGACGATTATGTTTCTACAGGCAATATCTTTCTTGAGTGTGCTAACTATTTAGGAGTGCATCTTGTGCAGGAACGATGCAGCAGCTTAATTACTTTTCCTACGACGTTAGCCGGCCGGAGTGGCCGAGCGGTTCTAGGCGCTACAGTCTGGAAGAGCGCGACCGCTGCGGTCGCAGGTTCGAATCCTGCCTCGGGCATGGATGTGTGTGATGTCCTTGGGTTAGTTAGGTTTAAGTAGTTCTAAGTTCTAGGGGACTGATGACCTCCGCCGGGACCAAACGCACAGTCCATGACTGCAGCGCTCTGGCCGTAATAACGGCCTTGAAACGCCTGGGCATTGAGTCAAACAGAGCTTGGATGGCGTGTACAGGTACAGCTGCCCATGCAGCTTCAACACAATACCACAGGTCATCAAGAGTAGTGACTGGGGTATTGGGATGAGCCAGTTGCTCGGTCACCATTGACCAGACGTTTTCAGTTGGTGAGACATATGGAGAATGTGCTGGCCAGGGCAGCAGTCGAACATTTTCTGTATCGAGAAAGGCCCATACAAGACCTGCAACATGCGGTCGTGCATTATCCTGCTGACATGTAGGGTTTCGCAGGGATCGAATGAAGGGTAGAGCCACGGGTCGTAACACATCTGAAATGTAACGTCCAAAGTGCCGTCAATGCGAACAAGTGGTGACCTAGACGTGTAACCAATGTCACCCCATACCATCACGCCGGGTGATACGTCAGTATGGCAATGACGAATACACACTTCCAATGTGCGTTCACCGCTATGTCACCAAACAGGGATGCGACCATCATGATGCTGTAAACAGAACCTGGATTCATCCGAAGAAATGACGTTTTGCCATTCGTGCACCCAGGTTCGTCGTTGAGTACACCATCGGAGGCGCTCCTGTCTGTGATGCAGCGTCAAGGGTAACCGCAGCCATGGTCTCCGAGCTGATAATCCATGCTGCTGCATACGTCATCGAACTGTTGGTGCAGATGGTTGTTGTCTTGCAAACGTCCCCATCTGTTGACTCAGGGATCGAGACGTGGCTGCACGATCCGTTACAGCCATGTGGATAAGATGCCTGTCATCTCGACTGCTAGTGATATGAGGCCGTTGGGATCCAGCACGGCTTTCTGTATTACCCTCCTAAACCCACCGATTCCATATTCTGCTAACAGTCATTGGATCTCGACCAACGCGAGCAGCAATGTCGCGATACGATGAACCGCAATCGCGATAGGCTACAATCCGACCTTTATCACAGCCGGAAACGTGATGGTACGCATTTCTCCTCCTTACATGAGGCATCACAACAAAGTTTCACCAGGCAACGCCGGTCAACTGCTATTTGTGTATGAGAAATCGGTCAACTTTTCTCATGTCAGCACGTTGTAGGTGTCACCACCGGTGCCAACCTTGTGTGAATGCTCTGAAAAGCTAGTCATTTGCGTATCACAGCATCTTCTTCCTGTCGGTTAAATTTCGCGTTTGTAGCACGTCATCTTCGTGATGTAGCAATTTTAATGGCCAGTAGTGTATGTTATATAGACAAATGTATTCCCGAAATTTCCTTTGTCTACATTAATTATTTTTTGGTGTTGTGGTTTTATTGTCGTTAGTGTATATATCGATAAGGAACACATGGTCTCTGAAGTCAGCTTGTAATCTTACGGTACATTCTGTTAGTGGTGCCGATGGAGCTGTTGTGTCGGTGTCACTAACTGGGAATATTTATTTACATTCAAAACTGCTCTGTGTGCGGATGGCTGGCTAGGAAACACGCCAATTCTTCCGCAAACTCCACCATCTTGAGACAAAAATGGTCACTACCTTGTAAAAACACCCATTCTGTCGCAGTTATTACCACCTTGTGATAACAGCAGTGGAAATGGAGCTGTTTATTTATCCTGAAATAGCTGACATGCATCTGTTATACAGGTCTGTGAATGGAAATGGACAAGTTGCAATGAAAGAGTATCGACAGCGCTTTCCCAACCGACGGGTTCCACAACACCAAACATTCGGACGTCTGCATCGCGTACTTCATGAAACAGGCACTTGCTGTGCAAGTCTGCATGACAAAGGTCGGAATCAAACAGCGCGAACTCCTGAAATGGAAGAGATTCTGCGAAATGTTGAAGACACTCAGTCTACGAGAGCACGACGTATTGCACACTTACTTGACATTAGACCCAGCCTTGTGTGGAATGTGTTACGTGACCAGCAGCTTCATCTTTTCAATCTTCAGCGCGTGGCAGCACTGGCACCTGTAGATATTCCCCAAATGTGCAGCTCGCACAGTGATTTTTGCGACAGACTGCCCTCCACCTCTTATTACTGGCCAACGTTCTGTACACCCAAGAGGCTGTTTCAATATCCACAATTTGCATGCTTGGGCACATGTGACTCCCCAAGGAACTCGGCCTGAAGCTCATTAATAGCGATTCAGTGTTAATGTGTGGGCCGGTATTCTCACAAGGAACTCCTTGAGTTCAACCATTAGTGTTGTGTTAACAATTATGATAGTGTTGTGTTAACAACAATTATGACAGGAAAAATATTAGCTGCTAAAGACTCACCACGTCCATCAGTAGGGTGACAGAAAACGAGTGTCTGTGGGGGTGCAGAGATCAAACTTCTATGCTATGTAGTATGGCACTTCACAAAACGGACATCGACGACATTCAATAAATTTTCAAAACTAACCATCAACCTGCACCATGAACACTGAAGAAAAATGGCGAGTCACGGTGGTGATGCATGCAGTGATGTGATGCATGCAACTGAATACGAACCAGTCTTTCGTGGAGCTTCTCCTTTAAGGCGTCGGTACAGATCGTTCGATAATATGTTTTATAGGTACGGAGAAAACAAACATCCAGACGTTGAATTTGTCCATTGGTTCCAGGTGATATGAACTGCAATGTCACATACTTTTCTGGAGGGATAGTTTGCTCTAAATGAGTGTGATTTTATACGCAGACCAGGAATCATATAAGAGCAAGTTGTCTTGACCAGGCATTGGCCAAAGGCCGTGTTCATACCTCAGCTGTAGTTCTCTTACTCCCCGGCCGGCCGAAGTGGCCGTGCGGTTAAAGGCGCTGCAGTCTGGAACCGCAAGACCGCTACGGTCGCAGGTTCGAATCCTGCCTCGGGCATGGATGTTTGTGATGTCCTTAGGTTAGTTAGGTTTAACTAGTTCTAAGTTCTAGGGGACTAATGACCTCAGCAGTTGAGTCCCATAGTGCTCAGAGCCATTTGAACCATCTTACTCCCCTTTCCCCCGCTCTTACTTGATCTGCGCTTGCAAGATCACGCACACGAGAAAGAATCGTATGGGGCAGAGCACCTCCACCTTCTCGCAACATGATATATAACTTTGCAGCCAATCTACCATCCAAATTAGCGGTCGGCACAATTGTATACGAATACATTACGGCATTGATGTTAGTTGATCTTGACACAACTCTCTTGGTACCTCTAATTTCCTGGGTTCCTTTCATTTGTATTTCCTCTTCAGATCGACATCACGCCACGCGTTCCACTGACTCATCTTGCAGAAACGCTAGTATTTGATCTGTCACTTTTTTCCCACTATGCGAATTTCTTGGTCTCTTTTCTGACGAAATGTTAACTTTGGCAACCGTTGTTGTAGATATAATGCAAGTTTGCTTTGTTTACCATTGCTATTGCTCTGCTTTGTATCAACACCATTAGCAATCAGAATGACTGGGGACAAGCAAGGAGCCTCCACGAAGATGGTGCATGCAGTATTATTTTCAACGAGCAAAATGAGATTACAGATGTCAGGCGTACCCTGGGTAATATTCAAAGCAATCTTAGCGGCAAATCCTTCTACCACCAGGACCAAAATGGATAGCAGAAACAAACACCCTGTAATAGATGGCCAGACTGATAGGATTAACCTGATGCAACTACAAGGTCATCGGTCCGTCAGACAGCCTTTGATTTTCCGTTAATCTGAGAGACCAACATAAGTCCAAATGGTCGAAGAACAAAGATAGACGGAATGAGCCTCATCACTGAAAGACCAAATAGTACTGTTGTGAGTTGGACTAAGCAGTTCAACTATGCTCCATAGCATCAAGCTGTGCTCACCATTGGACACCTCCATTCCTGGCCCTTGTTTTATTAGCAGCCAATATTGTGTTTGTATGGTATACAATATGTAAGGCATCTGATGTCGTAAACATCATTGAGCTTTTGTGACTTCGCATTCAAAGGGTTCCTTGTAATATTGTATATGTGCTCTTTACGCACATGGAGTACAACTACCGCATTCTCCTGGAACCGTTCTGTCCCAATCTGTAAACTTAACAACACTGAACTTAATGACCTTACATCACTATTCGCTATGGCACATAACCTATAATATGGAGGATTTAACCGCGTCTTACCCAAGAGGTCCAAACTCGTCACTGACACATACGCCCTGGTGTCCAAGAAAAATCTATTCCTTTTGCCATTTACGCGCACACTAAGCAACACTACCTCTCTGACGGATTCGGAGTTCCCATTGGTGTTTAACGATTGATTATTTTGCTTCTACCCAGTTCATCTTCCATGCAATACCAAGTGTGACACTCAAGTAGTTCTGATTTAGAACGTGGTATGCTGTGACCTAGCAGGCTGCACCACGCGCACCTCACTAGCTGCAAATAGTGCTCTCTAGCGTTCCCACGGAATATGTAGATTGGTTCCTCTGGTTTCACAAACTTCACCTTCAAGTTCCTACGTCAGTTTTGCTCCATGTTTATCTCCCCTGCACTCGAACCAGATGAAGAATAGCACTTAGTACTCTCACCTCACTGTGCCTGTGCTTTTAGTTGCCATTAACTGGTGCTGGAGATATGGTCCTGGATCTATGACCGTATCAGCGGTGGTTGATGTTGCAGCACGCACGTCTGACATCAGCTGTAGAGGTCGGAAAACCATTAAGTAGTTCACCACCCTGGTCAGGGTAGCAGTAGAGCGGCTGGTGGATGCCTAGTTGTTGACCAACGCAGTGTCATAAAAACAGCTTTGCTAAACAGCACAGCAAACTGAAACAGTCGCGACGGCGCTTGGAGGTGCCGACACTCAAAGGCATAAGTTGTGCACGATCGGAGAGGAAGTGCTGCAATCAGCAAGTTGCCTGTTGTCACTGGCAGCTGGCGACGTCAGTAGCCTGGTAGTTGCAATGTGCATCAGGAACAAAGGACGACATTTCGAACATTTGCTGCACTGAAATACTTGTGAGAGGCAAGGGGACTTACAGTAATCAAGCACTCCAAGATAGTGAGAGACAAGGGGACTCACCAAAATCAAGCACCCCAAAGGGAACACATTACTACTACGTCCACGTCGTTGCGGGAGGGTAGACGGTGTCTCATGCTAGCATTTTCCCAAATATCAAATACTTTGATTTTCCTAATCGGATGTGTATTTTTGTGAGATATTACCATTTTGCAACAACTGTCAACCCATATTCATGTGTGCCGGTTACAGCGCCATCTATCATGAAACGAAAGAAATGTTTCATACAAAAGTTACATATTTTTTCACGGATAATTCAAATATGCACTAAAAATAGGGGTTCCTATTTAAGATTTCAAAGTCAGCCCTCCTCCCGCCCCTGGCGGTGGTGCAGGAGGGTCGATTGTCATGTTAATGGATGTCCCTCTTCGAGGTGAGCAACGTTTATTACCACTTTTTTTAATCCGATGTGTATTTCGACAAATATTCCGGCAAACAGTTTTAAATGCCTCACGCTGTATAGCGTACTCCATTCTGCTCACGTGCCCAGACGATAAAGCGATAATGAAATATATGTAGTCCCCTTGCATCTCGTAAACGGACAGATATATCGAAACAAGATTTTGGTAAAAAAATAGCACGCAAAGAGGAGAGTACGTTGCCACATGGTTACTGTGTGTAACTTCGTCAAGTAACGCGATAAAATGTAAGAAGCTACAGATTTTTGTTTTCAATAGAAAAATGTAATTTTAAAGTGTCACTGACAGCTTATGGGAAGCAAATTGTTGCAGGTTCCTAGAAATAGGAAGAAGTTTCTGAGACGTGCCTCTGAGATTCGCAATAGGATTCAAAACCACAGTAAAAATTGTGGAGTCAACTACCAAAGTGTTGTATGATTGTATCCAGCCACTCCACACACAAATGCCTCATGAAAATTATTTTCTAAATAGTGTAAATAATTAATTATATAACATACAGAACTTTTCAAATGTAATGAGTGTGATGTTCACAGAAAACACGTTTGTCTAAAATTCCCAGAAAATTCTGGCACCGTTATAAACATTTTCATTCAACTGTACTACAAGCAGTTGCTGATCCATACAGGGATTTTATTATAACTGATGTTGGGGGATATGGAAGGGCCGGCCGATGTGAACGAGCGGTTCAAGGGGCTTCAGTCTGGAACCACGCGACCGCTACGGTCGCAGCTTCGAATCCTGCCTCGGGAATGGATGTGTGTGGTGTCCTTAGGTTAGTTAGGTTTAAGTAGTTCTAAGTTCTAGGGGACTGATGACCTCAGATGTTAAGTCTCATAGTGCTCAGAGCCATTTGAACCATTTGATATGGAAAGGAAAGCGAAACTGGCAGAATTCATTCTTCTAGTGTATTTCGCTTGATGCTAGAAGGGGAGCTTAATATACCACCAGACTTTCCACTAATGAAGATATTAGTTGTATTGCATTTGGTAATCATTGGAGATTAGGATTATCCACTGTTGAGGTAGTTTATCAAATATTACAGTCGTTGTGCTTTAGGTCCAGAGAAAGAATATTTCAACAAACACTTATCCATACAATGACGATTAATTGAATGTGCTAATGGAATAATGACCGCTAAGTGGAGCATATTCTGGAAGCCAATAGAAACTTCACCATGATTTACTCATATTTTGGTATGTAGCCTATGTGTTGTCCACAACACTGTCATTGACCAACATAGAGTATAAATCGAGCATTCTACGCACGGCATTTACAGGCCGTAACGAAATAAGCTTCAAATCTAGCAATCAGTTATGACAGTTACGAAAACTTTTCCCCACATGATAAAACATGATTTTCATGTGTTTGTCAGCTATGCTACTTCAAATTTACTGTCGCTTCTCGTTTTAACAGAATGAAAGAAATAAGTGATTAAGGAAATATTTGTACTTGCAATTTGTAACTCTCCTGCTACCTCATCAGATAACTTGTCCAAAATGAATCAGTTGTTTCACTGGTCCTATAAAGGATGCCAAGTAAAAACAGCTGCTATCAAGGCTTCTGCTGACGCCATTTTCTCAACAGTACGAGAAAAGAAAGACAAGCGCCAGCAACAGCACTGAGTTTGCTACCAGCAGCAAAAGTCGAATGCTGCCGGCATTGCCCGACCGCCGTCGAAGTCACTCGAACGCTCTGGTCATCGCTCTCAGAAACAAACACATTTAATTCGCTCTTATCAGCAGCGCTGTATGCCTCTCCACTCCGCGGTGCTCCGCTCACAGCACCACTATAACCACGTGCACTGACCGGCGCTTGTCTGTTTCGCCAGGGCTGGTCTGGTCGCCGGACTGCGTTGCTCTTCTCGTTCCGTGCCACTTCACTATGACTGCAGCCTAAACCTGAGAGGGCGGATCGTGAATCGTGCCTGGAGAGCTCAGATGGTACATAATTTACTTCCTGAAAGGCAAAATTTGCAAGCTAGAGTCACTGTGCTGCCAAGAAGCTCCAGGTTGGTTGGTTGATGGATTTAAGGGAAGGGACCAAACAGCGACGTCATCGGTCCCATCGTATTAGGATAGAATGAGGAAGGAAATCGGCCACGCCCTTTCAAAGGAACAATCCCAGCATTTGCCTGAAGCCATTTAGGGAAATCGTGGGAAACCTAAATTAGGATGGCAGTGTGCTAGCCACTGCGCCACCTCGCTCGGTAAGTTTCAGGTAAATAACAGCTTGTTCAGAGGAGTAAAAACAGTTATTCTTGCCACACTCCATCCATGAATGGAACAGATATAGCTCTCAACTCTTCTCCTTTCCCTAAAAAAGGGTTTGACACACATGCTGTTTTGGGTAGTAATGTCCGGATTGGTATTTAAGGGTATGATACTCTTAAGTTAGTAAAAATCACAATAATTTTAAATTTCGGTTCTATTTGTTAAGGTACCGTCACATTTGTGCCAGGATTAAATAGTTTCAAAATTATTTCTATCCATTTTTCCTTCAGAATTCATATAGGTGCTAACTTGCCACTCTCTCTTTTATCAGGCGTTTCGTTGAAGAAGAACACACTTGCGATGATACAGAATTGTTTCTGTGAGATTACAGCAGGAGGGATGTTTTATCTGTTTCTGGATGGCATAGACTCTTTATCGACTCACCATGCGATTTATACATATCAGACGATAACAACAAACGGTCGGTCTGTACCGTTGGAACTTCCGAGACCTGTTCACACGGAGTTTTAGTTTAGTCAGATTTCTAACAGTTGTACTGGATGCAATTACAGCTTGTTGAAAAAGTTCTAAATTTCACATGATGTTTTTATTGTTTGGCTAAATCAGCTGCACTGGTTACACATCTTGGCTAGCGAACTCGCCTGATCGGAACCCGATGGAACACATCTGGAACGTATCAGGCGCCAGCTCGGCTCCCATAACGCACTAGGCCACAATTTCGGTAGTTGCGTGGCTTTCGCACAGACACCTGGTGCCACATACTCCGGAAACCTAGCAAGGACTTGTCGAATCGATGCCATGCAGAGTAAAGAAAAATTGTGTAGTTCTATAGGAATAAATGAGTAGAAATGTGTTATGTATGCAAAATGTTGTCAGAATCACTACTAGTAATTTTTAATAGAATACGAGTTAGGTACCAGCTGCGGGAAAGGAAGATTAAGAGTTTAATGTCCATCAACATAGAGGGCATTGGTGACAGAACACAAGCTCGGATTAGGAAGGATAGGGGAGAAAATATGTCGTGTACGTTTCAAATAGCCCGCCCGGCATTCTCCCTAATCTATTTAGGGAAGCTACAGAAAATAAATGTGAATGTTTGTATTGCAGTCTGGATATGTCCTTTGTTGCTCAGCTACAGACAGTGATGCACATTTGCTTATATGCTCACAGGCTGGTTCCAAAAGCTAAAAAATACTTTCGGAATATTTCCTGTATCGCTGACTGGTGTTGTCCTATCCAGCTGTACTACAGACTGGGGCGTTACCGGGTCTGAGGTATCGCTGTCTGAAGTTAATTTTAATTTTAATAATCAACAGCTTCAGTTGCACCGTTTACCTAGAATTTACCTAGGTTTCAGTCGGGATAACCCAACCTTCTTCAGAATAACAGTAACTGCCGTTTGTCCATAGTGGACATCGTCAAGCTAAAAGTACAAATCCATAAATTATCGTCAGACTGTAAAAACTTATCTGAAACTGCCTCGGTCCCACTTCGCGACCGCGATGCGGCAGCCACGAGTGCTGTACTGGAACTCTGAAGTGTTCTCTGGTTCAAAAGTGGGATGGATACTATCCTTACTGATGTGATTTTCTTAGTCAGAAATATTAGCCACACTGTCAGATGAACTTGCTAATGCTCCCAACTTCGTCGTAATAGCCATGCCATGATAGCCACACCAAACAGTTGATAAAACATTCCTGCTAACGATAATGCTTTCAAAATTTGAACATAATACATGACTTCCGTTGTGTAACTTCACACATTTCAACACTCAGCAAGCAAAGTCCAGCACTGATATGAAAAAATCTATTATACATGTATCTCACATTTAGACACGTGAAATTAAAATTTTACTATCGATATTTGCACGTATTGTGAATTTTTAAACACTCGTGTCACATAGATCTAAGGGACACTAGCGTAAAAAATTTAATTACAATAAGGAAGAAAAAACCTATGTCTTTCGTTTGAACCTTAAGCCAAGTAGAATATACAAAAACAGGTTATTAAGTTTCGATTGCTGGCCTTTACATATAAAAACCACTTGGAAGAACGAACTCCCCGGGTCATATTGACCTGAAAATAACAGCAGTGGTAATATATTGCACGAGGGAAGGTATTCCACGTACTTCACGGGGATTTGCAGAGTATGGATAGAGTTGTAGATGTAGGCGTGCTTGGATTTCGTCAATATTATGTGTGCGATTTCTCATCAAGTGAGTCTTCAACTGGTTCCCTCCTCACATGCGGAGATATCTGACGAGTATCTAAAAAGGTTCAAATGGCTCTAAGCACTATGAAACTTAACATCTGAGGTCATCAGTCCCCTACACTTAGAACTACTTAAACCTACCTAACCTAAGGACATCACACACGTCCATGCCTGAGGCAGGATTCGAACCTGCGACCGTAGCAGCAACGCGGATCCGGACTGCAGCGCCTAGAACCGCTCGGCTACAGCGGCCGGCTAACGAGTATCTACTAACTCTTCATCCAGTGGAGTCATCTAGTAACGTGCAGGAATATGCATCTTGTAATCCGACATTTGTTCTACAGCGACAGAGTAAAATAAAATTTGTTCAATTGTAGAAATTGGGCAATTAATTTTATGTTGTATTTATTACAGAAAGATAGCTTATGAATACCTTGTTTTGATGTGCAATCGATGAAACTATGAAATTGTGTGAATACTGAAATATTTCACAAAGGTGGGCCAAGTTGTAAGACCTACAATTGCGCCCAAAATGTTGCCGGGTTATGTGTTTGGAGTGATGTGAAGGTGCATTGTGCTTAGAGTAATAGCCGACACAGGCTAACGTACGGATCTAGAGCAAGAATTGGCCTTCGGTTTCTTAAATTAATGTAGTGAACAAGTAAAATTCTCACTCCACCTGACTGTGTCCTGGTTTGACACGTATAACATAACAATGCTAGTGGACCTGGAAATGCTTCGCAACTGATAAATATGTATCCATCTCTCGGTCCCTTACCTCCTCCCCCTCTCTCTGTCCATCCCCCCTCCCCCACTATTTTCGCCGGCTCCCTTTCTCCGAACATCGCCTCCTTACCTCTCTCTACGCCCGTTTTCTCCCATACCTTTTGTGCATCTCCTCTTCCTCCCTCGCTCTGACCTTGATCCTTGTTTATTGACCTTGAGCCTTGTTTATTGACCTTGAGCCTTGTTTATTGTTACAGCAAGTTCAGATATCGTAGTAGTAAACTAATCATAAGCTGATAAGCCATAAATAAACTTATCTGTTTTCTGCAAAAACATATAGCGAGCAAGAAAACGAAACAGCACATTGTTGTGAATACAATTTTTGTTTAAATACATATAATAAGAAAGAATATAAATGGGAGAAACAATGTTTCTAATGGTTTAAATGCCCTACTATTGTAGTTAAAACCGATTACAACTAAGAAAACAAAACCGCACGTTTTCACAGCTGAGCTCAGCACTGTATTTTTTTCCTCTTACTTTGTTTTGACATAAAATCTGCAGATTTTTGTTTGAAAATATATAGGCCATGGTAGTCTGAATGTTTATTAAATTATCACGTAAAAATTTGAAATCAATGGCTCGAGACCTTTTCGAGATCTTCTGGCAACAAAATTTCCTCTTTATACATTATTTACATGTTTGTCTTTTATATACTGTATATTGAAAACATATAGTCAATGTCCGTTCCAATGTTCATACGAGTTGTTGTTGTTGTTGTGGTCTTCAGTCCTGAGACTGGTTTGATGCAGCTCTCCATGCTACTCTATCCTGTGCAAGCTTTTCACTTCATAAGAGTATCATGTAAAAATTGGATGTTAGTCAATCAAGAACTTTTCTAGAGTTTTGGTAAAAACGCTTCTTCTTTAGACGTTATCTATTATAATCTTTGCCCATCTGAATATTCGTTAAGTGTCTCGTAAAAATTTTAATTAAATCGCTGAAATATTTTTCGAGATCTCAGATAACTATTTTTCCCTCTTGTATATTAAATGTATATTTGTCTATTACATACATCAAAAAATAATGGCATGTCTCCATCTGAATGTTCAATGTTGTTGTTGTTGTCTTCAGTCCTGAGACTGGTTGATGCAGCTCTCCATGCTACTCTATCCTGTGCAAGCTTCTTCATCTCCCAGTACTTACTGCAACCTACATCCTTCTGAATCTGCTTAGTGTATTCATCTCTTGGTCTCCCTCTACGATTTTTACACTCCACCCTGCCCTCCAATGCTAAATTTGTGATCCCTTGATTCCTCAGAACATGTCCTACCAACCGATCCCTTCTTCTAGTCAAGTTGTGCCACAAACTCCTCTTCTCCCCAATTCTATTCAGTACCTCCACATTAGTTATGTGCTCTACCCATCTAATCTTCAGCATTCTTCTGTAGCACCACATTTCGAAAGCTTCTATTCTCTTCTTGTCCAAACTATTTATCGTCCATGTTTCACTTCCATACATGGCTACACTCCATACAAATACTTTCAGAAACGACTTCCTGACACTTAAATCTATACTCGATGTTAAAAAATTTCTCTTCTTCAGAAACGCTTTCCTTGCCATTGCCAGTCTACATTTTATATCCTCTCTACTTCGACCATCATCAGTTATTTTACTCCCCAAATAGCAAAACTCCTTTACTACTTTAAGTGTCTCATTTCCTAATCTAATTCCCTCAGCATCACCCGAATTAATTCGACTACACTCCATTATCCTCGTTTTGCTTCTGTTGATGTTCATCTTATATCCTCCTTTCAAGACACTGCCCATTCCGTTCAACTGCCCTTCCAAGTCATTTGCTGTCTCTGACAGAATTACAATGTCATCGGCGAACCTCAAAGTTTTTATTTCTTCTCCATGGATTTTAATACCTACTCCGAATTTTTCTTTTGTTTCCTTTACTGCTTGCTCAATATAAAGATTGATTAACATCGGGGACAGGCTACAACCCTGTCTCACTCCCTTCCCAACCGCTGCTTCCCTTTCATGCTCCTCGACCATTATAACTGCCATCTGGTTTCTGTACAAATTGTAAATAGCCTTTCGCTCCCTGTATTTTACCCCTGCCACCTTTAGAATTTGAAAGAGAGTATTCCAGTTAACATTGTCAAAAGCTTTCTCTAAGTCTACAAATGCTAGAAATGTAGGTTTGCCTTTCCTTAATCTATTTTCTAAGATAAGTCGTAGGGTCAGTATTGCCTCACGTGTTCAAACATTTCTGCGGAATACAAACTAATCATCCCCGAGGTCGGCTTCTAACAGTTTTTCCATTCGTCTGTAAAGAATTCGCGTTAGTATTTTGCAGCTGTGACTTATTAAACTGATAGTTCGGTAATTTTCACATCTGTCAACACCTGCTTTCTTTGGGATTGGAATTATTATATTCTTCTTGAAGTCTGAGGAGGGTATTTCACCTGTCTCATACATCTTGCTCACCAGATGGTAGAGTTTTGTCAGGACTGTCTCTCCCAAGGCCGTCAGTAGTTCCAATGGAATGTTGTCTACTCCCGGGGCCTTGTTTCGACTCAGGTCTTTCAGTGTTGTGTCAAACTCTTCACGCAGTATCTTATCTCCCATTTCATCTTCATCTACATCCTCGTCCATTTACATAATATTGTCCTCAAGTACATCGCCCTCGTATAGACCCTCTATATACTCCTTCCACCTTCATATTCATACAAGTGGTTCTCTTTTCTCCAAAGGTCTCTTTAATTTTCCTGTAGGCGGTGTCTATCTTACCCCTAGTGAGATAAGCCTCTACATCCTGCCTTTTTATATTTTCTCCTTTCATCTATTAAATTCAATATTTCTTCTGTTACCCAAGGATTTCTACTAGCCCTCGTCTTTTTACCTACTTGATCCTCTGCTGCCTTCACTACTTCCTCCCTCAGAGCTACCCATTCTTCTTCAACTGTATTTCTTTCCCCCATTCCTGTCAATTGTTCCCCTACACTCTCCCTGAAACTCTGTACAACCTCTGGTTTAGTCAGTTTATCCGGGTCCAATCTCCTTAAATTCCCACCTTTTTGCAGTTTCTTTAGTTTTAATCTACAGTTCATAACCAATAGATTGTGATCAGAGTCCACATCTGCCCCTGGAAATGTCTTACAATTTAATACCTGGTTCCTAAATCTCTCTCTTACCATTATATAATCTATCTGAAACCTTTTAGTATCTCCTGGAGTCTTCCATGTATACAACCTCCTTTTATGATTCTTGAACCAAGTGTTAGCTATGATGATATGCAGAATTCTACCAGACGGCTTGCTCTTTCATTTCTCTCCCCCAATCCATATTCACCCTCTATGTTTCCTTCTCTCCCTTTTCCTACTCTCGAATTCCAGTCACCCATGACTATTAAATTTTCGTCTCCCTTCACTACCTGAATAATTTCTTTTATCTCATCATACATTTCATCAATTTCTTCATCATATACAGAGCATATAAACTTGTACTACTTTGGTAGGCGTGGGCTTCGTGTCTATCTTGGCCACAATAATGCGTTCACTATGCTGATTGTAATAGCTTACCCGCACTCCTATTTTTTTATTCATTATTAAACCTACTCCTGCATTACCCCTATTTGATTTTGTATTTATAACCCTGTATTCACCTGACCAAAAGTCTTGTTCCTCCTGCCACCGAACTTCTCTAATTCCCACTATATCTAACTTTAACCTATCCATTTCCCTTTTTAAATTGTCTAACCTACCTGCCCGATTAAGGGATCTGACATTCCACGCTCCGATCCGTAGAACGCCAGTTTTCTTTCTCCTGATAACGACGTCCTTTTGTGTAGTTCCCACCCGGTGATCCGAATGGGGGACTATTTTACCTCCGGAATATTTTACCCAAGAGGACGCCATCATCATTTAACCATACAGTGAAGCTGCATGCCCTCGGGAAAAATTACGGCTGTAGTTTCCCCTTGCTTTCAGCCGTTCGCAGTACCACAACAGCAAGGCCGTTTTGGTTAGTGTTACAAGGCCAGATCAGTCAATCATCCAGACCTTTGCCCCTGCAACTACCGAAAAGACTGCTGCCCCTCTTCAGGAACCACACGTTTGTCTGGCCTCTCAACAGATACCCCTCCATTGTGGTTGCACCTACGGTACGGCCATCCGTATCGTTGAGGCACGCAAGCCTCCCCACCAACGGCAAAGTCCCTGGTTCATGGTTCATGGTTCATGTTCAATAGAATATGATATATAAATCTGAAGTAAATTGGTCAAGAACAGTTCAAGATTTATCATTACAGCTTTTTCCATTTGCATATTATGTATTTTACATATTATGTATAATAAAAATATACAGCCCATATCAATCCGAATGTTAATTAGGGTATCATATAAAAATTTGAAGTGAATTAGTCACGTCACGTACTTTTCGATATTTTTGGTAACAACGTCAAACAACGACTTGTCTCTATATAGTGGTGTAGATTACATGTGCAGTCGGACATTCCAGACAATATGTCTCCTTTCTATGAGATTTCTCCCAGAATCCTCTATTTAACATACAGAGTAGGAACGTTAATGGAACGAGCATAGCGTACTGCGCAGTCGCCAACATCAAACCGAAACAGTCACTTGACTTTGGTATGAAGCTGTTGCTTAATTTTGAGCTAAGTCCGAAACTTAAATAATACAAGTCTTTATCCTGTTTAACACATTTGTTTATTAATAACAGTAATAGTGGTATATTATTGCTGCTACGTATGCAAATCGAAATTGTTCAGAAGAGGAAAACTTTCTTTTCATACATAAGTGCCACAAAGGTTTTATCACACAGACATAAAAAAAAGTTTCGCATCACCCCGGTTCGCAGAACTCCTGAGATATACATTGACTGTGGATATTGTATCACAGACACAGTCCCTTTGACGGTTCGGATATGTCAATAAACCCGCCCAAAAAATGTAAACAACCATGCTTGCGCAGCGGGGTCCGACAGCCAGTCAGTTCCAGTCATTTCACCAGGAAGGAGGTACACTGCTCGTGTTGTCTGTAGTTCAGCCATGCCTAGACGGTCTATACCGCGGTTCGATCGCGTCCGCATTGTTACTTTGTGCCAGGGAGGGCTCTCAACAAGAGAAGTGTCCAGGCATCTCGGAGTGAGCCAAAGCGATGATTCTGCAAAGCGATGTTGTTCGGACATGGAGGAGATCCAGAGAGACAGGAACTGTCGATGACATGGCTCGCTCAGGCCGCCCAAGGGCTACTACTGCAGTGGATGACCGCTACCTACGGATTATGGCTCGGAGGAACCCTGATAGCAACGCCACCATGCTTTTCGTGTAGCCACAGGACGTCGTGTTACGACTCAAACTGTGCGCAATAGGCTGCATGATGCGCAACTTCACTCCCGACGTCCATGACGAGGTCCACCTTTGCAACCACGACACCATGCAGCGCCGTACAGATGGGCCCAACAACATGCTGAATGGACCGCTCAGGATTGGCATCATGTTCTCTTCACCGATGAGTGTCGCATATCCCTTGAACCAGACAATCGTCAGAGACCTGTTTGGAGGCAGCAAGGTCAGGCTGAACGCCTTAGATACACTGTCCAGTGAGTGCAGCAAGGTGGAGGTTCCCTGTTGCTTTGGGGTGGCATTATGTGGGGCCGATGTACGTCGCTGGTGGTCATGGAAGGCGCTATAATGGCCGTACGATACGGGAATGCCAAGCTGCGACCGATAGTGCAACCATATCGGCAGCATATTGGTGAGGCATTCGTATTCAGGGATGACTATTCGCGCCTCCACCGTGCACATCTTGTAAATGACTTCCTTGAGGATAACGGCACCGCTCGACTAGAGTAGCCAGCATTATCTTCAGACATGAACCCTATCGAAGATGCCTGGGATGGATTGAAAAGGGCTGTTCATGGATGACGCGACCCACCAACCACTCTGAGGGCTCTACGCCGAATCGCCGTTGTGGAGTGGGACAATCTGGACCAATAGTGCCTTAATGAACTTGTGGATAATATGCCACGACGAATGCAGGCATACATCAATGCAAGAGAACGTGCTACTGGGTATTAGAGGTACTGGTGTGCACAGCTATTTGGACCACCACCTCCGAAGGTCTCGCTATATAGTGGTACAACATGTAATGTGTGGTTTTGATGAGCAATAAAAAGGACGGAAATGATGTTTATGTGGATCTCTATTCCAATTTTCTGTACAGGTTCTAGAACTCTCGGAACCGAGGTGATGCAAAACTTTTTTTTTATGTGTGAAGTAATCGTCTTGATAAGAGTACTTTACGTGTCCATTAATATCGAGGGCACAAAATCATAGTGACAGTTTACGTGACTATATGGTCACGTATTTGTGAAGCAAGTGTTGGATAAATTCGACAGTGTGGGACGTGCTGCCAGATGATTCATCGATGGTATACGCGTTTCGAATAATGTGCACCTGAAAAAAATTTATTCGTTATACTCTGTCATTTGCTTCGTATTATTTCGTTTTCAAAACCGCTGTGCTTATTTTACAATAATCGTCAAGTCTCTAAGACGGGGTGGATGATTATATCCGATTAATATTAGGTTGATGCATAAGTTCGTAGTATTTTCGTTTCGGGTGTTGGTATTTCGGTTGCTATGGGTTTATTCATCAATTATCATTTTTATCTGTTGTTCGCTGTTGCTATTTGAGTGTACATACTGTCATTTTGTCGTTTGGATGTAGTGAGTGGAGCCGCGGACGGTAGAAAATGGAGTGTCAGGTGGAGAAATCGGAACATCGACATATTCTCCTGTTTACATTAGAAGGGCGAAAGCAGCGGAGACAGCCAGAAACATTTGCGCCGTGTTAAGGGGATAATGGCATTGGACAGAGCACTATAAGGAAATGATTTTCTCGTTCTAAGGAGGATCGATTTGACATTGGTGATCATCCACTTTCAGGAAGACCTTCTGGTGTTTGATCAACATCGTTTAAACGCATTCATTCACAACGATACACGTCAGAGTAATCGACAACTGGCACATGTGGTGAACTGTTATCGTTCCACCAACGTGCGACATTTGTATGCAATGGGGAAGGTTCGAATATCGAGTGTATGGGCACGACATGCTCTAACCCAAAATCACAAAAATCAGCGGGTGGCTACGTGTGTATCTCTGCTTAAACGCCATCAATTGACTCATGAACAAGACCGACGATTCCTATCCTGTATCACTACTGGTGAGGAGAACGGCTGTCTTTATGCCAACGTAAGGAAAAGAAAGGAATGATTGAGCTCAAAGATCAGCGCGTATCCACAAAGCTCATAATGTTATGCTTCTGGTGGAACAGCGATGGTGCGGTGCACTGCGAACTGCTTCCACGAGGTGGAACCAGCACTGCTGACATTTATTGTCAACAATTGGAACACCTTGTAGACGCAATCCAAGAACAACGACCAGGAAGACTGTGTAAAGTGATGCTACTCAATGATAACGCCCCACCGCATTCTGCTAAATTGACAAAAAACGCTATACAGGAGTTGGGTTTGGAAACCATTCCGCATCTACCTTATTCGCATGATCTTGCGTCATCAGATTTTCTTCTTTTCCGCTCTCTATCGAACAGACTACAAGGAACTTCCTTTATGGATGAAAATGCGCTCTGAACACGGCTCGACGAGTTCTTCGCCTAAAAACCACGTCGTTTCTACAGGGCGGAATGAAAAGTTACCCCAGCATTGGCATAATGTCGTAAGTAGTGAAGGAGAATATATTACTGATGACTAATGTCTCTGTTATGTGCATCTGTTGTGTTTATTAAACTTCGAAAAAGATCTACGAACTTGTGCACCAACGTAAAGTTTATTGTACCCAAAGGATGAACAAAAAATATACCAGAAAGTAAAATCGGAAGAATATCGTCCTTAAAAATATATAGATAATTTGCTGCCTATTATAGCTCCAAATTCAAAGTTTGTGCAAGTAAGCCATTTCGCAATTTCACCGCAGGATAATTGATTAAAAAGGAGATTCGACAATATGGTCATGTGCTTTAAAAAAAGATAAAAAGTAGCAGTTCTTCTCCTACAAGAAAATAAAGCTGCCTAGAGCTGTGATACTTCTCGCGATCAAGCGAAATGCCTTTGCGTTTAGATCTTCAAAGCTATAAGTCAAGTATATTCCAGATGCTGAAAGCAAATAAAGATGCCTATGAACCGCATTTACAAAATTAATGGTACTTTTGAATGGAACATGTGTGTCCTAATTACGCCGCACCATAATAATGTGACTTTCGGAGTTAATGTGACATGGTGACAAAAATTTTCATCTTGGAAACTGAATGCTTACCCCATAGGTATTCCTTCTCTATGATTCAACATTAATTATCGTTTTCTTCACTTCTTTCAACAACATACTGTCCACACTTGGTAGGTGCCGTATAGCATATTATCCAAAACGGCGAAAATTAGCGAAACGAAATAGAGCCATCATGTGCAACGCTAGTGAGAATTAGTGGTAGTGGAAAGACAAGCAATAGTTTACTAATAAACGAAAATTAAATTGTAATGTCAGCATTTGGAAGTAACAACAGGAGCTGTAGGAAAATAAAGAAATACCGCGAGAAGTACCAGCTTGAACATAAATGCAGATGCTAGCCAAGCGTGCGGGCGTTGGGCTGTTGTACCTGACCACGAGCGGCAGCTGGTGCAATATCCTCAATACGTTGTAAATGTCAGGCGTAGTCAAAAATGGTTCAAATGGCTCTGAGCACTATGGGACTTAACATCTCAGGTCATCAGTCCCCTAGACCTAGAACTACTTAAACCTAACTAACCTAAGGACATCACACACATCTACGCACGAGGCAGGATTCGAACCTGCTGCCGTAGCAGCAGCGCGTTTCGGGACTGTAGCGCCTAGAACCGCTCGGCCACAACGGCTGGCCCGGGCGTAGTCAGAACAGTATTCTGTGTTGTTGCATTATATCGAAGATCAGTGACTTCGAACGTGGGCAAAGTGTCAGTGATCGTATGGTGTATGCTTCCGTAACCAAGGTAGTCGAAGTGTTTGGTGTTTCAAGAGGAATCAAATCGATACGGCATAAAGAGAAAGCGGAAAACAACATCAGCTAAGTGGCAACGCGGATGAAAGTGAGTGTTCAGTGATCATGACAGACACTTATTGAAGACGATTGTGACGAAAACTAAGAGGACTACAGATGCGAAAGTCACTGCAGAATGGAAAGTTGCACTCGCGAGCACTTTCGGCACCAAAACGACACGAAGAGAGCTCTATAAGCTGGGAATCACCGGACGAGGTGGAATTGCAAAACCAATTATCAGTGACACAAATGACCGTCATAGGAAAACGTAGTGCTGAAGCCACAAGATCTGGACTGTGGAACAATGGAAGAAAGTGATGTGATCGGATTATTGTTTCACACTGTTTCCAGCTTCTGGCCGAGCTTACGTCCCAAGAGTGGAACACTACTGACAAGAATTATATGAGCATTTAGGCTAATCAGATCCAGCCCATGATACAATGTTTGTTACCCAATGATAATGCTTGTTCCAAGTCGAGAAGATCTCTGTTCGCACAACTCGTATCGTACAGGACTTTTGTGAGCCTGAGGACGAATTTTCGCCTCTTCCTGGCCGCCACAGTCATCAGAATCAGATCTCAAATATTATTGAGCCTTTGTGGTCTACTTTGGAGAGAATGGTGCACGATTGCTGCCCATCTCAATCGTCATTACCTGAGCTTGCCACAGTTTTGCAGGAAGAATGGTGTAAGAGTCCTTGAAAACCACACAGGACCTTTACTTATCCGTTCCTAGACGACTGGAAGCTGTTTTGAATGCCAACGGTTTTCCAAACCCGTGATTTTGGTATTTCCATATTTTTTCCACCGCCTGTATGTCCCTAGTACGTTCACAGTTAAAAGAGAGAGGCAGGAGATCGTTATACACTGAAGAGCCAAAGAAACTGGTACACATGCCAAATATCGTGTAGGGACCCCGCGAGCACGCAGAAGCATCGTAAAACGACGTGGCATGAACTCGACTAATGTTTGAACTAGTGCCGGATGGAAGTGACACCATGAATCCTACAGAAATGTTCATTAATCTGTAAGAGTACGAGGGGATGGAGGCAAGGCATCACAGATATGCTTAATAATCTTCATGTCTGGCGAATTTGGTGGTCAGTGGAAGTGATTAAACTCAGAAGTGTGTTCCTGAAGACACTCTGTAGCGGTTCCGGACGTATGGTGTGTCGCATTGTCCTGCTGAAATTGCCCAAGTCCGTCGGAATGCACAGTGGGTGTGAACGGATGCACGTGATCAGACAGGATGCTTACGTGTGTGTCACCTGTCAGAGTCGTATCTAGATGTATCATGAGTCCCACATCACTCCAACTGCACACGCCCCAACCACTACAGAGCCTGCACCAGCTTGAACAGCCCCCTGCTGACATGCAGCGCCCATGGAGTCAAGAGGTTGTCTCCATACCCGTACACGTCCATCTGCTGATACAATTTGAAACGAGACTCGTCCGGCCAGGCAACATGTTTACTGTCACCAACAGTTCAATGTCGATGTTGACGGGCACAGGCGAGGCGTAAGGCTTTGTGTCGTGCAGTCATCAAGGGTATACGAAAGGGCCTTCGTCTCCGAAAGCGTATATCGATGATGTTTCGTCGAATGGTACACACGCTGACACTTGTTGATAGCCCAGCATTAGCAGCAATTTGTGGAAGGGTTGCACTTGTCACTTTGAACGATTCTCTTCAGTCGTCATTGGTGCCGTTATTGTAAGATCTTTTTCCGGCCGCAGCGATGTCGGAGATTTAATGTTTTATAGGATTCCTGTTATTCACGGTACACTCGTGAAATGGTCGTACGAAAAATTCCCCACTTCATCGCTACCTCGGAGACGCTGTGTCCCATCGCTCCTGCACCGACTATTAGATCACGTTCAAACTCACTTAAATCTTAATAACCTGCGATTGTTGCAGCAGTAACCGATCTAACAATTGTGTCATACACTTGTCTTATATAGGCGTTGCCGACCGCAGCGCCGTATTGTGCCTGTTTACATGTCTCTGTATGTGAATACGCATATCTATACCAGTTTCTTTGGCGCTTCAGTGTAAAAAGAAAATATATAGCGGCTGTTTCTGTCTTATCTGCTGCTAACGTAAAAATAATTACGTGGACAAACTAGAACGTTAAGTCAAAAGGACTCATGCCCCTGACGGAAGAGGTTTTACATTGCAGTAGTACAGAGCTATATACACGCGTAATGCTATCTGAGAAAGACTGTCTGCGCGCAGACTCTTGGAGATGGGATGAAACGGAACACCGATAAGCTGTTCGGAGTGTCACAGGAAGAGATAATGGCTCCGGCAACCACTCTAGTGCCTGCATGGCACTATAAACATTAACACGCCGTGTTAAAACGATGTAATAATAAACTGTTATTACAACAACGAATAACTTGAAACGCAAACTTCACGTTACCTAAGTGAAACATGTTATACGGGGAATAGGCGTCCGCAAGAACGAAGCGGGGGGGAGGGAGGGGGGGGGGGGTCTGACCACTGTTTCATAGTGTCTCAGTATACGTTTCTTGTTATTTAAAAAGCCTTCTTTGCATTATGTATTTCGTTCTCCTACATATTTGAAAGAGTGTACTTTAGATATCGTGCTGTTATTTCTTTTAGTCTTTTGAGGTGCATTACTGATGTTTGTCATCAACTGTACTTTTTAAATGATATTTGTAATCCTACTTCTGCTGCCTGACGTGTTCTTGTGCCCTTCCAAGCAAGCCTTTAATAAATGCTATATTTTAGTTATTATTTTCAAATGAGAATTATATTTTTATGTTTTACACTTATAGTGTTACTTATAATCCGTCTTGATTGCAAAATTTTTTTTTATTCATATGATCGGTTTCGGTTCATTCAGAACCATCTTCAGATCTGATATTTCAGTTACAGGAGTAGCCCGTCCAAATCCAGCAATTGGACGAGTTACACCTGTAACTGAAATATCAGATCTGAAGATGGTTCTGAATGAACCGAAAACGGTCATATAAATAAAAAAAATTTGCAATCAAGACGGATTATAAGTAACATTATACAATCACTGATTGCTGCTATCCCATCAGATATTGTCTGTTTTTGCAAAATTTTACACTTATGTTTTGATGGCCTACATCTTTGAAATATTGTGGTGTTAATTTGCATAACACATTTTGTGATGAGTGCCCTAGTATAAATAAATAAATCGGGAGAACAGTATGGAAGTGCAATTCATGCACGAAAGCGATCGTTTTCAAAATCTTGAAAGAAAAAACAAATAATATTCTTGCACCGGCTGTCATTCATTTCGATTTTTTTTTCTCTTTTTTTTTTACAACATTTCGATTGTGCAGCCATTCTCAAGCACAGTGTTTAATCCGTTAAGTACATGCACTTCTTATTACTGTCACTTTCATTGGCAGTCCGTGGTTGGGCCATGAAAATGACTGTGTTTTATTTGACAATGGCTGTAAAACCGAAATGTCGCAGTACGCAGAATAGAAATACAGTGGAAATGATAACGGCCGAAGCAGGAAACTTATTTCTTTAAAAAAATTATTACGGCAGTGAACCCTATTACAAATAAATTATTTGCTTTCAAAATCTGCGTTATACCAATTCTTCAGTATTCTCCGTTGGTTTAGACCCTTACCAAGACGAATTAACTGAAGAGATAAATTTGCGAAAAGAGCTGCGCGCTTCATTCAGGGGTTTGTTTGGTCAGCACCAGAGAGGTTCAAAAAACAGCAAAGATGATGTGCGTCGTGGAGAGACGTATTTATAATAGTCTCGCAGTCCAAGTTAGAAACTGATTCAGGAAACACGTTCCTTCCTCCAGCATAGCGTACATGTAGTAGCCACAATGGCGAAGATAGTGTACCATTACTACTCGAATAGGAAGCAGGGGAAAGGATTGTGGTGCACTACGTTCCCTCCACACACATCGTATGTTGGTTTTGGGAGAGCAGGTGTAGCGCCTGAATGTGAGACAAGCCCGAGCCCTGTATCCTTCCTCATTCTCGCCGTATCCGAATCCTGGTTTGTTTCGAGTGATCTATTTTCTTCTTCCACTTTCACCACTTGATTAGCTCTGTTGACTGTTGTGACCTCAATTGGCCTCACATTTTTCTCCAAAGCAATCCTGTTGATTTTGTTTCCTTGTCTCAAGTCTTCAGGCACATTTTTGAGAATATTAATACAATTCATCTGTATTACAAAACTGCTAAACCGATGCAGGGACCCAGTTGCAGGTGGCCCATCTAGCGGTTTCCAAGGACAGCAAAAATTCGATTCTCAATATTTCATGTAATTACTGACCGAATTTAAAATTCTGCCATAATACGCTCATAAAGATGTATTAACTTATGATAAAGCAGTAGTCGTCAAACTGCTGCCTGCGGTTCTCAGTCGTATTTTATAACCAGAATGAAAAATGTTACCGTAGGATAAAAAAACCTAATATGTCCTTGGCAGAATTATGGGTATAAAAGAGTAAAATCCAAAAAAGAGAATTGTTTTTGTACATAAAATTCGAACGGTGCACATACAGATGGTCCCACTATCTGAGCATTAATTTCAGCCCATTTAAAATCTTTTGGAAAAGGAATTCATCGATCCGCACAATTTGCCTAGGGGCCAGCTCCGGTTCGTCGTTGAAACCTTGCTTAATATACTATGGCATAGCTACAGTAAGACAGATGTTCGAATGGGTGTACAAATGCTGTTGCGGGCTAAACAAAAAACTTTTTACCCGCTGTTCCTAGCTCAAATAGAAACCGGGCACCAAGACCCCCCCCCCTCTCCCCCCCCCCTCTCCCCCCCCCCCCTTACAAACTGCGATTCTGTGCTCGGACTTTAAATAGAAACAAACAAAAATACTTGCAGAGACAGAATATTTTAAGGTGTGCTTAATTCTGATTGACATTGATAAATTCGGCCATGAGCTAAGTAAACTTTGACGATTACCTTAGGCAGCGGGATAAGTAGCGCAACCACTCAGAGTTTTGAGGATGCGAGACGGGGAGTGTTTTAATGTTTGTCTCCCGCTACTGACAAATCACGGTTATGCGCGAGTCCTACCGATCAGCTGCTATGGTATAAATTTTGATACAGCAGTAACATGGATTCATGAATGCACATTACAGAGACGATCGTCTTCAAATCAGTACATATTTGTACCAAGGAATATGAAAGTAAGTTAAGGCTGTTGTAATAAAACGAAATGATTAGAAGGAAAATCACATTCGAAACGCTTAGCAAACATCTGTGATCGTATCTTATATTAGAGGAAGGAAGATTGCTGTTTGACGTCTCTTCGATATCGAAGTCGGAGCACAAGCTCCGACTAAGGTAGGATGGGGAACGATATCGGACTTGCCCTTTCAAAGGAAACATCTCTGCATTTGCCTTAAGCGATTTAAGGAAACCACGGAAAACATGCCGATGGCCGAGCTGGGATTTGAACCGTCATCCTGCGGCATGCGAATCCAGGGTGCTAAACTGGTGTCCCGTATTGCATAATGCATTTAAATAGACGTACAATTAGTGTTATTGATCAGTTAATCGCCGCCTTACACAGGCAGCGCAATAAATTTCGTCGGGCAATTATAGTGTCACAACTTTGGGGCTGCTGGTGGTGGAAGCAATCCGAAACGAGAACTGTCAACATAGTGTCCGAAAGCACCGACTTTCAGCTATCATTACTTGGTCAGGGATTTTCTCTGCCTCGTGATGACTGGGTGTTGTGTGTGATGTCCTTAGGTTAGTTTGGTTTAAGTAGTTCTAAGTTATGGGGGACTGATGACCACAGACGTTAAGTCCCATAGTACTCAGAGCCATTTTTTATCATTACTTGGCGTTCGCGCCCTTCCTATAGCCAGTCTGTTGGGGCTAATGACATACTAACTTATGTAGGTTAGCATGTACTAATAATACAGTACATATGCGGTCCTTGGTGTCGCCCCACAACTTCGGTATTGGTTCTTGAGTAAAAAGGTTTGGCAATTACTGCATTAAAGCAATAAGTAAAGTATAATAAAGTAATGAAGTTGGACACTATTGGTATGTCTTGTGGCGTGGTGACCCATTACACACAAATTATCCAGAATATATTCACCCAGATTTGAAAATGTGAGCGTATTGCGATTTCCAACAAGCTTTAAACATTATTTTAAACCTTATCGAAACTTTTTTGCTGACGTCCCCCACAAAATGATGAAAGGAAGAGAATTTATTGCTTACTGCATTGGCCTGTTCATGAAGTAAAACCTCAGCATCATACACAGCGTTTTAATTTATCAGCCGGCCTCTGTGGCCGAGCGGTTCTTGGCGCTTCAGTCCGGGAACGCGGACTGATACGGTCGCAAGTTCGAATCCTGCCTCGGGCATGGATGTGTGTGATGTCCTTAGTTAGGTCTAGGGGACTGATGACCTCAGAAGTTAAGTTCCATAGTGCTTAGAGCCATTTGAACCATTTTTTTTTAAATTTATCAGTTCTTTACTACTAAATCAATTCGCAACATATTTTGCAGACAATATCCACATATACTACTAAATGTATCAGTAAAATTATCGCGTTCTGCGACACATAGTTCAGGAGATACGATCTCACAAACATTAAGAGGCTAGAAAAACTAGCTTTTCTTTAAACGGAGAGCAGATTACCCAGAGAACATCCAGTAAATAATCCAATCCAGTAAATAATCTGAAATTAATAATACCAACCAAAATAGGGTTTTGCGTTTTCAACCTTAAGATTTTACATGCCTAATGTCAAATATTCAACACTTTAACTCATTTGTAAAGTAATCATACGTCTGAAGTTGTTTTACATACGGAATTTCGGTTCTTTAAAGAGTCGGGAATGGGAGTTACCGGTTCCATCTAAGACGTGTATCCATTCGTTCGAATGTCCTGTATGCGATGTCTGATAAAGTACTAGGGGCGTTCAGTAACTAATGCAACACATTTTTTCCTGAAAGCTGGTGGGTTTTAGTCGGGAGTCCAGTACACCACACTATTCGCCGCTCTTTTAGCTAGAAAATCATGTTTTCAACATAATCTCCCTTCAATGCGACAGCCACTTTACGCCGCCTTTGTATGCCCTATGGTACCACTCCACTGCCGGCCGGAGTGACCGAACGGTTCTAGGCGCTCCAGTCTGGAACCGCGCCACCGCTACGGTCGCAGGTTCGAATCCTGCCTCGGGCATGGATGTGTGTGATGTCCTTAGATTAGTTAGGTTTAAGTAGTTCTAAGTTCTATGGGACTGATGACCTCAGAAGTTAGGTCCCATAGTGCTCAGAGCCATTTTGAACCACTCAACTGGTCGACGTCGAAGCCAGCGTCTTGCTGCATCAATAACCTCCCCATCATCCGCGTACTGCTTCACGCAGAGTACATCTTTCATCGGACGAAACAGATAGAAGTCGGAAAGTGCGAGATCAGGGCTGTAGCGTAGGTAAGGAAGAACAGTCCAGTGAAGTTTTGTGAGCTCCTCTCGGATGCGTAGAGTTGTGTGAGACCTTCCGTCGTTACGAAGACAGAAGTTCGTTTGCATTTATGTGGCGACTAACACACTGAACTCGTTTCTTTAACTCCCTGAGGGTAGCACAATACACTTCCGATTTGATCGTTGCACCACGAGGGGGGACATCAAACAGAATAACCCCTACAGAGCTCTAGAATACCGTCGCCGCGACTTTACCGGCTAAAATTGCGGTTTTGAACTTTTTCTTCGAAGGAGATGTGGTGTGGCGCCACTCCATGGATTGCCGTTGTGTTTACGGTTAGAAGTGAAGAACCCATGTTTCATCGCCTGTGACGATGTTCGACAAGAAATTGTCACGATCAGCCACGAAACGCGTAAGCTCTTTATTGTCTTCTTTTAGGCGGCGGGGAACCCGATGGGCACATAGCACTGAGTACCCCAACTGTTGGACGAGTGAGTCAGCACCAGCAACAGAGACGTCTAGTTATGCAACGAGGTGTTCGATTGTGATCCTTCGATCACCTCGAATAAGGGTGTCCGCACGTTCCAACAGTGCAGGAGTCACAGCTGTGTGTAGCCCACCGGCACGCGGGAGATTGAACAGACTGGCACGACCTTGTCGTGAAAATGACAGACCCCTCGCCCAACGACTCGCCGTGCTTTTGTTCATTGCCGTTCTGTAAGCGCCTACGAATACCTGCGCTGCTGCGGTTTTCCGACAAAAAAAAAAAACCTCGGCTACAGGTTTCTGCTTGGAACGCGCCACCATTACAGACGACATTTTGTACGCTACGTATAGCGCCGTCTCGTATCAGGAATTTATGAAACTGTTAAGGGCTGAAGCGAGAATATTCCACAATGTCCCACAACAAATATCCACATTTCATCAACCGAAATTGGCAAAGAAAAAAACTGTTTTGCGTTACTTATTGAACGTCCCTCGAACACTTGCAAGCCGTTCTAGTTTCTACAGGTATTTTCTCTTACCTTCGTGATAGCCTGCTATTCTTCACAAGAAACATCCTTAGTACTGATATTGTACTCTTACATTATTCCTAATGTCCGCCCCGATAGCTGAGTGGTCAGCGTGACAGACTGCCGTCCTACTAACCCGGGTTCTATTCCCGGCTGGGTCGGGGATTTTCTCCGCCCAGGGACTGGATGTTGTGCTGTCTTCATCATCATTTCATCCCCATCCGGTTCGCAGGTCGCCCAATGTGGCGTCCACTGTAATAAGACTTGTACCAAGGCGGCCGGACCTGCCCCGCAAGGGGCCTCCCGGCCAATGGTGCCAAACGCTCATTTCCATTCCTAATGAACTTCTCAAATAAACATGTTCACGAACAGCTCAGTTGGCCGTGCGGAGTAGCCGTGCGGCCTAAGGCGTCTTGTCACGGTTCGCGTGGCTGCCCCCGTCGGAGGTTCGAGTCCTCCCTTAGGCATGAGTGAGTGTGTTGTCCTTAGCGTATTTCAGCTTAAGTTAGATTAAGTAGTGTGTAAGCCTAGGGACCAATGACCTCAGCAGTTTGGTCCCATAGTCCTTACCAAAAATGAAATGAACAGCTGAGTTGGCTCTGTAATGCTCAGTTTCTGGGATCGGAGATGAATCAAGTGGCGATGTCCCCACCCTCATTTCAATATGTGTTTTAATGAACATCTCCATAAAATCTGATGAATATCGGACAGGTGCTTCGTGGTATAGCATTTCCATTCCCATCAGTGTATATTTGCGGAATCTCCTTTGCCAACGAAACTACTCGTCCTTGTAGTCCATTGAAATCAGTTGGCCGTCGCTAACTACGTCTGACGATATCAACCATGCAGCGTAGGCTGACGCAATAGCTTCAGTCACACGCAAACCCAGTTCAGTAAACAGAGGCACGGAAATTGACATACATTCTCCAAGAAACAAATTTATCTAATGGATTGTGGAGAGACAATAAACAGACGACAGCTGTGTACGGCGAATCATCTTCAGTGATTAAGTGCACTTGCATTTGAACGGATTTGTAAATAAACAATGTTGCTGTCTGAAGGGAAGTAGAAATCACCCACAAAAAACAAATGGAACTCGGAATAGTGAGGTTGTGATACCGATTGCGTTTTTTTTCCTTTCTTTAGGACCGGAAGGAATAGATTATCATGAAAGATTACTTAGTTTTTGTGGCCGTAACTGGATCAAATGGATATCGATGACTTTTGGTCATCTCCCACCCTACCAATGAAGGAATAAATGCAGGCCAACGTTATACATATATGTCTTTGAAATCAAGGATTGTCGGGACGGAACATCGGTTTTGATTGGACAAGGACAGGGAAATATATCGATAGCGAGCTATAATGGCATAATCCTAATATTCACCTCACAGGAGCTAGGAAAATCACTCAGCGGGCCTGGCCTCCTTTCCTTGCCGCAATCCGCTCAGTCAAAGGAGCGGACCACGTGTTATGGGAGACATATTACACGATAGGATTCCTACCCCATTTGTTTTTCGGTCTCTACAATGAGCAAGTGGTAAAGAGAAACAAGGATAAATTCGTAAACGGAATTAAAGTTTACAGATAAGAAATAAAACTTCTGCGATTTGCAGATGACACTGTACACAAGGTGACGAAACTCATGGGATACCTCCTAATATCGCGTCGGACCTACTTTTTCCCGGCGTAGTGCAGCAACTCTACGTGGTATGGACTCAACAACTCGTTGGAGGTCCCCTGCAGAAATACTGAGCCATGCTGCCTTTAACGTCTATAACTGCGAAAGTGTTGCAGGATTTTGTGCACAAACTGACCTCTCCATAGCCGGCCGCGGTGGTCGTGCGGTTCTAGGCGCCTCAGTCTGGAACCGCGCGACCGCTACGGTCGCAGGTTCGATTCGTGCCTCGGGTATGGATGTGTGTGATGTCCTTAGGTTAGTTAGGTTTAACTAGTTCTAAGTTCTGGGGACTGATGACCTAAGATGTTAAGTCCCATAGTGCTCAGAGCCATTTGAACCATTTTTTTGAACCTCTCGATTATGTCCCATAAATGTTCGATGGGATTCACGTCGGGCGATGTGAGAGACCGTATTATTCGCTCTAGTTGTTCATAATGTTCTTCAAACCAATCGCGAACAACAGTCGTTTGATGGCATGGCGCATTGTCATCCATAAAAATTGCGCCGTTGTTTGGGAAGATGAAGTCCATGAATGGCTGCAAATGGACTCCAAGTAACCGAACATAGTCATTTCCAGTCAATGATCGGTTCAGTTGCACCATTCTTTGTAAACACAGCCCATACGATTTTGGGGTCACCACCAACTTGCACAGGTCGTGCGGTAGCGTTCTCGCTTCCCACGCCCGGGTTCCCGGGTTCGATTCCCGGCGGGGTCAGGGATTTTCTCTGCCTCGTGATGGCTGGGTGTTGTGTGATGTCCTTAGGTTAGTTAGGTTTAAGTAGTTCTAAGTTCTAGGGGACTGATGATGTGATGTCCTTAGGTTAGTTAGGTTTAAGTAGTTCTAAGTTCTAGGGGACTGATGACCATAGATGTTAAGTCCCATAGTGCTCAGAGCCATTTTGAACTAACTTGCACAGTGCCTTGTTGGCAACTTGGATCCATGAATTCCTGGTGTTTGTGCCATACTCGAACTCTACCATCAGCTCTTACCAACTGAAATAGGAACTCATCTGACCAAGCCACGGTTTTTCAGTCGCCTGGGATCCAACTGATATCGTTACGAGCCCAAGAGAGGCGCAGCAGGCGATGTCGTGTTGTTAGCAAAGGCACTCGAGTCGGTGGTCTGTTTTTATTGCCCATTAACGCGGAATTTCACCACACTGCCCTAACGGATACGTTCGTCGTACGACGCACATTGGTTTCTGCGGTTATTTCATGCAGTATTGCTTGTCTTTTAGCACCAACAACTCTACGCCAACGCTGCTGCTGTCGGTCGTTAACTGGCGGTGAGAGGTAGTGCCTGAAATGTGGCATTCTCGCCACATTCTTGACGCAGTGGATCTCGGAATATCGACTTCCATAACGATTTCCAAAATGGGATGTTCCATGCATCTAGCTACAACTACCACCCCGTGTTCAAAGTCCGCTGATTCCCATTGTGTGGCCATAATCACATGGAACATTTTTCACACGAATCAGCTGAGTACAAATGAAGGCTCCGCCAATGCACTGTCCTTTTACACAGGGTGACACAGAATAACGGGAATGTTTGAAATGAGTGGTGGCAGCCATGGGCAGCTGGCAGCACTGCAGGTTCGTGACAGTTAGCGAGTAAACAGTCCGCCATTTCAATATCACGGATCACTGGAAAGGACAACAGCGTGCGTTAGCCATAAAAATGTTTTATAAAAACAGTGATAGTTTGATAGCGGCGAAGAGGAGATTGCCACGTTTTTATAATTTAGGACGTCATGATGCCGTTCCGTCGAAACACGCGATAAAATGTTGGATTAACAACTTTGAAGAGACTGGATCTGCCCTCAAGAAGAAACCAACAGGACAACCAAGAAGTGTGCGTTCTCCAGCGAACAATGATGATGTACACGAGTCTGTCTTACGGAGCACACGGCGTTCAATTCGTAAACAAGCAGCAGTGGTTGGAAATGTCCTGGGAGAGTGTTCGCAGAATTAACTTGATTTAAAATTTCATCCGTACAAACTACAGATGGTGCAACAATTGAAGGACAACGATTACGGGTTACTATTATGATTCCGTTTGTGATTTTTTTCTTGTGGGGCTACCACAAGAGCAAAGTCTACACAACCAAGAACCCTGGATGAGTTAAAACAGAGAATTCGGAATGCAGTTCACAGTATCCCAGCTGAGATGTTTGTAGCTGTCAATGAGGAATCTCAACAGCAGATTTCACGAATGTATTCGTACAGGAGGACGCCATCTGAAAGAAGTAATTAAAAAAAATGATAAATGCCATCAATGTATCGTAAATGGCGAAGTTGTAAGGTTTCAATTACTATGAATGCCATTTCTTTCCTTCATCACTTCTAGTTTCATTGGATTGTGGTAATGTTCTGGTTTTTCTGTGTCACCCTGTATCTTTTGTATGCGGTACTACCATCATCTGTAAATTTACATATCGCTATCCCATAATTTTTGTCACTTTAGTGAACAACGATGACCGGCAACAACGAGATAAGCGTTTTTGAAAAAGAGAAATTTGTTAATATGGAACATAATTTTAAAGATTAGAACGTATTTTCTAAAGATATTCACGGAGGTGAAACGTGGATGAGAAACAGTTCAGACGACAAGAATAGAAGCTTATGGAAGGTGGAGCTACAGAAGAATGCTGAAGACTAGAAGGGTAGATCGAGTAGGTAACGACGAGATATTGAAATGAAACGCGCAAAAAAGAAATTTATGGCACAACTTAACTAAAAGAAGGGATCTGTAGACAAGGCACCTTCCGAGGTATCAAGCAATTGTAATTTGCTAATGGAGGAAGTACTAGGGGTGAAAATTGTAAAGCTAGACTAACGTTTGAATGCAGTAAGCAGATTCAAATGGGTGTAGGTTGCAGTACTTATGCAAAGATGAAGAGCCTTGCATAGGATAGGCTAGTGAGGACAGTTACATCAAATCAGTCACCGGACCAAAGGTCATAATAAACAACATTGGGTTCAAATTAAATCGATTTAAAACGCTAACAGTCGTAGAGTATTCACAAGAAAACCTTTTACGGGAATCCCTGAAAATTTTGAGCTGCCTGTGGAACTCAAATTCGCACTTTCTATTTCACAACCAAAGCAGCTACAACGTGAGTCACATGATCACATCTCATTCCAGGCGTTGATCGTGGTGTTCCCAAATGTAATACACACTCTCCAATTTAAAGATGTCGTAGATGGCTAGGATTTTACTACTTAAATTTTTAATGTAACAATAATGATAGGTTCACATCAGTAATTAGTGCGTCACTGTAGCATAACGTCGAAGACATTGAAATTCGGAGATTTACGTTATTTGTAAACTCTTCGTCCAAAAATTTGAGAGGTACATGTGAGGACATCAATGACAACTAACCCTCACAGCTTTGACAAGGTCATACTTTACGTGGTACAAAAATCGGAGTGTGCAGTCACCGTTGCCAGTATTTCACTTAGCACTACGATTGTGAACACACATGTGCGAATTGATTGGCTTTCCCGCTTCGCCAACTTAAATCCTGTGGCCTGCATGGGAGCACGTTGCAGAGTGTACATTACCCCCTGTGGTGAACGTACCTCTTTTAAGAACTACGGCCGCGCGGGATTAGCCGAGCGGTCTCAGGCGCTGCAGTCACGGACTGTACGGCTGGTCCCGGCGGAGGTTCGAGTCCTCCCTCGGGCATGGGTGTGTGTGTTTGTCCTTTGGATAATTTAGGTTAAATAGTGTGTAAGCTTAGGGACTGATGACCTTAGCAGTTATGTCCCATAAGGTTTCACACACATAAGAACTACGTCCCAACGTTTGTATTGTCCAAAGACCATAATGAATCTCGGTGACTTCAATGTCATTATTGTCTTTGAATAAAAGTGTCACCTCTGTTCGTCTCATTGCGTATTTCTTTCAGTTATCTTCTGTACAATACTGCAGTATTTCCTTCTATCTACGGTCCAACTTTTAATGTGCTACTTGATAGTGAGACATCATGCGAAAAGTTATTTTCGTCCTGAAGTTTTGCACACCTGTGCATGACAATATAAAAGCTATTGGTGAATTGTTCTTTGAGGGGAAAGAGAAGAGAAATGGAAGTCGTAACCTCTACGACATCCACCTCAGAAATCCGCACATACGTCTCACGGACTAACCCAGAGCTTCTTAAAGAATAAAGCCTACAATTCTTGACAAGCTGTCTCTTTCTTCTTCTTAAATCTTACCACTTTTAATATGTAGCTCAAGCTGGTGCTAAAATTTTTTGCTGCAGCCTGCAGGTAGAATGATGGTTCTCCCTGAAACGCCGGCCGGTGTGGCCGTACCGTTAAAGGCGCTTCAGTCTGGAACAGCGTGACCGCTACGGTCGCAGGTTCGAATCCTGCCTCGGGCATGGATGTGTGTGATGTCCTTAGGTTAGGTTTAATTAGTTCTAAGTTCTAGGCGACTGATGACCTCAGAAGTTATGTCGCATAGTGCTCAGAGCCATTTGAACCATTTAGCCATCTCCCTGAAACACTGCAACGACAGAGTATTGAGGAACGGGTGCTTGAACAGTTGTTTGTTGTCGTCATTCCTGCGGGCACATTAGTCTCCCGGTGACTGCTCGAACACTTTGGCCGGTGCGGAGACGATAAAGGTCCTCCTGGCAGCAACTTATCGCCAGTAAACAGCGAGCAGTTTGTGCTTTTAACGGCAGCTGCTGCTGCTGCTATTTCGTGCAGTGCAGTACTAATTGTGCGTGCAGAGCACAGGTGGCGAGACAGTTACAGTTCTAGTTGCGAAGTGACATTGCAGCTTAGGCTCGCTACTATGGTACTGCTTACAGCAATGAACATTTTTGACAAAAGGGGAATGGTTTCATCTTTCATTCGGAGCACTTTACAAGAATCTATTTATGTTCACTCTTATGTCAAACGGATTAATACTCAGTAATAAAATTTTATTCCAACGGTTTTTAGTTGCATCACATTAAACTGCATTTTCACTACTGGCATACGGAAATAACTTTAGAATAACAAAAATACACTTAATTTCTTCAATCTCTCTCCAGCCAGTAAAATGGTTTTCATGCTTCCCATCTGCACACGGTTGCTCAACGATGGCAGCCATTCGCGGCAACATTTCCACACGTTTAGTTACAGAATCGGGTAGCCAACACTATACGGCAGGGTTTGTAGACTGTTTACGACGGTTCAATGTTCCAGAAATCATTTATCCTTACCGAAACTCATCGCTACTCTCCTTGAACCTCCAGAACTCTGACTACACGCTAAATAAATTAATCATAATATGGACAAAAATGCGTGAAAGGATTCACGATAATAAAATTATTGTATCGATTTTATCATTTCCTTTTGTTTCGTTTAATCTTTAGAGCAAAGGTGGTATTAAAATACGTCAGATTAATCGAATTATTTATTTCTCTAAATTAATATGAGAGAAAGATCGTGAAGACAAATTCGTTCAGCACATCAGTGTGGTTTTTTTATAGAATCGTATTTTCATTACATGCGTGGCTCATCCGCTGATGTAACCCTTTCCAGCAGACGCAACTTCGGCTGTTTCCATGTCTTGAGTGTAAACGTTTCAGCGAAGGTGGCCGTGATGAGTGCGTGAGTGCGAACAGAGTATATATGTTGCCTGTGTTGTTGGTGGCTGTGTGAGGCAAAAGGGTGATGGAGTACATCGATGCTGACACACAGTCTGCTCCTCTTGAGAAAATATAAGGGCCCTGCAATCTTAACGTCTCCATCTGACGGGTCCGCAGCTCGTAGTCTAGTGGCTAGCGTTGCCTCTACATCACAGGGTCCCGGGTTCGATTCCCGGTCGGGTTGGGGATTTTCTCTGCCCGGGGACTGGATGTTTGTCTTGTCCTCTTCATTATTTCATCATCCTCATCATTCGTGATAGTTGCTAGATTGGACTCTGTAAAACTTGGAATGTATAAAAATTGGGACTTTGTATGGGCGCTGATGACCACGCAGTTGAGCGCCCCACAAACAAAACTTCATCATCACCATCCATCTGACGGACGAATCACAACAAAAGCCACATGCTCTCAATTACTGAGTCAACGCGGAGAGGTTTGGAATTCACCCCAGCAGTTTGGCGTAGAATCTGGAGATCGGGAACCATGCATCGCGAGCTCTTTTCTCCGTTCCGGTGAAATTCGTTTGATGAAATTTTGTATCACCGCCAAGATTCGAGCCGGTTACCCTCATGTCGACCCTCATGTCGAAAGACAGCGACCTCGACTGCGGAGGTCGGTAAGTCTTAAGAACAAAGCTAAGAAAAAACTGCATTGTCATTTTGTCTAGTACTAGCTCTGTCTGTTCAGATGCATATGAATATAAATTGAACTAAGGGCAAAACTAGGTCAAGAATAACCGAAACGCCAGAAACAGGGTAAATAATGGTCGTATCTTAAGAGACCATACCTCACAACACCAGTCAACGGCAATAAAAGAATACCTAGCAGCGAGGCGTTACACTAAATGCTGAGACCTGGATTGTGTGAAAAAAAAAGAAAAAAGAAAAGAAAAGAAAACCGCGGTGAATCACGATGTAATTAACCAAATGGGATGAAAATCGGTAATTGTGAAGTACATGTACATCTACATGGACAATATGCAAATCACATTTAAGTGCCCGGCAGAGGGTTCATCGAACCACTTTCACAATTCTCTATTATTAAAATCTCGTACAGCGCGCGGAAAGAACGAACACCTGTATCTTTCCGTACGAGCTCTAATTTCCTTATTATTTTATCGTGGTTATCGTTTCTCCCGATGTAGGTCGGTGTCAGAAAAATATTTTCGCATTCGGAGGAGAAAGTTGCTGATTGTAATTTCGTGAGACGATTCCGTCGCAACGAAAAATCCCTCAGGAAGACATCCAACAACTCTATCAATCAACGCCAAGACGAGTAACGTTTTTGTAAGTTCAGAAGCGGACCATAGCGTTATTGACTTGCCCAATTTATGAAGCTCTTTCTCTCGAATAAATCATCCAATTTTTCTGAAATTACAATCATTTGTTTTTCTGTACATGTACATCACATCTACTGATTTCCGTTCCATTCAGACAATTCCTTCGCGGTGCGCCATTTTTTTTCTGTCTTAGAGGTGTATTATGGTGGAGAAGAGGGCCATCTCAGAAGAGATTAGAATAAAACTCGACAAGCTGAAGTGCGAATGTCGTGCATCATGTAGAATTAGGGGGGAAAGTAGTACGGTCAACCAAAATGAGTATACACTGCTTGCTAACTAAATTTTGCTTATTATGCGTGTGTAGTGTAAAGTATACAAGATCAGTATTGGAGGTGATTTCGGGAGTACGCAGAGCGCGAAAACTGGTACGCAGGGCTGCCACTACTGACAGCAACAATAGCACATATATGTTCTTCATGATACAAATCGTGTGTCCAATGATGTCGGGAATACCATTGTCGGCGTGCTTCTCTCTCGTCAAGGGTAGATGCAATAATTGTCGCAGTGATTAACAGTCCGTGCTGCAGAAGTCGTCGCATCTGTCTGCGTGGATATCTTTACCGCTGCAAATAAGCTCAGTTACCGGCTCAAAGTATGTTACGTGGCTGTACTACCCGTGACTCCGCACGGTGTGTCTGTTCTCTCGAGCGCTAGTCACGTGGGATTGTAGAGAGGTGTGTGTGTGTGTGTGTGTGTGTGTGTGTGTGTGTGTGTGTAGCATATGGACGATCAACGGCGAGGTTATTAGCGCCCTTACGCTCATCACAACAAGCGAAAGTGAATAAAATCTAAAAAATTGTTGCACACGAATGCCCTCAAACTGACCACACAATCACTCTACCTCACATGCGCTAAACTAACGGAGAAAAACTAAAAGTAGCTATACATGAAGTAAAAATACAAAGGAGCTAAAAGAAAGGCACAGAGAAATGTCACTGGTTGATCAACAAAATGGTTCAAAATGGCTCTGAGCACTATGGGGCTTAACATCTGAGGTCATCAGTCTCCTAGAACTTAGAACTACTAACTAACCTAAGGACATCACACACATCCATACCCAAGGCAGGATTCGAAGCTGCGACCGTAGCAGTCGCGCGGTTCCAGACTGAAGCGCCTAGAACCGCTCGGCCACAGCGGCCGGCACTGGTTGATCACTTACAAAAAATATGGGTGAGCCAGTCACGCTGTTAACATATTAAAACCATCTCCCTAAAATCTTGGGAAAAATGTCGGACAATTCACAAATCTTTAAAACTTTTCACAAATCCACTTGCACCTGCTTTTTTATTCATGGCTTGGTCTCCATCTGCAATTTTTATCCCCTACACTTCTCTCCGCTACCATATGAACTATTTCTCGATGGCTCAGGATGAGTCACATCATCATATCCATTTTTAAGGGTTTCGTTCTTCAATCGGTAAAAGCGGAATCCTTCTAGGACCACTTATTGTCACTCTTTTTCTCACGAATGGGTAATCGCATCAAGTCTAAATTTATATCGTGCTAATATCTATAGTCAATTGGTGATGTAATACATGTAACTCTATGCAACCTAAAGATATGGACATTTATGTCACATATTTTGTACCCGCAGACTCACTCATTAGAACCCATAGGGTACTTCGCATTGACCTACACTCATGAAATTTGTCAAGAAGCAAGGTTTCGCACTACAAGTAAAGGAAAAAAAACCGAAAATTGTTAATTGAAAGCATGTTGTTGTTGTTGTTGTGGTCTTCAGTCCTGAGACTGGTTTGATGCAGCTCTCCATGCTACTCTATCCTGTGCAAGCTTCTTCATCTCCCAGTACCTACTGCAACCTACATCCTTCTGAATCTGCTTAGTGTATTCATCTCTTGGTCTCCCTCTACGATTTTTACCCTCCACGCTGCCCTCCAATGCTAAAGCTGTGATCCCTTGATGCCTCAAAACATGTCCTACCAACCGATCCCTTCTTCTAGTCAAGTTGTGACACAAACTTCTCTTCTCCCCAATCCTATTCAATACCTCCTCATTAGTTACGTGATCTACCCACCCTATCTTCAGCATTCTTCTGTAGCACCACATTTCGAAAGCTTCTATTCTCTTCTTGTCCAAACTATTTATCGTCCATGTTTCACTTCCATACATGGCTACACTCCATACAAATACTTTCAGAAATGACTTCCTGACACTTAAATCAATACTGGATGTTAACAAATTTCTCTTCTTCAGAAACGCTTTCCTTGCCATTGCCAGTCTACATTTTATATCCTCTCTACTTCGACCATCATCAGTTATTTTACTCCCTAAATAGCAAAACTCCTTTACTACTTTAAGTGTCTCATTTCCTAATCTAATCCCCTCAGCATCACCCGATTTAATTTGACTACATTCCATTATCCTCGTTTTGCTTTTGTTGATGTTCATCTTATATCCTCCTTTCAAGACACTGTCCATTCCGTTCAACTGCTCTTTCAAGTCCTTTGCTCTCTCTGACAGAATTACAATGTCATCGGCGAACCTCAAAGTTTTTACTTCTTCTCCATGAATTTTAATACCTACTCCGAATTTTTCTTTTGTTTCCTTTACTGCTTGCTCAATATACAGATTGAATAACATGGGGGAGAGGCTACAACCCTGTCTCGCTCCTTTCCCAACCACTGCTTCCCTTTCATGCCCCTCGACTCTTATAACTGCCATCTGGTTGATGTACAAATTGTAAATAGCCTTTCGCTCCTTGTATTTTACCCCTGCCATCTTCAGAATTTGAAAGAGAGTATTCCAGTTAACGTTGTCAAAAGCTTTCTCTGAATCTACAAATGCTAGAAACGTAGGTTTGCCTTTTCTTAATCTTTCTTCTAAGATAAGTCGTAAGGTCAGTATTGCCTCACGTGTTCCAACATTTCTACGGAATCCAAACTGATCTTCCCCGAGGTCCGCTTCTACCAGTTTTTCCATTCGTCTGTAAAGAGTTCGTGTTAGTATTTTGCAGCTGTGACTTATTAAACTGATAGTTCGGTAATTTTCACATCTGTCAACACATGCTTTATTTGGGATTGGAATTATTATATTCTTCTTGAAGTCTGAGGGTATTTCGCCTGTCTCATACATCTTGCTCACCAGATGGTAGAGTTTCGTCATGACTGGCTCTCCGAAGGCCATCAGTAGTTCTAATGGAATGTTGTCTACTCCTGGGGCCTTGTTTCGACTCAGGTCTTTCAGTGCTCTGTTAAACTCTTCACGCAGTATCATATCTCCCATTTCATCTTCATCTACATCCTCTTCCATTTCCATAATATTGTCCTCAAGTACATCGCCCTTGTATAGACCCTCTATATACTCCTTCCACCTTTCTGCCTTCCCTTCTTTGCTTAGAACTGGGTTGCCATCTGAGCTCTTGATATTCATACAAGTGGTTCTCTTTTCTCCAAAGGTCTCTTTAATTTTCCTGTAGGCAGTATCTATCTTACTCGTAGTGAGACAAGCCTCTACATCCTTACATTTGTCCTCTAGCCATCCCTGCTTAGCCATTTTGCACTTCCTGTCGATCTCATTTTTGAGACGTTTGTATTCCCTTTTGCCTGCTTCATTTACTGCATTTTTATATTTTCTCCTTTCATCAATTAAATTCAATATTTCTTCTGTTACCCAAGGATTTCTATTAGCCCTCGTCTTTTTACCTACTTGATCCTCTGCTGCCTTCACTACTTCATCCCTCAGAGCTACCCATTCTTCTTCAACTGTATTTCTTTCCCCCATTCCTGTCAATTGTTCCCTTATGCTTTCCCTGAAATTCTGTACAACCTCTGGTTTCGTCAGTTTATCCAGGTCCAATTTCCTTAAATTCCCACCTTTTTGCAGTTTCTTCAGTTTCAATCTGCAGTTCATAACCAATAGATTGTGGTCAGAATCCACATCTGCCCCTGGAAACGTCTTACAATTTAAAGCCTGGTTCCTAAATCTCTGTCTTACCATTATATAATCTATCTGATACCTTTTAGTATCTCCAGGATTCTTCCAGGTATACAACCTTCTTTTATGATTCTTGAACCAAGTGTTAGCTATGATTAATCTATGCTCTGTGCAAAATTCTACAAGGCGGCTTCCTCTTTCATTTCTTCCCCCCAATCCATATTCACCTACTATGTTTCCTTCTCTCCCTTTTCCTACTCTCGAATTCCAGTCACCCATGACTATTAAATTTTCGTCTCCCTTCACTACCTGGATAATTTCTTTTATCTCGTCATACATTTCATCAATTTCTTCATCATCTGCAGAGCTAGTTGGCATATAAACTAGTACTACTGTAGTAGGCATGGGCTTTGTGTCCATCTTGGCCACAATAATGCGTTCACTATGCTGTTTGTAGTAGCTAACCCGCACTCCTATTTTTTTATTCATTATTAAACCTACTCCTGCATTACCCCTATTTGATTTTGTATTTATAACCCTGTAATCACCTGACCAAAAGTCTTGTTCCTCCTGCCACCGAACTTCACTAATTCCCACTATATCTAACTTTAACCTATCCATTTCCCTTTTTAAATTTTCTAACCTACCTGCCCGATTAAGGGATCTGACATTCCACGCTCCGATCCGTAGAACGCCAGTTTTCTTTCTCCTGATAACGACGTCCTTTTGTGTAGTCCCCGCCCAGAGATCCGAATGGGGGACTATTTTACCTCCGGAATATTTTACCCAAGAGGACGCCATCATCATTTAACCATACAGTAAAGCTGCATGCCCTCGGGAAAAATTACGGCTGTAGTTTCCCCTTGCTTTCAGCCGTTCGCAGTACCAGCACAGCAAGGCCGTTTTGGTTAATGTTACAAGGCCAGATCAGTCAATCATCCAGACTGTTGCCCCTGCAACTACTGAAAAGGCTGCTGCCCCTCTTCAGGAACCACATGTTTGTCTGGCCTCTCAACAGATACCCCTCCGTTGTGGTTGCACCTACGGTACGGCCATCTGTGTCGCTGAGGCACGCAAGCCTCCCCACCAACGGCAAGGTCCATGGTTCATGGGGGAAGGATTGAAAGCATATTACACAAAATTTTTTTTATTTGTTATCAGATTGTCTGTCCGTCCGTCTGTTAAGCTGCATTTTCCTCAGGAATGGAAATTTGTATCACATAATGAGGTCTATAGCCCTTTGGTGATGTATAAATGTTAAACTTCCAAATCGATTTATGTCACGTATTTTGACACTCGCAAACTCTCTCATTAAAACCTATAGGGTACTGCCCTTGACGTAGAAACATGTAATTTGGCAGCAAGAAAGGTTTCACAATATAAGTAGAAAGGGAAAAAAATCAGAAAATTGTTACATTGTAATTATAATGCAAGGAAAAACATTTCTTTTATCATTTGTAGCCAGACTTCTACCTTGAAATTAAAACATTCTCGAAAATATTGGAATCCCTGGAACGTACGTCTTCCCGGTGTCCGTGACAACAAAAGGCGAAAACTATGAAAATCCACGATTCCTGGAATGGATGAACTGTTTGTACACGTGGTTAAATTTGCACGAGACCCTCAGCGAGCGGGTCCTACTCGCACTTGGCCAATCTTTTTTTTTTAACGTAATTGGGCCATAAGGTTCCTTTCTTTACAGTTTTTTTCAGTCTTCATTAGCCACTCTATATATCTGCCTAATTTCTGTTCTCTTCTTTAGGGCCATATGTCAAAAGCTTCTGTTCTCTTCTTCGCTGTAGGCCTACTGTTATCGCCCACGTTTCTCTTCCATACGAGGCTGCACACCAAACAAATGCTTTCAGAAAAGACATCCTAACACTCAAATTTAAATACAGTTTAATGTATTTATCTTTATCGGAGAAGGTTTTCTTCGTCTTGACCGTCGACATTTTATATCCTCTTTGCTTCTGGCATCATCAGCTGTTCGGTAGCTTAAGGATGGATATGGTGTTATGGGCGCTCAACGGTGTAGTCTTTAGCGCCCGCAGTAGCTTAACACACTGTATACAGGGTGTTACACAAATAAAGAAAAGATGTTATGTGGACATGTGTCCGGAAACGCTTAATTTCCATGTTAGAGCTCATTTTAGTTTCGTCAGTATGTACTGTACTTCCTCGATTCACCGCCAGTTGGCCCAATTAAAGGAAGGTAATGTTGACTTCGGTGCTTGTGCTGACATGCGACTCATTGCTCTACAGTACTAGCATCAAGCACATCAGTCCGTAGCATCAACAGGTTAGTGTTCATCACGAACGTGGTTTTGCAGTCGTTGCAATATTTACAAATGCGGAGTTGGCAGATGCCCATTTGATGTATGGATTAGCACGGGGTAATAGCCGTGGCGCGGTACGTTTGTATCGAGACAGATTTCCAGAACGAAGGTGTCCCGACAGGAAGACGTTCGAAGCAATTGATAGGTGTTTTAGGGAGCACGAAACATTCCAGCCTATGACTCGCGACTGAGGAAGACCTAGAACGACGAGGACACCTGCAATGGACGAGGCAATTCTTCGTGCAGTTGACGATAACCCTAATGTCAGCGTCAGAGAAGTTGCTGCTGTACAAGGTAACGTTGACCACGTCACTGTATGGAGAGTGCTACGGGAGAACCAGTTGCTTCCGTACCATGTACAGCGTGTGCAGGCACTATCAGCAGCTGATTGGCCTCCACTGGTACACTTCTGCGAATGGTTCATCCAACAATGTGTCAATCCTCATTTCAGTGCAAATGTTCTCTTTACGGATGAAGCTTCATTCCAACGTGATCAAATTGTAAATTTTCACAATCAACATGTGTGGGCTGATCAGAATCCGCACGCAATTGTGCACTCACGTGAGCAACACAGATTTTCTGTGAACCTTTGGGCAGGCATTGTTGGTGATGTCTTGATTGGGACCCATGTTCTTCCACCTACGCTCAGTGGAGCACATTATCATGATTTCATACGGGATACTCTACCTGTGCTGCTAGAACACGTGCCTTTACAAGTACGACACAATATGTGGTTCATGCACGATGGAGCTCCTGAGCATTTCAGTCGAAGTGTTCGTACGCTTCTCAACAGATTCGGTGACCGATGGATTGGTAGAGGCGGACCAGTTCCATGGCCTCCACGCTCTCCTAACCTCAACCCTCTTGACTTTCATTTATGGGGGCATTTGAAAGTTCTTGTCTACGCAACCCCGGTACCAAACGTAGAGACTCTTCATGCTCATATTGTGGACGGCTGTAATACAACACGCCATTCTACAGGGCTGCATCAGCGCATCAGGGATTCCATGCGACGGAGGGTGGATGCATGTATCCTCGCTACCGGAGGACATTTTGAACATTTCCTGCAACAAAGTGTTGAAGTCACGCTGGTACATTCTGTTGCTGTGTGTTTCCGCTCCGTGATTAATGTGATTTGAAGAGAAGTAATCAAATGAGCTCTAACATGGGAAGTAAACGTTTCCGGACGCATGTCCACATAACATATTTTCTTTCTTTGTGTGTGAGGAATGTTTCCTGAAAGTTTGGCCGTACCTTTTTGTAACACCCTGTATAGAAAGGAGGCAGATAAACATAGCTAGCCACGAGACCGTTAATCCGTTAGTTAACGAAGTCTCTTGTAACGGATTAACAATTAATTTAAAAAACTTTAAAGGTTTCTCTCTAACTTCCGTTAACCTCCTTTTAATCCGTTAATCGTTAATTAGGTTCCTGGTATTTATCACTAAAAATACGCCACGCCGCCAGCGTGCGAGCAAGAATAACTGGATGTTCGCTGTAAATTGTTGTTTATTGAGTTCCCGTTTAGTACTACTTTTTGTTAGTGCATTACCTGTGGAAACAAAATCATGGAATTAGATTTTAACTCTGCAACTGATGAAAACCCGTGGCCACATGTAAGTGATTACGTTGAATTTGTATCCAGATCGGGCGAACAAATACTTTACGATTACAAACCGTGCTTGCCTACAAAATCAACAGTTAGGCTCACACTTCCAGCCTTAACAGTTTGAAACATCACACAGGGAAATGTAAAGTTGAAGAAACAGTGAAAGCAGGGTCCGGTCGAGGAGAGCCAAAAAGAAAAATCAATCCTGGGTATTCAGATGTCGTTAGCAGAGACAGTAGCAGTAATCCGGTTAAATGAATGCACAAAATTTGCTATTACGAGTACGTAGGATACTTAGAACTGAAGTAAATACGCAACAGAAAGACAGCATCGCATTTTAAAATCATGGCAAAATGAATGGGACTTCCAGCAGAGGCAGAAGAACGCACGAAATTCTCCCAAATATCAACAACAAGTAAGGGTGAAATTCCTTCACTCTACTAACTGGCTGGTCATGGCCAATGTCTAACGCGTTTGCACAAAAAAGCAGAACATAGTTGTGGCTTTGGGGCACTGCTGAACACACGTTTAGAGGGCTTGTGCGCTATACAGAGATACAGCGGATCGTGGTATGCGGGCATTGGGGGAGAGCTAGATTCTAAAGCACCACATTTTAGGCGATACTGTAGCTGCACTACCCAGGACGGCCACCGAGGACTTCACAAGACATTCCACGACGTTACAGTATACTTCCTTCCTGTCAACCAATGTTCCATGTACAAGGATGGATGACAATTGAGGATGGTAACAACCGAAAGAACCGTATTACAAAGCCTAAACGGTGTGAATAAGGAATGTGGTTTCTTCGATACCTGTTGATTCAGAAATTGTAAAAAGAAAGTGAGAGTCATTAATTCGGTGAATATTGCTAACAACGCGATTCGGATTTCGGAGAAATACACGAAAAGCCCGGGTTTTTCTTAACGATGGATAACAAAATATATAAGTGCAATTGTTACTTTTCCGAACACAAAGTTAGACTTCAATGGGGCCAATATAAAGGCATTGCACAATTTCTAATAATGAAATAAAGAGGATGCGTTTTCTGCTTTGTCAAGTGTTTACAGGTCTTTTTGCTTTTGTGTTGGAGACGATTTTCTGGTTGGCTACGAAAACCCGTCGCCTTAATCATTTACATTTGAATAAAAACTACCGGTTTTGTTTTACAGACCATACAACTGTCTTTCAGAATTAATTTGTAGTGTAAGTATTATACAGCATTTACGTTTAATAAAATTAACTGGCAATTGCACCACGAAGAAGAAAAGAAGGAAGACTAGGGTTCAGCGTACTGCCGACATCGAAGTCATTAGAGAAGATGCACAAGTTCGGATTCCTTCTAGGATGGGGAAGGAAATCGACCGTGTTCTTTCAAAGGAACCGTCCCGGCATCTGCCTGGAGCAATATAGGCAGCTCACACAAAACCTAAATCAGGAGGGTCGGAAGCGAGTTTGAATAGTCGTCCTCTCGAATGCGAATCCATTGTGCTAAACACTGCACCGCCTCGTTCGGTTTGCACCAGGAACGAGACAACTTCCTCAACCTAGAAGTTCGTAAATCTTTTCAAGTCTTCAGAACTTGTTTCCAGATTGTGCGTGATTCGTTTCGTTTTCCATGGTTATTGTTAAAGTGCCAAGACAAATTACGGTCAAGCTAGCAGGCCGCAAGCATCAAACTTAAGACAATGCTAGCTTGAAACTTCTTTTCTCTGCAGTGGTCAGTGTAAAAGAAACTGAAAGGCATATTATTCCGCTTAGAATCGTTGAAAATAAAGCATTTTGCCTCCATTAAAAAGACACTAGGCGGCCAAATAACCCCTCTGACTAATGAAGAAGAGAGCCTCAAAACAAGTCCTTGTCGTGTCTGTGGAAGCGGAGACTTCGAGATTTCATATAGTGAACAACTGACATAAGTTTTATTTCTCCAGCATATCTGGTGAAGATTTGCTCAACGTGCCAGACGTTATATGTATAATTGATCCTCCTTACTGTGAAATAGGATTTTCTTTTAAGTTTGAAGTGCGTGAATTTAAAGTAGCCTATTTTAATGTTTTGCATGTTTGTATGTACGCATCTTTTAAATAAAAATTTTTATAACGTAATTTCTCTCTTGAATTTTTTATTTTAACCTGTTAACATAGTTGCCTCATTCCTGAGGTAACTTTGCCATCGCCATTTTTAATATTTATAATGGAGAAATGTTTAATAATTTGTTGTTTCCACAAATTGTAAATCTCGAGATCAAGACTAATGGCAGTGAAGCATTTTCGTCGCATTTGAAAGAAAGGAAAGCAGTGACGATGTTGTTCCTGTTGCCGGTGTGCAGTTTAATGCCTGCCATAAAAGAAAGTCTTTCGCAATAATCGCGAGTCTTCCGACGGTGTTCCTTGTACAATACCTATGTATAGTACAGCACTGTTTGGCGTAAATGTGCAGTCTCGAATAGTAACAGCGCAGCTCCTCTACCGCTTAGTCAATCACTATGAAAATGTGCGAATCTTTTTGAAGCATATGACGCTACGAACAAGTCTGTAGCGCGCTTTCAGTATTCAGCGATAAAAACCAGCGACTCTTCCCATGAAATAGCGATACTATTATAAAAAACTATACTATACTATTATAAGAAACATATGGACGTTTTCTTTGTCTGTTACTCGAACTACATCGGCAACAAACACGACCGCACATACACCGTGACCCAAAGTTGAGTAGAAAAGGAAGGCAGTATGGCTTATCTATTCCAAACGCTCTTCTTGCCGACAGCGGAATTAGTTTACGCGGCCTGCTGTGATTGGTCCGTTGGGCCACGTGGCTTTAACTGTTAAGACTCGCTGTAATCTCTTGTATAGCTCGTGAACATGTATCTCGTAGCCTTCCTTGGGTGACGCTATTTGCCGTAAGCCAAGACCATCATTTACGAATATGTACATCGTTACGATAAGATAAACGAAAGTCGTTTACTCGAGAGAGCATCACCGTACAACGAAAGCTCTATTCCAACGTCTTCCCAACATCAAAATTACTGTTAATAAACGCCCTTACATTTAATACAATCGAGATTGAATGGGGAAACACTTCACTGCAATCACATAATAGCCAAGCCATTTAAAAATATTTCAAAACATTCACTGTCTGTTATACAGCCGCTATGAATGCTGTAGATTCCACGAGACAGTTTTAAAAAACTAACTTACAATAGTATGGCTGTTTCAGGTGAAGAGTCACTCGTTTATATCACTGAATACTGAAGGCACACTGCAAATTTCCCAAAAAGGCTTCATTTACCAGAGGTTGTGAACTAAGGATGGGAGTACTGAGTAAAAGGCATGGGAGATATCTTCTGCCCCCCCTCCCCCCCTTACCCTCGCCGTTGCAAAAATTATCATAGCGAACCAAATTCACACTGTGCTCTACCACACAGACGTACTAATTTATTGTCAGAACGAAGACAACAAGTACATGGATAATAGCTGAGAGTATGTACCCCAAAACCATTTGTCATGAAATGTCAAAAAACTAGTTCACCATTCACTACTATTCTTTCTGCAACTGAAAATGCGAGGGGGGTCTTGATTCTTAAAGGTTCCAGGAGCAAGGAGCATTGTATCTTCGATTAACAGTGTTTTCTCTTTCTCATTAACCAATATCAAAATGTAATAGAAATATGAAAATATGTAGGTCCTATTTGAAAGATACCTGTCTGATCAAGGCTGGTTCGACAACAGCCCTCCTCCCCCAACTGACATATGGTTTACTTCCTCCCTCGGACTTTACATAATCACCTTTCCTTGTGGTCTTGACAAGAATTTTATAAATAAATCTACTTAAAATAAGCAATACACAAACATTTCTCTCCCAAACAAATACATTTTTAAATCTTATTCCAGTGCTAAATATTAATAGAAGAACAAATTCATATCTCTTTAAGGAAATTCCTGGGATCATTGAAAGGTGTTAGTGAGAAAAACTGTAATTTTATAAAGTGGCTCTGGGCACTATGGGACTTAACATCTATGGTCATCAGTCCCCTTGAACTTAGAACTACTTAAACCTAACTAACCTAAGGACATCACACAACACCCAGTCATCATGAGGCAGACAAAATCCCTGACCCCGCCGGGAATCAAACCCGGGCACGGGAAGCGAGAATGCTACTGCACGACCATGAGCTGCGGACTGTAATTTTATATGCAGGGTTGATCACAAATAACAACAAAAACTGTTGTTGTTGTTGTGGTCTTCAGTCCTGAGACTGGTTTGATGCAGCTCTTCATGCTACTCTATCCTGTGCAAGCTTTTTCATCTCCCAGTACCTACTGCAACCTACATCCTTCTGAATCTGCTTAGTGTATTCATCTCTTGGTCTCCCTCTACGATTTTTACCCTCCACGTTGCCCTCCAATACTAAATTGGTGATCCCTTGATGCCTCAGAACATGTCCTACCAACCGATCCCTTCTTCTGGTCAAGTTGTGCCACAAACTTCTCTTCTCCCCAATCCTATTCAATACTTCCTCATTAGTTATGTGATCTACCCATCTAATCTTCAGCATTCTTCTGTAGCACCACATTTCGAAAGCTTCTATTCTCTTCTTGTCCAAACTATTTATCGTCAAAAACTATCATCATGAAAATACGTGATAATGGAAACAGAATGCTGCAGTACACACCGATCTGCAAACACATCATCTACAAGTTACAAATTTGAGATTATGGGTGGCTAATGACTTCAACATGAAATATTCTCATAGTTAGTACAAATTTAGCTGAAATGAAAACTTTCCTATTAAGTCAAATTTCATGTACAGCCTACATTACCTTGTGCAATGTTGATGAATGTGGTACACACACAATGGGAGAAAGGCACATTTTTCTGCTAATATAAGATGACATCTAATGCAACAGTATAGTCCAAGGTGGACAGATCAAACACAGCATGGATCTTGGCTTTCAAGGTAACTTGAGCTCAATGCTTTGGATCTTTCTGATTTGGGCACAGGTGTTTGAAAAAATGTGTAATTTATTGCACAGACGAGAGCAGTATTTCTTCCAAATGTGGCAATGGCATGTGGAAAATTTCCTTTAACAGATAAGAGTTGGGGTTGTTTTGGGGGAAGAGACCAAACAGCGAGGTCATCGGTCTCATCGGGTGAGGGAAGGAACTCAGCCGTGCCCTTTCAAAGGAACCATCCCGGCATTTGCCTGGAGCGATTTAGGGAAATCACGAAAAACCCAAATCAGGACGGCCGGCCGTGGGATTGAACCATATTCCTTCCGAATGCGAGTCCAGTGTACAGGTAAGAGTTAACAGTAATTTGTAACACACAACATGCTGAAACAGTATTTTATTTGTTGCCGACGTAGGTCTTGGGTGAAATTTTAGCCCGATTAGATGGGGATTTAATCAGAAATTTTCATTTTAGATAAATTTGTACTAACTAGAACAATTTTTAGTACTGAAGGCAGCAGCATCTCACAATCACACATTCACAGTCGTCTCATGCACAGCTCATTTGTGGACTCATGTTCACTGGAACATTTATGTTCCTACGAGTATTATCATATACTTTCAACTGTCAGTTTTTGCTACTAATTATTTTTCACTCTGAATACAATATCAGCACTTGGAGACTTCTGGTACCCCTCTCAGCTTGCTATCCCAAATGGCCATTTGTATCGCTTGGGCCTTAAAACAGCCCTGTAACTGACAGCAAAATTATAAGTACAAACCTCACATGAAATATTCTTTTAGTTAAGAACATTGTCAGTAGTTATTATAAAGTGATAGCATTAACATGTTTCAGAAGTTTTATAAGACATTGTTTTTCAAGTCCTACACCTCTCCCTTCTTCCACAAAACTGATATTATGAGGTGTCTGTCAGCCCCATCCTCAACTCCCCATCAAAGCTCAGATTCTGAGTACACTCTTGGACACAGTTACAATAAAAGTGGTCTCTCCTATTGCAAAATTTTTTAGTAGCTACATTTTAATGTCTTATTGATGATGAAGTCAAAAGAGATTTCACTGCTGCACTGAAAGTATAGTTCTTCACTTCTGGAATGCACACACATTTTCTACACTCCTGGAAATTGAAATCAGAACACCGTGAATTCATTGTCCCAGGAAGGGGAAACTTTATTGACACATTCCTGGGGTCAGATACATCACATGATCACACTGACAGAACCACAGGCACATAGACACAGGCAACAGAGCATGCACAATGTCGGCACTAGTACAGTGTATATCCACCTTTCGCAGCAATGCAGGCTGCTATTCTCCCATGGAGACAATCGTAGAGATGCTGGATGTAGTCCTGTGGAACGGCTTGCCATGCCATTTCCACCTGGCGCCTCAGTTGGACCAGCGTTCGTGCTGGACGTGCAGACCGCGTGAGACGACGCTTCATCCAGTCCCAAACATGCTCAATGGGGGACAGATCCGGAGATCTTGCTGGCCAGGGTAGTTGACTTACACCTTCTAGAGCATGTTGGGTGGCACGGGATACATGCGGACGTGCATTGTCCTGTTGGAACAGCAAGTTCCCTTGCCGGTCTAGGAATGGTAGAACGATGGGTTCAATGACGGTTTGGATGTACCGTGCACTATTCAGTGTCCCCTCGATGATCACCAGTGGTGTACGGCCAGTGTAGGAGATCGCTCCCCACACCATGATGCCGGGTGTTGGCCCTGTGTGCCTCGGTCGTATGCAGTCCTGATTGTGGCGCTCACCTGCACGGCGCCAAACACGCATACGACCACCATTGGCACCAAGGCAGAAGCGACTCTCATCGCTGAAGACGACACGTCTCCATTCGTCCCTCCATTCACGCCTGTCGCGACACCACTGGAGGCGGGCTGCACGATGTTGGGGCGTGAGCGGAAGACGGCCTAACGGTGTGCGGGACCGTAGCCCAGCTTCATGGAGACGGTTGCGAATGGTCCTCGCCGATACCCCAGGAGCAACAGTGTCCGTAATTTGCTGGGAAGTGGCGGTGCGGTCCCCTACGGCACTGCGTAGGATCCTACGGTCTTGGCGTGCATCCGTGCGTCGCTGCGGTCCGGTCCCAGGTCGACGGGCACGTGCACCTTCCGCCGACCACTGGCGACAACATCGATGTACTGTGGAGACCTCACGCCCCACGTGTTGAGCAATTCGGCGATACGTCTACCCGGCCTCCCGCATGCCCACTATACGCCCTCGCTCAAAGTCCGTCAACTGCACATACGGTTCACGTCCACGCTGTCGCGGCATGCTACCAGTGTTAAAGACTGCGATGGAGCTCCGTATGCCACGGCAAACTGGTTGACACTGACGGCGGCGGTGCACAAATGCTGCGCAGCTAGCGCCATTCGACGGCCAACACCGCGGTTCCTGGTGTGTCCGCTGTGCCGTGCGTGTGATCATTGCTTGTACAGCCCTCTCGCAGTGTCCGGAGCAAGTATGGTGGGTCTGACACACCGGTGTCAATGTGTTCTTTTTTCCATTTCCAGGAGTGTATATGATAAGCTTTAATATGAAAGGAAATCCTAAAAATGCCCCTTTGTTGACTGCAAGCCAATTCATGCTGTGTGACCGACCAAAAGAAAGCAGATTTAGATATGCTGATATACAGAGTTAAAACTGTGTCTAAATAGAACCACCAAGATTCAGAGATCAGATACCTATCTGATAAAGGTGTTCAATAAGAACAGTTATTTCTAAAAAAAAAAATGGAGACAAGGAGATGAGATTCTCAGTCATCACAACATAATCAGTCTGTAGCACCCCATAATTTCTTCAGAGCTGTGTCAAATGAAATAGACAGATCCTGGGCGGATAATGATTCAATTCATTTTCCTGCCATCCCTGAAAATTAAAAAGCTTATGTGGTCAGTAAAATACGGTCTATAGTGTGCCTGGAATGTTCTTGTGAAAGTGGTAGCAATTATGTCAATCAATCTATTTGTACAATGTCAGAACACTGGAAAGAGCACCGATGCAACATTAAATATTGTAATTGTGAAAAATCTGCTACTGCAAACAAACACATGAGCAGCCAGAGACAGAAGTCATGTATGTGCTTGTTAGTCTGCACGTGTGTGTGTTTTTTTTCTTTCTGATGAAGGCTTTGGTTGAAAGCTTAATGTGTAACAGTATTTTCATTGTGCCTATCTGCAACTCTATGTGTCATCTTTATGGTGAGTAGCAATCTATCCGTTCCATTATTGTTGATGTTCCAGCCTGGACTTTCCATTGTTTGGAACATATGATTATGCTTGATGATATGAAAATCTTGCCTTCTGCATCTAACTACTGTGATACTGTCAATAAAGAAGCTGCTTAGATCAGAATATGTAACAACTTTAATCAGGGCAGCAGCTATTACCCTCAGCTGTGTATGGAAACTGATATTTGATGCTGAAGGTCTATAATGAAATAAACTGCATTTCTGATATCTAATGGAATCAGCTTCGATACTAACGTACTTCCATCACAGACACTGGCGTAATATTTGGTAGCATACAGAAATTCCACAACCATTCCATGTCACCACGCAGCCTACTAGTAGAACAATTAACTCCTGACGATGACGGGAGGATGTCAACCTTGGGTATACAGCCGCACCTGATGTGTCACGAAAACAAAGAAGCATATTACCCAAGAATGTCACGCCAAAAAACTTCAAACAGTTGACATCTGTCCCAACTCATTTGCCATCAATCTTCTGACTGGTGTAATGCGAATCAGCACACATTTTGCTTGTGTATCTATACCTTTGTTTCAGAAAAGCATCTACACCCAACAGCATCAATTACACATAATATACATCCTACTCTCTGAGTTCCTCTCATTTTTACCCCTCTACAGTTTACTATAGCGTATAGGAAATTTTCCCTGATGTCTTGACACATATTCTATTCTTCTGTCCTTTCTTATAGCTGCCAATTTACAAATATTCCTTTTGCTGGTGAATTTCATCACATCACAGCATGCTACAAATAACACCTGAGCTCTGGAAATCTGCTGACAAATTTTATAGCTGATGCCAGGAGCAGCAGTAAGAAAGAAATGGAAATCACACATTTCTATCTATATAAAAACTGTGATGTTCAAACAAAGCAATTTTATTCCAACAAGGTGCAAAAACCATATTTTCCCATGGTTTTTTGTCTTTCACAAAATATTAGTCAGTTTCTTTTCTGTATGGCTGGTTATCCCTAAGACTGGAGAACCATGTAAATTATATTATTCTATAAATATCCAACATTAAATGTTGGCTCATGTCACAGCAAAGTCTCACAATAACACTAGTGCAAGATTACACTCTCCGGAATTTGAAATAAACACCCCCTGAACCTAAGTGGTGATGGCAGCGAATAACAAAATAATATGAAGTAATTAATCACAAACATGTGGTAAACCAAACAGTTATGTCTACACACACACACACACACACACACACACACACACTCTTAATTGATTTGTTGTTTCCCTTCTGTTGATATATTAATTTGTTGGGTGTTCAAATTACCACCAGCTACAGTGACATAGTCTTTAGAGCACACAGAAAATGCAGTACAGCAATATTTTATGCTGCTGAATATGAAGTTTCTATAAACACAATGAATAAAATAATGATTTCCAAAGTGCACTTGAACCAATTATGCTCGAATATGAGAAACAGTGTATTGAGTATTTCAGTAATATCAGTATATGTAATAGAACTTGTCTAGAAATGAAGATAAAATAAGTTGTACTTACCAACTGGTAGCGAATATGGCCGCATAAAGAAGTACAAAAACTTCTGGAGATAGGAATTTGGTCATCTGACAAAGGTTGGAAGAAATGACAAAAATCAGGGATTAATCAAGGAAGATATACAGGCCACTGGGTCAAGGGACAAAAGAGAAATCACTTATAAAAGGTTAGCAACACACACAATCTGAGCATTTATGTCTTCTGAAGTGTAAGAGATGGCAGCTGTCAAGTCAAAAAAGAATACTCAAAGTAGAAGCATAGATGACACAATAAAGAACAACTGAATAAGAAAGGGAAAGAAGAAATAAACTGGGGAAAGAATTCAGGAACAGATAAATATAAAAAGACAACATATATTACCACTTCAGGTCCTGTTGACAGCAAATCAATAGAGACAGAGCAGAATCTCAGGATGGAGTGAAAATGCCAATGTAAAATACATCTTTATTAAAAGTATGTACAATAAATACATATTTACACTGTCTTCCTTAAGATTTAATCACTCACAGTCATCATTCATGAATTCCTCTTCAAATTCTTCCTCTGTTATCTGCAGGAAAACAAAGAATCAATATCATATGTTACAGTTACCTTAAATTGTAAATATGTAGGCATAATTCACTGCACACTTACCTTCTTTTTCCGAAGCTTTTTAAGAAGAGCCACATCTCTGGCAAGTTCCTCCATCTCCTCCGAACTTAAAGTTTTTCTTTTCTTTTTTGTTTTAACTTTACCTTCTTGTTGTTTCAGCTTTCGTTTTTCAGCTCGCTTACTCCTTTTCTCCTTTCTTTCAGCCTTTAGCTGTTTAGTGAGTGACCAGGCTTCAGTTTGCTTCTGTTTCCTTTTAAAGTTCTTTGACCCTGGCCAGACACCAGTTTCTTTGTACTGTTCCAACTTTTTCTGGCGAGCTTCCTCTCTCACTGGATCTCTGAAATATAGAATGAAAGATAAATCATAAAATGAAAGTTACATCAGTTTTCTTGTCAAAATTGTCCCATCAAATTATCGTTGACTGCGGGCGATATGCTGTTACCTCAAACAAATCTAAAAACACTTATAGTATATTCGAAACATTAGACATGCTAATTCTAAAAGTATATCTGTGGAACATGCAAAGCTGACTGTCCACCAAGTCATCCTCTGTCACATGAAGTCATTTGTACGTAGTATGGGGGGCAGCAAGGAATCAGCACATGACTGCTTGCAACTGTCAGCTTTTCAGATTTGAAGCCACTACTCCGCATTCAGGTAGCTTCTAAAATGGTTTCACAAGACTGAGCACACACTATTCCGTTCCTCCCACCAGACAAAAATCCTGGCAGTACCAGGAAATGAACTCAAATACTTTGAAATACTTTCATTTGGTGACGAAAAGTCGATTGTGCTGTCTGTGATGGACCTGTGTACTGCAAATCTTGTGCCAAAAAGCCATAGATTTTTCAGTTGTCTCAATGGTTTTCCTTTGTATATTCTGAAGTTCACCATGTTGAAATGGCCTTTGTCTGTGAATTGTGTTTCTTGCAATGCACATATTTTGATTTGAAATTTTTCGAGAGTGTCTGTGAGTTGTTTCATCTTTCCTGTCTTCATCAGTGTGTTCACGTTGAGTGTGCTGATGTAGTGTTTGAGTTTGGTCTTGAGGGAGTTTGAGAAGGGAGTTTGAGAATCTCCCTGAGTCCCCGGAAATCAATGCTCACAATGATCCCAGTCTATTGACTGGGGCCTGGGGTAATGAGATTTTTTTTCATTGTACCATCATGATGTTTAGTAGTTGGATATATGGCATGCTGCCGAGTACAACCTGACTTTCCAGATCAGGAGGTTGGTTGAGGCCGCCACTGACATGTGGAGCATGAGCTAACCATCACCCAACTTACTCTTATTAACTATATCATTCTCATACAAAATACAAAGACGTTTATGGATGTTCACCAAGATTTCTTTCCCCACAACCAAGAATTTAAGTACAGTACATTGCTTGTAATGAGGGTCTTGTGAAGACTCTTATTTTAATGGTTCACTTTGGCTCTGCCATCTGTTGGAATTGTTCAAAATTCACACACACGCAGAAGAAACATCAAATCTGAAGCACTTAAAAGGATGTTTTGCTGTATACCAGATGGTTATAATTAAACTTTCCCTATTTAACGCATTATGACATGGAAAGTAATTACTGTATGAGGACCAAACTTGGTAGCATTAATGTCAAGACAAGGGAAAGAGAAATAATGCAGAATCAATTTAACTGAAACACTTTTAATATGCTGCTACGGTACATCTTACCATTACATACCGGTACCATTACTGCCACAAAGGGGCTCAATATGGCGCCCCTCAGTGTTCGGAAGGGTCTGAAAGTGCAGGATTGCATTCTGCATGGCAGAACGAAGCATGTCTGTAAGTAGGATGGCTACCTCTCTTGATATGCTGTGCTTCAGATCAGCACATGTGTGAATGTCCCCCTGGTAAACTCTGTCCTTCAGGTAGCCCCACAACCAGAAATCACAGATAGAGAGGTGTTATTTCTACAGTGTTTTGAAAGTTTTAATTTTAATTATAATCACCCTATATATTGATATATCACTTGCAAATATTAGAAGCTAAGCTTTCAAGTAACAGCTAAGAAATCAGTTAAACAAGGCCAACACTGCAAGGAGAACACAATTTTACCTCTGCTGTCTACATAACATATCACAAAATGAGGATGTAAATGCATGGTGTGGCAAACCTGGCACATAATGCACTTATAAAACTTTATCTATTTTTGAAAATGGGACACAAGCATTAAAAGTTGTAACACTATAAAAATATTTTAAACGGTTATTAAATGCCCATAAAACAACAGGTCATTTTAAAGAAAATTAGTTGTTCCACTACCTCATTAGATAAACACTGTTATCTATTTATTGGTTCAAACATTACTGTTCCAATGCCCCTATGTAACCGTATAATTTACTTAGACGTTTAACAACCTAACTATGTAGCCACAGCATGGAAGATACATTCAAAAGCAGGCCAACCTACAGAACTCTGAATACAATAAACATCCATCTGAAGGAGGATACAGACCCTGTACTGAAATATCATGGCAAGGAGTTATTTATGTCATGTACTTCTCCCGATATTTACAGCACAAGATCCATATTCTCTCTCCTTAATCAGGAATTTCCATTTACTGTTTGGAAATAGGTACACATTGCCACAATGAATCACATGTTATGAGTTTCTTAGAGGCCAAAAGTTTATAATTTACCTGTATGGAATTGAATTGAAGTCTATTTTCTCTTCTTCAAAGCCTGAAATATTTCTGTTTTTAAGTTCAGGCATCTTTGGCATTTTAAGAAGACAAAATCCCATTGCTACCAAGCCGAAATCCAGATCTACAACAAAAGACATTTATGTTTTAATTGTTAATAACAATTTTTTTTTAAAAAAGTAGTCATTGCCTTACTACATACCTTGAAGCCTTAGGATAACATTGCACTCATGTTTGGCATATGCTTGAATGTATGATACAAATGCCCTAAGAGCTTTGTCAAGAATGTCACGGTCCAGTTTCTGCAGTTTCCTCACTTTGCTCAAAGTGTCAGGCAGAATGGGCGATGGTTCTATATCTTCCAGAACAACCTAATACAGAGGACACAATTGCATAAGCATTCAGAACATTTTCTAGCAGTTTCTACAATAATTTCAGTTTTTTTGTTCCATACAAAAATGTCTTGTTTTCTATCACAATTACCTCAGCATCAGCTGATTTAATTAAATCACATTACATTATCCTAGTTTCACTTTTGTTGATGTTCATATTATAATCTCTTTTCATGATGTTAGCCTTTCAAATCGACTAATCTTCCAAGTCCTTTGCCATCGCTTATGGGCTTACAATGTGAATGACATTAAGCTACTTTAGATTAGCTTGCTACCTTCAAACAAGTTTTAACATGTCAAACAATGAAAGAATATTAGCTTTTCATTGCTTGTTTGCCTCTCAAGCAATTACAGATTTTCTGTGAATACTCTGATTTTGTATCACATATGAACTATTAGTGGTTCTTTGTTCAGCAGTGACATTCTGGGTAACAGCACCCAATCTGTTGACCTGCATAATAACTGCTTGTCACAGACAAAGTTTACAACAGGAAAAATATTCTTCTTTATGTGGATAAACAATCTATTGGCTGGGTGGGCCTGTTGTGTAAAGGAAAGTATACTTACTGAGTGATTGCTGATGAATTCTGAATGGCTTGTAGAGAAATTTCTATTTAGTGTGACAAATGGCAAATTGTGTTCAATGTGGATATACATATTTTAAAATGGATAGGTAGGAGACATAATCTTAAAAAGTTCAAATATACTATGTATGGTATGCAGCTTAACTAATTTATGTCAGTTAAATATGTAGGCATACATTGCAAAATGACATGAAATGAGTAAGCAATGTAGCTGCAGAGAAGGCAAATGGCTGACTATAGTTTATAGGGATCATTCTGGGAAAGCATAATGCATCTATAAAAAGAGTCCACAAACAGCACACTTGTGTGACATATTCTTGAGTAATGTTCAAGTGTTTGGGATCCTCACCAGATGGGATTACAGGAAGACATCACAACAATTCGAAGGTATGCTAACAGATTTGTTGCCAATCAGTTTAGTCAGTGTGAGTGTGATCAGGAAATACTCTGTGATCTTAGACGAGAATCCTTGGAGGGAAAAACATAATTTTGTTGTATTATTGAGAAAGTTTAGAGAATGAACATTTAGACAGATCACAGCATCTAACATTCATCTCCTATTATTAGGTCTGTAGGGGCAAAATAAGGGAGCTTCAGGTTCATACACTGATGAGTCAAAACATTATGGCCACTGCCCACTACGATGTTGAATTACACCTGGTGGCATTGTGGGCTCGTGATGTGGTAGCAAAAGTATGTAAGTGGAACAGACCCAAGGTGGGGGATCGCCCTAGTGAAGACATGGGCTGTGAATGGGAAAACCCATTGAGATAAGTGCTTTGAGAAAGGGAAGATTATTATTACACAGAGCCTGTGAGCTAGTATCTCAAAAATAGTGAATCTGGTCGAATATTCACATGATACTGACATGAGCATCTATGGAAAAAGGTAAATGGACAGTGAAACTACCAGAAAGCACTAAATGGTTGGATGTCCATGACTCTTCGCAGAACGTGGGGTTGGAGGTTTATCTGCTCTGTAAAGTAAGATAGATGTTGACCTGTGGCATCTCTGTTGAAAGGGCACAATACTAATGTACGTACAAGTGTTTCAGAGTACACCGTTCATTGTACATTGTTGGACATGGAGCTCCACAGCAGGCCATCCCTATGGCATTGTCATTTAAGATTGCGTGGGCACAGGGCCATCAGGATTCAAACGTTGATCAATGGAGATGTATCAGCTCTTCAGATGAATCACATTTTTGCTACACTAGTTTGATGGTCATCTCCACAAATGCCGTCATTGATGTGAACTTTTTGCTGTCGAAACATGCAGCTCACCATGGACACAGGCTAGACAGAGCAGTATTATACTACAGGAGACATTCTACTGCACATTCTTGGGATCTGTGATAGTAATCAAAGACATGCTGACAGCTGTGAATCACAAGCATCCCTTCATGCTTGATGTCTTCCCCGACAGCGATATCTTTCAGCAGTATAGCTGTCCATGTCTCAGAGCCATAACCATGCTACAGTGGTTTGAGGAGCATTATAGTGAACTCACGTAGATGTCTTGGTGACCAAATTTACCTGATGTAAGTACTATGGAACCTGTCTGGATTGCCATCAGGCGCCATCACCACATACGCAACTCAGTGGCCCATTATTTATGCAAATTACATAATCTTTACATAGAAATCTAATGCCACATATCTTCACAAACCTACCCACAAACTGTCAGATACCTGATATGCAGAATCTGTGATGTATTTAGTTCCAAAGATGGACAAAGAAGCTACTAAGCGTGTGATCATATAATTTTGGCTCATCAGTGTACAGGAAATAATTTTTCTCTAGCTCCATTTGCAAGTGGAAAAGGAGAGAGTATGGTATACAGTATCCTCTGCCATTCCCTATAAGTGGCTTGTGGAGCATGTATGTATGAATGTATGTAGGTAGAGGTATGTGTAGAAATTCAGAGGTATATTTATATCTGATAAGAATCCAAGTCTTATAACCGTTACAAACCCCGCAGTGCTTTCCCTTTCATTCTGCTGTTGTGTAACATGTCCCTATACTTCACTTCTAAATCTTCCAGACTCATTTCAACTCTCAGTGGTTTCCACAGTGATACTGCAAGTTATACTGTTTTCAGCACACAATGCTTCTTGATTTTTGAAACAATACATACTCAAAACATTCAATGAGACTTCACTTTTGAACTTTTTAAATGAGAGAAAAATTCCTGCTGACACCTGATCTTTTCTGGTGCTATGTCTGTAGTTGAGAATGAAGAGTGTTCCATGACACACTCATATTTCCCACTTATTCACAAACAGCTTGAAAAATATAGAGTTCTCTGGGTGCAAAGTAAGTTAAACGCATGTATACCACACACAACTACGAAAAGCTTTGCACAGTAAGGTGCATCTGTACTTTTGCCCAGCAGGAATGAAAAGACTACAAACCTCTTCATTTCTTCGTGAGCTGTTTCTCTTATGTCTGCAGCCATGTCCAGGATTTGGCATGATAATTGGCTTTAAAAGAAACTCTTTCAATTGTCTAAAGTTCCCTTTGAGAAAAACATATTGTACTTGTTGCCAGATACGCAAAGTAGGAAGCTCCGAGATATTTAGTGATTCATGGAACGTATATTGGAAAGACAGATTAGGCGCCATACGAGTGAGAGTGTTCATTGTAGTTGACAGAATTATTGTCTCTATTGAGATCAACTTTGAGTGTGACAGTGAAGTTACCTGTATGCGTACAACAGGTCTAGGTGAAATCAAGTTAATTGGTGAATGTTTTTATCAGCCACCAATTTCCACTGTGACAGTTTTAGAGTCATTCAAGGAAAGCCGATGGTCAGTGCCACAGAAGTATCCATATCATGCAACATTAGTTGGAGGTGACTTCACCTTACCAAATCTATAGATTCACTGCAGGTGGCACAGGCAGACAATCTTCTGTAGCACTTTGAACACATTCTCTAAAAACTGCCTTGAACAACTAGTTAAACAATCCAAACAAAATGGTAATGTTTCACACCTTGTGCCTACAAAAAGGACTGACCTTATTAACAGTGTCAGCAGAGAAAATGATTAGTGATCATGATGTCATTACAGTGATGATGTTTACTAAAATTAATAAATTCAACAAGAAGGCCAGGAGAGTGTTTATGCTAGAAAAATCAGATAAGCAGTTATTAACATCCCACTTGGACAATGAATGAGCATTATTTAGCTCCAGTATGATGGACACTGAGGAATTATGGGCAATTTAAACAGATTATAAATCACGCCCTGGAGACGTGCAAAGATTAAGACTGGAAAGACCCTCCGTGGTTTAATAACCAAATTCGGAAAATGCTGAGGAAACAGATTGTTCCATTCTTGGTAAAAAAAAAAGCCCGAAAATGTTGACAGGCAAAAGTTAGTAGAAACGCATGTGTCCATAAGATCAATGTGGGAAGCATACAACTTCCACCATCACACCTTAGTGAAAGATCTTGCTGAGAACCTGAGAAAACTTGGTCACATGCAAAATCCTAAGCGGGTCGAAGGCTTCCAACCAGTCACTTGTTGACTAGTCTGGGTTACAATAGAAGAAAGCAAAAGGAAAGCTGAAGCTTTAAATTTCATGTTTAAGAAATCGTTCAAGCAGGTGGGTCATACAAACATACCATCGTTTGACTGTCATACAGACTTCCACAATGAGTACACAGAAACTGGCAGCCATGCCATACAGAAGCAACCGAAAGAAAGAGTTGAAAACAAAAAAGATGCTAGGTCCTGATGGAATCCTAATTTGGTTTTACAGACAGTACTCTGCAGTATCTGGGACCGATGACCTCGCAGTTTGGTCCCCTCCCCCAAATAAATTGAAACAATCTGCAGTATCAGACCCTTAATTAGCCTGCATTTATCACGAATCTCTTGCCGAGCAAAAAGTTCTGAGAAATTGGAAAAAATGTTGGCGACTCCTGTTTATAAGAAAGGTAAAAGAGCTGACCCGTATAATTACACACCAATATCCTTAACATCAGTTTGCTGCAGATTCCTTGAACACATTCTGAGTTTGAATACAAAAATTCCTTCTGTAACAAATCAGAATGCATTTAGAAACCACTGCTCACGTGAAACTCAGCTTGCCTTTTTCTGACATGATATCCTACAAACTTTCGGTGGTGGTGGTGGTGGTGGTGGTGGTGGTGGTGGGGGGCAACAGGCAAATACAATATTCCTCGATTCCCTGTAAGCATTCGAGATGATGTCCTACTTCAGACTGCTGACAAATATCTGAGCACACAGTTTAGATTCCCAGATATAAGAGTGGCTCAAAGACTTTTTAAATAATAGAACTCAATACGTGGTACTCGATGGCGACTATTCATCAGAGACAGGGGTGTTGCTGGGAGTGCCCCAAGGAAGTGGATAGGGCTGCTTTTATTCTCTATATACATAACTGACCTAATGGACAGTGTGAACAGCAATTTACCCCTGCCTGCTTATGATGCTGTGGTGTATGGGATGGTGTTATTATTGAGTGACTGTAGGAATACACAAAATGACATGGGCAAAATTTCTAGTTGGTGTGATGAATGTCAGCTTACTAAGTGTAGGAAACTGTAAGTTCATGCTGGTGAATAAGGAGAACAGTCCTGTAACATTCGGATACAGCATTAGCACCTTGAGCAATTGGTTAGAAAACCAACTCGAGAAGGGAACATATTAGATATCTTAGTTACAAATCGACCTGATCTTTTTGAGGAACTTAATCTAGCAGAAGGTACTAGCATCCATAACATCATTGTGGCTTCTATGTCAGTGGAAGCAGAAAAAAAAAGAAAAAAAAGAAAAAAAAGTGTTTTCTTGTTTGGGAAAGCAAATAAAAGTGTCATTAATGAATATCTTCATAGCCAGCTCCGAGCATTCACTGGGAGACACAAAGATATTGAGCATCTTTGGTCAGAATTTAAAGGTATTGTCCACCATGTGCTATAGAAGTATGTGCCTAGCAGAAATATGGGGGAGGGAAAGGAGCCACCATGGTGCAAAAAATATATTAGGAAGTTGCTGAGAAAGCAGAGAATTTTGCACAGTCATTTTAAATGTAGTCACTGCCCTGCTGACAAACAGAAATTATGCGAAATGAAAGTAGCTGTCAAAAGATCAATGAGAGATTCTTTTAACGAATTTGGAAGCAATATTTTATCTGCAGATTCTAAAAATAGCTCCAAAAAATTTTGATCGTTCGTAAAATCTATGAAAGCTACAAATAATTCAATACCTTCTCTTGCTGACAGTAAGGGTAATGTAATGGATAATGATAAACAGAAGGCTGAAATTCTAAACCTAGCTTTCAAAAACTCATTTACAGTAGAAGACTGCAGCACCATTCTCCCTTTCAATTATCAAACAAACGCAAGGATGGCTGACATAGTGTTTAGTGTATCTGGGATTGTAAAACACTAAAGATCCCCAGATGACAGGAAGGCATCTAGCCCAGACAGTATCCCTGTAAGATTATATGTTGACTAGATGCACATAATTACTGGCCAATTTCACTGAAATCGACTTGTTGTATAGTCATGGAACATATTTTGTGTTCAGACATAATGACCTTTCTAGACTCTAAGAAGCTCATATGCAGAAACCAGTATGGTTTTAGGAAACAGCAGTCATGTGAGACACAGCTGCCCTTTTTGTGCATGACAGACAACGGGCTCTAGATACCGGCTCCCAGGTTGATGCCATATTTCTCGACTTCTGAAAGGCGTTCGACTCAGTTCTGCACTGTCAGTTGCTCCAAAAAGTGTGCACTTACGGTCTATCCGATGACATATGCGATTGGATAGAAAGTTTCCTAATAGACAGAGAGAAGTATGTCATCCTGAATGGGGTGACTTCAACAGAAACAAGCGTAACTTCAGGTGTGCCACAGGGAAGCGTAATAGGACTGCTGCTTTTTACAATTTAAATAAACAATCTGGTTGATGGTATTGACAGCTGTATCAGACTGTTTGCCGATGATGTTGCAGTCTACAGGAAAGTAGTATCACACAAAAGTTGTGAACAAATCAATGAGGATTTGCAGAAAATAAATGCTTGGTGTAATGACTGGCGGCTATCTCTCAATTTTAATAAGTGCAACCTTCTGCATATAACAAGGCGAAAATCCCCATTAATGTATGAGTACAAAATAAATGCCCAGTCTTGGAAGTGGTAACATCTGTCAAGTATCTGGGTGTGACTGTTTGAAATGATCTGAAATGGAATGATCAGATTACGCAAGTGACAGGCAAGGCAAACTCTAGATTGCGGTTTATTGGCAGAATCCTGAAGCGATGCAGTCCTTCAACAAAGGAAATGGCTTACAACATGTTAGTTCGTCCAGTCTTAGAGTACTGTTCGACTATATGGGACCCTTACTAGTTGGGTCTGCTTCTAGAGATTGAGAAGGTCCAAAGAAGAGCAGCAAGATTCATGAGTGGTACATTTCGCCATTACAAATCTCATAGAGAGTTTGAAGTGGGACACACTTGCAGATAGACAAAGCGCTAAACAGAAGGGACTGCTCACTAAATTCTGAAATCCGATCTTCACCGAGGATGTAGAGCATATATTATTACCACCAACTTTCAAATCACGCAATGATCACCATTTAAAGATAAGGGAAATTAGAGCTCGTACTGAGGCATTCAGACAGTCATTTTTCCCTTGCGCGATCCCCGAGTGGAACAGAGGGGACGGGGGGGGGGATATGACTTTGGTGCAAATTGCAAATTGTGCCCTCCACCACACACTGCTTGGTGACTAGCGGAGCATATATGTAGATGTAGGTGACACAGTCACTTCGTTTAAATATCTAGGCATAATGTTGCAATGGAATACGAAATGGAATAAGTCAACATATTTATGCCAATGACATCAAGTGTTTCTGGAATAGCAGTGATGTAATATAACACCCATAAGTGTAAGAGCAAGGTGATTATTTGGAGATAAATCTGGAGAACATGTCTTCTAAAACTCATCAAGTTTAAAACAGTTCAGTAGAAGCCATGGTGGAGATCTACTCAAACTCTGGCATGAAACTCTGCAGTTCTCTAAAAGACTGATGTATGCATGGATACTAAAAGGCTTCACTACTTTCAGTCACTTAACTACTTGCAGCGACTTAATCAAATTGAGGAATGAGCAACAGTATGGAGTACAGATGTTTGTAGCACAGATATTGTCTTATAGGTTTGTTGCACCATGATGAGTCACTGCCTGATGTTAAGTGGCAGCTCAGTGAAATTAGCACAGAGGCCTGGATAGGACTGGTCCTTAATGCCCCTGTAGCCCACCTAATCCCCTCATGGGGCACCACGTTCAACATTTCTGAATAGGTCAGTCTTACAGATCCAAACACCATGCACCCACAAAGCAAGCTAGAATCACATGAAGACACTCTAAAATTATAGCATGAAGGATCTACTGGCTCTCCATGAACTACAAAATGCTTTTTACAGTATCCACTATCTTTAGGGACCATGCTTTCATGTTCCAAAAGAGTGACAACCAGTTAAGCATAAAATCAGATATGACCATATGAGAAGGACTAAGACCATACTAAATAACAAAAACAGCCAGAAGCATTATGGGACTCAATGCATATACAGTTTTTATCCAAACATGACTAACCTTTTTCTGATTTTTGTGGTCCAGAAATGCACCTGCAGCTTGTACTCAGGGGCAAGGCCTAAGGGAGTTCCAAAAAGTGCTGCTAGAAGCCACCATAGCAGTTATTTCGTCACAGATTCTGTTGTGTTAGTGTTCCGAGTGCTGAATGTTAAACATGTTTATCATGAGGAAAATTCAAATTTAATATTGTTCATCTTCAAATTTAACAGTTTTCCAAATATTCATAGCAAAAATAAATCTCTCTACATACATACCATCAAAATGGATGTTTTTAAGAAACTTGTAGAAGTTGGTAAGCGTAGTAAGTACGGTTATACATTTCAATAGTTCCAGCTCTGTTCATAAGCTGTAAATACATGTCGATGTGAGTCTGCACAAACTACTCATAACGTGACACTTGGTGCAACTGCAGATGGGAGCAAGAGCAAAGGCATTTGTTATGTACAGCTGTTTTTATCAGCCACTGTGCAGACTGTGAACTTTGTTTGTGCTGTCAGTACATTTGGCCATTTCTCAATGCTACCAATACTGATGATGTAACCATAATAAGTATTTACTGCCTTCATTTATGCCCTGTTGAAAGAACCATCCTGGCATTTGCATTAACAGATTTGGGGAAATGACAGAAAACCTTAATCAGGATGCCTGAATGGGAATTTCAACTGTTGTCCTCCCAAATGGGAGGCCAATGTGCTAAGCACTGTGCCACCTGACTCAAGAGATGTTTCTTGACAAGGCAAAACGATATGCACACTCAGTGCCAAAGAAAACAAAGCTGGAAATTACTGCTGTCTCAAGTGGGAACAGAGAAATTGAAACTTAATGGTCCATCAAGACATATACAAATGAGTCAGCATTTGAGGTTCTGGTTCATCCAAGCAATACATTGTCCTCAGTTCCCATGGGGTAGCACTCACACATTATGATGCTTTGTTGTTGGGTACATTTCCAGGGAGATTGGGATGGAATTTAAACAGACAAGATTATAATGTCTTTTAATGGCATTCACAAAAATGTATGAGTGGTTTGCTGAATTTGAAAATGGTGATTTGTTGGTTAATGACAACCTTGTTCTGGATGTCCATCAACTGCCCGAACTGAAAAAAATTGAGAGCATGTGCTCAAAGACCATTGACAATTATTTGAAAGTTTTAAGAAGATTGCACAATAGTGTTCATCAAAGACAGGAGACTGGCTCTTCCACCATAACACACCTGCACACACAGCTATCTCTGTTACATAGTTTTTGGCTAAAAATGGCATAGTTTCATGGCAACACACACCTTAACTGCCTAACTTGGCTCCATGTAACTTTTTCTTATTTTCACACATGAAAAGGGGCATGAAAGGACACCGATTTGACAACACTAAAGAGGTCAAGAAAAAAATGAGGGAGGAGCTGTCAGCCATTCCCAAAAATGACTGCAAAAAATGTTTCGAACAGTGGAAGCACTGGTGGTGCAAATGTATTAGTTGTAATGGAGAATATTTTGAAGGGGATAAGGTTATTTTGTAAACAATTTGAAAATGTATAGCTTTTAAAAAATAATACCTTTGTTTCTGTGTATCCCCTTGCATAAAATTATAGTGTGTATTCCATGTGTGTTCACTTTTATGGATGACTCTACTCATTATATGATTTTCAATTATTCTGCACAAATTATGAACAAGAACTGAGTAATTAATTTCCTTCCTATGGCACCAATTTTTTTGGGTGTAAGCATACTCTTGTTAGCATCTCAAATGTTTAAACAGAGTTCATTAGCAAGCCTCGCTAATTCACGATATGTTAATGAGAAGGAAGAGTTCTGATGTACTGTCTCCAAGCCTCATGTGGCCTGGTTAAACAGACAGAATAAAATTGCAAAACAAGCAATACATACAAGACCAACAATACATTTTTAAGCTTATCAGTATAAAAGAGTTAATATCAAATGAGTGTATACTAGATATAAGGATACACTGAACTACTTCAAAAATGCAAAATTGTCAGTTCTTTATTATTATTACATAAATATCAAATTTTTCTTATGAGAAACAGTAGATTAGTCTCTACAGGGAATGAACTCAACTGAATGCCAGCACTGTAGTTAGTGAACTGATGTAAAATCTGAGGAAAATTTAAAAATACCTTCTGGTTTCTTAATATAAAATCCACATAGGCATCTTCTGTAGGCATCAGCATCACTATCGCAGAGCCCTCATTTCCAATTCTTGCAGTTCTTCCACAACGATGAACAAAAGCTGCAGCAGAAGATGGTGGGTCATACTGAATCACCCAGTGGACATCTGGTATGTCAACACCTCTGGCCATTACATCTGTGCACGCTAAAATTCCTTCAGTATGAGAGAACAAATTGCCATAATTAATCTTGATTACTTGTATCTGAAAATACATTAAATGTAAAACAAATGAGAAGCAAAGATGAAGTAAAATCTTGGCTCACCTGAGTCAGAGTTCCGAAAATTGGTAAACACTTTGCCTCTTGCGTGCTTCATTTTCCCATGTATACTGAACACTTTGAAATCTTTTAGTAACCTGAAATCATGTCACAAAGGAATTCATGAAATTTATTAGTTGTCATCGGTGTTCAGCAAACAGGACAATAATGTTAAAAGACAACTGAACTATCATATGCCAAAACCAGCATTTATACATGTATTTGATGTTATTTGATTAACAACAATCAAAATTCTGCAGTACATCATTTGCAATGGACACCCATTTAATGCTCAGGTTAAAGCCACACTGACCAAATGCAAGGATGCAGCTGATGGCTTGAGTATAAGCTGCCATTCCATATTAGTGTCATATAGACTGTCTGACCTACCACTGTGCTTAGCAACAATCTTCAGATGTTATTTGTACTCTCACTGCTCTTTCTGTTGACAATGAGAAGGTTGACTGAAAAGTCCTCGGTCTCACCCAGAGATCACAACACTACTCGTGTGATTTTTCCTCCTTATGTCGGTACAGGTGTTAGTGAATGTTGCATAAAATTGCAAGTCATTCCAGGTTGAACACTGACCAAAAGTCATTTGCAGTTTGTACATGTGCATGGTGGCTCTTCACTTTCAATTTCCACTTAAAGAAATGGGTGGTTTAAATGTGGCCATGAAAGCATCCAAGATGATCCACATGAAGGACGTCCAAAAAGTGTAAGCACACTAAAAATCATCAAGAAAGTGCATCATATGATTTAGGAAGATCAGTGTACAAAGGTGTGTAAAACTGCTACATGCTAGGAATATCAAAGGAATGTGTTGGTCACATTATGCACCAGGTATTAAACATGAGAAAGCTTTACGCAAGATGTGTGCTGTGTGTGCTCACTGTGGATCACAAAACGTATTCACAAGACACTTTCCGAAAAATACTTGGTGCATTTTAAGAAAAACAGAAGTGACTTTTTGCATCAATATATGGCAGTGGATGAAACATGGATTCATCACTACACATCATAACCCAAACAGCAGTCTATACAGTGGATAGAAGCTGGTTCTTCAGTTCAGAAAATGCCTAGGAAAGTGCAATCGGTGGGGAATATCATGGCATACACATTTTGGGATGTGAAAGGAACTGTATTGAATGACTATCTCGAGAAAGGTAAAACCATAACTGGAGAATACTACCCTCAATTTCTAACAAAACTGGATTCAAGTATCTGTGAAAACAGACCCAGCTTAAAGACGAATAAAAATCACCTTCCACCAGGACAATGCACCTACCTGCAGAAGTATCTTGGCAACAGGGAAACTGACGGACTAGCATCCACACTATTCCTTGGATTTGAGTCCCTCAGACTTCCATCTATTTTCAAAACTGAAGAAATTCCTTGCTGGTCAGCACTTTTCATCCAATCAAGAAGCCATTGTCGCTGTAGATGGCTACTTTGCAGCACTTTCAGAGAACTACAGAGTGACTATAATGGCACTGGAAAACCACTGGATAAATGTATTAATATTAGAGGAGATTATGCTGGAAAAAAACTTCTTTGAAAGCATAAATAGTCATTTTCACTATCAGGCTGTGAACATCTCAGACCACCATTATAAGGATGTAGTACATAAACTTTTGTTTGTTTCTAGTGCAATACTTGGACACTACGTATACCATTTTGCGAAGACTACTGCTGTATTTGCATTGTGTGAAACATACTGCACTGAGATCACTCCGTAAGTCTTCTTAACATCTTCCCCCCCTCCGCTGTTATTAATCATCATGATAACAGTTACGGTAAGCTTGAACTACTTGTCCTCTGCACGTCTCAATACTGCATACTGAGAAACTCAGCTCACTCTGTTCCTCCATGAGGTCCACTGTAAGTAAACAAGAGAGCTCAGGCTGATACTGCTTTCCTTGACTTCAAAAAGGCACCTGACATCGTTCCGCACTGCCATCTAGTGAAAAAAGTACAAGTTTACTGAGAATCAGAGCAGATATGTAACTGGATACTGGACTTCCTTGCAGATAGAACTCAATGTGCCACTCATAATGTAACAAAATTGACAGATGTAAAGATAATTTTCAGAGTATCCCAAGACTGTTACTGCTTACAATGTATATAAATGACCTCGTAGGATCTGTTCAACTATCAAGAGTGACCTTAAGTGGAATGACCACATTAGACAAATAGTTGGAAAAGACGACGCCAGACAGACTCATAGGAAGAATCTAAAGGAGATGTACCACAGCCACAAAACTAGGGGCTTACACAGAGTTTGTTTGACCAACTATTGAGTACTGGCAGAAACGAAGCTGTGAAGACGGGTCATGAGTTGTGCTTGGGTAGCTCAGTTGGCAGAGCACTTTCCGCGCAAGGTGAAGGTCCCGAGTTCGAGTCTCGGTCCGGTACACAGTTTTAATCTGCCAGGAAGTTTCATATCAGGGCACACTCAGTGAAAATCTCATTCTGGAACTATTAAGTATTGTTTATCAATCTGGGACCTTTAACAGGTAGGACTCATAGAAGAGATAAAGAAGATCCAATGAAGAGTGGCACAATTCATCATGGGACTGTTTAGTTGGCAAGAGAGTGTTACAGAGATGCCAAACAAACCCCAGTGGAAGACACTAAAAAAGTGGTGTTGTGGATTACGGAGAGCTTTGCTATTGAAATTTCGAGAGTACTTTCTGGGAAGGGTCGGACAACATATTACTTCTTCCCACGTATCTTTCATGAAATGACTACAATGAAAAAATTCAAGAAATTAGAGCTAATACACAGGCTTACCAACAGTCATTCTTCCCACATGGCATTCACCAGTGGAACAGAAAAAAGGAGATCAGTTAGTGGTATCAGAAGTATCCTCCGTCACACACTGTTATTTGGCTTGTGGAGTATGAAGGAGGTTACAGCTGACCAAAAATGGAGATTAAGTAAATTTACTGCTTCCATTTATCTTGAAAACACATTGTCTTTCTCAAGCACGTACACATGTATGCAAAACAACCACAAACACACACACACACACACACACACACACACACACACACACACACCACACACACACACACACACACACACACACACACACCACAAAGATGGATTCAAAGAAACAGGGTAACAAAAGAGAGTAACAATATGTAGCCATAATCACTAAAATACTCTCAGAACCTTCTAAGTATATCCCTATATGTTTATTTTGTCATTTACCATGAGTTGATAATTTAATTTAAAAATGAAGTGGACTGGCAGTTTTGACAGCAGTAATTTAACAATTCCTGTAAGATAGACATCCACAACTGTGAGAGGAGGGGAGGGGGGTGGGGGGGAGTGGAAGGAGTTATAATTATTATACTAGTGATATGAAACCAAGGTGCGCTGCTTGCTTTCTAAACCCAGTGAAGAACAAATTTTTAAATATGGTTTTTTCAGAGATATAAATTTGTCAAATGTGTTTTGGTAAATTTGAGCTCCAAACAACATCAATGAATTTTAAAAAATTGTTTCCCTCTTCTTTAGCCCACATAAAACCAGAAAAAATTAAAGAAAGCAACTAAACAAACAGTTGAAATGCCTAATGTGATGGAGTCCTTGAATAAAAAGTTGAAATGACACACTCATCAAAAGGGATTTTATCCAAATCTGACACAGCAAGTAAACTGAGAATTTTTTATGTAAAAAGTTCAAATGGACACACACATACAGTTTTTCAACAAAAAATAGTACAATTTTGTTTAAGTGACCAACAGCCCAGCCTCTCAATCGTTAAATACAACTGGCAAGGCATTGTGGAGAAAAAAGTTATACTGAAAAGCTTGACACATGTAAAACACTGCTCTTTTGGTCAAAATGAAGTGAAAAGCCTGCACAGCATTGGAGAGAGAGAGAGAGAGAGAGAGAGAGAGAGAGATACACACAATTTACTTTTTGTCTCAGAAACTTTCACAATGGTCATTGGACCAACCGCAAATCACATCAAGGTGAGTATCCTCGTAACTGCACTGCAGCACATTACAATCTTTTGTGTTGATCACTTGTATTCAAAGTCTTGCAAATTTGTATGTAGAGACGGAACAGTAGCGTTATCTTTTATATATTTTCATAATTTCAAGTAACTAGGAGTAAGGTCCAGGATTAATTCATTTCAAGTCACTCATGCAGAGGAAAGTTTTTAATCCCCATTTCACCAATCAATTACTAATTTTATCAGACAGAAAACCCGAATGAGGATAGATGTAAGACAAAATTTCTAGTACTGCAAATAGAAACATTTAAGGCAGAATACTAATCCTAGCTTTTGTAACTGATATGCTCCTTCTTCTGGGAAGGAAGCCTGTTTGGTGAAAGTTGGAAGGAGCAAGCAAAGACAAAGAAGAAGGCAATGTAAAGAGTACATAAAACATACAAAATGAGAAGTACAGATGGACCAAAAGAGGAAGATAAGTGAAAAATGGAAAGAACAGTGCAGTTAATAAATATGACGAAAGGGGAAAAGAGAGAGGAATGTAAAATCATTAAAAGGAGGCAGATTGTGAGAGGGCAAAAAATCAAGCAATGGGGCCTGTGTTAAACCACAGGAAGGTAGTGGAGTAATTGGACACGCTGGAGAGCAACTATAATTTTAACAGCCCATTCAAGAAGGCACTTAGCTATCCCAGCTTAAGCAGTTGATCTTAATGGACAATGAAGATAAAGTACCATAAACCATGTTGTTATACAAAGATAAAATACATTTATTTGTTAGTGGTATGATGGTCGACATGGCTAATAGGGAGAAAGGTTGTTTCAGCATTAAAAATTACATGTTTCATCTCAATTCCATTGTTCTTGGCAATGCTTCACAAAATTGCACCCACTTCATGATTATATTATGGGCAGGTGCCTTCAGGACTGTTTTCGAGAGGACATTGGACAGACAAGCAAAGAACTCATTGACCACATGAGAGATATGGACTTCTGTGGACTCCACGTAACACCTCTCACATTCTTCCCCCATAATGATTAGGAACACAAAACTGGATAGTTTTGACACACATAGTACTTTATAATTACAAATCTCTGTTGAATGTGCTTTGAAAAATGCCCTGGTTTCCATGTGTTTATGAATGCAGAAAATGCTCTGCTGAGGTGTCAGCCATTATGAGTCTCATGAGAAGACTCTGCAACCAACTGGCAACTGTAGAGGAGGGGAAAGTGGCACCACCTACAGATTGGGCAATGTCAACACTTGAAGATCAAACCATAGGATTATTTTGAATACTTAAAGGCACTGTATAGCACTTTTTTTGACATAATACTTATTCACAATATCAGTTAATACTTTTTGAACCATTTGGTGATATGGAGAAAGCAGGACCTTATAACGATAAGGTGACATCTGTAATTACTAATTTAAAGGCTTGGGTTTAATCTCAACTAATATTAACCTCTTGATTTTGGTGACCAAAGAGTCACTCCAACAAAGACTTGTTCAGCAGAGTGTGGAAGAGTGGCTAGAGCTCAAGCACTATCTCACCCTTGATGTGAGCAGCTTTCCATAAAAACATAAGCGTCATCCATAGTTCAAGTCTGGGGCAGTAATGAAGATCGGTGGGAGAAGTGCATTCTGCACAGAGAGAAGGAGAGTCAATTCAATGTGATGTCGACAATTTGCAGACTGACAGCCAACTATGTGCCACTGTACACATTACACTGTGAACTGCATTCTCAGTTAAGCCTTCTTTACATCAGAGCTAACAAGCAATGAGCATCAGTGATGCATTGCTATCATTGTCTATAAATCTATCAATTTTCCCCTGAATAATGAACTGTGTAGGTTTTTAAGTTTCCTCGGAGGAGTAAAAGTAAATTTTGTTCATTTCTACGAAGAAGATAATAATGTAGTATCATAGCTAGAGCAGATCTGAAGAGAATGTCTGAATGGTTGTCCTTAAGAACAGAACATGTAAATATTAAAACCCCATACAGCTGCAGGATTACATGCACCAGTGTCACTGTTACTTTTTTTAATAGAAGAAACAAGTTATTATTTACAATATAGCACTCACTGAATCTATTCACCGAAATGAGCTCATTGCTCAGATCCATATTTTAAGTGTGTTATTGTTTATCTTCATACTTGTAGAATCAAAGAGAGAGAATTTTAATATTAAATTTCCATTAAAAAGTCCATACTTACTCATTGAGGACCACAGTAAAGTACTGGACACAGGCACATGTGGACAAGAATAACATGTATTTCTTGTCACTTCCTTTTTCCTTGAAAAATCCAAGAAGTGAAGCCATTTTATTTTCTGGTTCACATATCATGTAATGATTCTTGAGGGAAGCTGGTGTAGAAACATCACTATATGCATAAAAGAAATAAGGGTTATGAGAAGTAAGTTTCCAATAAAATTTGTAGAGTATCATCAATTGTACACAATGTGAAAACATGACAATAAAACAAAAGTATAAATAACATAACTATTTGTAAATGTAGCACACATTCTACATCAGAACAAGGACCACAACACTCTTCTTACATTTAATTATTGCTTGAAACTTAAGGATTCAAAAGTTGCATAAATATGTCCTAATTCATTAAAGAGATATTTGACTGAAGAGCTATGCTTCTTAAGGATATTTAAGTTATTAAGAAGATTTTAAAGGAGCCACTAACCTTTGTTTCCCCTTCTCTTTGACAGAGACAAGTACTGGGTTTCTCATTCCAGCACGTACTAACTGCTCTAGTTCACGAGTTTGAGTGGCAGAGAACAATGCAGTACGTCGCTGCCGTGGTAAGTACTGCAGTATTACAGATATAGTCTTCTCAAAGCCCATGTCTAACAGCCTGTCAGCTTCATCCAAAACTAGTAACTCCTGTGCATAAACAATGCAAAGAATTAATAGACAAACAATACATAGAAAATGTAGGTCACAAGTAACTTTGAGATGAGCTTTAAGCAATTTTCAGTGCTGAGAGCAGAAATATCAGCCCATACACTGCAGTTTACTCTGAAACTCTATCTAATTATGACATATATTTCAGTTATTTACAATATGGGTAAAAGAAATCTACTCACCGAATGGGATCACTCGGACAAAGGCTGAAAGACATAAAATTCATAGTTTTCAGGATGAGGTACAGCTCCTGGCTGAAGAGTGGAAAGGGTTGGAGGAGGAAGCTAACAAATCAGGAAAAATCAGGCATAAACATGGATGGATGAGAGATGAAACTGCACTGTTGGCATCTGGCAAAAAGTAAAACAATTGAAAAATCAGAAGTCAGAGACGAGTGGAAGTATGCAATAAACGGGCCAAAAATTATGGAACACTAAATGCTGGAAAAATGGTACAGAGGGGGAAAATCATAAATTACAAGAAACAGAAAGACAAAGAAAGGAATGATACAAGAAGATTAGGAGAAAACTGGTTGTAAACTGAAGACATGTTGGTGATGACAACCAGGCACACGCTGTGGACAAAGTTCCTACCTGCAAATTTCTGGAGAACTGGTATCAGAATGTAAATCCAGATACCTTGTGTGGGAAGAGAGGCACCAATATATTAACTACTGCAGCAAAGAGCAAGGTCTACAACACAGTACTATCTGTTGCCATACATATTCTCTGCTTGTGTCCATTCACACTTTTCATAATTTGGTGCTTGTCATGCCACAATAAAAGGCTGGAGAATGCACATTAGTTTGTATACGATGCGACTTATTTTGCAGGTGGCTCTCCTCTTCATGTAAAATTGTAACAGGACAGGTGCAGGTAGTGGTAGGATGCACAGGACCAGTCTTACATTAGTGGTAGTCACTGGGGTCTTAACAATAATGAAAAGGAAAGGATTCAGATGGAGCACAGGATCTGATGAGGATGTTGAAAAACCTAGAGCAGGGGTGCTGACAAAAGAACATTAAGTAATATGGACTATATTTCTGCAAATCCTCTGTATTTCTGTGGTTTTCTGGCTCAATGCTATTTGGACTGTTGCTCTCGTTTTCATTTCAATTATATTTTTCTCTGTCTGTACATTTGTCTCACTCTTAATTTCCCTCACTTTTTGCCATACTCATCTCCACTCACCCCTGATCTGCCTACTAATTTATGTCACTGCTAAGTTCTCACATTTTCAGATCTTTTCCATACTAACAACCAAGTTTTCCATGTCAGCCTGTCTGGACAGAGAGGTGACACAGTGGTTAAGACAATGGACTCACATTTGGCAGAGTAGCAGTTCAAATCTAAATTTATCTTTTCTATGGTTTCCCTAAACAAAATAACCATCACAATAGCAGCACACGACTTCCACTTGACATCTCTTTAACATTCTATATACTGTGAATGCCTATAGTGAAGTAGGTTGCAAATGATCATTAGTTTTGGGATCACAAATACAGGGTGATTATAATTAAACTTTCAAACCACTGTAGAAATAACACCAATGGTCAGAATGACATCAAATAGCTATGGATATTAACTGAGAATGGCGAAAACATACGGCAGAAGAAAAATAAATAGTTACAAAATGTAACAAAAGATGGCACTGTAAGCAACAATTTAATAGTGGTTGAATACAAATGAATCACACAATGCCCAAGGTGTACATTTGACATTAACAAACTGTGCTACTCAGTGTGCATGGGTGCGCAGGTGTGATGCTGTTAGTAACGAAGTCCATTCACCATGGCAAGGTCATATCCATTGGATGGGAAAGATCGGGTTTTAATTGTCCTGAGGCCAAAAACTGCATAAAAAGTATCAATAACATCAGTTTCCCATTGTCCTGAGGCCAAAAACCACATAAAAAGCATCAATCACATCGGCTTTTAGTTGCCCTGCGGCCAAAAACTGCATAAAAAGCATCAATCAAAATCAAATTGGATTATTAATTTCCATGTGACTGGCGCAAAACATGTTCAATATGCTGTCCACTGTTTTCTCCAGGTTGAAATTGAGAAACATCATGTCCCACAACTGATCGAAGTGTTTCTGGAGTCACAATCAAAATGCGCTGCGCAATGCGTGCCTTCAATGCAGCTAAGTTTGCAATCGGAACACTGACACAAGATCTTTCAGATAGCCCCACAGCAGAAGTCACATGTATTAAGGTAGGTGATTGGGATGGCCAAGCTGTAGGAAAATGGTGGCTGATAATTCTAGCATTTGCAAAATGGCACTTCAACAGCTGGTTAACTGGATTTGCAATGTGCGGAGGTGCACCATCTTGCATAAAAATGATCTCAAAGGCACATCCACGCTTTGGAGAGCTGGAATGACATGGTTGCACGAAAGACACTCATAGTGCTTACCAGTGACAGTGCAGGTAACAGGACCAGAAGCACATGTCTCTTCGAAAAAATGTGGCGCTATTATAAATGATGCCGTAAACCCGCACCACAGAAACCTTCTCAGGATGAAGTGGTACTGGTTGAGTTGCATGTGGATTCCGTTGCCCAGATTTGACAATTCTGTGTATTGACATATCCTGCCAGATGGAAGTGGGCTTCGTGTGTCCACAAAATCTTCCCCAGCCAATCATTGTCCACTTCCATGCAAACAAGAAATTCCAAGGCAAAGGTCTTTCTTGTTCACAGGTTAACAGGAAGCAACTCGTGCACATGGGTAATTTTAAATGGATAGCAAAGAAGGATGTTTCATAGGATTTTACTCACCGTGCTCACGCGTATGTCCACTGTTCGGTCAATTCTCCGTGCACAACACGTTTGCTCACCACCACTTGTCTCCTACAGCATTGCTGTAGCCACTGCTTACACTGATGTCAAATCAATTCGTTTCCTCCTTGTACCAGGTTGCACACCAAAAGAACCCGTATTCCAGAATTTCTGAAGCATTTTCTCCAGACCTACGGCACTCATTGGCCCAATGCCTCCTTTCTTCACACCCTTCCGTGTGGAACTTCTGCAGAGTGACAAGGGCACAGTCATCATTCTTGTAATACAGCTTTACAAGCAGAGCGCAATCCTGCTTTGAGACAGTCACGGCGAACGTCACAGATGCGAAAGGAGGGAAAGCCATGTACCTGGAGTGTTTATACCAAATTGAATATGTCGTGTGCATGGCAGGTGTTTTCATTTACATATTCTGACACATACAGCACCATCTATTGATCAATTTTTACACTAATTTTTTTCTTCTGTCATTCGTTTTCACCCTTCTCCGATAATATTCCATTGCAATTTGATGCCATTCTGACCAGTGGTGTTACCGTATTTCTACAGTGTTTCTTAAAGTTTAACTTTAATTATAATCACCCTGCGTATTGGCCATGGGTTTGCTTAGTTACAAGGGAAGTGAAGAATACAACCACAACCTCTAAGTGATACTGCTCTCCTATTTAGTCCTCTTCTTCAGCACCTGTTCCCCTAAATTTATGTATTTTAATTCTCCTCTTTCTATTCACATCACTTTTCATTTTCTAATTTTGTTATTTTGTGCCTATTTCCATCCATTACAATCTTTTCTCTCCATTTTCCAGTTTCCTTTTACAGTGACCGGTGATCTGAGAAGACAGGAAACAAGTTAAGAAGCAGCAGAAACTGGCCAACTGGCTGAGGCATCAACAGTGAGCAGCAGAGAGTAAACAGGATGGCACGATAAGAGACGGATAGACAATGGAGAGAGCATGGCGGAATAACAAGTCCAGCGGGTAAACCTTGATTGAAAATATCAGATGATGTGAATTCTGAACCAAAAATGTCATGTAATGGGCACAGTGAATCAGGACTGACTACCGAGCTGCTGTGGTGCTGGCTTCAAAGCATGGTCACAGATGCTGATAGGCTGACAAGGCAAGTGCATCCCCGTGGTAGCGGTGACATCAGCATCTGCTGATGTAGCAGGACTGTCTAGTAGCTGTCATCGAAAGCATATCTTCTAATGGGTCTCCAAACGTGTCAGGCCAGGATACTAGATCTTTACCTTTCATTTCTTTCAGCTGCAAGTTATTCAACGGAATCTGAATAATTTGCTGTTTTGAAAGCTCAGGCCTGACAAGTTTTTGCTGCTAGCCATGAATTCACCATTTCATTAGTTAGTTGGTAAGTACTTACTATCCTTTGTGTGTGTCACAGTACTTACCATGATTCGAAGGTTACATGTAACATGAAATCTATGAACTGGTATTAGGTTCAGTGAAGATGCATAAAAGATGTGAACTGTGTTAAAACAGTTGTTTCATGCACAACAGCAAAAAAGAAATGACACTGATTTGATCAAATTTGGGTGTATTAGTACTACACCACTCTTCAAAGCATTACATCTGATTGCAAACTTACCAAAGATTTCACAGCAGCTGGAAGGTTAATGTCCTGTTGTCTAGTAAGGAGATCCTCCAGGCGACCAGGAGTAGCAATGATGATATTGGCACCATTACTACGAAATTTCTCCACATCTGACACAATGGTGGTGCCACCAACAACAAGAATCTGTGTAAGGTTACTGACATACTTCAGAAAATGTGAGAGGACTTCATTAGTTTGTGTGGCTAATTCGCGTGTTGGAGAAATTACTATTGCACCAACTTCATGCCGTTTCAGTTTATCTGGACGCTTCTGCAACAAAGAAATCACTGGAAGAGACTGTTTCGTGTTGCAAGCATAAAACAAAAGAAAGAAAAAGGTAAAGACAGATGTGTGGAGTACTTTTGTTGTTATAAGTAATATTTCACAAATAAAAAGAACTTGAGAACTGTTGAGTCATCGAAAGGCATATAAAAGAAAACGAAAACTGTTAGCTTTCTGATAATGAGCTAAAGTACATACACTTACATACACCTGTGCAGTTACACTTAACAGTACTGGGATTGCAGTTCGGCATGTGGACTAGGTTGAAGAATTGTGTGGGACTGGGTGATCAGGGGAAGAAAGAGGTGGGGAGTGAGAGGAGAGGTTGAAGAGGAGTAGCTGACAGCTTGGAGAAAGGCTGCAATTGCCTGGGGTAGGAATGCAAGAGGGTGAGGTGGCTGGTGAATGGGCTAGAAATGTTACACATGGGCATACAGCTGGTGAGTTCATGCAGTGTACCAGCATCGTAATGTCGAGGTGTGGAGAGGAAGGGGGTGACAGGACAGGTAAAGGGGAGATTATTGGATACAGGATGTGGGTACATTAAGCTAACGGTGCCTGAAGTCAGGAGAATTGTGGGAGTAAAGGCTGTGCTGCAAGGATTACTCCGACATGCATAGAGCAGAATAGCTGGTGACAGAGGAGAGGGTCCAGATGGCATGGGTTATGAAGTAGCCATGGAACTCAAGCATGTTGTGCTCAGCATCGTGTTCTGTCTGTAGATGGTCAAGAGGAAACAGTTTGGCAGAGACCGTTCATTCTGGTGAACGCCTGGTTGGTAGTCATGTCCACACAACATGCTGTGCACAAATGTGGTATGAGGCATGATTGCTTTCACAAGCAGCCCAGTCTCTAGTGGGATAGGATAAGCCTGTGACAGCACCAGAATAGAATGTGCTGCATGGGTGAATCGAGTGGATCTTACACCTGGGTCTTTCACAGGGATATGACCCCTGTGGCAAGGGGTTGGGGATGGGATTGACACTGGGATGGAGCAGGGTGTTCTGAAGGTTGGGTGGGTGGTAGAATACCATATTACGAGGGGTAGAAAGGATCACTGGTAGGATGTCCTCATTTCTTGGCACGATGAGGGACATCATTAGTTATTTTGCTACCCAAGTAGTAAAACTTGTATACTATATTTAGTGTCTCATTTTCTAATCTAGTTTCTTGGCATCAACTCAGCTAATTCATTTACATTTGATTACCCTTTTATTACTTTTTTTGATGTACATCTCTTAATATTTATTCAAGAAATACCCACTGCATTCAGCTACTCTTCCAAGTCCTCTGCCAGCTCTGAAAGAATTACAGTGCCATCAGCAAATCTTAAAAGTTTTTATTTCTCAGTCCTGAAATTTAATTTCCTATCTGCATTTCTTCCTGTTGTCCTTCACGGCTTGCTCTCTGATAGGCATTTAACCCAATACTGCATGAATATCTGCCCCTGCCAGCCATGCCAAATGTGTCTACATCTAATGTTGGATGCCCTCTGAGGTCTTTATGTGGCATCTTCTGGGATGACTTTCAGAGTCATCTGAAGTTTGTTTGAATTATTATTGGTATCGAAAGGGCATGCTGCGGTCACAGGCAACTCTCCACATGCAGACAATATTCTTAAAGCAGTTAACAGGAATTCTAGAGCTCTTTCTGTGACTCAATAATTGTATGAACGCAACAAGCTGAGGACTGCTGCAAACAAAAGTGTTTATATTTTACTGAAAGGTAAGTTGTCAAGAACTACAAATCTTTCTGTTTCTATTTACAAATCTTTCTATTTCCAATTAGTAAGAAAGAGGGAAACTGGCAGCTTTGGGGATGTACACTGAAGAGGGAAAGGGTGTAAAACACTAATATTTCTAAGGTCTGTGAGAAATCCTTCAAACTGATGCACAAATGAACTACAATAGCACCAAAAATTTGGCAAAAGTCTATATCAGAGACAGTGGCAACCACAGCGGTCGTTCTCTACTGTTCATAGGCTGGTAATGCGACAGTTTTGCAGAGCCAATGGGATTCTACTTCCATGTGATCAATGGGAGGTGAGAAACGAGGCAATGCACTTCTAGTGCTGAGACTGAAACTATTCTCTTCCTCACTGTTGCCACAAATATTTGACTGTATTTTCTGAATATGTCAAGAATCGTGAGATTGTGTTCCGGTTGAGACCTAATAGCTCAACCTGAATTAAATTAATAATCCTAGTTGTCCAAATGTTTGCCAGTTTCTGCTGAATGTGTAATAATTTTGTAGGTTGTGGTATACTGACTAGAGACTGTCACTATTTTCCTTCACCTCTTGCTTTCGTATTGTCTGCATAGAACCAGCAGCTAACACACTCTCTTTCTTTCCCATCGTACATCACTGTGAGTGCTAGTAGAAGTACGGAATGCTTCGGCTGACTTGCATCTCCAGTACCTACTGGGTGACACTATCAGCAGGCAAATTAGAGATACTTGGAATGATTATTGGTTCTGCAAATGCAAGCTCAAAAAAGTAAATTTCTTACTAAAACATTAGGGGCTTAGGATACGGATGACAAATGAATGGGAATTCATCTGGTACAATAACAGTACTTGAAAAAAATATCAGCATTAGAGAATGTGTAGAAAGGAATCAATTAATTCCTTCAAAGGGGGCAATTATCATGTTAATGAACACACACACACACACGCACACACACACACACACACACACACACACACACACACACAGATTACGATTGCAGGCTCAATCAGAGTAGCAATGAGAGATTAGTTTGTGAAGAAACAGGGAAACTTGAACAAGGAGAGATAAGAAATAAGCATTTTTAAGCAAAACTTGGGCAACCGATTTGATGAAAAATTTGAGCATTTATCTTACATAAAGTTAGTCAATGGATCAAAATAATACAGTGTTATTCAGTGGTCATTTTGGCACCATAATGGAAAATTATCGAAAGAAGACTAAAAGTCAATTTTCATAAATTTTTACTATGGAAAATTGTTATGTTTCCTACTTTCAAACGTTATATGAATGCTGAATGATGTATCTTGAGATAAGTGATCACAAAAATGACTAAAATCATTCACCAGGGAAATCTTGCCAAACATAAATCTGCGACAGAACAGGAGATTGTGGCACCACCCGTTGGCTTGACCCCAACTTCACAAAGGCAATGGCCACCCATTTTTCAAGCTTACACAATATACTGACTATGATATCATTCATTACAACACATATGAACAGACTCAAATAACACAGAATATATTTAATTGCACAAATATCATGATTTTAATGGGTCAACTACAGAAATTTGGGTCTTTTTTAGGTTGGAGAAAAAAAATAAATACAACAATCCTAATATTGACAACATACCAAAACAAGTAGAAATGTAAAAATCAAGCAAAAAAAAAAAAAAAATTGTCAGTGAACAATAAAACCACATTAAAAGAATTATCAGAAATTTTACTTGAACGCCATTACAGAAGTGTCTGATTCCATGCATCTGCTTTGACCCGTGATGTCAATATGGCGGAAATGGCTACTTTCAGCACATACAAATGGCAATGATGTCACTATATACACAGGCTAACGAACACGAACAAAAATACAACTGACACAATATTGTCTCACTCTAAAAATAAAATGAAACTAACACGACAACCGCGGACAATTGGGGGATTACGACAGGGACAAGCTAAATATACAGCAATAAAAAACACTGCACCATTCCAAAACAAACAATATACAAAAAAATTTAAATTACAGCATTCCACTACACCAACAAAACAAAATGAATTGGACATTTCCCTTGACCTATGTAGCTCAACCACAGCCACCAATACAAAAAAAACCAACACCTACAACCCAGAAAAGGGGGAGTGGACATTTCCCTTGACCTATATAGTTCAAATGCAAATCTACAACCCCAAAAAGTGGAATTGGACATTTCTCTTTATCTTTACAGCTCAACCACAGCTATCGATACCAAAGAACCGACACCTACAATTCTGAAAAGTGGAACCAAAACCTCAACAACTCAAAAACCCAAATACCCATATTCACTACATCAATTAAACACACAAAACATCACAATTACTACAGAGACAAGCAATGCCACATATACATGTCCCTGGCCCAAGCTGCCTGAACTCTTTACCAACCTCATGTTGTTACCACAAACATGACATCTAACATATTCAGAAATCAGACTGAACATCTGCAGAAACTGTATGCCAGATATCATATCACCACCTATCTCAGAACGTAATGATACACTAGTGGACTTGACCAGCATATCCTAACCTATCGCTTGAGCCTTTGTCTCACAATCTGCGCAGGGTCGGCATTGTTTCAATCGGATTTGGCATGATTAGTGCGAAGGAGTGGCCACATGCCCTTCCTGCCGCCACCTCATACCCCCGTGACAGAATCAGTATACCCCAGCTGTCTGTGTCTAGTAGAAATCATGAAACAGTGGGAACGCGTTTCAAATGTCTGCGAGTTGTGTAACTGAGGCGGGCCGTGGGGACCAACCCAGTATTCACCTAGTAGGGTATAGGAAACCGCCTAAAAACCACATCCAGGCTGGTCAGCACACTGGCCCTCGTCGTCGATCCGTCAGGCGGATTTGATTCAAGATAGGCACACCTACATGAGTCCAGGAAGCAGCGCATTAGTGCTTTCGGCTAACCTGGCGGGTTACTTCACCATCATATCCATACCTAACAAATAAGTAACAAAAAAATTAGACTTCTTTCTGCACAACAAACACCAAATTGATCAGACCTAAAAAATACTTTAATAATTCACTGAAGAAACTTCCACAACCCACGTTACCTCACTACCTACACTCAGAACCGCATTAGCGCCATGACAACAAAAACTCAAATGAATCCAATACCACCAGAGGGCACCACTAACTACAATGACATGACATCTACTAACATAACCAACTTAAAAACTCTGCGTCATAGTGACATCACGTGTCGCAACACCATTTCGACACAGGTCAAAGCAGACAAGTGGAATCGGACGCTTCTGTTAACCCAGCTCAAATGAAGTCTATGATGCCACAAACCCACACATAGCTTCAAAATGCAGTATACCACAAAGCCACACACATAAACAAACTTCAGCTTACCTACATCACTAAAACGAAGTCTATGTACCAACACTATCTCTAGAATGGCCAGCCTGGACTTCTCAAACCATGAACCCCTAAGGATAATATTGGTCCCTGAAGCATGATTCAGCAACTTTGGTTCATCTCATATCCTCCCCATGTACATAACACTTCACATCCTCGACGGTTAAACTGAATAACTGTACGAATTCAGTCGTGGTCAACATGTCGTCCCCTGTTGAGACACACAGCAATCTACTCATGAACTGTGTTGTCTTCTCTATGACTAACAAAATCTTAATAAAGGCAAGGCCTCCGGTCCAGATTGTATACCAGTCAGGCTCCTCTTAGAGTATGCTGATAAAATAGCTCCATATTTAGCAATTTTATACAACCACTCTCTCACAGAACGTTCCGTACCTAAAGACTGGAAAATTGCTCAAGTCACACCAATACCCACAAAGGGAAGTAGGAGTAATCCGCTGAATTACAGGCCTATATCACTAACGTCGATTTGCAGTAGGGTTTTGGAACATATACTGTATCTAAACATTATGAAGTACCTCGAAGAAAGTGTTTTATTGACACATAGTCAGCATGGTTTCAGAAAATGTCGTTCTTGTAAAACACAACTAGCTCTTTTTACTCATGAAGTAATAAATGCTTTCGACACGGGATGTCAAATTGATTCCATATTTATAGATTTCCAGAAGGCTTTCAACACTGTTCCTTCCAAGCGTTTTCTAACCAAACTGCGTGCCTACGGAGTATCGCCTCAGTTGTGTGACTGGATTCGTGATTTCCTGTCAGAAAGGTCACAATTCGTACTAATAGATGGAAAGTCATCGAGTAAAACAGAAGTCATATCCGGTGTTCCCCAAGGAAGTGTTATAGGCCCTCTATTGCTCCTGGCTATATTAACGGCATAGGAGACAATCTGAGTAGCCATATTAGACTGTTTGCAGATCATGCTGTCATCTGTTCTGTTGGCACCCACCTACTTAGAGAGAAATGATCATCATGATAAAATAAGAGAAATCAGGGTGAATAGCAGAGTAATCACATAGATAGATAGATAGAAAGATAGAAAACCAAACCATAAAATTAAATTTCCAATCATAAACAACACACCACTCTAATAATTTCAAACCTGAAAACAAAGGTATTGCCCATAACTGCCAATATCAAAATAACTCACTAACAAACCGCAACAAATTCTTTCAACATTATTTTCAGAAACAGCACTCAAGAAAATCCAATGAATCATTAAGAGCACTCATAAACAATTCAGAAAGAAACAACCACACTACAGTGTGTCACCACATACGCCAACATGCCCTCTGCAAATGCGATCTGTAGGTGGCACCACAGACTTCGGTTGATTGAAATCAAGATAACCTGATGTGGACTTGAGCTCCACTCCTCCTAGATGTGAGTCCTCATTACAGTTTAGAGGTCATAATGCGATTCCTTAAATCACACGGAGTGAAATTCTTGTCTAATGTAATTCAATTAACATAACTGAAAAGATACTTGCTGAAATATCTTGAAGTATTGATGATAAATAAAACTACTCACTGCTCACAACTGAGGAGTCAAGTGTAGAGCAAATTTTAACATACCTGAAGCATTTCCAAAAGGGGAACTAGGAATGCCAATGTTTTACCACTTCCAGTGACTGCTTCAGCTGCGACATCCTTATTTTTCAACAGTAATGGAATGCAGGCAGCCTACAAAAAAAAGTACATGACAGTAGCAAACATAATATTCGATAACAAACTGAGGCTTACTAATATTCAGAGCCATAACTTTTACCATTGGCTGCCTTCAAAAGATTTATACAAACTAGAAAGGAACTTGACAAGAAGAATCACATAACAGGTAGCAATGAAATGACCAATGATGGCTCTACTGTTCTTGAACACCATCTTTTCATGCAAAAACACAGTGAGCTGTTTTGTGGAGTTAACAATGTGGCAATCCAAATGGCAGGATATTTTGTGTACCAGGTCTTACATATCATTCGAAGCGAATGCCAAAAGCATTACATCATAAAACCTGTCTAAAAAGAATAAATGCTCTTCTTTTCTTCTTGCCTGAATGCACAAATGAGTCTGGTTCTGGGGTCAACGGAGGCCTCTGATTCCCACCCGTCGGCTTTGACCCCTGACGTAAGGGTATTGTGGTGTGTGACGTCATGACAGTGTGGAGTTTAGTTTATGAGTGTGCTGTGGTTGATGGTGTCCTCTGGTGGTGTGTGTGTGGTCCGCATGTTATGTGGTGTATTTGGGTGTTGGTGCTTGAAGTGTGCATTTATTGGTCGTGACTGTTATAGAAGAATAGAAATGAGGGTTAAGTTTCTGCAACTTTTTGGGCTTGTGGCAGAGATAGTGAAATGCGGCGTATGCAAGCAGAATATGTGAGTTGGGGGTTTGTTTTGGTTTGTGTGTGTGTGTGTGTGTGTGTGTGTGTGTGTGTCACTGGGATGGCTGACCTAGTGTGTAATGCTGGAACTTTTTTGTGGGTTTATTGTTCATGTGTTATAATGTTCGGTGGGTTTTTTATGTGTTGTTGGGTCGGTGGTATTTGGTATTTGCTGCATGTGTTGGTGGTAGATGTTTTGGTATCGGTACTTGTGGTTGATTTATGCATCTTAGGGGAAGTACTCGATTTGAATTTTTTTGGGTATCGTCAGATGTATTTTAAATATATAGGTCATGGGAAGTGACCAATTAAATTTGTGTGTTTTGGTGTCATGAGCTGCTGTTGACCTACATAGGTCAAGGGATGTGTCCGATTCCAATGTGTCGTAGCTATTTGTGTTTTGGTATCCTGAGCTGCTGTTGACCTATATAGGTCAAGGGAAGTGTCCAATTCCAAATTTTTTTTTTCAGTTGTTGGTTTTGTTGTATCGATAGTTGCAGTGTGATTATAATTTTTGGAGTAGTTGTTTTTTATTTTGTAGTATCGACAATTGCCGTTGGGCTATGTAGGTGAAGGGAAGTGACCGATTCCTGTCGATATTGCAAGTGTAGCGGAATTTGGGAATTTTGTGGTGTTTTTATGTCGTCGTTTTGTATGGTTTGGGATCGTGGTGTGTGTGTGTGTGTGTGTGTGTGTGTGTGTGTGTCTGTATGTTATTATATTTAGTTTGTTCCCACCCAAAAAACCCCAATTTCCCGCGCTGTTTTTTTGAGGGAGATGTGTTTGTTGGGTTTATATGTATTTTCGTGTTTGTTGTCGTGTTTATGTAATGACGTCATACGCGCCATATTGGAGACGTTGAGAATTGTCGTTTCCGCCATACTGGTGACGTCACGGTTCAATGACGGGTGGAATCAGACACTTCTGTAATCCACCGTTTCTTTTACCAGGAGCAATCAAAGCACTTTATGATTTCCTTACTCATGTGTTAAATTACCAGAGCATTAACTCAGATATCATCAAGGCGGGTTGCAACAAAAATTTGCAACCATTTCTGGAATTTAATTTTTGAATCATTGACTCTATTCTTAATTGATGATGATGCAACAGTAGTTAACTCAAATATAGAACAAGCAATACTGCAAGTAAACAAAGGTGAAAAAAAAACATCAACTGCAGTACAGCACGCACCAGAGTTATTTCTCTTCATTTACAGATTTTCTATCAGCACTAACATCCTCGAAACCCATTCAAAAAATGACTAAAATACTAAATAATGTTTAAAAAAAATTAAGGTTCAAAGGTTTTTCACTCATATCGAGTTTTGATTCTGTAGACATTGTTTACAGAAACAAGTTTATTTTGTGCAAATTGTGTTCCTCATTAAGGAAAACTTGGGTTTTCTTAAGTTTGTCATGATTTTCGGGATCGTTTGGAACATTTTGTTTTGAATGCTAGTATGGTTTGGATGTGTCACCAAAGTTCTCGCTTAGAATATAAAAAAAAGGGTGGAAATGGGGAGAAGTATATTAGGTTTTATGGAATTAACCATTGATAAACAATATTTAACTTCAAGGCACTTTGAGATCACCTACTAGTTGTCCAATCTCAGCAGAAGTTTTTTACAGTCTGTTTTTTGTTGACTGGAATAGGACTACGGAACCTAAAAACTTTATCTCTTGGAAAACTACTTGTAGTTAAGGACCACCCCATGCAACATCCAGTTCTTAGGCAATTCTTCAATGGGAGGGGGGCAGTAAAGGTGATAAGGGTTTAATATTCTATCGATGATGAGGTCATTAGAGACAGAGCATATGCTCAGATTGCCTAGGGAAGCAGAGTCCCGTGTGATACTATGCAACTAGATACAGAAGTGAAAGACAGGGAGGCGGCCCAAAGTGTCTCTGTGACAATCCTCATAAATGATAAATTGTCATTCATTATCTATAGTGATTTATTGTCCCGTATACACACAAGCATCCTCCTACTAGTATCCAAAGAAAACAGATTTAATAAGTCATTATTGGGATCCTTACATCACTCAATTACGTGAATTGGTAAAAACACAATGCATTAAAAAGAAACAGAAATATTGGTAGAAAAAAAAGATAGGTTACCAAGACGTCATTTGCCAGTTAAGGTCATTGGCAGAAGTGGGAATATGGAGTACATTCAGCAAACAAAGTTTGTACTAGTGATTGCTCCAAATTTGCTATGTGCACAGAGATTCTCACAAAGACAGAATAACCTGAATAGCAAACTCACAAATAATAATAATAATAATTTCAGGAACGCAGGAAAATGTAAGTATTCCTCTTCATGCTCTCACTTCTTACATAAGTGGAATAATAAGAACATGTAATACATGGCACAATGAAAATTCATTTGTGTCATCAAATAATCCTGATATACTTGGCTCATACGCCTGTTAGGAAACCGGTATTACAAAACTTTAAAGATAAACACATACTCATCTGTTCCCCTCTTTTCTCAGCAAAAACAGTGCAATAAATCTTCTAAAATATTCTGTACATAGTGGAGGTAAGGTAAACAGACGTGCGACATATCTACACATATTTTCCAAATGGTATACTCTTTAAAGAACTTCGCTGTTCCCTTGTTGACATCTTCATTTGGATTTCAATGAGCGTCGAGAGAGATTATTTTCCCCAATTCGTCAGGATACGCTATATCACGCGGTGTGATTAGATAGTTGTGGGCCACAAAATTAATTATCGCATTGAAGCTTAATTACTTTACATTGTAAAAGCTTTGCTACTAGCAAGAGAATAGCGTTTAACTTACGCGCTAGAAAATGAAAATAACAAAAAAATCGAATTCCGTCTTAAATAAATACGTAATTTACACGGCTAATTTCAAACACATTACACCACATTAATAAAAAAAAGGTTCGCAAAACATTTATGATTCACTTTATAATTTGTACCTGCACTGGTGTCATGTATTTAAACCCAAGATCCTTGATTGCTTTCAGAACAGGAGCTGAAAGTCTGACTTCTAACTTTTCCCATGCTGTTTCCATTGTCCGTAATTTTGTTTAAGTCTCACTCAATTCAATAACTTGACGATTGGTGGACTTTGCTACACATGTTTATGTTTACATCACAGTTCACACACGTGCTTTTTGGTCCAAAGATGTTACAGTTTCAATACTGCCAACCTTTAACATGGCACGATCAACTACAGTCGGTTAATACACCCAACATAAGCGTCACCAAAGCTAGTGGAACAGTGCACTTACAATGTAGTTGTATATGTGAACTCCCAGTTTTTAGTGGCGCAACTTAAGAGGCGCAACTTTTGTTGTGCCACATAAAGTTCAACTTGGTTATACTTTGTTGCGCCACTTTTCTTCCACCACTGCTTCCTGGTGGTAATATTTCGAAACACGATCTTTGTGTCGCAGTTATCGTGGAGCAATTGCTGCTCTATTCCATTCGATTTCAGTGTGGTTTCACTTCACTGAAAAAAGCGAAAACAGTGGTCGGCAGGCACACTTCGGCAACTTGTGGAACTACAACAAGGACTGCAGCCTATGTTTGCTTTTCTGCAGCAGTATGTGCGATTGTGTGTGTGTGTGGGGAGGGGGGGGGGGTATATTTGCAAACAAATGACGTAATCCACAATCTCATAATCTTATAAGATTTTTGGATGAAAAAATAAATAAACTTAATATATATATATAACCAAAATATTTGTTCTTTCACGAAATTTATTTTCGGATGAAACATACCGGTTTCGGTTTCCTTGCATTTGACTCTTGCTACAGCTCTAATGCCATAACCTGCTCTATAACATTCATACCCACCCAAATGATTTCAATTGACGCCATACTGAAAACTGTGCTACTATGTAGAATTTGTAGCGTCCTTCCTTGAACACTAGATCATGGAGTCACTACAGAAAGCCACAAGCTGTGGCTTCACATTAGCTGCGTGTGTGAACCTGGCCTATGATTTGCTTGACACATTATGCCCATAAAGATACAGTTCATGCAGTAGTGGCGTGGCGCGAACGTCCGGCGGGGACTTGGCGCTGTTTTCCATCGCCTTCATGTTAACAAATAGAGCAATTCACATACAGATGGGGTGGCATCGCTTCAGGCTCCGCACCACGTCCGATTGTCGTCACAATTGGTGCGCCGAAGTGACGTGTGGCAAGATGCTCAGGTGCATGCTGCTGTTTTCATTAATTTGATGTCATCTGATGTTCAATAAAAGAGTTGTTTTATGTAGATAAAGAAAAGCTATATCTGTTTCTATAGATAATTTGTAGGTAAATCTTACTCTTCGTGTAAATTAAAAACCATTGTTTTGGGATTCGTGCACATTCTGCACTATGCAGGCTTTCTCATTCGATTGTGAAGGTAACTATTTGGCTGATATCACAGCTTGATAGTGGACTGATTTCGTTTTCGTTATTGCCCATAGTTATAAATCAGCTACGAGATTATTGGCTGTTATTGGAAACATATGTGACATTACAGGAAATTAAGGAAAACGCGTTACAGTGTCAATGCTTCCATGTCAGCTGTACACATATTTTCAACCTGATTACATGCTGACTAATGATAATATGACCAAAGCACCTTCACTCTGAGGTGCAATCGTATTGTGGTTGACTAGCATAGTGATACTTCAAAAATATGTAAGACACTGGTCAAGTTTCAAAAAGTTTTCAATGAAGAATGTAGTCGCTGACTAGTTTACATTTGGTGAGTTTTAGGAGATAGGTTGCCATGTACGAAATATAGTTAACATATGGAAATTGTTTTTGATCATGGAAAGGAGAAAGATACCTCTTTTACTCCTAAGTAAATAAGTGATATACAGGTGAAGTAAAAACGCTGCACTTGGAGGTCGGCATGCAATACCTCATCCAGATTCAACAGAAAAGCTTATCTAACAAAATAGATTGGCTGCATTTGAAAATACGTGCTTGAAAACAAATCTGTCATATCATGCAACACACTGGACTGTATAGCAGCACTACCATACCAGCTAAGGTAGGTCAGTGAGTAGACTGCTGGCGTATCAAAACCATTTCGAAGCCTTATCAGGTTCCTTTTTATTTTTTAGATGTCCCTGTCCTAGTTCTTGTCGTTTATAACGAAGAAAATTTTGCTACAAGACATAGCCCATGACATGATAGTGGGATCCATTAACTGGATTCATGTGTTTAGTAACCATGCAGTGCACAACCATAACTGGTCCTATCACGTTCCTGTAGGGCAGCTCCTCGGTGGAGTATAAAATTTTGAATACATCAATATGCTTTTAGTGTTGGGTGCACCCGGTAACCAATCTGCTGCTGCTGCTCGTGTCCAATCTGCTGCTGCTACTCGTGTGTATGCTTTGTGGTCCCCTCAAAGGGGCCATCCTGATTATAACTATAGTTGGAGTCGAACGATGGCAGTCGATTTTAGGCTTGTTTTGTGCACTGACGTCACACTTTCTATGATAGCCAAGCAGTGTTCAGTAGTATCCTGGGCGTCCTGCTGTGAATTTTGTATGCAATGTGAGCATTTTATGCTACTGTAGCGAGTTATTTAGTGAATTTTTATTTCATTTGTTGCAAGTTGTCATGGCTGATGGCGGCAGTGAACGACAAATTCTACACAAGCAAGCGAGAGACATTATTTGCAGTATAAGCACTTTCATTAAGGGCGAAGCATGTGTACGTGCATACCATAAGTGCCTCTTGGGAGCGGCAAAATGCAGTCTGCGTCCTTGTGTCGACCTGCACGAACCGCCATCGTTTCTGGATCGGACTATAGTAGTCTTCATTCACAAGTAATGGGCAGATGTCGTCCAAGCACTAGATGTGCTCCACAAACAGAGGACGCGATTATGGAAACTGTCCACCAGTCACTCCGGTAAATTAACCATGACATTATAAGGCAGTTCCAGATATCTGAAAGACTGGTTGTTGATGTGTTACACGATAAAGAACGGCATCCATGTTATTACAAACTAACTCAACACCTGCGGCCAGAAGACTGCGTTCAGTGAGTAAAGTTTTGGGAATGGCTTTTGCACCAAGTAGAAGATAATGAACATTTTATAAATAATGTGACATGTATTGACAAATCGTCATTCCTCATGAAGGTATTTTCACATTCCACAACTTCCATTATTGATCAGAACACCTATGTCCTCCATGAATATGGCTTTCAGTCATGCTTTGTCATAAACCTGTGGGCTACAATCGTGGAAGATGTGCTCTTGGACCCTTACCTGCTGCCAGACAAGTTGAATGTACCCCTATATCGCACATTTCTTTGCAATACTTTGCCTGACGCATTAGAAAACATACTACTTGGTGTTCAGTTACAGCTACGGTTTCAGCATGATAGTGCACCACCACATTTTGGAATGAATGTGGATAACTATTTAAATGAAGCGTTTCCATTGAAATGATTTGGTTGTGGAGATCTAATGTTATGATCTCCACGTTCCCTGGACCTTAATCCACTAGATTTGTATTTTTGGTGACACTTACAGGAATAAGTTCATTGTACTCCATCCATGATTATATACAACCTAATAGCTTGTGGGCATGCCACTTCAGCGGTTGTGGATGAGGTTGTGTTGCATAGAGTTCAGCAAAGCATGAGCCAGTGAGTGGCGAAGATTTGCAAATGCAAGGTGATCCTTTTCAGCGTCTTCTCTAAAGTGTAAATTATTTGTAGGTATACATACTGGCTCTGTGAAGATAAGCTGCTATGATAAACATACACAATGGAATTTTAGTGCATAGCATGAAGTGCAGTCCAGTGAAGGGTATCATTTGTGTTTTTTGTATCTCATTGGATACAGGCTACGTTACTGTATCCGCCATTATTTTCTGTTAGTTTTATTTATGTCACAGACGAAACAAAGTGGTTATTACGTCTGTAAGAAGTTCATGTTATGTCTTAATCTTTAAATAAAGGTAGCAATAACAGAAAGAAATACACAAGATACCGCATTGTGGAGGTGCGAATTGGATACAATTTGATGTTTAACTGAAAAGAAGAAGACGAAGGAAAAAAAAAAACATGTTGAGCGAATTCAGCTTGAACACTGGCAAGTCTGCATATTCTTTCCTCACAGCTTTGCTTCTTCTCATTGGGCTAATGGGACAGCTCAAGCACAGCACAGAGCTAATGCTGTCTGTTCTTGACCATGCAGAATACAGTTACAGTATTACCAGGGCCTCGTTTTTAAACCCACTGGTGGTACTAAGTTTTGCTAGATACACTTTTGTCTTGATTTTGTATGAGGAATTGCATGTCGCCAAGTGCATCTATCTTCTGCACCCTGTATGTTGACGTTTGGCCATGATGAGCTGTGATGCTCAGCTCTATGCAGAATTGCGGCTCATGCTTCTCATTCATATACGATTTATAAAGTAAGTTACAATCATATTTTTAAGTTAATGTTACACTAAGAATTACTTTCACATTAAAACAGGTGTAGGTAATGCCAGATCCAGTGGCAGAGTTAGCTATGTACTGTGTATGTAAATTTTTCTTGTCTATGCTAACATTTTCATACACAAAACATTCAATAACTATTTTCGTTCACATATAGTTGAATAAATGGTGTGTGTTCCAGTGAGCCATGAATGAGAAATGGAATTTTGTTATTGATATAATTGAAGTATTCTGTGTTCTGTATGTTTTATGCTTATCTATTTGCTCACCTATTTTATAGTTATGTATTTAGGCTATTTTGATGCAGACAGGTAAAACATCATTTTGCATATTTTTATAACAGTTATTACACAATTACTTATTTTATTTTTGAAAAATAGCACTATATTTTTTTATTTTCATGGACGAACAGTGTAGTTACAATGTTGTACTGCTGAAACGATCTGACTTTTCTGTGTTACTTATTGCAGGTCAAAGTACATAATGTTTACTGCAATACAAATCTGCACAAGCAGCAGCAGATTAAATGGAAAAATTTAACACTATTTCTGTTGCAATCACACTAAACATGTACAGTCAGCTTTAAAAGTTGTGTCCACAATCAATGCAATTTACCAGACAGACATGCAGATCAGTCATACTTGCTCATCCGTTTTTCAACTGTGGTGTCCTGTTACATGTCAAGTCAGTCTTTCTACCTGAATTTATTACTGGCAGAATTTTATCACACAAGACAGGGAAAACTATAATGTCTATTAGTGGCAGAACATGGCACTAAATCTGGAGTTTACAGAACTACTTGTAATGACTGCCCCAACTATTATGTTGGACAGACAGGTAGACTCATTAAAGTAAGATATAAAGAACACACGCTAGGTAAAAATGGGGAAAACGTGTGCAGTTCCACGTTTGCTGAACATCTATTGCTCTTACAACATACGCCACGTAAACTGTATGATGTAGAATTACTACACGAAGTGAGTGAAGGTTACAAACTGGACCTGTTTGAGGAATTACAAATTTTCAAACACCTATCTCAAAAAATGGGTTTATTCTTAATGAACAGGTGCAGCTTAGAAACAAAAATTTTATGGATAGTTTCAAACCCCTTCTTTCTCTGACATAACATAGTGTGGCTGACTAGAAGCTAGTTTTCTTGTCTGTTGACGCTGGTGGAATGCTCCTTTCCTGGCTTGTTGGGATGTTACGTATTTTTGATGGTTGTTGTTCACAGTTTTTGATGTGTGTTTGTGGTTTAAATGATTCTGTTATGTTTTTTATTCATGACGACAGATGGTTTCGATTTACTACAACATTTTGTTTGTATTCGCTGGTATGTATCCTAGCCTTTATTTTGCGCGAGATTCTCGCGCATAACACTGGTGCCCTCTCTCATTGGATATGTTCTTTAGCGTAAGCTTCACCTGCTTGACACTAGGACAGAGGCAAATGGGTATTCAGATTTCTATTGTATGCAGGTGTTTTAAATGGTTCAGATATGTTTTATTTTTTAAGACACAGAATATGAAGCAGCATAACCTTTACAATTTTGACGCGCATGAGTATGTATCCTGGGTTTTAATGTGCACAAGTGTCTTGTACATACTACAAGTGCCCTCTACCAGTGAATCTGTCTGCCCTAGTGCTTCCACACCCTTTTCACACTAATTCACAGGATAAGTACCGATAGTATGCCGCCGGCCGGAGTGGCCAAGCGGTTCTAGGTGTTTCAGTCGGGAACCACGCGACCGCTACGGTCGCAGGTTCGAATTCTGTTGTGGCGTTTGCTGGGTTATTCAGTGGTTTGGTATTTAACTAGTTTGTAAATGGAAATGATAATCTTATTTTATTACACTGAGTAGTTACTAAATAATTTTTCTCCCTTCTAAAGATTTGATCAAGTTGCTAAAGAACTCCAAGTTAACGTTGTATTAAAGTGTTGTCTGTAAGTTGTGTAAGTGCTACTAAATCACAGTTCATACAACAGATTCTATACAGCTATGGATTATGATGGAAACAGTTATCTTCAGCAAAATTATTATTGAAACCACCAAATATCAGCCGCACACAACACTGACATATGTTACCTGAAACAACATTCTTCGCAACTCGTGCATAATTAATTTCGGCTCCATACACCAGCTAGAAAAGTTTGCTATAACGATTGTGCTATGAGCACTATTTTTAAAGAACCAATCTGATTCGAATTATTCTCATTAAAATGAGATCGGAACCACCGGTGCACATTTATTTTTACACATTTATATTACGTTCAGCATTTATGTCTGCAGAGTTGCATAATTTGAATTTGCCACTGAGATAATTGTTAAGATGGCGGCAGACAATTGATAGAGACTTTCTATTGTCACAGCAAATAAGATAAGTATTTGAAATGATTATTAAACTTTACTTTTGTATTGTGTACTATTTAGACTTCATCAAGCAAACATTTGGTTTTTTTCTAAGGAAAACACAGACAAAAACGCGATACAAATCGCTATCATCAATGGCTGCGCTCCTTGCAGCGGAAATAAATAATTAACACAGATAATGCTTACTGAGAGAGGAATTGAAGTTACAAATAACTATTCACTCATATTTATAATAATAATGAACTCTATTTTCAAGTAATAATGAACAAATAATTACAATTTCTTCACAGACCTCAGTTTGATATGCATCCGCAACTTCCAAAAGCCAACCAACAAAAGGTAAAAACAAAGGGAGACAATCGCAGAACATAAAAGGAATTTACAATTATCATTGTCTTTGTATGATACACATCGATATGTCCAATTAGATCATAAAATATTACATAAATAATTAATATTTATCATCGTTTTCACTGTTTTTTCATATGTCGGATAGATAATGTTTATAACTATTAGAGGCATAATTTCCTCTCATCGCACTGTAGCAAAAAATTTATCACTTGGATGTTACACTGCCTCGGGCATGGATGTGCGTGAAGTCCTTAGGTTAGTTAGGTTTAAGTAGTTCTAACTTCTAGGGGACTGATGACCTCAGATGTTAAGTCCCATAGTGCTCAGAGCCATTTGAACCATTTTTGATAGTATGCCATGTTCACATCGACCATCTCTTCATAAATATGCTGTACCGATGGAGGTGATATTTTGATTTTAACTACTGACGATGCCTTTGGCACGATTGTTTTATGCACCTCCACTATAGGATGTGATTTTAGTAAGTGACTAAAAGTTGTGCTTGTTATAGTTTGGTAATTTTTATGGTACTTAAAACTTCAAGTGTTTGATTTTTCTTTTATCTCAGTTATGTTGGTAAGGTTTTTGATAATGAAGAAGTCTCCTTGTTCAGGTGTAATTTTGCTTCTGATGAAAGTATATTTAGATATATCGAAACTGTGGTGAAGGCGTTCAATAAATCTTTATTCTGGAACTGTTTGGCTGTTTTCATTTACTGTGAAAAACTAGTTTTTATACTAAGACATTTAATTTTTGTTCACTTTTGTATTTATTATGTTTTTTGCATAGAGCCACCAGCTAACTGCTTTTACAAATGTCATAGCAATTTTTTATAATTTTTTTCCAACAGAGAGTAGCTACATTTTATATATGTGTAAGTGATTGCTTATACTTACACCTGATATAGTTATCAGTGTAATATACTCAATAAGGCAGCAAAAGTGCATGTTACATCACAATTATTATTACATATATTCAAATATTTCAGAACAAAATCAGAAAGATTTAAATCTAATTTAATTTGAAATTAATATTCATTCAAACATTATAAGCACATCAATAAAGAATGATTTCAGTTTCACTTTGAGTGAGTTTTCTTTGTAACACCTAACAAAGCTTGGCAGTTTGTTATACCATAGTCAGCAATGTGTGGTCTATGGTCTTTTGCATTTAGTTTAGTTCTTTGTCCAGAGCACCATTCTGTCTTTCTTTTACTGCAGACATGCATCTCAGAGTATTTGTCTGCTTTGTTTAAATGTGTCACAAAAAATAATTAATTTGAAAAGATATAAGGAGTAATTAGTGTAACAAAAGCGTTAAGCTTGTTCAAATGCTAGAACTCCTTCTTTCTTACAATGTTTTCGCATTTTTTTCTGAGTCATCAGTCTTTTGACTGGTTTGTTGTGACCTTCCACAAATTCCTCCCTTGTGCTAACCTTTTCATCTCAGAGTAGCACTTATGACCTACTTTGTCAATTATTTGCTGGATTTATTCCAATCTCTTTCTCCCTCTAGAGTTTTTACCCTCTACAGCTATTTCTAATAACACTGAAATCATTCCATGATATCTCAACAGATGCCCTGTCATCCTGTCCCTTCTTCTTGTCAGTGTTTTCCATATATGTCTTTCCTTGCTGATTCTCCCATGAACCTACTCAATCCTTACCTTATCAGTCGACCTATTTTTCAACATTCTTCAATTGCACCACATCTCATGCATCCACGCTACCTGCAAGAATAATATACAGAAAAGTGGAAAAGAAAATTCAGGATGTGTTAGATGACCACCAGTTTCACTCCAGGAAAGATGAAGGCAACAGAAGGGTAATTCTGAGGTTTTGGATGATAACGGAAACAAGACTAAAGAAAAATCTAGACACGTTCATAGGACTGATCGACCTGGAAAAAGCGTTCGACAGTATCAAATTGTGAAAGGTGTTCGAAATCCTGAGAAAAAAATAGGACTATGCTATAGGGAAAATGGATAACATACAATATGTGGAAGAGACAAGATGGAACAAAAAGAGTGGAAGACCAAGAACAAAGTGCTCCTATAACAAGCAAGACAGAAATGTAGTCTTTTGCCCATACTATTCAATCTATACATCGGAGAAGCAATGACAGAAATAAAAGGAAGGTTCAAGAGTGGAATTAAAATTTAAGGAGAGAAGATATCAGCGTTAAAGTTTGCTGATGACACTGCTATCCTCAGTGAGAGTGAAGATGAATTACAGGATCTACTGAATGGATGAATGGTTTAATAAGTAGTCTGTGGATTGAGAGCAAATCGAAAAAGAGATGAAAGGAATGAGAATTAGCAGATATGTGAACAACAAGAATTTTAACATTAGGATTGGTGACCATGAAGCAGATGAAGTTAAGGAATTCTGCCACGTAGGTAGCGAAATAATTCATGGTGGAGGGCCAAGAGGACATTAAAAGCAGACTAGCACAGGCAGAAAAGGGTATTCCCAGCCAAGAGAAGTCTTATTAGTATCAAACATATGCCTTAATTTGAGCAATAAATTTCTGAGAATGTACATCTGGAGCACAGAATTGTCTGGTGGTGAAACATGGACCGTGGTAAAACTGGAAAACATGAGAATTGAAATATATGTCCTTAACGCAGTAATTCCCATTGCCTTCTGCATCCTCATGCTGTTGATCATTGCTGATTCTTCTGCCCTTGGGGGCAGTTTCACTCCCCAAGGACAAGATAGAGCCCTCAAACTCTATCCGCTCCTCTGCTGTCTTTGATAAGGCTGTAGGCAGTATGATGGTGACTTCTTATGCCAAAAGTGTTTGGCTGCCATAGCTGATGACTTTTATTCAAAATTTAAGCAGTAGTGAGGTTCGAATACGAGATTGAGGATGTTTTGATTGCTACCTGTCTTCACAGCATATAATAAAATATATTATTATATAATAAATACGTTATTATACAATAAAATATATTCTCAACAACAAAACCTCGTAGTGGGCAATAGCCATACTGGCTCACTGGCCGATGTTTTTATTAATGGAGTAGAACTAATTTTTTATTAAGTTTCTGCACTTTAAAAATAAAATTATTTGCTATTACTGACTCACTAGCTGCTATATTTTATTAATACGATGTAAATAAATTTTTAATTAAATATTCAAAGTTGATTTAACTTCTGAAATTGAGAATAATAATTCTATAATATATTTGAATCTATCAGACAGACAAAAAGTATATTAAGACTTAAACATATTAAACAAATAACTAGTAAATAGATGGACAGATAACTACAACATACGACTATATAATAAAAGAAAAAGGAACAACACAAGCATCCAGGAATGCTAGTGACAATAAAGAACAACTAGAACTTTGTTTGGATTTCATGTAACGCATTGAGTTCTCAACAAATAGAGAAAAAATTTAAGGAGGCAACATTGAGATATAGCTTCCAAATGAACTTCAAATTGGGCTTAAGATGGACAACAAATATAATCAGTTTGGAAATCATATGCCTACAAAATGAATTTCAGAAATTGTTAAATTTTATTTTGGCCAGAAAGGCGAAGAAAAATGGCTGCTGAAGGTCTTAGATGAAGCAGGAGTCGATGGATGCAAGAAACATCATCCCAGTAAAATTGAGATGAATCCAAAGGAAATGGTTATCTTCCTGGATATAGCAGGATATTTTAATCAAAGCATACTTTGTCTTTCTTGTCCAGTTTCTTATAACTCTAACTGCATGCTACCCACATCTTTGTCAATCATTTAAGCATGCAGCATTCTCTGATACCAGCAATGCCGGATTTTATGGCGCCTTATTGGCTTTGTTAGCATGTACTCATTATGTCCAGAGATTCTTTTGATGGTTGGTATGCTGCTTCCAAAGCATTTTATGATGTACTATATGTGTTGTAAAGACATCTATGCCAGCTGGTAATTTAAAATTCTAGGCAGTATTTTATCACAGGCCTAAAATATTGTCCTTGCTCTTTTAATATCAATACAAGATATATTTACTCACATGGAATTTCACTACTCATGTCAATGTTGTTGTAATATACAGAGGTAAACTGTGCATCAAAGGTCATCTGGCAGCCAAGATTCTTCAGTTACTTGTGCTGCAAATGCAAGCACAGCATACAGGCAGTGACCTTCACTAGGGATCAGTTCTGTTTCATTATTTTTATAGCTACTGATGGCACCTACATTAATGGGACATTATATGTCCTATGTCGTCAATGTTAAATAACCGAATTTTGTAACCCATTATCTTGGAAACTTTCTTGGACACCATTTTACAATTTTCCATAATTATTGAATGCACCTTTCTAGATACACTGAACTAGAATTATTCCTAAAACTGTATTGTGGAGCATGTTATCATTTTTTTTCGAACACTCAACTTTTTGACAGAATTTTGTGAATAAATGAACATAAAACCACGCAGTATATTTCAATTATTCTAGTTCCATATGTGTTGAATCTCACACTTGGCATCCTGTGAAAATTTCATGTCTCTACCATCAGTACTTTTTTAGAAAATAGGTCATTTACTGCAAAATTGTAGTTAAGAGATATTGAGATTTAAACCTTTTTATTACAAATTCCTGTACAGATTTACATTTCTGCGTCTTTTATGCGCTAGTATTGACCTGGCCCATAGTATGTGTTTTCTTCAGTGTCACAACAGCCCAGTGCTTGCCTCCTCCTTTTGATTCTTGCTTCTTTTGTCATTTGCTGAGCAGCTAACTCTGCTTCATGTACACGAAGCTCATCCAGTTCCTGCAGCCCTTTGGATGTGTTCTGTTGAAATCTTACCCCTAACTTCTCCAGGACCTTAAGTCTTTTATAGTTCCCACTATTAAAAGTTATTACAGCATCAGACGTATTCGATAAAGAAAGTGCTCCTCACAGCTCTTTTCATCTTCTATGAATTGTCACAGTTATCTCTACTGGCCTTCCCATAATATTCCTGTAATTCATCAATTACTTTTTCCATTAGTCTTCCAGCATTTCCAGCTGAAACCATTTTTGATGAAAGTATATCTCCAGAACACTATAAGAACTACATTTGAAAGTAGGTTATCCTACATTTTATGTCTTGAATGTATGGACTATTTTACCATACATTCAGTAGGCACAAAACAAAGCAATTCACAGCCTTCTAGACGGTGTAGTTCCCAAGATATGATTGCTCAACTGTGGCAGTATATGCGTAGCTGCGAAATTTGACAGTCACATGTCAACATTCAAAATATTATTTGAAAGTCTCAAAATTGTCTGATTTTAATACATTACATACCAAAATGCGCTATAATGGTAAGACAGAGATTTAGGAACCAGGTTTTAAACTGTAAGACATTTCCAGGGGCAGATGTGGATTCTGACCACAATCTATTGGTTATGAACTGCAGATTGAAACTGAAGAAACTGCAAAAAGGTGGGAATTTAAGGAGATGGGACCTGGATAAACTGAAAGAACCATAGGTTGTAGAGAATTTCAGGGAGAGCATAAGGGAACAATTGACAGGAATGGGGGAAGAAAATGCAGTAGAAGAAGAATGGGTAGCTCTGAGGGATGAAGTAGTGAAGGCAGCAGATGATCAAGTAGGTAAAAAGACGAGGGCTATAGAAATCCTTGGGTAACAGAAGAAATATTGAATTTAATTGATGAAAGGAGAAAATGTAAAAATGCAGTAAATGAAGCAGGCAAAAAGGAATACAAACGTCTCAAAAATGAGATCAACAGGAAGTGCAAAATGGCTAAGCAGGGATGGCTAGAGGACAAATGTAAGGATGTAGAGGCTTGTCTCACTAGGGGTAAGATAGATACTGCCTACAGGAAAATTAAAGAGACCTTTGGAGAGAAGAGAACCACTTGTATGAATATCAAGAGCTCAGATGGCAACCCAGTTCTAAGCAAAGAAGGGAAGGCAGAAAGGTGGAAGGAGTATATAGAGGGTTTATACAAGGGTGATGTACTTGAGGACAATATTATGGAAATGGAAGAGGATGTAGATGAAGACGAAATGGGAGATAAGATACTGTGTGAAGAGTTTGAGAGAGCACTGAAAGACCTGAATCGAAACAAGGCCCCGGGAGTAGACAACATTCCATTAGAACTACTGATGGCCTTGGGAGAGCCAGTCATGACAAAACTCTACCATCTGGTGAGCAAGATGTATGAGACAGGCGAAATACCCTCACACTTCAAGAAGAATATAATAATTCCAATCCCAAAGAAAGCAGGTGTTGAGAGATGTGAAAATTACCGAACTATTAGTTTAATAACTCACAGCTGCAAAATACTAACGCGAATTCTTTACAGACGAATGGAAAAACTGGTAGATGCGGACCTCGGGGAAGATCAGTTTGGATTCCATAGAAATGTTGGAACACGTGAGGCAATACTAACCTTACGACTTATCTTAGAAGAAAGATTAAGAAAAGGCAAACCTACGTTTCTAGCATTTGTAGACTTAGAGAAAGCTTTTGACAATGTTAACTGGAATACTCTCTTTCAAATCCTGAAGGTCCTGAAGGTGGCAGGGGTAAAATACAGGGAGCGAAAGGCTATTTACGATTTGTACAGAAACCAGATGGCAGTTATAAGAGTTGAGGGGCATGAAAGGGAAGCAGTGGTTGGGAAAGGAGTGAGACAGGGTTGTAGCCTCTCCCCAATGTGTTCAATCTGTATATTGAGCAAGCAGTAAAGGAAACAAAAGAAAAATTCGGAGTAGGTATTAAAATCCATGAAGAAGAAGTAAAAACTTTGAGGTTCGCCGATGACATTGTAATTCTGTCAGAGACAGCAAAGGACTTGGAAGAGCAGTTGAACGGAATGGACAGTGTCTTGAAAGGAGGATATAAGATGAACATCAACAAAAGCAAAACGAGGATAATGGAATGTAGTCAAATTAAGTCAGGTGATCCTAAGGGAATTAGGTTAGGAAATGAGACACTTAAAGTAGTAAAGGAGTTTTGCTATTTAGGGAGTAAAATAACTGATGATGGTCGAAGTAGAGAGGATATAAAATGTAGACTGGCAATGGCAAGGAAATCGTTTCTGAAGAAGAGAAATTTGTTAACATCAAGTATAGATTTAAGTGTCAGGAAGTCGTTTCTGAAAGTATTTGTATGGAGTGTAGGCATGTATGGAAGTGAAACATGGACGATAAATAGTTTGGACAAGAAGAGAATAGAAGCTTTCGAAATGTGGTGCTACAGAAGAATGCTGAAGATAAGGTGGGTAGATCATGTAACTAATGAGGAGGTATTGAATAGGATTGGGGAGAAGAGAAGTTTGTGGCACAACTTGACTAGAAGAAGGGATCGGTTGGTAGGACATGTTTTGAGGCATCAAGGGATCACAAATTTAGCATTGGAGGGCAGCGTGGAGGGTAAAAATCGTAGAGGGAGACCAAGAGATGAATACACTAAGCAGATTCAGAAGGATGTAGGTTGCAGTAAGTACTGGGAGATGAAGAAGTTTGCACAGGATAGAGTAGCATGGAGAGCTGCATCAAACCAGTCTCAGGACTGAAGACCACAACAACAACAACCAAAATGCTCAGGAAATTCCGAAGTCCATTATGGAGTAGAAAACAGAAAATGTCAAATTTCAACGAATTTCATGTACAATGTCCCCTTAATTAAAAACTTTTTTGTTTTATGAAAGAGATTAAAATGAGAGGGGTGTTACCTTTTAGGTGCTTCTTATATAAATTAAATACATTCTTTTTACAGCAGTGTAATGCTCTCTCTTAAATTTGTAATTTTTTTTGTCATTTTCTAGAGATATCTAATGGTGACCACATAGACTGAAACCGATTATCAAATAAAAGAAAAATTTTATGTTCTAATCCTTCTTTTCAAACTGCCTCGTGTTACCACCAGCTCTACTTCTGCGTACATTTAGCAAATTAGTGATGTTCTGGCGCAAACACAAACGCTGGAACAAAAAGGTAGAAAGCAAGTCAGAGAAGGCAGTGAGGAAACGGCGGCCAATTGTGCACAGAATTGGACCATGCTGCGCCAGGCGCCCCCCTGCAGCAAGTACATATAAATGACGCTCCTGCTAGCCTCGGTTATGCAGATCGGCCCGAGCATGCAATGTGGTTAATACTATGCTGTCATATTGTCACAATCCATATCAAGTGCTTCCTTGGACTCTGTGTATAGCAAGAACTGTACTGTTTTCATGTTGTCTCTTGCTAGCGACATTTGCTATAGTTAAGTATTGTCAATTTGCTTTCTGGAAATAAAGCTACTAATGTTATTTGACTGAACTGTTGCATAGCATTCTAAGAACACTGCATCCCGTAGGCGCCCCGTTGGAGATTAGTGGGCAAGACCCCGCAAGTGATATTTCTTTAACTACAACACATCACGGCGAAAGATGACAATTTGTCTCTCTTCAAATGGCATGTTAGTCCTACTGCGCACTTGTTGTCTATGTGGTGCTCAGCAGACAGAGATATACACACACTGTGTGCATTTATGCCAGGCAAGTCAAAACATGCTCATACATGACTGAATCTTAAAAGGTCATTCCATTACAACATCTCCAAATTAAATATTTTCAAAGATGTGTTTATTAAACTTTTGTAAGAATTCAAATAAACTATGCAATTTATGAACTCTGTCTTTACCCATCTGAAGCAACATTGTGTATATTTGCTATGTAATCTCACAGTTGCGATAGAAAATTATTAAAAACAGTGGCCAGTTGAACATACCACCATTAGGTAGAGGTTCTCACAAGGTGATGTGGCTGGTGATACCTGTACTAACTGGATGTGAAACTTTGGTCTCTGTATATAGGACTGCAGTGTGTCAGACAGTTCGTGTCATCTACATCATTCACCATGTTATAAATATGCAAAAAGCATACATCGATTGTACATTATCAAGATTATTTATTTGTTTCTGTTTATGCATGCATCACAACACTATTGCCATAATACATTATCTGTCACTCTGAAAGTTTATCTCTCCATCAAATTAAAACACATGTAGTATCCAGAAGTAGTTTTCGAGAAACTCGATATTAAATGTCACATTCATAGAAATACATGGATCATGGTAGACTGTGCAACACTTCAGATACAAAGTATGTAAAAACGTATTTCACTTTAGACATTGAAGTATGTACCCTTGCACATTTTAATACTTGTTCAGTCATGATGAGTATATGCTTAGTTCATTCGTAGTTTTTATCATCAGGAGTGGCATATCTGAGTAAACGATGTTAACTTTATTCAAGAGAGCTCTGCATCGTTCCTGGCACACGATTGTTAACTAATTAAGCGCAGTTAAAGATTTGTCTAACATGATAACACATTTATCGATTTCCATTGCATCTCATGGAATTATTTTGCAGACAACGGAATGTATAAGTAAAACATAGGGGAATTAAAGCGGAATCAGTTGTTTGATCGGTGTGTCAATGTCCTATTCTCATTAGAGTTCTTATTGGTACAACAGAAGTGCTATTTTTTTATTTTTGCACTGGTTTTAAAATATCTGCTTATTGTTCTTTTCCAGAAACATGGCTTATCCAATGTAATATGCTCATGTGATGCGTAATCGAAAAATATTTTCTTATGTGTGCTAGTGACATAGTGACACTTTGTGCCTGCCATGTTGTAGTTAAGCAAAATATGAAATATGAGGTTCTTTGACTGGCACTCTAAAATTGCTGCAGTTTGACATACAGTTTAAATAGAGATACTGGATGTGGTGAATGGGACATGTCCACTATAATGTGCACCATTCATGGTGGGACAATGGTGACCGAAGTGCTGCCTGGAGTGCCATCTCGAGAATGAATGCTGACTTTACACTCAGTGATGAGGAGTGATATGATCACTCTGGAGACAGGTGCGATCCAAAGGTTGACAATGTATAAAAACCACAGCAGTCTATGATCACATGTGTTAGTTTCATACAAACACTTGTGATAACAGACTGTTGTGTTTTTACATATTAATTACTCTGTATCAGATTACATCTAGAATGTCAATAATGTACAGTGAAAATTTATGAATAAATTGATCTATGACTTTTGTATTGTTGTTTCAAGTGTCAACATCTGAAAGTTAATTTGTAAGAATGTAATCAAGTTAATAAGATCATCATTACCACAGAAGAGGGTGATAGGGGACACTGGAGTGAATCGGGACAAAATTCAGGAAAATTACTTTTATGTGTAAAACATGTGATTGTAATATGTTTAAGATTACCCACTATTTTTTCCCAACAGTGACAAATTTAGTTTTTTGATTTGACTCAGTCAGTGGTCATGCTGTTGCTGTAATTTCCGCCATTTTGATATTCTGTTAGCCACCTAATACTCTAAATTCTTTGTGAGAAACAATAGGTAAATATTAATTTCGTTCCATCATTGTTATCTTTTCTTTTAAAGTATGATACAGTACTTAATTCCTGAAATGTTTCACTCATTACATCATTGTGATCGATTTTAACAAAGCAAAAATCGAATTTGATGGTTTTTTTGTTGTTAGTTGGGGTGAAAAGGGACAGGTAAAGGTCTGCCCCATTTTATTATTAAACTTGTATTTGTTAAAATAAAACCACATCTAATTTCGTATATTATTTACAGGTTATCTGGACTCCATATAGGACAAAATGCCTAGAATGTGCAAACATAACGTAAGAGGTAAGCAGTATGTTTCACATTCAGCAGAGGAAATTTAGCAGGCCTTAAAAGCTGTTTCAAGAGGTTTGTCTTTAAGGAAAGCAGCTGAGAAATATAAAATTCCGAAGTCAGTGCTGGATAGACGTAAGAAAGGCACTAAATCAAACACAACATCTCTAAAAATTGGTGACCAGCATGCTCTGCCCAAAGCTGTGGAGCATCGATTCATGGAATACTTAATGACATATGCTGCATGGGGTTACCCTCTAGATGCCTATGATTAAGGTGTGCAGTTAAGGTATGTTTGGATTCCAAGGGACAAACTGTTTCTAAATTTAAGAACAATTTTCCAGGAAAAGATTTTGCACATAGTTTCCTGGAATGCCACAAAGGGAAGTTTCAGAAACAGTGTGCCAAAACATTAAGAGATCCAGAGCTGCAGTTGCCCCTGAAACATTGAAAGCTTATTACACCAGGCATGAAGACACTCTAAATGATGTGCCATCATAAAATATTTTAAACTATGATGTAACCAATTTATCAGATGATGGAAGAAGATCCTTACGAAACTTGGGACAAAATATCCTGAATGTGTAATGAACCATACTAAAGGATAGACATAAATTATGTATGCTGCTTCAGGTGATGGTGTGCTTTTACCAGAATAGATTGTACACAAGGTTTTACATGTTTATGGCAGATGGACAATTGGAGGACCAAAAATGCCAGATATAACCAAAGTGCAGTTGATTGGTTTGACCACTAAAGTTTTCAAGACTGGCTAAAAGCAGTTATCATACCATATGTTTCAAAATTATCAGTTCAGAAAATTCTTCTTGGTGATAATTTGCCATCTCATTTGTGCATAGATGCCATAGAGTTATGTGAGCAGAATGATATTGGGTTTGTCTTCTTACCTAGAAATTCTACACATCCTACTCAGCCTTTTGAGGTGGCCTTTCTGCTCCTCTAAAGTCAACATGGTGTCAAATTTTGGAGAAATGGAAAGAGGTCCTGGAAGAAAGTAGTCCTCTCTTTCAAAAGAGACATTTTCCCAACTTCTTAGGGAGTTAAGACATCACATTATGATAAATGGAAGAGAAAATATTGTGGCTGGATTTAGAAAATCTGGCATTATTCGATGAAATCTTCAGCATGTACTAGACAGGCTTCCTGCTCCTGATGATGCAATTACAGATACGAATTTAATAAATGACTCAATTGTTTCACTATTGAAAGAGCTGAGATATGATGGCCCCAAGGCGAGAGCCCCAAGAAGAGAATAAATGTGGAACCTGGGAAGGGGTTTTCTGATGTTGATCTGTGTCCAAATGTCAGTGGTGAAGAATCAGAAGATGAATGCCAGGCATTAGGAAATGAAATGAGCAGTTCTTCAGATTCATATTCTATACCTGAGCAAGAAATTGTTGAAGAAAGCAATTATGTGAAGCGGAATGGCCTGTCAGTTACAGGAGTTTATCAGTTGTTACAAGAGAAAATCTTAAAAGAAGAGACTGGATTGTGATGGACTTCAGTGAATGATATGCTACTAAAAAGGCCCCTCATTCCTGGTTCACAGGTATGACAGATGTAAAAAATGAAAAAGACGTTGAAGCATCATTTGTTAAATTCACTGAAGCCAGAATCAATTCAGGATAAAATTTTAAGTGGCCAGAGAAAGAAGACTGCTGCCTAATCAAGAGACACTGGGTTGTAGGAGGTCTACTTCACCCATACTCCTTTGAAGAGGGCTAATGAAGTTTAGTGTTAATTTCCATGAGTGGCAGTAGGTGTTGTACCTATTTCATCCTGCCTGAATTTTAGAGACATTTGCTTTCTTTGAGTTTTGTATTATTATTGTAAACTGCAGTCTAATGCCACATTATAAGGTACTGTAAGCTTAAAAATAAACTTTATTCAGTTTGATATATTTACAACTTATTTTAAATCTTTCTCTGGTGTCCCTATTCACTCTCCTAAGTGATGTACTGGGACAATGAATAAAATAACACAGTAAGATATATGCTGTCCCTACTCACCCCACCTGTGTGGTGAAAAGAGACAGCCACTATTTTTAAAAATTTATGTTGTGTTCTTTGAATTAAAATTTATACAACTATATAAGTAAGTGCCTCATACTGATGGACATCACATGGATGGAACATTAACTCAAATTTTATTCCCAATGTGTGATTATTAATTAAAGACCACAAAAGTGTCCCTATTCACCCCCTTTTACAGTGTTAGAACAAATTAATAGGTTTAAGACATTGTGAAATCTTATGTTACATCAGGTTGTTGAGAGAAACCGGAAAGCAAAACACGTAAGGTGGTCAAGAGCAGATGGCTGGAAAGGAGTGTATCAGGCACTCTGATGAGGAAGAAAGAATTCCAGAACTGTTTTCTGTCACTTGTCACCAACTACATGATAGGTGGGAAACTTGGTGGAAGAAGTAATTATTTATGTACTTGGACAATGCTGTCCCTCTGAAACCAGTGTGTTGTGAGATCGTATGGTATTATGAAAACACAGAAAGACCATTTCAAGCATGGATTTGTATCTGAAACTAAAATTTGGTTTGAAACGAATGTGTCATTACATTATAGCAGAAAAACCTCAGTAAGGAGTATAGCTACACAAAGCAGTGATAATGTTCATGCCATGTTGTGTGCTGCTGTTCATGAAGATTTGTATGGGAACCAAATGAAATGCCTGACATTCTGCTTATGAATTTGTTCATTATATTGGAATATCGAGATCGCTACTTTATATGCTGAGCCTTCAGTGACTGAACTCTGACGTCTTGTAGGATGAGGGTATGAATTTGTACATACATACTGGAGTATCTTGGTGCTTACTTTATGTGCTAAGCCTTCAATGATTGAACTCTGACATATTGTAGGATGAGGGCGCCACCTATATGGAACATATATAAATGTGCATCAGTAGTGTTGATCAGTGTAAAAGATGGCACTTAAGAACTTATTGGAATAAGCTGTTGTTACATTGTATTGGGGGTTTCAGGAACCAGTCAGGATATATCCCAATGTCCAGTCCATGATGTATAAGTCAAAACCTATGACTTTCTTGAATGCAATAATTAATGAGTCATACAAAGACTGAATGACTGCTAAATAACAATACTTACATCAGACACAAGAGGCCAGTGTGCGTTTGATAAACACACATTCAGTTTTTGTGTTGATCCCAGGCTCTGAGACTTAGAAGCACACTTGTATGTGCTGGACTACTTTGAGCATACACCCATCAGGGTTCCAGCATCTTGCAAAATTCTTTAGACCTTTGTAAGTCTATTATACCATATGACTTACTGCCATAGATGCATTCCTGGAATAATGGTTTTCCAAACCAGGTGAATTAATGTTCAAGAGGAGGGGGACACTGTGTTCATAGCCTCTCCAGCCCCCCCCTCCAAAATATTTTAGTAGAAGCATTTATATTTTTAGTAATACCAGTCACCAAATTTCACAATTAACTTTTGGAGAATAAAGCATCATGAAAACTGAGAGTTCCAGAAATGTCAAGGAATTCAGTAACTTAAATGCTATGTTCAATACATGATGTTCTTAGTTGTATGGTGTTTTTAGTTGCCACTCATTTACATGGGTCTGTGGCCTGCAAATCTGACATTGCTCATAGGTCCACAGGTGGATGAGGTAAACCACAGGAAGGTGTACAAGGGTAGACAAAGAAGGGGATTGGAAAAACTAATAAAATAAGAAACTGAATTCTGAAACAAACTCAAAAACGACTGAAAGAAACATTATTCCCTCATTTACATACTCACTTAGGTACTGTTTGTGAATCAGTGTTAGCAATTGTAATGCTTATTTAAATAGAGATAACTGTGACTGCACATTTCAGTTTCATATTGTGCAAATTATGATGTTATTGTAGTTGTGAGAGTTTGTTGGTTTTATGCTTCTTAATAACATGGCACACATACATATCAAGTATTTGGATTATGCTTTTCAAAGGCATTATTTGTCTGAATTACATTAAAATATTTTATATATTTTGTTGCAGTTAACAATTCATTATTATATTGCAATATTTTATACATATTATTGTTAATGTTATTGAAAGCACACACATTTGTGACATATTAAAAGTGGAGGTGATAGCAAACTGTATTTGGGGGCGGTAGGGGGTGGTGAATAGATGGGACAGAGTCAGTAACAAACTATGACCCCATAGAACTGGAGCCTAGATCTGCATCTCAATGAATGTTTGGAACAGTGGACTGACTGAACTCAGGCAATGGCTTTAGTCCATGAGGCTCATCCATCTTCTTCTACAACCTTCTACTCCATGTTTGGCTAAGCAAATAATAATATGGGCCCTAGAAATGCAAATCTTTCTACTGTTATTTATTTAGCACCAATGAATTGCAGAACTTTGAGATCTTAAAATAGATTAGTGGAGTTAGAATAGCAGTTAAATAATATCTAGTAGGATGTAGTAAAAGTATCAGAAGTGTGGTAAAATGAGAGATAAAACAGTATAAAACTAAAGACATATGTTTAAATACAGAGAACCACAACTAGGATGGAACTCGTGTATAGTCTTACCTGTAAAATAATGACTTAAAAACAAATTTACAGTATGTGAAGAATGTAAGACAGAATAACACAAATACATAAACGAAACTTATGTCATGCAAGTCATTAAAATCTGTGTGTTCACTATCTGATAGCAGGTAACTGATCTCAACAAACAGCTACAGAAACTAATCAATGACAAATCTCATAGGAAAATGATAAAAGGAAACTCTAATGGAAAAAATAAGTTCTTCAATGGGAAACCTTTGGCTCAATAGCAAAGATAGTAGAACATTTATAAGCAGACACTGTTTTGTAAGAAAAGAATACAAAAAGAAAGTGACCTTCACATAGATGAAATAGAGATAAAATGAAATTGTGTGTATTTTATCAAAAATAAAGAAATTATATAGGGTGTGATCATTGTAAGACACTTTCGAATGGCAAATCATTGTGGACACCTTAAGACATAGAGTAAAAGTAGATACAAAGTTAGTAAGAAACAGACAATCAAAAATGAAATCAGAACTCTGAGTTGCTAGTCTTTATGTGACAATGTGAAGGATAGCAGATTAATTAAGCAGCATAATCAAAATCAAGAGAACATCATTATCAGGATACATAAAACTGGTGTTCAACAGATTTGAGCATGGAATGTTGGATCCCTTAATTGTGAAGGTATGTCAGAAAATTCAAAAAGGGGAATGGATAAGTTGAAATTAGATATAGTAGGAATTAGTGCAGTTCAGTGGCAGGAGGAACAGAAATTCTGGTCAGGTGAATTTAGGGTTATAAATACCAAATCGAATAGGGGGATGCAAGAGAAGGGTTAACAATGAATAAGAAAGCAGTAATATGGATAAGGTGCCATGAACATTCTGTTGAATGCATTATCATAGACCAGAGGGACATAAAGTCAATGACCAACACAGTAGTACAAATTTATATGCTAACTAGCTCCGCAGATGGTGAAGGAACTGAAGAAATGTATGATGAGGTACAAGAAATTATTCAGATAGTTAAGGTAGAAGAAAATTTAAATATGGCTGGGGACTGGAATTCAATAGTAGGAAAAGGAAGAGAAGAAAAAAATGTAGGTGAATATGGATTGGGGTAAAGGAATGAAAGAGGATGCCACTTGGTAGAATTTTGCACTGAGAATAATTTAATCATCACAAACACTTGGTTTAAGAATCACAAAAGAAATCTGTATACATTGAAGAGAACTGGAGACTACCAGATTATGATATAGTCATAAGACAGATTTGGGAACTAGATTTTAAATTGTAAGGTATTTTCAGTGGCAGATGTGGATTCTGGCCACAATTTATTGGTTATGAACTGTAGATTAAAAGTCTAGAAGTTGCAAAAAGAGAGGAAATTAAGGATATGTTACATGGATAGGTTAAAAGAACCAGAGGGCATTTCAGAGGGAGCATTCAGTAACGACAGATTAGAACAGGAGAAAGGAAGACAGTAGAAGATGCATGAGTAGCTTTGAGAGATGAAATATTGAAGGCAAGAGAATATCAAATGGGTAAAAAGACTAGGCCTAGAAGAAGTCCTTGGATAACACAGGACATATTGAGTTTAACTGATGACAGGAGAAAATATAAAAATGCAGCAAATGAAGCAGGTGAAGGGAAATACAAACATCTTAAAATCGAGCTTGACAGGAAGTGCAAAATGTCTGCACTGGAATGACTAGAGGATAAAGGTAAGGATTTAGAATCATATCTCATTAGGAAAAAGACAGATACTGCTTACTGGAAAATCAAAGACGTCTTTGGAGAAAAGAGAAGCAGCTGTATGAATATCAAGAGTTCAGTTCTAAGCAAAGAAGGGAAAGCTGAAGAGTGGACAGAGTTTATAGAGCATCTATATAAGGGAGATGCACTTGAACGCAATATTATACAGGGTGAAGCGATATTTGTGCACTCAGGCTTTGCAACAGGACTCCTCACATGCCACTAGTAAAAAAATGTATGTCGCAAAATTTCGTCCGGCGAGTGCATCTGGCAGAAAATGGACGTTAAAGAGTGGCAATCTGGCAACACTGTAACCACATTTATGGTAATTATCTTTGTCTTCAGAGATTCTTTTGTGCTGCATGGGTGGTGCAGTTGATAGAGTTTTGTGTTAGCATGTAGGATGTTGAGGGTTCGATCCTGGGTTGGAATGCATTTTTTTATTTACTAATTTCATTCTGACATTTCGTACTGTAATATAAGCCGTTTCTTAGGTTACATGTATAGTAAATTTACAACATTTTGTAACTCTGAGCGTAACAAATACGTGTTTAGACAAATAAGAAATAGACAGTTGAAGCAAATGACCTGTCATAGGACAGAATAACTACAAAAACAATAACAATTTCGAGATGCTAAAGATGTCCTGTTCTGCATGATTCACACCAACATCGCTAATTGTGAAATGTTCTCTTTTGAATTGCACCGTGTCCCTAACGGTGATAGATGTGATGTTTCCACAATCCCATCGACAGAATAATAATAATTATTATTATTATAGTAATGCATTGAAATATGTACTAAATAGCATGCAGTTACCAGACTCAGTGTTGAAAGGCATGGGACCATGGTGATAACACATACAAATAGTAACTGAGTTTGGACATTATTTGCAAAGCACCTTCGTAGTCCTATTGGTAACATAAGGACCTACCGAAATGTATGGACCTGAACCAAGCAAGAATAATAGTTGCTACTAATTTCTAGGACCATTGGAGGGGGACACAAAGAAAACAGGTTTCGCATCTAGTGGATGAGGTAATTGTGAAATTCCATGACATGAGAAGAGCTTCTTCCAAAGCTGATCAGTGTAAGTGCAAGTGTTTTCTAGAGGTTCGCTGCAATCGCTGTTGACAATTAAGATGCCAGATACTGTACCACCTGCACTACAATTACCAAATAAAAAACATAGGACCTAACTCAAGATCGAACCATCCACCTGCTGCATGCCAACCCAAAATTCTATCCACTGCACCAACTGAACAGCGCAAAGACTATGTGCTGACAGAGGTATTTACCATACATGTGGTTACAGTGTTTCCAGATTGCCACTCTTTAACGTCCATTTTCTGCCAGATGTATTCGCTGGACGAAATTTTGTGACAGACGTTTTTTTATCCTTGGCTTGTGAGGAGATGCGTTTCGAAGCCTGAGTGAGCGAATTTCGCTTCACCCTGTATAAATGAAAGAGAATGTAGATGAAGATGTGATGGGATATATGATACTGTGAGAAAAATTTCACGAAGCATTGAAAGAACTAGGTTGAAGCAAGTCTCTGGGAGTAGACAACATTCAGTCAGAACTACTGACAGTGTTTGGAGAGCCTGCCATGACAAAACTCGTCCACATGGGGTGCAAGATGTATGAGACAGGCGAAATACCCTCAGACTTAAAAAAGAATGTAATAATTCCAGTTCCAAAGAAAACAGGTTCTGATAGTTATGAATATTATAGAACTATGAGTTTAATAAGTCATGGTTGCAAAATATTAACACAAATGGAAGGACAAGTGGAATGTCAGTAAAATGCTTCTTGGCTTTTGAACGCTTTGTCAATATACATTTCGCCTGTTTTCACCAATAGCAAGAAATAATGTAAACAAAAGCCCGGGACGTCTTTATCCTTCAATGAGAAGGAATAATGTAAAGACCAATAAAGAACTCCTAAAACCCTTCGTCCTATCCCCTAAGTGCCCTGGCTTCCTCCACTACTATATAAGATTTAAAGTCTTTCCCAAACAGCAGTCAGCACACACAACACAATGCTCTGAGGAAAGCCAATTGCAATAGTAGCCTAAATGTGAGGCAGTTTTATATTCTGACAATGCGGTCAACAGCGAAGAAAAATGTTGAATGACAATTGCAATGGCCGCAGATGCCTATACTTACATTAAACTGGTAGAAGTCGACCTCAGGGAAGGCCGATTAGCATTACGAGAAATGTTGGAACACACGAGGCAATACTGACCTGACTACTTATCTTAGAAGATAGGTAAAGGAAAGGGATTAAAGTTAAGGGAGAGCAAATAAAAACTTTGAAGTTTTCCAACAACATTGTAATTGTGTCAGAGACAGTGAAGGACTTGAGAGAGCAGTTGAACAGAATGGAATGTGCTTTGAAAGAAGGATATAAGATGAACATCAATAAAAGTAAAACAAGGATAACAGAATCTAGTCGAATTATATCAGGTGATGCTGAGGCAAATTAGGAAATGAGATAGTTAAAGTGATATGTGAGTATTGTTATTTGGGCAGCAAAGTAACTGATGATGGTTGAAGTAGGGAGGATATAAAATGTAGACAGGCAATAGCAAGAAAAGTGCTTCTGAAGAAAGCAGTTTTGTTGATAACGAACATAGATTTAAGTGTTAGGAAGTCTTTTCTGAAAGTATTTGTATTGAGTTTAGCTATGTATGGATGTGAAACATGAATGATAAACGTTTAAGATTAGAAGAAAATAGAAGTTTTTGAAATGTGGAGCTACAGAAGAATGCAGATTAGATAGGTAGATCATGTAACTAATGAGGAAGTAATGAGCAGAACTGGGAGAAACGAAATTTGTGGCACAACCTGACTAGAAGAAGGGATCGGTTGGTAGGACATTCTGAGACATCAGGGGATCAGCAGTTTATTACTAGAGGGAAGCATGGAGGGTAAAAACGGGGGAGAGAGATCAGGAGATGAATATAGTAGTCAGTTTCAGAAGGATGTAAGTCACTGTAGTCATTCAAAGATGAAGAGGCTTGCACAGAATAGAGTAGTATGGAGAGCCGCATCAAATCAGTCTTTGGACTGAAGACAACAACAACAACAACAACAACAACAACAACAACAACAACAACAACAACAACAACAATGACAATCAGAATCATGGAAAATATAGATTATATGGAAATAAACAAAAGTTTAGTTACCAAACGCATTTAGGAAGACAGGAAAAGATAAAAAAGTAAGAAAAATTCAGAAAAAAGAAGATCGAAATGAAAAACAACTTGCAAAAGATGGAAAGAATTTGAGTAACGTGATAATAAAAATAGAGTTGAATGTGCTAAACTAAAAACATATCTGAAATTGATATACAGAAGATGTGACAGGACATAACGAAAATCTTATAAGGAAATGATTGTAAATAGTAAGACTATGAAGATGACAGATCAAAAACTTATGTTTGATGTACATTACAGTTCATCATTTAAGAGGCCAAATGGCACAGTAGCTCTCAACATTTACAAACTGGACAAGCATTAGAAGATTTATTAAAATGTTTCTGTGGTTCAAGATATGAACCAGAAGCACAGAAAGTTAATATGAATATAAAACATTCCAGAAGGAACTCCAAATGAAGTGCTTAAAGCTGTTTCAGGCACAAGGGAAGGAAATTCGCTAAGATGTGATCTTTTGATAGAATTGATTAAACCAGGAGGAAAGTCGATTCACAAGAACTTTCAAAATTATTAACAGAAGGTATATACAGCGAGACTATTCCACAAAACAGGAGTGATGTGAAATTATTCTACTTCACAAAAAACCTGATGGAAATGGCTGTTTAAAACAATCAATTGAATCAAACTACATTATATTCTGTAGAATGTATACATTAGAGCTACAGCAACAGAGAGACTTCATCAGGCTGTAATTGGGTTGTGGTTGTAGAGCTACTACTATGAATGCACAGCAGCAAATTTTGTTCATTGGCACATAGTGTGTTCCTTGGTCATACGTAGCCTCAACTTCAAGACTTGTGGTAACAAGAGGAAGAGCATGATACGCCAGGTCATCCGTGGGGTTGACATGGCACCAATGTGCCAAAGTAACATGCAGAAGGAAGAAAGGAAGATCAGTGTTTAGTGCCCCCCATTCAGAAGGAAGGAAGATCAGTGTTTAGTGCCCCAACGACAGTGAAGTTGGTGAGGTTATCAGAGACAGAACACAAGATCGGATATGAGAGAAACAAAGATGAAAGTCGGCCATGTCCTTTTAATACGCTTTCAGTTTACATTTCTATTTAGTGCTCTACATTTTATAGCTAATTTCTTGCAAACTTATAGAATACTCCCATCATTCTATTTGAGGAATTTCAGATATTTGTTCCCATATGTGGACTGTTATTATCGTATTGTGTGAGGGGTAGTAAAAACATCACCTTGGATAAATCACACTGTGACCATGGAACTTGGTGATGATTGCTTATTCACCGTTCAGTACAACACATTTTTTCTTGTTACAGATGACTTGGTGGAGACTTGTTCATTGAAGGTTGTATTTTGACTGTTCAGGAATAGTTCCCCCTCAAAAATCACCTCCTTGTGATTCTGGAACTATCTGACAAGCAATGGTTTCTTCATATCGGGGAAGAAGAAGCAGAGGAAGCTATGCGAGAAGAATACGGTAGATGAGTAAAGATTTGATGGTTTAAGAAAGCGGCATGTGTGGCTGTGTCCTGTGCAGAGGTAGAGGCGGTTTTGTCATGCAGCAAAAACACACTACAGGTCAGCTTCTCATGACACTTCGGGTAGACAGCCTCCCACAACCTCTCAGGAGTTTTTGATAATATCCTCTCGTGATGGTTGGCACCCTGTAAGCATACCCTGTTAGCACATTACAGTAGCCCCAAAACAAACACAGCATCACTTCAGCCGATTATTGTTGGGCCGTTGCCTTTACCGGCTGTTTCGAATCTACACAGACCAGTCACATTAATGAACCAACTTTGTTCGACGTCAATGTGCAATAACCATTCACAGATGGCAGCACTAGCAGTGGAAAGTATATAAAGCTAGTTGGGGGGATGTGGTTAACAGTGCAGTTTCAAACTTCCTGGCAGATTAAAACTGTGTGCCGGGCCCCGACTCGATCTCGGGAACTTTTACGGGCAAGTGCTCTACCAACTGAGCTACCCAAGCACGACTCACGCGCCGTCCTCACAGCTTTACTTCTGCCAGTACCTCGTCTCCTACCTTTCAAACTTCACAGAAGCTCTCCTGGCGACACGTAAGTTCTGGCTATAGAGAAGAGCTATCACATCCGCTTGTTCAGAGAAGCTATAGAAATACACAAACACGAGAATAGTCTGAACAAGAAAGAAGAGAGCCTCAAGGTAAACGGATCCTAGCTTTCCGTGCTGCAGTGAGCGACCGTTGCGGGTAGCAAGAGGAGAACCGCACCGGAAATGACCGCGGATAAGCCCTTGGACGTTGGCGCGCCAGGTACATAGTCTGCGGCCGCGAGCTCGGGTTCAGTCTACCACCAGCAGTGGAGGGTGAAATTTTGACAATGGCGGCCACTCATGCTGGCGAAACGTCAGCAAAATTATCAAACGTCAGCCGAAGAACCGGAGACAGAAGCAGACAGCCAGGTTGTCAACTGTCATTTTGTTTTTCGCCAGAAACTGGGTGATGAATGCAGTATGTGAAATGATGGAGGAACCAATGGCCTGTGCGCCATTTTTGTCGGACAAAAATCTGACACGTCCCTTAAGACAGCCCTATGACACTGCATACATCCTGGTAGTGTGCATACAGTTTTCCAGCGCCATATTCCTAACAGCAGCGACATTTTCAGGGGCAACGTTGTTTGACGGCCGTCCTGTTTGGATGTTATGGACAACAATGTTCTTGAAAAACGTGTAAAACAATCGCAAGCTTGACTGTAATCTAAGGCGTCTCCCCCAAATGCTCACTTCAACGTGCTGTGTTTATGTAGCTGTTTCTTCGAGTCAAACAAAAGTTTATGCACACATATTGTTCTCAGACACCCGCCATCGCCAGTTTGGCAAGATACATAATACACGAGAATGGGGAAATGCGAATAATAAGTTAACACGACCCCATATCACGAAGCCGATCGAACCAAACTCTCAAAGGAAGTATGAGTTACCACATGGTAGAGTTCCGTCCCGCTGGATAGGCTTCACCAGTTACACATACATTCCGAAAATTTTTGAGCAGCACCTCGTAGGTTATGTAAAGTTTTATTACACTACTGGCCTTTAAAATTGCTACAGGCGCGAAATTTAACCGACAGGAAGAAAATGCTGTGATATGCAAATGATTAGCTTTTCAGAGCATTCACACAAGGTTGGCGCCGGTGACGACACCTACAACGTGCTGACATGAGGAAAGTTTGCAACCGATTTCTCATTAACAAACAGCAGTTGACCGGCGTTGCCTGGTGAAACGTTGTTGTGATGCCTCGTGTAAGGAGGAGAAATGCGTACCATCACGTTTCCGACTTTGATCAAGGTCGGATTGTAGCCTATCGCGATTGCGGTTTATCGTATCGCGACATTGTTGTTCGCGTTGGTCGACATCCAATGACTGTTGGCAAAATATGGAATCGGTGGGTTCAGGAGAGTAATACGGAACGCCGTGCTGGATCCCAACGGCCTCGTATCATTAGCAGTTGACAGTGGTAGCACACTGGACTCGCATTCGGGAGGACGACGGTTCAATCCCGCGTCCGGCCATCCTGATTTAAGTTTTCCGTGATTTCCCTAAATCGCTCCAGGCAAATGCTGGGATGGTTCCTTTGAAATGGCACGGCCGACTTCCTTCCCTAATCCAATGAGACCGATGACCTCGCTGTTTGATCTCTTCCCCCAAACAATCCATCCACTAGCAGTAGAGATGACAGGCATCTTATCCGCATGGCTGTAACGGATCGTGCAGCCACGTCTCGACCCCTGAGTCAACAGATGGGGACGTTTGCAAGACAACAACCATCTGCACGAACAGTTCGACGACGTTTGGAGCAGCATGGAATATCAGCTCGGAGACCATGGCAGCGGTTACTCTTGACGCTGCATCACAGGAGCACCTGCGATGGTGTACTCAACGACGAACCTGGGAGCACGAATGGCAAAACGTCATTTTTTCGGATGAATCCAGGTTCTGTTTACAGCATCACGATGGTCGCATCCGTGTTTGGCGACATCGCGGTGAACGCACATTGGAAGCGTGTATTCGTCATCGCCATACTGGTGTATCACCTAGCACGGTGGTATTGGGTGCCATTGGTTATACGTCTCGGTCGCCTCTTGTTCGCATTGACGGCACTTTGAACAGTGGACGTTACATTTCAGATGTGATACGACCCGTGGCTCTACCCTTCATTCGATCCCTGTGAAACCCTACATTTCTGCAGGATAATGTACGGCCGCATGTTGCAGGTCCTGTACGGGCCTTTCTTGATACAGAAAATGTTCGACTGGTGCCCTGGCCAGCACATTCTCCAGATCTCTCACCAATTGAAAACGTTTGGTCAATGGTGGCCGAGCTACTGGCTCATTACAAAACGCCAGTCACTACTCTTGATGAACTGTGGTATCGTGTTGAAGCTGCATGTGCACGCTGTACACGCCATCCAAGCTCTGTTTGACTCAATGCCCAGGCGTATCAAGGCCGTTATTACGGCCAGAGGTGGTTGTTCTGGATGTTGATTTCTCAGGATCTATGAACCCAAATTGCGTGAAAATGTAATCACATGCCAGTTATAGTATAATATATTTGTCGAATGAATACCAGTTTATCATCTGCATTTCTTCTTGGTGTAGCAATTTTAATGGCCAGTAGTGTACTACACTTCGTATCTTTTCTGTATCGTTTGTTTTGTTGTGAATGGCACAGTCACAACGACTGACGTCACCCTGTTTACACTGAACAGCAATTCGACGTTCTGCAGTAATCTGATTACACACAATTTTTTCAACCGTTACAGATTAGCTGTGGACTCACATATTGTCGACTAAATGGGAACTTCCACAGCTATATATAATCCTGTAACGCTGATGGAAGATACAAGAATTTCGCAAAATTAACTAGAAAGAATGTATTTAACAAATACCACCTAATGAAGCGCGGGAAGCGTTTCCCTTTCAGCGATCCTCGGCTTTGTCCGCTGCGGTGATTTACCACACGACTAGAAGCGCAGCGTGGCGTGTGAGTGCGTGCGTGCGCGCAGCGTTTTTTGCCGCCACTGGGAGGGGACAGGCTGACCAAGCGCTGATTTATCGCCGGCTGTCCCCTGTCTTCCTCCCTCTGGCAGAAAAATACGATTATCCGTCTGCGCCTTTGAGTGCTTTAAACTGCTCTACATGTCTCCCGCCCATAGAGCACTCACGTGATTGGCTGAGCTTTTCATGTGAGCACGGAGCAAGCGCCACGGAATTTTTGGGCACCCGAGCTACCATAGATCGACGTGATAAAGGAATATGTGGCTTGGCACAGAAAATGGAATTAAATATTTAACAACAGTTGAAGGTTTCGTTAAATTCTGGCCAAATCCCAATAATTTTAAACTATGCCTATATGGTACTTCTGTGGAGTAACCTCGGTGATAAATAATTTAATAATTTCATTTAACGTGCATCTCAAATCACAATCCAAATTAAACCTCATCGGTTGCAACGTAATTACGTAAGTAATCTTCAAACCGCTGCTTTATTGTTGACGTTATGCGATATACAGGATGTTACAAAAAGGTACGGCCAAACTTTCAGGAAACATTCCTCACACACATGTAAAGAAAACATGTTATGTGCATATGTGTTCGGAAACGCTTAATTTCTATGTTAGAGCTCATTTTAGTTTCGTCAGTATGTACTGGTTTCCTCGATTCACCGCCATGATTTCGTACGGGATACTCTACCTGTGCTGCTAGAACATGTGCCTTTACAAGTACGACACAACGTGTGGTTCATGCACGATGGAGCTCCTGCACATTTCAGTCGAAGTGTTCGTACGCTTCTCGACAACAGATTCGGTGACCGATGGATTGGTAGAGGCGGACCAATTCCATGGCCTCCACGCTCTCTTGACCTCAACCCTCTTGACTTTTGTTTATGGGGGCATTTGAAAGCTCTTGTCTACGCAACCCCGGTACCAAATGTAGACTCTTTGTGCTCGTATTGTGGACGGCTGTGATACAATACGCCATTCTCCAGGGCTGCATCAGCGCATCAGGAATTCCATGCGACGGAGGGTGGATGCATGTATCCTCGCTGTCGGAGGACATTTTGAAGATTTCCTGTAACAAAGTGTTTGAAGTCACGCTGGTACGTTCTGTTGCTGTGTGTTTCCATTCCGTGATTAATGTGATTTGAAGAGAAGTAATAAAATGAGCTCTAAAATGGAAAGTAAGCGTTTCTGGACACATATCCACATAACATATTTTCTTTCTTTGTGTGTGAGGAATGTTTCCTGAAAGTTTGGCCGTACCTTTTTGTAACACCCTGTATACAGGGTGGTCCATTGATCGTGACCGCGCCAAACAAATAAGCGTGAAAGGAAAAAACTACAAAGAACGAAACTTGTCTAGCTTGAAGGAGGAAACCAGATGGCGCTATGGTTGGCCCGCTAGATGGCGCTGCCATAGGTCAAACGGATGTCACCTGCGTTTTTTTAAAATTTTTAAAAATAGGAACCCCCATTTTTATTACATATTCGTGTAGTACGTAAAGAAATATGAATGTTGACCACTTTTTTCGCTTTGTGATAGATGGCGCTGTAATAGTCACAAACATATGGCTCACAATTTTAGACGAACAGTTGGTAACAGGAAGGTTTTTAAATTAAAATACAGAACATAGATATGTTTCAACATTTTATTTCGGTTGTTCCAATGTGAAATATGTACCTTCGTGAACTCATCATTTCTGAAAACACATGTTGTTACAGCGTGATTACCTGTAAATACCACATTAATGCAATAAATGCTCAAAATTATGTCCGTCAACCTCAATGCATTTGGCAATACGTGTACCGACATTACCCTCAACAGCTAGTAGTTCGCCTTCCGTAATGTTCGCACAATCATTGACAATGCGCTGATGCATGTTGTCAGGCGTTGTCGGTGGATCACAATAGCAAATATCCTTCAACTTTGCCCACAGAAAGGAATACGCGGACGTCAGATCCAGTGAACGTGCGGGCCATGGTATGGTGCTTCGACGACCAATCCACGTGTCATGAAATATGCTGTTGAATACTGCTTCAACCGCACGCGAGCTATGTGCCGGACATCCATCAAGTGCGACGTACATCGCCATTCTGTCATGCAGTGAAACATCTTGTAGTAACATCGGTAGAACTTTACGTAAGAAATCAGCATACATTGCACCATTTAGATTGCCATCGATAAAATGGGGGCCAGTTATCCTTCCTCCCATAATGCCACACCATACATTAACCCGCCAAGGTCGCTAACGTTCCACTTGTCGCAGCCATCGTGAATTTTTCGTTGCCCAATAGTGCTGGTGAATGACGCTTCGTCGCTAAACAGAACGAGTGCTAAAAATCTGTCATCGTCCCGTAATTTCTCTTGTGTCCAGTGGCAGAACTGTACACGACGTTCAAAGTCGTCGCCATGCAACTCCTGGTGCATAGAAATATGGTACGGGTGCAATCGATGTTGATGTAGCATTCTTAACATCGACGTTTTTGAGATTCCCGATCCTCAAACGGTTCAAATGGCTCTGAGCACTATGGGACTTAACATCTGAGGTCATCAGTCCCCTATAACTTAGAACTACTTAAACCTAACTAACCTAAGGACATCACACACATCCATGCCCAAGGCAGGATTCGTACCTGCGATGGTCGCGGTCGCGCGGTTCCAGACTGAAGCGCCTAGAACCGCTCGGGCACGCCGGCCGGCCTCCCGATCCTCGCGCAATTTGTCTGCTACTGATGTGCGGATTAGCCGCGACAGCAGCTAAAACACCTACTCGGGCATCACCATTTGTTGCAGGTCGTGGCTGACGTTTCTCATGTGACTGAACACTTTCTGTTTCCTTAAATAACGTAACTATCCGGCGAACGGTTCGGATGATGTCGTCCAGGATACCGAGCAGCACACATAGCACACGCCCGTTGGGCATTTTGATCACAATAGCCATACATCAACACGATATCGACCTTTTTCGCAATTGGTAAATGGTCCATTTCAACACGGGTAATGTATCACGAAGCAAATACCTTCCGCACTGGAGGAATGTTACGTGATAACACATACTTATACGTTTGTGACTATTACAGCGCCATCTATCACAAAGCGAAAAGAGTGGTCCAACTAAAACACTCATATTTCTTTACGTACTACACGAATATGTAATAAAAAATGGGGTTCTTATTAAAAAAAACCGCAGTTGATATCCGTTTGACCTATGGCAGCGCCATCTAGCGGGCCAACCATAGTGTCATCTGGTTTCCCCCTTCAAGCTAGACGAGTTTCGTTCTTTGTAGTTTTCTCGTTTGATGTTTATTTCGTGAGATATTTGGCCCGGTCACTGTCAATGGACCACCCTGTATAGATGACATTCCTCTGTGTAATTTGTTCAGGATCCTAAAAATACGATTGTTATTGTTTCATGTTCAGCGGTCTGGCATCCAACCATAATTAAAAATATCTGATATGTTAGTCAGTTGCTTTTTGGCGAGCACCTTCATCAGCTAACAATCAGTTTTCGAATCTAAAACGAGACCGCTATCCAATAACAACACTTCGGTACCTTTTACTTTGAAAGTTGTAACTCCCTGTATCAAACCACTGTCCCTGTAAAACTGAGTATATTTGCACTAAGAATTCAAAGTCCGTCAATGCTCTTCTAATGTAACTCAGAACTGTTGACAACATCCTTGTCCTCATCTCGTAGGACTTTCTTCTTCCGTCTTTGAGAATTGTTGACTGATCCTCCAGCCTCTTTGAGCTCAGGACAAATCTCGAAATTTGTCACACATTCGGGACCCACTCAGCACTGAGGCTGCAGTCCCGTCTACACATAATAAAAAGGCCCACCTGTGAGAGCAGTTCCTGAAGTAATTTTACCACTTCTGGTCATCGGGGTTTCTGTAACGTCACGATGAGCCCTCTAAATAGAAGTATGGTGGAAAGTGTCCTGAGTGTCTAACTTTGCTCGGGTCTAGAGTAAGTCCCCACAACCCCCCTTAGGTGCCGGCTGCTACAATAACAAAACACTCAGATGTTGTTTGGTTTGGCAAGCACCAGAAAATCCTGCTGATGATCGAGAGCGTCTCAACTATGGTATTAATGCTCGTAAAATTACTCAGTGGGCACAAATTAGGATCTGTTAATAGCTCCACTATCAAATAATTTGTTACAGGAGTAAAGAAAGTAAATCATCGTGGGTATAGAGATCTCTACTATGATACCGCTGCCAGGTCTATATCCGCATTACAAATAAAAATACTTTTAGTTTCCCTTACAGTAACCGAGTAATTCTGATGTCCTCTACCAGAAATGTACCGAAATATAGGTCGACGGAGGAATTCCTGTTCTTGTGAAACCGTTGTAAAGTGTACACCTATCACTATCGTATTGTAACCATCCCAGTATTAGGCCTATATGGTTGAGTCTGTGGTCTCATTCGGCTATTCTTCACAGTGTAGTGGTGCCACAACTTCCAATCTATGAAGCTGTGGGGCGGCCGCGGTGGTCTAGCGGTTCTAGGCGCTCAGTCCGGAACCGCGCGACTGCTACGGTCGCAGGTTTGAATCCTGCCTCGGGCATGGATGTGTGTGATGTCCTTAGGATAATTAGGTTTAAGTAGTTCTAAGTTGCAGGGGACTGATGACCACAGATGTTAAGTTCCATAGTGCTCAGAGCCATTTGAACCATTATGAAGCTGTGAGAACACGAAGTTTGTTTACATGTAGTATGACATTAGACTGCGACTATTACAAGTTAAGACATGCCCCAGGTTAATTCACACCTGTTATCTTCCACAACTCCATAGACTGAAAGTTTGACATCCACTGTAATACTCCATTTTTATCATGTGAATGGAACTTTGAAATGGGCAAGACAGGCCTGATGATAGCATTGTTTGTACTAGCATCTAGTGGCATCAGTGTCTTGTCTGTTGTTCCCAGAACAGTGCTATGTATCTCGTTTATGATTTAATTTAACCTTGTGATATCTGCTTGTCATACTACTGTAAGCTATATTTTCCTATGACGAAATTACTATGTTTCTATTTTGGTCTAACAACTGCATAACTCCAAAAGCTACTAAAAGTAACATGCACAACCAGCTTGTATAATTTACATCATCATTTCACAAACTTTAAGATCTGTACACCGTAAGGCCATTACTGTTAAGCAATTGGTGTAAAATATTTTAACAAAATGAGCATGTGGTACACAATATTTTAAGCATTAAAGTTCGCCATATGGTGAAGTAAATTGTAAAGTCCAGCTGCAATCATAGTAAAGCTGTTTGCAACTCTTGTGGCATACATAAAAATATCTTTTTATCAAACGTGTCGAACAGAATGTAAACTAGAAGACTGCACAACAGCTGTGCATATGAATTTTGCTTGGCCTGCTAGTATGCTGCACTTCTTTGTGACGAATCACGACCTATTGCGAAGACTGCTAATACTCATTCTTTCACAAAAGGTTCGAATTTTACGCATTGCTCACGTTACGTCTAACATTTCCATTTTGTGAACCTTCTGTGTTGTTTTTTAAAACAAGCGATATTTTTTGGACCGAGCAAATTTGGAACACCGTTCAGAACTAACGCAGATTTGTGTTCATTCACAAGGATCAAATTTTGTTTCAGGAAATATGTTTCTGTTTTTACACTGACATCATGAGTGCCTCATTTAAAGGTGAATTCAAGGCTTATTGTCAGTTTTTACAAAACACTGTTCCTTTGAATGTTTCGTAGTATATCTCCCAGGACTCTCTGAGCACACAGACGTTGTAAATGTTTCTTTAACATTAGCAAAAGGAGACTAATCCCTCACACCTTTGGTTTCTTGACAGCTCTGCACCTGGTGAGATGTGCAAGTTTCTGCGCTCTAGCAAATGTAAGTTATTTAGATTGTAATGACAGTGGAGACTGTATTGGGGAACTGTAATGGGGAACTGTAGTGGCGAACTGTAATGGGGAAATGTAGTGGGGAACTGTAGTGGGGAACTGTAATGAGGAACTGTAATAGGGAACAGTAATGGGAAACTGTAGTGGGGAACTGTAGTGGAGAACTGTAATGAGGAACTGTAATGGGGAACTGTAATAGGAAACTGTAATGAGGAACTGTAATGGGGAACTGTAGTGGGGAACTGTAGTGGGGAACTGTAATGAGGAACTGTAATGGGGAACTCAATGAGCCTCTCCTATGAAACTGTAGGCTCTGCCAAAAAGACAAGAGGATAGCCAAAGATTTTTGCCCTTTATTATAACACGTGAAATTTGAACTAGGCAGGTTGAAAGCAGAAAAGGAATGTGGGAACTGGGTAGAAGTAATGAGCAATGGCTGAAAGGGGAATATTTCTTAAACTCCTTCATCTACAATTGAGCTTATAATATCCAACAAATTTGACTTTTCACCTGAGGTAGAACGGGAACGGGTGTCATCCTATTGTAGGTCACGGTAGGGTGCAGGAGATTTCTAGCAAAGAAACTGAGTGTAGGTCAATACCAAAAGAAAATAGGAAGAAAAGAGTCTTGCTGCTGGGTAGTAGGCCAGATAGGACAGAACAAATCAGGAACAGGTTACTATGTCACAAGTATCGTGAAGCCAAGTGCTAGCTTTAGCTAGGTGATAGAGGACATAGGGAATTTGTGGAAATGTTTTGGCAGAGAGGAGCAGGTTATTGTGCTAGGTGGAGAAGGAAAGGGCCTGGAAAAGGACGGTAATTGTGGTGTCACTGCCAGACACCACACTTACTAGGTGGTAGCCTTTAAATCGGTCGCGGTCCGTTAGTATACGTCGGACCCGCGTGTCGCCACTATTAGTGATTGCAGACCGAGCGCCGCCACACGGCAGGTATAGTCTAGACAGACTCCCTAGCACTCGCCCCAGTTGTACAGCCGATTTTGCTAGCGATGGCTCACTGTCTACATATGCTCTCATTTGCAGAGACGACAGTTTAGCAAAGCCCTCAGGTACGTCATTTGCTACGACCTAGCAAGGCGCCATATTCAGTTATTATAATTACTTCAAGAATGTATTCTGAACAGATAATATTGTGAATCATGTACCGTCAAGAGCGACGTTCATCATTAATGGATTAAAGTTAAGTATGAAACTAATTACGTCCGCTTTCTGAATTCTCATACGTTGTCATGTTCCAGACGTCACGTCAGTATGGTTCTTCCCTCCTCACGCCATCCTACGTGAGCTAAAACGCGTGAATTTCGGCCTCCACTCGTAACACGGTGTTGGCTTTTCTGCTAACACAAAAGTAATAACAGTAGTGGCAACATTTTGAAACAGAAGTAGCAACTACGCATTTAAATATGAGCTTTGTAGCGGTCCTACAGCACCAAGACCGTCCCTAAGTTAACACTATTGTGGGCTGTGTGAACACTGATCTGAACAAGCAGCTAGTGACTGAAATGAAATTTAATATGAGTACACTGCCTGTTGTTACATCTGGGAGGTGAGGATGTACTAGCATGACATGAACCTGAGTAGTAGAGGGAAAGATAGGTTGGCTGAGCTTGCAGAAAACACAAAGACGATCCCTGTGGTTACTAGTGTCAACGATGTACCTTTTTTAAAGATTGTAATCAAGATTCAGGCACTCTAGTTTGAAAGACGTCAAAATAACAGAAGAGCCCCAGAAAATGCTTAAGAATCCACAGAAAAATAAGGTTAACTTATTTCATCAAAATATTAGGAGTCAGAAATAAGGCACAAGAAATTAGTGGGTGTTTGGAAAATTTAGAGTGCTCTGAAAAGACAGACATTCTGTGCCTACCTGAGCACCACATAATCATGGGGTTAAACAAGTTACATATGAAAGATTACACTCAATCAGAACTAGTATGAGAATAAGAGGAATTGTTACATGTGTTAAGAAAGAACATTAGTTCAAAAACATTGAGACAAGTAGATTTTGTAGTGATCAGCACACAGAAGTATGTGCTTGTGAACTGATACTGGAAAATAGTTCACTTTTAATTGTAACTGAATATAGATCCTCAATGGGAAATTTTGAACTTTTTATGAGGAATCTGGATTCTTACTATACTATCTGTCGGACAGCAGCAAGCATTTAATAGGCTTTTTGATCCCATAATGTCTCAGTAATCAATTTTCCGACACAGGTGGATCAAGACAGTAGTACGCTGCTCCTTGATTATGTTTTCTTTAGTGAAATTCAGCACACACAAAAGAACTGTTTAACCAGTAACAAATGCTATCTCTGATTATGATGCACAGTTAGTTAGGATAAATAAGATGGTACCTTACAGTATACATAATTTTCAGTAGAAATCAGTTAGAATAATAAATGACTCCAGAACAAACGTTATGAACAGTAGTTTACAAGAGATGACATGGGATGAAATTTATAATGAACCAAATACAAACATAAAAATTAAGCTAGTCTATGATAAATTCATACCACGAAAATAGCTTTCTGCATACGCTCATACAGAAGGACACAAACATTCATGTAAAAAACCATATATATCTAGAGGGCTGAAAGTATCTTGTGAAAGTGGAAAGAAAATTCATCCGTTAGTAAAAAAGTAGCAGAGATCCTGCAGTAGTTGCACACTATAAAAACTACTCAAAATGACTAAGACCGAGCGAAGTGGCGCAGTGGTTAGCACACTGGACTCGCATTCGGGAGGACGACGGTTCAATCCCGTCTCCGGCCATCCTGATTTAGGTTTTCCGTGATTTTCCTAAATCGTTTCAGTCAAATGCCGGGATGGTTCCTTTGAAAGGGCACGGCCGATTTCCTTCCCAATCCTTCCCTAACCCGAGCTTGTGCTCCGTCTCTAATGACCTCGTTGTCGACGGGACGTTAAACACTAACCACCACCACCACCACCGCCAAAATGACTAAGAAAAGCTATTAAGAGATCAAGGAACAAGCACATAATGTTACAAATCAGTAATTCCGGCAACAGAATTAAGTCTCTGTGGAATGTCGTGAAACTATAGGTAGGACACCCAGCCACAGACCAGGATAATACCAGTATTGAAGTGAATGGAACGGCTATAAATGATGAATCACATATATTAAATATATTGAATAATCATTTCTTAAATATGGTAGAAAGTATAGGGTCAAACAGCTCAAGAGAAAAATCACAGCACTATGTTGAAAAAGCAAAACATATAAAATTCAATTACGTGAATGTATCACCAACTTCTCCTTCTGAAATTAAGAAAATTATATATTCTCTGAAAAACAAAAGCTCATGTGGTTTTCTTAGTGTGTCCAATAAAGTACTAAAGATATGTTCCCATACTGATGAGAATTTAAACTGTAAAAAGAACATTTTGGAACTTAAAAAAAAGCTTAGTTCGGCCACATTTGCACTTGCGGGGAGACACATTAGTAAGGTGTTCTATTTTGTATATTTTCATTCAATAATGTCCTATGGAATAATTTTCTGGGGTAGCTCATTTACAGGAAAGAAAAAGTCTTCACTGCTCAGAAGCGTGCTGTAAGAATAGTATGTAGTCGTCACTCACTATCATCTTGTAGCCATATGTTTAAGGAGTTGGGCATTCTGATTACGGCTTCACAGTATATTTATTCCCTCATGAATTTTATCGCAAATAATCCACTGCACTTCAGAAGGAAGAGTTATGTACATAATTGCAGTACCAGAAAGAAAAATGGGATTCATTACTCCACACTGAGGCTGCCTTTAGCGAAAAGATGAGTACACAATGCTGCAACGAAAATTTTGGGTAACTGACCCAGTGATACAAAATGTCAGACGGAGAGAAAAGTAAAATTTGAAAACAAACTCAAAAAGTTTCTCCTTCACAGATCTTTCTATTATGTTGAAGAATTTCGATTACTATAATACGTAAAAGGTGGTGGGTACGAGTTATTAACTTACGTCTGTATATTAAAAAAAGCCTTATGTTCAGCATTTAGCCATATTTACAAATTAACGTAATGAAAAATGAGTCATTCCATATCATTATGATTTATGGTGCAAATGACCCATGGAACACGAAACTAACTTACTTCCAATCGTTGGCGCTTTTCAGTGGCTGTTCCCAGATCGTCTCTATTATTCCGATTTCTAACCTCGGTTAGCTTACCATTTTCCGTGGCGATAACTGGAAACATCTCAAGTTGCGTCACTACACCGTCACGGTTGGCGTGTATCTTTTGTACGTTTGTGTCGGCTGAGTAATGTTACAGATCTGAATATATATATATATATATATATATATATATATATATATATATATATATATATATATATATATATATATATATATATATATAAACTTAAACATTAGTGTCATGCAATATTTTGTGTAATGTAATATCTTGTACAGACATCTTTTATTAACCTGACACGTTCCACATCATTACGAAGTGTCGTATTCATGATCTATGGAACAAGTATTAATCTAATCTATTCTAATCTAACCCTTACAGAGTGAGCACACTGGATTCGTATTTGCAAGGAAAGCGATTCAGATCACCGTCCGGCCATCCAGATTATCATTTTCTGTCATTTTCCTAAGACGTTCATGCAAATGTTTTTATACGAAATCCTACATTTCTTAGGATTTACGTCGAAGGGGTGATCAAAAATTAACTTTCAGTTTCATTGAAAGTTCAGGTCATTGCCCTCTTTAAGCTAAATTTCGCTTCGTTCAGCTGTTGTTTGCTAAGTCTGAGTTTGTTGAAAATTTTGATGTTCACCTTGCGTTCGTAGCAACTTTGCAACATGTACAGGGTTATTACAAATGATTGAAGCGGTTTCACAGCTCTACAATAACTTTATTATTTGAGATATTTTCACAATGCTTTGCACACACATACAACAACTCAAAAAGTTTTTTTAGGCAGTCACAAATGTTCGATGTGTGACCCTTTAGTGATTCGGCAGACATCAAGCCGATAATCAAGTTCCTCCCACACTCGGCGCAGCATGTCCCCATCAATGAGTTCGAAAGCATCGTTGATGCGAGCTCGCAGTTCTGGCACGTTTCTTGATAGAGGAGGTTTAAACACTGAATCTTTCACATAACCCCACATAAAGAAATCGCATGGGGTTAAGTCGGGAGAGCGTGGAGGCCATGACATGAATTGCTGATCATGATCTCCACCGCGCCGAAAATTCAAAGCGTTTGTCTTTGTCATCGGGTGTCAGGGCTTGTAGCAATTGTAAACGGTAAGGCTTCTGCTTTAGCCTTTTCCGTAAGATTTTCCAAACCGTCGGCTGTGGTACGTTTAGCTCCCTGCTTGCTTTATTCGTCGACTTCCGCGGGCTACGCGTGAAACTTGCCCGCACGCGTTCAACCGTTTCTTCGCTCACTGCAGGCCGACCCGTTGATTTCCCCTTACAGAGGCATCCAGAAGCTTTAAACTGTGCAAACCATCGCCGAATGGAGTTAGCAGTTGGTGGATCTTTGTTGAACTTCGTCCTGAAGTGTCGTTGCACTGTTATGACTGACTGATGTGAGTGCATTTCAAGCACGACATACGCTTTCTCGGCTCCTGTCGCCATTTTCTCTCACTGCGCCCTCGAGCGTTCTGGCGGCAGAAACCTGAAGTGCGGCTTCAGCCGAACAAAACTTTATGACTTTTTCTACGTATCTGTAGTGTGTCGTGACCATATGTCAATGAATGGAGCTACAGTGAATTTATGAAATCGCTTCAATCATTTGTAATAGCCCTGTTTTGAACCACGGCTATTCTTCCCCATTCCTCAACACTCTACGCACATCTTTCACACGAGTGCTCGTGCGTCTTTCTATTTATGACAATCCAACAGTAAATACGGATTCCTGTTAATGTAAAATCTTTGTATAACCAGTATGGGATTTAATACTAGTAAAATACTGTTTTAAAATTAAGGCAATCATTTCTACAATTGAAAATATAAGCAAATTCACCTACTCTTGTCAAACTTAAAAGTCTTCTGATATATACTGTAATTTTGGTCCGATGTTACAAAGTGTTCTGTTGGAAGAGCATCTTTTGTAATTGAAAGGACTTCTTCCATAACAGTGGCTGAACTAGAAAGGTACTTAGAACACTAGATAAAATGGAATTCATATTGATTTATCTTTTATTTGCTGTCGTCCGTTTGCTGGCGGAGTGGTCAGTCATCCGACTGGTCTGATGCGGCACAACACGAACTCTACTCCCGTGGCAACTTTATCGTCTCAGAGTTGCACTTGCACCCTGCATCTTCAATTACTTGTTGGATGTATTCCGATCTCTATCCACCTCTAATGTTTATACCCTCTACAACTCCCTATAGTACTATAGAAGTTATTCTCTGATGTCTTGACAGATGTTTAATCGTCCACCACCTTTTTCCTGTCAGTGTTGTCCACACATTCCTTTCCTTGCTGATTCTTAGGAAAACCTCCACATCTCAAATGATTCGATTTTCTTCTGTTTCAGTTTGCCACAATTCATATTTCACTACCATACAATGCTTTGTTCCAAACAGACATTCCCGGAAATGTCTTTCTCCAGTTCAGGCCTATGTTTGACCCTAGTTGAGTTCTCTTGGCGGGGAATGTCCTTTTTGCCAGTGCTAGTCTTCATCTTATGTCCTCCATTGTCCGTCTATTATGCGTTATTTTGCTGCCTAGGTAACAGAATTTCTTAACGTCGTCTACTTTCTGAGCCCAATTCCGTTAAGTTTGTCGCTGTTCTCATTTCTGCTACTTCTCATTACTTCCCCCTTCCTTCGGTTTACTCTGAATCCATATTCTGTATTCATTAGGGTTAATTCAGTTTAAGAGTTCATGTAATACTTTTTCACTTTCAGTGAGGATAGCATTGTCATCAACGAATCTTATCATAGATATCCTTTTTCCTTGAATTTCAGTTCCAATCTTGAACCTTTGTATTATTTCAATTACTACTTCTTGAATGTAGCAACGGAAGACTACAGCCCTTTCTATATCCTTTTTAATCTGAATACTTCGTTCTTGGTCTTCCAGTCTTATTGTACTTTCTTGTTTCTTGTACACGTCGTGTATTACCAGCCTTTCCCTAAGCTTACTTCTATTTTTTTTCCTCGCCCCCATGAACCATGGACCTTGCCGTTGGTGGGGAGGCTTGCGTGCCTCAGCGATACAGATAGCCGTACCGTAGGTGCAACCACAACGGAGGGGTATCTGTTGAGAGGCCAGACAAACGTGTGGTTCCTGAAGAGGGGCAGCAGCCTTTTCAGTAGTTGCAAGGGCAACAGTCTGGATGATTGACTGATCTGGCCTTGTAACAATAACCAAAACGGCCTTGCTGTGCTGGTACTGCGAACGGCTGAAAGCAAGGGGAAACTACAGCCGTAATTTTTCCCGAGGGCATGCAGCTTTACTGTATGATTACATGATGATGGCGTCCTCTTGGGTAAAATATTCCGGAGGTAAAATAGTCCCCCATTCGGATCTCCGGGCGGGGACTACTCAAGAGGATGTCGTTATCAGGAGAAAGAAAACTGGCGTTCTACGGATCGGAGCGTGGAATGTCAGATCCCTTAATGGGGCAGGTAGGTTAGAAAATTTAAAAAGGGAAATGGATAGGTTGAAGTTAGATATAGTGGGAATTAGTGAAGTTCGGTGGCAGGAGGAACAAGACTTCTGGTCAGGTGACTACAGGGTTATAAACACAAAATCAAATAGGGGGAATGCAGGAGTAGGTTTAATAATGAATAGGAAAATAGGAATGCGGGTAAGCTACTACAAACAGCATAGTGAACGCATTATTGTGACCAAGATAGATACGAAGCCCACACCTACTACAGTAGTACAAGTTTATATGCCAACTAGCTCTGCAGATGAGGCAGAAATTGAAGAAATGTATGATGAAATAAAAGAAATTATTCAGATTGTGAAGGGAGACGAAAATTTAATAGTCATGGGTGACTGGAATTCGAGTGTACGAAAAGGGAGAGAAGGAAACACAGTAGGTGAATATGGATTGGGGGACAGAAATGAAAGAGGAAACCGCCTGGTAGAATTTTGCACAGAGCACAACATAATCATAACTAACACTTGGTTTAAGAATCATGAAAGAAGGTTGTATACATGGAAGAACCCTGGAGATACTAAAAGGTATCAGATAGATTACATAATGGTAAGACAGAGATTTAGGAACCAGGTTTTAAATTGTAAGACATTTCCAGGGGCAGATGTGGACTCTGACCACAATCTATTGGTTATGACCTGTAGGTTAAAACTGAAGAAACTGCAAAAAGGTGGGAATTTAAGGAGATGGGACCTGGATAAACTAAAAGAACCAGAGGTTGTACAGAGATTCAGGGAGAGCATAAGGGAGCAATTGACAGGAATTGGGGAAATAAATACAGTAGAAGAAGAATGGGTAGCTTTGAGGGATGAAGTAGTGAAGGCAGCAGAGGATCAAGTAGGTAAAAAGACGAGGGCTAGTAGAAATCCTTGGGTAACAGAAGAAATATTGAATTTAATTGATGAAAGGAGAAAATATAAAAATGCAGTAAGTGAAACAGGCAAAAAGGAATACAAACGTCTCAAAAATGAGATCGACAGGAAGTGCAAAATGGCTAAGCAGGGATGGCTAGAGGACAAATGTAAGGATGTAGAGGCCTATCTCACTAGGGGTAAGATAGATACCGCCTACAGGAAAATTAAAGAGACCTTTGGAGATAAGAGAACGACTTGTATGAATATCAAGAGCTCAGACGGAAACCCAGTTCTAAGCAAAGAAGGGAAAGCAGAAAGGTGGAAGGAGTATATAGAGGGTCTATACAAGGGCGATGTACTTGAGGACAATATTATGGAAATGGAAGAGGATGTAGATGAAGATGAAATGGGAGATACGATACTGCGTGAAGAGTTTGACAGAGCACTGAAAGACCTGAGTCGAAACAAGGCCCCAGGAGTAGACAATATTCCATTGGAACTACTGACGGCCGTGGGAGAGCCAGTCCTGACAAAACTCTACCATCTGGTGAGCAAGATGTATGAAACAGGCGAAATACCCTCAGACTTCAAGAAGAATATAATAATTCCAATCCCAAAGAAAGCAGGTGTTGACAGATGTGAAAATTACCGAACTATCAGCTTAATAAGTCACAGCTGCAAAATACTAACACGAATTCTTTACAGGCGAATGGAAAAACTAGTAGAAGCCAACCTCGGGGAAGATCAGTTTGGATTCCGTAGAAACACTGGACCACGTGAGGCAATACTGACCTTACGACTTATTTTAGAAGAAAGAATAAGGAAAGGCAAACCTACGTTTCTAGCATTTGTAGACTTAGAGAAAGCTTTTGACAATGTTGACTGGAATACTCTCTTTCAAATTCTAAAGGTGACAGGGGTAAAATACAGGGAGCGAAAGGCTATTTACAATTTGTACAGAAGCCAGATGGCAGTTATAAGAGTCGAGGGACATGAAAGGGAAGCAGTGGTTGGGAAGGGAGTAAGACAGGGTTGTAGCCTCTCCCCGATGTTGTTCAATCTGTATATTGAGCAAGCAGTAAAGGAAACAAAAGAAAAATTCGGAGTAGGTATTAAAATTCATGGAGAAGAAATAAAAACTTTGAGGTTCGCCGATGACATTGTAATTCTGTCAGAGACAGCAAAGGACTTGGAAGAGCAGTTGAATGGAATGGACAGTGTCTTGAAAGGAGGATATAAGATGAACATCAACAAAAGCAAAACAAGGATAATGGAATGTAGTCTAATTAAGTCGGGTGATGCTGAGGGAATTAGATTAGGAAATGAGGCGCTTAAAGTAGTAAAGGAGTTTTGCTATTTGGGGAGCAAAATAACTGATGATGGTCGAAGTAGAGAGGATATAAAATGTAGGCTGGTAATGGCAAGGAAAGCGTTTCTGAAGAAGAGAAATTTGTTAACATCCAGTATTGATTTAAGTGTCAGGAAGTCATTTCTGAAAGTATTCGTATGGAGTGTAGCCATGTATGGAAGTGAAACATGGACGATAAATAGTTTGGACAAGAAGAGAATAGAAGCTTTCGAAATGTGGTGCTACAGAAGAATGCTGAAGATTAGATGGGTAGATCACGTAACTAATGAGGAAGTATTGAATAGGATTGGGGAGAAGAGAAGTTTGTGGCACAACTTGACCAGAAGAAGGGATCGGTTGGTAGGACATGTTCTGAGGCATCAAGGGATCACCAATTTAGTATTGGAGGGCAGCGTGGAGGGTAAAAATCGTAGAGGGAGACCAAGAGATGAATACACTAAGCAGATTCAGAAGGATGTAGGTTGCAGTAGGTACTGGGAGATGAAAAAGCTTGCACAGGATAGAGTAGCATGGAGAGCTGCATCAAACCAGTCTCAGGACTGAAGACCACAACAACAACAAACTTCTATTTTTCTCAGAATTTCGAACATCTTGCACCATTTGACACTGTCGAACGCTTTTTCCCGGTCGACAAATTCTATGAATGTGTCTTGAATTTTCTTCAAGTCTTGCTTCCATTATCAACCGCAACGTCAGAATTGCCTCGGGTGTGGTTGCAAGAACTGATAAACTGAATAAACTGATTGTGCGGCAATCATCAGACGTGTTGGCTCTTGCTACCTTGAGAATTGTGTGGATGATAGTTTTTCTAGAAGTCCAGTCTCATACGTTCTACACACCAACGTGAATAGTCGGTTTGTTGCCATTCCGCCCTCCCTCCCCAAGGATTTTAGAAATTCCAATGATGTATTATTGATTCCTTCTGGCTTATTCGTCCATAGCTCTTCTAAATTATAATTATAATACTGGATCCCCTATCGCTTCCATGTATACTCCTGTTTCTTCTTCCATCACCTCATCAGATAAGTCTTTCCCGTCATGGAGGCCTCTAATGTGTTCTTTCCACCTATCCGATTTCTCCTGTGCGTTCAGTAGTAGAGTTCCCATTTGACTCTTAATGTTATCGCCCCTGCTTTGAATTCCACCAAAGGTTTTTTGACATTACTATATGTTTAGTCATTCCTTCCGACAAGCATATTTGTTTCGACTTCTTCACATTTTTCATGCAGACATTTCGTCCTAGCGTCTCTGCACTTATTATTTATTTCATGTGTAAGTAACTTGTATTTCTGTATTCCTTAATTTCTGTGGGCATTTTTGTACTTTCGTCGGTCGTGTGCAGAACACTGAAGCGCCAAAGAAACTGGTATAGGCATGCGTATTCAAATAAAGAGATATGTAAACAGTCAGAATACAGCTCTGCCGTCGGCAACGCCTGAATTAGACAACAAATGACTGGCGCAGCTGTTAGATCGGTTACTGCTGCTACAATGGCAAGTTATCAAGATCTAAATGAGTTTGAACGTGATGTTACAGTTGGCGCACGAGCGATGGGACACAGCACCTTTGACACAGCGATGAAGTGGGGATTTTCCCGTGCGACCATTTCATGAGTGTACGGTCAATGTCAGGAATCCACTAATACATTAAACCTCCGACATTGCTGCGGCCGGAGAAAGATCCTACAAGAATGGGACCAACGACGACTGAAGAGAATTGTTCAAGGTGACAGAGGTGCAACCTTTCCGCTAACTGCTCCGGATTTCAATACTGGGCCATCAACAAGTGTCAGCGTGCGAACCGTTCAACGAGCCATCATCGATATGGGCTTTCGGAGCTGAAGGCCCACTCGTGTACCTTTGATGACTTCACGACACAAAGCATTACGCCTCGCCTGGGCCCGTCAACACCGACATTTGACTGTTGATGACTGGAAACGTGTTGCCTGCCAAGACGAGTCTCGTTTCAAATTGTACCGAGCGGATGAACGTGTGCGGGTATGGGAACGACATCATCAATCCAAGGACCCTGCATGTCAGCAGGGGACTTTTCAAGCTGGTGGAGGCTCTGTAACGGTGTGGGGCATGTGCAGTTGGAGTGATATGGGACCCCTGATGGGTCTAGATACGAATCTGACAGGTGACACGTACGTAAGGTGACACGTACGTAAGCATCCTGTCTGATCACTTGCATACAATCGCGTCCGTTGTGCACTCCGACGGACTTAGCCAGTTCCAGCAATGTGACACCCCACACGTCCAGAATTACTACAGAGTGGCTCCAGGAACACTCTTCTGAGTTTAAACACTTCCTCCGCCCACCAAACTCCCTAGACATGAACATTATTGAGCGTATCTTGGATGCCTTGCAACGCGCTGTTCAGAAGAGATCTCCACCCCATCGTACTCTTACGGACTTATGGACAGATCTGCAGGATTCGTGGTTTCAGTCCCCTTCCCCCCTCCCCCCCCCCCCCAAGCACTATTTCAGGCATTAGTCGAGTAGATGCCATGTCGCTGAGTGCTCGCGGGGCCCTACACGATATTGAGCAGGTGTAATTGTTTCTTTGGCTTCTCAGTGTATTTCTTCTGTTACCCATCGCTATTTGTCTGTTAACTTCCTTGTACCTACATTTTTCTTTACGATTTTTTTTTGAGGTCAGTCTCAGAGAACTTAAAGCGTATCCCTTCGTTCCTTGCTGCTTTAGTATCTAACTTACTTGTGCATGGATTCTTCCTGACTTTTCTCTTTAAATTCAGCCCACTCTTCATCATTACTAAATTGTGATCTGAGTCTGTACTAGCTTCTGGCTGTGCCTTACAATTCAGTATCTGAGTTTGGATTCTCAGCCTGACCATTATGTAATCTAACGGGAATATTCCCGTATCTCCCGGTCTTTTTCCAAATATATATCTTCCTCTTGTGATTCTTCAACAGAGTGTTCTGTATTACTAGATGAAATTTATGGCGGAACTTAATTAGTGTTTCTGCTCTCTCATTCTTATTACCAAGCTCATATTCTCCCATAACCCTTTCTTGTGCATCTTCCCTTTCAATCCCCTGAAGTCTAGATTTTTATCTCCCGTTACGTACTGGATTACCCGTTCAGTACCTTCATATTCTTTCTCCATCTCTTCACCTTCTGCTTGCGACGTCGCATGTACGGCAGAACTATTGTTGTCGATTCTGATAAGAACAACTCTATTACTGAACTGTTTACAGCAACACACTCCCCTACCTTCCTATTCATAACGAATTCTACTCCCATTATACCATTTTCTGCTGCTGTTGATATTACCCTATACTCATCTGCTCAAAAATCCTTGTCGTCTTTCTATTTCACTTCACTGACCCCCATTACATATACACTCCTGGAAATTGAAATAAGAACACCGTGAATTCATTGTCCCAGGAAGGGGAAACTTTATTGACACATTCCTGGGGTCAGATACATCACATGATCACACTGACAGAACCACAGGCACATAGACACAGGCAACAGAGCATGCACAATGTCGGCACTAGTACAGTGTATATCCACCTTTCGCAGCAATGCAGGCTGCTATTCTCCCATGGAGACGATCGTAGAGATGCTGGATGTAGTCCTGTGGAACGGCTTGCCATGCCATTTCCACCTGGCGCCTCAGTTGGACCAGCGTTCGTGCTGGACGTGCAGACCGCGTGAGACGACGCTTCATCCAGTCCCAAACATGCTCAATGGGGGACAGATCCGGAGATCTTGCTGGCCAGGGTAGTTGACTTACACCTTCTAGAGCACGTTGGGTGGCACGGGATACATGCGGACGTGCATTGTCCTGTTGGAACAGAAGTTCCCTTGCCGGTCTAGGAATGGTAGAACGATGGGTTCGATGACGGTTTGGATGTACCGTGCACTATTCAGTGTCCCCTCGACGATCACCAGTGGTGTACGGCCAGTGTAGGAGATCGCTCCCCACACCATGATGCCGGGTGTTGGCCCTGTGTGCCTCGGTCGTATGCAGTCCTGATTGTGGCGCTCACCTGCACGGCGCCAAACACACATACGACCATCATTGGCACCAAGGCAGAAGCGACTCTCATCGCTGAAGACGACACGTCTCCATTCGTCCCTCCATTCACGCCTGTCGCGACACCACTGGAGGCGGGCTGCACGATGTTGGGGCGTGAGCGGAAGACGGCCTAACGGTGTGCGGGACCGTAGCCCAGCTTCATGGAGACGGTTGCGAATGGTCCTCGCCGATACCCCAGGAGCAACAGTGTCCCTAATTTGCTGGGAAGTGGCGGTGCGGTCCCCTACGGCACTGCGTAGGATCCTACGGTCTTGGCGTGCATCCGTGCGTCGCTGCGGTCCGGTCCCAGGTCGATGGGCACGTGCACCTTCCGCCGACCACTGGCGACAACATCGATGTACTGTGGAGACCTCACGCCCCACGTGTTGAGCAATTCGGCGGTACGTCCACCCGGCCTCCCGCATGCCCACTATACGCCCTCGCTCAAAGTCCGTCAACTGCACATACGGTTCACGTCCACGCTGTCGCGGCATGTTACCAGTGTTAAAGACTGCGATGGAGCTCCGTATGCCACGGCAAACTGGCTGACACTGACGGCGGCGGTGCACAAATGCTGCGCAGCTAGCGCCATTCGACGGCCAACACCGCGGTTCCTGGTGTGTCCACTGTGCCGTGCGTGTGATCATTGCTTGTACAGCCCTCTCGCAGTGTCCGGAGCAAGTATGGTGGGTCTGACACACCGGTGTCAATGTGTTCTTTTTTCCATTTCCAGGAGTGTAGATCAAGCCTTAGCACTTGCCTTTTCCGATTGTCTAGCTCCTCTACCACGTTTAAACTCAGTGACAGACCATATGTCCTGTAGATACCGTTGTGTCTTTAAGACAGTGATTTCCATAGCTTTCTGCATCCTCATGCCATTGATCATTGCTGATTCTTCCGCCTTTTAGGGGCAGCTTCCCATCCCATGAGCAAGAGAGCGCCCTGAACGTCTGTCCACTTCTCTGCCTTCTTTCTTTTGCCGGAAGTCTTAGACCACGATTGTTGCTGATTTTTATTCGAAATTTAAGCAGTGGAAAGTTAGAATCCGGAACTTTTTTTTATTGGCAAAAGATGGTACACCTAGACAATGGGGGTTCCTACGTATTAATGTACTGTATAGTTAAATTCGAAAACCAGCGATATTGTGTTACATGGCCAAACGGCAGGTGCAGATTTCTTCAGCCAAAAGTTCTGTGGCGGTCGACAATATGTGGGAGAATACCCATATCTAGTCGGAAAGACCCACTGCGCTTTATTCTTTAGTTTTCTAATTGTGGTGCGCGAGTCACTGTCCTGTTAGAGCGGAGGTCAGAGAAGAGACGCTAATGACACGGCGCTCGGCGGGCGTTTCTTTGTTGCTGGTCTCTCATCAAAGAGGCAGGGGGACTCTGCTCAAGTTTTATTTTCGTTTTTCTCCCAAATGAATGTCCTTTTCCGCTTCGTTGTTCTCTTCCCAGATGTCTGCAGAAGTTACGCAGACCAGTTCCTTTTCTGTCCTTTTTTCCATTTATATGGAAGGCGGTGTTGAGGAGAGCAGTTTTTGTAATGATAAAGCGCTCCAACTTAGGCCGCCAGAATTTTGTACTATACCGCAAACGATATGAATGACGGTAGGGAGGTTTACAATTAACTCACCACTTTTCGTATCCGATATAAGCTACGGATGAATGACATGTTCAGAGGAAAATACGGCGCTACCGACATAAATGAACACACTTTTACGCTATGGTCTATGACTGATCTGCTACGAAAAACATTGGGCCGTGCTTTATCTTAGAGCTCACCAAAGACACACACACATACACACACACACACACACACACACACAGAGAGAGAGAGAGAGAGAGAGAGAGAGAGAGACAGACAGACAGACAGACAGAGAGAGAGAGAGAGACTTGTTAGAAGACATTTTTCCTACTTACAGGGGGTATGACACTATCTTCTCACAAACAACCGACATTCAGATGCGATTTACGAATCTACATCTACACTCTGCAAATCACATTAAAGTGCCTGGCAGAGGGTTCATCGAACCAGCTGCACAATTCTCTATTATTCCAATCTCGCATAGCGCGCGCCGAAAGAACGAACACCTATATCTTTCCGTACGAGCTCTATTTCCCTTATTTTATCGTGGTGATCGTTCCTCCCTATGTAAGTTGGTGTCAACAAAATATTTTCACATTCGGAGGAGAAAGTTCGTGATTGGAATTTCGTGAGAACTTTCCGTCGCAACGAAAAACACCTTTCCTTTAACGATGTCCCGCTCAAATCTTGTATCATTTCTGTGACACTCTCTCCCATATTTCGCGATAATACAAAACGAGCTGCCTTTCCTTGAACTTTTTCGATGTTCTCTGTCAGTGCTATCTGGTAAGGATCCCATACCGCGCAGCAGTAATCTAAAAGAGGACGGACAAGCGTAGTGTAGGCAGTCTCCTTAGTAGGCCTGTTAAATTTTCTAAGTGTTCTGCCAATAAAACGCACTCTTTGGTTAGCCTTCCCCACAATATTATCTATGTGTTCCTTCCAGTTTAAGTTGTTCGGAATTGTAATACCTATGTATTTAGTTGAATTTACGGCTTTTAGATTAGACTGACTTATCGTGTAACCGAACGAGTTCCTTTTTGCACTCATGTGGATGACCTCACACTTTTCGCTATTTAGGGTCAACTGCCACTTTTCGCACCATTCAGATGTCTCTTCTAAATAATTTTGAAGTTTGTTTTGACCTTCTGATGACTTTGTTAGACGATAAACGACAGCGTCATCTGCAAACGAATCGTGGGTATGTGGATATGATCCTGAAACCAAAGTACAGTCTTCGCAGTAGAAGACTCCAGGTTCACCACGACCGAAAAAGCACAGCAAAGTCAGTCGAAGCTGATTTTTTTCGATTCTACACGTATCGTGCATCATGAATGTACCCCTGAAGGACTGACAATTAACTAGGAATACTGCAAATGTGTCCTTGAGCGTTTGCGCGAAAAGGTGCGGAAGAAAAGATCTGAATTGTGGAAAGGCAGGAGTTGGGTGCTACACCATGACAGTGCTCCGGCTCATCGGGCCTTCTCCGTCATTGAATTTTTGATCAAATTCAAAATTCCTGTGCTTCCACAACCGCCATATTCCCCTGATTTGGTCCCTGTCGATTTCTACCTGTTTCCTAAACTGAAATTTTTACTGAAAGGGAAGCGATTTGACTCGATTGAAGACATCCAGGCAAATAAAGGGAGCGTCCTTAACACACTTCAGGAAAAAATTTCCAGGAATATTTCCAAAAGTGGAAACACCTTTGGAGTTGGTGTGTTCAGTCAGAAGGGGACTATTTTGAAGGAGATGCATCACAGTAGCAGATACTTCGTAGTCTCAAGATAAAAAAAACTCATCCTGTGTACACAAAATGTAGATGGCATTATCCAACCTACATTGTGTGGTTGCGCTGGAATACTAACTGGTTGCCTTTCCAAGCATATGACATGCTTAGTGCTAGTTCGACTTTCGTTGCATGCTGCTTCAATTTTTCTCGCTATGCCACGGACAAGGAAAGCAGTAAAGATATGAAAACAGTGATAGCTGTCGGGCACTGAAACAGCGCTTAGCCCTCCTTACTGCTCAGATTTGTAAATAAAACGCGAGCTCTGCTCGCATTTACTTTCGGCACTGCAGTCAGAGATCTACCCCCGCCCCCGCCCCCCCCCCCACCCTCCCGCCTCTTCCATAGGCCTATTACAAATGAGTTATAAACAGCGACATAAAAACGAGAAAATGAGTGACAGGTAGAAGATGTTTTGAGCAGTTTCTTTCGTGTGTGAGGTAACTAGGGGGCGCACTGTCAGTACGTGGGAAGGTGATCTACTGATCACTTGTATTGCAGAAGCAGCGGACACTAGGGTTGAAATCAATCCCTACATACACACAGTTACGTAATAAATGGTAACTAACGTTCTTAAAAAGCATTATTGACTGTTTCTCTACAAATGGTGTCACTCTCAATTACGAAAGGGACAACATATTCAGTTCTGTACACCTAGAGGTACTACACCAACGATAAACGTAACACACGCTGAGGAAATACATAAAAATAATAAATAACCCACTACAGCCCATGAAGTACCTAACTGTAATACTAGAAGAGAAAAGTGACATTCATTATTCTACACTGATACTGTCATTAATACAAAAGGACTTCAGAATGCTGCGATCAAAATATTTGCTCACTTACCACATAAAATGTCTGACAGGCAGCAAAGTTAAAATTGAAAAACCCAATGAAAAAATTTGTCCTTGATAACTCTGTAGAACGATTCCAATTTTTGTAGTGTGTAAGAGATAGTGTGCAGGAATTACTAATTCACGCCTGTATTTAAGAAAAACATTTGTAAGTGGTCAGAATCGAGCCATATTTACATACGAATGTGTAATATAAATGTAGAGTGAATCGTTCCATATCATTACTGTGGTGTCACCGCCAGACACCACACTTGCTAGGTGGTAGCCTTTAAATCGGCCGCGGTCCATTAGTATACGCCGGACCCGCGTGTCGCCACTGTCAGTGATAGCAGACCGAGCGCCACCACACGGCAGGTCTAGAGAGACTTACTAGCACTCGCCCCAGTTGTACAGCCGACGTTCATAGCAATGGTTCACTGACAAATACGCTCTCATTTGCCGAGACGATAGTTAGCATAGCCTTCAGCTACATTTGCTACGACCTACCAAGGCGCCGTATTCAATTGATATTTATTATGTGAAGCATGTATCATCAAGAGAGATGTTCTACAATTGTGGATTAAAGTTAAGTATTATATCAACTACTTACTTTATTTGCAATTCTCAAGATATTGTCCTGTTCCAGACCTCACGCCAGTCAGCGTGTAATTAAACGCGTGCATTTCGGCCTCCTCTAGAAAAACAGTGTTGGCTCTTCTGCCAACACTACAATTACTATTAATGTACAAATGATCCACAGAAGATAAACTAACGAAGTTGCAGCTGAAATAGAATGAAGGCTTTCACGATCGTATGACAAAGCTGCTGATAAACCTTTCGAGATGTGAGGTCGTGGTCCAAGAAACTCTTCTGTTCCTGGCGTTTCGCCCAGGAGTGCGCTGGACATCCTCAGAGTCGCTCTTCTGCTGAGTCTTGCCGACTGACCAGTCGGTCGTACGAGAGCTACTCTAGAAAAGGGGGCGTGGTCGAAGTAACACGCGATGAGCAGAGATAATCCTTGTCAAAGATAAAACTTAACTATCGATCGTCGTATTGTTAAAGATTGTCTAGCGATTCTGCATCTACTGCCCATATGTCGCTAAGGTTCATTGCCTCCTCTTTCCTATTAAAATTATCCTGATACTTATAAATTTCAATGGCTTCTCTACATAGTCATGGATAATATCATTAAAAGTCTTGTCGATAGAGCCGAACGGATAAGCACATCAGACCACCTGGACGCTGAAATAAAACATCTGAAGCAGGCCTTCGAGGAAAATGGCTACTCAGGGAAAGATGTAAAGAGAATTTTGAGACCAAGGAACAGAAGACCGAAGGACAAGGATGAGCCACAACGTCGAAAAAATACAGCTTCCCTCCCTTTTATTAAAAAAGTAACGGATCAAATAGGTAAGATTTTACAGACAAGTACTCCGATTTGTGAAGGATAAACGCCCTCCTCTGTCTACGTGTGGTGAATACAAAATTCCGGGTACTTGTGGTAAAGTTTATATCTGAACTACCAAGAGGAGCGTAAATACACGGCACAAAAGTCTCTGCAGACTAGAAAAATAGAGAAATCAGCTCTAGCAGAGCATGCTCTTCAGCCAGGAAACCACGAAGTGAAGTTTTCTGAAACAGAAATTTTATCTAAAACGTTAAATAACTATCCACGACTATATAGAGAAGCCATTGAAATTTATATGCATCAGGATAATTTTAATAGGAAAGTGAAGGCAATGAAACTTAGCTACATATGGACAGTAGCTCAGCAGAATCGCTAGACATTGTTATTTTTGACAAGACGACAATCTATTGTTAAGTTTTATCTTTGACAAGTATTATCTCTGCTCATCACGATGAAGCACAGCACGATGAAGCGGAAAAAGTTTCACTAATTGGGGTTGGATGACTGCTGCTGGAACGGGAGAAATCCTTCTAATTTAATTGAGGATGAGCTTGGAGGAAATAATGTACGCGGCAGAAGACTTGTTTATCATACACACTGCACGAGATAACAACACCATGCACACGTCGTAACCAACTAAAAATTTACTGAACGAACACCAAGTACCGTCAATGAAACTGACCACACAGTTTCCAGGTCGAAACAAATCAAGACATATATTAACGTTATACTTATATGGTGTCTGTTCTTTCGGACATAGTGTGTGGACATACAATTTGAGAAGGTGGGTCTCCCTACTGTCGCGGTGTCCTCTGTGCCCTCGGTGTCTCAGATGAGTAGAGCTTCTGCCATATTATCAGGAGATCCCGGGTTCGAGTCCCAGTCAGGGCTCACATTTTCACCTGTCCCCGTCAGCAGCTGAAGGTATTAATACAATTCTAATTTCGTTATTTTAACGTTGGTGTTCAAGTCTGAACCGTATCAGGAACGACCTAGAAATACTCCTTAGAGCCCTGTTTTTAAGACGAGGGAGAGGGTCAGAGAACATCAGCATACTCGGTGCTCAATGGTATCCTTTTAGTGAGGTGATAGGCCACTGTGGTTGGCGGACACTGTATTAGAGGTAAAAAATACTAATTTTATTCAGATTTTATCATCTTCACAACAATCATTTTTTGTACCTAAAGAATGATGTGACTCATACATCCTTTGAGTTACAGCTGTTTTTAATGATAGGAATTCATGGTTCTCATATAAAAAGGAAAAAAATGGTGCAACTTATTTGAAAAAGTTACTTTAATATTTTTCTCATGCAGACAGGTCATTAAAATGCACCTAAATCCTTTTTTTAAATTCTTTTTACAATCCTGTTTTTTATAACTTTCAACAGTAAGGAAAACAATACTCACTGGACACTCAGTTTCAGTTTATGACCACAGTTTTCATCTCAATATAACAAAACCAACTATTCGAAAGTTTGCTTTATACGCTATAATACGCACCAAGCACAAAATCATATCGACCCGTATTTTTCGTGGCAAACCATTCGAATTTTGCGCTATATTTTAAATGGGTATACCACAATTAGTACGTTCGCTCGCCGCCGTAGCTGAGTAGACAGCGCGTAGCTTGTCATGCCGGGTTGGGGGGGGGGGGGCGGGTGAGGGAGGGGGTGGGGGAGGGTCTACCCGCCGGGAGGTCCTCGCCACACGACGATAATTAGTATGACCACTTCGCCACGAAGCTGACGTATAACACTAGAAGTAAAGCAAAAATCAAATAGTTTCTGTAAAATCGTATGAGAAAGATTATAGGGTGCGCGCGCTTCGATTCTGTCGGTGCAGAGCGTCGCCAACCGGCGCATGCAAAGTGTATGTACGGTCTCAATATGCACAGGATCAGCTCGGCACGTGCGGAACGTGCGCGTCGTGTTGTAGTGCCGTGTCAGGCCACACGTGCTATACGCGTGTCAATTTGAGTGTAGCCCGGCTTTCATGGGTATTATTAGGCCGACTTTCCCGCTTCGCTGACGTAAACTGCAATCCTCTGCCGGTAGAGGGCTCCGAATTGTAGCGTGTAACATGGCGGGCGGTCTGCAACGTAACTACGTCGGTATGTGAGAAACAGTGTGCTGTACTCGAGTTTCTTACCGCAGAAAACGTACCTCCAATCGAAATCCATAAAAGAATGAAAACTATGTACGGTGATTATTGTCTCGACGACACTAATGTGCGACGCTTGGTTGTTTGTACCCGTAATGAAGGAAATGGAGGTGCTAACCTCAACGTGTGCAACAGAGCTTTATCTGTTTCCAAAAACAGCACCTTTCAAGGATTGCACATTGACAATGATGAAGCATTGCAAGCGGAGATGAGATTGTGGCTCTGTCAACAAAGTCAAACATTCTACCGTGACGGTACCAACAAGCTGGTCTCTCGGTGGGAGAAATGTGTTCGTCGCCAATGTGACTACATTGAGAAATAAATACGTAGACATGAAATATAAAGATGTAGAATGTTAACGAAGATTGTTTCGTTAAAAAAACTACACCAGTTAAAAAAAATAGGGAAGCATTACTTTTCTGCACGCCCTCGTACATCGACTGGGAACGAACTGAAGCTACAATATTCTCGTTTCTCTGGCGACAATATTAGACGGGCAAATACAACGGCCTCACTACAGTCAGGAAAGTTTGTTAGTAGTGCTCAAGGACTCTTTGATTTAGGCAGGACACTATAAAGAAAATTTAGCATAGAAAAGAATTTTCAAAAGAAAGGTATAGAAGTTTCAAAACTTGGTGTCTAAAATGCAAAAAGTAGAATGTCTAACCAATTTTTTCAACGAAACCAAAATTAAAGAACAATAATATATAGATTTTAAACAGGGTTGCGCTTTAGCAACGATTCGTGTAGAAACTTGGTATGATTGGAAATCAGTTTCAGAAGGAAACTAGGCCTATTGAACAAATTATTACAAAGTATACTGTTACTTGGCACGCTCTCATACTTATTTATAAGTTATTCTCTTGCTGCTTGACGCACGCATACGCAAATAATTCGCACTGTTTACCTGATCTTGCTTGCTTTTTACTTGCCACATGACTTTACGCCTCCCTTCGACCCCCCCCCCCCCCCCTCCCCACCTTCCCCGTCCGTCCTCCACCTCCAACTTTTTTCCTATTTCCATTAGCTTTATTATGTGTTAATTTTAGCTGTTAACCACCTATTTGCTGAATTAGGCATTGTATGCTCAGTGGGGCTACGTGCACGTTCGTTCGCGCAGGAAGCGCCGCTTTCCATAGTTTACCTGTCGTCAGTGCCTGCACATGTTAGTCAGTCGGCTCATGTCACTATCCTCGTAAATGTCTGCTGAAAACAATGTCGTGTGAGTTTTATTCTAAAGTTTTACGAGAAAGGCCTCCGGTATTGGGCTACTACCTTCAATTATGCACTTTAACTGTTGGTATTTTTGGTGACATGCACATTGTTCTAGAAAAGAGCCTTATGTCTAAAGGTGATTTTACGAGTCAGTATGCACTTGTATAAAAAATTTGTAGTTATTATTTATCGAATTTGGTTCCTTCTCTGGATGACACTTGTAACTATTTTGTAACACAACATTGTAGTGGCTATGTTGTTAAGAAGAACGATGCAATCTTGCTTCGGACATACAAGCGTGTCCGAAGGTTGAGTGATTGATTGGCGATAGTGTGTAATGCTATTGTAAATATAATACTGCCATTAATCTGTATATTTTAAAATTTGTTTTGTTCCATAATAACTTTGAAAAATTAAGCAAATACTATAACGAGAGTAAGCTTTTGTTTAGTGTAGTTTATGTATTTATAATAACCTCTTTGACGTAGGTGGAATAAATGTATTAAAACATGTTTTGTAAATAATTATGTAATATTTCAAGTACAAGTTATGTCAATTTTATATGTATATGCTGTCATGCAATTGTAGATGGTTCGTACTTAGGGTTTTTGTAAGCAGAAGTGTAAATTGAAAAGGTGTAGGGATCATAGGTAGACCGGAACTCCGTTCTGTGGTGGAATGGAAAAGGTGGTGGGGCGCGCGAGTGAGATTAGGCCTGCAAGTGGCTAATACAGTCGGCAGCTGCCCTGTGAGTGATGAACACGCATTACATTGGTCAAGCATTAGAGGCCCCGAATTTACCTGCAAGACTGGGTTTTTGGCCTCGGACGTGATCCACATGATTGGCGCAGTACGGCAATAAATTAATAGCTCAGAAATTTGCAATTTTATCGTCGGCACTAAGAGGAAGACAGAGCTATGTACATCAAGAGCCGTACCTGCACAATTTTACTACGTAGCACCGCATCACGCCACCTTCGACATCAATAACAGGCAAGGTACTTTATTTAGAAGTGTATCACAGTATAAATCATCCATCTTCAATCAGTGGAATATAAGTGTTAAATGTACCTTTGTGTTTAACCGTGGTTTTCCTATGTCATGTACCTCAGTAGGGTCCTTACCTAAACGAATTTATGCCGAGTATCCTTATGTTTATTGAAGCTTGAATAATAGTAAATTACTGGCAAGAGTGCTGTTTTGGTAGTAAATTCTGAAAATCATTATTAAATACTAAAGTTTGCACGTATCAGTTTAAGGGCCACCGCTTTGCGTGACCATGAGGATAAGTTTTCAATAGTATTTCTGAAAGTAAAGTAACATAATTGTTTAACTGCAACAATCTTAACAGTAATTGTTCGTGTTGCTTCTCCATGTCAAAGAAAGCCAGAGAAATATCGGTGTTGGTAAAACGTTAACAAATAACAGTCCTAAAGAAATGAAATTTAGTCGTGTCAAATAATGGTTTTGGTCATATGAATGATAGCTACAAGTTTAATATTTTTTTGTATCCTTGTTGAAACATATGTGTGTCTTCTTTAAATAATTACTGAAGTATAGTGATAAATTCAATAATTAACAGAAAGTGGGATTAATAGTACTTATTGCCAAGTGACCGTAGTAAATGCAAGTAGTTATTTATTCAGTATCGAAAATTGACTTCATCTTTTTGGGTAGACACTGTTCCCGATTTGGGCTGACGGCCGTTTTATTAAGCGAAACAGTTTATTGTTATAACAGGCTTTGTCTGATAAAAGGTTTCCAAAAGTAAATATTCTCACTGCTTTTCCCCCCAAACTGTATGATTCGGAGAAAAATAGTTCGATACTTTACCATTGGGTTGAACACGGTTAAAATCTCTCTCCGAGAGTCGATTTGAGTGCCAGTGTTGCTTGATTTTGTGGTAGCGTTCCTGCCGCTAATCACTACACGGTTCAGACATTCCGAATCGCGGATCTTCCGTCTTTACAGTGGTAGAACTTAAACGTTCTGGTACCGTATTGACGAGAACGCGAAAGTACCGTTGCAAGGGGACCAAACAGCGAAGTCATCGGTCCCGTCGGATTAGGGAAGGATGGGGAAGGAAGGTAGCCATGCCCTTTCAAAGGAACCATCCCGGCATTTGCCTGGAGCGATTTAGGGAAATCACAGAAAACCTAAATCATCGTCCTCCCGAATACGAGTCCAGTGTGCTAACCACAGCGCCATCCCACTCGGTCATGTCCGAATGGACAGGCAGTGCGGAAACTAAAGCCGTTATGAAATACATGGAATGTATTCCCAGTTGAAAATAAGGACAACCGTAAGCTCTATAAGGGAATAACGAATACGAATACGAGTCCAGTGTGCTAACCACAGCGCCACCCCGCTCGGTCATGTCCGAATGGACAGGCAGTGCGGAAACTAAAGCCGTTATGAAATACATGAAATGTATTCGCAGTTGAAAATAAGGACAACCGTAAGTCCTATAAGGGAATAACGACAATGAAAATTTGTGCTGGACAGGGTAAAGAATCCGGATTTTCCGCTTTACATGAGTGGGTACCTTAACCGCCTTATCTGTCTGTGTACGACTCACAGTCAGACCCAGACTTCCATATTATGATGTTCCCCCAAGTGTTAGTGGGTTTTGTGACTGTGTGTTTTCGCGCAGTAGCGCTTAGACGATTTTATCGCTGAAAAAGTAAAAGAAAACACTGTGATTACAACGAAATGAATATTTCTGTAATTATATTATCTATGTAATTTAAGCGAACAAGGACTCACAACCTTTTGTTTTCTATCTTCCTGGTCAGCCATTGTCTGTTTACGGTCGAAATAAGTCATTGCTTGGTCAATGTTATGTAGATATTTTGTTATTTGTGCTCATTTTGCATAACAATACCTATTTAATTTCATTGTGTTTCTTATTACGACTAATCATACCTTTTGTCCTCAGCTTTTTTTCGTGAATTTGATAGTTAAATGTGGCTTGCTTTGTGTGCGGATGTCTGTTAGTGAATGATCGCGTATTAACGGCACCAATCAGTGTAAAACGTTTGGTTTGCATTCCGAATAGAACCTGCATCTAAAGTTTTACTTTTCACAAAATGAAGTCCGGTAGCTTTTAGGCGTAAATCACGTCCCAAAATTATGTTCGCCAACAGCCAATCCCGGTAGTAGAGAGCCTACCTAAAAAAATATGAATCATGATGGTGGTAATTAAATTCCAATTTCAATATTTACAAAATATTTTTACATGATTTTTCAAGTACGTAATTTTTCTTGATTTAATTGAAGATTCAATTAGCCAAAGATAATTTTAATTTTGCTCAGACTTACATTTGAGTTCAAATATTTTAAAAGCAAGAGTAATAAAAAATTAAAAAAAAAATAGAAATGCCACCATTAGAATATATCGTCTTTTCTGCGTCACAACCTGTATTTGCATACACATTACGTAATTCCCGTACAAGGAAGAACACTTTAATTGAAAGATGCTGCCGGTATCGGCGGATGATTACAATACGGCAGTGCTTCCACAGCAATATCATATTTAGCTGCCATTACCTGGCAGAGACTTTCAATTAAAATTAAACTGGTGCTATCAGTATGCGATTATGAAACAGAATATCACACTTCCTCAAAACACATAAACGCTTATATCCTATCACGTACGTCCTGTTACGGGAGGTGACAATAGGGCTGCCACTAAACGCAAAAATAATAGAAGAAGCAGTAAGAAAAGATGAAATGCTATCGAAATTAACATATTTCACAGAGGCTAAATGGCTATTGTCTAAGAAACAACTAACACACCCTGAACTGGTGCACTGTCACTGTTTAAAGGGTTCACCGCCCTACACTCAGTAGAAGAGAAAGTGCGAGTACTCATTCTGGAAGAACTCAAATCAGAAGTATTAAAACTCTTGTACAGATGCCATTGGGGAGTATGCACTATCAATAAATAGAAAGAAAACACTTCTGCCAGAAGGATGTACAGAAGGCCACAGAAAACATGTTGCACAAATGGAGGAAATATCAAGCTGCTCGACTCAAGTCATGTTTTCAGTTGCCTAATGCGTCGAAGCGAAGCCTTGGCGTAGAATCCACTTGGACTATGGTGGACGTTATTAGGAAAAAATTGGCCCACACTAGAACACATCTGTACTAATTTCCCATACATTGTAAGAACGAGAAGGGCAGATGCGGCGAACATAGTTCGAATACTAAGGAAGATGTTTTCAGTAGCTATTGAATAACTAACAGCTATTGACACACAGTTTACTGTTAGAGAATTTGAAGAGTTTTGTGTGGAAAATTGAATGCAGCATCTTCGTAATACACCATTTCACCCCGAATCCAATGGTGTAACGAAAGAGTCATCATAATTTTCAAACCACTAATGAAGAAACTTAACTACGAACTCAATAAAGATGATGCCCTTATGCTGTTACTCATATCCTACGGAAGAACTCCCCATAAGGAAAAGTCCCCAGCTCCATGTAAGGAAGATAAGAACTTAAACATTGCCTAACAGCACTTCACAAGCATGAAGTAACCGCTGAAAGAAACAAAACAATGTATTTAGAGGTGTATCAAAGGAAGGTTGTATGGTACTCAGGAACAGTAGCATGTAAACTGGGGAACATACCATACATCATAATTGTTGAAAATAGGGTGCCCATCGCAGGCATGAGGACCATCTACGACTTTCCACTCCAGAAAGTATAAACTCTTTTCATTTTCATATGGTGACAATGGATCTATCCTGAAGGGTAAGTAGGAGTTATGGAAATTTGTGGTATGTTCCTATGGGATGAAACCCTAGGCTTACACACTACTTACGCTAAGGACAACAGGCCTCAGAACGCGCGGCTGCCCCTGCAGCAACCAGAACCCATGGAGGTGGTGCTCAGCAGTTGCAGCGTGGAGACCAGCAGAGACACAGCAGTGAGAGTAGACGAAGAAAACGCTCCACATACTTCCACTTGGGGAGGGGCGGGGAGGTAGCATATTGCGACTGCGAGCCGCGCGGTTGCATATCTATTGCTGACCGTCACACGTAGCGCGGGACAGCCTGCTCGTCAGGCGAAGTGAGACGACAAGCAGATCGAACGGCTTATTCTGCACAGGTCACCAGGATAACAGAAACTACACTGCGTAAAAGAATTAAAGATTGAGTTAATTTTCCTCCAATGCTACACTGAATTTTGAAATTTGGCTTAAAGGTGCCTGCAACCTTCCTCTGTGATGGTGCAAAAGCGTGACGCTCCGCGGCGTCATCCTCGGGCTTAGCGACGCTTCAAACAGCAGTGCGTCGACACGTGCGAAAGGTGTTCAGAAGTTCACGTGATGTGTAAGGCGTGTTAATGATGTTGCATTGGCACCAAATTTCACCACAGTTGTGCCCACCTACAACGTGGACGTGCCACGCAGCTCCTCACCCATCCCTCCGCTACTCAAGCTTCGGAAGGTGCTCTTTTACACACAGTTCGCGAGTTGAACTTAGTCTCTGAATGTGGCAGTAGGCTCAGCTTAGGACTGTTTGTGCAACTATCATATGAAAATGGAATATTTGTGTTACTGCATGAATCAGTGTTTTGGATATACATATTTGTAATTATTTCCTTAGTTATGTATGCGTTCCTAACACTGTTTGTTGGGACTAGCGTCCCTGTTCGTACAGACGTAGGAGTTGTCAGTGTACAGGAGCCACAGCAGTCACTTCGATTGGTGAAAAAGTTGAAACGTCCCCTTAGAAAACTTAGTGAATTACTGTGCTGATAAACCTCTTACGTTATTTGATTTTCAGACAGCTGAGCAGAACTGAATGTACTCAGACATTTCGCTCTTTACCTATTCTGATCAACACTAAACTGACACACAATATTTTTAGCGCAACGCAATCTGACTTTCAATAATCCCTGCAAAAGAATGGCTGTGACTAACAATAACCTATACCTTTCATGAATCACTTACCTCACAAAAATCTTCGTTACTCGAACTACTGCAACACAGCGAGCGCCAATACTGCCAGCTAAATAAAAGACTCTAACTACTGAAGGCACTAACTACTGATAGGCATAGTTAGTAAATGAAAGATTTTGATAGAGAACAAACAATGTATTTACCTTATATATATCAGTTCATGATACACAGTATTACAAATTTACTCTTTCTGGCGGACACATGTCCAGATCGTCCGCTCTTAAAATTCTGCCATCTCTCTCCCCACATCCACCACTGCTGGCGGCTCACCTCCAGCTGCGCAACGCTACGCGCTGTTCACATCCAACTGCTACAATAGCAAATTCCAACAATGCAAATCAGCCACAGACTGCACACAGCACAGTCAGTGATTTTCATACAGAGCGCTAGGTGACGTTACCAACATAAAAACCTAAGCAGCCTACTTACAAAGTGAACTTACATTAATATTCCTGGTCTAGTCATCACAACGCACAAATAATTTCACTTAACTTGCAGGAACGTTCACATAATAACCGTATTGCTTTAATAGATGACTGCCCAGATACACAATGGCATCAAATAGAGAGGCCTCAAATGACCCCAAAAATCATGTACACACAGATAACTTCACTGCACTCGAAGACAAAAATGCTCCTACAGGTATAACCGGTGTAAAAATAAAATAAAACTGTTCCTTGGCTGAAAACTGACTTACGTCAAATGATGAACAACAGGGATGCTGCTCACAGACCTTTCAAAGAAAATCTGAAACCTGAGAGCTACAAAGAATATAGGAAGTCCTTAATGAGGATAAGGAAATACTAAAATTAGGAAGCTCGTTCCTTTGTATACACCCATGATGCTTGGAAGCATCTTTGTTGCTTCGGTATCGGAAAAGCTGAAACGGATTTTTAGGTCTCAGCTTACAAACAAAATGAATTCTTCTCAGCACTCATCCACCACCATGACGCAAAGAACTAACACCAAGAAGGATCTCCAGTCTGCCTCACCGAAACACCTACCACTTTCTTTTACAAAAAACGCAATAAGGAAAGCAACAAAAAGTACCTGGTCTAAAGCAGTGGGCAACGACGCTTTCTGCGTAACCATGATATAGAATGTTGCACATAACACCTGTCTAAACTGATGTACTTCGTTTATTCTCCTGAATGGGGTACATGCCATCCACACAATATATCTTAACTACCCATAGGAAGGAAAAAAGAAATCACCTTGTGATTAGCGACCAATCTGCATCTTAGCCTATGTATCCAAAGCCCTAGAATAGATTATTCACGGTCAGATTACTGACACTTATGCAAATATAACTAATATGGCAAATCGCAGTCCTGCTTTCGTGAACAGCATAACAGATACTTTAATTAAGGTAGCTGATGACATGGGACGTGCTATGGACAGCAGGGAGGCCCACTATTGACACTACCAGACTTCAGCAAAAACATTCGATATCGTCAGCTAGGCGTATGTGGGACGAAGTAATATGTTTCCCGATTCTTCTTAGGGCAAACTTTCAATAGGAAAACTCTCAAAGGTTCACAATGCGTCCCTTGTAGCGTCTGCCACTTGAGTAGCGCTTTCGTGCCGATTAAAAGAACACCGCTCTCTGCGGGTCTTCTCTACCTCTTATATTAATGCAAGCTGATAAGTGTTCCACAACAGTTGGCAATACTTAAGAATAAATCAAACACATATTTTGAAAACCTCTTCAGTCGCTGATGAATTACATTCCCCCTCCCTCCCCCCCCCCCCCCCATGAACCATGGGTCTTGTCGTTGGTGGGGAGGGAGATAGCCGTACCGTAGGTGCAACCACAACGGAGGGGTATCTGTTGATATCTGTTGAGAGGCCAGACAAACGTGTGGTTCCTGAAGAGGGGCAGCAGCCTTTTCAGTAGTTGCAGGGGCAACAGTCTGGATGATTGACTGATCTGGCCTTGTAACATTAACCAAAACGGCCTTGCTGTGCTGGTGCTGCGAACGGCTGAAAGCAAGAGGAAACTACAGCCGTAATTTCTCCCGAGGACATGCAGCTTTACTGTATGATTAAATGATGATGGCGTCCTCTTGGGTAAAATATTCCGGAGGTAAAATAGTCCCCCATTCGGATCTCCGGCCGGGGACTACTCAAGAGAACGTCGTTATCAGGAGAAAGAAAACTGGCATTCTACGGATCGGAGCGTGGAATGTCAGATCCCTTAATCGGGCAGGTAGGTTAGAAAATTTAAAAAGGGAAATGGATAGGTTAAAGTTAGATATAGTGGGAATTAGTGAAGTTCGGTGGCAGAAGGAACAAGACTTTTGGTCAGGAGAATACAGGGTTATAAATACAAAATCAAATAGAGGTGATGCAGGAGTAGGTTTAATAATGAATAAAAAAATAGGAGTGCGGGTAAGCTACTACAAACTGCATAGTGAACGCATTATTGTGGCCAAGATAGACACGAAGCGCACGCCTACTACATTATTACAAGTTTATATGCCAACTACCTCTGTCAGATGACGAAGAAATTGAAGAAATGTATGATGAGATAAAAGAAATTATTCAGATAGTGAAGGGAGACGAAAATTTAATAGTCATGGGTGACTGGAATTCGGTAGTAGGAAAAGGGAGAGAAGGAAACGTAGTAGGTGAATATGGGATAGGGGGAAGAAATGAAAGAGGAAGCCGCCTGGTAGAATTTTGCACAGAACACAACTTAATCATAGCTAATACTTGGTTCAAGAATCATGAAAGAAGGTTGTATACATGGAAGGACCCTGGAGATACTAAAAGGTATCAGATTATATAATGGTAAGACAGAGATTTAAGAACCAGGTTTTATTAAATTGTAAGACATTTCCAGGGGGAGATGTGGACTCTGACCACAATCTATTGGTTATGAACTGTAGATTAAAACTGAAGAAACTGCAAAAAGGTGGGAATTTAAGGAGATGCGACCTGGATAAACTGAAAGAACCAGAGGTTGTACAGGATTTCAGGGAGAGCATAAGGGAACAATTGACAGGAATTGGGGAAGGAAATACATTAGAAGAAGAATGGGTAGCTTTGAGGGATGAAATAGTGAACGCAGCAGAGGATCAAATAGGTAAAAAGACGAGGGCTAGTAGAAACCCTTGGGTAACAGAAGAAATATTGAATTTAATTGATAAAAGGAGAAAATATAAAAATGCAGTAAATGAAGCAGGCAAAAGGGAATACAAACGTCTCAAAAATGAGATCGATAGGAAGTGCAGAATGGCTAAGCAGGGATGACTAGAGGACAAATGTAAGGATGTAGAGGCTTATCTCACTAGGGGTAAGATAGATACTGCCTACAGGAAAATTAAAGAGACCTTTGGAGAAAGGAGAACCACTTGTATGAATATCAAGAGCTTTGATGGAAACCCAGTTCTAAGAAAAGAAGGGAAAACAGGAATGTGGAAGGAGTATATAGAGGGTCTATACAAGAGTGATGTACTTGAGGACAATATTATGGAAATGGAAGAGGATGTAGATGAAGATGAAATGGGAGATATGATACTGCGTGAAGAGTTTGACAGAGCACTGAATGACCTGAGTCGAAACAAGGCCCCCGGAGTGGACAACATTCCATTAGAACTACTGACTGCCATGGGAGAGCCAGTCCTGACAAAATTCTACCATCTGGTGAGCAAGATGTATGAGACAGGCGAAATACCCTCACACTTCAAGAAGAAAATAATAATTCCAATCCCAAAGAAAGCAGGTGTTGACAGATGTGAAAATTACCGAACTATCAGTTTAATAAGTCACAGCTGCAAAGTACTAACGCAAATTCTTTACAGACGAATTGAATAACTGATAGAAGCCGACCTCGGGGAAGATCAGTTTGGATTCCGTAGAAATGTTGGAACACGTGAGGCAATACTGACCCTACGACTTATCTTAGAAGAAAGATGGTAAGGAAAGGAAAACCTACGTTTCTAGCATTTGTTGACTTAGAGAAAGATTTCGACAATGTTGATTGAAGTACTCTCTTTCAAATTCTGAAGGTGGCAGGGGTAAAATACAGGGAGCGAAAGGCTATTTACAATTTGCACAGAAAGCAGATGGCAGTTATAAGAGTCAAGTAGTATGAAAGGGAAGCAGTGGTTGGGAAGAGAGTGAGACAGGGTCGTAGCCTATCCCCGATGTTATTCAATCTGTATATTGAGCAAGCAATAAAGGAAACAAAAGAAAAATGCGGAGTAGATATTAAAATCCGTGGAGAAGAAATAAAAACTTTGAGGTTCGCCGATGCCATTGTAATTCTGTCAGAGACAGCAAAGGACCTGGTAGAGTAGTTGAACGGAATGGACAGTGTCTTGAAAGGAGGGTATAAGATGAACATCAACAACAGCAAAACGAGGATAATGGAATGTAGTAGAATTAAGTCGGGTGATGCTGAGGGAATTAGATTAGCAAATGACCACACTTAAAGTAGTAAAGGAGGTTTGCTATTTGGGGAGCACAATAACTGATGATGGTCGAAGTAGAGAGGATGTAAAATGTAGACTGGCAATGGCAAGGAAAACGTTTCTGAAGAAGAAAAATTTGATCACATCGAGTATAGATTTAAATGTCAAGAAGCCGTTTCTGAAAGATTTGTGTGGAGTGTAGCCATGTATAGAAGTGAAACATCGACGATAAATAGTTTAGACAAGAAGAGAATAGAAACTTTCGAAATGTGGTGCTACAGATGAATGCTGAAGATTAGATGGTTAGATCACATAACTAATGAGGAGGTATTGATTAGAATTGGCGAGAAGAGGAGTTTGTGGCACAACTGGACAAAAAGAAGGGACCGGTTAGTAGTACCTGTTCTGAGACATCGAGGGATCACCAATTTAGTATTGGGGGGCAGCGTGGAGGGTAAAAATCGTAGAGGGAGACCAAGAGATGAATACACTAAGCAGATTCAGAAGGATGTAGGCTGCAGTAGGTACTGGGAGATGAAGAAGCTTTCACAGGATAGAGTAGCATGGAGAGCTGCATCAAACAAGTCTCAGGACTGAAGACCACAACAACAACAACAACAACAAGATTCTTCCAATAAACCTGAGCTTGGCATCCGTTTTTTCTGCAGTTTGTTTTATGCGGTCGCTCTGGGCGTTTCTTATGGGTATTTCTAGATATTTTACGGTATTTTCAGGGACCTGTCGCCAACAGTGTACTTGTACAGTGATGGATTTTTTTTCTTCTGTTTGTGCTGACATTATGATCATAAAAATGTGGGAGCTAAAATTTTCAGATAGTGCAGTGAATAGGTTGAAAGATATTTCGAAAGCAGACAGCAGTACGTGCCTATGGGAATGAAAAGTCGTCCTGCAAGCATGCTCTCTCATGAGTGCCATAGAAGCCAGTCCTAAGCAAGTTTTTGTTTTCTTCGTATGTCAACGACGTCATGTAAGTTCTGTCCTGTAAATGTCATTTATAAGTCTAGCACCTCTAGTTATCTATAAGTGGCAGACCCAAAGACGTCAATACTGCAGTAGACTATATGAATGGTAAGATGGGTGCAAAGCCTCATTGCGAACTAAATGAAACGCTGAAAATTACTACAGTATCCCCTCAAAACTTCCACTTATCCCTGTACCAACCAGACCATTTGGAACGTACCGGCTGTAGGTACTCACAGCACAGAGGTGCAACGTGGTCTGTAATTATCATACAGCGGCGAAGCTTGATAGATATGCTAATTCGTTAATGCGGAACAGATTTACACTGGAAAGCAAATTAATTCAAGTTTAGCCGGCCAGTATGGCCGAGCGGTTCTAGGCGCTTCAGTCTGGAACCGCGCGACCGCTACGGTCGCAGGTTCGAATCCTGCCTCGGGCATGGATGTGTGTGATGTCCTTAGGTTAGTTAGGTTTAAGTAGTTCTAAGCTCTAGGGGACTGATGACCTCAGATGTTAAGTCCCATAGTGCTCAGAGCCATTTAGTTCAAGGTTTTGCCACCAGATACAAATCTGGCGCTGTGCACTGTCTGTGTGATGGTATGACATCCACGTTGTCACTTGACAACCCTTAACGTTATTGTACAGTATCGTTATCGGAAGGGAGACCGTGAGCTGTTAGTGAAACTCTTTTATGGGAAAGAAAGAAATTACCGTGCTGTATTGAGAGAGTGTCGCCGACTGAAAGGTATGAGGAGAAGCCTGATGTCCTGAAAGAGTTTAAAGAAGATGATAATGAAATTCGAAAACACGGGTGAGCGTGGTGTGGCATCTCGAAGAGGAAGTCGTCCTATCCCGGTGGAGTTATTGACGACATCATGTTGATGTAACTGACCACGCAGCACGGACCCCGGGTAGCGTTACTGTTCGTGCTTTGTCATGAGAATTGTCTGTCCCATGATCAACATTACGGGAAGTATTACGGCCTACCAGTACAGGATCCAGACCGTGCAGAAACTGAAACCTCGTGATCCGCCACAACGTTGTGAATGTGCTCTTCGGTTTCTGGCACGGATCGGAGTTGATTAAATGTGGCCAAGTAATATTCCATGGAGGGACGAGGCATATTTTACCCTGTAGGATGCATTGAATACAGAGAACCGCCGAATTTGCGGTACTGTTAAACCACAAGCTGTGCACGAAGAACCGTTACATTCGCCGTATGTGACTGTGTGTCATGAGTTCACAAGCAACTTTATTTTCATTCTGTTCTTCTTTGAAGATAACACACTGAGAGGACCCGTCAGGTGTACCGTGTTATCAAGACCTCCTTGTCCAGCATGTGATTCCCGCATCGGAAGAGCGCAATTGTGGGGAAACCACAGTTTTTATTCGAGATGGAACAACACTTCATGTAGCGCGCCCAATAAAAGGTCTAGTGAATGCAACCTCTCACGAATGTATTATCTCCAGAGATGTCCCAGATGCCTGGCCTGCAAGATCAGCTGCACTGAATCCATGTCACTTTCGGCTCTGGGGGTATCTAAAAGAATGCGATTGCCAAGGACGCGTTTTGTCTCTATTTCATCCGAAGACAGTAAACAGGAACATGTAACTCCGATTCCATCGGAATTGTTGTGAGTAACAGTTGATCACATCGTTTGACGGACGCAACTTCACCTCGCCGAGTGGCCTCGCGGTTCGAGGCGCCATGCACGGATTTCGCGGCCCCTCCCTCCGTAGATTCGAATCCTCCTTCGGGCATGGGTGTGTGGATGTGGTTTTTTTTAGCGTAAGTTAGTTTAAGGAGTGTGGAAGTCTAGATACCGATGACCTCAGCAGCTTGGACCCTTAGGAATTCACACACATTCGAACATTCGGACGCAACTTCTCATTGACGCCTCTGAACAAACTGTGTAAGTTAGGATCAATAATAAAATCGACATTATGCTTCTTTCACTTGTTTGACCTTTTGTGCCCACATTCTGCTGCTAAAACATTGCATATGGGAGCATTTATAACTGCATTCACGACACCAGATTCGCGACTGGTAGCCTTCCGCATTGACGCACTAACATATCTAGCCAGTTTCGCTGCCATACGATAATTACAGACTAAATTGGACCTCTGTGCGTAGCTGCACTTTAATTTTAACCATCTGGTATTTCTACAGCTTGTGAAACAATTTTGTGCAGTCACAGATTCTATGGACACTCCACTATTGCAGTGTAATCCAACATGGCACATTTAGTGAGAACAGTATATGGTGAGAACTTACTATGAAAGCTTGTGTCCGTTACATCTGCAACATTCGCCTATATAACCATGTCAGTGCTTCATTAACTCAGCTAGGCTGTCTGCGGCCAGACACGGGTACAACATGTTGTGTCTGTCTCACTCACTCGTCTGTGCACTTGCACCTCCATAGCTGACATCGGAGATTCAGTCCCTGTCAGCTCATCGTAGTCGGAACACAAGGTCACACTCACCTTGTGGACTAGGTGCACCAATCCATAAAACTAAACCTCATTTTCATTGCTTCTGTCCGTCTCTGGAACAAGCTACCTTCCAATCTGCCCACAATTCAATGTTATGTTGTTTCTAAGAAGAAGCCAAAGTGCTTACTCCTGTCAGCGTCAGAAAGTTTCCCAAAACATATATCGCCAGTTTTTGCAGTAAGAAACAGCAAAGCAAACACCTTTCGCTTTTTATTTCCCTAAATAATGTCACAGTTTTTCAGTTTATCTTCATTACTTTTCTTTTTTCACATTCCTCTTCCACTTCTCTTTCATTGCTGCTAGTACTAATAGTTTAAATATACCTTCCTCTGATTTGTCATTATCTTTGTATTTTCATGAATGAATGAAACCTTTTTATTTCTACACTGTAGTAATGTCATTCTATATTACAAATATCTAACTTGTAACATGCTTTCATAGTGCATGTAAAGTAAATTATGTGAAGTGTCTAGTTACATAAATAAATATCCATTTAACAACGTTATGCTTGTGATACTCGAAGTTTTCCTGGGCTAAAGAGTATTCCAAGAAGCTTTGGGATTTGCAGCTGAACGAAGTCGACTTCTTGCCACTATATTTCGACTGACAAGTTCAGGTGAGTGTTTTACACTGAAGATTGCAAATTTTTTTTCTTTATTGTAATTTCATGCCTCTGTCCCATATGGGCAGGGGAGGGCTGGCAGCGGCCCAGTCCACTGCTCTTCAGCCGAATGACTTCACAAACATATAAAAAGGGGGAACATACATAAAAGGGCGAAAAAAGAGGGATATAAAAACACAGAAATGGAGATAATGGAAGTTAAAATATACACTAACACGGGGACATGCACTGGGGGATAGTGGAAAAGTCGACATAAAGTTGAAGGAACACAGCTGGTAGTACGTGGAACACTTAAAAGATACTGGAGTCAAACACAAGTTAAAAGTCGGCCACAATATAAAAATCACACAGCGCGAGACACTTAAAAAAACCACAGGAAACGACGGAGCACTCATGAAGAATAAAAACCGCTGGTAGGGACGGACCTGCTGAGGGACTGGAGGATGGAAAGGAGGGAAACAGAGGGGAGGAAGGTGGAACGGAGGTGGGGGGGGGGGAGGAAGAGGAAAAACGGGGGCAGGGGGCGCACCAAGAGGCAGGAGACGGCCAGGGCGGGAGATGACGAGGGAAGACATGGCAGGAGGGAGGGCAGAGACACAGAAGGGGGCACAGGAAAGGGAGTGGTGTAGGAGGGAGGAAAACCGCTCAGGGGATGGGATGAAGAGGGGAGAGGGAGCCCTGAGGAGTAGGGGGGGAGGAAGGTGCGGTTAGAGTTGGTAGGAGGCGTAGATTTCAGGGCAAAGCTCATTATCTGGGTGCGGTAGGTGCTGGAAGTTGTGTTGGGAAAGGAGGCAGAGTGTGTGGAGATGGAGAGAGGATGGTATTCAATAGTAAAGGCGCGGTAATGGGCTGGAGGTGGAGAAGAAGGGGGACACCAGCAGGTGGGGGGGATTGAGTCAGTGGACGATGTACAGGGTGCAGATGTGTTCAAGGAAAAGAAGAAGGTGGGGGAAGTGGATGAGGTCGTAGAGCATACATGTGGGGAATGGAAGGCAGATATGGAAGGCGAAGAGTGCATGCCGTTCTAGGATTTGGAGGGCTTTATAGAATCTGGGAGGGGTGGAAATACAAGCGATAATGGCATAACAAAGGATGGTGTGGATCAAGGACTTGCAGGTTTGAAGGATGGGGGAAGGATGCAGTTCCCATGTCCGGCCAGACAGGAATTTCAGGAGGCAATTGTGGGCTTTGTGTTATCATAAGGAAATGGGGAGTCCAGTGAGGTGGCGGTCAAGGGTGAGGCCAATATATTTTAGGGTAGGTGGTTAGGATGACCATAGGTAGAAATCATAGAGATGGGAGGAGCGGGGATGTGTGGCCTATGATGATTGCCTGGGTCTTGGAGGGTTTGATATGAAGGAACCACTGGTTGCACCAAGTGGTGAACTGGTCAAGGTGGATTTGGAGGGTACATTGGGACGGTTGCAGGGTAGGATAAAGGGCCAGGAAGGCGGTGTCATCAGCAAATTGGATATGAAGAGGTGGGGGAGGTTTGGGCATATTGGCAGTATACAGGAGATAAAGGAGAGGGGAAAGGATGGAACCTTGGGGCATACAAGATTGCTGATTCACATCGGTAACTTTATACCAAAAATTGGCGCGGAGACGCATGTACAAAGGCAGCCGCTACATGAGCGACCTCTGTTGGGATTAACACCCTCTTCCAATATTGCTCCAGCTATGGTGTGCAGACGAATGCGTAATGGTGACACTACATGCGCGCTGTGTATCGGAATGTGGCCTAGCAGAGTTATAATTCAGATGTTACATAACTGAAATTAATTGTCACTAGACGTATCACTAGTAGTTAAATGTTTTCTTTCTCTAGATATTAAAGAAATCACCAGGTCCACGTCTTGTTCAGTTGCAAGCTGCCATCACGATTACTAAGATCTTCCGGCAAACGTATTCGTCTGCGCACCATAGTTGGAGCAATACTGGAAGAGGGTGCCAATCCCGTATTTCCAACTGCAGCCCAGAAGGATCTTGTCGAGATATGTAGATGATTCTTTTGTAGTGTGACCCCATGGTGAAGAAGTATCTGAATTTTATCCATGAGAATATCTAATCTACAATGGAAATGGAGAAAGTCTCCCTGCAGCTTCTGGACGTCTTGGTCAGCCAGAAAATGGATGAATCCTTGGGGCATTCCATCTACCATAAGCCCACGCATACAGACCTGTATTAGCAGGCGTCTAACTGCCACCATCCGTCGCAAACTATGGGCATAATTAGAACGTCGGTTCTGAAAAGGAGTTGGAACACCTAGAATCTGTGCTTAAAAATAATAGATATTCTCCACGTAAGATAAGCGTGACTTCAAGGAGGAAGGAACGTGACCACCCACAAAAGCGAGAGGAGAAGAAGCGGTTCAATTCCAGGGCATTACTCCCATAAATCGGCAATATTTCGTCAAAGTTAGGTGGAATCTTAAGGAAACATTGTGTTAATGTAATCGTCCAGCCACCTACAAATGCTTGTGCTCTTCTCGGTTCGGCAAAAAGACGATCTGGGATTGCGGAGGGCTGGATTCTACAAAACACATCACCAGTGTGGCAAAATTAATATTTTTCAGTCAACACGCACAATACGTGAAAGGGGCATTGGACATAGTCGCCAACTCTCCCTTCGCAGCCCAGTATTTCGGTCACAACCGAGCATGGAAATTTTATGGACTTTTCTACACAAAAATCTTGGATTCGATGAGATCCTTGAGGAATTCAATTGTTAAGGAAGATCTTATTATGTTACCTTCTGAAGTAGCCTTGTGAAGTACTAATTTTACTTTATTCTATTGGTTTATTAGTACAGACTGTTATGTACGCTTGCTGTTACAGTTTCTTATAAAAGTTCTTCCTGTTTACTCCATTTATATTCATTTTCTGCTCACTTTTTACTTTTTGCATTGAATTACCACCACGTTGTCAAAGATATTATTTACTGTCCATTTATGCTTCACTCTATATGTGTAACATCTTTTTCAGTGTCCTTTACAAACATTGTAACTTATTTGGCGTTAATAGTCACTAAATATCTGAATATGGTCTTGTAAGCCGAAAGCTGGTTAATAAAAGAAAGTAGTGCTGTAGAACAAAAGCAAACTAGCGCTTTTCATTTATTATGAAGATCTTATTAATCAAGATGGCGGTTCCAACTGGTTAAGACGTGGGACCCAACGACTTCCTTAATGTTTACAGAAAGAAAATATTTTAATGGCCAGTGACATGCCTAGTGAAAGTTAATTTTATTAATTTGACGTTTGAATTTTAATACCACAAGTCAACATTCCAGAAAAGAGCGCGCATGTAGTATCACTGTTACGCATTCGCCTGCGCGCCATATATGGAGGAATATTCGAAGAAGGCTCTATACTCGACAGAGATTGCTTATGTAGCGGCTGCCTTTACCCATCCGTCTCCGTGCCAAATTTTGGTTTTAAATTAGCGATTTACAGTTGAAAACACTAACCCGGAGGTGACTAGTTGGTTATCAGCCGGAATATCGTGACAAGAAACTGAAAGTGATCCAGAGGTAATTATTAATGCAGTGGACATTTATCGTCTCCTTTTTAATCTTAATGTGTGATGTAAATATGTTGGTTGTTCTGGAATAAGTATTGTAAAGGGTAACTGCACACAATCTAGCCGTGCAGGATAATATGTGGAAATTAAGACAATTGTAATTGATGTGTCGGCAGCTGGGCCAACACCTTGTAGATCGAGATGGCTGAAAATGCATGCTAGACTAACGCAGACGGGCGTGAAGTACTGGAACAGGCTACGTAATTAATGCTATGAAGAAAAGTACGTAGCTGGATTAATACTTATCTTTAATCAATCATTGTGGTACATCGCTCTTGACGATACACAAGAGACTTTAATTACAATCACTGTAAGGCTAATGGCGCCTTGCTAGTTCGTAGCCATTAACTTAGCTGAAGGCTATTCTGTCTCTCGGCTAATGAGAGAGAAAGGCTTCGTACATCTAGTCGCTAGCTAGGTCGTCCGTACAACTGGGGCGAGTGCAATCTCGTATCTCGAGACCTGCCTTGTGGTGGCGCTAGGTCTGCGATCACACAGTGGCGACACGCGGGTCCGACATGTACTAAATGGACCGCGGCCGATTTAATCTACCACCTAGCAAGTGTGGTGTCTGGCGGTGACACCACATTCCTCCCCCGCAAATCGGCGAACGGTCGTGAGATAAGGCTTCCGCCCGCCGTGGGGAGGACCCCATGTTGACGTATGCGATGAGGTGGGGTGCCTAACAACAGGCGAGGCTGTGCCACCCGCACCCGGCCATTCGGTCCGAGGGGAGCTAGGAAACGCCTGAAAACCTAGTCCAGGGTGCACGCCAACATGCGGTGTATGCGCCCGTAAAGAGACAGGAGGGGCCGAAGGGTCGACCTCCATTGCGTCGGGGTAGCCGACGCGCGATGACGTCATGTGGTCCGGAGCGGGCGGGAGTTCCATGGCGGAGGACAGCTGGTCACGGGAAGCGATCGGCGGCGCGTGACCCTGGGAGGCGCTTGGCGGCTGCAGCGAAGCGTCGAATGCGGGCGGCGCCGGCGGGAGAACAGGCGACGGCGGCTGCGGCGGCGGCTGCGGCGGCGGCGCGTCACCATGGGGCAAAATGGAAGGCATCGTCGGTAACACCTGGGGATGAGGCGAGCCAGTAGATGGGTCCCCAGGGCGCTGACCGGACGGCACCGTCGCTGAAAGCAGACGGGGAGCGGCAGAACCCGTGCGACGACAGAGGCGCAGCTGATTGAGATGCCGACGCACCTCACCAGAGGCCCCCAAAACCAAATACATCGCGCGGCCGAGGCAGCGAAGAATGCGCCCTGCGAGCCAACGCCGTGAACCTCGATAGTTGCGATAAAATACAACGTCGCCTGGAGCAAAAGCAGGAGTCTGCCGCTGCAAAGGAACCTGATGCGCCGGATGCAGCAAAGACATCAAGGTGCGATGAGGACGACCATGGAGCAACTCAGCCGGAGAGCAACCATCTCGGGGCTGAGAGCGATACGAAGACAAAAAGAGCAACAATGCGTCCTCCCGAGAATGCGACTCTTTCAATTTCAACATCTGTGACTTGAAAGTCCGGACCAATCGTTCAGCGGCACCGTTTGACTGAGGCGAAAACGGCGCGGATGTCAGATGTTGAATACCATTGGCCTGGCAGAAGGACTGAAATTCTGCGGACGTGAATTGTGGGCCATTGTCGGAAACAATAGTCTGCGGAAGACCTTCAATGCAAAAGATAGCAGACAACGCTTGGATGGTGGCGGAGGACGTCGTGGAAGACATCCGGACAACAAAAGGAAAATTACTGAAGGCGTCGACCAGAACCAACCATCGAGCATTCCAGAATGGACCAGCAAAATCAATGTGCAAGCGTTGCCAAGGGGAAGTGGCTTTCGGCCATGCAAAGACTTTCCGCGGCGGTGCGGATTGTTGTTCGGCACACGCCATGCAAGAAGAACACATATTCGTAATCGCAGCATCGATTCCGAACCAAGTACAGTGCTGACGAGCAAGTTGTTTCGTTCGCACTATACCCCAATGTCCTTGGTGAAGAAGCCGTAAAACAGAGGACTGCAACGAACGTGGGACCACGACTCTGGACTGATCATTATCAGAACGCAACAACAAAACACCACGTCGAACAAAAAGTCTCTCCTTGTGAGCAAAAAATCGGCGAACCAACGGATCCGCAATCCGAGACTTTGACAAAGGCCATTGCGTGCCAACAAAACGCAAAACAGTAGCAAGGACAGGGTCAGCAGCTGTGGCTGTAGCTACACGACGAAAATCAATCGGAAACGATTCGACCACTTCATCCGTTTCCGAATCAATGAACATGCAAGCAAGTTCGGAAGAATCGAATGCTTTATCCTCAGCAACAGGCAAACGGGACAACGCATCGGCGTTTCCGTGCTTAGCAGTGGACCGATACAAGATATCGTAGCGGTACTGCGAGAGGAAAATAGACCAGCGAATGAATTTCTGCGCTGTACGTGGAGGTACAGGCTTGTTCGGATGAAAAAGCGATGTCAAAGGTTTGTGGTCTGTGATGATGGTAAAATGACGACCATACAAGAAATCATGGAACTTAGTAACACCAAACACGAGAGCCAAAGCTTCTTTCTCTATCTGCGAGTAATTTCTTTGCGCAGACGAGAGCAATTTGGACGCAAAGGCAATAGGGCGATAATGGGAGCCAACTTTGTGCGCAAGCACAGCACCGATCCCGAAATCCGATGCATCTACCATCAACAAAAGGGGTTTCTGGGGATCGAATGGCGTAAGGCAAGTATTAGAAAGCAACGCCGATTTCAACTGGCGAACAGCGCGTTCGCATTCCGTCGTCCAGAGAAACGGAACACCTGCACGGCGTACGCGATGAAGCGGAGCTGAAAGAGAAGAGGCAGTGCGCACATCCACTCACACCTTGTGATTCTACATTGTTCAATGTTCTTGCGACCTCATGACGCAATGCGTGAGGAACATTGCGCGCTCTGAAAAATTTCGGTTGCGCGTTGACCTTCAGGTCCAAATGTGCTTCATAGTTTTTAGCGCAACCTAAGCCCGGTGCAAAAATGTCTGCAAATTCGTCACATAAGCGAGAAACACTGTCTGAAGGCACAGTCTGATTCACTGATAGAACCTGATTTACAATAGACATGTTAAACAAGTGAAATAAATCTAAGCCAAACAAGTTCACTGCAGTAGAAGAACGAAGAACGTAAAACGACACAAGTTTTGTTTGTCCTTTAAATGTTGCAAAAAGAGTGCACTGACCTAACACAGGAAGTGTCTGTCCGGAATAACTTTTTAACTGAACATTTGCGGCACGCAACGGAGGTGCGCCCAGTTGTTTGTACGTGTCGTGATTGAGCAATGAACTGCAGCTCCGGTATCGAGCTGGAATGGTATTACTTTGCCTTCAAAGTCTAAGTCCACAAAAAGTTTATTGTCCTGCTGACGACAAGAGCGACTGTTTTGTGCAAGTTGAATAGACACTGGTACTGAATCACTTGCTAATTGACGTGATTTCCGGCGACGTCGACGCACAGTTTTTGTGGGACGAACACAGTCACTGTTAGAGAAAGTGTCACTTGACGAAGTGGAATTAACTACATGAATGTCCATGGGCGAAGGTCCACGAGCCTGAGTGTCCTTGGTTCGATTCCGGCGCGAAGCAAAGGGCCTGGAATGATTGTGATTGTCTGATCGGAGCTTTTTCTGGCAAACACTTTGAACATGTCCTTTCCTATTACAGAAAAAGCAAATAGCTTGGCGTGACGGGCAATGTTCACGCGAATGTCTAGTAGCACACCGCGGGCACGATTTCACTGCATTTGTGGGCTGGCGCGGCACACGTGGCTTAGAGCGCGGCGGCAGCTGCGTTTGTTTGCGCGATGGCAGTTGACCGGGCCGCGCAGCTCGCCCGGCGGGCCGGTTAATGGTACACACTGCTGGCGAAGTTTCAAAAGATTCCTGAGCACAGTCAAGTGTGTCTTGTCTATCCAAAATGTCTATCACTTGTTGAAGGGAGGGATTAACAAGTTTCAAAATTTGCTCCCATATGCGAACATCAGAAACGTTCTGTGCAATAGCATCACGTACCATTGTATCTGAATAAGAAAGACCACAGTCACAGTCAAAGGCACACTCCCTAGTAAGTCCTTGCAATGTTGCTACCCACTCCCTATTAGTTTGACCGGCCGTACGTTTTGTACGAAAAAACGTATACCGTTTTGCAACCACATTAACTGTTTCCTTGAAATAGGCATCTAAAGCAGACAAAATTTCGTCGTAGGACAGAGTTGCTACGTCGCGTCGAGGAAACAATTTCACTATCACACGGTAGGTGGACACACCGACACAAGAAAGTAAAAACGGCTGCCGCTCATTACCTTGAATTCTGTAGGAGGCGAGGTGGAAGGCAAACTGGCGGGACCATTCCCGCCAAGTCTCGTGGGTTTCATCAAAACTTCGAAATGGTGGTGCAACGGCAGGTTGTGGCTGCGGTACCGGTGAAGCGGCGGCGGCCGCATCGGTTTGAATGGCACGTTGACCCTGGACGAGCTGTCCAAGGGCATCCAATAACGCCTGCGTCTGCTGATTCTGCAAGCGATAAAATTCGGACAGTACATCTGGAGAATGTGGCGAAGCCATGACACAAATAAATTAGGGCAAAGTAAAACACAATATCCTTTGTAGACTCGTCGCCATGTGATGTGTCGGCAGCTGGGCCAACACCTTGTAGATCGAGATGGCTGAAAATGCACGCTAGACTAACGCAGACGGGCGTGAAGTACTGGAACAGGCTACGTAATTAATGCTATGAAGAAAAGTACGTAGCTGGGTTAATACTTATCTTTAATCAATCATTATGGTACATCGCTCTTGACGATACACAGGAGACTTTAATTACAATCACTGTAAGGCTAATGGCGCCTTGCTAGTTCGTAGCCATTAACTTAGCTGAAGGCTATTCTGTCTCTCGGCTAATGAGAGAGAAAGGCTTCGTACATCTAGTCGCTAGCTAGGTCGTCCGTACAACTGGGGCGAGTGCAATCTCGTATCTCGAGACCTGCCTTGTGGTGGCGCTAGGTCTGCGATCACACAGTGGCGACACGCGGGTCCGACATGTACTAAATGGACCACGGCCGATTTAATCTACCACCTAGCAAGTGTGGTGTCTGGCGGTGACACCACAGTAATTTAATTTCATCTCTACAGATGGCGACCCTAGTCCATGTATTTGATGTTGACTTAGGTCCTGAACAGACTCGGTACCAGGACAGCCGTACTTTTCGGATAACACCTATTGCTATCTCTTTATACAGCAATATACGGGGGTTGAAACTTTAGTAGAGGCTACTATTTATTTACAGCTCGTACAAAATAGATAGGTGTTTCATACTGACCCTCAAAGTAGTGACCAGCATTGTTTATAACCCATTGCCAGCGATGTGGAAGTCGTAGGATACTCTTAGCAGTGCCAGTTGTGTTGACAGTCCGATCGGTGCGGTCTATTGCCCGACGAGTTTGTAACAGTTCTAAAGCGAATGCCGTGAGTTGTTTTCTTCAGTTTACAAATCGACATGAACTTACGAGGGTTTAAGTCAGGGGAGTGCAGTAGGTGGTATAGCACTTAGCAGTCCCATCAGTCAAACAAATCAGTAACAGCTTGCTCTGTACGTGCTTGAGCATTGTCCTGCAAAATGATGGTCAGGTCCGGCAGAAAGTGTCATCACTTCTGTCTCTAATCTGGTCGTAGGTTTTGTTCCAAAAATTAACAGTATACAGACAGAGGTGATGAAACTTTCTGCAGGACCTGTCCATCATTTTGCGGGACAATGCTTAAGCACGTACAGTTCAAGCTGTTACTGATTTGTTTGACTGATGGGGCTGCTAAGTGCTATACCACCTACTGCACTCCCCTGACTTAAGCCCCCATAAGCTCAACTTGATTTCTAAACAGAAGGAAATATCTTACGGCATTCGCCTCAGAACTGCTAAAATTCGTCGGGGCAATCGACCACGCCGCTCGGACTGTGAACACAACTGGCACTGATAAGAGTATCCTACGACTTCCACATCGCTGGCAACGGGTTATACACTATGTTGGTGACTACTTTGAAGGTCAATAAAACTTTGAAACACTTGTCTATTTTGCAGGAGCTGCAGCTATTAAAGTTCCAACCCTCGTATAAAACGCCGCAGGGCATAAACGATATTTTCGTATGTAATTCACTTCTGTTTGTCCTAACGTCTCTCATATTCATCTTACCTTAGGTTGTTGGTACTGTTAATACGTGCAGAAACGAGTCCCTTTCCTCGACATATGCTTCATCCATCTGTGCCACAGGTGGAGCAGCATGGGACATCTACTCTACGTGATGGACAAAGAAGTGGCTCCACTGAGACTTCCTGTGGAGTGTCAACAAACAGGTCGATCCTTCTCTGTCAGATATCGATCACTTGTCAGAGCGGGGAAGCTAAGTGCGGAAACGCTTAACGAAAATCGAAGTGACTTTTCTGGTAGCTAATAGAATCAGTTTGGAGCTCTTTATGTAGCTGTGTTACGTTTACTAAATGTTTAGATCATTCAGTCGGTGGGTTTAGGAATTTATATTCGTATCTTTAGTGTCTAAAACATTCAATACATCATTATGTAATGTTCGTTGTTTTGTACCCATGCTAAATCGGCGCATGGCAATTTGCGTGTGTATAGATGTATATTATACACATCGTCATATATCGTTGGAAATAAGTCTTGGTATAGCGATATATATCTCATAGAAGCTCTCGCTATCGTAATGTGGACTGTTTCATCAGTCTAATATGTCTGAAAATGGAATATAAAACAAAAAAAATATGAACCAATATTACTATGGAACTTCCGTACTTCGTGTTTCAGTTTTTAATATGTTTCACTTTTAGTCCGCGGTGGAATTCCTCTATTCGTTTTAACTGTCATACACTTGTCACAACAGCAAACTGGTGCATGATGGAACAGATGACATTTGATGTCGTATTTATGTTGTGACCAATGATATTTTTGGAAACATATTCCGGGTTTCATGTGTTTTTTAGTTGCTATTGAAACGGTACTGTCATACCCTTTTCACAAGATTTTTCTCTTAGATTTTCCTAGGGTGTTATTGGCACGTGACACACACTGAGGCCTACTCTTTTACTGTTGCGACGGGCCTCTGGGGGAAGGACGTGCAGGAAAGCAAGTTTGCTTCTTAGATAATGGTATCTGTTTCATGTATAGCCTTTTCTGCATACCCTTCTGAGTGAATAAATGGATGAAGCTATTTTAAAAGTTCTGTGGAGAACCAGAGAATAAGCACTATATGCCTTAGCTTTGTCAGCCTAACAATAAACTATTAGGGACCTGTAAACGCAGGGCAAGCCAGAGATATACCGTCTTACTTTAAGTGCCTCTGAGCAATGGTTGGTACTGCCTAACGGTACTAAGGTGCTCAGAGGGATGGAGAGTGAGTAGACTGTGGTTCCATCTGCTGGATGTGCTCACTATTATGTGGTGCCATGTCCTTCGCTATAAGTGGACCTTGTAATGTCAACGCGAATATTTTGTATCGCCAGTGTGTGGGATAGTGCTCGGGACTTGTGAATTAACGAGTGTTTTTCTAGAAATGACTTTTAACTGAGAAAAGACTTATTATTATATTCTGAAGTAACGGCAATATGTTTTATTATTTTATAACCAGTTTCCTACAAAGAATAACCACATAACAAATGGTAATACCACTGAAAGAGTGTATTGGCTTTGTTTGTCTGTGGAATTCTTCCTTCTTATGTTCTTCTTCTCTATGTTGTATGAAGCAGATGGGATCGAAGATAAGCTGAGGTTTGTTCTTTTAAATATTGTAAAAGGTAGTCATAAGTGGTCAAAGGAAAAATATAACTTAAAATTTACGAAATGGAATTCTAGTGTACCGACTTTTATTTGTAACTAAATAAATAACTATGACTGTTTTAAGTTTTGTGTCTGCAGCAGTCCACACTGTGCTTTGTTTGCCGCCATTACGTGAACGTATGGAGCGGCAAATTTAAACTGCAGAAATAATCAGACACTAATTCTTTCGATCGATATTACAGTATTTGAACTTCGAGGACAAGAATCAACAGGAATTTATTATTTTTCTATTGTAAAAGTGAAGATAACATTCAGCAGAACAATCTTAGACTTTACGTAATGAAATAATTTTATGGCTGGTGCGTAGATCATTTTTTTCCAATAGTAATTCATCAGTGACTTTAAATAGAAATATTTACGACACCAGTGTTGTTGGTGGTGTGATATATTATTTATATTCGGGCTCAGCAGCACATAAATAAGAATTATCAGAGTTTATTTATTTCTTTCAAATAATACTGTTATTCTTGCTGCTACATTTTCATATGTTTCACAATAACACTTACACACCACAACAACAACATTAAATAGTACTCCAAATTACCCATTACAACTTTTATGAACTGTGCACTGCTTTCGGAGAGATATGAGGGACTTCCCGTTCCAGCAGTCAACAGGAACAGAGGTGAATATATTTTGCCGAACCGAATACTGCGATAACTTTATTGCAGCTGCCCATCTGGCCCTTCCAGACGTCCAAAAAATGGCTCTGAGCACTATGGGTCTTAACATCTGTGGTCATCAGTCCCCTAGAACGTAAAACTACTTAAACCTAAATAACCTAAGGACATCACACACATCCATGCCCGAGGCAGGATTTGAACCTGCGACCATAGCGGTCACGCGGTTCCAGACTGAAGCGCCTAGAACTACACGGCTCCAGGCGTCCAAGCCGATACAAATGAACATCCATGTTGTCTTAACGTGCGGCTACTCGTAACCACTGGGCTGAAGGTGCAGACTGGAGTCTCTTCAGAACATCTGCAATTGTATTACGTCGACATAGTCTTCTGCAGCTTGAGATAGGACCTAGCGTGTTTGCTCGATTCAGTTTAAAAAATAATACATTTGTTGGTCAAGTAAGCAATGCGTTCGGTATCACTACTTTGTCTCTATTAACGTTAATCACTTGTTTTGTGTTGAGTGGCTAAGTATTCATTATTACAGCCAAAACGTCATGAAATTTAAATATGAATGTTTACTATTACTTACTAGCACTGTGTTTACATAAAAAGTACGTTATTTAAATAGTGTTTCATGCTGCATTGAATTGACCAGATTGTTTTATTTTTTATTTTATGTATGAGTCCAAATGCAAAGGAGCGAATTCTTTAACATTTTGACGTGTGCAGTTAAATAATATCATATTTGACGATTACTCAATTGATTTCGGCTGTAGTCAGTCCTAATGAACTTAAAATGAATTTTAGACTTGCTTAGGAGTGGTATTAACTTCAAATTGCCTTTCTGGTCTGTAGAATATACGGCGTGGCGCAGATAAATGGGGAAATTTGAAGTTGCGTACAGACCATACGTCCCCACTGTTCTAATTCGAAGCAGTCACTTCAAAATTGATATTCCATGTACCGATCGAACGTGACAGAGAAGCGGGATCTTATAGTGGTGCCTAATCTCTAGTCGTGCAGTTTTCTTTCAATGTCATGCAGCTCTCTATTCTAGTCTGTCCTACGCAGTTCTCTACATAAACCTCGGTATAATAACCGCAGCCTACATTCATTTGAATCTTCTGTGCCGTAAGACACTTCCGTCGAGATTTTCTTTCGACTCGGGCCGTGGTGGATTACAAGTGTTAATTTAAAAGATTTGCTACTTCAGACTGTTGCATACTGGGCAAGTTTGAGGATACGACGCTTTATTTATGTGGAAGGTTAAATACAGGGTAATCGCCAATGGTAGTTGTTGACCTGGATGACAGCAGTTATTATTTCAGTTTTGCTCAAAATCTCAGGTTTTCGTTGTGTGAGCACTATGGTGGCCAAAACGAGCTGATACAAGGAAATATTCCAAGGATGGGGAGGCAATACTAATAAGTGAGGTATTACTGAAGGATTTGGAGCGTCTGACTAATCAGTATAGACTCCAAGATCGTAAATTGTGTACAGGTTTAGTGATGTTTTGACTGCGGAACTGAGAATCACTTCGCTTTCGGTATATAATATGAAGCTCACTGCTCAGGTTCCCGATAGGAAGGCCACATGTCGATTATCTAGAATAAAGCAGCTTATAAAGCACGTTGAGAAGATGTTACAGAAGGATATCTTTACACAGTCGAAATCACTTTATGCATCATCGATATTTTTAGTCCCTAAGCCAGGAGGAGATTCAAGATATGTTGTAAATTACAGGGAACTTAATTAAAAGGTAGTTCTTAGATCAGCTCCCATTCCTGGTCTCCATTCGTGTTTCATCTGGTTCATGGATGCAATGATGTTTACAGTAGTTGATTTGAACCAGGCTTATTATCAGATCACTTTATACAAGGCCTTCAGAAAAGTCGCAGAATTCATTACAGACTGGAATTTATTTGAATTTTTGAGCATGTCTTTTGATTTAGCCACTGGAGTGGTGGTCTTGTCATAACTCGTAAATACTCGAGTTTCACAAACTGCCTATTGGCTTCTGTCTCTGGTTCTTCGGCCGACGTTCATCCAATGATTTTTCTGACGTTTCGCCAGCACGAGTGGCTGGCATTGTCAGAGCTTCACCCTCCATTGCCGGTGGTGAACTGGAGGCGAGCTTGCGGCCGCAGACTATATGTACCTGGCGCACCGGAAATGACCGCGGAGAAGCCCTCGGACGTTGGCGCGCCAGGTACATATAGTCTGCGGCCGCGAACTCGCCTCCAGTTCACCACCGGCAAGGGAGGGTGAAGCTTTGACAATGCCAGCCACTCGTGCTGGCGAAACGTCAGAAAAATCATTAGATGAACGTCGGCCGAAGAACCCGAGACAGAAGCCAATAGGCAGTTTGTCAACAAGTGCCCACGAAAGCCTTAACAATTTTGTACTCGAGTTTCAGTTTGTGTTCCACAATCTTCATGATCTGGTTTTGTCCAGTGGGTTTATGGAGAAACGCTGGGATCGTTTTAATCAAGTATCTGAGAGGTTACATCGTGCTGCGTTGACAGTTAACCAATATAGGGTAAAGTTTGTACAGTTTCGGGGTCGCATAGTCTCTGCAGTGAGACTGCAAGCAGTTCTCAATTGTCCTAGGCCCACAAATACCAACACCGTTGCCAGTTTTGTTGGTATGGAACGTTTTTAGGAAACTTGCTCCTCAATTTGCCCAAAAGGCAGCGCTGCTGAATCACTTAGGCAAAAGGGACACAAGTCGGAATGGAGTTCGTCACAAGATTGGTTTCTGCTACAATTTTAGCATTACCCAATTTTAATAAAAAATTCATTTACAGATGGACACATATTTGCCTGGTATAAGAGTTGTGTTATTGTGGGAGTGAGATCAAGGTAAGCGACCGCCTGTATACTCACTGAGAGCGTTACCTGATACGGAGAGGAAACATTCCGCTTATGAGCTTGAGGCTTTCGCGCTTCTTTCCGCTCTCGAAAAATTTCGTTATTATTTGAACATACCACATTTCAACTCGAGACTGCCGGCCGAAGTGGCCGTGCGGTTCTAGGCGCTGCAGTCTGGAACCGCGAGACCGCTACGGTCGCAGGTTCGAATCCTGCCTCGGGCATGGATGTGTGTGATGTCCTTAGGTTAGTTAGGTTTAAGTAGTTCTAAGTTCTAGGGGACTGATGACCTCAGAAGTTAAGTCCCATAGTGCTCAGAGCCATTTGAACCATTTGAACCATTTGATGCTGAAAATCGCAAGCATGCCTCGTACTTTTTCGCCTTGGATGGACTTGAGAGTGTGACATTTTTCACAATCTTCGCTGCGTCTGGGTGCCCCGAAGACCCAAGCAGCGAACGATAATTCGACAGGACTGAACTTCGTAAGAATCTCCTCAGCTCTCCTTCTTTTGGACCAATCAGATAATGTTTCAAATTTTGTAGGAGGTCGGCCTGTATATTTAGTCACACTTGCAGGTTTCGCATCAATCAGAATATACACTACTGTATTTAACCAGCTCTCGTTCTTCTTGGAAAAATAATCTTGACGCCGATATGCTTCCTTATATTTACTTCTTAACTTCGTCAACAGAATCGAAATGGTAAGCCTCATATCATCGGGAATTGTAATTGTATGTCCATTTTTTTCTGTCAACGACTTTTACAGATGTTCTATGACCGCCTCGAAATCGTTTGGCAAATACTCTTTTGTTATTAGAAAAATATCTTTCCTCGAAAATCCGATTCTGGAATACGCTAGATCAGATGAAACTGAAATTTTAAAAAATAATCTCTGTTACACTTTCCGTCATTTTTCCAATTATTTTATTGTTCACAATGCTTCTATGCGTCGATTATAATTTAAATTGTACAAATGCAGCCCATAATTGGTTAATTCTAGTGTCATTTTTGAAGATTTCTCAACAATGCCATTTTGCAAGTGAAAGTGTCGTTTAAAACGTGGCTGAAAGCCAGAGTAGCAACTAGTTACAGGATTTGAAGCTTATTTTACAAAGGTAATAATATATACTTGCGGAAACAGAGCAAAAGAACGCGGAATGTTGGAATTCATAACTTATCTCTATTTTTTAAGAGCATTTTACAATTTTCTCGTCCATTTTCCTGTGGTACATTAACTGAAAAATAAAAAAAAAAAATGGCTGTAAGCACTATGGGACTTAGCATCTGAGGTCATCAGTCCCTTAGAACTTGGAACTACTTAAACCTAACCAACCGAAGGACATCACACACATCCATGCCCGAGGCAGGATTCGAACCTGCGACCGTAGCAGTCGCGCGGTTCCGGACTGCGCGCCTAGAACCGCTAGACCACCGCGACCGGCCTGAAAAGTAAACATGCGTAACTGATGATTTAATAGTGACGTAAATGTTCTTTCGTTTGTACATACCTCCTGGAATATCTTCCATATTGAAACTAATGGCTGCACTTGCACAAAACACAAATAACTATCTTCAACAACTAGACTGTTTTTGCAGCTCCACGCACACTAACAATGAACTGCCGCATTTGACCTGAGATATAACTGAAAAAATGAACAAGTGGTCGTCCGAACAGCCGGTATTCAGTTGTCCCAGCATTGCTGCATCCAACCTGATAGTCCAAAATTCCCATCTATAAACTTTTTTTTCCTTTTTGGCTACGTTTTCAAGATGCGCCACCCTGTATTTTGTGGACACATTAGTGGCGTCGAGAGCTATTGTAGGCCGAACTCGGTGCATTGCGTGTGACCCGAAACAATCCGTTAGCAGAGAAGTGTGAGGAGCTGTTGGTATAACAAGGGGAAGGCCTCAGACACGGCCAACCGATTCGGCTCAGATTTGGTAGGTTGCTTGTGTACAACCTAAAACGAAGGAATCTAAGATATTTTGTGTCAACACCCCAGCGTTTCAGAGAAAATCACCCCTAAAGGTTATGACGAGCGATCGATTCCAAGTTGGCAGGATCGATAGATAATTGTAAATAGAGCATTTTTCATCACCGGGTATGAGGTCCGAAAACGCATACTTTTCCAGAAATCCAGATAAGAAACTTTTACAACTGCCGCTTCTGTACCCACATGGTCAACGCTTTTCGCCGACAGCACCGATAGCGCAAAGGCCAAGGTAACTAGCTGCTTTGTCCGTTGCGCTGCCTTTTTTTTTAATTTTTATTTTTTTTAATCGTTGTGTTTGGTCGTTGCGGACGTCGCAAGACATCCTGTTCAAGTTTGGTGGTTGATCCTTCCACTCACTTTTTTATTACAGAGGCCAACCGGCTCTCTGACTGAACGCGCTGAGCTACCGTGCCGGCCTGTCGGCGCTGTCGGCGACAGGCGTTAACCATATGGGTACAGACGCGGCAGTTGTAAAAGTTTCTTACCTCGATTTCTGGAAAAGTATGCGTTTTCGGACTCCATACCTGGTGATGAAAAATGCTCTATTTACAATTATCTATCGATCCCGCCAACTTTAAGTCGATCGCTCGTCATAACCTTTACGGATGATTTTCTCAAAAACGTGGGGGTGTTGACCCAAAATATCTTAGATTCCTTCGTTTTAGGTTGTACACAAGCGAACTGCGAAATCTGAGCCGAATCGGTTGGCCGTCTCTGAGGCCTTCCCCTTGTAAGTCCTAAAGCGATTAGACAATCACCTCGCCTATCTGTTCCCTATTACAGGCAGATTTTGCAGCTGAATTACCACCCCATTTCATTTCCTATGGCGTGGCTGCCTGCTTGTCTCCCGCATACTGTGGAGCCGCATTAAGAGGAATTTAGAGGAGAAAAAAGGGGCGGGAAGACCTGTGGCAGCGCTAGTGTTGGCTCGCTTCCAGACAGGTCAGCCACCACTGCAAATGCCGGATCTGTTTCAACTGGACGCTCTCCAAAAAAAATTCGCCACATATTGTCTCCCCGCCAATAACTGCTGTGTGCAGCTACCACTCCAAGTAATCGCAGTTTGGTCATTAAACGAATCGCTCTGAGGTTTCTGCGGTGAGCTAATGAAGTGAAGTTATTTGTGGAATGAATGAGCAACGTACAGAATGTACCGCTGTGACCCTCCCGGATTTCGAAATACAATCAAAAAAACAAAATTGGTACACTACTGGCCATTAAAATTGCTGCACCAAGAAGAAATGCAGATGATAAACGGGTATGTATTGGACAAATATATTATACCAGAACTGACATGTGATTACATTTTCACGCAATTTGGGGGCATAGATCCTGAGAAATCAGTACCCCGAACAACCACCTCTGGCCGTAATAACGGCCTTGATACGCCTGGGCATTGAGTCATACAGAGCTTGGATGGCGTGTACAGGTACAGCGGCCCATGCATCTTCAACACGATACCACAGTGCTGTAAATAGAACCTGGATTTATCCGAAAAAATGACGTTTTGCCATTCGTGCACCCAGGTTTGTCGTTGATACATCATCGCAGGCGCTCCTGTCTGTGATGCAACGTCAAGGGTAATCGCAGCCATGGTCTCCGAGCTGATAGTTCACGCCGCTGCAAACGTCGTTTAACTGTTCGTGCAGATGGTTGTTGTCTTGCAAACGTCCCCATTTGTTGACTCAGGGATAGAGACGTGGCTGCACGATCCGTTACAGCCATGCGGATAAGATGCCTGTCATCTCGACTGCTAGTGATACGAGGCCGTTGGGATCCAGCACGGCGTTCCGTATTACGTTCCTAAACCCACCGATTCCATATTATGCTAACAGTCATTGGATCTCGACCAACGCCAGCAGCAATGTCGCGATACGATAAACTGCAATCGCGATAGGCTACAATCCGACCTTTATCAACGTCGGAAACGTGAAGGTACGCATTTCTCCTCCTTACACGAGGCATCACAACAACGTTTCACCAGGCAACGCCGGTCAACTGCTGTTTGTGTATGAGAAATCGGTTGTAATCTTTCCGCATGTCAGCACGTTGTAGGTGTCGCCACCGGCGTCAGTCTTGTGTGAATGCTCTGAAAAGCTAATCATTTGCATATCGCTGCATCTTCTTCGTGTCGGTTAAATTTCCCCTTAGTAGCACGTCATCTTCGTGGTGTAGCAATTTTAATGGCCAGTAGCGTATTTGCGGTTCGCGTCGTCATATAAAGTAACTCCAAAAGTTTTGTTAAAAAAATTAATAAATTTGTACATGGGCTTCTTTCGTAACCCGTAAAATGTGTATACGACACTATGACTCAAACCGTGTGTGCACAAACATTTCCGGGGTAATGGAGGCTAGTGCATGCACAATATTATTATGCGTAGATCGCCGAGGAATCTACAGACGAGGCATACGCAGTGCCTTTCATATAACCCCACAGGAAGAAACCCAGAGAAGATGTGTGTGGAGATCGCGGTGGCCACTTTGCTGGTGCATCACGCAAACTCTAGCGCAACGGAATGAAATTTTCACTCTGCAGCGGAGTGTGTGCTGATATAAAACTTCCTGGCAGATTAAAAGTGTGTGCCGGACCGAGACTCGAACTCGCGGCCTATAAGAGTCTTCTTCCATTTCGCTGACTTGGCGATTGTGAATTCGTGAAGTGAGTACGGAAAGGGTCAGGAGGCATTAGATGCTAGCAAGAACGGGATGTCTGCCTGCTGCTTGTAGTCGACGCTGACCCCGATGGGGTACTCCGGTATGTTCGCTCTGCCCAGGCCTTCCTTGCGCAGCTTGTGGCTTCGTTGCTCAAACCTCGTGACCACCTCGAGTCACGACGCTACCGCCAATCCCCAATCTTCGTGCCTCTCTCTCGGGCCAGCAAACCCGTGTGTATATCGGCAAGCAAAGACTTTCTAAGGACACAACCCACAGATACCAACTCTTCTTCATAGATATTAAGAATGGGGCCGCAAGAGGGATAGTCGATACTACACCTGAGCCAGTCGCGTCAGACAGAACAGTCTACTAATTCAATGGTGCCACGACTAAAGAATGGCTGGGGATAGTTATGTGTTATCATAACATGGTTATCGTTGAAAACAATACTTCTGAAACTCCCTAGAAGTAAATGCTGGAGAGTTATCGCTCATCAGAATCTTGGGAGGACCAAAAAGTGAAAATATGCTACCCAGACGCTTAATACTGACAGTCGCCGTCATCCCTCCACTCGGCAGTATCCACACAAACCGGGATAAGACTTCGACCGAGACAAAGATGTACACTCTTTGACATAAAACTCGACCGGCGGCCATGATAGAGAAACACTAGGCTGATTACGCCTGTGGTCCAGCGGTAGCGTGCGTTGTTTCTGTTCGTAATGTCAGTGGATCGAGAGCAGCTGGCATTAAATATTTTTATAGCCTCTTCTGTCTGAATGCTGAAGACGTGAATGTAATGATAGCGCAGATTCAATCTATTTTGCTTTCTGACACACCGATATCAAAATTTTATCCAGTAACGATTTTGCGGCAGATTTCCTGCAGACTGTCCTCCTCTGGACGCCGTATGCGGCAAAGCTCCGGGATCCATTTGCTGGCTACCGGCAGCGGCCGTGGCGACAGCAGCGGCGCTGCACTCCCCCGTTCTTTATCGAAAGCGCCTGCTCCCGCTCATCGCTTTTGATGATTTAAAACGCTTTATTATTAAATGTTGCTCCACAGAAAATTTCTACGATTTACATTCACGCTCAAAAGCAACGGAGACAGACACCCTGATTAGTAGGCGGGTATTATATTACATTAATCGGCAAGAGCTGAGTATGGCCCGAAATTAATTTTATAGACTGGGACGAAATTAAACCACCTCGCTACATTCGATGAATTTATAAATGCTTCATACCTCATTTCTTTTCCTTTCAAACTCAATTATTTGTGCAACTTTTGGTCAATGTTTGGATGTTTTCGTCGAGCCGGGGTGAGCGTCTGTAGTGTAAAGTGTATTACAGTTCTTGTTTCATTCCTTATGGTAACTCTAAGCGATAAACTGTGTGAATACCTTGCAATGCATGCTCTGTAGCAGTGCAGGACACTGCACATTTGGAGTTCCATGTATGGGTTCATGGAGTATTTAATGTTGATCAGAAGTGATAGTTAAGGTCATCAGATTTAGACCAGAAAAATTTGTCGTTTTGGAGGTTTCAGAGGACGGAAAGGAATTGCTAACGCCGGTGTTAGAAAACGTCTACAGTTAAATACTATTGCAAAAATTTAGAAGAGGGGAACTATATTAATCAACATGTGCACTTCATAAACAACCTTCTGACATGTTAGACCTATATGATGAACAAAACTCAAATTTATATCGTTGACAGTCGCTTTGAATCTTTTCAGGATCTATTTTACAGTGAAGCACCTTGACATTTGCAAAGCAGACATCCATGATATTAACTTAATTTACTAAGTCGAATCGGACGAAGATTGATGTTTAAAGGCATTCTTCAGATTTCGTATAAAGAATTTTTACTAGCCGTTTGCAACTCCATTAATTAAAATGGAAAATAAAAGGTTGTAGTCAGCGGCTTCCACCGAGATTGGAACTGCTATGTCATACAGTACGACCACCGCAACGCACAGGGGAACCTCTTTTTTTTAAATTTTTCTTTTTTTTCTTTTACTTTTTTGACGATTACCCTTTGTTTCTCTCTTATTTTAAAGCCCCTTAGGAAAATGGCAATAAAAAAAGAAACTAAGTGCCACCGCAACTTTTCATCCTATAACAAAAAAAAAAAAAATCTGGTCCACTTCAGGCGTTGGCTCCTGACTAAACCTACCCCAAGAGCTGCCTATATACCAGGGGAAATATGGGAATTCAAGGTTAGCGCTATCATTACAAACAAAACAAAATCTTCCTTTTTCTGAATTTTATTTTTATTTTGATTTTTATTTTGTTTATTTTTGTTGTGTAATTGATCAGACGCCTTCTGCGCCCCGCTGGTAATATGTTGAGTCACGTCTTCTCGAAATTGGTGTGTTCCGTTCAGCAGTTCAGAAATGTTCATTGGTTCAAACTGGAAACCTTCTTCACTCTTGTCTTAACACATTCCAGCTGCGAGGCGGGTCGTGGAAAGCACTCCCAAGGAAGTTCGAGAAAAATTGTCTGTATTTTGGGTGGCGGACAACGACATAATGACGGTCGTTGAGGTATGTCCAAAAATCGAGTACAGAGTCTACAGTTTGTCCAACTAGGTAGTGAATGGCATGTCCGCGAATCCAATTCACAGCATTGGTCTTTGTCCGAGGAAAATAGTCACGTCCCGGAACTAATAATGAAAGGGGAGTATTCCGATTCAGAATGTCCCGCGTTAGAAAAGCCACAATATGACGAATAACCTCTGAGCTAACGACACACTGCGACCACAGACGGACTATAGTCACTGCGATGTTGCCTGAGCCTCAAAACGCAACCTTAAAACACACAAACAGGTGTTACTTATGTGAAGAACGCCGTTCTTGGAGTCCAGAAATTAATTATACTTTCTAAGTGTCTCATCTTACAGTGGATTCTATCGTACGAGTCTTCGATGTGGAAAACGAATGTCAAGTGAATTTAGCGAGGTAACGCCGGCCTACACCCGGAAGTAAATACACTATCAGAGTGTTGACAAATACTTGCTACGACGCTGCCATTTCTCGGTTCTCTTACGAGGCAGCTCTTCAGCGAAATGCTTGCCGTGATTCTCCGATACGGTCCTTCAGAGTGGAGACGCGCGCGCACGTTTGGTTTTTATGCGGCGTTCTCCCCTGATGGTTTCTGAAGTCGCCTTGTGGGCTATGTCTACATTTGAGACATTCAATTATCATTAATCCAGAATGATACAAGTTTCAGCTTCCGGCGTGGAAGAAGGCTGTTGACGCCGACATTATATCATTTCAACGTAGGGAAAGCAAAACGGGTCATTCAATGTTTCTCATTCAACATAAAGCATGTGAGATAATTTTCCGTAACGTTCATAATCATCTAAAAATACAAACGAAGTAAAAATACAGCTGAAGCTTATTCGAATTGAATATAATGTAAGATACCAAACGCTTTACACCTCGATGTCGAATTTGTCCACGTGCAATCTTTTGCAGCATACAAAAAGAATGTCATGATTACCACGAGAATGAAGAAATATGTTGGTACGGATGGAAGCAAGGAGGGACGCAGTCAACAAATATTCGATTCCTCATGGCATTCATTTCATTTGAGACGTAAGAAGAGTTAAAGCGGGATATTAATTTCGTTAACACGAAAGATATGCCGCACATATTGATAACGAGGAAGTCTGCGTCTTCATACGTTTCCTCCTTGAAATCTGTATGCTCTCTTATATACTAAGTAGCCTGATCATTGTTTCAGTAATGTTACCCTCTTGTTTGACCCCGTAACGATGAACAGATTCCAAATGCATGTCTCTGCATGAAAGTAGCTGTTCGAACCCTTCCTGGGTTGCTTTTTGTGTTTTATTGCTTGGAATTCCTGAAGCAGACCACTGTGCCTTCTCCCCTTGTGGGTTAGGTCTCAAAACTAAACCGGTTTTTATCCAATGGCATAATTTATTCAGACAGCATCAGCACAAGACTGTCAAACAAAGCCTTCCATTTACAGTTGCAACACTCTAACCAGCACTGACCGAACTGTAATCCACGGTCATGGTCCGAAATTAGCAGCTGTCTGCTACTGTGGCAAAGTCCGTACTACACTTTCGATTCCGCAGCACCATTTTATCTGGTAACACTGTGTAGTTGCAGAGTTGTGCCAGCATGTCTGTCCTCACACTGTCAACTTTATGTATCTCACTTCTCCTGCAGCGTTGATCACGAGGAGCAGAAGTAAATGAGTGTATTCTGCATGACGTAACATTCAGTATTCCCTTCTTTCATAGCCACTCTTCATGTGCATCGATACCAAATAGGAATGTGAAAACTCTTGCGAGTGAGAGAATGACAATAACAATCGTAACAAGAACAATCAAATAATGAATGATGTTTATTCCAACGCAGAACGAGAATGGGTTTAAATATAAAAATCTTTCTATATCCATATCTATTGATCTTTGAGTTGGCACAATGCAAATGTATTCTTAGCATTTAGTTACTGAATTTAGTTCGGGATGTTTGCAGAGAAAAGGAAAAGTCGGTACTTCTCGCTAGTGTAATATAATGTGAACTAGCAACTACCCTTTCCTTAGAACACGACTCAAGCAGGTCCCCAAGTAGGTACCAAGGCACTGCTGCATTCTGTTCCCTGACATTGCTCTGATGACGGTTAATGCAGATAGTTCCGATTATGAAATACAAAACGTATTGCAGGTTAGTTCCTAGGATAGTAACATTAAATTTGCGTTGTAGACGGCACATGAACGTGACGACTATCAATATTACTCATCAATATAAAAAGACAATATTATGGGAATTTAGCAGGATTACTCAACATGAATTCTGAAATTGGTTGACTGACCGCACAGGTGCTAAACGTCGTCAAGAGTATACGATGTCCTAATCGCATTAGGAATATGAAGATCGTCTTCGACAGCTCGCAACTTTCACATTGCTATCTCCACCCTACTCCAGACAGCCCTCGGTGTATAAAGGCACATTTGCATGCCGAGCGTGAGTTTCCTCGGAAACGCGAAATATTAATTAAATAAATAATCAGTGACAAATAAATAAAGCCTATGGCACACAACAGCAGCGCTGTGTCGCTGATAAAACAAAAGCACAATTACGTTACTCTTATGTTTGATTAAGAAAGAGGGAGCTCTGGTTGAAGTGGTGCGAGAAGCACGTATTTTTTTTTATTGTCTGGCACACCGCCATATTTCATGTTATAGAAGAATACTGCGAGTTGCAACCACACTAGGCACTCGATTCTGTAAAGAATTTATATTTATAAAAGTAAGTAGGATTATGAACTGTAGGCTTATTCATTGAATATATCTGATTTAACTAACTGTGTAACTTTTTTATGTTTAGTAGACAATCACCTCTGTACGACGTATTGGCATGGCTGGCAAATTATTGTAATATTGAGATTTAGATTATGAGTCCGCACCTACCGCAGCAGTCTTTGGAAACGATTTAATTACGAAGTCCGATTATTCAGTTTTATTTCACGGTCAACTACGAGTAACATTGCCTTTACGAAAAAGCCATTGTCAAGCGTCTGATACCGAATAATTAAACGCCCACGTTCCAGATAAGCAAATACAATTGCAATCACAATCACCATCATACAGATAGAATAATTAACATATTTAAAATAACATTTTTTTTTAAATTTTGTTTATTTTATAGGTGGAGTTGCACTAAATTGCCTATGCAATGTAAGGCCTTCAAACCGACAACAGACCACATATTGCAAAATACAAGCGAGTTCTCTTGCAGCGTAAGCTTATTGTAACTAATCTAAAAATTATTGGACAGGACCATTGTCCTATTCAAAAAAAGCTGTCCAGCAGGTCCTCTAATCGCTCCTTGGTACAGTCGTTTGACTATTGAAAATGGTTCCAACAAGTCACCACTAGAAAACACTGCTCTGTACCGCAATAACTCAAGATGTAAAGTAATACCACGATACTACAAATATCAGGGAAGACCTTATCACAGATAAGACTGTCCTTAAGGCTTGTAAGCTCACATTTACTACAATAAATGACATACCTGAAATGTTACCACTCTCATTATTACGTCAGATTGGTAATGCACGTAGTAAGTTCGTCGTATTCATGATTTCCTCTTCAAAGTAACATACCGTACTTATTATTTAACACAAAATGACATTAAAAATTTAAGTTATTCACGAGCAGCTAGTTGAGAATATGTATGAACTTCAAATGACACGACGAACCGTCTTGTTCCGTATATGGATTCAAACACAGCTCATGCAGACTAAGCAAAGATTTCGTTACTGACGGAAACTAACAGTCATTCCTGATTAAGCATACAGAGAGTGATATACCTCGATTTTAGACAGTATCAGTTAGCAAATATCAACTTTAAATTGCATAACGCAAACATGTTTAACAGACGCGAATTCCTACCCATCATCTATTGTCCCTGTTAACGAACTACGAGAGATATTAAATATTGCTTCTTCACAAGTAACTTACTTGAAATGCCGTGAGGTAAAGTTTTGTGTTTGACACGGATTCGAACCCAGAACCTAATCGGATTGCTATCGAAGCACAGTCAAATGTGACATATCGGATTTTCGCGGCAGTAGCTAGATGTTTTAACTGAAACGACGAGACGAAACATTAATTTTTTCCTTCCCAGGACTTCTACCCGGCACCTATCGCTGTTATATTCTAGAGAAAACGAACGTTAAATATGGGTTTGTTGCGCAAGCAGTGATATGTGAGCATGTTTGAACTAGAAATAATATGACGAAGAGGTCAGCGCTCACTGGGAATAGAGCCCCACATATATCGTTGTTGACTACACACAAAGAGACGTCAGCTACCGAATTTTTCTCCACCAGCTGCTCAGAATAACATCTTGAACTTACAGTCATCTCGCAAATAGTTCTGTGTCCCTCTGGGAGTTAAAAACGTCAGATATCGTTAGTGTTGACAACGAATGAAAATACATTAAAAATCAAAATTCTTATCCACCAGCAGATAGGTGTTCTCATGCTAGAGCTTGATAATACATAATTAAATCTTTAGTGCCGGGCCAGGATTCGATCCCATTCACGCGTAATATGTGGAGATGTTGAGGAATCTGCAGTTTTGAACAAACAACAAATTGTAGCCGAGCTTTATTGTCACGAAGGGATCAAATTCCGCGTTAAGGGCGGTCTGAGTTGCATTCCCAGTTCAGAACCAATCTTATCGACATACAGAAGCTCAGATAAAAGATGGAATAAGTGTCCTGTGACCATACATAGCGTTTGTTTCGTCACTTGAAATAAAAAACTAGTGTAAGAAAGGTTACTGGTGATAGAGTTTCTGCATGTCGCCACTCCAGACTTTATTGTGGTTCAACCTACCGTCTACTTGGTAGAGAAGGAAAATCATCTTTAATGTGAATTTTCAGACCACACTGCCATTACACCTTCTTCACTTGGTGTAGCCAGGAGAGAATGGACTCTGTCTCTCCCTATCTAAAATCATTGACGGAAGTGGGAATCCAACCCAGACCATAGGTATAACAACCTACCATCCGTCCAACAGACCACGAAATCCTCTTCTCTCATTTTTCTATCGTAACGCCGTTGCGCCACACTGGATGAGAATTCTGACACACAGGCGTCCTGTAGTAATTTGCACCATGTTCAGTAAATTCATTTACTTGGTTGACCGAATCACCATGAACTAGCTGCCTCGGCTACCCAGTGCATACATTCCACTCAATATTTTGTAATCACCGAAATAAAATCACGTAACTGCCACCTACACAGAACTGCCAACAGTGTAGGATGCAGAAGTTTAAATAGGAAGTGTTCCTTTCCACTTGAGCTATTCTATTGCGCTATCTGTTTGTAGAAAACGTCGTTCAGTAAAATAAAAAAAAAAAAAAGAAAAGCTCTAACTGTTTGTCTCTCAGAAGCCAAGACCTGGCCATATGCATAATCTCACAGTGCTGTGGAATCAAAAAGTTCTGGAGGAATAGTTGTCGAGCTCTGGAGCTGTTGTAGCTACGTGTCAGCTAGTAGCGCAGATAAGATGTCGCGAGTTCGAATACATTCAGTGCTACATTTTTTAAAACGCAATTCTGCTGTCTGCTGAAGTTGTCAATCTAACGGAACTTTGAACGTACTTCCCTTCACTTCTCAACCCAAAGTAGTCGCATGTGGAAAAAGGGCTAACTACTGTGACATTTTGTTCTGTTCAGGTTTAATAGACAGCAGGCAGCAGATGCATCTCGAAGATGTGTAGGGAGAGCGCATCATGCCATAATATGTCAGAAAAGTATTTTCTACATTAGCTGTCGTGTGGTAGTGAGATTTTATTCTTCTTCAAACTTTGTTTGACAGCTTTAACTCAGAACAAGTTTTCTACATGCATGTAATCAATAAACTGCACGTGCATTGTCATACTGTCATAGATAACATCAGAGAATTCGCATATATCGTTGATGATTAATTTCTCTCTCATTTTTACTATTGTTTTAACAACACTAAAGGAAACCTTACGAAAATTGTGCACTGTATTATAAGAAATGAAATAAAACTAACCACGATAACCTTACGACGAAAGTATGTTTTAATAAAACCGAGTATCTGTACACAAATGTGCCTCTATCGACACGAATTAGTAAAATACTACTCACTTAGATTTTGATTGGGTCTGTGTTTCATTGGTATGCTGTGTCGTACTCAAGAGGTATGCAAATGTGGCATTTCAAAAATGTAGTTACGTATTCCTAGAAACCCAAAATTCGCTTGTCAGCAGCGGAAAGAGGCGTTACCTGTTGTGCAGCATTGTAAGTTTTTCAACATTGCACTATGAGCCGAAAGTATTTTCTTGCGATTTCCTTATTGATGTTTGATCCGACTCCTTGTAGCTCTTTCACAGAAGGGATAAAAACGTTGCAGTCAGTGAGACTGGAACTGCAAACCATAATAGACGCTTTTCCACAGGTCAGCACGTTACCATAGAGCTGGCGACGAGGTATGGGTCTGAGTGTCCTCTTACGACGGCAATAGTGCCTAGAACTCGTAAACCGCTATTTCAAGGTCGAGATTAGTTGCGATTTCCGCCTGCAACGACTTTCCTGGGCTGAAAACCGTAAATTTACAATCTTTTGTTACCCTTCAAGCGATAATAACTCAGATTATTCAATGGAAATGACAGGTAAAATCAAGTGAACTTTGAGGCTTAATTCCGTGCACACCAGGAAGTAACTCGTCGATCACAGTGTTGCCAAACATACGTTGCCTTGTTGCCAAATCTCAGTTACAGTACCAGCAGGAAGAAGACGAACCGATGTGATCCTACAGCGGGCTGGGAAGTGACCATAGCTGGTGTCTCCAAGTCGCGGCTGCTACGGCCTGGAATACGTAATGCGTCTGACTCGCTTACTGTAACTAGGTTTAGGGACTGGAGCGTAGTTACTAATAATACTCAGAACTGACTGCAAACCAAGCATCATAAATCAGTAACTCTCATTGTTGTTTTTATATTTCTTTAGTAAGTGTACTCAAAACTAAGAAACTCATTCACAGGCGTTTTCGTGCCTCGCCGATAGTCGAGCACAACAAACAAATAAAAATAAAAGAGAATGTTTACATATATATGTGTGTGTGTGTGTGTGAGAGAGAGAGAGAGAGAGAGAGAGAGATAAAAAAGAATGAGAGTGTAAAAAATTGTTGAAAAGAAATTGAATCATGCTATTTAAAGAAATCTTTCGTTGTAATGACACGTTCCACATCATTACGAAATGTCGTATTCATGATCTATGGAACAGGAAGTAATCTAATGTAATGTAATCTAATCTAAATACATCATATTGATGACTAGCCATAAAGAGTCATGAATTACCGAAATTTTTGCCAATACCAGTAACCAAATCTAAACTTAAAAATAAAAGACGACAAGTTTTGTAATAAACCGTGACTCCTATCGAGACCCTTTCGTCCCTTTAACTAACCACGAAAGATGTCTGATATACCTCCATTCTGAAGTAACAAAGTGTGCATGCATTTAAAGATGAAGTGCATGATGTGAAGTTCTGTGACGGAGATACAAACCCAACACGTAATCGGATTGTTAACTAAGAAAAATCAAATGTTACGTATCGGTTTTTCTTACGAGCCGCTAGGTGTCTGAATCTAAAATAAGGATACAAACTTTTGTGCCTAAGAGACAATCGAACTGCACACCTACAGTGCATCCACGAACGTAGCTTAAGTATCAGTTTCTTACTCACGAACAGTAAGATGTGTGCGTGTTTGACCAGAAATAACGACACCTATTGCGATTGTTGGCAACACATGAACAGACATTAAAAATGAGCGTTAATTTTCACTAGCAGGTGGGTGTGCACTTGATAGAGCTGGAAATGAAATTATGAATATTTTTGTACTGGATCAGGATTCGGACCCACATATTCACCTTTGGAGGAGACCTAGAGAAGACTGCAGTCTTGGGAAAAGGAACGAAATGATTGAACTATACTGTTCCGAGAGATTCAGATATTCAGATCCTCGAAAGAGGAGATACGAATGCGAATCACAGTCCAGCACCAAATTTTTCAACGTCTCTAGTTCAATCAAGTACAAGTAAACTAAGAACCCTGTCCCTTTAAATGGCTATCGGTTCATCAAATAAAATAAAATTTGCTAATGTAAGTAAGCTTACTGGCGACTGTATTTCTGTTTACAATGACTTCCGCTATGTCATTTCCCAACGTAAACTGGCTCTGCCCAGTTAGTAATGAAGGAACGTGATGCTTAATGCTGATTCTGGATTATAACGTCTTTCTCTTGAGGTTACCAGAGGTAAAATAAATCTGTTTGTGCCTCTTAAAAGCAAATGCCTGAACCCACGCGTTGCACCTGTGATAGTTCGTTCCACCAGACCATTGTGGCCACATTTCCCAGCCCCTGGAGTGTGCTGTAACGGATGATGTGCTTAGCTTACAAAATTAATCACGGTGGAAAAAATGCGAGTCTATTAAATGGTTAAGTAGAAGCAAGTTTCTGACGCAGAGATTATGCTATTCTCATGTCAGCAGGATGTAAAGACTCTTCTAGGCATCATAGGCTGGATGTGAAGCCATTTTGATTTTTCACAAATTCAGCAAATTTCTTGGTTCGAGAAAATCCACTGTGAAGTGTGAAGTTGCCGGATAATTCGATTATTACTGTTATTATTACTATCATTTTATTCATACCGCTGCTGGAACACGACCGTAGTCTTGAGGTAAAACGTGAGACCAGCTAATATGACGTCTGGCGACCGAAAGCACATATCGACAAAATTTTTATCGCCCCTTTCCTCTCGGTGCTGAAGCTATGAGTGTATTTCAAGCGAATCTACTATATAATATTATCTGGTCTCGCGTTTTACCTCTAGACTACGGTCGTAGTGAAGAGTAATGTACTAAGACTGGAGTCAAGGCTTCCTCTGGGAGGTGCCGCAGTCTACATGTTGCCAGATCGAGCATGTTGCCAGACATAGAGAGGAGCACGACTATATTGTCCACCTTACGTGAACGACTGGGCGGTCAATTTTTTGGTCTAAGACTGTATCTACAACACATATTGCACGCTGAAGACCCAGAAGAATTAAAAAAACAAAAGTAGTTTATTAGAGCAACGTTAACTATAGCGTTCGAAGTATTCATAGTATTGTATACGTATGTGTAAACGCCTTCCAATGACCACTCAAGGAAGACAAGGATACACAGTCTAGCTTCAATATTATAAATACGCCTCAGTTAGTGGATGAACTCAGACTTAGGTTGATAATAATTTTGAATATTTAGCAGCACTGTACCAATTGGTGTTAAACTCGTTTTCAACCAATGATTCCCATAGCTACAGGAACACTACTTGTGATACCTCTTAGACAAAATACTTAAGCAGTGTTATCAGACGAAAAGATCAACCTGACACAAACTGTGGGAAGTTTGTTTCACAACCTTCGTACCTGGATAATGAGCTTTTTCCTATTTGAGATATCTGTGAACGTTGCTGCTTGAGACGACTTAAGCAGAAACTAAATTCCGTCAGCTTCGATAATGTTTAAAGAAATCGTCTTATCGGCACTAACTCGTGATTTGTGAATAGTTTACCGGCCGCACTCTGCCGTATTTCGCCGGTTGGAAGGCAAAAGCTTACTGACAAATTTCAGACAGAAATTACTGTTACAGTGTACTTATGGAGCCAAATGAGTGGATTGCGTATTTTCCGGTGAGAAAGAGCACTGGCAAACAGTCTTCGCTACATGAGGTTATTTAAACTGGTGTCACTCTGAGCTAGAATTTATGGTCAGGTCAATGTTTCGGATGCGAGTTTTGCAACTGGGAAATACTTTCCTACATTATAGAAGCGAATATTAAATTTGAACTAATATTGCGAAAATTTTGTACTTGGACAGCTTAGAATGAAAATACTTCTGTTTATTTCAAAGGGAAACAATAGATTTTCTAAAACATTGTCTGTCATACACAACTTGAAACAGTTCATGTCGACCAAATCATGTGGAAGAACTGACAGCGACGTATATCAGAAGGCAGTAAGATCTCTTGCCTTTAGGTTTGTCAGTACTCGATAGCCATTTCTAGGTGCAAGTAAATGACGAAAGGCAGCGCGTTTTTGACATCAAGTAACGTCTTCGTCAATTACTTTAGTTTTAATGTAATCTAAGAGTAATTGCTGATGTTTGATATTAACATGAAAAGGATTCCGTAGACAGGGAAAGAACCTGTTCTTGGGAAACTACTTCTATAGTAACCAAAAGGCATTAAATGATCTTCAAGCACTTGTGTTCCAGCAGCGGTATGAATAAAATGATAGTAATAATAACAGTAATAATCGAATTATCCGGCAACTTCACAGTGGATTTTCTCGAACTAAGAAATTTGTTGAATTTGTGAAAAATCAAAAAGAGCTTCACATCCAGCCTATGATGCCTAAAAGAGTCTTTACATCCTGCTGACATGAGAATAGCATAATCTCTGCGTCAGAAGCGTGCTTCTACTTAACCATTTAATAGACTCGCATTTTTTCCACCGTGATTAATTTTGTAAGCTAAGCACATCATCCGTTACAGCACACTCCAGGGGCTGGGAAATGTGGCCACAATGGTCTGGTGGAACGAACTATCACAGGTGCAACGCGTGGGTTCAGGCATTTGCTTTTAAGAGGCACGAACAGATTTATTTTACTTCTGGTAACCTCAAGAGAAAGACGTTATAATCCAGAATCAGCATTAAGCATCACGTTCCTTCATTACCAACTGGGCAGAGCCAGTTTACGTTGGGAAATGACATAGCGGAAGTCATTGTAAACAGAAATACAGTCGCCAGTAAGCTTACTTACATTAGCCAATTTTATTTTATTTGATGAACCGATAACCATTTAAAGGGACAGGGCTCTTAGTTTACTTGTACTTGATTGAACTAGAGACGTTGAAAAATTTGGTGCTGGACTGTGATTCGCATTCGTATCTCCTCTTTCGAGGATCTGAATCTCTTGGAACAGTATAGTTCAATCATTTCGTTCCTTTTCCCAAGACTGCAGTCTTCTCTAGGTCTCCTCCAAAGGTGAATATGTGGGTCCGAATCCTGATCCAGTACAAAAATATTCATAATTTCATTTCCAGCTCTATCGAGTGCACACCCACCTGCTAGTGAAAATTAACGCGCATTTTTAATGTCTGTTCATGTGTTGCCAACGATCGCAATAGGTGTCGTTATTTCTGGTCAAACACGCACACATCTTACTGTTCGTGAGTAAGAAACTGATACTTAAGCTACGTTCGTGGATGCACTGTAGGTGTGCAGTTCGATTGTCTCTTAGGCACAAAAGTTTGTATCCTTATTTTAGATTCAGACACCTAACGGCTCGTAAGAAAAACCGATACGTAACATTTGATTTTTCTTAGTTAACAATCCGATTACGTGTTGGGTTTGTATCTCCGTCACAGAACTTCACATCATGCACTTCATCTTTAAATGCATGCACACTTTGTTACTTCAGAATGGAGGTATATCAGACATCTTTCGTGGTTAGATAACAGGGACGAAAGGGTCTCGATAAGAGTTTCGGTTTATTACAAAACTTGTCGTCTTTTATTTTTAAGTTTAGATTTGGTTACTGGTATTGGCAAAAATTTCGGTAATTCATGACTCTTTATGGCTAGTCATCAATATGATGTATTTAGATTAGATTACATTACATTAGATTATTTCTTGTTCCATAGATCATGAATACGACATTTCGTAATGATGTGGAACGTGTCATTACAATGAAAGATTTCTTTAAATACAATGATTCAATTTCTTTACAACAATTTTTTACATTCTCATTCGTTTTTATCTCTCTCTCTCTCTCTCTCTCTCTCTCTCTCTCTCTCTCTCTCTCTCTCACACACACACATACACACACACACACACACACACACACACACACACACACACACAGACACATAAACATTCTTTTTTATTTTTATTTGTTTGTTGTGCTCGACTATCGGCGAGGCACGAAAACGCCTGTGAATGAGTTTCTTAGTTTTGAGTACACTTACTAAAGAAATATAAAAACAACAATGAGAGTTACTGATTTATGATGCTTGGTTTGCAGTCAGTTCTGAGTATTATTAGTAACTACGCTCCAGTCCCTAAACCTAGTTACAGTAAGCGAGTCAGACGCATTACGTATTCCAGGCCGTAGCAGCCGCGACTTGGAGACACCAGCTATGGTCACTTCCCAGCCCGCTGTAGGATCACATCGGTTCGTCTTCTTCCTGCTGGTACTGTAACTGAGATTTGGCAACAAGGCAACGTATGTTTGGCAACACTGTGATCGACGAGTTACTTCCTGGTGTGCACGGAATTAAGCCTCAAAGTTCACTTGATTTTACCTGTCATTTCCATTGAATAATCTGAGTTATTATCGCTTGAAGGGTAACAAAAGACTGTAAATTTACGGTTTTCAGCCCTTGGAAAGTCGTTGCAGGCGGAAATCGCAACTAATCTCGACCTTGAAATAGCGGTTTACGAGTTCTAGGCACTATTGCCGTCGTAAGAGGACACTCAGACCCATACCTCGTCGCCAGCTCTATGGTAACGTGCTGACCTGTGGAAAAGCGTCTATTATGGTTTGCAGTTCCAGTCTCACTGACTGCAACGTTTTTATCCCTTCTGTGAAAGAGCTACAAGGAGTCGGATCAAACATCAATAAGGAAATCGCAAGAAAATACTTTCGGCTCATAGTGCAATGTTGAAAAACTTACAATGCTGCACAACAGGTAACGCCTCTTTCCGCTGCTGACAAGCGAATTTTGGGTTTCTAGGAATACGTAACTACATTTTTGAAATGCCACATTTGCATACCTCTTGAGTACGACACAGCATACCAATGAAACACAGACCCAATCAAAATCTAAGTGAGTAGTATTTTACTAATTCGTGTCGATAGAGGCACATTTGTGTACAGATACTCGGTTTTATTAAAACATACTTTCGTCGTAAGGTTATCGTGGTTAGTTTTATTTCATTTCTTATAATACAGTGCACAATTTTCGTAAGGTTTCCTTTAGTGTTGTTAAAACAATAGTAAAAATGAGAGAGAAATTAATCATCAACGATATATGCGAATTCTCTGATGTTATCTATGACAGTATGACAATGCACGTGCAGTTTATTGATTACATGCATGTAGAAAACTTGTTCTGAGTTAAAGCTGTCAAACAAAGTTTGAAGAAGAATAAAATCTCACTACCACACGACAGCTAATGTAGAAAATACTTTTCTGACATATTATGGCATGATGCGCTCTCCCTACACATCTTCGAGATGCATCTGCTGCCTGCTGTCTATTAAACCTGAACAGAACAAAATGTCACAGTAGTTAGCCCTTTTTCCACATGCGACTACTTTGGGTTGAGAAGTGAAGGGAAGTACGTTCAAAGTTCCGTTAGATTGACAACTTCAGCAGACAGCAGAATTGCGTTTTAAAAAATGTAGCACTGAATGTATTCGAACTCGCGACATCTTATCTGCGCTACTAGCTGACACGTAGCTACAACAGCTCCAGAGCTCGACAACTATTCCTCCAGAACTTTTTGATTCCACAGCACTGTGAGATTATGCATATGGCCAGGTCTTGGCTTCTGAGAGACAAACAGTTAGAGCTTTTCTTTTTTTTTTTTTTATTTTACTGAACGACGTTTTCTACAAACAGATAGCGCAATAGAATAGCTCAAGTGGAAAGGAACACTTCCTATTTAAACTTCTGCATCCTACACTGTTGGCAGTTCTGTGTAGGTGGCAGTTACGTGATTTTATTTCGGTGATTACAAAATATTGAGTGGAATGTATGCACTGGGTAGCCGAGGCAGCTAGTTCATGGTGATTCGGTCAACCAAGTAAATGAATTTACTGAACATGGTGCAAATTACTACAGGACGCCTGTGTGTCAGAATTCTCATCCAGTGTGGCGCAACGGCGTTACGATAGAAAAATGAGAGAAGAGGATTTCGTGGTCTGTTGGACGGATGGTAGGTTGTTATACCTATGGTCTGGGTTGGATTCCCACTTCCGTCAATGATTTTAGATAGGGAGAGACAGAGTCCATTCTCTCCTGGCTACACCAAGTGAAGAAGGTGTAATGGCAGTGTGGTCTGAAAATTCACATTAAAGATGATTTTCCTTCTCTACCAAGTAGACGGTAGGTTGAACCACAATAAAGTCTGGAGTGGCGACATGTAGAAACTCTATCACCAGTAACCTTCCTTATACTAGTTATTTATTTCAAGTGACGAAACAAACGCTATGTATGGTCACAGGACATTATTCCATCTTTTATTTGAGCTTCTGTATGTCGATAAGATTGGTTCTGAACTGGGAATGCAACTCAGACCGCCCTTAACGCGGAATTTGATCCCTTCGTGACAATAAAGCTCGGCTACAATTTGTTGTTTGTTCAAAACTGCAGATTCCTCAACATCTCCACATATTACGCGTGAATGGGATCGAATCCTGGCCCGGCACTAAAGATTTAATTATGTATTATCAAGCTCTAGCATGAGAACACCTATCTGCTGGTGGATAAGAATTTTGATTTTTAATGTATTTTCATTCGTTGTCAACACTAACGATATCTGACGTTTTTAACTCCCAGAGGGACACAGAACTATTTGCGAGATGACTGTAAGTTCAAGATGTTATTCTGAGCAGCTGGTGGAGAAAAATTCGGTAGCTGACGTCTCTTTGTGTGTAGTCAACAACGATATATGTGGGGCTCTATTCCCAGTGAGCGCTGACCTCTTCGTCATATTATTTCTAGTTCAAACATGCTCACATATCACTGCTGGCGCAACAAACCCGTATTTAACGTTCGTTTTCTCTAGAATATAACAGCGATAGGTGCCGGGTAGAAGTCCTGGGAAGGAAAAAATTAATGTTTCGTCTCGTCGTTTCAGTTAAAACATCTAGCTACTGCCGAGAAAATCCGATATGTCACATTTGACTGTGCTTCGATAGCAATCCGATTAGGTTCCGGGTTCGAATCCGTGTCAAACACAAAGCTTTACCTCACGGCATTTCAAGTAAGTTACTTGTGAAGAAGCAATATTTAACATCTCTCGTAGTTCGTTAACAGGGACAATAGATGATGGGTAGGAATTCGCGTCTGTTAAACATGTTTGCGTTATGCAATTTAAAGTTGATATTTGCTAACTGATACTGTCTAAAATCGAGGTATATCACTCTCTGTATGCTTAATCAGGAATGACTGTTAGTTTCCGTCAGTAACGAAATCTTTGCTTAGTCTGCATGAGCTGTGTTTGAATCCATATGCGGAACAAGACGGTTCGTCGTGTCATTTGAAGTTCATACATATTCTCAACTAGCTGCTCGTGAATAACTTAAATTTTTAATGTCTTTTTGTGTTAAATAATAAGTACGGTATGTTACTTTGAAGAGGAACTCATGAATACGACGAACTTACTACGTGCATTACCAATCTGACGTAATAATGAGAGTGGTAACATTTCAGGTATGTCATTTATTGTAATAAATGTGAGCTTACAAGCCTTAAGGACAGTCTTATCTGTGATAAGGTCTTCCCTGATATTTGTAGTATCGTGGTATTTCTTTACATCTTGAGTTATTGCGGTACAGAGCAGTGTTTTCTAGTGGTGACTTGTTGGAACCATTTTCAATAGTCAAACGACTGTACCAAGGAGCGATTAGAGGACCTGCTGGACAGCTTTTTTTGAATAGGACAATGTTCCTGTCCAATAATTTTTAGATTAGTTACAATAAGCTTACGCTGCAAGAGAACTCGCTTGTATTTTGCAATATGTGGTCTGTTGTCGGTTTGAAGGCCTTACATTGCATCGGCAACTTAGTGCAACTCCACCGAGGGCTGTCTGGAGTAGGGTGGAGATAGCAATGTGAAAGTTGCGAGCTGTCGAAGACGATCTTCATATTCCTAATGCGATTAGGACATCGTATACTCTTGACGACGTTTAGCACCTGTGCGGTCAGTCAACCAATTTCAGAATTCATGTTGAGTAATCCTGCTAAATTCCCATAATATTGTCTTTTTATATTGATGAGTAATATTGATAGTCGTCACGTTCATGTGCCGTCTACAACGCAAATTTAATGTTACTATCCTAGGAACTAACCTGCAATACGTTTTGTATTTCATAATCGGAACTATCTGCATTAACCGTCATCAGAGCAATGTCAGGGAACAGAATGCAGCAGTGCCTTGGTACCTACTTGGGGACCTGCTTGAGTCGTGTTCTAAGGAAAGGGTAGTTGCTGGTTCACATTATATTACACTAGCGAGAAGTACCGACTTTTCCTTTTCTCTGCAAACATCCCGAACTAAATTCAGTAACTAAATGCTAAGAATACATTTGCATTGTGCCAATTCAAAGATCAATAGATATGGATATAGAAAGATTTTTATATTTAAACCCATTCTCGTTCTGCGTTGGAATAAACATCATTCATTATTTGATTGTTCTTGTTACGATTGTTATTGTCATTCTCTCACTCGTAACAGTTTTCACATTCCTATTTGGTATCGATGCACATGAAGAGTGGCTATGAAAGAAGGGAATACTGAATGTTACGTCATGCAGAATACACTCATTTACTTCTGCTCCTCGTGATCAACGCTGCAGACTCTGTCTTGCCTCCAAGTGCGCCTGGAAACCACAATATGAGTAGATTTTGACAAAAGAGCAATTTTATTACAATTGCTAATTGTACGAAATAAGTAACGAAATATGTTCAGTCACAAACGCTGTCACCAAAGGGAACCATGCTCTGCTACCAATTAGAAGATGCTTCAATACATCTCTGTAAGGAAGGACAATAGGGACTGAATGTCATTCACTAACGCACATTTGCATTACAATTTGTAAGACTTTCGAAATTTCACATAAATCAGCAAACGTAAAAGGATGGTGTCCAAAACCAAAGGATAGAGTTACAAATTTCTAAATTAAGAACATTTTAAGGCAAAGTTTTAGTGCAAAATTATATAATTTTAGCAGTACAGGCTTTTAATAAAATCAAACAACTCTTAAAAACTTTTAGAAGTATGTGAGATAATTTACACAGACTCACAGCGACACTCAGCTGAAACTTGACACATCCAGTGACATTTAAATCAACTTAAAGAATGCTTTAAGAAAAGACATACACAACAACGATATATGAAATGTGAAAGTGAAAATTTTACATGAACAACTGCTGTAATAAGAAATTTGAATGTGAATCATTTGCGTATACAACAACTGTAATAAGAAATTTTAAGGTAAAAGTTTTAGAAAATATTCAGAGCAACTTTTGGGTATTGCAAATGGTTCCAGCATGTCAGTAGGACTGATGACACTCCTCATAAATACGGCGTGACAGCCTAAATTAACTGGTTCTAAAAGATACACAGGACTGTTATTACAGACACAATAAAATTAACAGGTGCAACATAGTGGGGCGGCTAACAGCTGAATCTCACATTCAAGGTATTAGATTTAGGTATTAGCTGCACCACTTCCTTCAATATTACTCTGCTTTGCAATATAAATGGAAATGAGCGTATGGCGTCAGTGGCCGGGTTGTTCTCAGGTGGGAAGTTCGGCCGCCAAGCGCAAGTCTTACTGAGTACGACGCCACATTGGGCGACAATGGGGATGAAATAATGATGATAGCACAACACCCAGTCCCTTAGGGGAGAAAATCTCCCACCCCAGCCGGGAATCGAAACCGGGCCCCCGTGCGTGGCATTCCAACGCGCTGACCGTGCAGCTATTGGAGCGGACTTAACAATACACGAAAATACCAGTAAAAAATATTCCTGGTACCAGGTGACACAACAGAGAGCTACCTCTGACTGATTTGATGCGGCCCGCCACGAATTGCTCTCGTATGCCAACCACTTCTTCTCAAAATAGCATTTGCAAACTCCGTACTCAATTATTTGCTGGATGTATTGCAATCTCTGTCTTCCTCTACAGATTTTGCCCGATACAGCTATCTCTAGCACCGTGGAATTCATTCCCTGATATCTTAACAGATGTTCTATCATCCTGTCCCTTCTTCTTCTCAGCGTTTTCCACAAATTCCTTTCCTTTCCTCTCCAATTCTGCGCAGAACCTCCTCATTCCTTATCTTATCAGTCCCCCTGATCTTCAACATTTGTCTATAGCACCACATCTCAAATGGTTCGATTCTCTTCTGTTCTAGTTTTCCCACAGTCCATGTGCCCCAAATTTCTTCCTAAAATTAAGGCCTATGTTTGATACCAATAGACTTCTCTTGACCAGGAATGCCCTTTTTGCCAATGATAGTTCGCTTTTGATATCCTCCTTGCTCTGTCCGTCAGTGATTATTTTGCTGCCTAAGTAGTCGAGTTGCTTAACTTCATATACTTTGTGACAAAATCCTGCCATTGAGCTTCTCAATGTTCGCATTGCTGCTACTTCTCATTACTTTCTTCGATTTACTCTCAATCAAATAATCTGTAATTATTAGAGTGTTCATTCCACTCAGCAGATCATGTAGGTCTTCATTTTCACTAATAATAGCAATGTCACCAGTGAATCTTGTCATTGATATCCTTTCACCTTGAATTTTAATTACACTCCTGAAACTTTCTTTTATTTCCACCATCGCTTCTTCGATGTACAGTCATGCTCAAAAGTATCCGAACGACCTGAATTGCATTTCCCCTGATTCGTATACAACCCTCATAACGCAGCTGTCTAGCAGGTCCTCTAATCGCTCCTCGGTACAGTCGTTTGACAATCGAAAATGGTGCCAACACATCACCACTAGAAAACACTGTTCTGTATCGCAATAATTTAAGATGTAAGGTAATACACGATACTACAAATATCAGGGAACATCTTATCACAGATAAGATTGTCCTTAAGGCTTATAAGCTCACATTTATTACAATAAATGACATAACTGAAATGTTACCACCCTCATTAATACGTCAGATAGGTAATGCACGTAGTAAGTTCGTCGTATTCATGGTTTCCTCTTCAAAGTAACATACAGTATTTATTATTTAACACAAAATGACATTAAAAATTTAAGTTATTCAAGAGCTACTGGTTGCGAATATGTATGAAATTGAAATGGCATGACGAACCGACGCGTTCTGGATATGGATTCAAACCCAGATCATGCAGACTAAGCAAAGATTTAGTGACTGACGGAAAATAACAATCATTACTGACTAGGCATACAGAGAGTGATATACCTCGATTTTAGACAGTATCGGTTAGGAAATATCAACTTTAAACTACATAACGTAAACATTTTTAACGGACGCGAATTCCTACCCAGCTTCTATTGTCCCTGTTAACAAACAACGACAGATGTTAAATATTGCTTCTTTACAAGTAACTTACTTGAAATGCCGTGAGGTAAAGCTTTGTGTTGGACAGCGATTCGAACCCAGAACCTAATCACATTGTTATCGAAGCACAATCAACTGTGACATATCGGATTTTCTCGGCAGTAGCAAGATGTTTTAACTGAAATGACGAGACGAAACATTAATTTTTTCCTTCCCAGGACTCCAACCCGGCACCTGTCGCTGTTATATTCTAGAGAAAATGAACTTTAAATATGGGTTTGTTACACCAGCAGCGACATGTAAGCATGTTTGAATTAGAAATAATATTACGAGGAGTTCAGTGCTGACTGGTAATCAAACCCCACACATATCGTTGTTGACTACACACAAAGAGACGTCAGCTACCGAATTTTTCTCCACCAGTAGCTCGGAATAACATCCTTGAACTTATAGTGATCTCGCAAATAGTTCAGTGTCTCACTGGGAGTAAAAAACGTCAGATATCGTTAGTGTTGACAACGAATGAAAATACATTAAAAATCAAAATTATTTCCACCAGCAGATAGGTGTTCTCATGCTAGAGCTTGATAATACATAATGAAAACTTTAGTGCCAGGCCAGGATTCGAACCCATTCACACGCAATATGTGGAGATGTTGAGGAATCTGCAGTTTTGAACAAACAACAAATTGTAGTCGAGCTGTATTGTCATAAAGGATCAAATTCCGCGTTAAGGGCAGTCTGAATTGCATTCCCAGATCAGAACCCATTTTATCGTCATACTGAAGTTCAAATGAAAGATGGAATAAGCGTCCTGTGACCCTACATAGGGTTTGTTTCGTCACTAGAAATAAATAACTAGTATAAGAAAGGTTACTGGTGATAGAGTTTCTACATGTCGCCACTCCAGACTTTATTGTGGTTCAACCTAATGTCTACTTGGTAGAGAAGGCTTATCATGTTTAATGTGAATTTCAGACCAGAATGCCATTATACCTTCCTCACTTGGCGTAGCCAGAAGAGAATAGAATCTGTCTCTCCCTATCAAAAATCATCGGCAGAAGTTGAAATCGAACCCAGACCAGGAGTATACGAATCTATCAGCAATCCAGCTGACCACCATCTCCTCTTCTCTCGGACTCATTTTACTATCACAACATCGGTGCGCCACCCTGGATGAGAATTGAGATACAAAGGCTCTCTGTAGCGGTTTTCAGCATTTTCAGTACATTCATTTGCTTGGCTGACCGAATCGCCATGAACTAGCTACCTTGGGTACCCAGTGCATACATTTGACTCTATTTTGTAATCACCAAAAAAAAAAAATCATGTAACTGCCACCTATATAGAACTGCCAACAGTGTAGGATGCAGAAATTTAAGTAGGAAGTGTTCCTTTCCACTTGAGCTACTCTATTGCGCCATCTGTTTGTTGAAAACGTTGTGCAGTGCAAAAGAAAAGCTGTAACTGTCTGTCTCTCAGAAGTCTTCATTCGGCCTTATGCGTTATTCACAACACTGTGGAATGCGGAAGTTCTGGAGGAATTGTTGTTGACTTCTGGAGCTGCAGTAGGTGTGGTTCAGCTAGTAGTGTAACGGTAAGTGTAGTGCGCTGTAGACAAAACGTCAATAGTTCGAATACATTCATTGCCACGTTTTTTAAAACGCAATTCTACTGTCTGCCGAAGTTATCAATCTAATGGAACTTTGAACGTAATTCCCTTCAATTCTCAACCCAAAATAGTTGCATGTGGAAGAAGGGCCAACTACTGCGACATTTTGTTCTTTTCAGTTTTAATAGACGGCCAGGCGGCAGATGCATCTTGAAACTTTTGTAGATTCGATTGAATTACACTCATAGCCTCAGCAATGAGAGGAAAGGGGCGATAAAAGTTTTGTCGACGTGTGCTTTCTACTGCCAGATGTTTATTAGCTAGTCTCGTGTTTTATCTCAGACTACGGTCGTAGTCAAGAGTGATGTACTCAGACTGCATAAAGACTTCCTCCAGGAAGTGCCGTAGTCTACAATATTGCCAGATCGAGCATATTCCCGGACATAGTATTCTGAGGGGAGCACGACTCTATTGTCCACCCTATGTGAACGACTCAGCGTTCAATTTTTTTGTCTTATCTATCTACAACACATATATATCTACAACACATATTTCACGTTAAAAACCCAGAAGAATTAGAAACACAAAATTAGTTGATGAGAGCAACATTAACTATACCATTAGCAGTATTCACAGTACTGTCTAGGTGTGTGTAAACGCCTTCCAATGCTTACCCAAGGAATACAAGGACACTCAGTATAGCTTCAATATTATAAGTACGCCTCAGATTGTGAATGAACTCGGTCTTAGGTTGATAATCATTTTCAATATTTAGCGGTACTGTACCCATTGGTGTTAAACTCGTTTTCAACTAATGATTCCCACAACTACAGGAACGCTACTTGTGATACCTCTTAGACAAAATTCTTATGCACTACTATCAGACGAATAGATCGAACTGACAAAAACTGTGGGAAGTTTGTTTAACAACCTACGTACCTGGATAAAGAGCTTTTCCTATTTGAGATATCTGTGAACATTGCAGCATAAGACGATTTAAGAAGAAACAAAATTGCTTCAGCTACGACAATGTTTAAAGAAATCGTCTTAACGGCACTAAATCGTGGTTTGTGAATAGTTTACCACCCGTACTGTGCTGCATTTCGCTGGATGGAAGGCAAAAAGCTTACTGACAAATTTCACAAAAGTAAAAGGGGGACGAAATGTCTCCCAATGGAAGGTCATGTTGTTTTATTTAAATGATTCAAAATCAGGTAAAACGAATAGTGAGGCTGTCAGTAAAAGCACATTACCGTTGTCAGTATGAAGTTGCACTGCCCAGGGCCTGTAATATTAAAGGGCCCGTTTACATCAGGCATAGTGTATACAGAAATGGAAAAGGGAGCACCACTAAATTCTACAATCTGTATGCATTGCATACACACAGAAATTACTGTTACAGTGTACTTATGGAGCCCAATGAGTTAATAGAGCATTTTACAGTGAGAAAGAGTACTGGCAAACAGTCTTCGCTACATTAGGTTACTTAAACTGGTGTCACTCTGAGCTAGAATTTACGTTCAGCGACTAAGTGTAAGGCCAATTGTTCGGATGCAGGTTTTGCAACTGTGAAATAGTTTCCCACATTACAGAAGCGAATATTAAATTTGAAATAATATTGCGAAAATTTTGAACTTGGATAGCTTAAAATGAGAATCTTTTTGTTTATTGCAAAGGAAAACAACTGATTTTGTAAAACATTCTCTGTCATACACAACTTGAAACAGGTCACGTCGACCAAATCATATGGAAGAACTGACAACGGCGTATATCGGAAGACAGTAAGATACCTTGGATTTTGGTTTGGCAGTATTCGACAGCCATTTCTAGGCGCAAGTAAATGAAGAAAGACAGCGCGTTTTTGTTATCAAGTAATGTCTTCATCAATTACTTCAGTTTTAATGTAATATACGAGTAATTGCTGATGTTTGATATTAACACGAAAAGAATTACGTAGACAGGGAAAGAACCTGTTCTTGGGCAAACACCTATATAATGACCAAAAGGCTTTAAATGGTGTTCAAGCAGATGTGTTCCAGCAGTGGTATGAAGAAAATCATAGTAATAATGACGGTAATAATCGAATTACCCGGTAACTTCCCACTTCACAGCGGATTTTCTCGAACTGCGAAATTTGCTGAATTAGTGAAAATTTCAAAATGGCTTCAAATCGAGGCTATGATGGATACAAGAGTCTTCACATTCTGCTGACATGAGTATAGCATAGTCTCCGCGTCAGAAGCTTGCTTCTACGTAGCCATTTAATAGACTCGCATTTTTTCCACCGTGTCTAATTTTGTAAGCTAAGCATATGATCCTTTACAGCACACTCCTGGGGCTGTGAAATGTGGCCATAATGGTCTGGTGGAAGGAACTATCACAGGTGCAATGCGTGGGTTCAGGCATTTGCTTTTAACAGGCACAAACAGATTTACATTACCTGTGGTAACCTCAAGAGAAAGACATTATAATTCAGAATCCGCATTAAACATCACGTTCCTTCATTACCAACTGGGCAGAGCCGGTTTACGTTGGGAAATGACATAGGCGGAAGTCATGGTAAACAGAAATACTGTCGTCAGTAAACTTACTTACACTAGAAAATTTTATTTTATTTGATGAACCGATAGCTATTTAAAGGAACAGGGGCCTCTTATTTTACCTGTGCTTGATTGAACTACAGACGTTGAAAATTTTGGTGATGGACTGTGATTTGAATTCGTATCGAGGATCTGAATCTCTCGGAACAGTATAGTTCAGACATTTCGTTCCTTTTCCCAAGACTGCAATCTTCTCTAGGTCTCCTCCGAATACTGGTCCAGTACAAAAATATTCATAATTTCATTTCAAGCCCTATCACGTGCACACAGACCTCCTAGTGAAAATTAACATGCATTTTTAATGTCTGTCCATGTGTTGCCAACATTCGCAATAGGAATCGTTATTTCTGGTCAGACACGCACACATCTTACTGTTGGTGAGTAACCAATTGATACTTAAGCTATATTCGTGGACGATAAAGAAGGACGGTAGGTGCACGGTTCGATTGTCGCTCAGGCACAAAAATTTGTGTCCTTATTTTAGGTTCAAACATCTAGCAGCTGGTAAGGAAAACCGATACATAACATTTGATTTTACTTAGTTAACAATCCGATTACGTGTTGACTTCGTATCTCCGTCACAGAACTTCACATCATGCGCTTCATGTTTAAATGCATGCACACTTTGTTACTTCTGAATGCAGTATATCAGACATCTTTCGTGGTTTGTTAACAGAGACGAAAGGGTCTCGATAGGAGTCCCGGCTTATTACAAAAACTGTGGTCTTTTATTTTCAAGTTTAGATTTGTTTACTGATATTGGTGAAAATTTCGGTAATTCATGACTCTTCAGAGCTAGTCAGCAACATGACTAGATTAGATTCGATTAGTGTTTGTTCCATAGATCATGAATACGACATTTCGTAATTATGTGGAACGTGTCATTTTAATGAAAGATTTCTTTACATACCATGATGCAATTTTTTTACAACAATTATTCACTCTCTCATTCTTCTTTATATTTATCTCTCTCTCTCTCCCTCTCTTCTCTCTCTCTCTCTCTCTCTCTCTCTCTCTCTCTCTCTCTCTCACACACACACACACACACACACACACACACACACACACACACACAAACATTGTTTTTTATTTTTATTTGTTTGTTGTGCTAGACTATCGGCCAGGCACGAAAACGTCCATGAATGAGTTTCTTAGTTTTGAGTACACTTAGGAAAGAAATATAAAAACAACTATGAGAGTTACTGATTTATGATGCTTGGTTTGCAATCAGTTCTGAGTATTATTAGTAACTACTCTCCAGTCCCTAAACCTAGTTACAGAAATACGAATCAGACGAATTACGTATTCCAGGCCGTGCCAGACGCATCTTTGAGACACCAGCTATGGTCACTTCCCAGTCCTCTGTAGAAACACATCGGTTCGTCTTCTTCCTTCAAGTACTGTAATTGAGATTTGGCAACAAGGCAAGGTATGTTTGGCAACTCTGTGAGCGACGAGTTACTTCCTGGTGTGCACGGAATTACGCCTCAAAGTTCACTTGATTTTTACTGTCATTTCCATTGAATAATCTGAGTCATTATTAACGATTGAGCTGTAACAAAAGATTGTAAATTTACGGTTTTCAGCCCAGAAAAGTCGTTGCACGTGGAAATCGCAGCTAATCTTGTCCTTTAAATAGCGGTTTACGAGTTCTAGTCACTGTTGGCCTAGTAATAGGAATCCAAATAACACACCTCTGCGCTAGCTTTGTCGTAACTTGCTGTCCTGTTAAAAAAGCGTCTGTTCTGGTTCGTGATTCCAGTCTCGCTGGCTGCAACGTTTTTCTCCCTTCTGCAAAAGAGCTACAAGCAGTCAGATCAAACCGATAAGGAAAACGCAAGAAAATACTTTCGGCTCATAGTGCAATGGCGACAAACTTACAATGCTGCACAACAGGTGATGCCAACGAGCAAATTTTGGGTTTCTAGGAATACATAACTTTATTTATGAAATGCTACATTTGCATACCTCTTGAGTATGACACAGCATACCAATTAAACACATACTCAATGGTAATCTAAGTGAGTAGTATGTTACTAATTCGGTCCGATAGAGGCACACTTGTGTACAGATACTCAACTTTATTAAAACAGACTTTCAGCGTAAGGTTAACATGGGTAGTTTTATTTCATTTCTTATAATACAGTGCACAATTTTCGTAGGGTTTCTTTTAGTGTTGTTTAAACAACAGTAGACATGACAGAGAAATTAATCATCAACGATATATGCGAATTCTCTGATGTTATCTATAAGTCTGACAATGCACATGCAGTTTATTGATTACATGTAGAAAACTAGTTCTGAGTTGAAGCTGTCAAACAAGGTTTGAAGAAGAATAAAATGCCACTATCACATGACAGCTAATGTAGAAACTACTTTTCTGACGTATTTTGGCACGATGCGCTCTCCCCATACATAATGCAAAAGTTTCGAGATGCATCTGCCGCCTGGCCGTCTATTAAAACTGAAAAGAACAAAATGTCGCAGTAGTTGGCCCTTCTTCCACATGCAACTATTTTGGGTTGAGAATTGAAAGGAATTATGTTCAAAGTTCCATTAGATTGATAACTTCGGCAGACAGTAGAATTGCGTTTTAAAAAACGTGGCAATGAATGTATTCGAACTATTGACGTTTTGTCTACAGCGCACTACACTTACCGTTACACTACTAGCTGAACCACACCTACTGCAGCTCCAGAAGTCAACAACAATTCCTCCAGAACTTCCGCATTCCACAGTGTTGTGAATAACGCATAAGGCCGAATGAAGACTTCTGAGAGACAGACAGTTACAGCTTTTCTTTTGCACTGCACAACGTTTTCAACAAACAGATGGCGCAATAGAGTAGCTCAAGTGGAAAGGAACACTTCCTACTTAAATTTCTGCATCCTACACTGTTGGCAGTTCTATATAGGTGGCAGTTACATGATTTTTTTTTTGGTGATTACAAAATAGAGTCAAATGTATGCACTGGGTACCCAAGGTAGCTAGTTCATGGTGATTCGGTCAGCCAAGTAAATGAATGTACTGAAAATGCTGAAAACCGCTACAGAGAGCCTTTGTATCACAATTCTCATCCAGGGTGGTGCACCGATGTTGCGATAGTAAAATGAGTCCGAGAGAAGAGGAGATGGTCGTCAGCTGGATTGCTGATAGATTCGTATACTCCTGGTCTGGGTTCGATTTCAACTTCTGCCGATGATTTTTGATAGGGAGAGACAGATTCTATTCTCTTCTGGCTACGCCAAGTGAGGAAGGTATAATGGCATTCTGGTCTGAAATTCACATTAAACATGATAAGCCTTCTCTACCAAGTAGACATTAGGTTGAACCACAATAAAGTCTGGAGTGGCGACATGTAGAAACTCTATCACCAGTAACCTTTCTTATGCTAGTTATTTATTTCTAGTGACGAAACAAACCCTATGTAGGGTCACAGGACGCTTATTCCATCTTTCATTTGAACTTCAGTATGTCGATAAAATGGGTTCTGATCTGGGAATGCAATTCAGACTGCCCTTAACGCGGAATTTGATCCTTTATGACAATACAGCTCGACTACAATTTGTTGTTTGTTCAAAACTGCAGATTCCTCAACATCTCCACATATTGCGTGTGAATGGGTTCGAATCCTGGCCTGGCACTAAAGTTTTCATTATGTATTATCAAGCTCTAGCATGAGAACACCTATCTGCTGGTGGAAATAATTTTGATTTTTAATGTATTTTCATTCGTTGTCAACACTAACGATATCTGACGTTTTTTACTCCCAGTGAGACACTGAACTATTTGCGAGATCACTATAAGTTCAAGGATGTTATTCCGAGCTACTGGTGGAGAAAAATTCGGTAGCTGACGTCTCTTTGTGTGTAGTCAACAACGATATGTGAGGGGTTTGATTACCAGTCAGCACTGAACTCCTCGTAATATTAATTCTAATTCAAACATGCTTACATGTCGCTGCTGGTGTAACAAACCCATATTTAAAGTTCATTTTCTCTAGAACATAACAGCGACAGGTGCCGGGTTGGAGTCCTGGGAAGGAAAAAATTAATGTTTCGTCTCGTCAGTTCAGTTAAAACGTCTTGCTACTGCCGAGAAAATCCGATATGTCACAGTTGATTGTGCTTCGATAACAATGCGATTAGGTTCTGGGTTCGAATCGCTGTCCAACACAAAGCTTTACCTCACGGCATTTAAGTAAGTTACTTGTAAAGAAGCAATATTTAACATCTGTCGTTGTTTGTTAACAGGGACAATAGAAGCTGGGTAGGAATTCGCGTCCGTTAAAAATGTTTACGTTATGTAATTTAAAGTTGATGTTTCCTAACTTATACTGTCTAAAATCGAAGTATATCACTCTCTGTATGCCTAGTCAGGAATGACTGTTATTTTCCGTCAGTCACTAAATCTTTGCTTAGTCTGCATGACCTGGGTTTGAATCCATATGCAGAACGAGGCGGTTCGTCGTGTCATTTGAAGTTCATACACATTCTCAACTAGTAGCTCGCGAATAACTTAAATTTTTAATGTCATTTTGTGTTAAATAATAAGTACGGTAGGATACTTTGTAAAGGAAATCATGAATACGACGAACTTACTACGTGCATTACCCATCTGACGTAATAATGAGAGTGGTAACATTTCAGGTATGTCATTTATTGTAATAAATGTGAGCTTACAAGCCTTAAGGACAATCTTGTTTGTGATAAGATGTTCCCTGATGTTTGTAGTATTGTACTATTACTTTACATCTTGAATTATTGTGATACAGAGCAGTGTTTTCTGGTGGTGATTTGTTGGAACCATTTTCAGTTGTCAAACGACTGTACCGAGGAGCGATTAGAGGACCTGCTAGACAGCGGCGTTATGAGGGTTACATGCGAATCAGGCGAAATGCTATTCAGGTCGTTCGGATACTTTTAAGCCCTACTGTACATCATGTGTTGCTTGGGTAAACACTAGAATGAACTCTGATATGTGCACTGAGATGCTTTAGACAGACCGGGCTAGAATGTATGATGGCCAAGACGACAGTCTAATGTTTCAACAAGGTACTGGACCTGTCCAGGTTTCCGTACAACGGAAGAGTGGTTTGAAGATAAATATATCGATGCTTTGCCGAAGCCTGCACGTAGCCTGGATTTGAATCACTAGGAAATCCATTAGGGAATACGTGGAAGGCGTGTTTATGGCAATGGAGGATAATTTGAGGCCGTATTGAGCTGACGAGAGCGATACGAGAAGAATGGATGAAATTTCACTACGAGAACTACAACCCTACAAAATAAGTGCCCAAGAGAACTTTTGAGGTGATTAAGGAGAAAAGAAGGTTGAACAAATGCAATAACACAAAAAGGTAGTGGGTGCTTTTATACCAACTTCTATCCAGGAAATGCAAACGTCTCAATTTGTTGCTCGTGTTATGAAAGACACTACGTAATTCCGTCATGATTATTTATGTCTTATATGTATATACTACTTTCAAAATAAATTCGATACATATATGCTTCACAAATTGTATTTTAGTTCAACATCTCCTAAACCAATGGATCGAATTCAACTAGACTTGGTACACATTTCACTATCTGGAAAGAATCACTACGGGAGTAAGAACGAGCTATCTATCACAGATGTGGAGATGGGAGCGGAGAAGCAGTACAGTCCACGAAGCGCGAATATTTGTACTTTATTCGTCCAGTATTTGTGAATAATAGCACTTGGAAACTTTCAAAACTCTCTACACACAATTTCAAAGCTTTACGAAAACATTCCGCTGACAGTCCCCATAAAATAATGGAAGGAACAAAGTTCATTGTTTAATACTTTTGTACTGTCCATGCAGTAAAACTGCCACACGAAGCATGACGTTTTAATTGATTGATTCTTTACTACCAACCGCATACGCCATACATTTCGCAGACGGTATTCAGACTTACCACTGAGTGAACCAACAAAATTATATCACTGTATGACACATAGTTCAGGAAATATGACGTCATAAACTCTCAGACGACCGAGTAACTCCTGCATCACGCATGACATTTAAATTTATGACTTCTTTGCAAACTGACGCTATTCACAACACATTTCACATACAGTAACCAGGTGTGCCATTGGATGTACCTGCAAAAATATAGCCGGCCGCTGTGTCCGAGTGGTTCTAGGGGCTTCAGTCCGGTACCACGCGGCTGCTGCGGTCGCAGGTTCGAATCCTGCCTCGGGCATGGATGTGTGTGATGTCCTTATGTTAGTTAGGTCTAAGTAATTCTAAGTCTAGAGGACTGATGATCTCAGAAGTTAAGTTCCATAGTACTCAGGGCCATTTGAACCATTTTTTGCTAAAATATATCATTGTAAGACACATAGTTCAGGAGATATGATGTCAAATACTAAGATGCGTGAAAAACTGTGGTATCATGTATGACCTTTTAATTTATTGCTTCCTTACCATTAACACTATTCACAACATACTTTGCAGACAGTAGCCACCTATACCATTAGGTGCACCCGCAAAGTTACATTATCGCACGTACATAGTTCAGGTGGTACTACGTCATAAACAATAAGCTGCGTGGAAATAAAATGCAGGGCGAAATTCGCTAGAGATATGTACAGATATGCATGGCATACACTGGTGCCAAAAATTAAAGTAACAAACAGAAATTTTGCAAGATTGCGTTTATTTTGACACAAAACAGTGTAAACCGGTGATAATAAGGTAGAAACAATGTAAATAATACAGAACGTAAAGAACTGCAACATGTATAACGGTAGACAAAAATGTTCATTTTTTTCCAGCTTAACTCATTTGCACACACATTCTGACAACTGGTTAGTGTGGTCAGTATGGGGTGTGACCACCTCTACCACCAGTACAGGCCTAACGGCGACGGGAAATGCTGTGAATGACGTTATCAATCTCATGCTGAACCAATAACGCCCAGTCTTCCTGCTGGCAAGTCTTTGAGAGTGGTTGGTGGATGCTGACGTGATGAAACCCGTCTCCCTAATGCATCCCAGATATGCTCTTTTTTTGTTTTGGTCATCAGTCTACTGACTGGTTTGATGCGGCCCGCCACGAATTCCTTTCCTGTGCTAACCTCTTCATCTCAGAGTAGCACTTGCAACCTACGTCCTCAATTATTTGCTTGACGTATTCCAATCTCTGTCTTCCTCTACAGTTTTTGCCCTCTACAGCTCCCTCTAGTACCATGGAAGTGATTCCCTCATGTCTTAGCAGATGTCCTATCATCCTGTCCCTTCTGCTTATCAGTGTTTTCCACATATTCCTTTCCTCTCCGATTCTGCGTAGAACCTCCTCATTCCTTACCTTATCAGTCCACCTAATTTTCAGCATTCGTCTATAGCACCACATCTCAAATGCTTCGATTCTCTTCTGTTACGGTTTTTCCACAGTCCATGTTTCACTACCATACAATGCTGTACTCCATACGTACATCCTCAGAAATTTCTTCCTCAAATTAAGGCCGGTATTTGATATTAGTAGACTTCTCTTGGCCAGAAATGCCTTTTTTGCCATAGCGAGTCTGCTTTTGATGTCCTCCTTGCTCCGTCCGTCATTGGTTATTTTACTGCCTAGGTAGCAGAATTCCTTAACTTCATTGACTTCGTGACCATCAATCCTGATGTTAAGTTTCTCGCTGTTCTCATTTCTACTACTTCTCATTACCTTCGTCTTTCTCCGATTTACTCTCAAACCATACTGTGTACTCATTAGACTGTTCATTCCGTTCAGCAGATCATTTAATTCTTCTTCACTTTCACTCAGGATAGCAATATCATCAGCGAATCGTATCATTGATATCCTTTCACCTTGTATTTTCATTCCACTCCCGAACCTTTCTTTTATTTCCATCATTGCTTCCTCGATGTACAGATTGAAGAGTAGGGGCGAAAGGCTACAGCCTTGTCTTACACCCTTCTTAATATGAGCACTTCGTTCTTGCTCGTCCACTCTTATTATTCCCTCTTGGTTGTTGTACATATTGTATATGACCTGTCTCTCCCTATAGCTTACCCCAACTTTTTTCAGAATCTCGAACAGCTTGCACCATTTTATATTGTCGAACGCTTTTTCCAGGCCGACAAATCCTATGAAAGTGTCTTGATTTTTCTTTAGCCTTGCTTCCATTATTAGCCGTAACGTCAGAATTGCCTCTCTCGTCCCTTTACTTTTCCTAAAGCCAAACTGATCATCACCTAGCGCATTCTCAATTTTCTTTTCCATTCTTCTGTATGTTATTCTTGTAAGCAGCTTCGATGCATGAGCTGTTAAGCTGATTGTGCGATAATTCTCGCACTTGTCAGCTCTTGCCGTCTTTGGAATTGTGTGGATGATGCTTTTCCGAAAGTCAGATGGTATGTCGCCAGACTCATATATTCTACACACCAACGTGAATAGTCGTTTTGTTGCCACTTCCCCCAATGATTTTAGAAATTCTGATGGAATGTTATCTATCCCTTCCGCCTTATTTGACCGTAAGTCCTCCAAAGCTCTTTTAAATTCCGATTCTAATACTGGATTCCCTATCTCATTTAAATCGACTCCTGTTTCTTCTTCTATCACATCAGACAAATCTTCACCCTCATAGGGGCTTTCAATGTATTCTTTCCACCTATCTGCTCTCTCCTCTGCATTTAACAGTGGAATTCCCGTTGCACTCTTAATGTTACCACCGTTGCTTTTAATGTCACCAAAGGTTGTTTTGACTTTCCTGTATGCTGAGTCTGTCCTTCCGACACTCATATCTTTTTCGATGTCTTCACATTTTTCCTGCAGCCATTTCGCCTTGGCTTCCCTGCACTTCCTATTTATTTCATTCCTCAGCGACTCGTATTTCTGTATTCCTGATTTTCCCGGAACATGTTTGTACTTCCTCCTTTCATCAATCAACTGAAGTATTTCTTCTGTTACCCATGATTTCTTCGCAGCTACATTCTTTGTACCTATGTTTTCCTTCCCAACTTCTGTGATGGTCCTTTTTAGAGATGTCCATTCCTCTTCAACTGTACTGCCTACTGCGCTATTCCTTATTGCTGTATCTATAGCGTTAGAGAACTTCAAACGTATCTCGTCACTCCTTAGTACTTCCGTATGCCACTTCTTTGCGTATTGATTCTTCCTGACTAATGTCTTGAACTTCAGCCTACTCTTCATCAATAATATATTGTGATCTGATTCTATATCTGCTCCTGGGTACGCCTTACAGTCCAGTATCTGATTTCGGAATCTCTGTCTGACCATGATGTAATCTAATTGAAATCTTCCCGTATCTCCCGGCCTTTTCCAAGTATACCTCCTCCTCTTGTGATTCTTGAACAGGGTATTCACTATTACTAGCTGAAACTTGTTACAGAACTCAATTAGTCTTTCTCCTCTTTCATTCCTTGTCCCAAGCCCATATTCTCCTGTAACCTTTCCTTCTACTCCTTCCCCTACAACTGCATTCCAGTCGCCCATGACTATTATATTTTCGTCCCCCTTTACATACTGCATTACTCTTTCAATATACTCATACACTTTCTCTATCTGTTCATCTTCAGCTTGCAACGTCGGCATGTATACCTGAACTATCGTTGTCGGTGTTAGTCTGCTGTCGATTCTGAGGATGTGTTACTGTGAACAGTTCAGTGACCGGGTTGTTCTACCCGGTCACTGAACTGTTCACAGTAACACATCCTCTGCCCTTCCTTCCTATTCATAACGAATCCTACACCTGTTATACCATTTTCTGCTGCTGTTGATATTACCTGGTACTCATCTGACCAGAAATCCTTGTCTTCCTTCCACTTCACTTCACTGACCCCTACTATATCTAGATTGAGCCTTTGCATTTCCCTTTTCAGATTTTCTAGTTTCCCTACCACGTTCAAGCTTCTGACATTCCACGCCCCGACTCGTAGAACGTTATCCTTTCGGTGATTATTCAATCTTTTTCTCATGGTAACCTCCCCCTTGGCAGTCCCCTCCCGGAGATCCGAATGGGGGACTATTCCGGAATCTTTTGCCAATGGAGAGATCATCATGACACTTCTTCAATTACAGGCCACATGTCTGCGGATACACGTTACGTGTCTTTAATGCATTGGTTTCCATTGCCTTCTGCATCCTCATGTCGTTGATCAATGCTGATTCTTCCGCCTTTAGGGGTAATTTCCCACCCCTAGGACAAGAGAGTGCCCTGAACCTCTGTCCGCTCCTCCGCCCTCTTTGACAAGGCCGTTGGCAGAATGAGGCTGACTTCTTATGCCGGAAGTCTTCGGCCGCCAATGCTCGTTTGGGACGAAGTGCTTCGGAAGTGCACCGTGTGTTTGCTGAATGGATCTCAGAACACGACGAGATGGGTCAGATTACAGCCCCTAGACAACCCTCTGAGAAGATCGAATCCTCAAATGGTTCAAATGGCTCGAAGCACTATGGGACCTAACATCTGAGATCATCAGTCCCCTGGACTTAGAACTACTTAAACCTAACTAACCTAGGGACATCACACACAGGATTTGAACCTGCGACCGTGGCAGCAGCACGGTTCCGGGCTGAAGCGCCTAGAACCGCTCGGCCACAGCGGCCGGCTGAGCGGCCAGCTGATCGACACTTCATCCGAATGGCATTGCAGGACAGATCTGCGTCCTCCTCGGCTCTTGCGAACAGTGGAACAGTGTAACACATCGTACACCACCAGAGGTGACAGTCCGTCGCCATTTATTGCGGCAGGAGTTACTTGCGCATCGTGCACTTCTCCGCGTACGTTTGACGAATGTGCAGAAATATTCTAGACGGCAATGGTGTATGGGACGACTTCATCGGGGTCAGGAATGGCATCAAATGGTGTTTTAGGACGAATCCATGTCCAGCTTGTTTGATTATCATGGCCGCATTTTGGTTCGCTGCACGCAGGGTACGGTCGCAGGTTCGAATCCTGCCTCGGGCATGGATGTGTGTGATGTCCATAGGTTATTTAGGTTTAAGTAGTTCTAAGTTCTAGGGGACTGATGACCACAGATGTTAAGTCCCATAGTGCTCAGAGCCATTTGAACAATTTTTGCACGCAGGGGAGCGGCATCACTAATTGCATTCGCACAAACTTTCTGCGCCAGATCAAGGCCTTACGGTGTGATGTACTATTGGGTATAGCCACAAGTGAGAGCTGGTGACTGTTCAGGGCACTGTGACCAGTGTGACCTGCGTGAGTGAATCTTGTGACGCGTAGCAATACCCTTTCTGCACAACACCCCAGACACCATTTTTCAGCAGTACACTGCAGGACCAGATGAACACGTGCCTTCTTGGTGTCACAGGTCGACAGCATTTTGCCCTGGCTCGCAAGATCACTAGACTTGTCGACGATCGAACATGATGACATAACACATGCTTATCATTTCTGCAGAACGCAGTAATGTACATGTTCTGTGCTTACGAACTTCCTATCTCTATTCGTTCGAAGGTGCTCTGTTTTTTTTCTGAACGTGTGTATATTTAACATCTGTGTATGTGGGCAAAGTCATGGGTAGAAAGCTGATCCTATACCCCTGGAACGACGTCATCCAAATTATGTAGACATAATAATTATGATCTGGAAAAAAATAAGGTGGAGTGAGAGTCATCGGCATCCTTTTGGGGTGGGGGTGATAACGTGGAGAGAGAAAGGGGAAGAGGAGAATGGTCAGATAAAGAGGGATAAGGGGGAGATGGACACAGATAGGGGTTGGAAGAGGAGGTGGGCAATGAGAGAAGAGGCGTAAATAGACAGAGAGGCGGGAGAGGAAGAAGTGAAGAGAGAATGGAAAGAGTAGGAGGACAGAGAGAAGGGAGGAAATGATCAGTGAAAGGAAAGAGGAGGAGATGGACAGAGAGAGGAGGGTGAAGGTGGCAAGCAGCAAGAGGGGGGAAGAGGAGATGGACAGGGAGAAGGGGAGGTGGACAGAGAGGGAAGGGGAGATGGACAAAGAAAGTGAAGGGTAAAATGAAATTAGATGGGGGGAGGAGATGGACAGATGGACAGAATGGAGAGGGGAAGAGGAGATAGAGGTTCATGACGAGATAGACGAAGTGAAGGGCAATATTAGATGGAGCGAGTAGAGAGTGAGGAGTTGGACAGAAAGGGTGGTGGATATGGATGGAGAGGGAGGAGGGGAGGAAGGAGGAGATGGACCAAACGGGGGTAGAAGGAGGAGACGAACAAGAGGGAGGGAGAAGGAGGAAATGGGCTAATAGGGATCTGAAATAATTAAATACCTGGGCAACGCCGGGTACTCAGCTAGCAACACAATAAAAGTAATGCATAATTATGCTTTATCTTGAAGAACAAAGCATGTGAATCATCAACGGTATGTATAAAGTTCCCGTATTGCAGTGATACCAACAGTGAAAAGAAGAGAAAGGATAATACTAGTCAGAATTATTAGAGTCTTAACAAGTCCAAAGTGAAATTAAATAAATGATGAAATAAAGAATACCAAGCGTAAATTAAAACCACCTCTCGGACACTACAACATTTTTTGATGCCATAGTGATATTTTTCCTGTGACTTTTCAAGTTTTTTTCTTATGTATTAATCCGCACGTCGCGTTATAAGCATGAAAATTTGAAATTATTGTGTAATAGCTGAATTGACAGTCATTCGATGAGGCTGCAGTACTTAAGGTGCGATGGAAGGTTCGTAAAACGTGCGAGTAATGAATGTAGGTGTATCACATTAAACTTAGCGGGGACCGGCGTAGTGAATAATGTAAAATCATCAGAAAGTAGATGTAAGAACGACCAGCGCAGTAAAAGTCGTAGCAGTATTGGGTGAAACGTATTTCAAACGGTCCATTAGAATGGAAGGAAAAACTGATGACAGAAATAAATGGCACAACACATTATCTCTCCTTTAAAATGACTCTCAGAGGAGCACCGATAGGACAACGTGATTAATGGCGCACCAGATTTGTGAGGTTTCGCATTGGTCTGCTAGGAAAGAGCAGGAACACATCCCGAATTATCTACGGTACTCGCGTCAAACAAAGGTTCCTGACCAACAGCACAAGCATAGAGGAAAGGCAGGCAAAACTTCAGTGTGACCGCACATCAGAATGGAACTCGTACCGAGATCTATGGGTAATTTTTGTTTCGCGTAAAACACCTGTTTATCAAGATATTATACAATTTTTTTGGTAAGAGAATTGAAGTCAGCGATTGCAGGAGAGCAAGACTTATAAACATCTGCAGAACTAACTGAATTTATGTATTTGGCAGAGATATCATCTCTCAGTAAATTTTCTGAAGACATTTGTGAAACGTATGTATAATAGTCAATTTCAAAGTAAATTAATTAAATAGCAACACCACGAAGGCGGCATGTAACAAACGTCAAACTGTCGTAGTGTGAACTACATAATAGGTCTGGCATTTCAACGCAACCGCACAAAACATCGTGGTCGGAAAACTTAAGGACGAAAGTAACTCTAGCATGGTGTGCCACTTTTAAGTAACACAGTTCGATGATACCTGACCATACCTAGAAAGAACTACCACAGTATGGGACAGAAAGTAACTGAAAGAAACATGTAGTCAGACGAACAGAAATGACACTTTATTTCAAAGATAGTAATTACACATGAAGTTCCACTGGACATTACAAAAGACGAGACATTGTTCTTAATAGAATGTGTGATCACAACGAACGGTGTGACGTTTCTCTTAATTTTTCATTGGAAACACCAAATACCATAACACGACTCGGTTTCATTCTGTCGAAAAGTAAAAGCAAGACAATAAAAGTTTCAGAGAGGTCTAAGAACAATAATTTTGTAGCTCGTGATAAAGGAAGTGCATCTTTGTGTTTTTGGGTAGATAAAATGTTTAATGTCTGTGTTATTGTATCTTATTGTTTCATGTTTTATGTTGCCTAGATCAAACATGAGCTATATGTAGTGCTCTCTTAAATTAATAATAATCTATTTCAAGAAAAATTATTCAAAATTACGATTTAAAAAAATTATAATAGAAATAATGTGACTGTCTTTAAAACGGAATCTTCGCCGGATTATTTTGAGTGCCATTTGGCTCTAGCTTATTCCCTATCATTTTACACTCAATGAGATTTTCATGAATGCCATTTAAAAATTACGCGGCTGTGCAATCATTAAACGGATCGACTCTTTGAAACTTATGAGTCTAGCTGATATTTTTTAATTCCATAAAAGCTGAATGAAACCCTCACTGAAATATAAATTATCTCATCTAAAAGAAGGAATATCCGTTACAGTCATTGAACTTAGGCCTGTAGTGAAGGTAAAGATCAATTTAATTTAAAAAAATATGTCCTGCCCATTGTATCGTAACTTTTAACTAAGATACGGTGGAAACTAATAATAACAATGAGCGTATGGCATTGGTGGCCGGGAGACCTCTCTCGGGGTGGTTCGGCCGCCGCTCCACAAGTTCTTTAACGCCACTACGGCGACTTGCGAGTGAATGAGGATGAAATGATGATGAAAGACACGCAACACCCGGTCATCTCGAGGCAGACAAAATCCCTGACCCCGCCGGGAACCGAACCCTGGACCCCGTGCGTGGCAAGCGAGAACGCTACCGCAAGATCACGAGCCGCGGACACGGTCGGAACTAGTTTTGTATTAATAGTAATAGACCTTATGAAAACGGTAATGGATGCTGTGCAACGTCGCTTCTTGCTGGCCACAAGGTTGGTATAGAGTACTTGCGATGGATTGTTCCATCCCTCCAGATGATGAATGGTCATTGATACACGTTGACTTGCTACAATACGTCACCCCAACGCATCCCATACGTCCTCAGTGGGATGTAAGAGCAGGTCACTTCATTCGCCGAGTATCCTTTCTTCCTAGAAGTCTTCAACCTGCTGAGTTGGATGAGGTCGCTCATTGGCGCCCACAAAAATGAAGTCAGGGCCGAATGCATCCCTAAGCAGACCCACGTGTGGAAGGTGTTCTATGTCACATGAACGATGACTGGTGACTGCCTTGTTCAATGGTCTGGAGATCAATATGCTCATGGAACAGTACGCTTCCTCACAATGCAATATGGATCATCAAAACGATCGTGTTTCTGGGTGCATTGCGTGTTCCTGGCTCGCGCCTTATGAGAGAAGGTGCGGAATCGATATTCAGACTCAGTCTGCCAACACCCGAGAAGAGCATGTTATGTCCCTCCTCGCAGGTCCAGTCGCCGTGCCACTGCGGAGCGTTCGATTGCGTGCCTTGCAGTTTTGTACAACAGTGTATGGAGAAGCAACGACATCTAGATTTTATATGCATTGTGTCCCAGAAAAGATGCAACAAACTTGTAGTAGTGGAGGGTGTCTTGAGAAACAAATCGAGAATAGGAACTCCTGTTCAGAAACTTCATCCAACGACGCTACAGAGCGTCGAAGTTATAAGCACCAGCGCCTGCCACTAGGCGATTCCTTCAGCAGCGAAACTGACTTCGTACGCTGAGGGATCATATGCGGATGGTCGCGCAATGTTGTTTGTTATTCGGTGGTAGCAGCTGATTGCCACGATCGCCAGTAAAGAAGATTTAGTTAACTGCTTCGTAGAATGTGATGCTCTGTTACCTTGGTGGGTGACGGTTTCGGACATGGGTTTCCATCCGCAGTTTATTTTTCTCCGGGAATCCTCTAAAATCTGCAAAGTTTTTCGGTATGTAGGGGAAAAATAAATTGCAGAGGGAAACCCGTGTCTGAAAGCGTCATCTACTGAGGCAATAGAGCATCGTATTCATAGGAGAAAAGAACTTCTACGTAGCAGCTAGCTCCATCTTCTCCACTGATGATCGTGGCACTGAGTCGCAATCACTGAATAATGAGCAACATTGCGAAACCTTCCGCCTATGGTCTGTCAGCATACAAGGTCACATTTACTGCCAAACGGGTGGCCTAATGGCAGTAGCTGCCAACTATAGCTTCGACGCTCTGTAGTATCGTTGGACGACATTTATGGACACAGGTTCCTATTCTCGATTTGTTCCTCAAGATACCCTCTACAATTCCTCTAAGTTTGTCGCAACATGTGTAGAAACCCTGAATAGGGGAACATTATGCATCGAGTTTATCATAAAGATATCACATCTGAGTATTGTTTGTTTGTATGAAGATCCGCTATGCCACACGTAAAAAGGAGAAACATGTACCAAGTCGTGTCGAAATCTGACAACTGCACAATCGTGTTTTATGAAGTTTGGGGTATATCTGTGACACTGCTGTTAGCATGGTCGTTATTCCATGGCTGTCAAATTCAACGTCATTCAATATCTCAGTGACACAAAGCGACTAGCGACCGAGAGGAAAGACATATTGTCCCCAAGGCCCTGCACAGCCACGTCACGTAGCTTGAATGAGGGTGGGTGGGTGGGGTTGATTTGGCGGAAGAGACCAAACCGTGAGGTCATAGGGATGATTGGATTAGGGAAGGACGGGGTAGGACGTCGGCCGTGTCCTTTCAAAGGAACCATCCTGGTATTTGCCTGAAGCGATTTAGGGCAATCACGGAAAACCTAAATCAGGACGGCCGGACGCGGGATTGAACTGTCGTCCTCCCGAATGTGAGTCCAGTGTGCTAACCACTGCGCCACAACGCTCGGTTTGAGTGAGGGAATGGGCTTGTTTGTAGCTGGAAGAGTCTCCACATGGACAGTACGACAATATGTAAGTAAACCGACTATTAACATGGGGAGCGTTGCTGCGGCTGCCCTTGACGCGACAGCAGAGAGATAGAGAGTGGTAAACCCAACGACATGAGTGACATCACATAGTTTTTTTGAGACGATTTCAGGTTACGTGTACAGCATCACGAGGGTAAACAACGTTGTCAGATTTCGTTTGCCATCGTCATATGGGCCCGGCACCTGGCAATCATTCTACAGGGTGCCTTTACATGCACAACACAATCATCTCTAATTCGTATAGCCGGATGTCTAGACATTAGTACTTACATTTTTGATGTACACTCTGGTGACGAAAGTTACAAATCATAAGATTAGCTAATGACAAGTAGTCGAAATTCGCTAATCGCACGATTAAATAAAAATCACACTACAGCCTACTGCGGACGATGTTTACGTTTCCTAGTATAGTGCCGGAGATCCTTTTGTCTGGCGTAGTGCAGAAACACGACGAGTCATGCGCTCAACAAGTTTGTGGAAAAGTCCCCTACAGAAATACTGAGCCATGTTGCCTCCATAGCCGTCCATAATTAATTTGGAAAGTGTTTCCATTGCAAGATTTTGTGCAAGAACTGACCTCTCGATCATGTCTCACAAGTGCTCGGCGGGATTCATGTCGGGCGATTTGGGTGACCAAATAATTCTCTCGAATTGTCCAGAGTGTTCTTAAAACCAATCGCAAACAATTATTGTAGCCTGGAGACAAAGCGCATTGTCATCCATAAAAACTCCATTGTTGTTTGTGAATGCGAAGTCCACGAATGGCTGCAAATGGTCTCCAAGTGGCCGTACATAACCATTTCCAGTCAATGATCGGTTCAGTTGGATCAGAGGACCTAGTCCTTTCCATCATTATGGTGCCACCACAAAGTGCCTTGTTGACAACTTGAGTCTGCGTCACACTCGAATCTTACCATCAGCTCTTAACAACTGAAACTAGGGCTCATCTGACCAGGCCACGCTTTCCGAATTGTTTAGTGTCCAACGGATATGGTCACGAGCCCAGGAGAGGCGGTGCAGGCGATGTCGTGCCATAGCAAAGACACTCGCGTCTGTCGTCTGCTGTCATAGCCCACTAACGACAAATTTTGCCTTACTGTTATGATGGATACGTTCGTCGCACGTCCCACATCGATTTTTACGGCCATTTCATACAGTGTAGCTTGTCTGTTAGCACTGACAATACTTTACAAACGCCACTGCTCTCGGTCGTTAAGTGAAGGCCGTCGGCCGATGAGTTGCTCGTGGAGAGAGGTAATGCCCGAAATTTGGTATTCTCAGCTCACTTTTGACACTGTGGAGCTTGGAATATCGTATTCCCTAGTATCGTATTTCCTAAATGGAATGCACCACGTGTCTAACTAAATCTACCCTGACGCGTTCAAAGTCCGGTAATTCCCGTTGTGCTGCCATAATCACGTCGGAAAACTTTTCACACGAATCACCTGAGTGTACTGATAGCTCCGTCAATGCAATGCCCTCGTACAGTTTTACATTCCCACTTCTACCTCCCTGATTCAGTCAATCGCTTCACCAGGCGCGTGGTGAATGTCCATTATTGTTCCTTTGTACGCTTGAAGAGGACAATCAGCAACGATATGGCGGAAATGACGGTAACGAAGCATCATAGATACAGTTTGCGGAGCCAGCGCAGCCTCATTTGTGCAGCCATGGAGCTGCATTCTCCAGTTCGAATCCGATTCGTGATCCTCCACTGACGTTTGGAAGATCGAACCACTGTACCCCAGAGGAAGGGTTCTCAACTAGACGTTGACTGACTGCTGATGGCTGTTCCCATTGGATTTTACATGAACGGTTGACAGTGAAACAGAACCAAAAAAGATTCTTTGTTGTGCACCGCGACGATCGCCTTGATTTCAAGCGTTGTTGTGCTGGTTATGCAATATCCCGACGAATGGGTAGATGAGGATTCTTCTGACCTTTAGGGGAGTTCTGATATTCTTAAAGGTCGGATATTTCTGAGACTATGGAGCCATGGAGATTTTGTACTCCGAACACATCCATTAATTACTCTCGCTGCCGAATTCAGCTGAACTTCTAGATTATTAGTATGAGCATTTTCAAGCGGTAGTTGATATGTACGGGGAAAGGTCACCTAGCTACCCAGCCACCAATTTACGGCAGGTAAACATATCAATTATAAGCAGTTATGTGTGCAATTGGTTAAAAAAATAGTTTGAAGCAATAATCACATACGAGAATATTGCCTATTGCGAATTAACTATAATAAAATAAGAAGGTTGAAGGGTTAATAGTGGCAATTATTTTTTCACTATTTAGACAAAATAAATACATGTTTTAAAATTATATTTTTCCTCAGAGTAGTGACCAGCCCTCTGTATAACCCATTGCCATCGATGTGGAGGTCGTAGGATACTCTTAGCAGCGCCATTTGTGTTGAGGGATGTATTGCCCGACAAATCCCTATAACAGTTTCGAAGCGAATGCCATGAAGTGCTTCCATAATTTTAGGAATCGAAATCACGAGATCTTAAGTCCGGGGAGTGTGGTGGGTGGTAAAACGTTTCCCAGCCCCACCGATCGAAGAAATCAGTAACAAGCTGCGAACAGCTTAGAGAAAGAAGCGGCGACACTTTCTGCGAGTCAATGTTTTGCGCATAAGGCGGAGATTGTGACTGATTCGTTCGATCGGTCGGCCTGGGTAGTCCTGTACCACCAATCGCACTAACTGGACTTAAGCCCTTGTGACTTCAGCTTGGTTCCTAAATTGATGGAAGCATTTCATGACATTAGCTTCAGAACTGTTACGGGCAATAGACCGCACCAGTTGAACTAGATATGCCAATAATGATCATGTCGGGGAAGTTTGGTGACCAGCGGAAGTGTTTAAACTCGGAAGAGTGTTACTGGAGCCACTGTGTAGCTATGCTGGATGTGTGGGGTGCTGCACTGTCCCACTTAAATTGCCCAAGTCCGTCGGAATGGTCAATGGACATGAATGGATGCATGTGATCAAACAGGATGCCTACATAAGTGCCACCTGTCAGAGTCGAATCTAGACTCGCAGTCGAGCAGCCGACCCGAGCGGAACGCTGCTCTCTGCACCTGGCGTAGCTGCCCGCGGATAGCTCCTTGGAGTGGTCCCTAATAAGCTACAACTGGCGTAGCTGCTAGTGACGCTCTTCTGAGCGGCACGAACCCGCACAAGCTGCTTAACGCTTTCGGGCGCTGAGTGGCAAGAGCTTCGGCTCCACTTCCTGCAACTTCGGTTGCAAATCTCCCCAGCGGGACTCTCCCGTTCTTTGGTAGGGTAATCTCAGTGTCAGGGGCCCGTTCACGTCGGATAACCCCGCGCACTGTAGGCCGCTCTCTTCAACCCGCGCTCTCTTGCGCCGCGCATTGCACTCCGCGCAGATAGGTCGTAGGGACACCCCTCTTCTGTAGGAACAAGGTACACAGCGCTTTCGCAAAAAAGCATTATTGTCGCTCCTTAAAAAGAGCAAAATTGTCGTGTTCCATCCTTCCCTATCCAAATAAATAATTACTCCTGAAACAGCGAAGATGTCCGATCTTTCCTGTGCTTCCCCACCACTCACCCGCAGCAAAGCTGCAGCACAAGAGGCGGTAATGCCGGCTACTCCCGCCATCATTTCCGTCCCGCTGTCCACCTTCCAGGAGCAGGTTGCCCTGAAGGACCAGCAGATCGCGGAACAGCTAGAGCTGATTGCAGAGCTGATGGGCAGCGAAAACACACGAACAGAAACACCCACACCACACACACAGGCACCTGCTGAACAACAGAAGGACATGCCCCCTATTTCACCTCTGGCGGCCCAGGCACCGACGGAACCGGATCCAGAGCCGACAGAGGACACAACAAACACTGATGAAGACGGGCCGTGGCAGCAGGTCGGCCCAAGGCGCAAACAGCAGCCAACTACACAAACAAGTGAGCTCACAAACTCACGAGGCAACGGCCAAGCGCTGCTGCCAACACCATCCACGCCGCGAACAAACAATAACAACACAGGGACCAACACAAACAACCCTGCGACTGCAGCAACCACAAACATACACGCAGCTACGCAGAACACTAACAACACCGCGACTGGCTTCCCACCGGTCATCATTCACAACTATGGAGACCTAAGTCTCCTGAACAGAGAATTTAACAATAAGCACAGCCCCACAACCTACTACTCCAAGCTCACCGGAGAACACGCCGCACTGTACGTGGCGAACAAGGCAGACTACACGAATCTACTGGACTTTCTCAAAGAAAGGAAGGTAGAACACTTCACGTACAGGACAGTCTTGGAAAAAACACAACAGTACGTGATTAAGGGGATAGACTCACGAACCCCGACCGACACGGTACACAACGAACTCTCTGCTCTCGGGTGGCAGTGCATTCGGGTAAACCGGATGTCAGAGTTCGGCACAGCGAGACCGTCACATAACTACATGGCGGAGCTGGCCGACACGGCCAAATCCCGCGACCTGCTGAAGTTAAAATTATTTCTTCACATGGTCGTTAATGTAGAGGTGTACAACACGCCGCGTACCCCCCAACAATGCCACAACTGCCAGCGCTATGTGCACGCGGGTATCAGATGCGGTCTCGCACCCCGCTGCCGTATTTGCGCCGGCGGTCACACAACCCAACGCTGCAAACTCCCCAATACAGCACCTCGCAAGTGCGCCAACTGTGGTGCTGCCCATCCGGCAAACTACAGAGGGTGCATTGCATACAAAGCAGCTCTGAGGCGCAAAATCGCCAAACATGCGAAACCAACCGCCATCACAGTTCCAAAACCGCCCCCGCGCCCAGTAAGAAGTGGATTATCCTTCGCTGGAGCGGTCGCTGGCAGCCCCAGCAGCGCGGGACGGTCAGAGGAGCCCCAGAGCTCAGAACACGCTCAGCAAACACCCCCAGCAACAGGCACACAACAGACATGCACAACAAATGACACCACACCCGCACCGGGCACACCACACGAAACAAGCAACAACACCACCCTACCCCCTGAGATCGCGAACTGCAGCCCACCACAGGCTACAGAAAACGCACACACACAGGGACAACCACAACGCCAGAGGAGGAGGAGGAGAAGGAGAAACAGCCGCAGCACGAGGAACACGACCGCACCACAACAAGTACACAGTCAACAGAACACCAACACCCACGAACACATCCCGGACACCAACTCAACAACCCACATAACACACCCACTCACCTCAGAAAATACACAGGCGCCCACAACTGCCACACGAACAACCGACTCGCAGGCCAGCCCTCACCAAACGCCAACACTGGAACAAGCGGCCGCTAACACGACCAACAACTCCCAGGCCGACATGACCAACATCACAACAACATTCCAGAGAATAATGGAAACATTATTCCCCGGACGCACGACCACCGAAATAGTCACGAAGATTATGGGGTGTGTCTCACAACTCTTTATGCAGTTCATGTCGGGTACGCTCAACTGGACTAGCTTCCAAGCCACTATCACACCGCTCTTTACACTACTACATGGATAATACACCACACCAGCCCCGAAACGCAGACTTAAACACAGTCACACAGATCCTGTTTTGGAATGCCAACGGGATCGCAAACAAAAAAGCCGAGATGGCCGCGTTCATGGAGCGAAAGGGTATCCGAATCGCTCTTGTGAACGAAACACTGCTTACGCCTCGCAAACAACTAAACCTCCCAGGTTATTGCGTCTATCGTACCGACCGAGCGGATGGCAGGAGGGGAGGCGGCACGGCAATCATTATACACAGAGACATAGACCACACGAACATCGAGCTCCCAGCACTTGAAAGACTGGAGGCTACGGCCGTTAGGGTCAAGTTCAACGGAGCCAACACCACACTGGTATCGCTATACAATCCTCCTAAAAACATAGTAACACGCGATATCAGCACAGTACTCAACATGGCACCGCGGGTAATAGCCTCTGGAGACCTCAACGCAAAACACCCCGATTGGAACTCACGAATACGAACCTCCAACGGCAAGAAACTGTACGAACACGCACTAGGCCGAAACTACATTATACTTGGGCCGGACGTTCCCACGTTCGTGCCTACACAGGCCCGACATAGGCCAGACGTGTTAGACATAGCCCTCATAAAGGGCATCACATGCACACTCAACCTAACGGTTGAAAACGATCTGGACTCAGACCACATGCCTGTAATACTGCACATGGAAGAGACACTGCAGGACATTGAACCACGCACGATGCTTAACTACAAACGTGCGAACTGGACACTGTTCAAGGAAACGCTTGATAGTCGCATTCCTGACACCCACGAAATTAACAACACACAGCAAATCGATGAGGCTGTGGAGGCTCTCACAACTGCCGTCCAAGACGCAATGACTGACGCCATTCCATTTACAACACCAAGACAACACTCGACGGCCCTGCCCCAGGAAATCCTGGGCCTTATCTCAATGAGGAACCGCCTCAGGAGATACTGGCAGCGTACCAGGCGCCCGTTCTATAAACTGCACGTCAACAGACTCCAGGGCATAATACGAAATAAAATCCAAACATTCAGAAACGAACAATGGGGACAGAGACTCGCTCGGCTGGATACCACACGTCCTGGCGTGTGGCAGCTGGCCAGACACTTCACCAGGGAGAAACATTACATTCCCACGTTACAAGGACCAGACGGCCCAGCCTACTCCGCGACGGAGAAGGCAGAGCTTATGGCCACGACACTTGCAGCGTCCTTCATGCCGAATCTGGTTCCTTCAGACCCAGCATTCACACTTGAAACGGACCAGGAGGTTACACGACTTGTAGCCCAGCCCTCGCGCGACGTAATCAGACGTGCTAGCACAAATGAAGTCACATGGGCTATCAAGCACACCAACGCTAGAAAAGCCCCTGGGCCTGATGGCATTCAAAACCGTGTCCTCCAGGAGTTCACGGATAAAGCCGTAGAATACCTCACACACCTAACGAATGCCATCCTGACACACCAACACTTCCCTGACTTTTGGAAGGCGGCCAAGGTCCTGATGTTCAGGAAGCCAGGGAAAGACCACTCCCTCCCACAAAATTACCGACCCATCAGTCTGCTGTGCTCGCTCAGCAAGATTGTTGAGAAGGTAATACTAAAACGTATTACTAGGCATTGCATCGCCAACGACACCCTAAGACCGGAGCAATTCGGCTTTAGGAATCACCACTCGACAACACAACAACTCCTCCGCGTAGTCGAACATATAACACACGGCTACAACATGAACAAAGCCACAGGGGCCGTGTTCCTAGACATCGAAAAGGCTTTCGATCGTCTCTGGCACAACGGACTCATACGCAAACTAAGCGAAGCTGGTTTCCCAGACGGACTCGTACGTCTCATACACTCATATCTCACGAACAGATGTTTCAACACTAACGTGCAGGATAAACAATCAACACAACACGGTATCCAAGCTGGAGTACCCCAAGGAAGCATTCTGGGGCCCATCTTGTTTAACCTGTACATTAATGACTACCCAGCGACACGAAACACGACGTTAGCCGTCTACGCGGATGACACAGCCATCCTCGCGCAAGACTGGAAACCGTCGAACATCAACTCACGAATACAGACAGCACTCAGAACAGCTGAGCCTTGGCTGGAGCGATGGCGTATTAAAGTAAACGTCGACAAGTGCGAAGCAGTTCTGTTCACACGCAGACCGAAACTACTGCGCAAACACCAACACTGTAGACCGATAACACTACATACACGCCCAATACGTTTCCGAGAGAAAGTCAGATACCTTGGTGTCTGGCTGGACCGGAAACTTACATGGGGGGACCACATCGAATACGTTGCCAACCGAGCGCACGCGAGGCTCAAACAGCTCTATCCAATGCTCAACAGGGAAAGCACACTGAATAGGAGGGTGTCGAGGTCCTTATACACTACACTGATTAGACCTCTGATGACGTACGCAGCTCCCGTCTGGGGATATGCAGCTCCCACACGACTGCGCCGCCTGCAGATCATACAGAACAAAGTGCTACGAATCATTAGCAATGCTCCACGCTACACACGCACCGTGGATCTTCACCATGAATACCGCCTTGATACCCTCAAGGAAGTATTCAAGAAACACGCTACACGACTATACAGGAACTCGAGACACTCGAACAATCCTTTCATCCTCACTCTGGGAAACTACGATCACAACCACACGTGGAAACACAAGCGACCAAAGACACTGCTAGCTAGGGCATAACCACCTATGGTAAACTAACATACGCAAACAGCGACAAACGTCGGTAAGCCCCTGCATATCAGCAATACTGACTGGCAACTACCAGCTGCTATTAGAGCCGACCAACAGGCCACAGCAGGGACACCGACGAGCTCGCCCACAGACGCACGAACAATCTCCCAACACTCCCTCACACTGTGCCTCCGGTATATGACCTATCGGACACAAGACCGATAACAAACATAACTGTTGCAGGTTGCAGGACGCTGAACGAGGACTCTGTACCAGCACCCAGCGCCAGCCGCCGAGCAGCACAAACGCACAACGTCAAGGTATCGACATGCATGATACCCACTACTAACAAAGCCTATCCTTGCACAACCTATCGCAGGCAGCAAGACAATCGCTACTGCTCTTGCCGCCAGACCTAACTTTCGCAGAGGTTTTTTTCCCTTGGCTCTTGCCTTGGCACTTTTTTTTCCTCTGCCCTTCAAACCGCTACCCTTCGTCAGATTTCGACCAATCTATCTCCAGATGAGCGCGTATTAATGGTTAATCCTAACCAGACGTACGCAAACATCGCAGCACCCACATCCTGCGACACCTCACTTTAGTGAATACTAACCCTTATGCAGAGATGGCAGTAGACCTTTTGTGTTGGCCATCATGCCGGTGTGGGCGTGGAGGGGCTCCACCTCTTGCTAAAAAAAAAAAAGTCGAATCTAGACGTATCAGGGGTCTCATATCATTCCAACTGCACACGCCCCACACCATTATAGAGCCACCACAAGTTTAAACAGTCTCCTGCTGACATGCAGGGTCCATGGATTCATGAGATGTTCTCAATACACGTACACGTCCATCCGCTTGATACAAGTTGAAACGAGGCTTCTCCGACCAGACAACATGTTTCCAGTCATCAACAGTTCAATGTCTGTGGTCGTGCAGTCATCAAAGGTACACGAGTGGGCCTTTGGCTCCGAAAGCCCATATCGATGATGTTTATTTGAACGGTTCGCACGTTGACAGTTGTTGAGGCCCAGAATTGAAATCTGCAGCAATTTTCGAAATAGTTGCACTTCTGTCACGTTGAACGATTCTTTTCAGTCGTCTTTGGTTCCGTTCTTGCAGGATTTTATTTCGGCTGCAGCGATGTCGGAGATTTGATGTTTTACTGGATTCCTGATATTCACGGTACACTAGTGAAATGGTTGTATGGGAGAATCCCCACTTTATCGCTACCTCGGAGATACTGTTTCCCTACCTAAGAAATAAGAAAGAGTTCTTACCTATACTGAATCACCAGCAGACACATATCTGGTAACACATAACTGTTACGACTTTATCGTTTCATTTATTTAGCAAGACATTTTAGTAATCAAAATGAGTCTTGAAAACATCTTCCAAATCGTCTGCCGCCCTCTAGCCGTCGGTTGGATTCCAACAGCGCCGGTATACCTGTTGCTGCGTTGTCAGAATTGCACTGGAGCGTCTTGCCTGGACTCGATAGTAGAGCACGCAATAAAGAACAAACACATAATTTTTTAGTACAACAATTCATGTAACATCTATGATACAAAATTATAACACCTATTTCACTTACCTGATCATAAACATTACTGCCTTCATCCGCAGGCAACGACATTACGACTATTTCAACGGTATTCATTTTACAGTCTCTGGCTCCTCTCGTTTTGAATGCAACTCTACGTTAATTTTAGTGGTACTCATGCATCAGTTATACCGTGGGCCACACAAATGCTACAATAAAACTTGGTTTCATCTAATAATGAGAAAAACTATAACGGTCAGCTTCTCTTTGTACTGCGCGTAGTGACCGTGACTACAACAGTCTTCACTATAGGTGAGAAAATTGTTGGTTTCATACCTGAACACGGCGGAGATAGAGGAGTGTGCGGTCTGTGTGTTCCCTAAATGACAAAAAGTATCCGAACAGCTACAACTGGACAAACTGGACATAAATATTGGCTGTGCCCACACTCGTCTTTCGACAGCTTGAACTATGGTGGGGACACTTTCATCTCAGAATCTGAATGTCTGTGGAAAAATGACAGCACATTCTTCCTCTGGAGCCACAACTAGTGACTAGAGATGCTGGATGCGGCACCTGTAGCGTAATCGACGTTCTCACTTAAAGGTGTTCCATTGGGTTGAGGTCGGGACTTTGGCAGTCCATGACATTTCAGGAATGTTATTTCTACAAATCATTCCTCACTGATGCTGCTTTATGACAGGATGCGTAGTCAAAAAAATGGTTCAAATGGCTCTAACAAGGGAACCTCCCCATCGCACCACCCTCAGATTTAGTTAGAAGTTGGCACAGTGGTTAGGCCTTGAAAAACTGAACACAGATCAATCGAGAAAACGGGAAGAAGTCGTGTGGAACTATGAAAAAAATAAGCAAAATATACAAACTGAGTAGTCCATAGGCAGGATATGCAACATCAAGGACAAATTGAACTCAGGAGTGCCGTGGTCCCGTGGTTAGCGTGAGCACTTGCGGAACGAGAGGTCTTTGATTCAAGTGTACCCTCGAGTGAAAAGTTTAATTTTTTGTTTTCAGACAATTATCAAAGTTCAGGCACTCACACATAATTAACTTCGCTCTCCAAAATTCCAGGACATGTTCAGATTTGCTTGGACATATGCAGGATTTGACGGTCTACACACGGCAAAATTTGAAAACGTTAAAAACATATGTTTTGACAGAGCACAGGGAAAACTGTGCGACTGTGAAACTGTTGCATTCATTTGTTGCAGTTTATGTGACAAACTCTTATGTTTTAATCACTTTTTTGGGAGTGATTATCACATCCACAAGAAAACCTAAATCGGGCAAGGTAGAAGAATCTTTTTACCCATTCGCCAAGTGTACAAGTTAGATGGGTCGACAACATATTCCTGTCATGTGAAGCACGTGCCGTCACCAGTGTCGTATAGAATATATCAGACGTGTTTTCCTGTGGAGGAATCGGTTGACCTATGACCTTGCGATCAAATGTTTTCGGTTCCCATTGGAGAGGCACGTCCTTTCGTCTACTAATCGCACGGTTATGCGGTGTGGTCGCAAAACACAGACGCTAAACTTATTACAGTGAAGAGAGACGTCAATGAACGAACGGACAGATAATAACTTTGCGAAAATAAAGAAATTAAAATTTTCACTCGAGGGAAGACTTGAACCAAGGACCTCTCGTTCCGCAGGTGCTCACGCTACCCACGGGACCACGGCGCTCGTGAGCATACACTACCATGATGTTGCCTATCTTATGCAAGGACTACTCTGTTTGTATATTTTGCTTTTTTTTCATAGTTCCACACAACTTCTTCCTGTTTTCTCGATTGATCTGTGCTCAGTTTTTCAAGGCCTATCCACTGTGCCAACTTATAACTAAATCTGAGGGGGGCGCGATGGGGAGGTTCCCTTGTAAGTACTATGGGACTTAACGTCTGAGGTTGTAACCTCCCCCCTCACTTATCGACCTTAATGACAGTGAGAAATTAAACCGCGTGTACCTAATGGAAATTTGGGAAAAGCAATCGTCACCGAAGTTAATCTATCGGTAAAGAGGGAGGAAAGGGTTACATCTAAATGAAAGGAAAAATGCAAATGAAACTGGTGGAAATCAATTTTGAAAAGGGGTAAAGTTAATAAAGAAAGTAAATGTGCGGCCGTTACGTTAACAATTAACTAGCGGTAATTAGATATTTGAGATTTGGGGGAAATCACGGTCGCCAGTCCTAAGGACAATTACTATAGTAACTGAAAAAGAAAGGTTATTACACATATAATTAACACTAGAAGCGTGGCAACTGAAGGTTGACACGTGTAGTGTGAAAACTGAAAGTTTGTCAGAAGTAATAAATTTCGCTACACTCTGACTTAATTTAGCAAAAGAATTAATAAAACCGGAAAATCGAAAGTTAATTTAGTGACTGAAGTTAATAGTGAGCTTTCTTTCTGAAGCACATCGAAATCCAGTAAAATACGGTTAGTCTTGGACTACCTCAACAATCATTTCAAAAGCAACTTGACTCTACGCAATTTAGAAACAAGAGATTTAACTTTGAACTTGAATTAAATGATTCTGAACTATTAACAATAGTAAAATTTAGTACGTACCAAGCTGAGCTGCAGTCACAGGTAAGCTAAAATATGCTGACAAAACTCGCACTCTAAATTTGTGCTCGTGTAACCTAAATATTGTAGCCAGCTACAGAACTTTGAAATTAAAGCAGTGAAATCTAATTATATTATTTTAATGCTGGCGTTTGAATTTCAACGACACTCGGGTTCATTTCGGAAAAGGAAGGGACCCTGCTTGGCAATGCAATTGGGACAATGAGCAACAAAGGTTCATGCTAAGTTGCTGTAATTTTGCGAGGCAAATGGAACAATTTGAAAAGCTGAGGTCTGCCATACAGTTCTGAAACTTTACGTGCTTTTAGTCTTCCTTGTTGGTTGATTGAAGGTTTGAAGCCGTCGATCGAGGAGGTGGCGACAGTCACTCATTGTCGGCCGTCGCTGTTGCAGAAGCTGGATGTTGGCGCGCCTTCTTCTCGACACGGTCACCAGGCGAAACGGGCTCTTGATGTGCGCCAGCTAATGCTTCCCGTCCGCGACACCATGTCAGAAACTATCATCGCGAGTCGAGCGCAATTACATGCTGCCAAACCCCGAAAGCGCGGCAACTCGCGGGAGCGTCACACAACACCTGCTCCACTCGCTACTCCCGCCAGACTCTCACCGTTCTGCCCGTGCTCCACGCGGCAGAGTTCACACTACCAAAGATCCTACACACTTTGATTCGTCACACGACCTATCGACGTAATCGTTCGATAGCAGTTTTCCCTAGGCAAGACCCAGCGTAAAAATACAAATAATATTTACGAAACAAACCAATTATACATCGACATGAGTGCATAAATATATATATACAAACAGTAAAACAATTACAATATATAAAGAGACAGAAATGTCATATCTTGAGGTAACAAAACAAGGAAAAAAAATAATAGTACAATAGATGGAAATAGGAGTATATGCATTTCCGGCGTTACACGTGCCCCACATTGTCTGAGGATGTTCGTGTAGCGTAAACAGACTCAGAAAATGTCCCAAAAAAGAAACAGCGGAAATGCATATGCTCAAAACATCAACAAAATTTAGCATTCGTCTAATTAATCATAAATCAATTTTTAGACCATAATAATTGAGTGGAGACACTCCTAATCTTATTCCACTCTGTCATCTTGCACAAAATAAAACAGGTTGACAACATATTAAAATTCATAGAAGATATAGAAAATGGTTTAGCTATTCCAAAATGGAATACTATTTGCAAAATTAATCAGAGTACATGGTCATAAAAACAAGTAGATCAAAATACGCAAATTAATAATTAATTACATAGAATACACATTTTTACATAACCTTTTCATAATTAATATCTCGTCATGAGACTCCACTTAACGCTAAACAAGAAAATAATATTCAGTAGATCGAAAAAAACATAAATATTGACAGCAGAATTCTTTCACATCAGCTGTCCGGGAAGAAAAACTATTCCGCCTTTCGTACTCGCAAGTACAAAGAATGCCGACAGCGGCACAAGAGCCAATAGCGGCACAAGAGCCGACAGCGGCTCGCCTCGCCAGTATTGTTGCGCCCGCGTGTGCGGCACGCTTGATCTCACTCGCCCTTGTGACGGCGTTTCCAGAACGTCCGTTTCACCGAATTCTTTAGGAAAAACTCACTCCCGAGTAATCTCAAGGAGTCCCTTAATACTATCACAGTGGATAACTCAACACTGTCCATCATCACACGCATGTACTAGCCTGAAACTTAAAACAGCGTCTAAGTACATCGGCAATGACTAGTAAATCACATATTTATGAAATCTTACAGCTATTTACAAAATCATATTTACATTCCTCTAATCTACTGTGACTCAGCTGAAAACTTAAACTAGCAGCTTGGATTTTTCAGTTGATTAGATCATGATTAAATTGATTAAAATTAAATTGATTAATCAAAACGCGCTTTAGTGTCATGACGACGTATGCGAGCATCGGCTTTTAGCTTCATTACTTCTCGCAAACGATCCTTTTTCACACCAATACTAATGTCAATCCGTGGAGGGAATTTGATTATCTCTTCCACTAAACTTGTACTTCTGTCACCCAACAGGATTTCCTCTGGAGAAAATCCCGTAGATTCATGTCTCAAGGTGTTCATAATTCTCTCAAATACTGCTACATATTTGCCCCATGCCCTATGGTTGTGATGGCAATAGGTACGGGAAAGTCGGCCTCGTCTTTGTTCGTGTGTTACGTTTGACACACCGTCTACAATACTTTCCAATTCACTTTCTACATTATTGTCAATGCCGAGATTCTTCACATTACAGTAGTTCAGCTTCATACCTACGTCAATACCATCCGGCCAGTTAACAATGTGTATAGGCTGGTATTGCCTATGCACACCGTCTCCTGCCTCGTCAAAACTAACTACTATTGTTTTATCTTGGGATGTACATGTCAACGTTTTGCTTTCGCAGTTAATCGCTGCACGGTACTTTAACAGCCAATCTAACCCGATAATTACTTCCGTAGTTAAGTCTGGCACGACGACAAACTCTTGTTCAAATCGTGCCCCACATATCTCGAAGCTGACAAAAATCTGTTTTGTGACCGGTTTACTGGCCTTCCCAGTAGCACCGATAATTTTCACTCCTCTTACTGGCATAACTACGATGCCAGGTCTGTCTTTCAGTAACACAAATATTTTCCCAGATACAGCACTCAATTCTGCACCGGTGTCCATCAACACGTTTAGTTGTAGGTCGTGCATATTAACAGACACTACTATCTGTCTACACTTGTCGTCGACTGTTTCTTTATTTTCCCACAGTAAATCCTCGTCTATATCCAGGTCATTCCAGAAAAAACCATCCGGCTTTGATCCTAAATCCGGTTTATCTGGAGGCTTTTTCAGCCTCTGTTCACATACAGTTTTAATTTCAACACGTCTGTCCTGAGGCTTAGTCTGTAGCTTCGTCTCCAATACCGAAACCTTTTCCTGTAACTCGTCAACTAGTGAGTGTTGCTTTGCTATCGATTCACTAATTGTCACCTTCGTTGATTCCTCTTTGGTCAGATTGATCTCATCTGCCAATCTACCTGGAGGAATGTGCCCAGTCGCATCTGAAATTACTTCCTCTGGATCTGCGCAACCCACACTGCTACCGTCTGACCGCATAACGTCAGCTCTAACCTCATACACGCTGAAATCTATGTGCTTTTCTACCAATTGTGTCCGGCTATCACTAAAATTTTCGTAATCTTTCCCCTTAATAGTCTCGCAATGTTTAAACTGGAGGTTTGCGTCGGATGGGTCGGCTACTTCTACCACTATAACTTTCGGTAAAGTCTGCCGGTTAGGGCCAGAACTTTCCGTTACTCCTTCAACATCTAACTCCTGCGGGACGAAACACGACGAATCTTGCTCGTGCTCCCCATTAACATCAACTATTTCTGGTAAAGTCTGCCGGTTAGGGCCAGAACTTTCAATCACTTCACAAATACTATCTTCCTGTGGGACGAGACGCGGCAAATACTGCACGCGCTCCCCATAAACACTTCTCCCATACAGACCCCTATAATCTCTTAGTTCGTCGTATAAGCGACCGAACTGCCTTAACCAGACCTCATCCCTCTCTGCATCCCCTCGCTCGATGACGGACGTTTTATCCGACATCTGATCTTCTCTCAACAATTGCGAATCATTCTTAAACTCAATCTCCAGTTCCGCTGTGGGTATTACAACTGGCACCTTATAATCGATTTCCGGAACACTACTTAAATTGTTCTCACTGACAGTGAATGTACCTTCTACTGCCGTGTATACAGCTGATCTACTACTTGTGGGCGCACTCCTTTCTCTTAACACTGGCACACTCTCCCGCCGTTGATTATTCCATACGGAATTTCCATAACGACGACACCTCTGTTTTCTACTGTTATTGGGCCGCCAAAATTTCTCCACGCCCGGTCGGCCCCTCACCGGCGCGGCTAATGGTTTCCCTGTCTCGTCCCAGCAGATACGCTCCCCGGATGCTGCTGAGGCGGCTGATCACACCCTCTGGCGTTATTACTATTCTGTGAAGCCCGTATCACGTTAGTGTGATACTGGTTTCCGTCATTCCTGTTATTATTTGCATTGTACCGATTGTTATTACGGTCCGAACCATTATTGTTATTGCTGCCATGGTTGCGGTATGCATTATTCCCATGGTTATCGTTGTTGTGGTTGCTGTGGTACCCGTTGTTGTTACCACGGCCTCTACCACTGTCGCGATTATTGCGCCAATAGTCCTCGTCCTCAACTCTTCCCAGGAAATCATTGATTGTCCTGTGATTGCTCCCTACGTAGCGTTTTGTATCATCTGGAAGCTTCTTGTAGAGTTCCCAGACTATTTCGGATTCCGAGCGGCGGTCACGCAAATATTCCAACTTGCGGATCCAGCCCTCACAAAACTCCTTCATTGAACCGCGCGAATTCGCATCGAAAGGCCTCGATACGACAAATTCGCGCCAGACACTTTGCTGTTTTTGCTCTGACCAGTATTCAGCCAGAAACAAATTTTTAAATTCGTCAAAAGTCAGGTTCGTAATGTTGAGGTTTAAGCCCCAACGCTTGGCATCACCAGCCAACACATCAATAATCGCATTAATTTTTCTCTCATCAGTCCATGATCTGGGTAAAACTCTTTCACAATTTTTAATGAAATCCGTCGGGTGTATACCGCCTTTTTTCAAGGGGTCGAACCGCTCCTCTTTAGTCAACAACTCCGAACTATGTGCACAGATTGGCACATAGCTCTGTTTTTCGTCAAGTTTCCTTTCTAATTCCGACACCCTCGTAATCACTTGGCAAGTGGTTGTCGCAAGCGTTTCCACTTCCCTCTTTTTCTCTTCGCAGGTATTAGCCTGCTTCGTCACTTTGGTATCTACTTCGGATACTAAAGCCTTTAAAGTTTCCACCTTCTTTTGATCCTCTTTTTTCACTAATTGAATTTGTTCCGTCACCTTATTCTCGATGATCGGAGCAACTGATTCTGCTACACTTTTCTCGATTCTGCTAATTTCAGAATTAAATCGAGTATTTATGCTCGCAATTTCCGCCTGAGCGCCTATCATTTCCTGTTTAAGATTACCGATTTCGGTATTAATTACAACAATATCTTCTTTGATTTTATCAACTTTTGTGTTAACAACTCCAACATTGTTGATAACAACGTTAATAGCTTTGTTCTGACTGTCTAGCTTTCGTTCAATTTTTTCAGACTGAGCTTCTTGCTTGGCCGATTGACTCTTGATTTCGTTAATCAAAACGTTCAATAAATCAGTTAAATTCCCGGAAACTACCGGTTTTACTTCCGTAGCGGCTTCCTCTTTAATTGTCCCCCCGTATTCGTCATCAAGGGATTCAGATTTGATTTTCACTTCTGATTCCGAAACATTTTCTAAAGTTTGGAATTCCATTTCTGCTCTTTGTTGCGTTTCGGCGGTCGCGTCTTTAATGCTAGCCGCCTGCCCCTGAACAATGGGAACCGCCGTGCGCGTTTCCCACTGTTCGACCGATTGTTCCTTATCCAAGCCTACCAAATTTTGGTAATTGTTGCCTTCACTCATTTTAATAATTTTCAATATAAATGCCAAATCTCAAATCTAATTAGGATTCCTCACACTAATATTCTCGCTGACGTATCGACCATTTCGTAACCAGTACTTTGTTACGAGATTTGTACAATGCAAAATTCGTGTCCAGAACAACCTCAAATTTGAAGATTGTCCTGTCACGAGGTCGCCACGTGTAACCTCCCCCCTCACTTATCGACCTTAATGACAGTGAGAAATTAAACCGCGTGTACCTAATGGAAATTTGGGAAAAGCAATCGTCACCGAAGTTAATCTATCGGTAAAGAGGGAGGAAAGGGTTACATCTAAATGAAAGGAAAAATGCAAATGAAACTGGTGGAAATCAATTTTGAAAAGGGGTAAAGTTAATAAAGAAAGTAAATGTGCGGCCGTTACGTTAACAATTAACTAGCGGTAATTAGATATTTGAGATTTGGGGGAAATCACGGTCGCCAGTCCTAAGGACAATTACTATAGTAACTGAAAAAGAAAGGTTATTACACATATAATTAACACTAGAAGCGTGGCAACTGAAGGTTGACACGTGTAGTGTGAAAACTGAAAGTTTGTCAGAAGTAATAAATTTCGCTACACTCTGACTTAATTTAGCAAAAGAATTAATAAAACCGGAAAATCGAAAGTTAATTTAGTGACTGAAGTTAATAGTGAGCTTTCTTTCTGAAGCACATCGAAATCCAGTAAAATACGGTTAGTCTTGGACTACCTCAACAATCATTTCAAAAGCAACTTGACTCTACGCAATTTAGAAACAAGAGATTTAACTTTGAACTTGAATTAAATGATTCTGAACTATTAACAATAGTAAAATTTAGTACGTACCAAGCTGAGCTGCAGTCACAGGTAAGCTAAAATATGCTGACAAAACTCGCACTCTAAATTTGTGCTCGTGTAACCTAAATATTGTAGCCAGCTACAGAACTTTGAAATTAAAGCAGTGAAATCTAATTATATTATTTTAATGCTGGCGTTTGAATTTCAACGACACTCGGGTTCATTTCGGAAAAGGAAGGGACCCTGCTTGGCAATGCAATTGGGACAATGAGCAACAAAGGTTCATGCTAAGTTGCTGTAATTTTGCGAGGCAAATGGAACAATTTGAAAAGCTGAGGTCTGCCATACAGTTCTGAAACTTTACGTGCTTTTAGTCTTCCTTGTTGGTTGATTGAAGGTTTGAAGCCGTCGATCGAGGAGGTGGCGACAGTCACTCATTGTCGGCCGTCGCTGTTGCAGAAGCTGGATGTTGGCGCGCCTTCTTCTCGACACGGTCACCAGGCGAAACGGGCTCTTGATGTGCGCCAGCTAATGCTTCCCGTCCGCGACACCATGTCAGAAACTATCATCGCGAGTCGAGCGCAATTACATGCTGCCAAACCCCGAAAGCGCGGCAACTCGCGGGAGCGTCACACAACACCTGCTCCACTCGCTACTCCCGCCAGACTCTCACCGTTCTGCCCGCGCTCCACGCGGCAGAGTTCACACTACCAAAGATCCTACACACTTTGATTCGTCACACGACCTATCGACGTAATCGTTCGATAGCAGTTTTCCCTAGGCAAGACCCAGCGTAAAAATACAAATAATATTTACGAAACAAACCAATTATACATCGACATGAGTGCATAAATATATATATACAAACAGTAAAACAATTACAATATATAAAGAGACAGAAATGTCATATCTTGAGGTAACAAAACAAGGAAAAAAAATAATAGTACAATAGATGGAAATAGGAGTATATGCATTTCCGGCGTTACAAGGTCATCAGTCCTCTAGACTTAGAACTAGTAAACCTAACTAACCTAAGGACATCACACACATCCATGCCCGAGGCAGGATTCCAACCTGTGACCGTAGCAGCCGCGTGGTTCCGTAATGAAGCGCCTAGAACCACTCGGTCACAGCGGCCGGTGATGCGTAATCATGTTGATACAAACAACCATTGTCTCTGAAATGTTCCTCTACTGTACGCAGTATACACAGCTGTAAAAAATGTTCCTTTCCTTTCGAATTTGGCGTTTTATTAGGTGCAATAAGAGGAGCACATCTTAACCAAGAAAAACACACCGATACCGTAACATCAGCTCCTCTGTACTTCATTGTTGGCACTACACATGATGGAAGATAACGTTCTGCAGGGATTCGTCAAACCGAAACCATTGCATCATATCGCCACAGGATACAGCACAATTCATCACTTCAGATTACTCGTTTCCAGTCATCGACTGTCCAGCCAAATTGCTCTTTACGTTGTTTTTAAATCCCTAAGCACAGTAACTGTACTAGACGGGTGGGTGGTAGCACTTTTGAAACTCACGAGTGACTCCTACTGCTGATTTGGTGCGATTTGTTTACAACCAACCTCCAAAATGCTCGACACTTCCTGTCCATCAATAGACCTACATGTGGTCTGACTAGTCTTAGCTTAGCTGTGATTGTTCCTTCGCGTTTCCACTTTATAGTCACGTCACCAGCAGTAGACTTGGGTAGCTTTACAATGGCTGGAATATCACTGATAGATTTGGTAGTCAGGTGACATACAGTCACCCAGCAGCAGCCGGCAGAGACACAAGCAGCAATAGGGAAGTAATCGATTTTGTGACTTTTACGAGTTCCTAACCAGGAGCGAAATTTATAATATCATCTGGGTGCTTTAATAGTTTAGTTTCTTGAGTTTCTGCTTGTTAATTTAATATATAATAGCCACAGTTCTCGAGTTTTCATTTGCGTCGGGAAGTAAACTGATTTTGTGACACAATACAAGTTCCTAATAAGGGGCGAATTATTTAGTTTCACCTGAGTGCTTTTATAGCTAGGTTTTAGAATCTTGGCGTATTAATCTAATTTATTAGACACAGATTTTCCGATTTCGTCAGTTTCTACAGCAGAGTTGCGCAGCACGTGCCGATAGCCCGTTTATCTGCGTAGTTTAGTTTTCCATGGTCTTTAGTATGGACAGGGACTACGATTGATGGGTGCGGATGCGAGCTGAGTTGGTGGCACTTCGCTCTCAGCTCCAGGCTGTGATGACTTCGGTTACACAGCTTGAGGCTGCAGTGGATGGGCACCACTGTTGTGGACTAGCTGTGAAGATTCAACGGACGTCCAGCACGTCCGAGTCCTCCAGTCGGTCCTCACCGGTGGCCAGCCCAGTTACTGGTCGCATTGAGATTGACCCCTCACCTGTGGTCGAGTGGGAGGTCGCCCCGGGGCGCAGCAGGCGGCGAAAGACTTCCCATGTGGCCGCACGTAAAGCCTTCACCGTTTATCTGACAAACAGGTTCCAGGTACTGACTGTGGCTGACACTGTCGCTGACCCAGTTATTGTCGACATTTATGTTTTAGAGGAAACCTCTCAGCCTGCAAGATCCGGTTACAGAGGGTAGGATTATTGATAGTTGGGAGCTCCAACGTTAGGCGCGGTATGGGGCCCCTTAGAGACATGGCTGCCAAGAAAGGAAAGAAAACCACTGTGCACTCTGTGTACATACCAGGTGGAGTCATTCCAAATGTGGAACGGATCCTCCCAGATGCCTTGAAGAGTACAGGAATAACGTAGATACAGGAACTATCGATGTAACAGTTGTAAATTGTTGTAGCTGTGTTGGGAAAGTACAAGAGCTCCAAGCACTGGCAGAAAGCACTGATGCTCAAATCGTTATAGGCACTGAAACTGAGTAAAGCCGGAAATAAGCTCAGCCGAAATTTTTGCGAAGAACCTAACGTTGTTTCGAAAGGATATGTTAAACATGGCTGGCGGTGGCGTGTTTGTTGCTGTTATCTTATCGCGAAATTGAAGTAGACAGTTCTTGTGTGTTAGTATGGGCAGAGGTCATTGTTGGCAACCGGAATAAAATAATAATTGGATCCTTTTATGGACCGCCCAATTCAGATGATACAGTTGCTGAAAGGTTGAAAGAAAACTTGATTTCTAACACTTACCCGACTCACACGATTATTGTTGGTGGTGACTTACCCTCGATCGTTGGTGAAAATAAATGTTTAATTCAGGAGGTATGCATTAAACATCATCCGAAATTGTGCTAACGCTTCCTCTGACAATTATTTCGAGCAGTTAGTTCATGAGCCCACGCAAATAGTAAACGGTTGTGAAAACACAGTTGACCTCTTTGCAACAAACAATCCTGAGTTAATAACAAGCATCAAAACAACTACACGGTTTAGTGAACACAGGGTTGTCGTAGCGAGATTGAATATTGTAACCCCCAACTCCTCCAAAAATAAACAAAAAATATACCTATTCAAAAAAGCAGCCTTCCTGAGAGACAATCTCCACTGCTTCCAAATTAATAATATAAGTGTAGACCAGATGTGGCTTGAATTCAAAGAAATAGCGACGGCACCAGTTGAGAGATATATAAGAAATAAGTTAACAAAATACGGAGCTGATTCTCCTTGGTACACAAAATGGGTCAAAAATGGATCAGAACACTGTTGCAGAAACAACGAAACTAACATATCAAATTTAAACAGACGCAAAAACCCCAAAATTGGCGATCTTTTACAGAAGTTCGAAATTTAGCCCGGGCTTCAGGGCGAGATTCTTGTAATAGCTTCCACAACGAAACTTTGTCTCGAAATCTAACAGAAAATCTGAAAATCCAAAGAGATTCTGGTTGTATGTGAAGCATGTCACAATGAAATAATCAACGCCTTCTTTGCACGGCAGCAATGGAGATACTATCGAAGACAGTGTTGCCAAAGCAGAGTTACTAAACACAGCCTTACGAAATGCCTTCACAAGAGAGGACGAAGTAAATATTTCAGAATTAGAATCAAGAACAGCTGCCAACGTGAGTAACGTAGGAGTAAATATCCTCGGAGTAGTGAAGCAACTTAAGACTTGAAAGTTGCACAGGTCACACCAATATTCAAGGAAGGTAGTAGGAGTAATCCACTAAATTACAGGTCCATATCATTCACGTTGATATGCATCAGGATTTTGGAACATATACTGTGTTAGAACATCATGAATTTTCTCGAAGAAAAGGATCTATTGACACACAGTCAACATGGGTTTAGAAAACATCGTTCTTGTGAAACACAACTAGCTCTTTATTCGTATGAAGTGTTGAGTGCTATTGACAAGGGATTTCAGATCGATTTTGTATTTCTGGATTCCCGGAAGGCTGTTGACACTGTACCACACAAGGAGCTTGTAGTGAAATTGCGTGCTTATGGAATAACAGTTATGTGACTGGATTTGTAATTTCCTTTCAGAGAGGTCACAGTTCGTAGGAACTGACGGAAAGTCATCGAGTAAAACAGATGTGATTTCTGGCGTTCCCCAAGGTAGTGTTACAGGCCCTTTGCTGTTCCATATTTATATAAACGATTTGGGAGACAATCTGAGCGACCGTCTTAGGTTGTTTGGAGATGACGCTGTCGGTTATCGACTAGTAAATTCATCAGAAGATCAAAACAAATTGCAAAACGATTTAGAAAAGATATCTGAATGGTGCGAAAATTGGCAATTGACACTAAATAACGAAAAGTGTGAGGTCATCCACATGAGTGCTAATAGGAATTCGTTACACTTCGATTACACAATAAGTCCATCAAATCTAAAGGACGTAGATTCAACTACATACCTAGGAAATACAATTAAAAACAACTTGAATTGGAAGGAACAAATACAAAATGTTGTGGTGAAGGCTATCCAAAGTGCGTTTCATTGTCAGGACACTTAGAAAATGCAACAGATCTACTAAGGAGACTGCCTACACTACGCTTGTGCGTCCTCTTATATACTACTTCGCAGTGTGGGATCCTTACCAGGACTGTCGGAGTACATCGAAAAAGTTCAAAGAAGGGAAGCACGTTTTGTGTTATCGCGAAATATGGGAGAGAGTGTCACAGAAATGATACAGGATTTAGGCTGAACATCATTAAAAGAAAGGCGTTTTTCGTTGCGACGGAATGTTCTCTCGAAATTCCAATCAGCAACTTTCTCCTCCGAATGCGAAAATATTTTGCTCACACTGGCCTAGACAGGGAGAAACGATCACCACGATAAAATAAGGGAAATAGGATCTCGTACGGAAAGATATAGGTGTTCGTACTTTCCGCGTGCTATACGAGATTGGAATAATAGGGAATTGTGAAGGTGGTTCAATGAACCATCTGCCAGACACTTAATTGTGATTTGCAGAGTATCGATGTAGATGTAGATGCAGAATGACTAGTTCACGTTCGATCTCACTGATCTCTCCCGATCGGCCCATTCTTATGCTACTGGTTCTCTATTGACAACTTTTCATACAGGCGGATTCGCCTCTAGTGACATCTAGTGGTCAGTTCCGCATTACATACGATGTACTTATTATCAGTTAGTGTATGTGTGGTGTTAGCTGCAGCCGTCGCCTGTGCCGTTCGCACGTGCCCACGTGTCCACTCCGGCGCCCCCGCTCCAGCGGGGCTCAGCCGTCTGCAGGGGCGCCTCCGCGTGGCGTGGCAGGCGGCACGTGCTGATGGAGTTAGCGGCGCGCTAACTTCCGCCCCCGGGGACGCCTTATCGCATCAACGCCAGCTTTGCTCCCACCCCGCTACTCGGATCGAGCGGGATCGCGTAATGCCCAAGCCACTGCACTCGCATAACGAGCTTCAAATCGCCGTCCGACCATCCAGATACAGGTTTCCTGCAGTTTTTTTCGATCGATGACGGCTATTTCCTTACCCATCCTTGTTCGAGCTTGTGCTCCTTCTCTAACGACGAGGTCGTCAAAGGAACATTATTACCTAATTTACCTTCCAAGGTGAAACACAGAATAAGTTTACTAAACGAGATGTTATTTCAGTGGTTAGATGTTATTTCAGTGGTTACGGAATCGAGTCGAACTTATAAATAGCTTGGTAATATGAACCCCCTTACCAGTATGAAGGGGGCTGATGACCCGAACCAACCAACCAGTGTGACGTTGCACACCCTCTGTCCAGAGTGCATGCACAGATTCGGTTGGGAAGGGTGTCATAAGGCTGTCGTATTGTTTTCTGAGGAAAAGTGGTCCATAACTGTTCTGTCTCGTCCTTGACGTCCTGGATACTGGCCTGAGACAGAGTTGACGCTCGAGCTGACCCCACACATGTTCTACTGAGGACGGATACGCCCACTGGAGTACCTCGACAGTACACAGACACTTCATAGAGAAACATGTCAAGTGCCAAAGGGCATTGTTCTATTGACAAATGGCACAACGACAATGTCGCATGAGAACACAGGGTACACGTGAGGTGCCGCTGTGCCATCAAAATCCCCTCAATCACTACCATCTGTAATCTGAGGTCAACCCGATATCTTTCCACATCACGACACCAGGAGTAAAACCCATGTGTGTCTCCGAAACATTGGAAGAATGACTTCTCCCCGGGCTTCCACCACCACCATACTCGCCGACGATGGTCATCCGCATTAGTGGAGAACTGCCACTCATCTCTGAACACTACGCGGCGCCATTCCTCAGTATTCCAGTCACGCTACCTCTCTAAAAGAATACGTGGTATTAACGAGAACCTACGAATGGGATGGTATTTCCCTAGTACAGCTGCCAGCCGCTGTGGCCGAGCGGTTCTAGGTGCTTCAGTCTGGAGCCGCGCTGCAGCTGTGGTCGCAGGTTCGAATCCTGCCTCGGGCATGGATGTGTGTGATGTCCTTAGGTTAGTTCGGTTTACGTAGTTCTAAAAGTCTAGGGGACTGATGACCTCAGAAGTCCCATAGTGCTCAGAGGCATTTGAACCATTTGAACCCTAGTGCAGCTGCTAGTGGCATCCATCCAACGCTGATAACCGTGCAATCGAGCGCCCCACAAACCAAATCAAACCTCCATCCAATGGTGAAGGATGAAACAGAATATTGCAGGGAGTCCATTCATTGTCCTCACGTGGCCAGCGGACAAGTGGTTACACAGTGCTTGAGGTACAATGGGGCGATCCTCTTGTGGTGCTCAGGCATTGTCGATCGGAACTTTGACGACGACCAGGCCTGCATTCACGTTCCCACACAATCCGAAGTCAGGCACACATCCGCATGCTCCACAAATATGGATGTTTCACAATTCGACCAGCTAGCCTAATCGAGACCCTTAACAAGGCCCCATGCAGACTCTTTTAGGTGCTGATAGAGCTGTCTCATGTGAGTGCACGGCACCTTCGTGTCCTTCGCAGTGATCGTCACTCAATATCTGCCACTGTTTACTCCTCTTGTATTGTAACAGCACTAAACACGAAAAACACGAATATACTCGGTTGGTCGTTGTTTCACAGAGAATTGCAAGTTTAAAAACACTCTTAAAATGCGGCGGAAATCGGTTTATGTGATGTACGTGTGGAGTAAACAAATGATTACATTTTCAGAAAAATTGGATGATTTATTCAAGAGAGAAACCTTCACCAATAACACAGATAATAGTGTCTTATTGAAAGAGTGTAATGTGGTCCAAAGAGACGAAATTTCGCCGCTTTTGGAATGTTGCAAGGTGTCGAAAGCACTGAAGGCCCAATGAGGGGTTGAACCAGCGATGTAGAAGTGGTTGTGTGGTGCTCTTGGGGCGTCTTACGTAGCATGGCGTGGGCTCAGTCATTCACATTGCAGAAAACGTGAACCAATATTACGGATAATTCATAGTTTCTGTTACAGGCTTGTAGATTTTATAGAGGAGAATTAGTAGACACAATTTTTATTTGAAAACCTTGTCCAGAACTGTACCGTTTTGGAAGAAGTTATAGGATGGATGGCTTTGAAAGTGGAGTCAATGAGCTCTGACCTTTGAGCTTTATACGAGCCCATGGCATTGGCAAAATTTCAGGTGGGTGCATAATTCTGGGTGGCTGAATATCTCCCATTCTTGGTGGTGCACTGTGCGCTCACTCCGACAAGCAGTACTGAGGGTTGTTAAGCCATTGTGAGTTTGGTGCCGGTGCTATTTTCTTTATCCAAATTTATTTTTGCATTTTGGTCGGGATAAACATTTTATGCAGAGTTCAGTTGGAAGTCTTTCCTCAAGCCAGGTAATATGTTCTTTCAAAGTACTTCAAATGAGACAGTAGTTTGAAGCATGCTTTTTCTTGTCGTCCACCGTTAACTCAGTGGTTAGGTTGTGCTAAACAGAAGTAAGGGATGGTCCCTAATAGCGGGTAGTAACAGACTGTACTGTTTCGGAAACCCGAATTACGACGTCAGTTTACACAAATAGATATTCTGAATTTTATTCGAGATGCCACCTTTCCAGTGTTCGAGTGACAAAGACCCTGGTCCATCTATGGGCAGGGCATACCACAGAGCTGCAACAATAGAAATGGCTGAAAATGATTTAAAAAAATGTACGATCTATCCTCGTGACGCCCTGTTTTTTTTTGTCTAGGGATTTTCGTCTTGAGCAATTCTACAGAAAGGCCCCAGAAGCTACAGCATCGCCATATTGTCGACTGCAGTTATTGGAATGGAAGAAATAGCTGTTCCTACTGTTGAAATCAACTCGCCTCCTCTACTTCCACCATTAAACTCAGCATCAAAAGCAGGTAAAACAGCAGTGTTAGCGTCACCTCCCTTCAAAAAGGCTTTGAAGCAGCCCTTGGCTAAAAGGAAAAAGAAATCAAGTACCAGCACTATAGGAAAGACGCCACCTTCAACAAAACATACACCAGGAGCTTCATTTGACGCAACTGAGAGGACGTTCAACATCTGAGTCAATCAAAAAGACACCGTTCGTAAGAATGTACCAGAGAGCCACGAAACAGCAGGACCACAGTGAGGAAGACCGCGATTCAGCCCTTAATGAGATCGTGTTGAAAGATCCATCATATGAATATAAAGAGGACGAGGAGTGCATTTTCTGTGATCAGCTATGGTCAGCCGGTACCTCTAAAGAGACCTGGATTAAATGCGTTGGTTACTTGCGCTGATGTTAAGAGCTTTGTTCAAGTTTCGACGAGGAAACCGGGAAAGATTTCAAATGTGACTTCTCAATCAAGAACCACAAAGAAAACTTTTTTCTTGTAATGGTTGAAACGTCTGCAGAGTAAGAAATAATTGGGCAACCCTCTTTACTTTTCAAACAAATTCTTGGTGCAAATGCAGGCCATGTTACTAATACCTGAATTTTAGAGTTTATTTTCAATCCGTAATTAAAAATCCCGAAAACCCGAAACTACGAACCATATTTTCCGGAGGAAAAAATTACGCGCTTTAATTATTAGTCCTGCCATTACAGAATGGGAAAATATTCGGAAGATATTTGCAGCGATAGTACTTAAGTATTCTCTAGTAAGAGTGTAGCTAATTTTTCGTAATTTAAAGGCTTCTAATTCATTGACAGTCCTAAATTTAAAAGCGGTATCCGATAATACGGTACTTTTCCCTACTCGCCGCCAGGTTCTCTTCTACGTGACGAAGAATGTCTGCCGGCCTTTGTGGCCGAGCGATTCTGGGCGCTTCAGTCTGGAACCGTGCGACCGCTACGGTCGCAGGTTCGCATTCTGCCTCGGACGTGGATGTCTGTGATGTCCTTAGGTTAGTTAGAAGTGGTTCCAAGTTCTAGGGGACTGATGACCTCAGACGTTAAGTCCCACAGTGCTCACAGCCATATGAAGCATTTTTTTTAAGAATGTGTTATTCAAAGTCGAGAGTGTGAAGTGTCCGTGGAGCACTACAGCCAGTGGTCCTTGGCGCGAACGTACCAGTTCCCCGTAGCTATTGTTGACATCGGGCGATATCGGCATGTGGTGTCACAACTACAACAATGACTGACGATGGCGTTCTCTTCTCAGTTTGTGTGTATACCATGAAGCAGAACATCAGAAAGTATCCGATCTTCTAATTCGTTTTGTATCCAAACAGTACATTTTTGGAGATGTGATACTTACCAAAACTGAATGTACTAAGTTCCTTCTACAACTCTTACAAGCCAGTAGTAAAAACTGTTAAACACCCTATGTACATATGATGTCCCTCCTAAGAGTCGTAACAAGCATTTTCTCTGGTGATTCGGTGTACATTTGTTATTTAGATTTTGCAATGTGTAAATGGAGATCACAAAACAAATACTGCGCCGCACGTCACGTCTTTCATACAACGCCCAGTGTCGGCGCAAAACGTCGTTTTCTTTCTCGGTACAAACGATTTTAACAGCGGAATTTTACATTTCGACAGAGCGGTGCCAAATTTGTCTAGTGCGATATTAATCTTAGCGATATACATTAACAGGGGCTGTAAAACACGAAAAGAACCAAGAATCTACTTCTACATCTACATATATACTACGCTAGCCACCAAGCGGTGTGTGACTGAGGGCACTATTCGCGCCAAAGTCATATTCCCCCCCCCCCCCCTCCCCCCTCTTTCTACTCGGGGATCGCTCGAGGGAAAAACGATTGTCTGAATGCCTCAGTATGAGCACTAATTTCCCTTATCTTTGAATGGCGATCACTGCACGATTTGAAAGTTACTGGTAATAATATATGCTCTACATCCTCGGTGAAGATCGGATTTCGGAATTTAGTGAGCAGCCCCTTCCGTTTAGCGCGTAGTCTATCTGCAAATGTGTCCCACTTCAAACTTTCAATGAGATTCGGAACGCTCTCGCTATGGCTAAATGTACCAGTCACGAATCTTGCCGCTCTTCTTTGGACCTTCTCAATCTCTTGAATAAGACCCAACTGATAAGGGTCCCATACAGACGAACAATACTCTAATACTGGACGGACTAATGTATTGTAAGCAATTTCCTTTGTTGAAGGACTGTATCGCTTCAGGATTCTACCAATAAACCGCAATCTAGAGTTCTCCTTGCCCGTAACTTGTGTAATCTGATCATTCCATTTGAAATCATTTCGAATAGTCACACCCAGTTACTTGACGGTTGTTACCGTTTCCAAAGACTGGGCATTTATTTTGTACTCGTACATTAAAGGGGATTTTCGTCTTGTTATACGCAGTAGGTTACACTTACTAATATTGAGAGATAACTGCCAGTCATTACACCACACATTTATTTTCTGCAAATCCTCATTGATTCATTGACAACTTCCGTGTGATATTACTTTCCAGTAGACTACAGCATCATCAGCAAACAGTCTAATGCCGCTGCCAATACCATCAACCAGATCGTTTATGTAAATCGTAAAAAGCAATGGACCTATTACATTGCCCCGGGGCACACCTGAAGTTACGCTTGTTTCTGTTGAAGTTACCCCGTTCAGGACGACCTGTCTGTTAAAAAACTTTCTATCCAACCGCATATGTCATCGGATAGACCGTAAGCGCGCACTTTTTGGAGAAAGCAACAGTGCGGAACTGAGTCGAAAGCCTTTCGAAAGTCGAGAAATATGGCATCAACCTGGGAGCCGGTATCTAGAGCCTATTGTGTATCATGCAAAAAGAGGGCCAACTGTGTCTCGCATGACCGCTGTTTCCTAAAACCGTGCTGGTTTCTGCAGATGAGCTTCTCAGAGCAGGAGCTGAGCAACACTGCCGCACGGCTGTAGTAGACAGCATCATGGAGGGCGGGTCTGACACCGCTGGAGTACTGGTTATTCTTCTTGTTTTATTGTCCCTGTTCATAAAAAAGTGTATCGCGCTAGACTAATTTTGGAGCGCTCTGTCAATGGGTACTTAAAACTAAGGTATACAAAATCAAGTTTTCCGTCAAGATGGGCGCCACATGAAAAACAGACGTGATGAACATCATTTGTTGGGTTGACTCCAGATGTTATTTGCGAAAGTACCGGTACCTGCCGAACAAACAGAGAAAACGGGCCTGACAACTCTTAGGAGAGAGAGTATCACATAGCTCTGACGATATTACACCAGATGTCCATTCCAGAGCTAAGCTGGAAGACACACACCTCACAAACACAAACACACACAAACAAACACACACACACACACGCGCGCGCGCGCACAAGTACTTACACTTACCCAACTAATCATTTTTAACATAACAGATTCAGTCGGCAGCATGCGTGGCCCAGTCGGCCCTATCGTGAAGTTCACCTTTAAGCTTTAAGAAAATTTCATTAGTTTCTTCATATTTGGAGAGCACTGCTGCTCCACGACCGTGTGTAGGTGGGTGTCCATTAAGTAACTAAGCTTACTTATCCAAAGTCCACTCAGAGTGCCTGTCACATTGTTTCTGAACATTGCTGCTATTGCTTCGCGTTCATTGTAAAGTACACACACTAGTGTGTTATGCACACCAAGTTCAACAACAGAGTTTGAGCCACGCTTTGGCGCAAATCCTCTCTATTATGAAAGTGTTTGCAGTCTGCTCTATCAAAGGAGCGCAGCGCACGTATGTAACAACCGACGTTTCCTGGAGCTCGCAGTGACCTCGTCTCGTTGTTTGAATCCTGCATAATTGGAGTGCACTAGAAGGTGGAAATTATTCATCAGGTCATTTGAAGTACGCCGTGGTAACGAAGTTCCATGGCTACCGGGCGAACTAATTTAGATTTGCAGTATCGTGAATTTGCTTACTGTTCATAACGGTCAATTGTCAGTTGTGCCATAGCCAAGCCTTAGAATATATCTGAATAAAGAACTCGATACCGATAAAGACAACATGCTGAAGGAATAGGAAGAAAGAGTGTTCGTTCACGTAGTGATTTGTTTCATAAATTCAAAGACCTTTTTTAATTTCCAGTAGCGTTTAGACTTTAAGAGTAAGGGATCTTCAGTGGATTTAATGTGGAATAATGCAGTCTTGTTTGTAATGCAGTACCTACAGATTAGAAAATGTTGTTGTTGTGGTCTTCAGCCCTGAGACTGGTTTGATGCAGCCCTCCATGCCACACTATCCTGTGCAAGCTTCTTCATCTCCAAGTACCAACTGCAGCCTACATCCTTCTGAATCTGCTTAGTGTATTCATCTCTTGGTCTCCCTCAACGATTTTTACCCTCCACACTGCCCTACAATACTAAATTGGTGATCCCTAGATGTCTCAGAATATGTCCTACCAACCGATCCCTTCTCCTAGTCAAGTTGTGCTACAAGCTCCTCTTCTCCCCAATTCTATTCAATACCTCCTCATTAGTTATGTGATCTACCCATCTAATCTTCAGCATTCTTCTGTAGCCCCACATTTCGAAAGCTTCTATTCTCTTTTTGTCTAAACTATTTATCGTCCACGTTTCACTTCCATACATGGCTACACTCCATACAAATACTTTCAGAAACGACTTCCTGACATTTAAATCTATACTCGATGTTAACAAATTTTTCTTCTTCAGAAACGCTTTCCTTGCCATTGCCAGTCTACATTTTCTATCCTCTCTACTTCGACCATTATCAGTTATTTTGCTCCCCAAATAGCAAAACTCCTTTACTACTTTAAGTGTCTCATTTGCTAATCTAATTCCCTCAGCATCACCCGACTTAATTCTGCTACATTCCATTATCCTCGTTTTGATTTTGTTGATGTTCATCGTATACCCTCCTTTCAAGACACTATCCATTCCGTTCAACTGCTCTTCCATTTATTCTCCATGGAATTTAATACCTACTCCGAATTTTTTCTTTTGTTTCCTTCACTGCTTGCTCAATATAGAGATTGAATAACATCGGGGCGAGGATACAACCCTGTCTCACTCCCTTCCCAACCACTGCTTCCCTTTCATGTCCCTCGACTCTTATAACTGCCATCTGCTTTCTGTACAAATTGTAAATAACCTTTCGCTCCCTGTATTTTACCCCTGCCACCTTCAGAATTTGAAAGAGAGTATTCCACTCAACATTGTCAAAAGCTTTCTCTAAGTCTACAAATGCTAGAAACGTAGGTTTGCCTTTCCTTAATCTTTCTTCTAAGATAAGTCGTGGTGTCAGTATTGCCTCACGTGTTCCAAGATTTCTACGGAATCCAAACTGATCTTCCCCGAGGTCGGCTTCAGTCAGTTTTTCCATTCGTCTGTAAAGAATTCGCGTTAGTATTTTGCAGCTGTTACTTATTAAACTGATAGTTCGGTAATTTTCACATCTGTCAACACCTGCTTTCTTTGGGATTGGAATTATTATATTGCTCTTGAAGTCTGAAGGTATATCACCTGTCTCATACATCTTGCTCACCAGATGGTAGAGTTTTGTCAGGAGTGGCTCTCCCAAAGTTGTCAGTAGTTCTAACGGAATGTTGTCTACTCCGGGTGCCTTGTTTCGACTCAGGTCTTTCAGTGCTCTGTCAAACTCATCACACAGTATCATATCTCCCATTTCATCTTCATCTACATCCTCTTCCATTTCCATAATATTGTCCTCAAGTACATCGCCCTTGTATAGAACCTCTATATACTCCTTCCACCTTTCTGCTTTCCCTTCTTTGCTTAGAACTGGGTTTCCATCAAAGCTCTTGATATTCATGCAAGTGGTTCTCCTTTCTCCAAAGGTCTCTTTAATTTTCCTGTAGGCAGTATCTATCTTACCCCTAGTGAGATATGCCTCTACATCCTTACATTTGTTCTCTAGCCATGCCTGCTTAGCCATTTTGCACTTCCTGTCGATATCATTTTGGAGACGTTTGTATTTCTTTTTGCCTGTTTCATTTACTACATTTTTATATTTTCTCCTTTCATCAATTAAATTCAATATTTCTTCTGTTACCCAAGGGTTTCTACTAGCTCTCATCTTTTATTATATTTATTAGAAAATAGTTACGTTAATAATTTACTGCTTAAACTTATTCATGTTCTGTGGCGAAAAAAGCATTTCCTCTCATCTGGTGGTAAGTTCGAGGTCGCACTATCACTTGTAAAACAACGGTACATTTCACATTACGTTCTGAGCCATGCGTGGCTCATGGTAGTGCCATATCTCATTTAACATCCTGTGTTTCACTATACTACCACCTCGTTATGTTAATTTCAGTTACTATCTTTTTTTTTTATAGTGTCACTGAGTTGTCGCCTTGCCTGCCCGCGAGCGGTAGCAGCGGCGCTTATCTATGTAAGCCTTGGCGTATTTTCTTTGCTGACTGCTATTGCCTCCCAGTTCTCGTGTGTTGGGAGTCAGTTCGTATCTGCAGCGAGTTGGAACGCGCCTGCAGTGCAGTTCGGACCTGGCAGTCGTGGTGTTGGGGCGCGGCGGAAGTCGGTCGGGTTGGAGCAGCCATAACTCGCCCGACCGTCGCCGGCACACATGACTTGAACTGGGGACGGTCTTGGTTGGTCGTCTTACCGGAATACGTGTATTTGCTCGCCAGTCGCTTATGGGTTGGCTGTGTGTGTCTCGACTCGTGGTTCGGCCGTGTCATTGCCCGGTTACTGCTTTTAGCATTAGTTGCGTTCTTCGTCCTAGTGTTTGTGAAATTGTGTGTAGTTTGTGATGTCGACCGCTCAGTTATTTTAGTGCTGTCTGCGTGTTGGTGTGCGAGCAGTCGGTCGGTTGGCGTGGAGCAGCGAGGAAATCTCCACGGGGCGTAGTTTGGCCGAGCCCGCTGGCTGTCTCTACGCAATGACCGATTGTGTGGGGCTGTTCCCATTGCTACGAGGTCAGTGGCTCACCGACCCTGGACACGAAAGTTGTTTGGATTTAATTTACCAGCAAGTCAAAAAAATGGTTAAAATGGTTCTGAGCACTATGGGACTTAACAGCTGTGGTGATCAGTCCCCTAGAACTTAGAACTACTTAAACCTAACTAACCTAAGGACATCACACACATCCATGTCCGAGGCAGGATTCGAACCTGCGACCGTAGCAGTCGCGCGGTTCCGGACTGCGCGCCTAGAACCGCGCGACCACCGCGGCCGGCACCAGCAAGTCAAGACTGTTCACATTGTGCCGTTTGGTTCTCGTTGTTGGCTGTTGGGACATTCTTGCGAGCAACAAAGAGTGTGTTCGAGTTGGCTTAGCCACCGTCCGGTGGAGCCTATGTGTATTTGGTTATTTGCAATTGAAGTGCACCAGCGGAATTTTCTGCCTTGTGGCCGTTAACGTTCCGATTACCTGCCCTGGGCATTGACGTAAATTTAGGCAGTGTCCTTTCCTCTCCGTGTTGTCGCTGTCCAGAATGGCGTGTAGTTCGACAGCTTAATGTATGCTTGGTTGTGGGCGTCCATGCCTTTTAAGCTTGGATTGAACTGCCGGTTGTGTGCTGGTCGAGTGGAGCGCAAGTTACCTTGTAGGTGGGTCCATTGACTTTGGTTGGGTTGTCGTCGGGTCGAGAATGGTTGGGCTGACTGCCTGTCTCACCTAAGTGAACGTTAGTATTTCAAGTGCTCGCCGACCCCCGAAACTTCTGAGCGCTGTTAGCTGCACTGTCTTTTCTTATTTTCTACTGGGTGTATTTGTATGGCTCATAGCCAGTGGTTTTGAATTAAAGTTGCATTGTTTTTAGTGGTGTTTTAAGTCATGGGCCTTCAGCCGCTTTAAAATTAAAGTTCCTTGCTTTTTAAGTGTTAGATTGTTTGGACCTTCAGCCTGATTTAAGAAAAGGCTTTGTTGTTTAAATTTATTTTACCTTGAGTTTTAAGTCATGGGGCCTTCAGCCGTTTTTAAATTAAGGATCTTTGTCTTTCGAGCATCAGATTGTTTCGGGCCTTGAGCCTAATGAAAGATAAGCCCTTCTGCCTTGTGTTTCTTTTATTTGGTTCTACCTTGAGTCTTAAATCATGGCCCTTCAGCCGCCTTTAAATTAAGGTTGTTGCTTTTCAAGTATTATAATTCTGGGCCTTCAGCCAAATTATAAAACTTACTTAACGTTGGACCTTCTTCCTTCTAAATATTCTGTTTGGCGTCTGAATTCCGAGTTAATGGCTTTCAGCCTTTTTTTTTTTTTTTTTAAAATTAAAGTGGTGTGCCCTTAAGGCATAAGATAGTGTGGCGTATTCAGCCGATAACTAAGTTCAAGAATTCGTACTGTAATGTTTGGTCAAATAAATAAAGTTATATGTGTTCGAGTGTTGGACTGACAGTCACTCATTTTGGCCCCTTTCCACAATTCCAACTACCTGTCCTGTCCTGCGGGTTTAGCAGGGCGTTTTACTTTTGTCTTCTTGATTTTATTTTTGGTAAGGTAACTGCTGTAGAACCTCATTGCCGATCTAGTACTAACTACAGATTTTTATCACGAGAAACATATGTGATTTCTGGTGTAGATATATGTTCCCTTGGTGTCTCTTTTCTTATATGTTTACAAACCAACAAAATAACTGTTGCCACACTAATGATTATCTTGGACAGCATGCGAAACATCCTGGTGACGATTCCGCAACTGTGGTAATTATTTTGAGGAATGGTCCACATCAGTAGAACTTTTCATTTTGTTTGAAACTACGACTGGTTTACGTTGCCAAGGCCATTATCTTCGTAGTTACGTATGTCAGGCAACCTAAGCGGGCACAGGACAACTATTTCTTTCAAAAGTAATAACTGTTCATTTCTGTTCTCTCTTTCTCTGCACGATTTTCTTTTTTGACTTCATAGATATTAACATTATGTTAAGACATACACTCCTGGAAATTGAAATAAGAACACCGTGAATTCATTGTCCCAGGAAGGGGAAACTTTATTGACACATTCCTGGGGTCAGATACATCACATGATCACACTGACAGAACCACAGGCACATAGACACAGGCAACAGAGCATGCACAATGTCGGCACTAGTACAGTGTATATCCACCTTTCGCAGCAATGCAGGCTGCTATTCTCCCATGGAGACGATCGTAGAGATGCTGGATGTAGTCCTGTGGAACGGCTTGCCATGCCATTTCCACCTGGCGCCTCAGTTGGACCAGCGTTCGTGCTGGACGTGCAGACCGCGTGAGACGACGCTTCATCCAGTCCCAAACATGCTCAATGGGGGACAGATCCGGAGATCTTGCTGGCCAGGGTAGTTGACTTACACCTTCTAGAGCACGTTGGGTGGCACGGGATACATGCGGACGTGCATTGTCCTGTTGGAACAGCAAGTTCCCTTGCCGGTCTAGGAATGGTAGAACGATGGGTTCGATGATGGTTTGGATGTACCGTGCACTATTCAGTGTCCCCTCGACGATCACCAGTGGTGTACGGCCAGTGTAGGAGATCGCTCCCCACACCATGATGCCGGGTGTTGGCCCTGTGTGCCTCGGTCGTATGCAGTCCTGATTGTGGCGCTCACCTGCACGGCAGCAAACACGCATACGACCATCATTGGCACCAAGGCAGAAGCGACTCTCATCGCTGAAGACGACACGTCTCCATTCGTCCCTCCATTCACGCCTGTCGCGACACCACTGGAGGCGGGCTGCACAATGTTGGGGCGTGAGCGGAAGACGGCCTAACGGTGTGCGGGACCGTAGCCCAGCTTCATGGAGACGGTTGCGAATGGTCCTCGCCGATACCCCAGGAGCAACAGTGTCCCTAATTTGCTGGGAAGTGGCGGTGCGGTCCCCTACGGCACTGCGTAGGATCCTACGGTCTTGAGTGCATCCGTGCGTCGCTGCGGTCCGGTCCCAGGTCGACGGGCACGTGCACCTTCCGCCGACCACTGGCGACAACATCGATGTACTGTGGAGACCTCACGCCCCACGTGTTGAGCAATTCGGCGGTACGCCCACCCGGCCTCCCGCATGCCCACTATACGCCCTCGCTCAAAGTCCGTCAACTGCATATACGGTTCACGTCCACGCTGTCGCGGCATGCTACCAGTGTTAAAGACTGCGATGGAGCTCCGTATGCCACGGCAAACTGGCTGACACTGACGGCGGCGGTGCACAAATGCTGCGCAGCTAGCGCCATTCGACGGCCAACACCGCGGTTCCTGGTGTGTCCGCTGTGCCGTGCGTGTGATCATTGCTTGCACAGCCCTCTCGCAGTGTCCGGAGCAAGTATGGTGGGTCTGACACACCGGTGTCAATGTGTTCTTTTTTCCATTTCCAGGAGTGTATGTGAGGGTGGGATCTTGGCTAATCTGGGATGGAGTTGTAGAATGTTGAATGTGAATCTCATAGCTACCAGAGAATAATAACGAGTTTTGAGTGGTCGGTTGACTGCATTGTAGGTTTCGAGGTTACTTGGAAGGCATCAAGTAAGCGTTACAGGAAAGGGGTTGAGTGGTATTGTGCTTATGATCATCAGGATCAGTGTCTCAAAGTGCTTCAAACAAAGTGTTACAGTGCGTCCTGTGGCTTTCAGTGACCACTGTGGTTTTGCTTGTGAAATAAAGTTGGAAGATAGCAGTTAGGCAATCTTTTCGCGTCTTGCTGCAGCTTGTCTCCGCACGGAAGTACATCTTGTGGGCGGTATTGCATACAAAAATGGGGCAGCTACAACTCCACTCTCCAGCGGTGGACCGACCTTACAGAGGCACGATTGACGATTGCTGCACAGGGTTACAGTCGCGAAGTATTCTTCTGGAAAGTGTGCTCGTTTTAATTTTATCAACCAGGTTTCCAAGATTCACTAGACGCCCCTGAAGGTCATGAGGCAAGTCTTGGTCTGCATTTCAGTAAAATCAACAACCATGTCCTTCGAATCCATTGTCAGCAGCCGGAAATGCTCCCGGTCCGCAACCCCCCCCCCCCTTCCCCCTCTCTACCACTCACGGGACGGTGTGATTTCGACCATGAGGTACTGTCAGTCCATCACCTGGCGCCTGAAACACAGCATTAACGGATGCTGGTGTCGCTGAGAAGACCGCTATTGTAACTCATGCCACGGACTACTTTGCCAACCTCTTTCATGCTGCCAACGATGATACCGCTGTAGGAGCCTGCCGTTGTGGCCGAGCGGTTCTAGCTGCTACGGTCGCAGGTTCGAATCCTGCCTCGGGCATGGATGCGTGTGATGTCCTTAGGTTAGTTAGGTTTAAGTTGTTCCAAGTCTAGAGCACTGATGACCTCAGATGCTAAGTCCCATAGTTCAAATGGTTCTGAGCACTATGGGACTTAACTTCTGAGGTCAACAGTCCCCTAGAACTTAGAACTACTTAAACCTAACTAACCTAAGGACATCACACATATCCATGGCCCAGGCAGGATTCGAACTTGCGACCGTAGCGGTCGCGCGGTTCCAGACTGTAGCGCCTAGAACCGCTCGGCCACAGCGGCCGGCTATGTCCCATAGTGCTCAGAGGCATTTGGACTATTTGAACAGCTGTTGGAAGGAATACACTGTGTTGGCTCTGACTCTGACGATGAAGTGACAAAGCACGACATACGTGTTGAAAGAAGGCCCAGATGGTCTTCCTGCAGAATTTTATCACGTCTTCTGGGATATCATTGAAGACACATTCACGGACGTGGTGAACAGCATCATTTGAGGTACAGCGTTCCCGAGAAAATTTTTAGGAGACCGAACCGAGCTGATACCAAAGGCACAGGTGACGTGTCGTATTGTAAATCTACGGCCCAAAACACTCCTGAACCCCGATTATAAACTTGCAGCTAGATTCAACGCGGTGAAAATGAAGCCTGTCATCTGCTCATACCAGTAATGTGGAGCCAGTCGTTGTAATGCGGTCTCCTACACTGCAATCAATGGGCTCTCCGAGAGGAATTCTATTAATTGACTTCGCCAGTGTTTTCTACCGTATCAGTAGTAGCTATTTATAATGTGTCATGGCTAAACTAGGCTTTCTCCAACAGCTCCTGTAGATCATCAAGAACTCCACAGGAGCGAGGTCTGTGGTTATCATTAATGGTCGGAGAACGAAGCCAATTTCCACTCACGGTCTGTTCGGCAGGGCTGCCTGTTGTCTGTGTTTTTCTTTGTGATTACGATTAACTCTCTGCTACAAGCCATAAGCTGCACGACTCGCGTCTTCCCTCGAGGGCGCAGCCTCCGTTGATGTGGGAATCTCCGTAGATCAAACTAGCGGCACTAATCTGATTCGTCAGTTACTCAGTCAGTATAAACGCGCCTCGGATGGGGAACGTCGTAAGACAGTCCTCCTCCCAGTTGGCCTGCACGGAATTGACGACGGACGACCTTGGAATCCTGTCGTGCAAGAGCACTCTAAATTGGAGCTTAATGCTACAGCATGCCTTGTAAGTGAGTAGTCTTTACCTGTGTGTGTGTTATCGTAAGTACAAACCTGAGAATGTGAACTGGGAACCTAAATGTGCTACTGAGCTCAAAGCCACATCACTTACACGAAATTGAAAAGAATCTTGTGTCTGTGAAAACCGATCTCATCATAAGAAAATAAATAAGCAAACCAATAATTTCACGCTCAGTAGACTTGGACAATGCGAACTGTTTGAAAAAACGTAACTGTATAAAAAAATAAACCAAAATGTGATGTCGACTTGTATAAGAACCTAACATGAAACACACGAAAATTTCTGCACTGACGTATGGCCATGGTAAAACAAAGAAATTGACAGAACCTAAATTGCGCAAATAAAACGAAACAATCACGTATTATGAATCTCACCTGTAAAATGAAGTACTGGCAGAAAGACTCCGCAACAGATTCAGAACGCCAATGAAACACATGACTCAACCTTTAAGTACTGAAATTTCAGTTAGAAAGGAACTTACCAAAAAAACAATTATAGATTCAAAATGAAAATTCATTTAATCTAATAACTTCCATGGTACAGTAAATTAACTCAAAAAATCAATCGATCGAGTGAAGTGGACCAACAATACAAGTCTACAAAAATAAAGATAAACCTTTTATCTCATCCAATAATATCTTGTTCTTAATTTCAAAAACTTTATGTCCGTATGCTATCCCACCATCGTTCTGAGTCATCATACCTCCTCCTAATAAATCCGCAACTCGCGTAGTCCCGAAAGCGCGTCTATACGTTACGCTGTACACTCAACGAACCCTCGGGCTACAAGCCGCAGCTATCCACTACTGACTATCAAAGATTCTACGACTCCACAGATACCGTTGCCTAACAACTGTTTCTCTGAGCACAGTTCTTCCAATATATCATTTTTCTTTAAAAATATTAACACATCCAATAACACCATCAAAAAATAGCCATCTTACGGCCTGAAAAAAGTGCAGGCACGAACCTGTCGACGAATGCTTGTTGCTATAAAGCATCTTTGCAAAATCGATGCAAGTAGGAGGGTTAAGCTGGATTAAAAATGGACACTACTTGGCTACAAGGCCTGGTGCGTTGCTCAAGTTCTAAGCGTATCAGAGCTTCTCGGAAGATCAGTCTCTCGAGTTGAACATTGGTTGCTTTGAAGACACGGGATTTTTAAAGTGTCCTGGACATGTGTCTAGGGGACCTCTAGCTAGTCGACTTCGCTTTGCAAGCTATTTTCTCTTAACATGTCGACTGCCGTTGGGTTTTGCGTCAAGTTGTTTTTTATGTTTTTCGATGCTCTGACAATTAATTGTATCACCTTCCGTGATAGTGTAATACGCATACTATTGTGCTTCATAACTTACTGTGGGACATTTTACTTTGATTGGCTCTCATACGCAGAGTCACTAACTATTGCCACCTGGAATAATTCCGAAAGTATAATAATAGCTGAAAGGTTTGTGGGACAAATGTTGCGTAGGACAACGGGGCCCATAATATGACGTTAATTTCTTGTTGATAGGTGAGATCACTTCAGAGATATGAAGGTCAACTTTGTTTTTTTGAATTGGAATGCTGTAGCTTGGTACTTATTTTCTGATAGCGGCTATTGAGACGAATCTAATGATGTGTAACAGTAACATCTTTGAAGGTCGACGAAGGTCACAAGGTCACCCATTTACAGAAGGTGTTGGGAGTGATGATCATTGGTATCATTGCAGATTTGATTTAACGCCACTACTTTAATTTTTAAGCTTAAGTGGTGTTATGATTACCCGTCACTTTTTTTAAGCTTGCTTCGTACACCCTTATGTAAAATGAGATTTTTCACTCTACAGCGGAATGTGCGCTAATATGAAACTTCCTGGCTGATTAAAACTGTGTGCCAGACCGAGACTCGAACTCGGGACCTTTGCCTTTCGCGGGCACTTGCTCTACCATCTGAGCTACCCAAGTACGATTACCCCGTCCTCACAGCTTCGATTCTGCCAGTACCTTGTTTCCTACCTTCCAAACTTCACAGAAGCTCTTCTGCCTGCGAAAGGCAAAGTGCCCGAGTTCGAGCCTCGGTCCGGCACGCAGTTTTAATCTGCCAGTACGTTTCACCCTTATGTACTACATGCATATTCTTTTATTATGCAGGGACATGAGAATGGAATGATGGAGGAGGAGGAGGAGATTAGTGTTTAACGGCCCGTCGACAACGAGGTCATTAGAGATGGAGCGCAAGCTCGGGTGAGGGAAGGATGGGGAAGGAAATCGGCCATGCCCTTTCAAAGGAACCATCCCGGCATTTGCCGGAAGCGATTTAGGGAAATCACGGAAAACCTAAATCAGGATGGCCGGAGACGGGATTGAACCGTCGTCCTCCCGAATGCGAGTCGAATGGAATGATGAAATGGCGAAACTGGTAGCCTTGAGAATAAAATAAAATAATATCTTAAAGTGCATGGCTGCTGGTAAATTTTATTGACATTGACAATTACTTGACCATCCGATGTCCCCTGGCCATGATGGACCAACAGAGATGAAATATAAGAGCGCGGCGCTGCTGGTCCACCGCACAGCCACCTGGTAGGCCAGCAGGCATGGCAGATCGACAACGGCACTTCAGATGATTTGCGGGCCACAGTCTGGTGGTGGTGGTGGTGGCGTGCATCGTATACCATGTGGTGTCACCGCCAGACATCACACTTGCTAGGTGGTAGCCTTTAAATCGGCCGTCGTCCGTTAGTATACGTCAGACCCACGTGTCGCCACTATCAGTGATTGCAGACCGAGCGCCGCCACACGGCAGATCTAGAGAGACTTCCTAGCACTCGCCCCAGTTGAACAACCGACGTTGCTAGCGATGGTTCACTGACAAAATACGCTCTCATTTGCCGAGACGATAGTTTAGCATAGCCTTCAGCTACGTCATTTGCTACGACCTAGCAGGGCGCCATATTCAGTTACTATTCTGAACAGATAATATTGTGAATCATGTACCGTCAAGAGCGACGCTCATCATTAATGGATTAAAGTTAAGTATTCCACCAGCTACGTCTGTTTTTCTAAATTCTAATTTCCTTGTCTGTTCCAGACCTCACGCCAGCCTGTGTGAGCTAAAACGCGTGCCTTTCGGCCTCCTCTAGTAACACGGTGTTGGCTCTCCTGCCAACCACAACATTGGCGACGAGGATGGGATCGCGTTCTTATCGATAATGCCCTGATTTACTTGTGTAATGGCTTCGCCACCATCTCCAGATGTACTGTCCGAATTTTATCGCTTACAGAATCAGCAGATGCAGGCATTACTGGATGCCCTTGGACAGCTCCTCCCGGGTCAATGTGCAATGCAAAACGATGCAGCAGCCGTCGCTCCACCGCTAACACAGCCACAACACGCTGTTGCACCAACTTTTCGACCTTTTGATGCTGCACTGGAAAGCTGGACGGAGTAGTCACGCCAATTTGGATTCCATCTCGCCGCCTACAGAATTCAAGGTAACGAGCAGCAGCCTTATCTCTTATCATCAGTTGGCATACAAACGTACCGTGTGATAGTCAAATTATTTCCCTGACGCGACGTAGCAACTCTATCCTATGACGTAATTTTGTCTGCATTAGATGCAGATTTCAAAGAATCAGTCAATGTAGTTGCGAAAATGTATACCTTCTTTCGTACAAAACGTACAGTAGGTCAGACTAATCGGAAGTGGGTTGCAACCTTGCAAGGCCTTACTAGGGATTGTGCTTTTGAGTGTCAATGTGGACTTCCTTATTCAGATACTATGGTATGTGATGCAATTGCACAGAACGTTTCTGATGTTCGTATAAGGGAACAGATTTTGAAACTAGTCAGTCCCTCCCTTCAACAAGTGACGGACATATTGGATTGGCAGGACACACTTGACTTTGCTCAGGAATCATATAAAACTTCGCCACCCGTGTGTCAGGTTAGCCGGCCCGCCTTGCAAGCTGCATGGAACAGTAAACAGTCCTCGCGCCCGGCCGCACCACTGCCGCCAGGCTCTCAGCTACGTGTGCCGCACCGGCAAGCAAATGCAGTGTTAAAATCATGCCCACGGTGCGCTACTAGACATTCACGTGAGAATTGCCCGTCACGCCAAGCTATGTGCTTTTTCTGTAATAACAAAGAACATGTTCAGAGTATTTGCCAGAAAAAGCTCAGATCAGAAACTTACAACCATTCCAGGCCCTATGCTTTGCACCGGATTCGAACCAAGGATACTCAGGCTCGTGAAACTTCGCCCATGTAAATTCATGTAGTTCATTCCACTCCGCTCAGTGCCACTCTCTCTAACGGTGACTGTATTCGTCCCACCAATAGTGTGCGTCGACATCGCCGGAAATTCCGTCAAGCCGCAAGTGATTTTGTACCAGTGTCAGTTCACGTTGCACGAGACAGTCGCTCTTGTCATCAGCAGAACAATAAACTTTTTGTGGACTTGGACATTAATGGCAAAGTGATACCATTCCAGCTCGATACCGGGGCTGCCGTTTCACTGATCAATCAAGGCACTTACAAACTGCTGGGCACACCTCCGTTGCGTGCCGCAAATGTTAAGTTAACTAGCTATTCAGGTCAAGAGATCCCTGTGTTAAGACAGTGCAGCCTTCTTGCAACATACAAATGACAAACAAGACTTGTGTCATTTTACGTCCTTCGTTCTTCTTCTGCAGTAAACTTGTTTGGTTTCGATTTATTTCAGTTGTTTAACTTGTCTATAGTAAATCAGGTCCTATTAGTGAACCAGACTGTGCCTTCAGACAGTGTTTCTCGTCTATGTGAAGAATTTGCAGACATTTTTGCACCGGGCCTCGGTTGCACTAAGAACTATAAAGCACATTTGGAACTGAAAGTAAATGCGTGCAATGTTCCCCACGCATTGCATGATGAGGTCGCAAAAACATTACACGATTTGTAATCACAAGGTGTAATTGAATGTGTGCAGGCTTCTCTCTGGGCATCACCCTTAGTAATTTTGCCAAAACCTTCAGGAAAATTGAGACTTTGTGTGGACTTCATGGCAACAGTGAATCCACAACTAGTGATTGCAACTTTTCCTTTACCCCGCCCAGAAGATCTTTTTGACAAACTGTGCCCGGGTAAATATTTTTCGGTTGGACCTCGCAGGTGCGTACTTGCAAATACCGGTGGACGAAGAATCCCAGCGCATTTTGGTGGTTAACATGCATCTTGGGTTGTATCAATTGAAACGACTGCCATTCGGGTGTGCATCCGCCCCTGCATTGTTTCAACAATATCTACAAACTGTTTGTGCGTCGGTCTCTACTGCAGCAAATTATCTGAACGATACTGTGATCTCCGGAAAGACGGAAGAAGAACGTTTGGCCAATCTCAGAACATTATTTCAGGTCTTGCGACAAAATGGTCTTCGCTTGCGGAAGGACAAATGGGTGTTTTTTGCTCGTATCTTGCCATACCTGGGACATGTACTCAATGCCCAAGGCATACATCCCAGTCTCTCGCACTTTCGTCCCATACAAGACTTGTCTTCGCCGCAGAATTTGAAGCAGCTACAGAGTGTGCTGGGAAAAATCTACTATTATCACCGATATGTTCCACACGCCTCTTCCATTTCAGCTCCGCTTCATCGCTTACGCCGTAAAGGTGTTCCGTTCGTCTGGACGACGGAATGCGAACGCGCCTTTCGCCAGTTGAAATCGGCGTTGCCTTCCAATACTTGCCTTACGCCATTCGATCCGCAGAAGCCACTTTTGTTGATGGTGGATGCATCGGATTTCGGGATCGGTGCTGTGCTTGCGCACAAAGATGGCTCGCATGATCGCCCTATTGCCTTTGCGTCCAAATTGCTCTCGCCTGCGCAAAGAAATTATTCACAGATCGAGAAAGAAGCATTGGCTCTCGTATTTGGTGTTACAAAGTTTCATGATTTCTTGTATGGTCGTCACTGTACCATCATCACAGACCACAAACCTTTGACATCGCTTTTTCATCCGAACAAGCCTGTACCTCCACGTACAGCGCAGAAATTCATTCGCTGGTCTATTTTCCTCTCGCAGTACCGCTATGATATCTTGTATCGGTCCACTGCTAAGCACGGAAACGCCGATGCGTTGTCCCGCTTGCCTGTTGCTGAGGATATGGCATTCGATTCCTCCGAACTTGCTTGCATGTTCATTGATTCGGAAACCGATGACGTGGTCGAATCGTTTCCGATTGATTTTCGTCGTGTAGCTACAGCCACAGCTGCTGACCCTGTCCTTGCTACCGTTCTGCGTTTTGTTGCTACGCAATGGCCCTTGTCAAAGTCACGGATCGGGGACCCGTTGGTTCGCCGATTTTTTGCTCACAAGGAGAGACTTTTTGTTCGACGTGGTGTTTTGCTGTTGCGTTCTGATAATGATCAGTCCAGGGTCGTGATCCCACGTTCGCTACAGTCCTCTGTCTTACAGCTTCTCCACCAAGGACATTGGGGTGTAGTGAGAACAAAACAACTTGCTCGTCAGCGCTGTACTTGGTTCGGAATCGATGCCGCGATTACGAATTTGTGCTCTTCTTGCATGGTGTGTGCCGAACAACAATCAGCACCACCGCGGAAATTCTTTGCATGGCCAAAAGCCACTTCCCCTTGGCAACGCTTACACATCGATTTTGCTGGTCCATTCTGGAATGCTCGATGGTTGGTTGTGGTAGATTCATTCAGTAATTTTCCTTTTGTTGTCCGGATGTCTTCCACGACGTCATCTGCCACCATCCAAGCGTTATCTGCTATCTTTTGCATTGAAGGTCTTCCACAGACTCTTGTTTCCGACAATGGCCCACAATTCATGTCCGCAGAATTTCAGTCATTCTGCAAGGCCAATGGTATTCAACATCTGACGTCCGCGCCGTTTTCGCCACAGTCAATTGGTGCCGCTGAACGATTGGTCAGGACTTTCAAGTCACAGATGTTGAAGTTGAAAGAGTCGCATTCTCGGGAAGACGCGTTATTGCTCTTTTTGTTCTCGTATCGCTCTCAGCCCCGAGATGGTCGCTCGCCGGCTGAGTTGCTCCACGGTCGTCCTCATCGAACCTTGATGTCTTTGTTGCATCCGCCACATCTGGTTCCTGTGCAGCGGCAGACACCTGCTTTTGCTCCAGGCGACGTTGTCTATTATCGCAACTATCGCGGTTCACAGCGTTGGCTCGCAGGGCGCATTCTTCGCTGCCTAGGCCGCCCGATGTATTTGGTTTTGGGGGCCTCTGGTGAGGTGCGTCGGCATCTCAATCAGCTGCGCCTATGTCGTCGCACGGGATCTGCAGCTCCCCGTCTGCTTTCAGCGACGGTGCCGTCCGGTCAGCGCCCTGGGGACCTATCTACTGGCTCGCCTCAGCCCCAGGTGTTACCGACGCTGCCTTCCATTTTGCCCCATGGCGACGCGCCGCCGCCGCCGCCGCCGCCTGTTCTCCCGCCGGCGACGCCCGCAGTGGACCCTTCGCTGCAGCCGCCGGGTGCCTCCCTGGGTCACGCGCCGCCGATCGCTTCCCGGGACCAGTTGTCCTCCGACATGGAACTTTTGCCCGCTCCGGACCATGTGTCGTCTTCGCCCGTCGGGTGCTCCGGCCCGATGGAGGTCGACCCTTCGGCCCCTCCTGTCTCTCTACGGGCGCATACACCGCATGTTGGCGTGCATCCTGGAGCAGGTTTTCAGGCGTTTCCTAGCTCCCCGCGGTCCGAATGGCAGGGTGCGGGTGGCACAGCCTCGCCTGTTGTTAGGCTCCCCACCTCGTCAACATGGGGTCCTCCCCACGCCGGGCAGAAGCCCTATACCACAACCGCAAGCCGATTTGCGGGGGAGGAATGTGGTGTCACCGCCAGCCACCACTCTTGCTAGGTGGTAGCCTTTAAATCGGCCGCGGTCTGTTAGTATACGTCGGACCCGCGTGTCGCCACTATCAGTGATTGCAGACCGAGCGCCGCCACACGGCAGGTCTAGAGAGATTTCCTAGCACTCGCCCCACTTGTACAACCGACTTTGCTAGCGATAATTCACTGACAAAATACGCTCTCATTTGCCGAGACGATAGTTTAGCATAGCCTTCAGCTACGTCATTTGCTACGACCTAGGAAGGCGCCATATTCAGTTACTATTCTGAACAGATAATATTGTGAATCATGTACCGTCAAGAGCGACGTTCATCATTAATGGATTAAAGTTAAGTATTCCATCAGCTACGTCCGTTTTTCTAAATTCTAATTTCTTGTCCTGTTCCAGACCTCACGCCAGCCTGCGTGAGCTAAAACGCGTGCCTTTCGGCCTCCTCTAGTGACACTGTGTTGGTTCTCCTGCCAACCACAACATACCATATGTCTTTTGTACGTGACTACTTCCTCGCCAAGAGTTACGTTTTACGGACGGTCACGCACAGGTATCCTTTAATCTGACATGTTCGGACAATCACAAGTCTTCAAGCTGAAAGTTCGATTGTCTACAACTGATTGGGAACAGGCTTTGAAGAATATCAACCACGCAGTACTATCACCAGATGCTCTCGTGCTCTGGAACAAACCAGTGAATAGTACATTATCAACGACCCAGCGATTCATGGACATCAGTCGGCGCGCATCAGCTGCTTGTGGAACGTGTAGTGGCCAACCACAAGGGAACATCAGTTTGTGTCGCTCGGTCAAAACAGTGTGGGAACTATCTCAAATAGTGGTGACATTTGTCAAGAGGACCGCTCCTGCAAATATGACCGTTAGCAGTGCTATCCTGCCGAATTTTAAACCATTTCCAAAGGCGAGGTTCGACTCCTTGGCCATACGGTCTGTGCCGTCATAGACGTTCAAGCAGGTGATGTGGCTTCTTATTTGGGAACACTACCTGAAAATTAAAGAAAAATGTCAAACATCGAAAAGTCTTTGCCAACATTTTGGCCGCTTTCCATTTATCTTGTTACGAGAAGGCTCTTCGCACTTGATCCTAGAATCTGCTTTCAAGAATGAAATCCGGTAGATTTCATTTTGTTGCCCTGGAGTTATGCTAAGAGCGACCCATTTCTAGTGCTCTGCAGATCAGTGTTTTGTGTTTTGCAGCCGGCCGCGGTGGTCTAGCGGTTCAGGCGCTCAGTCCGGAACCGCGCGACTGCTACGGTCGCAGGTTCGAATCCTGCCTCGGGCATGGATGTGTGTGATGTCCTTAGGTTAGTTAGGTTTAAGTAGTTCTAAGTTCTAGGGGACTGATGACCACAGATGTTAAGTCCCATAGTGCTCAGAACCATTTGAACCATTTTTTTTGTGTTTTGCAGAGTAGGTTTCCTTGATTTGCATGGGACTTTATGGTTCTAAGGCTTTATTTTTTTTCTCAAGAGGGCAGTTCGTACTGGAGCTTCTTTTGGTTTGGAAAAGACAAATATTTTTAATTCAGAATTGTTGCAGGATACTTTTATTTCTTCTTCGTTCGTTTCCTAGTTATGGGTCTGATGAAACCGTTTATTTTGGTCAGAGAAGTGTCAACAGTTTCAGTTTTGAATGCTGCATGGATGTGTGTGATGTGATTAGGTTAGTTAGGTTTAAGTTGTTCTCAGTCTAGGTGACTGATGACAGATGTTAAGTTCCATAGTACTTACAGCCAACCTGTCTGGGTATTTGCCTGTGCCAGCATACCAGTTGACTTATTCGGGAAGGTGCACCAACCCCAGATCGAATCCACCCTGTGAGTAAACGGTGAGGGCCGGTGTGCCAAGCAACCTGGCTGTGTATTGTAGGCGGTTTTCCTTATACTACTACCGAGCGGGGTGGCGCAGTGGTTAGACACTGGACTCGCATTCGGGAGGACGACGGTTCAATCCCGCGTCCGGCCATCCTGATTTAGGTTTTCCGTGATTTACCTAAATCACTCCAGGCAAATGCCGGGATGGTTCCTCTGAAAGGGCACGGCCGACTTCCTTCCCAATCCTTCCCTAATCCGATGAGACCGATGACCAAGCTGTCTGGTCTCCTTCCCCAAACCAACCAACCAACCTTGTACTACTATGTGAATACTGGGCTGGTACCCACGTGCCACCTCAGTTACCCGATCCGCAAGCATTACGAAACGTTCACACACTTTCACATGGATAACTCTACAGGCAGACTGCTGTCTACACAAATTCCACAAATGGGGACTAACAAAGTGGCGACAGGAAGGGCGTACGACCACCCTCAAATATTAACAATACTTAACCCAATAGCAGCCACGTTGACCCAGTGTAGGCACGGGATAAAGGCAAAAGAAAAAGAAGCAATATATTGACTTACTCTTCTATGTACACTCTTGGAATTTTAACAGCAGACCACACCGTGATACAGAACGTGCCTCGTTAGAAGCGATAATTAAAATTTTAATAATATTCCCTGCAAAATACAGTATTGTCATATTACTATGGATCTGAGTTGGACTACCATTGTTACTGTGTGCTTTAGCTTGTTTTCGCTTCACAACAGATATCACTTTGTTTGCGAATAATGTTCTACCAGTCACCGCAGTTGCACAATATCGACTACTTTTGTAAATGTTGTTAACTTGAGACTGGGAAACAACAACTGTTAAATATATGTTTTTGATGACTAAGAATTATTTTTGGTATCAATAAGTTTCATTTGAAACGAGGAGCGCCACATAGGAAACAGTTATTGTGTTTGCTAACAGATGGTATTAACATCTCCTCTGCACAGAAAATCTCTGCTGGTCCACAAACATCATAAGTGACAAATAATGACTGAAAAACATATAACTTGCATATAAATTTTTTTTAAAATTTCGGACTTCTCACATCATCCGTAAAAGCGCAGACTTAGCCTTAAACTGGACAAGTAATTATTATAACAGTCCACAGTTACCCATTTGCAGACCACATACGTGTCTTCTCATCCAAAGAGAACTTCTGTGAATATTGTGTCTGTCCAGGTGTCATCGGTGCAGATTTCCTTGTGCAGCTTTACATACGTACCGCGGTCATAAAATTAGTCTGCTGGATGACTATTTACACAACACTGAATGCTTCTATTTAGGTACTCCGTAAACCTTAAAAGAACCCCACAAGAAAAATAAATTCTTCTCATTACTGTTCACTGCTAGTGTTCTCAGCTATCTCTTCAGTGATTTAGTCGTAACTCTGCAGTATAATTGCTGAAACGCTTTGGATTTCTTGTTTGCCACAGAGTCACCAGAAGAAGATCGTCATAAATCTCTGTTCACTTTGCTCATGACGTTGTTGCTACAAGCCAGGAAAAAAAACCCCTCTATACTCCGTGAAGACTGAATTACGAATCCACTAGAGCAGTGTGCATATTCCACAGTCAACAACGCCCTGTTCCACTTAGTGAGCAAACAACCCGAGAGCTATATGAGTGGATAATACGTTTCCTCTCTGTTACAATTACAACGCAGACTGCACTTCTTTAGCGCAGAAGAACATTTCATCCGAGGCGTGTTTGACTTTCAGCTCGCTGAACGCACACCTACTGTGACCAGCATGTTTCCTATATGCAGTGACGTGGATGTATGCAATTTCTGTGCACGTACCAGGCAGAGGCGTTAGGGTTCTTGCGGATTTTACGTTTAATTCTACGAGGTGTTTCAGGAAATTACTGTAACACTCAGAGGGACGATGGTTTCCACACAGAAGATTATTTTTTGGTGGGGACTATATCGTTTTTAACACGTTTGTATATGGGATGACAAGAATGAGGACCATTTTTAATGTGTCCTTTCCTTTTAATCGTCGTATTCTTTCGGTGCAATTCTATCATCCCTTGAGACACAACTCATTACCCCCTTAAACCAACAAATCATTCTACTGATGTTAGCTATTTCAGATCTCCATTACCCCCTTAAACTAACAAATCATTCTACTGATGTTAGCTATTTCACATGTCGTAGACAGGGTGGTATGATGTACCTCCTATTACTGAATGTTAACTAATAATCCACCAGAGCCGCGCGGGATTAGCCGAGCGGTCTTAGGCGCTGCAGTCATGGACTGTAAGGCTGGTCCCGGCGGTGGTTCGAGTCCTGCCTCGGGCATGGGTGGGTGTGTGTGTGTCTGTCCTTAGGATAATTTAGGTTAAGTAGTGTGTAAGCTTAGGGACTAATGACCTTAAGATTTCACACACATTTGAACATTTGAAGCCACCAAAAGGTTCACATCTAGTACATATGCCAAGATGTATAGTTTTCGCTGTAATTATGAATCGAAACCTGCATCTCTTGCATTTCTGGGTCTACATTGCATTAAATTGAACAACAGAAGAGTAGAGTTCTCAAATCTCACATTCGTGAGGAGATTAAAACAACACTGTATTTGATGTGTCCAGAGCTGGCGGGAACAAGCAAGCAGCCCAGGTATGGCGAACATTGAACACAATTTTAGCAAAAAATATTCTCCACAAGAAAACAAAAGAAATGATGGATCACCAATAAGTGAAATAAAATGGATGCTAGTCCTTCAGTAAGCGAAACAAAATGAATGAAGGTTCGTAAATAACTGAGGCACTTGAACTTACAGAATCACAAAGTAAATAAATAAGTATCTTCTGGTAAACCTACCGGGATGTAAGGTCGTGGTCCATGAAACTCTTCAGCTCCTAACGTTTCGTCCAGAGCTGCGCTGGACATCTTCAGAGGGGTGTTTCTCCTCCGGTGAGTCTTGCCGTTCCGTGACGCTTGAAAGAGTTACACGCGACTCAGTGAACACAATCTTAAAGTCTTAAGAGCTTTATATTACGAGGGTGAGTCAAATGAAAACTTTAAATTTTTTTAAATATTATTTATTGTGCAGAAGTGGTACAAAGCTGTATCAATTTTCAACATACTCTCTCCCACGCTCAATGCAAGTCCTCCAGCGCTTACAAAGTGCATAAATTCCTTTAGAAAAAAATTCTTTTGGTAGTCCGCGCAACAACTCATGCACGGCGTGGCGTACCTATTAATCAGAACGGAACTTATTTCCTCCCATTGCATCTTTGAGTGGTCCAAACATATGGAAATCACTTGGGGCAAGGTCTGGTGAGTATGGTGGATGAGGAAGACACTCAAAATGCAGGTATGTGATTGTTGCAACTGTTGTACGGGCAGTGTGGGACCTTGCATTGTCATGTTGCAAATGGACACCTGCTGACAGTAATCCACGTCGCTTTGTTTTGATTGCGGGTCGCAGATGATTTTTTAGGAGATCCTTGTAAGATGCGCTGGTGACAGTGGTCCCTCTAGGCATGTAATGCTCCAAAATGACGCCTTTTTCGTCCCAAAAGAGAGTCAGCATAACCTTCCCTGCTGATGGTTCTGTTCGAAACTTCTTTGGTTTTGGTGATGAGGAATGGCACCATTCCTTGCTCGCTCTCTTCGTTTCCGGTTGGTGGAAGTGAAGCCAGGGTTCGTCCCCAGTAACGATTCTTGCAAGGAAGCCACCACCTTCTCGTTCAAAGGGTCGAAGAAGTTCTTCACAACCATCAACACGTCGTTCTCTCATTTCAGGAGTCAGCTGCCGTGGCAGCCATCTTACAGACACTATGTGAAACTGGAGCACATCGTGCACAATGTGGTGTGCTGACCCATGACTAATCTGTAAACATGCTGCAATGTCATTCAGTGTCACTCGGCGTTCACCATCGCTTCAACTGCTGCAATGTTCTGTGGAGTCACAACTCGTTGTGCCTGACCTGGACGAGGAGCATCTTCCACTAAAGTCACACCATTTGCGAACTTCCTACTCCATCCGTAGATTTGCTTCTGTGACAGACATGCATCATCGTACCGAACCTTCATTCGTTGATGAATTTCAATAGGTTTCACACCTTCACTACGCAAAAACTGAATAACAGAACGCTGTTCTTCCCTGGTGCAAGTCGCAAGTGGGGCGGTCATCTTTATACTGATACTGCGACGATATGTGTGCTTCTGCACTATGCTGCCACCTAAAGGCCATTCTGCACGCTGTTTGTAGCACGCTTACTAACTTACAGGACAACGGAGCGAAATTTCAGTTTGTTATTACAAATTTAAGGTTTTCATTTGACTCACCCTCGTAAAAACGGCGAATTAAGTTTTCTGTAGTCACTCGCCATTTAATGAGCAGAGTGTTCAGATTAAAACAGAGAAAAGAGTTTTCCACTTCAGGTTCTCCGTTGAAAAAGTATTGGGAGCGAACAGTAATGAAATATCTAAGTCCGACATGCACAAAAAAATTCCTGTCTGACTCAATCTTCTGGGCTAGAAGAACAACAGTAAATGTATCAAGTCTCAAAGAGCATATCGCTGATCACTTAGTCCGAGTTGAGGAGGCAGCGTGCTGTCCAGAAGTCAGTGGCCCTGTCCCTGGCACAGCATAGTGAAGAACATCAGGCTGCTGGCTGCGACGGAACAGCTGTCTGAAGCTTGTGTGCCAGCATAAATAGCCGCCTTGTGGACATATATGTGCAAGCCTATTTTTGGCAGATGCATGAAGACTTGTGGTGTACCAGCGACCTCTACCATCGCCGTGTACGCTGCCTGGTTGACGCCCCACGCTGGTCTGGCTTCAGAGTTCCCGGTTTACGCAGTTCCATATCTTCTACACTGTAGGGGCTGATTTCGCTGAAACCCACATGACGAATAAGTTGTGCATGGTGTCGTCGGTGTCTGATGTCTAGAGTGCCACAGCAGTGTCTTTTCGTACGTTGGGACTAACTTATTCTTAGTCAGAACTGAGAAGGTATCTTGATGCCACAGAATTATGCTGCTCCGTTTATCACTGCAAAAAATAGTGAGATAAATTAGAAAATAAATAGGCTTACGAATGTTCTATGTATCATAATAGGGAAGTAGCTAGTTGCGTGTGCCAATAAGAAAGATAGTTTTCAAGTGTCGTTAATATTGAGCTGTACCTTTTGTTTGTGTCACTACAAGTACAGAAATACAGCAGTAGCATTTTAACTAGTAGAACTGTACTCAGCAAAAATCATTTCTCGTAAATTTTAAATTTTTCTAGAGAGTAACAAAATTAAATTCAAGGAAAGAAAAATCTCTCAGTATTGACTTCTGTTTCTTACATAACTTCATTCTTAGGATCAGATGTTGCAAAGTTTACTGTAGAACAGGTCCTCAGTCATGGTTTTTCTCTTCTGAATACGCTTTTCTGTTTCAGAGTAAGAACTTTAATAGCTTCTTGAGGTAAATAAGTATAGGTCACTTCGATCATACTGAATATGGAGTTGCCTGCTCTGTCAACAGTCTTTCAGCCGAATCTTTAACTTCAAAATGTCAATTATATGCAGCGGAATTGCGTGGAATGGGCTTTTAGCTTTAGCTGACCCTCAAATCTTGTGCAGATCTTGCAGAATAAAGGCCTTAATTACCTTGCATTTTACAGACAAACGTTTTATGGGCACAAAAGAAGCTGAGATACACTTTGCTTACCATTCAAACTATTCAGCGGCCAAATGGAGGAGACCTTGAAACATGAAACTTGGAAATCCAAAAAGAAGCACTACTTGACGCGAAGACGGAGAGCAGTTCTCGTCAAATTGCGGCCTGGTGACCTCATGCGGCCCGAATCAAATATGTGTGCTGGCCAAGGTCCTCAGATGCATTTTATAATAATATGCATCTGACAACTAACTGCCAAATTTAAAATCGTTAACTAACGTCAAGAGCCTTCTTAGGGGTGTAGCTACTGAGTAACAAAATAAAATACAGAGACAATAATATGTTAAGATGTACTTGTGGTATATTATACATCTACTTATCAGCACACTGAAATATCAAACTCCGAATGAGATGGTGTTCTGTTGAGTCAATTACGATTCAGTCGTCACACTCACTTTATCTTCAAAAGCCTGTGAGACAAGACCTATCAATTTACTAGACGTTTTTAGGCACTCTGACTAGTTCAGTCTCGAAGTGCAGCAGTTCATTTGTTGGATAGATGAACGGCAAGGGACAACATCAATTGGACAACTTGGGCCACAATAAAACGTATAAAAACACTTAGGGGAACCAAAAGGATACATTCGGGAGGGCAACGGTTCAATCCCGCGTCCGGCCAGTCTGAGTTAGGTTTTCCGTGATTTCCCTAAATCGCTCCAGGCAAATGCTGGGATGGTTCCTATGAAAGGGCACGACCGACTTCCTTCCCCGTCCTTCCCTAAACCGATGAGACCGATGACCTCGTCCAAAAAACCCAACCAAAAGGATAGAGTGACTATAGCGATGGAAACGTATAAATAGAAACAGAGCTACAAAATAACATTTGTTTACTTAAAGTATACTCCGCAAGCCACCTTATGGTTTGTGGTGGAGGGTACATTGTGTGTCACTGTCATTTGCTCCCTTCCCTTTCCAACAGCACATGGCGTTCGGGAAAACTAGATGAAGCTTCGTATGAGCACCAGTTTCCCTGATATTTCACGCCGTGATCATTTCACGAGACGTATGTGGCAGGAAATAATATATTGCTCCACTCTTTTTGGAACGTACGCTCGCAAATTTCAAACGTACTCGTCTCCGCGATGAACGAAGCCTCTCTTGTAATGTCTGCCACATGAGTTTGTTGGTAACACACTCGAACCGAGAAAACGGTCCCATGATGAAACGCGCCGCTCATCCTGGACCTTCTTTTTCTCTTTTTATTACTCCTGTTTGGTCTCCCAGACTGATGAACAATAATTAAAGATCGGTCAAACGAATATTTCATATCACTTCTTCGTGAATCAATTACGAGTGCACGATGAAAACTGACGCCTCCGAATTTATGTGAAAACTGTTGAAGCTTTTCAAATATACCAGACTATTTAAAATTCTACATCTTTATTCTTCATTTGCTTCTCAACGCAGTCACCATGGTGACGAACACATTTCTCCAAGTGAGAGAACAGTTTGTTAATACCATCACTGTAGAATGTATGACTTTACTGATGGAGCCACAATCACCCCTCGACCTGCGTCATTTCATCACTGTCACAGTGAAATCCTCAAAGATGATTTTTAAGTTTTGTAAACAGATGAAAATTGGATGGCGCCAAGTCGAGATTGTGTGGGGGACGATCGATGACAGTGCCAGGTGCGGCATCGTCATGCTGAAGGAGAGCGTGCTCCAAGTGTGGACGAAGTTTCACTCTGTTACAAACTCGATTGCATCACGTTGTTTCCGCCGCACCGATGTACGAGTAGTTACTTTACACTCTACAATTCTGAGCTCTCTAGCTGCAGAGGGCTGAAAATAGGTAGAGACGAAGAATAAAAATTTAAAATGTTAATAACATTTATTTTAGTTTAAAAGCTTTAAGAGGTTTCACACAAAACGTTCGGAGGCATTACATCTCAGCACGCACTCGTTCGTTGTAGTGATTCCCTATACAGCCTGTGATCGAAAACTTTGTTATTCAGTTCATTATTAACAAATTCTTCCATACTCTTAAAAGACTCTACATTTTTCTCATTTATATAAATGAAATGTTTCATGTCGGACGGATGCTTTAGCCTGTTGGCTACCCTAACCTGCACTCGTTTACCATTTCTCCACCCATTCTCTCACCATCTGCGTACACACACGGCAGCTGCAGCTCTCCGTCTTCCGTAAAACCGCCGCTCTCTTCTCCCTATACTTACCCCCTGCCCCTCTCCTTGAACAATCACCTGCTTTCCACTCCTTTCCGTAAAATCACACGATTAGCTGTGTCGGAAATGTTAACAATCTTCTACAGTAGGTGTTGGTGGCCTTATCTGCAAAACTTTGAATACACCAACTGGCGACCCCGCCCCCGCCCACCCATTCCCCTGCTTGAGTTTCGCTTTAGTTGGAATTTTCTCAGTGGTAGGCAAATTCACATACTGCGATGAGTGTGTTCTCCCCGTTATACAAGTTAACGTGTTAGGGCTCCGAGGTCTGGCTAAACCGCTACACTAAGCCGACAGTAGGTAAAGGGAGATGAAAACCTGACAGTTATGGGGGATTGGAATAGGTTGTAGAGGAAGGACTAAAAGAGAGAGTTGCGGAAGAATATGGGCTTGGTAGAAGGAATGAGAGAAGAGAAAGAAGAGTTCTGCAATAATTTTCAGCTAGTAATAGCGAACACCCTGTTCAAGAATCACAAGAGGAAGACGTATTCTTGGAAAAGGCCGAGGGCTATGGGAAGATTTAAGTTCGATTGTATAATGGTCAGGCAGAGATTCCGGAATCAAATATTGGATAGTAAGGCGTACCCTGGAGCAGATATAGAGTAGATCACTATTTAGTAATCATGAAGAGTAGGCTGAAGTTTAAGAGACTCGTCAGGAAGAATAATAACTAATAGCTTGGTACTCAGTTCAGATGAAGAGGAATGAACATCTCTAAAAAGGGCAATCATAGAAGTTGCAAAAAAAAAAAAAAAAAAAAAAAAAAAAAAAAAAACATGGGATATGGGAGGTAACTGCGAAGAAACCATGGCTAATGGAAGAAATACTTCGGTTAATCGACAAGAAGGAAAAAAGTGTTCAGGGAAAATGAGGATTACAGAAAACATGTCACTTAGGAAAGAAATAAAAAGGAAGTGCAGGAAAGCTAAGACGAAATACCTACATAAAAAACGTCAAGAAGTCTTAAAGGAATCAGTCCTTCTGACAATAAGTCGAAACAACCTTTAATGAAATTAAATGCAAGGACGGCGTTATAAAAAGGGCAAAGGGAATTCTCTATTAAGTGCATAGGAAAAAATGGTTCAAATGGCTCTGAGCACTATGGGACTTAACATCTATGGTCATCAGTCCCCTAGAACTTAGAACTACTTAAACCTAACTAACCTAAGGACAGCACACAACACCCAGCCATCACGAGGCACAGAAAATCCCTGACCCCGCCGGGAATCGAACCCGGGAACCCGGGCGTGGGAAGCGAGAACGCTACCGCACGACCACGAGATGCTGGCAAGTGCATAGGAGATAGCGGATTGGTGAAAAGAGTACGCTGAACTCTTCAATAAGGGGGAGGGCTTGTCTGAGGACGTAATAGAAGAAAAAGGAGCCGACAGGGATAAGATAGGGAAGCCAGTATTGGAGTCAGAATTTGAAGGAACTTCAAATGGTTCAAATGGCTCCAAGCACTATGAGACTTAACATCTGAGGTCATCAGCCCCCTAGACTTAGAACTACTTAAATCTAGCTAACCTAAGGACATCACACACATCCATGCCCGAGGCAGGATTCGAACCTGCGACCGTCGCAGCAGCGCGGTTTCGGACTGAAGCGCCTAGAACCGCTCGGGCACAACGGTAGGTTTTGAAAGACCTTTGGAGGACTTAACTACATCAAATAAGGCAAAAGGGATAGACAACATTCCATCGGAATTTCCAAAATCACTGGGGGAAGTGGTGTGTAGAATGTGTGAGACTGGAGATAAATCATCAGACTTTCGGTAAAACATCATTCTCACAATTACGAAGATTACAAGAGCCGACAAGTGTGAGAACTATAGCACAATCAGCTAAAATCTCTTGCATCCTGTTTCCGACAAGAATAATATAAAGAAGAATGGAAAAGAAAATTGAGGATCCGTTACCTGACGATTAATTTGTCTTTAGAAAAAGCTAAAGCAGTAGAGAGGCAGTTCTGACGTTATGATAATGGCAGAAAGACTAAGGAAGAATCAAAACACATTCATAGGATTTGTCGACATGGAAAAAAGCGTTTGACAGTATCAAATGGAGCAAGATGTTCGAAATTTTGAGGGAAATAAGGGCGAGCAGTATAAATATTGAACCTGGGACCACATGATTCAGACGCAGCAACGCTAGCCACATTTTTTGCATTTTGTTCGTTATTGTTCGTTGTATTTGGTCGTCGCAGGCGTCAGAAGACAGCAGGTGAAGTTCGTTGTTGATCCCTTCACTCAATGCCTCGTGATGACTGGGTGTTGTGTGATGTCCTTAGATTAGTTAGGTTTAAGTAGTTCTAAGTTCTAGGGGACTGATGACCATAGATGTTAAGTCCCATAGTGCTCAGAGCCAACCTTCACTCAATTTTTTATTACAGAGACCAGTCAGCTCTCTGACCGAACACGCTGAGCTGCCGCGCCGGCGACGCTAGACCACGAGCAATAAGTGAACGCAATAAAACAGAAACGCTTCGCAAAAGAGGCCAAAATCGAAAACAATCGCATCAAAGAGGGACGCTGAGCATGGCGTTGCTAGATCGACATGAAAGCACCAACAGCGCACTACATAAGCAATAGGGACTGGTGGCGAAGTAAAGAAGAAAGTGATGTACCACAACAGCACAAACGAGCAAGCTGCCGAATAATATTTCAAGAACTGTGGTAAACACTCCACTGCCCAGATCTGAGAAAAACCACCAATCACGGCGCTCGCCAAGTCTTTAAAAGTCCAGGAGCAGCAAGGTTTCGGACTCCGGACAAAACAGCACTAACTGCGAGATCTGGAAAATACAATTTGCCAAAGGCCGCGCCCTCTCCCCAGTGCTGGAACGTCCTTGGCGCGTTTACACTGTTTCTCCATACTCCCTCAGCGAGCTCCACAATCCGTTGGTATTGAGCGCCTCGTACCCAAAACAGACCGCCAGCGACCTCGTTCAACGGCAACAACCAGAAACCTATCCCCATGCGATACCGCAGCCTGCACTGCCCAAGTAAACCTAAAAGAGCCTCACATCGGAGTACCACAGACATACACGTGAGTCTGGTGCGAGATGTCGACTTTGTAGCGCGGCCCAGTGTGATTCAAATGAACGTGTTTGTCGATAGAACAATTATATTCCGTGTAAGTCGTACCGTGATTGCCGAAGTTAGTGTATAAAGAGTTACACAACAAATTAGTAACGAAATGGGACGACAAAAATTTTCTAAGTTCGGACAGCTGGCGTTACTCAATCACATGGAAGTATCGTGGCGCCAACCGGGAAGTGTAAACATTTCAACACTTACTCGGTCAGGAAGACAGCCGCGCGGTCTGTCGTCTTGTCATGGTCCACGCGGCACCCTCGGGCATGGGTGTGTGGTTGTCCTTAGCGTAAGTTAGTTTAAGTTAGCTTAAGTAGTGCGTAAGCTTAGGGGCCGATGACCTCAGCAGTTTGGTCCCATAAGACCTTACCACAAATTTCCAAATTTTCAGGAAGACAGCAACCTTGACACTGTGGTGTGCGACCGCGATTGACCTCAGCAGCAAATGACCAGAAGAGCACAGACCAAACTGCGTTCGTTACTCTCGTGGTGTTATATAACAAACGCAAGGTAGGACGCCACATCGTCTAGCAGGAATTTGACTAAGCAGTAAAGAAATGGTAACAAATTCGCTATTTATGCCTGGAATACTGGAACCTATCCACCTAACGACCAGTCTCAGGCAGCACCTGAAGAAGACACCGAGTCATGCCGTAGGAATATGGTACGAGAACGACACGAACAACCTGCAGAAGATTCGATTACTCAACAGTCAACATATCGTCGAAGAAGCCTGAAGAATTACAGTGGGGATAGGCTTTGTGAAATATGTATTAATGTCAAGAGGAAACACTTTGAAATTATGCTCAACCCTTTTCAGGACACGAATTAAGTTCAAACTAATATGAAGAATCAGCATTATCTTCCTCCACATTGTCATAAACCATAATTTGTGCTTCTAATCTAAATGGGGGAGGTGAATTGGAATACTGAACACATGGTTGAAATCTTTTAAGATATCTGCGGGCTGAACATTGTGCTGGCTGTTATTGTGGAGAGGCAACCCCGTGGCTATACCCGAACGTTGGTTTGTGTTTTCCGCGCGGGATTAGCCGAGCGGTCTCAGGCGCTGCAGTCATGGACTGTGCGGCTGGTCCCGGCGGAGGTTCGAGTCCTCCCTCGGGCATGGGTGTGTGTGTTTGTCCTTAGCATAATTTAGGTTAAGTAGTGTGTAAGCTTAGGGACTGATGACCTTAGCAGTTAAGTCCCATAAGATTTCACACACATTTGAACATTTATTTTGGTTTGTGATTTCAGTGCTGGCTATTGCAAACGAGTTAGTAGTCGCACTTACGGATGTTGAATTGATTATGCACAGTCCCAAAGCATCGACTGCACACCGACCAGCGCAGTGCCACAAAATGGCATCAAGAAGGTGCTGACTCACATATCAATGGATAGAGCGGGCGGTGCCACACCTCCTGGAAGATAAAGTTCAGCGCCCCCTGTCAACGCTGATTTAACCAGCTGCCCATCGCTGGTGAGCCCAGTTCGGTCTTAAAGTCTTTTAGAGCATCAGTATAGGAACACGTTACTTAGCCTACGTTCTGTGAGTAGTAATGGTGAGTAGTAATTACTTGTAGGAGGCATCTCAAATTGTATTTGTTTTCCTTTTGAAAATAAGCACTCCGTCTTCATGCCACAAGTGGGTAATCGGGACCATCCGACCGCCGTGTCATCCTCGGTTGAGGATGCGGATAGGAGGGGCGTGTGGTCAGCACAGCACTCTCCCGGTCGTTGCAATGGGTTTCTTTGACCAGAGCCGCCACTATTCGGTCTAGTAGCTCTTCAATTTGCGTCACGAGGCTGAGTGCACCCCGAAAAATGGCAACAGCGCATGGCGGTTGGATGGTCACGCACGACAGTGCTTCGGTGATCTCATGGGAACCGATGTATCCACTGCGGCAAGGCAGTTTGCCTTTTAAAAATTTAGTATTAAAATAATTTGAAAGTACAGATCATTTCTGGATTCCTGCCGCAAGTCATCGCAACTTCTCTCCTTCCTTGTTTGTGTCGGTTCTGACTCCCACAGTAGCCGACACCACATCTGGCTATGAGATGCGATTCATTTTGTGTTGAAAGCAGACAGACTGTACATGACCTGGCTTCCCACAAGCAAGTCGCGTTCTACCTAGGGTAATGTTGTCTCTTATGCGTGGAAAAGCAGCGGGGACATGGTTTCACAGCAGACAAATATGGTGACTCTTGTTTACTGTGGCCGCAGTGCGGTGCCCTGTTTGCACACAGTAGTCAACTCCTGGCCTGTGCCTCTTTGTCACTTTGCATTACACTGCAAATGGGAGTTACCTCAAAAGTCTCAAAGATTTCCACGGTGATGTCACACGAATCTCAGAAAGTGTTTGTGGTCATCACACATTTACGGTTGTCCAGATTTTTGCGCCTCTTTGGCAGCGCCTGCTACTTAGAACAGCTTCCTGCAAAACTTCCATCCTGTTCAAATTACTTGGATGATACTGTGCCTTCAGGACGGACACCGGAGGAAAATATCAATAACCATCGTATGCTTTTTCAAGTGCTTTCAGCTGCAGGTTTGAAGTGTCGCCTGGACAAATGTGCCTTTTCTTCAGACTGAAATTCAGTACTTAGGCAATGTTCTGAATAGCCAAGGTGGTGTTCATCCCCTTCACTCACATTCGCTGGTCATCCGGGACCTCACCGCCCCGTGGAACGCGACTGAATTGCAGTCAGTTGTTGGGAAGTTGGCATACTGTATCCAGTTTATATCCAACGCAGCCCAGATCGCGGCTCCGTTGAATCGTTTGCACCGGAAGGATGTGCCTTTTGTTTGAACCAAAGACAGTCAATATGCATTCCAGAAACTAAAAAATGTCCTTTTGAGTGACAGATGCCTTGTTCATTTCAACCCCGCTAAGCCTGTGGTTTTGGCAGTGGACGCTTCTTCGTGTTGAATCGGAGCTATGCTCTCGCACAGATCTGGTTCACAGTATAGGTCGATTGCTTTCGCTTCCATGTTATTGACCAAGACCCTATGTAAGTATTCGCAAACCGAGAAGAAAGCGCTCACTATTCTCTATGGCTTGACGAAGTTTCATCATTTTCTGCCTGGTCGGAAGTTTTACCTAGTGACGGATCATAAGCCACTTCAGACTTTGTTTCATCAGCGCCGCGCGGCATTAGCCGAGCGGTCTCATGCGCTGCAGTCATGGACTGTGCGGCTGATCCCGGCGGATGTTCGAGTTCTCCCTCGCGCATGGGTGTGTGTGTTTGTCCTCAGGATAATTTAGGCTAAGTAGTGTGTAATCTTAGGGACTGATGATCTTAAGTCCCATAAGATTTCACACACATTTTTTTTGTTTCATCTGTCCGAACCTGTTCCGCCACGTACGGCTCAGAAGCTGCAACGCTGGGCTTTGTTATTGTCACAGTGTCAATCCAAAATACTGTACCGGCCCACACGAAGCATGCAAACGTTGACTCCATTTGTCGTCTTGCTATTGGTCCTGATTCTCGATTCAATGTCACTGCTGTACCTTGTTGTCAGATCGATGTGCTGGACACTATACTTCTACAAATTTTTCCACTGAACTATAGGAAAGTTGCTCAGGTCACAGAAGCAGACCCAGATTTGAAACTCTCGTTGCACTCCGTCTGTACTGCATGGCCACGTTCAGTGAAAAACATTCGGAACTCGTTTGTGCGCCGTTATTTTGCTTGTCAGCATAGCCTTACCGTCCAGTATAGTGTGATTTATGGCAATGACTCTGGACAATCGCGTGTGCTTATTCCTAAAGTGTTGCAAAAAATGTGTTGCGATTGCTCCACCAAGGACATCGGAGAACGGTGCACACAAAATAGTTGGCACATCGGCACTGTACTTGGCCAGGCATGGACGCCCCCGTTGCGTAAATGATGTCAGTGTCCCGCTTGCGCTGAGAATCTACCGGCCCCACTACACACCTTTGGTGCTTAGCCAAAGTCTTAATCGCCATGGCAACGCGTGCATATTAATTTGCTGGTTCCTTTTGAAACTCTCGTTGGTTTATTGCTCTGGATTTTTTTTTAGCAAATATCCATTTGCAATGCCCATGAACTTGACTACGTCACGTGGTACCATACTGGCTTTGTCATCTACTTTTTTCCTGGAAGGTTAGCTTGAAGTGATGGTTACGAACCCAGGTTACGGTTCAGGTCTTACAATAGTTTTATGCGGCCAATATATTTCTCACGTTACCAGTGTTCCGTTTCATCCTCAGTCGAATGGAGAAGCTTAACGATCTGTGCGTACGCTCAAGCCACAGGTGAAGAAAATACGTGCCTCCCACATACAGGAGCAAACGCGGCTGCTCTTCCTCGCAACGTACGGCTCCCAGCCCCGCGATGGTCCGTTGGCGGCGGAGCATCTACATGGCTGGCATTACCGCGCGCTGCTCCAGTTTCCGCACCCACCGCAGCGAACGGCGCCTCTTGTGCTTCTCAAGTATCGCTTTCCGCCTAATGATTCTATTCTTTTCAGACGTTTTGGTCGTACCACGTGCTGAGAGAGAGGAACGATTCTTCGAAATTTGGGCGCTTGCATGTATGTACTTCAAGTTCCTACTGGGTTGCTGCGCCGCCATCAGAACCAGATACGTGCTTGTCGACAGATTTTCTGTCTCCAGATTCGCATCCTAGCGGGACCTTTCGGCCGGCGCATCTGCTCCCGGGTGCCTCTTCGGCGCCGCCTGCGGTTCCGGTGGAGCAGGACCCATCGCCTTCGCCGGCGCACCTGCTCAATTTCTCTGCGTTCGTCCCAGCGCCTACCGTGGACCCGGCGCCATTGCCGTCGTCACGCCGCCATCTCTGTTGGACCAGCTCAGGAAGATGGTGGGCCCCTTCCTGGTTCTTTTGCGACGCTGTTCCCCTCGGAACGCAGGATGGGTGTCGAGGCGCGGCCGGGCCCTGCGCGTCGGGTCCAGTTGCGGCTCCCAGCGCGCCACCCAGATTCCTGCCTCTACCTCCTCCCCCTCGTTGCTTCGTTGTCGTAAGATGACTCGCTACCTCATAACGGTGTGGCATTTTTTTTTTCGGGCGGGGGGAGGAGTAGGAATACGCAATCCTAAAACATCGACTGCGGTTTGACCAGCACGGCGCTGCGAAACAGCATCAAGAAGGCGCTGACTCGCGCGCCGCTGCAAAGAGCGGGCAGCGCCACACCTCCAGGAAGACAAAGTTCAGCGCTCGTTGTCAACGCTGATTTAACCAGCCGCCCATCTCTGGTCGGCTCACTTCAGTCGCAGTCTTCGAGAGCTTTAGTAGTAAGTAACAGGAAGACATTACTTAGCCTGCATTCTGCAATTAGTAATAGTGAACAGTAATTGCGTGTAGGAGGCACAAGCAGCACCTCAAGTTAAATCATATTTCTTTTCTTTTTAGAAATAAAGCATTGTAATAAGCTGAAGGTTTAATGTACAGATCATTTTTGGTTTCCTGCTGCTGGTGATCGCAACTTCCCTCCTTTCTTGTTTGTGTCGGTTCTGTCACGTCGTAGTTCTAGACTAAGGGCAACTGCTAGTTAAGAGCTGAAAGGCGAACAGGGCTAGCCCATGATCAATAATTAATCGATAACGTAATGCAGTTTTTCCGCGTAAGACTAGGAAGGTTACTACATGCCTAAGTTAAGATACTATTAGAAACGCCAGTGATGGAAGCCTATAGCTGACTAGCAATAAATTATTCATAAGGTGTGCTAGTCAGTATAAGAACTGTTTATCGCAATCAATTTGAAATTTTGTTGTTGCATAATTGTAAAGGTGAGTTATTGCAAGTTAAAGAGAGAATCGCTGCCAAATAATATAGGGCTGGTAAATGTGTTTTCTGGTAAACGCCTTTAACCTGCCTCTTTCCTTCTACGCCAGTCGCCAGTAAATAAACAGTTGTTGATGCTGCCAGTTAAGGGCTTGAGAATTACACCGATCTTTGTTTCAGAATATACTGCTGGTCCTTGTTGAAAGATTCCTTTATTGCTGACTTCAAACGATGCAGTTACTCGCTCACTGCTATGAAGAAGAGGCGCCAGTAGCAACTCGTAGAATCTACCGGTTTCACCAAATTTGAATAAAGAAAATTCAGCTCAATCGCGTCAGTAAAAAAACGCAGCCCTGCACAACTTAAACATGTATAGCCGCAGAAGTAATTCGACTGTTCCTACAGTTTGCCTGGCGGTTGCGGCTGGTTCTCAACGTACTCATGATCTGCAAGAGGTGGCTGAAGTAGCTGCAGAATCAGCCATTGGCTCTGTACCGACAACTTGTGTCTAGGTGCAGTTTTGTCGGATGAGAGCCTCTCGCCGCCGGAGAGAAATCTCCCCAAGGGCGGTGCTTGGTTGAAGAGGTCTGTCTGCCAATTCACTGCCTAAGAAGCCCTCCAGAGAAGGAGCCCGCCAATCAGCAACACTCTGCAGTGTGCTCCCAACAAAGAAGACTCTGAACCCTTCGTTTTTCTGGTGTCATACAATTCTGATTGGCTGAACAACAAATGTTACGAGTGCCGAACAGTCTTAAATGCTCTGGTGTCCCTTTCTTACTCTCATTCCAGATTGTTAATCAGTAACCAAAAACATCATCCTTGGCACAACGAAACTGTGTCCTACTCTCTCCCTATATCTGTCTACGTTTGCATGTTCGTCAATAAGTGTGGAACTCTGTAAGCACATTGTGTTTCTTACTCACACCTCTAGGCTATTTAAGTTAACCAATGGTAGCTTTTTTTTTCATTTCGTTAAACAACCTGATTTCTGCGTGGGCCTGAATGCGGTGGCAGGTGTCTCACAATCTTCAAAGGCATACTAAACTTGCGATTACTATTCTATTCTCTCAGATGTTATCTTAGGGGCCTGTGTATTTCGACGAATTCTCTACTCTGTCCGCAATTGCTGGTTTTCTAGGAATCTGCCAAAACAGCTCCCTTCCCTAGACCACACAGCTCCTCAGTTCCTGGAAATACAATCTGCATTGTGATTTATACTGCGTCCAGCGCCGATGCGGCTTGCTTCAGAACACTGTCTAGTCTGATATCCCGGTGATAACCCTTGCCTATCTGCTCTATGGTTTTTGTTGAATTCTCACAGGGCTGTTTCTCTGCCTGTTTATAAACCGTGGCGCTTCACTTTGCCTACAACGGAGAACAAGATACTTTCGTAGACGCTTAGGTATGCATAAAGTTCAGTGTAGAAAATTGTAATATACATAGGTAAGTACCGGCAATCACTGGTACTGATACATACATCATTTATTGGTGGGGATTAATTGATGCCGGTTTGATATGCCTTTTTATTTCAGGTTTTATATCAGTTACGGGACAGTTTGGGAGAAGCAGAGACGTAGCCTTAGGAAAAAAGATAACGTACAACATGCACAAGAATCAAGAGGAAGAGATAAGCTTGGAGGACCAAGAAAGAAATGTTGTTGTTGTGGTCTTCAGTCCTGAGACTGGTTTGATGCAGCTCTCCATACTACCCTATCCTGTGCAAGCTTCTTCATCTCCCAGTACCTACTGCAACCCACATCCTTCTGAATCTGCTTAGTGTATGCATCTCTTGGTCTTCCTGTACGATTTTTACCCTCCACGGTGCCCTCCAATGCTAAATTTGTGATCCCTTGATGCCTCAGAACATGTCCTACTAACCGGTCCCTTCCTTTTGTCAAGTTGTGCCACATACTCCTCTTCTCCCCAATTCTATTGAAAACTTCATCATTAGTTACGTGATCTACCCATCTAATCTTCAGCATTCTTCTGTAGCACCACATTTCGAAAGCTTCTATTCTCTTCTTGTCTAAACTATTTATCGTCTTTGTTTCACTTTCATACATGGCTGCACTCCATACAAATACTTTCAGAAACGACTTCCTGACACTTGAATCTATACTCGATCTTAACAAATTTCTCTTCTTCAGAAACGCTTTCCTTGCCATTGCCAGTCTACATTTTATATCCTCTCTACTTCGACCATCATCAGTTATTTTGCTCCCCATATAGCAAAACTCCTTTACTACTTTAAGTGTCTCATTTCCTAATCTAATTCCCTCAGCATCACCCGATTTAATTCGACTACATTCCATTATCCTCGATTTGCTTTTGTTGCAGTTCATCTTATACCCTCCTTTCAAGACACTGTCCATTCCGTTCAACTGCTCTTCCAAGTCCTTTGCTGTCTCTGATAGAATTACAATGTCATCGGTGAACCTCAAAGTTTTTATTTCCTCTCCATGGATTTTAATATCTGCTCCGAATTTTTCTTTTGTTTCCTTCACTGCTTGCTCAATATACAGATTGAATAACATCGGGGATAGGCTACAACCCTGTCTCATTCCCTTCCCAACCACTGATTCCCTTTCATGCCCCTCGACTCTTATAACTGCCATCTGCCTTCTCTACAAATTGTAAATAGCCTTTCGCTCCCTGTATTTTACCCCTGCCACCTTTAGAATTTGAAAGAGAGTATTCCAGTCAACATTGTCAAAAGCTTTCTCTAAGTCTACAAATGCTAGAAACGTAGGTTTGCCTTTCCTTAATCTTTCTTCTAAGATAAGTCGTAAGGTCAGTATTGCCTCACGTGTTCCAATATTTCTACGGAATCCAAACTGATCTTCCCCGAGGTTGGCTTCAGTCAGTTTTTCCAGTTGTCTGTAAAGAATTCGCGTTAGTATTTTGCAGCTGTGACTTATTAAACTGATAGTTCGGTAATTTTCACGTCTGTCAACACCTGCTTTATTTGGGATTGGAATTATTATATTCTTCTTGAAGTCTGAGGGTATTTCGCCTGTATCATACATCTTGCTCACCAGATGGTAGAGTTTTGTCAGGACTGGCTCTCCCAAGGCCATCAGTAGTTCTAATGGAATGTTGTCTACTCTGGGGGCCTTGTTTCGACTCAGGTCATTCAGTGCTATGTCAAACTCTTCACGCAGTATCGTATCTCCCATTTCATCTTCATCTACATCCTCTTCCATTTCCATAATATTGTCCTCAAGTAAATCACCCTTGTATAGACCCCCTATATACTCCTTCCACCTTTCTGCTTTCCCTTGTTTGCTTAGAACTGGGTTTCCATCTGAGCTCTTGATATTCATACAAGTTGTTCTCTTTTCTCCAAAGCTCTCTTTAATTTTCCTGTAGGCAGTATGTATCTTACCCCTAGTGAGATAAGCCTCTACATCCTTACATTTGTCCTCTAGCCATCCCTGCTTAGCCATTTTGCACTTCCTGTCGATCTCATTTTTGAGACGTCTGTATTCCTTTTTTCCTGCTTCAAAGAAATTCTATAATTAAAAGGGGCGTAAGACAGCGATGCAATCTTCTGCCCCTACTGTTCAGATTACACAACGAAGAAGAAACGATGGAAATAACAGAATGATCCAAGACTGGGATAAAAATTGAGCGAGAAAAGATAACAATGATATGACGACTGATCATACTGTAATTCTTAGTGTAGGTGACGATCAATTAGAGGAGTTGTTGAGTGAAATGAACAGTGTTGCGAGTACAGAAATGGACTGAGAGTAAACCGAAGAAAGACTAGGAGAAGTGAGAAAAGCGACAAACTTAAAATCAAAATTGGTGGTCACCAAGTACACAAAGTTAAGGAATTCTGCTACCTTGGAATCAACTCATGACGGATAAAACAAGGAGGGCCGTTCCTGGCGAAAATAAATCTACTCGTATCAAGCATAGGTCTTAATTTGAACAAGAAATTTCTTAGAATGTACGTATGGACCTCAGCATTGTATGGTAGTGACTCATAACATCGTGAAAGTGGAACAGGAGAGAGTGAAAGTATTTGAGATGTGACGCTACAAAAGAATGTTGAAAATTACATCCACTGATAAGGGAAGGTACGAGCAGTTTCTTCGCAGAATCAGCGATGAAAGAAACATGAAATACACTGACAAGAAAAAGGGACAGGATGATAGGACATCGTTTAAGTCAGGAAGTAATAACTTTCAGGGTACTAGACGTTTCTGTTGAGGGTAAAAACTGTAGAGGAAGACAGAAATCAGAATACATACATCAAATACCCTGAAGAGCCAAAGAAACTGGTACACCTGCCTTATATAGTACAGGACCCCCGTGACCACGCTGAAGTGCCGGACTACGATGTGGCATGGACTCGAATAATGTCTGAAGTAGTGCTGGACGGAATTGATACCGTGAATCCTGCAGGGCTGTCCATAAATCCGTAAGAGTACGAGGATTGGAGAGATTCTGAACAGCACGTTGCAAGGAATGCCAGATATGCTCTATAATGTTCATGTCGGGAGATACTGGTGCCCATCGGAAGTGTTTGAACTCATATAAGTGTTCCTGGAGCCACTCTGGACATGTGGAGTGTCACATTGTCTTGTCCTGCTGGAATTTCCCAAGTCCGTTGGAATGCACAGTGGAAATGAATGGATGCAGATAATCAGAAAGGATGCTTACGTAGGTGTCACATGTCAAAGTCGTATCTAGACCTACCAAAGGTCCCATATAACCCCAACTGCACACGACACAAACCACTGCAGAGCCCCACTAGCTTGAAGAGTCCCCTGCTGACAAGCAGGGTCCATGGATTCATGAGGTTGTCTCCATACCCGTACACGTCCATCCGCTCGATACAATTTGAAACGAGACTCGTCTGACCAGACAACATGATTTCAGTCATCAACAGTCCAATGTCGGTGTTGACGGGCACAGGCGAGGCATAAAGCTTTGTACTGGGCAGTCATCAAGGATGAGTGGGCGTCTTCAGCTCCGGAAGCCCATATCGACGATGTTTCGTTGAATGATTCGCATGCTGACACTTGCTGATGGCCCAGCATTGAAATCTGCAGCAATTTGAAGAAGGGCTCCACTTTTGTCACGTTGTACGATTCTCTTCAGTCGTCGCTAGTCCCCTTCTTGCAGGATCTTTATCCGGCCGTAACCATGTCGGGAATTCGATATTTTGCTGGATTCCTGATATTCACGGTACACTCGTGAAATGGTCGTACCGGAAAATCCCCGCTACCTCGAGGATGCAGTGTCTCATCGCTCGTGCGCCAACTATACCACCACGTTCAAACTCACTTAAATCTTGATAACCTACCATTGTACCAGCAGTAGCCGATCTAAGAAGTTTGCCAGACGCTTGTTGTCTTATACAGGCGTTGCCGACTGCAGCACCGTGTTCTCTGTATTTGAATATGGATGCCTATACCAGTTTCCTTGGGCTTCATTGTAATTGAGGACATCTAAGTTCCAAAAGCTAGTCCGAGATGAAGAGCTTGGCGCAAGAGAGGAATTAAATTCAGACTGTTGTTCACAGTAACTTGATAACTACACTGAAAAATATTGTCATGTATCTATGTCACTTTGAAGTGCTGTGAGTTATTCAATAAAAGCTACTTGGCCTGCCATAATAATGTGTAGCTTTTTACTTTATGAACTCCCTCCGTTGATATGTGAAAGTGAAAAAAGTTTTGTGAGTTCAAAACGTTATAAGTCGTTCATTGGAAATTGATTCGTCCCTGAAGTAACACTGCAATGACAAACAATGCTACTTGGTTTAGAGCTCTAACTGACGCTTGCTGCACAGGCGATGTAAGCTGACCTACAAATGAATGCATTCTGAAAGGGAAGACGGATTAACCTGTGACAAGGAGGCTACTCCGTGGCCCGAAATTGCACGCCCAATTTGGTAGATCGTTTAAGTACCATTCTGATGGAAATCTATGCTTATACAGAACTTCTAAGAGAGAGACGTTATGTAGTGTGTCCTCTAAGGTACTGAAGAAAGAAGATGTTGTGTCACGGAGGCGTCAAAGTTTCTTTGTAAGTCACTGTGACCAAGAAATGTAAATGTTGAGACAGTAAATTTTTTTCAAGTTTGCGATAGTTCATTATCGAACCATAATTTATTTCAGAACTTTAAACATCTACAAGTACTAAGAAAATAAAGTATCCAGTAAAGAAATACATAAAATCGCGAGTGTATATTCAACGCCTACAAAACTATTGAAATGTCAATTAATCAACTGATTAGGATGTTACTCAGTCTTTAAAGTGACTATTTTATGATACGGGTGAATAGTATTTATAGTTATTCTTTCGCATGATGTTGTATACAGCTGTTGGTTACAACTTACGCACTATGATATCGTTTTCTAAAATGGTACTCTTTGCTACGTTAGATAATTGAATTGATTTTAGGCAATAAAATGATGAAAACTTGAAACTGTGTTTTAAGAGCCAAGAAAGGGTGTGTAATACGTTTGTTCTCTTTTGTGTAATATTTTGAAAAAGTTAGTGTATTGTACAGAGAGGTTGTTTTAGTGGTAAAATCCAGAGAGGTCATAATTTTGTAAATGAGGTCATAAGAGCATAGTTCATGAAGGATGAAATGCTAGGTATTTTGTTATAAAACAACAACACCGAATCAATAATTACAAGGGCATAGTGTGTCTGTCCTCCACTTAGAGTGATTTCTTGCTTAACTTTATTCCATAAAGAGTTATTTGGAAATTTATGGTGAGGTCTTATGGGACCAAACTATAGAGGTCAAAGGTCCCTAAGCCTACACACTACTTAATCTAACTTAAACTACCTTACACTATGGACAGCACATACACCCATGCCTGAGGGAGGACTCGAACCTCCGACGGGGGGAAGCCGCATGACCGTGACAAGGAACCATAGACCGTGCGGCTACCCCGAGCGGATCACAAAGAGTTATAATTTTATTTGCCAACTCGAAGCATATCTTCGCAATTTTTGGTTTATCACAGGTATTGTTGTCTTTATCATTAACTGTTCAAGAGAGCCAAATATACAGTAAAACACTTCTTGTAGCACATCAAAAAAAGATTTGCATCACCTCGGTTTCAAAAGTTCCTGAACCTGTACAGAAAACTGGAATGGAAATCAACATAAACATTATTTCCGCCCTTTTCATTGCCCATGGAAGCCACAAATTGCACGTTGTACCACCATACAGCGAGACCTTCAAAGGTGATGCACCAGATTGCTGTACACACCGGTACCTCTAATACCCAGTAGCAGGTTCTCTTGCATTGATGCATGCCTGTATTCGTCGTGGCATACTATCCACAAGTTCACTGTTGGTCCAGATTGTCCCACTCCTCAACGGCGTAGATCCCTCAGAGTGGTTGGTGGGTCCCGTCGTCCGTTAACAGCCCTTTTAAGTCTATCCTAGGCATGTTCGATAGGGTTCATGTCTGGAGAACATACTGGCCACTCTAGTCGAGCGATGTCGTTATCCTGAAGGAAGTCATTTACAAGATGTGGACGATGGGTGCGCGAATTGTCGTCCATGAAGACGAATGCCTCGCCATTATACTGCCGATATGGTTGTACTATCGGTCGGAGGATGGCATTCACGTATCGTTCAACCGTTACGGCGCCTTCCATGACCACCACATAATGTCACCCAAAAACAGCAGGGAACCTCCACCTTGGGCTTTCAGCCTGACTGAGTCGTATCCAAACACGACTCCGATGATTGTCTGGAATATTCGACACTCGTCGGTTAAGAGAACGCTATGCCAATACTGAGCAGTCCATTTGGTGGGTTCAGTGACATCTCCGAACAGTCAAAGGGATTGTGTCTGTAATACAATATCAACAGTAAACGCCTGTCTTAAGGAGTTCTGGGAACCGGGATGATGCAAAACTTTTTTTGTTGCGTGTATGTTATCTTTAAAGATAGTCAAGAACTATAATTCTTTATTACTAACAGTGTGAGATTAACTGGTACTATCACTAGATCGCTCCTCTGGGTACGATCTCTAAGATATACACAGTCCTTCGACGGCACAAGACTTAGATCAGATTAGATTAATTATTCATTCAATAGACTCACAAAAGAGGGGATCCTCCTGGATGTGGAACATGTCAGATAAACACATACCAAAAAAGTAATTAGAAAAACTTGAGTTTCATTAATTCTAATGATTCTTAGTCAATAAACAGTAAAATTATGTACATGAATTAAAATTAAACTTCTAATATTTACAGGTTTAATACTTACATGGCTATTACAACCAAATATTGTCAAAAATTAAAGTAAATTATTCATTTCAATGGTCCTCAGTTAAGAACAGTCAAATTATGTACAAGTTTTAAAATTAAACTTCCACTATTTACAGATTTAAGACTTACATCTGCTTTCCGTACATCCATCATTCACACAGTAGATCGTTACTTGGCTGTTACAACCGAGTATTGTCAAAAATTAAAGTATAATAAATTTTCATTAAAATGGTCTACTGAACTTGCTGAGAAATTCATGGATGGAGTAGAAGGAGTTGGCCACCAAAAATTCTATTAAATTATGTTTAAATTATGCCTTGTCTGAAACTAAACTTTTAATGGTTGCTGGTAACTTATTGAAAATATGCATTGCTGAATACTGGACTCCTTTCTGGGAAACAGTGATTTTAAATCTTTGTGTATATTGTTCTTGTTTCTAGCATTGATACTGTGTATGCCGGCCGGAGTGGCCGTGCGGTTCTAGGCGCTACAGTCTGGAGCCGAGCGACTGCTACGATCGCAGGTTCGAATCCTGCCTCGGGCGTGGATGTGTGTGATGTCCTTAGATTAGTTTGGTTTAATTGGTTCTAAGTTCCAGGCGACTGATGACCTCAGAAGTTAAGTCGCATAGTGCTCAGAGCCATTTGAACCATTTGATACTGTGTACTAAGCAGTTAGTTGGAAAAATAGATGTATTATTCACAACAAACTTCCTTAAGGAATAAATATACTGAGAATCTATGGTTAGTATGTCCAATTCTTTGAATAGGTTTCGACATGATGTTCTTGGATTTACACTACACATACTCTTATTATACGCTTCTGTATTCTAAAACTTTTTTCTCAGTTTGTGGAGTTACCCAAAAATATGATACCATATGACATAATGGAGTGAAACTACGCAAAATATGCCAGTTTTTTTATATTCATATCTCTGATGTCTGACATCATTTTCATTGCAAACACAGACTTGTTTGGACGCTTTAGCAGTTCATTAGTATGTCGCTCCCAACTGAATTTATTATCAAGTTCTAATCCCAAGAATTTTACCCTCTCAACTTCTCCTATTTCCATGTCATCATATTTTATACACACACTAGAAGAAAATCTCTTGGATGTTCTGAACTGCATGTATGGGTCTTTTCAAAGTTTAATGACAGTGAATTGGCTATGAACCACTTATTGTCAGTAAAATTTTGATTAGCTGCCCTTTCTAAATTTATATTTGATTTACTATTTATTGCAATGTTTGGATCATCAGCAAATAATACAATACTGGCATCTGGGTGTGTAACAGATGACAGGTCATTAATATACACAATATAAAGTAGTGGACCTTGTACAGAATCTTGGGGATCACTATGTGTTATTTCTTCCTAGTCAGATGAGGTCTGATTGCCTACTGCTGAAGTGTTATGTAATGATGCCCTTTGTTTTCTATTAGTAAGATATGACTGGACCACTTTGCAGCACTACCAGTGATGCTATAATATTTTAATTTACTCGAAAGAATGCTGTGATTCACATAGTCAAAAGCCTTTGACAGGTCACAGAATATGCCAGTTGCTTCTAACTTGTTGTCTAATGAATTAAGGACATTTTCACTGTAAATGTAAATAGCCTTCTCAATATCAGAACCCTTAAGAAACAAAACTGTGACTTTGACAGTATGCTATTTTTGCTAAGGTGCTTAAGTAGATGCTTGAACATAACCTTTTCAAAGATTTTTGAAAAAGCTGGCAAAAGTGAGATTTTTCGGTAATTTGACAGCATTTCTTTATCCCCTTTTTTGTAGACAGGTATAACCTCAGCATATTTAAGCCAGTCCCAGAATGTTCCTGTGACAAGTGATTGATTACACAAATAACTTAAGATATGACTAAGCTCACATGTACACTCTTTTATTAACTTTGTTGATATGATATCATAACCACTAGAATGCTTTGATTTCAAGGACTTTATGATGGATTCTATTTCTTTGGGTGAAATAAGTGTCAATTCCATTTTACTGAGTTTTCTTCTGTGCACTGGTCTCAGATATTCCATTGCTTTATTTACTGAACCTGACAACCCCATGCTGTCAGTAAGAGAGACAAAATACTTGTTTAAATGGTTTGCAACGCAACATGCGTTTGTTACGAGGGTTTCATTTATTTTTAGAGCTATTTGTTCCTCCTCATTTCTGGTCCTACCTGTCTCTGACTTAACTATATCCCATATTGTTTTTATTTTATAGCTGGATGTATTTATCTTCTTCTCGTAATGCAGGTTTTTATATTTTTGGATAACCTTCTTCAATATCTTGCAGTAATTTTTGTAATGAGCTATAATGCTAGTATCAAAGGTGTCCCTACATATCAGATAGAGTTTCCTTTTTGTATCACATGATATCTTTATCCCTTGTGTGATCTATGGTTTCTTATTAGACTTCTGCTTAATTTTAGTTAGTAAACATCCATCCAATTAATTTCTTTCAGCAATCTCCTAAATTTCTCAGATTTTTACTGTTTTATTGGCCTTCTGTACTCAGTTGTGATAGATATTTTGCCCTGACAATTTTCAAAATTTAATGTTAGGTGTTGCATGTCATGCCAATTTACTATTGGTTTCGTAATGTGGCTTAGTTGCCATGAATTGTCTATAAAGGTATTATCAATGGTAGTCGTAGAACATTTGTATACCCTAGTTGGGAAATTTACAGTAGAAATTAAATTGAATGACAATGTAACTGACTTCATTAACTGTTCACTCATAGTGTTTTTCAGGACATCTGTATTAAAATCACCAGCTACCACTAGTTCGTTGTTTTTTTTTTTTTAATTTTAGATGAGATAATAAATCTTCAAGACCGTTTATAAACAAGTTGAAATTTCCTGAAGGTGCTCTGTGTATGGCTACTATTATAAAGGACCCATTATGAAATTCTATCTCTGTTGCACATGCTTCTAAGTGCTGCTCGAAGCAAAATTTATTAATGTGAATATTCTCAAAACTTAAAACTGTTTTCAAGAAATGTGGCAACTCCTCCTTTCTCCATATTTTGTCTACAGAAGTAAGAGGCTCTCTTAAATTCTGTAAGTTAGCTTCTTACTTCTGTAGACAAAGTATGGAGGAATGAGGAGTTGCCACATTTGTTAAAAACTATAATATAATGGGTCTGCATTCCTCATAGTCTTTTTCTCAGTGGTGTGGGAATACAGCATAAAGTTGCGAGCATTACGTGATGAATCTAGGGGACTACAGTGTAGGTATGTAGACAGTGTGAATGTTTGAGTCGGTATGGGAGGCGTGCACGGGTAGCAAAAGTGGTTAAGTGACCGCTTACGATATGCGAGAAGTCTGAGTTCGACTCCCAGTCCGACATAAATTTTCATATGTCAGTAATAGGTAGCATATCTGTACTAAACACAGCTGATACCAAGACATTCGTAGTCAGCGCATTTACTGAGAATTAATTTTGGACAGCTGTTAGTCGTCATTAATGTCTGTACATCTATGTAGGCAAGTAAATTTTGCTACGCATTTTGAGTTACAGTGAAAGGAAATTATTTGCATTTAAGTTTCCATGTCTGATCGGGATGTGTAATATTGCAAAACTTTATCGAAAAGAGATGCCTACAAGGGTGCAATAAAACTTTTTTTTGTCTAATGTTTTCAGACACTCTGGCTACAATTGTGTACATTAACGTCTGCTGTGCATTAGCTGCAACACAAATATTTTTCCTCAATGGAAACCTCATGTACACATTTGTGAATGTTCAGTCCTTTCACCATGCACAAGTGACGCCACCTGTTGACGATAACTATGAAAATTGCAACAATGTATCAGCACACAGCAGCTTGTGGCCGCCAGAAAGCACGGAAGGGTTGGTTAGTTATAGTCCACTATATAACTGAATATGAGTGTTGTCATTTTGCATGGTGATACTTTATGAGCAGTTTATTCATTACAACAGTGAATATTGCAAACTAACATTTTAGTCCATAAAAAAGAAGCCAAGTGTACAAAGTAAGTTTTAGAAATGGGAAGATGTATGAGTATAAACCATGCATTTAAAATGTTTAAAAAGTCACCTAAGAGCATTACAGCACAAAGAAAAAATTTTATTATCAATAAAAAAGTTAGGCCTGAAAATATTAATAACTTCAAGCTTGATCTTATATATTACCAGATGTTATGAGATTGACCTTCAGGATGGGAAGCAAAATTAGACCTGTTTAATAACATTTCGTGTTATTTATTGTGTTCTTTCTATTAGTGACCATATGTGAGGCAAGGCATAACTGCAAAACCTAAAGGGGATCTTCAAGTTGGCGGTCGGCAACTAGTGGTTCACAAGACCATAACGTTCTGCCAGCCGAGACAACACTGGTTTGGTCACAGTGCGCGGAACAAATCTACCAGAGTTTGTCATACAAGCAAATGCCTTTCCTCATACGGGAGGAAGACTTTCTTTGAGACAGTGCTGGCTATGCCTTCGTTCACAAAGTTCCATTTTATTGCAATGACCACATTTTTCATACGTGATCGTCATATATGTCGAAATTTTGTCACGTGTAGTAAGCACTTTAAAAAATTGTAATTCATTTTCCTCTAATGTTATTCGCAGATGGAAAATCGATGTACCGTCATATCATTGTGGGATTTAGCAATGAGTATAGCGCCTAAACTAGTTTGAAACTGTTACTTCTATTCCAAAGCTTTCTTTATAAGACTGAGGTGCATCTTAAAAATTGATTTCCAGACATAAAACTGTTAAATAAGGTTCCTGTTTCATACACTGCCAGCTCTTCTACTCCAAGAACACAACAGTTTTTATCAGTGTGAACTGCATTCATCCCTTTCTTCCATTTCCGAGATTCAAGGCACATAACATTTCCATGGCTGTATCTGCTTAGCCAATACCAGATCTCAATATACATCCAGAATTATGCAATCACATAGCCATCTGCTGGAGAGTACGAACGAACTTTATTCTCAACCCTTTAAAATTCCATCGCTGTTTTTTTTCTTAAATTTCAACATGTAAACTATCTCTTCCAACTATTTATACACTGAAGAGCCAAAGAAACTGTTACACCTGACTAATATCGTGTACGAGCACCGCGAGCTCGCAAAAGTGCCGCAACGCGATGTGGCATGGACTTCACTAATGTCTGGGGTAGTGTTGAAGGGAATTGGCACCATGAATCCTGCAGGGATGTCCATAAAACCGTAAGAGTACGAAGGGGTGGAGATCTCTTCTGAACAGCCCGTTGCAAGGCATCCCAGCTATGTTCATGTCTGGGGCGTTTGGTGGCCATGGGAAGTGTTAAACTCAGAAGAGTGTTCCTAGAGCCACTCTGTAGCAATTCTGGACTTGTGGGTAGTCGTATTGTCCTGATGGAATTTCTCAAGTCAGTCGAAGTGCACAATGGACATGAATGAGTGCAGATGATCAAACAGGATGCTTACTTACGTATCACCTCTCGAAGTCGTATCTAGACCTATCAGGGGACCCATATCACTTAAAGTACACGTGCCCCACACCATTACAGAGCCTCCACCAGCTTCAACAGTCCCTGGTGATATGTAGGGTCCATGGATTCATGAGGGTATCTCCATAACCGTACATATCCATCCACTCGATAAAATTTGAAACTAGACTCGTCCTACCAGGCAACATGTTTCCAGTCATCAACAATCCAATGTCGGTAATGACGGACCCGGGCAAGGCGTAAAGCTTTGTATCGTGCAGTCGCAAAGGATACACGAGTGGGCCTTCGGCTCCGGAAGCCCTTGTCGATGATGTTTCGTTGAATGGTTCGCCCGCTGACACTTGTTGATGGCTCAGCACTGAAATCTGCGGCAATTTGCGAAGGGTGGAACTTCTGTCACGTTGAACTATTCTCTTCAGTCGTCGTTGGTCCCGTTCTTGCAGGATCTTTTTCCAGCTGCATTGAAATTTGATGCTTTACCGGATTCCTGATATTCACGGTTCACTCGTGAAATGGTAGTACGGGAAAATTACACTTCATCGCTACCTCGGAGATGCTGTGTCGCATCGCTCGTGCGCCGACTACAACACCACTTTCAAACTCACTTAAATCTTGGTAACTTGCCATTGTAGCAGCAGTAACCGACCAAAAAACTGCGTCAAACTCTTGCTGTCTTATATGGACGTTGCCGACCGGAGTGCCGTACTCTGCCTGTTTACATATCTCTGTGTTAGAATGCGCATGCCCATACCAATTTCTTTGGCACTTCAGTGTAGACCGAGATTAACAGATACTTATCTAGTGACTGAAAAAATTACAATAAAAATCAACACAGAGCGAAGTACTTCAAAATTCAAATCAAATTACTAAATTACGGTAACACTGTGAGGAGGTACGAAGAAGTGTGGAAGACTGTATGGAGAAAGCACAGAAAGATCTGCTCATTTGAGCAACTCTTGAAATCAGAGTTAACGATCCAACGAGATGTCACATATCATAAGCAAATTAAGCAACACAACTTGTATGGCAAAATGGGGAAGGAGCGACCTGCTGAGAAAATCGATCGTGCTACCACAATTGTGACACGTAAATTTCCCCAAAATCAACGATCTGTGCATCCATCAGCAGCAGCGTCCGTGAGATGAATGACGCTCGTGGTAGGTGGTGATCGAATATCCACGAAACATGGATCTCATTCCACAACTTCTGCTTAAAAAAAAAAAAAAAAAAAAAAAAAAAAAAAAAAAAAAAAAAAAAAACTATATGGAGGAGACGACTCAGTGCTGTTCTCAATGTGATGGATAAGAGTATCACTTATCTGATCAAAAACTGGGGAACGCAGCAGAAACTTCCCACTACTGGTATACAAAATGCATCTTACAAGGGAATCTCCCCATCGCACCCCCCTCAGATTTAGTTATAAGTTGGCACAGTGGATAGGCCTTGTAAAACTGAACACAGATCAATCGAGAAAACAGGAAGAAGTTATGTGGAACTATGAAAAAATAAGCAAAATATACAAACTGGGTAGTCCATATGCAAGATAGGCAACAAGGAAAGAACAAGCTCAGGAGGGCCGTGGTCGTTTGGTTAGCGTGAGCAGCTGCGGACCGAGAAGTTCGTGGTTCAAGCCTTCCCTCGGGTGAAAAGTTTTAACTTTTTTTTCAGTTTATGTGACAAACGCTTATGTTTTCATCACTTTTTTGGGAGTGATTATCACATCCACAAGAAAACCTAAATCGGGCAAGGTACAAGAATCTTTTTACCCATTCGCCAAGTGTACAAGTTAGGTGGGTCGACAACATATTCCTGTCATGTGACGCTCATGCCGTCACCAGTGTTGTATAGAATATATCAGACGTGTTTTCCTGTGGAGGAATCGGTTGACCTATGACCTTGCGATCAAATGTTTTCGGTTCCCATTGGAGAGGCACGTCCTTTCGTCTACTAACCGCACAGTTTTGCGGTGCGGTCGCAAAACACACACACTAAACTTATTACAGTGAACAGAGACGTCAATGAACGACGGACAGATCATAACTTTGCAAAAATAGAGAAAGTGAAATTTTCACCCGAGGGAATACTTGAACCATAGACCTCTCAGTCCGCAGCTGCTCACGCTAACCACGGGACCACGGCGCTCCTGAGTTCACACTTTCCTTGATGTTGCATATCTTGCACATGGACTACTCAGTTTATATATATTTTTTATTTCTTCATAGTTCCACACAACTTCTTCCTGTTTTCTCGATTGATCCGTGTTTAGTTTTTCAAGGCCTATCCACTGTGCCAACTTATAACTAAATCTGAGGGGGGTGCGATGGGGAGGTTCCCCTGTTAGAATAAGAGATGTTGGTACTGGAATGGAGCGGTGCCGTAAACATGGTGGTGAGGCAACTCCATTCGGCTGGGTACACCAAATTTTACAGTAAAAGCAATGCACCTTCCATCGCTGGTCGGGCAGCGTCTCAATGTCTCATCCTATGATGTCTGAACAGAATATGCGAATGCTGTGCTCAGTTATGCTCTGTGATAGGTAGTGGTGGCATGATGCCTTGCGCTGAAGCCTAGGAGAGCAGTCAGCTTTGCCAACAAAAACCACGGAGCAGACCGCAGCCTTACTTCCGCGAATACTTCCCGGCTCTGAGGGAATATTCGGCCTAATGAGATTATTGACTTCCTCCAGCCGACAAAGAAGACGTAGATACCACACCGGGGGCACACCATCCCAGTGAGGAAAAGGCAAAGATTTCTTCATAGAAAATATGCTCAGTACATCCTAAATAAAATTAAACGTGAACCAATACCGTGTAGTGATAGCTGCAGCAATTTCGCAAAACGTATGAAAAACGCTCTAATAATGACAGCCACTGACTGGAAACTATGCAGCGGAAGGTAGAGCAAACATGTACCGAATGAGGAACGAGGAGCAGAAGGTTTACTGTAAAATAAAGAGGAGGTGTCTCGCTGCTGCAGCAGACTATTACGGGGGCCGCGTGGTCTCGAAGGAGCGGAGTAGACGAGGTGAATAATTTTACGGCCGCCACCAGCGACGTCGCCGCGTCGTAAGGAACGGCCTAAATCGCCCAGAGCATGCGTCGAAAGCTTTGCACTAAACTGTCCCCGGCCCTCAGAGCGCTTCGAGACGCTATTGCGGGTCATTAATCACCCCCCTAAACTCGCGTATTAAACCGACCGTGGCCCAGGACGGGAGATGGGAGGCTCTTGTTTGTCCTCAGTAGATTAACATCAATTGTCGCTTCAGCAACACTGCAGGCTCTGAAGCTATCGCTGTCTAACGCACAGGGTGAAAAAACGGAACTAGAGCGAATGCATACCATATCAAGTTTTTGTAAGTTACACGTTAAGTCTGTGATGTATGGAGTCACTCTAAAAATGGCTCTGAGCACTATGGGACTTAACAGCTGTGGTCATCAGTCCCCCAGAACTTAGAACTACTTAAACCTAACCTAAGGACATCACACACATCCATGCCCGAGGCAGGATTCGAACCTGCGACCGTAGCAGGAGTCACTCTCTCCAGTTTCCCTTTAATTTGGCACAGTAGTTAATTTTAAATTTCTATTCCACTGGACCTGTTTGTTTAGCTTAGAACAATGAGAGTCAATGTACGAGACTGACACATGAACCAGTCTCACATCGAATCGATGTCGGATGAACAGCTGTTGCTAAACGGTTTATCACAGCTGTTTAGACGAATGCCGCCTTCTTTCTCATTTACACCTCAGAATCACAAGACGCAAATAGTTAAACACGAAACAAACTGATCAGACAGATTTATTCAGTTTTCAATTGAGGTGACATTGCGGAAGAAAGATCTGTCGACCACAGAAATTCATATCAGGCTCATCAAATTTGAACTTTACCCTGTAGTGTTAGAAAACTATGGTTTCAGTAAAGTTGTTGTTTATTTTGACAGTACCACAGTGTTTTATTTATTTCCGCGCTGTTGTTGTTGTTGTGGTCTTCAGTCTAGAAACTCGTCTGATGCAGCTTTCCATGCTACTCAATCCTGTGCAAGTTTCTTCATCTCCGAGTAACTACTGCAACCTACAACCTTCTGAATCTGTTTAGTGTATTCATACCTTGGTCTTCCTCTTTGATTTTTACCCTCCGCGCTTCCCTCCAATACTAAACTGATTACCCCTTGATGCCTCAGAACGTGTCCTACCAACGGATCCCTTCTTCTAGTAAAGTTGTGCCACAAATTCCTCTTCTACCCAATTCAATTCAGTACCTCGTCATTAGTTTCGTGATCTACCCATGTAATCTTCAGCATTCTGCTGTAGCACTACTTTTCGAAAGCTTTTATTCTCTTCTTGTCTAAACTATTTGTCGACCATGTTTCACATCCATACTTGGCTACACTCCATTTAAATACTTTCGGAAAAGACTTCCTGACGTTTAAATGTATACTCGATATTAACAAATTTCTCTTCTTTCCATTCCATTGTCAGTCTACATTTCATATCCTCTCTACTTCGGCCATCATCAGCAATTTTGTTTCCCAAATAGCAAAACTCATCTATTACTTTCCACGCTGCAACACTGGAATGTTGAATAGGTTCACTTTCTCCTTACACTTCAGATTTCATTTATTTTTTATTCGAGAACGAAGAATAATAAAATGGGGCATAATAAAATCTACAACCTAATATTAATTACTGAGAATTTCATACTTTATGAGTCCAATGTTCAGCAACCAGACTGGCACGGTTATTCGCGACAAACAAGTCTTCCATATTTCACTCAGGTTACAGAAGACCAACAAGTGTTCAGAATCCTTCCTTACCAATCATTCACAACATTCTTTCATCAAATGATACCACACTTTTTCAAAATATTCTTGCAGATTGTCACCCTTGTTCTCAACCTGTTTCCAGGCTCCATATTGGAGATGGCGAGCTGATTGTAGCTTCTCTTCTGCTCTCCGTAATCCTCCAGCAGTCTGTTCTCCACAGCTCTGTTCGGCGGGCTTCTGCTGAATTGGAGTTGATATAAATTGTTATGAGTAGGAAGCGTCTTCTGGATTTCAGTCGTGATGGATAAGTGCGAGTTCCGAAGAATGGACGCCTTGGATCTGTTTCCTGTTTCTTCTTTCCTGTCTCTGCTGCTACCTGTCTTCTTACATTTGGAGGTGCTACTCCCATGGGTGGAAGTACTTTTTTGACTGGGCTTGGTCTTAGGCACCCTGTGATTATGCAGCCTGTCTTATGAAGAGCCACGTCAACCTGGTTTCTCCAGACTGAGAAACTCAGAACAATCGCAGGTGTGAGGAGTATGCTTGGGCTGCGCTTCCCATGTCCTGTTTGTCAGCTTGCGAATAAGGTTGTTCCTGGTGCATGCAGTTTACTTTGTTCTGATGCCACACCAATCAGAATTTTGTTAAACGTAGAATTCCAAATTTTGACGTGTTTTTTCATCGCTATGTTGTTGATCAGTTCGCATTACAGTAAATATGTTTTGGGAAAGGAATCTTCTTCGAAAAAACACAATTTTCTTTTTCTTCACCCATACATGTTCGAATGAAGTTTCACCATCATCAGTGGGGTCTCCTCATTCTCTTGACAGCTCATACTGTTACTGTGGGTGTTGCCTGCATTACAACTCATACTCTCACACAGTTTGTTATATGCATTTTCTGTGGTTTGTACATTTCTATGACTCTATGAAACTGAACTCGTATTCGCACACTAAACCAGATCTGTGAAAATGAGAATTTCTAAACTGTGAATTACAGTTTTAATCGCTTTCGTGCTACCACATTGCGTAATGTATTCCTGTAATTATAGTGCCCGTTAGTAGTGGGTTCATGAAATTACAGTGAGAGATATGCATCCACTAATCCTGCGTTGACTTTGGGAAAAATCCTTAGATCTCGTTACCAGGCGTAATGTCACGTCCTGACCCAGGATAGAGGGAAGACAGGAGGTTTAAGGCCAGTCTGCAGTTTTCGAGTGGTGAGGAGCAAATGTAGAAAGACAAATTCCCAGTGAAGGTAGGTTGATGATTTGGATCAGCGCCGAACACTGTCAAAGGGCACAAACGAGAGATGCGGATTCTGGTACTCGGCAGGATGCTTGCTGCGCGAGACTCGTGCAATTCAGGGGTTTGATTAGCACTGTTCGATTTGCGACCAGAGTAGCTACTACACTGAAGGCTAATTCTAAACATTAGAGTACCGAGCGAGGTGGCGCAGTGGTTAGACACTGGACTCGCATTCGGGAGGACGACGGTTCAATCCCACGTCCGGCCATCCTGATTTAGATTTTCCGTGATTTCCCTAAATCGCTCCAGGCAAATGCCGGGGTGGTTCCTTTCAAAGACCACGGCCGACTTCCTTCCCCGTCCTTCCGTAATCCGATGAGACGGATGACCTCGCTGTCTGGTCTTCTTCCCCAAACCAACCAACCAACCTAAACATTAGAAAAAGCAAAGGAGGCAATTGATTGCGCAACAGAAGTCAGTCTCTGAAGCCACGGGGGCAAGTGTTAACAGAAGTAGCGAACACTAGCAGCACGTTAAGTATAAACTTGAGAGCAGCTCTCCAAGTGAGGAAAACAGACATGTCGGAGTTTAATGAGGATGGCCACGAGGGACACGGAGTCGGACCCCCAACGATCTGATTGAGAACTCCTCTGAATACAGTTGGTTTTTTAAGACTAGTGGCGGCGCACCATTTCTCCGTTCCTATAGTCGACCGAGAAGACCACCGGCAGTTGACAAGCTTTGGCCCATCTGGCGAGTTGTTCTGCACCTCTAGGGCGCCTCTGACCGACCACATTTAATTCCTCCCCTATTCCTCCTCGGTAGATATGGATGCTTCTGGATTTTGCGCTAAGAAACTCCGCCTGTTATCAGTAGCGTTCAGCTGAAAGCTAAACGTCACTGCCACTCCTATTATGCCCAGCAACAACAGTGTTTTACGTGACTTGGTCCTGCCCTCCGCCTTTCTGTGGGTATGGACTGCTGTAATAGCACTCCAACCTGTGTAAACGTACTGACGTCGCAGTTCTCAGGAACAAGTATCAAGCCTGTTGCTTCTGCTATGACGTACCTTTCCGTGGCCATCTTCCAGAGCGACGCCTTACGAAAGCGTCTAGGCGGTAGGTGGAATTACCAGTTAATTCTCTGAAGTGAAACTTATCCGCTGGGACAGCAGCACAGAGCGTTTGCAATTTGCACTACTCTGGTATTACTGTTTGTCGCCAGTAACCTAAACGCTACCACTTTTGCCTGCTCTCTACACCGTATCTCCGATTTCCTTCCTTGGAATACCCTTGATGGCTCCAAATAGCCTTAAGCGTCGCGTAACAACGTACAAGTCATTATGTCGTCAATATATGGCAGTAATTAAAATTCCTCAGCCCCAGATTAGCTTCCGCGGGCAGTTTTATTTCGTTAAACACTAGTTAGTGAATATTCTGCAATGATTTTCTCAACAAAGCAATTGGCCCCTGTATTGTTGTTAAATTGGTCTTGCGTTCAGCAGCTAGATAGCTCATGCAGTAGGAAAAATTCGACACTTACAGACGTAGCGTGACAAGCAGTTCTCACGGCACTAATATATTGTAGATTGTAATCTACCTTTGGATTTCATAACACAACATGTAGATGCTCGTTTTTGTCTCTTGTTGCCATTCGAAACTAAATACAGTATATCTTAAGTATGACTGTACGAGGAGCGGATAGTATCCGGTAAATTGGTCTAAAAATAGTCTAATATATTTAACCAATTTTTTAAAAAGATATAATGCGAAATTGTTCTTTTTGTACGTAATCAGATTTACACGTTTTAGAGAACTAGCTAAACACGAGTAGCGGGCCGTAATGAAACACGCGCTTTCAGTATAAATTTTGCAACACTTCAACCTAGAATCACATATTTTCTGCCAGATGTAGATACATATATTTTAGATTTTTATTCTTAATTTTGTAAATGAATATTTAAGTAAAATTTTGTAGGCAATTGTAAATTTCATGTGGATGTCTAAGGTGACCATATTACGGAGACCGTCGATGTCATCTTACATTTCATTCAGTAACAAACAGTCAGACTTTCTATATGTAAAGTAATATGTGAATTAACCCTGGAGTCAAAGCTCAGAGTATGTAACAGTTAGATCAGAAGAAAGCATAACTCAGCAAACGAAATTATGTAAAGGCTAATGTAGTCATTGTTAAATCATGTGAAGGCATTTGTTGTAATTAGTGGAAATTCTGGTATGTTGTAGCAACTAGATTACTTCCGGCGAAGATCGAGCAGATACTACAACAAATATACACATTACTAGTAATTTATTAAAACTTGGACATGTTAAATACTTAGCTTTCGTAACAACTGGCATCCATACAGATGACATTAATTTGATGCTGTGTCTGACACTTATGACATTTAGTTCATCATTGCAGAATCAATATTCAAATCAAAGTACAGTTCTCTTCATGAAGTTCTGAACGACTGTTCTATTCCCACTCAGCCTAATCTGTGCTACGGCGGTACTGTCGTCGTTGGCGATGATTACAAGTGATCGCTGGACTATTTTATAGACTGGGGTGAGTGACACGACACTGCGCTCCCTCTGCCCTCCCTCCTGGCCAAATACTGCCTGTGAAAATTTCATCCGTTATCAGGATTCGAACTGATTGATTTCTGAGTCGAGGATCACTGCACAGCCGTGCTTTAGTGAGCTCAGATGTTTTATTTAAATTCTCATTTTGATCGTTATTGTTCCTTGCATTTGTTCGGGGCGAACGTCCCATGAGACCCGTGCACGTTCACCGTTGATCCATTCACTCAGTTTTTTTAAATTACAGATGGCAACTAACATTTGACCGAACACGCTGACCTACATACTATTGTTTGAAACATTATCGCACTGATCCCTGTAGACGATGCGTCGGTTATGAGATGAAAATCTTTTCTCATATCTGGATGACTCAAAAAATCGGATTTAACTAATACTTCTTTGCTGTGCTGCACTCAACAATCCGTTGCCAGGTTTCGTAATTTCTTAACAAATATAATAAAACATCGTTGTTTAACAATCGATTCTGTAGAATTTTTCGAAAGAACGATGCGAGTCCCATACAATTGTCACTTTTTACTGGGATGTGGGAAATTTCTAATTGCATCCAACTCTTTCAGGTCCGGTACTATCCCCCCAGGTGAAATTACATACCTTAAAAATTTTAATTTATCCCTTACAAACTTAGATTTCGTCAACATCACTGTGACGCCGTATTCCTTAAATTTAGCGAGGACTCTTCTTAATAAGTCAACATGCTCAGTCTACGTGCAGGTTGCAATTAGTAAGTCATTGACGTAAGTGGTCACCTTCTCTAACAAATTTGATCCTAGTATGGTATCCAAAGCTCTGATAAAAATACCACTGCTTATGTTTACTCCAAAACGTGGTACCTTAAACTGCGAAAATAATGGCTGTATATTTCCTAGATTCTTTAGATAGCTTGATCTGTCAGTATGAGGAGTGTAAATAGATCTAGGTTAAATAGTTCACACCATGAATGCCTTGCGCTAGTTCTTCGGGATTTTCGCGTCTTGTTTAATAATTGTCTTATTTAATAATTTTATTTATATCCCTTGCATCCAGTATGAGGCAAATCTTCCCATCATATTTGGTTACTATTAATAAGGGACTACTATACGGTGAATTAAGTGGTTCGATAACGCCCCATTCTAACATATTCGTAATCTCCTTTGTGGTCCTTTCCTTCTTGGCGCATGGAATTCAGTAAGGGCCTGTACAATAAGCTTGATGTGGACAGAAATCCGTGATCGAAGACTTCCAAATATTCCATTTACAAGTTAGCTAATTCATTCTGCTGTACTTCAGTCAAGTATTCAGATTCGACTACTTTATTCTGGATAACGTTTTCAACATCCTATGAATTGTCTGTTGGTGTACCACTTAGTCCACAACTGTCATTTACATGCTATATATGAGTACCTAAATAATTAATCTTTATTTTCTTGCAGAATCTGCAGTGCAATTCCAATTTCTAAATTTCCTCTCCAGGTTCAAAACCATAATTCGCCCGTTATTGGCTAGGGCGGATATAACTTTTTAAGACGACGTTTGCTGCATTTCTGTCCCTCAAAAAATCCAGCCACTCATGCAGGGATAAGACAGTGTAGGAGCTAACAAGAAAGTGCTTAATAGTCTTTGCCCTTGTACAATCACTTCTACCTACGCCTGAAACTTCACAGTAACGGAATGAGCACTCAACACATCTGACAGCGTACATTTTGAAACTGGCAACACAGGCAATTTTTGCTTACTATTCAGTTGTTTAAATAGACAAACACTTATCACACTAAAAGTCACTCCAGTATCGAGCAGGATATTTACAGATACGTTATTTATTAAAACTTCGACCATTGACTGTGCCATTTCAGCAGGTTTTATTCTACGTCCACTCGGATTTTCTAGTAATTCTTCGCTTATGTCTATTCTCTCCTTGTATCTTATAACTCTTAGTTCTAATGATGGTTCACCGACCAGCCACTTCGGGAAGACGTGAAGAGTCTGGTTCTAGTTTGTTCACTCAGTTGTCCTGGTATGATTCCCTTCTTCTACAACTAACGCTCGTACTTCATTGTTCTGAGCCGCCCATTTACGGTCTTGATTACTCGACCTATTTTCAGTTTTGTTTACCACTGTAGGTGGCATTTATTGTCCTGACGTCTCTATTACGTTTCCAGACTCTGTCCCTGCAACGGCCTATTGGTTACCCCACTGGGCGTGTCTGTCTCTTGTTATTATTCTCCGTTGGTATATTGTGGTCGTTATATTATCGCTTTCGTGTGTAGTTGAATGAACCGTTATTACTGTTTTTCGCTTTCTGTTCATAATGACTATTATTATTATTGTGAATAGCACCGTTGTAATTTTTACTGTTACCCTGGTAATTATAATGTCAACTGGACCTTTTATTCCCCGAATGATCGCCATTACATTGATTGTTATTGTGGTAATGTCGATTATTCGCATTACCGTTGTTACATGGTTTTCAATGCAACAATTACCCTGATATACATTCTACGCATTCGCATTATATATCTGATTTCCGAACTGCTTAGGGTCCTCTTCGATTACATATAGCGAGTCTATTACTGACAGGAATTGATCTAAATCATCGTCGGGTACATTAATTCTCTCACAAGTGAATTTTTAATTTCCCTTCAGAATTCTTAAAACACCCCTAAGGTTAATGGGTTCATTCCAATATCGTGTATTATACCCTTTCTCGGCTTGTAAAATTCTGGACTGTAAATACCGTTCTAAGTCTATTTTGTTTAGTCTTCGACCAGTACTTCGCAATAAATAGCTCTTCAAGCTCATAGCATGACATACAAGCCTCAGCTACCTCTGTTGCCCGTAGAGGGACTTTATCACTACTTTTAGACACTATAAAATGAATTTTGTCCTGATCATTCCACAATTTAGGAAACACATTTCGAAAACTATTTATGAACACCATAGGATGGACGGAATTGTTCTCTATTGAAAACGTATGAAATTTCTTGGCTTTAAGTATAATATTTTCGACTTTTGCCTACGAAGTTGCACTTCGACGGTGAAAATGTCGATTCCTGTAACCTGAATCTTCGCTTCTGCTAACCGATTTCTTCCAACAGCTATTCCCCTCCTTTTCTTTATCTTCGGAATATTGTGAAACTCGGCTTAAATTGTTCCATGATTTCGGTATTTCCGGATGTTAATGATTCCTGCTTGGTCGGCTTACTAACTGACTCTACAGCACTCTGTAATTGATATTGTACCTTCTCTGATATGGTCTCTATCCATTCGGAAATCTCTTCTTCAAAAATGGTTCAAATGGCTCTGAGCACTATGGGACTCAACTGCTGTGGTCATAAGTCCCCTAGAACTTAGAACTACTTAAACCTAACTAACCTAAGGACATCACACACATCCATGCCCGAGGCAGGATTCGAACCTGCGACCGTAGCGGTCGTGCGGTTCCAGACTGTAGCGCCTTTAACCGCTCGGCCACTCCGGCCGGCAATCTCTTCTTCAATCTTTTTCGTATGACTGATTAAATAATCGTCAATATACTCTTGGCATATTAACTGTAGGTTTTCTTTTACTTTTGTCGATAGATCATCTACTCTATCCGTCACGGTAGACTGCTCTTTACGTATCTATTTCACATCCTTCTCTACAGTATTTACCGATTCCTGTAAGGTATCACGTTTACTACTTGCTAACCTTAAGTCCAGTGTCAATTTCTCGAGTTCGTTAGTCAACCTATCGTCTCTTTCCTCACTTTGAGGGCCGGCCGGAGTGGCCAATCGGTTCTAGGCGCTTCAGTCTGGAACTGAGCGACCGCTACGGTCGCAGGTTCGAATCCTGCTTCGGGCATGGATGTGTGTGATGTCCTTAGGTTAGTTAGATTTAAGTAGTTCTAAGTTCTAGGGGACTGATGACCACAGATGTTAAGTCCCATAGTGCTCAGAGCCATTTTGAGCCATTTGAACCTTATTTTGAGCCTCTAACGATTTAATCATCTATTTTATTTCCTCCTGAAATTCTCGGTCTTTCCGATTCCGTTCTTCCCTGTGTGTCCGTTCTTTTACCCCCAGTTCCTGATTAATCCGCAATATTTCCTGTTTAAATTCTCGATCCTTTAGATCCCGTTCTTGATTAGTCTGTGCTGTCTCCTTGAATTTAATTCAAAAGTCAAATAAAACATCCCCCCCCCCCCCCCCCCAAGTTCATTTTAAGGTTTACTGCCGGCCGGAATGGCCGTGAAGTTCTAGGCGCTACAGTCTGGAGCCGAACGACCGCTACGGTCGCAGGTTCCAATCCTGCCTTGGGCATGGAAGTGTGTGGTGTCCTTAGGTTAGTTAGGTTTAATTAGTTCTAAGTTATAGGCGACTGATGACCTCAGAAGTTAAGTCGCACAGTGCTAAGCGCCATTTGAACCATTTGAAGGTTTACCCAATCTACTACATCGTACATTGGAATCACTATGCGGTATCGACATACCGACGTTGTTACTTTCACTCGTTTCCGTGGAAAACAACGTGTCCGTTTCGGTCGCATTTGATGATTTTAATCCTCCTGCCCTATTCATCTGTTCAGGAAATACGTTTTCTGTCCTTTTATCGTTCATCTCTGTTCCCTCCTCCCCATTCATATCTTCGTCCACATCCACTACGTTAGATCTCAACGTATATGACTTCTTTAACATGGTCAAATATTACACGTTACTACCAATAAACACTAACACAATTACAGATACACAACACACAAATAATATCTAAGCTCCAATATCAATGCAAAGCACTATATACTTTCGTAGTCATCCAACATCTGTTACAATGTATTTAATTGGAACATAATGTGCTATGACTCAAACTTTAAATATCAATTATTTCGGAAAGCTCGTCGTGTCAATTATTTCGATACGTACTGTGTTATATTGCTAGACAAGGCCGAAATGTACGCTATAAGCTCACGCAGGATGGCGTGAGGTCTGAAACAGGATACGTAATGAATGCTATAAAGAAAAGTACGTAGCTTGTGGAATACTTAACTTTAATCCATCATTTGTATACATCGTTCTTGATGAGACATGCTGCATACGATAACTTTCAATTGCTATGGCGCCTTGCTAGGTCGTAGCCATTGACTTAGCTGAAGGCTATTCTATCTTCTCTGCAAATAAACGAGGCTTCGTCAGTGTTGCATCGCTAGCTAAGTCGTCCGTACAACTGGGACGAGTGCTAGTAAGTCTCTCTAGACCTGCTGTGTGGTGGCGCTCGGTCTGCGATCACTGACAGTGGCGACACGCGGGTCCGACATGTACTAATAGACCGCGGCCGATTTAAAGCTACCACCTAGCAAGTGTGGTGTCTGGCGGTGACACCACATTCCTCCCCCGCAAATCGGCGAACGGTCGTGTTATAAGGCTTCCGCCCGCCGTGGGGAGGACCCCATGTTGGCGTATGCAATGAGGTGGGGAGCCTAACAACAGGCGAGGCTGTGTCACCCGCACCCGGCCATTCGGTCCGAGGGGAGCTAGGAAACGCCTGAAAACCTAGTCCAGGGTCCACGCCAACATGCGGTGTATGCGCCCGTAGAGAGACAGGAGGGGCCGAAGGGTCGACCTCCATTGCGTCGGGGCACCCGACGGACGAAGACGACATCTGGTCCGGAGCGGGCAAGAGTTCCATGTCGGAGGACAACTGGTCCCGGGAAGCGATCGGCGGCGCGTGACCCAGGGAGGCGCCAGGCGGATGCAGTGACGCGTCCACTGCGGGCGGCGCCGGCGGCGGCTGCGGCGGCGGCGCGACGCCATGGGGCAAAATGGAAGGCAGCGTCGGTAACACCTGGGGATGAGGCGAGCCAGTAGATGGGTACCCAGGGCGCTGACCGGACGGCACCGTCGCTGAAAGCAGACGGGGAGCGGCAGAACCCGTGCGACGACAGAGGCGCAGCTGATTGAGATGCCGACGCACCTCACCAGAGGCCCCCAAAACCAAATACATCGCGCGGCCGAGGCAGCGAAGAATGCGCCCTGCGAGCCAACGCCGTGAACCGCGATAGTTGCGATAGAATACAACGTCGCCTGGAGCAAAAGCAGGAGTCTGCCGCTGCACAGGAACCTGATGCGGCGGATGCAGCAAAGACATCAAGGTTCGATGAGGACGACTGTGGAGCAACTCAGCCGGCGAGCGACCATCTCGGGGCTGAGAGCGATACGAAGACAAAAAGAGCAACAACGCGTCCTCCCGAGAATGCGACTCTTTCAACTTCAACATCTGTGACTTGAAAGTCCGGACCATTCGTTCAGTGGCACCAATTGACTGTGGCGAAAACGGCGCGGATGTCAGATGTTGAATACCATTAGCCTTGCAGAATGACTGAAATTCTGCGGACATAATTGTGGGCCATTCTCGGAAACAATAGTCTGTGGAAGACCTTCAATGTAAAAGATAGTGGATAACGCTTGGATGGTTGCAGATGACATCGTGGAAGACATCCGGACAACAAAAGGAAAATTACTGAATGAATCGACAACAACCAACCATCGAGCATTCCAGAATGGACCAGCAAAATCGATGTGCAAGCGTTGCCAAGGGGAAGTGGCTTTCGGCCATGCATAGAATTTCCGCGGCGGAGCGGATTGTTGTTCGGCACACGCCATGCAAGAAGAGCACATATTCGTGATTGCAGCATCGATTCCGAACCAAGTACAGTGCTGACGAGCAAGTTGTTTCGTTCGCACTATACCCCAATGTCCTTGGTGGAGAAGCTGTAAGACAGAGGACTGTAACGAACGTGGAACCATGACTCGGGACTGATCATTATCAGAACGCAACAGCAAAACACCACGTCGTACAAAAAGTCTCTCCTTGTGAGCAAAAAATCGGCGAACCAACGGATCCTCGATCCGTGACTTTGACAAGGGCCATTGCGTAGCAACAAAACGCAGAACTGTAGCAAGGACAGGGTCAGCAGCTGTGGCTGTAGCTACACGACGAAAATCAATCGGAAACGATTCGACCACGTCATCGGTTTCCGAATCAATGAACATGCAAGCAAGTTCGGAAGAATCGAATGCTCTATCCTGAGCAACAGGCAAACGGGACAACGCATCGGCGTTTCCGTGCTTAGCAGTGGACCGATACAAGATATCGTAGCGGTACTGCGAGAGGAAAATAGACCAGCGAATGAATTTCTGCGCTGTACGTGGAGGTACAGGCTTGATCGGATGAAAAAGCGATGTCAAAGGTTTGTGGTCTGTGATGATGGTAAAGTGACGACCATACAAGAAATCATGAAACTTTGTAACACCAACACGAGAGCCAAAGCTTCTTTCTCGATCCGTGAATAATTTCTTTGCGCCGACGAGAGCAATTTGGACGCAAAGGCAATAGGGCGATCATGCGAACCATCTTTGTGCGCAAGCACAGTACCGATCCCGAAATCCTATGCATCTACCATCAACAAAAGGGGTTTCTGGGGATCGAATGGCGTAAGGCAAGTATTTGAAAGCAACGCCGATTTCAACTGGCGAAAGGCGCGTTCGCATTCCGTCGTCCAGACAAACGGAACACCTTTACGGCGTAAGCGATGAAGCGGAGCTGAAATGGAAGAGGCATTGCGCAGAAAGCGATGATAGTAATTTATTTTACCCAGCACCCTCTATAGCTGCTTCAATTCTGTGGCGAAGGCAAGTCTTGTATGGCACGGAGGTGCTCTGGACTCGGATGTATGCCTTGGGAATTGATTACATGTCCCAAATATGGTAAGTCACGAACAAAAAACACATTTGTCCTTCCGCAAGCGAAGACCATTTTGGCGCAAGACCTGAAACAATGTCCGGAGGTTTGCTAAATGTTCGTCTTCTGTCTTTCCGGAGATCACAATATCGTCCAGATAGTTTGCTGCAGTAGGGACCGACGCACAAACAGTTTGCAGATATTGCTGAAACAATGCAGGGGCGGACGCACACCCGAATGGCAGTCTTTTGAATCGATACAAACCAAGATGCGTGTTAACCACCAATACGCGCTGGGATTCTTCGTCCACCGGTATTTGCAAGTACGCATCTGCTAGGTCCAACTTAGAAAAATATGTACCCGGGCACAGTTTGTCAAATAGATCTTCCGGGCGGGGTAAAGGAAAAGTTGCAATCATTAGTTGTGGATTCACTGTTGCCTTGAAGTCCACGCAAAGTCTCAATTTTCCGGAAGATTTTGGCAATATTACTAAGGGTGATGCTCAGAGAGAAGCCTGCACACGTTCAATCACACCTTGTGATTCTAAATCGTGTAATGTTCTTGCGACCTCATCACGCAATGTGTGGGGAACATTGCGCGCTCTGAAAAATTTCGGTTGCGCATTGACTTTCAGTTCCAAATGTGCTTCATAGTTCTTAGCGCAACCAAGGCCCAGTGCAAAAATGTCTGCAAATTCTTCACATAGACTAGAAACACTGGCTGAAGGCACAGTCTGGTTCACTGATAGGACCTGATTTACGATAGACAAGTTAAACAACTGAAATAAATCTAAACCAAACAAGTTCACTGCAGAAGAAGAACGAAGAACGTAAAATGACACAAGTTTTGTTTGTCCCTTGTATGTTGCAAGAAGGCTGTACTGTCCTAACACAGGGATATGCTGTCCTGAATAACTAGTGAGCTTAACATTTGCGGCACACAACGGAGGGTTGCCCGGTTGTTTGTACGTGTCTTTATTGATCAATGAAACTGCAGCTCCGGTATCGAGCTGGAATGGGATCACGTTGCCATTAATGTCCAAGTCGACAAAAAGTTTATAGTCCTGCTGACAAGAGCGGCTGTCTCGTGGAATGTGAACAGACATTGGTACAGAATCACTCGCGACGTGACGTGATTTCCGTCGATGTCGACGCACACTTTTTGTGGGACGAACACAGTCACTGTTAGAGAAAGTGGCACTGGGCGGAGTGGAATTAACTACATGAATGTCCATGGGCGAAGGTTCACGAGCCTGAGTATTCTTGGTGCGATTCTGGTGCGAAGCAAAGGGCCTGGAATGGTTGGGAGTGTCCGTTTGGAGCTTTTTCTGGCTAACACTTTGAACATGTCCTTTCTTATTACAGAAAAAGCAAATAGCTTGGCGTGACGGGCAATTGGCACGCGAATGTCTAGTTGTACACCGTGGGCATGATTTCACTGCATTTGCATGCTTGTGCGGGACATGTGGCTGAGCGGACGTGCCCGAGGGCTGTTTACCGTTCCGTGCAGCTCGCCCGGCGGGCCAGTTAATGTGACACACAGCTGGCGAAGTTGCAAATGATTCCTGAGCAAAGTCAAGTGTGTCTTGCCTATCCAATATGTCTATCACTTGTTGAAGGGAGGGATTGACTAGTTTCAAAATGTGTTCCCGTATACGAACATCAGAAACGTTCTGTGCAATTGCATCATGCACCATAGTATCTGAATAAGGGAGTCCACATTCACACTCGAAAGCACAATCCCTTGTAAGGCCTTGCAAAGTTGCAACCCACTCCCGATTAGTTTGACCGGCCGTACGTTTTGTACGAAAGAACGTATACCTTTTTGCAACGACATTGACTGCTTCTTTGAAATATGCATCTAATGCAGACAAAATTTCTTCGTAGGACAGAGTTGCTATGTCGCGTCGGGGAAACAATTTCACTATCACACGGTACGTCTGCACCCCTACACACGACAATAAGTGAGGCTGCCGCTCGTTACCTTGAATTCTGTAGGCGGCGAGATGAAGTTCAAATTGGCGTGACCACTCCGTCCAGCTTTCCATCGCCGCATCAAACGGCCTAAACGGTGGTGCAACAGCATGTTGTGGCTGCGGCAGCGGTGGAGCGGCGGCTGCCGCATCGGTTTGCATTGCACGCTGACCCTGGACGAGCTGTCCAAGGGCATCCAACAACGCCTGCGTCTGCTGATTCTGCAAGCGATAAAATTCGGACAGTACATCTGGAGATTGTGGCGAAGCCATGACAAGTAAATTAGAGCAATACGAACGCGAAATCCTCTTTTAAGCCTCGTCGCCACTTGTTATATTGCTAGAGAAGGCCGAAATGCACGCTATAAGCTCACGCAGGATGGCGTGAGGTCTGAAACAGGATACGTAATGAATGCTATAAAGAAAAGTACGTAGCTTGTGGAATACTTAACTTTAATCCATCATTTGTATACATCGTTCTTGATGAGACATGCTTCATACGATAACTATCAATTGCTATGGCGCCTTGCTAGGTCGTAGCCATTGACTTAGCTGAAGGCTATTCTAACTATCTTCTCTGCAAATAAACGAGGCTTCGTCAGTGTTGCATCGCTAGCTAAATCGTCCGTACAACTGGGACGAGTGCTAGTAAGTCTCTCTAGACCTGCTGTGTGGTGGCGCTCGGTCTGCGATCACTGACAGTGGCGACACGCGGGTCCGACATGTACTAATGGACAGCGACCGATTTAAAGCTATCACCTAGCAAGTGTGGTGTCTGGCGGTGACACCACACGTACTTGGATTTTGTGTCTTTTATAACACCAGTATGTGCCTCTCTCAGGCACGACGTATATCGTTTTCAGTTCGTTGTAGTACTTCCCTTCTGACACTCCGGTCGTAGTTTCCCGGAGACAGTGAACATGTAACACGAGCAAGTGTACAGGAATTATTTCGTTGGTATACAGTCACTAAATAATTCAAAAAATGGTTCAAATGGCTCTGAGCACTATGGGACTTAACATCTATGGTCATCAGTCCCCTAGAACTTAAAACTACTTAATCCTAACTAACCTAAGGACATCACACAACATCCAGTCATCACGGGGCAGAGAAAATCCCTGACCCCGCCGGGAATCGAACCCGGGAACCTGATCGCGGGAAGCGAGAACGCTACCGCACTACCACGAGCTGCGGACCACTAAATAATTCACAAAATCACATACATAAATTGCATATGTTGATTTCTTACCTTCGAACCCCACGTTGTTCGCCATTAGCGACGCCTCCAATTGCCTACAGGCACTTCCACGATCAGCGAAAGTGTAACGTCCTTTTTCTATGCCCGGCCAGTATTATTCACTTCCTCGAGATGCGTGAAAGCGAGGCCACACAACACTTTCTGTTATTTCAGTCAATACTTTTTGATTATATACGCTCTTTGCACTAATTTAAATCAGATTCTTTCGTTAGTAAGTTTAAATTCAAATTATTATTATAGGCAAGCTGCGTTATTTAGCGGTTGTCGCCAGAGATGGTTACTAACAATTACCAGGCGATCGAGTCGCGTTTCAAAATGAACTGATACCTTTGATTTGCATAGCACATGTACACCGAATTAATTCCTCCAGAAGTCACAGGTTTCATTTAACACAGCGTGACGTTTAGTCCGTTGAAAATTATTCCGGTAATTTCCAAGAATGATTGCCTATCGAAGTCGTGGGGTCCATACGAAACATATCGAACGTGCGATCGCAAATCGATCATGCGACCCTGGTGACGGGCGTTATGAGTAAGTTTACGTTGGTCGCTACAGCAACGACAAAAGAAGACTTCTAATTGCAAAGGAGACGACTTACCTTACTCGTCGTCGGTGACGTCACCATGTGAAAGTTTATTAAGGTGGTCTGGATGGATAATTTGGAAGAGTCGAACCACGTATTCTTCCTGATACTCGTTCGTTTTCCGCACTGTCCACAATGAAATTGTAAACGGTATTTCAGCATAGTAACAGTTCTTACGAAGTTTTACACACTTCGCACCACCACAGTGTACATAGTTCCTTCTTTCCTCGTCCTGTGGTACTCCATATTTGCAACAAAAACTCGAACAATTTTTTACGCTGGATAAACATGTAATTAGATTTTTCTGTGTGAGAGAATCCACCTAAGAAACGTCAAGAACACCAGACATCCCACTCACTAACGACACAAATCGTCTGCGATTCCCTAGCAACTCACAAATAATTCGCAGAGGTATGTAATTTCGAGCAACTACAGGAATGACGGGAAACAGATAAAAATGACGATCACAAATAACTGATCACAACGCCCGCCACGTTCGTTATGTATCGTTTAGACCCCGCGACTTCGATAGTCAATCATTCTTGGAAATTATAATTATTCCTTTTACTATTACTATGGAATAAACTGTTAGTTATTATTTTCCAGAGATAATCCAATACACGGTTCTCTTCTTGTGATACATTGTATGAAATAGTAGGACGCTAGTTTTTTCCTTAAATCGATTTTTACTAACACAGTTCCTTTGATAGATTCACTGCTATGAATGGTCACACTTTAGTCTAAATTAAATATCCAAACAGGTCCTACAATCGAAATTTGAGTTGCGCCGCAATGTCTGAATGGTAACTGCGGCAACAACCGAAGTTCTTGAATTGGAATGAATGATATCGATCTGTTATCGACTGAGATATTCATTGGATTTTAGCGTTATCTTAGTTCTTTCAGTTTTCGTACTTTTGACAATAAATGAAATGAAGAGAAATTTACTTCTAATTGGCCCACCTTCCACTGAAGTTAACTATTTCACTCGGTGGCGCATGGACTTAACAGACGTGAATATTCAGTACTCACATGTTAAAAGCTCGGACAAATCGCGAGCATGAAGACTCCTAGATGCTAGAAAATCCTAAACGCTAAAGACTTAGAGACGCTGAAGACGTTAACAATAGGGGCGTTGGGTTTATATAGTAGTAGTGGAACATAAAAGACGTTCATTAGAAACTCTTTGACTACTGTCGTTTGCTACTTTGCACACAGTACTCTATTCCACTGGCTCTTATTATTCTTCTATTTAATTTTCTCAACTTTAAAAAAGGAATTCGTGATTTTACATAAAATCAGTGAATTGTTCATGGCCAGTTCGAATAAATTTTAGTTTCAATCAGGACCAGATATGTAACGAGGGGTTACATCCCACAAAAATGTCAATTGTTTTATGAAATCAATTGTCATAAATAAGGAATAAAATAGCTGAGCCGTGCGTGGCTCGTGTTCGTGCCATCTCTTATTTAACATCCTGTTTTTGCTGTACTGCAATCTCGTCGTGTTGGTTTCAATTACTTGTGTCACTGAGTTGCTGCTTTGCCTGCCCGTGAGCGACAGTAGCAGTGCTTATCGATATAAACCCTGCCGTATTCTCTTTGCTGGACTGCTATTACTTCCCGGTAGTCGTGTGTCGACGAGTGAGTTGCAACGCGCTAGGAGTGGAGTTCGGGCCTGGCAGTAGGACAATTGGGTCGTGGAAGGAGTCGGTCGGGTTGGAGCGGCAATGAGGTTCAGATAGCCATGACTCGCCCGACCATTGCTGGCACACATGGTTTCAATACGGACGGTCTTGGCTGATCGTCGGTTGGTCGTCTTATCGGACTTCGTGATTGCTCGCCGATCGTTTATGGGTTGGCGATGTGTCGTCCTTTTCGCTGCATAGTCACTGTTTTTACCGTTGGTCGCGATCTTCGTCCAAGTGTTTGTGATATTGTGTATAGCTTGTGATGTCGACTGTCCAGTTATTTTAGTGCTGTTTCCGTGCTGATGTGTAACAGTTTGTCGATTGGTGCAGTAGCGACGTAACACCAGTCAGGAAGGTGCGGATAGCCATTACTTTGAAGTTTGATAACAAATGGAGTGGCGAATCAGTTCCTTTCTCAAAACTTAGTGCTTCATGCTGCTTGGATCTTTAACTTCAGTTGAAGTAAACTTAACTCTATAGCCGCGCGGAGTGGCCGCTTGGTTAGAGGCGCCATGTCACGGAGGTTCGAGTCCTGCCTCGGGCATGGGTGTGGGTGTGGGTGTTGTTCTTAGCATAAGTCAGTTTAAGTAGTGTCTAAGCCTAGGGACCAATGACCTCAACAGTTTGGGCCCTCCCTGACACACATTTGAACATTTTAACTCTATAATCAACATGTATTTGCTCAAATTCGCTGCCACCCCTTGTCCACCCATTTTCGCTTTGAATGTTCACAGGTAATTATCCCTCCAGTCAAAGCACACAGCCTCTTCAGGGGACAACATATTGTTGAAGCACTGACGGCGTGGGCGGAGAGGCTTGTGTGTTCACGTGAAGACGAGGGCTATGCTGCTTGTAGCCCAGCTATAGGCAGGGTCTCCCAAGCCAGACAGGCCTCACTCAGCGGATGAACCAGACGAAGTACGTCCTACAGCGCTCCATCTCTCTGATATATACTCCTAAAGTTCTTCGCCAATTCCCCCGATATTCAGCCCAAGATGTGGCAATCCATGTCGAGGGATGGATGGCACTTGAGAAGATGCGGCGTTAATGAAGCCTCAAGGATACCGGGGCTACCTCCCTGAGCAGTTAGCCTCGCACTGCCTGGGGTTCCGTGAAGTCGAATAAATAAATCTATTTTCATGGGACCAAACTGGAGAACAAAACAAAAACTAACGAACTTGATGAGACTTCAAACACCCAAACATGGGGGTTGGAGCTGATGGAAGCTATTTTTGAAGTCGGATTGGGCAATAGACAAGGTCAAGAAGTAGAAATTGTCACTGAGAAATTGGACCAGGTCAAGATTAAAAAAGAATGGCATCCTAAACATAAATGGAGAAAACTAGGAGGCCTTGAACCTAAGACAAAAAAAAATACTGTCTCAGAGTGTAAGGGGATAATCAGGCCCATTCTACATCTAAGACAGGAAACAAGAGTGCTGGGTTGGGTTGATGGGGAAGGAGACCGGACAGCGAGGCCATCGGTCTCATCGGATTAGGGAACGACGGGGAAGGAAGTCGGCCATGCCCTTTCAAAGGAACCATCCCGGCATTTGCCTGGAGCGATGTAGGGAAATCACAGAAAACCTAAATCAGGATAGCCGGACGCGGCATTGGACCGTCGTCGTCCCGAATGCGAATCCAGTGTGCTAGCCACCTCGCTCGATAGGAAACAAGAGAACAAGGGAAGAGACCTGTAGTACCGCACTCTGTTTTCACAATGGTTCAAATGGCTCTAAGCACTATGGGATTTAACATCTGAGGTAATCAGTCCCCTACTCTTAGAACTATTTAAACCTAACTAACTTAAGGACATCACACACATCCATGCCCGAAGCAGGATTCGAACCCGCGACCGCAGCAGCAGCCCGGTTCCGGACTGAAGAGCCTACTAGAACCGCTCGGCCACAGCGGCCGGCCTCAGTTTTCAGGATGACGGTTATCTAACACAGATATTTACAGATCAACATAACCTTGCTGCAGGTGGAGCTTGTTTAAGTGGCTGTCTTGCAGAAGATTGGGGAGGATACAAGTCCAGGTCCAAATTCAGGAGGGCCTATCTGGACAAGGGTGCTCATATCTTTGTCTACGAGGGAACGGGAACTGTAGATTGTCTTAAGGGAAAGTGTTCAAATATCTCCATCCGCCGAGGCGAAGCTGCTGGTCAAGATAGTAGCTGAGCTGTTCAGGACTGCAACGATATCAACTGGGGTACCAAAACCTCTTACTAATTACTCCTTTAGAGACTTCCAGAAAGTAAGGACACACAACCTGAAAGTCTCGACAAAGGGCTGGAGGGTAATGAACCGAAAGGCTGTATCGGACAGCCAAACCCTTGTGTTGAAAGTAGGCGAAAAGTATGTGACCGAAACGCGAGATCAGATCCTGAAATTGTGCTTAGCGTTCTCGCAGGTTGCCATCACAGAAATCAAAGGCATAAGAAGCTATGGTGGCAACTTGGAGGTTGAGGATGTTGCAGATAAACCTGCAACACAGTGAAGGGACAACCTTGAGCCTGTCGAAGACAGGAGGTGGACGTGGCCCTCATCCAGAAACCCTATCTTTATAAGGAGGCATTTCAACCCTCGGAGGTAAGTTGATTTATGCTGGAAATTTAAAGAACTCCAGTACATGTATTTAGATTAAGAAAAATTACATTCATGCCGATGGCGGACTTTGGTTTCAGGAACTTACTATCAGGATGAAACCATGTGAGAAAGAAAGCATGAGCGAAATTGTACTGGCTTCAGCGTACCTTCCTTGCGAGGATAGTACCTCCTCTTCCCACTGAGTGAGGGGACTGGCGGACACCTGCTCACAGCAGAATGAACGACTCCTGGTTGGTTGTAATGTCAAGGCCCACAACCTTGAGTGGGGAATCAACAACACCAACAACAGAGTAGTGCACCTACTCGAACATCTACTACACAATAACGTGGAAATCTTGAATAGGGGTAGGGAATCTACCTTCAGTAACATAAGAAGGGAAAAGTAATCGACATAACTTTTGTTCCACTCTAGTAATGTCAAGCAATGGATTGTGGTGGTGGAGGCATACTTATCTCACCACGTACAGCGCCATCTAGCGGGCCAACCATAGCGCCATCTGGCTTCACCTTTCAAGCTAGACGAGTTTCGTTCTTTGTAGTTTTCTCGTATGATGCTTATTTCGTGAGATATTTGGCCCGGTCACTGTCAACGGACCACCCTATATATATATATATATATATATATAGGGTGCGTCACCTGACGTTACCGCTGGATATATTTCGTAAACCACATCAAATACCGACGAACCGATTCCACAGACCGAACGTGAGGAGAGGGGCTAGTATAATTGTTTAATCCAAACCATACAAAAATGCACGGAAGTATGTTTTTTAACACAAACCTACGTTTTTTTAAATGGAACCACGTTAGTTTTGTTAGCACATCTGAACATATAAACAAATACGTAATTAGTGCCGTTTGTTGCATTGTAAAATGTTAATTACATCCGGAGATATTGTAACCTAAAGTTTACGCTTGAAACCTCCGACGTTCAGTTGCGTGTTGTAACAAACACGGGCCACGGTCGGCGAGCAGCATCTGCAGGGACATGTTTACGATGACGACCGTGTTTACGAGTGTGGCTGTAGTGCACTGTTGTGATTTGGTCTAGCTGTCGCAGTGTCCGGATGTAGCGCTTGCTGCTATTGTTATTCTGCATTCGTCTCCGCACGCAGACCAACTGTAGTACACCGTGTTACCAGACGTCTGTGATAGTGTAGTGTTGTAGGAACCGTGACCATGGTGTATTCGAACTCTGAAAAGGCGGAGATGATACTCATCTATGGCGAGTGGCGACGAAATGCAGCTGAAGCCTGCAGTGTGTATGCAGAACGGTACCCGGACAGAGAGCATCCAACGTGCCGCACATTGCAAAACATCTACCGCCAACTGTATGCAACAGGTATGGTCGTAACACGCAAACGGGTCCGTAACAGGCCCGTTAAAGGAGAAGCGGGTGCAGTTGGTGTGTTAGCTGCTGTTGCCATGAACCCACACATGAGTACACAGGACATTGCGAGAGCCGGTGGACTGAGTCAAAGTAGTGTCATGCGCATACTGCATCGTCACCGCTTGTACCCGTTTCACGTGTCGCTACATCAGCAATTACATGGTGATGACTTTAATCATCGAGTGCAATTCTGTCAATGGGCATTAACAGAGAATGCGTTGCAGTTCTACCTGTTTACCGATGAAGCGGGTTTCACAAACCACGGGGCAGTGAATCTACGGAACATGCATTACTGGTCCGTGGACAATCCTCGCTGGCTCAGACAGGTAGGGCGACAGCGACCGTGGACTGAAAATGTATGGTGCGGAATCATTGGCGACCACCTCATTGGTCCTCACTTCATTACAGGGGCCCAAACAGCTGCATCATACATCGCGTTTCTACAGAATGATCTGCCAACGTTGCTCGAAAATGTCCCACTGGAAACGCGTCGACGTATGTGGTATCAGCATGATGGTGCACCTGCACATTCCGCAATTAACACTAGGCTGACCCTTGACAGGATGTTCGACGGGCGTTTCATAGGACGTGAAGGACGCATGAATTGGCCAGCCCGTTCTCCTGATCTTACACCTCTGCACTTCTTTCTGTGGGGTACGTTAAAGGAGAATGTGTACCGTGATGTGCCTACAACCCCAGAGGATATGAAACAACGTATTGTGGCAGCCTGCGGCGACATTACGCCAGATGTACTGCGGCGTGTACGACATTCATTACGCCAGAGATTGCAATTGTGTACAGCAAATGATGGCCACCACATTGAACATCTATTGGCCTGACATGTCGGGACACACTCTATTCCACTCCCTAATTGAAAGCGGAAATCACGTGTGTACGTGTACCTCACCCCTCACGGTAATGTACACGTGCGTCAGTGAAAAAGACCAATAAAAAGGTGTTAGCATGTGGACGTAATGTGCTGTTCCAGTCTCTTCTGTACCTAAGGTCCATCACCGTTCCCTTTGGATCCCTACGTAATTCGATGCTCTCCGATACACACGATCGAACAGCGGAGGAGTGGTACTCAAGCGTCAACTTTAGGTTACAATATCTCCGGATATAATTAACATTTTACAATGCAACAAAAGGCACTGATTACGTATTTATTTATGTGTTCAGATGTGCTAACAAAACTAACGGGGTTCCATTTAACCCCACGAAGGAGTGACCAAATAGAAATGTACTACGATGTAACAACCGGCTGGAATTACAAAGGAAGCAGATAATAAAACGGTTAAACCTTGCAAGGAAGGAAGCATAATAGGCAAAATGTTGACCAAATACAACATTGCGATAAAAACAAGCGATGCTTTCAAAAAAATGGTTCAAATGGCTCTGAGCACTATGGGACTTAACATCTGTGGTCATCAGTCCCCTAGAACTTAGAACTACTTAAACCTAACTAACCTAAGGACATCACACACATCCATGCCCGAGGCAGGATTCGAACCTGCGACCGTAGCAGTTGCGCGGCTCCGGACTGAGCGCCTAGAACCGCGAGACCACCGCGGCCGGCGTGATGCTTTCATATCGGAAGGTATTCTGAGAGGAAGTGGAATGTACAGCTACTTGAGCTTGACTTCACAAAATCCTCCCTAGGATACCAACTAATCCAAGTGGTACTCGAAGGAAGGAGAGTGGTGGGTATACAAGGAGCGAGGCACTTTGTGTGCTTCTCAAGACTCACTTCCCCCAATCCACTCTGACAAGTAACACAGACCAGAAGTCACATAGTTCCTGAGAGGCACTGATTAAAAGGAAATCAAAGGGAATACTGGAAATCTGCCAGAGAAAGTACTGATTTTTAAAAATTCCTGTCGGCAATGGGAATTTTTCAACCATTCACGTCACAATACCCAGCCTGCTTCTTTTTTTTTTAGTTCTACTCCAACAAGGGGAAAAAAAGAGACCAATCAGACTGTCCTCATTTCCTCTAAAGACATTAGAAGAACTGGTTAATGAGCACGATAGGGAAAAAAAGGTTTACTGAGGTTCCTTTGCATATAAACAAATACGCATATGAACTAGGCTAATAATCTGAAATGGCACTTCACCAACTTGTTGGGGAGACGGAAAGGGCTCTGTAATTTGACCAAATTCTTCTTTAAATCTTCCTGGATACTGAGGGGGCTTTTAGCAGTACAGCCTTTGAATCAAAAAATGTTCAAATATGGGTGAATTCCTGAGGGATCAAACTGCTGTCCGTAGACTTAGACGTTACTTAATCCAACTTCAACTATGCTAAGAACACCACACACACCCATGCCTGATGGAAGTGTCGGGCAATCCCTGACATGGCGCCTCTAACCACACAGCCACTCCGCTCGGCCTTTCGAATCCATGGTTAGAACTGCAGAAGAACATAACACTGAGACCACCATATGCGGATGGATCAACACCATGCTAGGTAGAAGAAAGGTCAAAGCCACCATGATGAAAGTGATATAGGTGGTCAACACTACTAGAGGGTGTCCGCAAGGAGGCTCTGTCCAAACTACTGTGTAACCTATGGATGGATGAACTCACTGAGGGATTAAATACTAGAAGTTACTTTTTTCAAGGATACACTGTCGATTTAGTCATAGTAATATTTGTCAAATTTTCTAGTAATGTTAGAATATTGGCACAATGTGCACTGGGCATTGTGCAAAACAGATGCAGATAATAGGATCTAAAGGTGAAGTATCTAGTGGTGGCCCCAGATGTGAAACTACCATGGACCACTCACGTAAACAATATATATTACAAGGCAAGAAATACTCTTATGAGTACTAGACGGGCCTGTGGTAATAATTGGGGTCGGTATCCTAGGAGTAGGTACTGGATGTACACTACTATAATAAGATCTGTGTTAATTTATGGGGTTACAGTACGTTGGAATGAAGCTGACAGAATGTAGCTGCTAAGGATCTCGGCAATGTGCAGACTGGCCTGCTTAGCCATAACAGACGGAATTAGCAGCACGTCCACTGCTGGGATGGAGACCATGCTAGACAAGCCCACATTACGCTACAGGTGCATATGGGTTAAAAACTGGAAATAACTAGTTATCTTTCAGAATTTCACACCAATACAATGAGTGTAGTAAATACAGTAATGGTCGGGGAGATGCCGGCTTGGGAAAATGCCGGATGACGATACAATAACTTTCAGCTGCTTCAGTAAACCTTTCAGTGTAACAGCTGGGAGAAGGGGGTGCTGAAGAACCAACACAATTCAGGAGACATAGTCTGGTTTACTGACGGATCAAAAACAGATGAAGGTGCTGGAGCCAGAGTATATGGGGTACACTCGAGACCAAAGAGAGCAAGGGGAGCTGGCGAGTGTTCGAGGCGGAAATCTCCTCCATCCGAGTGTACGCGGAGAAGAATCTGAAATGATGCCACAAGAATCGTTGCATCTACATTCATTCAGACAGCTCAGAATCTCTGAAATCCTTATCAGCCCTTGCAACAAGATCGTTGCAGAATGCCACGAAGCCCTTCGGAGAATAGAGGAAAGCGACAAGGTAGACCTGTATTGAGTCCCTAGCTACACAGGAATTAGTGGGAATGAAAAGCTGATATATTTTTATATTAATGGTTAAAAATACTCGAAGTCAAGTTAGCAAGTAATTTTTTTTGTTTTGTTTACTTGTTTCTGCTATACACCAGCCATCTTCAGATCATAAGACGTCTTGACAATTGTAATTACCATGAAAGCTCAACACACCGTTAAAATCCTTTTTCAAAACTGACAACATCCATACAGAACATATAGATAAAATAACTTAACATAGTTCATAACTAGTCAAGTAGAACGAAGTTCATAAAACTGAGTCGTTATGCAGTTAAAACGTAGTAACTGACACAATTTAATCTGTGTTGTGTTATCTCATAGAAGAGGACGTCAACTACGATGAGATAATACAAACACTAATTAAACTGTGCCAGTTACCAAGTTTTAACTGCATAACTCCTTAGTTTTATGACCTTCGTTCTATTTGAGCATTATGAACTATATAAAGTTGTTTCACATAGTTCTGGATGGATGCTGTCATTTAAAAAAAAAAGATTTTAACGATTTGTTGAACCGTCATGGCAGTTACACAAATGAGGAATGTTTTTGTGATCTGAAGATGGCTCATGTATAGCTGAAACCAGTAATCAAAGTAAAAATTTATTTGCTGTCTTTAAGAATTTTCAATCCTTAATTTAAAAATCGCAACAGATCTCTTATCTCGGACGTTGACAGTGTCAAGAAACAACAAGTTGAAAGAATGATCAGGACAGGCCAGAGTACTCAATTTGTTGGACCGAGAGCTTTCTAACCATAACTAAAGGCGATGGTAAAATCAAAAGTACGTAGCTGGATCAGGAGGCAACATGTAGAATATTGGACTATGATCCAAAACGAAAAACGCGGAAAGCCATATTTCAAGAGAAATTCTTTTATTCTGGACCGGAGGAACATTAAACTCATGGTAAGACGCATAACTAGCCGTGGAAACCTTAAGAAACGCCTATACCAGATGGGAATACAGGAGTATGCACCTCAGTGTAGGCTTTGTGGTGAGGAGGACGAAACCACATCTTCCAGTGCGAAACGTTGGAGAACAAAGTGCACAGAATATTCGGGTCATTAAGTCCTGAAGAAATCGTGTCTAAACGGAACTAGTGAAGGGTCTGCTACTTTTTAAGGGTGCCGGTTGGCTTTAATATAATCACAGGGAGTGGAACTGAACAATAAACGCAGATTCGGTGCGAGCAGCAGTGGGCTAGAACCACTGTTATTTTGGTCTCCCTGCTTTATTCAAATCAAATAACGGACACAGACTTCTGTGCTTTTCCTCCGTAAAACTGGAACTTTAATTCACGGTTGCGAAGCAGTCGCAGTTGGGTGCAAATATCTCAGGAAATCAGGCTGCGACCCGCGGACTCGATGGCTCAAACTGCAATATTTTTCGCGCTACCTGTTGTGTCCACACAAAAGCCACATTCGGCTACACGCAAAGCTGCGTCGCCGCCACAAAAGGAAGAAAAAAAGGGCGTCCATGTGGCACCAGGGCACCGACCGAACTGCGGGTGTTGGTCGCGCGACGCCGGAATCGCACTGAAGCTGATTGCTAAAAGGGAGAGGACGGAAAAACCGAAAACGAAAATAAAATAAAAATGGGCCCAATATGTTGCGCTGCTGGTGGGGTGTTTTTAAAAAAGTCTCCAATGAAAAGAATCCTAAATATCAGCGTTTCGAATTTTCAGTCATTTGTAGATACTGTTCATTCTCTCATTTTTCTTACTGTTTATATTTATTTCTGATTTTGTACTCAACAAAAACCAGTTTTACATCTGTACTGCAATCTGTGCAAATACTGTATGTTTAATGGTCCATGTATAGGGTCGATAAAATTGTAACAATAGGTTAGGAAATGCCGGATAGTATACGAGGCTAAACTACATGGAAATATTACCTTGCATTGTCGTTGTCTCTGGCAGTAAAGATATGGATTGTGTAAGCAGTGTTGCACGTCACGTGTTAATTAGAAGAGACACGTGTGAGCGTAGTAAACGCCGAGGCTGAAACCGTTGTAATGCTTATCAGGAAATGTACCCCTTTCTTAGTATTGTAAATTAAATGGGCTATTACTTATAGTGTGTTCTTTTAACAATATAGTCTAATTTACGTGTGCAAACAGACTGTTATTGACGGAAATCATACTGCCTGCGATGAGTTTCTGCCCCAAATCCAAAAAGTTATTGTCGTAATTTTAAACCGAAAACTGTCTTATTTTTCTAAAGGAATCTGGACAGATTGAAAATTAAAATTTATATATTTTTTGCAATAATAAATAATAAAATGGTCTTATTTCTGGTTTATTTATTCATTTAAATAGAACGCTGCGAAGGCGTCGCAATATATATTTGACTGTTCTCAGACTCAAATCTGATGTTTTGAATCCCCCACTTCGGAGGACAGTTATCTAGGAGATGGGGATTCAGAAGTTTTAAACGCAGTTGAGGAAGAGAAGCCATATAAAGTAAATGTGACTATTACTAAGCAGAAGTGCACAGGGCATGTACAAAAGCGAATGGGTATGAGGCCCCGACGACTGAAAACTGCGTACCAGGGGAAGAAACTGGAAGATGACAGAGGATTCACGGAATACGAGGTGAGAAAAGCTGTGTGGGCAGATTTGTCTCACTTCTCTTCAACAGGCGATAAATCCGTTCATGGCCTATGCCCTCCAGAAAGCGATTCAGGGTGCAAACACAACAGAGCACAGGAAAATGGCGAGAAATTTATTCACAAACCAGTTATCCTAGTGCCATAGAGGAGGTCTTGAAAGAAACTTTCAGAGATTTGTCAGATGTAAATCTATTGAAGAAATGTCTTCATGGCCGGACCCAGAATCCTAACGACTTTATCAACAGTATAATCTTGGCCGGCCAGCCCGGTTGGCCGTGCGGTCTAACGCACGGCCTAGCGGCGGGAAGGAGCACCTGTTCCCCAGCGCGGATTTGTGTCGAGGTCCGGTGAACCGACCAATCTGAGGATGGTTTTTAGGCGGTTTTCCATCTGCCTCGGCGAATGCAGGCTGGTTCCCCTTATTCCGCCTCAGTTACACTATGTCGTCGATTGCTGTGCAAACAAGTTCTCCACGTACGAGTGCACCACCATTACCCTACCACGCAAACATAGGGGTTACACTAGTCTGGTGTGAGACGTTCCCTGGGAGGGTCCACCGGCGGCGGAACCGCACAATAACCCTGGGTTCAGTGTGGGGCGACGGAGGGGTGCAGTGGACTGCGGCAGTCGTCGTGGGGTTGTGGACCACTGCGGCTGCGGCGGGAACGGAGCCTCTCCGTCGTTTCTAGATCCCCAGTTGCCATACAATACAATACATACAATAATCTTGGCCAGAATTCCCAAGACAGCGTTTGTGGCAGTTAGTGCACAGTATTTTGGTGTTTCTGATCTAGTAACAATGTCCAGTTAAGGAAATGTTAGAAGGTGCGAAGTCCCGAAAAAACTACTACAAACTGTAGGTCGTTTCACAGTGTAACAACTGTTAAAATTTAGGTAAAGAAAGACTTATGGCGTCAGACTGCTGGTAGAAACCTTGAAGCATGGGAAAGACAGCGCAGACAAGAAGGAAAAAGGACACTGCAAGATGAGATGGTAGACGATGTGGACAACACATCAAATGGAGCTGGGGTGCACTGACAACTTAAATGGCTGTTTCCCGTAAGTTGTATTTTTTAGGAATAAACTGTACGTTTTCTCAGCTTCTACTCGGCAGAATTTGTTCTAAATTACAGAGTGTACTCATTGAAGTATTGTGCATATTTTAACATGGGGTTTTCCTTATTTTGCAAATCTCAATGAAGTTAGAGCCTTACATACATAGAAAAGTGTAGATAGCTTTTTATTTTTATATCCACTTTTCACAGAAGCGAATTCACTCAATAGTTTAAAAATCTCTGTGTCAAATTGTTCAAAAATAGGTAAGTTACATTTTTTTCTCATTTTTAATTCCAATAGTTTCGGAGAAAAGGTACCTTCTATGTGAATAAATTTTATCTTGTTTAAGACAGGAATTTTCCAACTGGTCGGAGCCCCGTAACGAAACTGACGGAAATTTGTGATATCTTGAAAAGTAATCTGTAGATTGACTCTAGTTAGAATATGGTCACACACTTTACATGTTGCTTAATGTTCTAATAGAATCAGTTTTTCACAAGAAGTGAAACAGTAATCTAAAAGTAAATTAATCCTCATTCAAAACGACCGACCCGGAGGCTGTGAAATCACAAAATCGTAAAATGGCATTGCCTGTAGAAGAAGGTGTGCTCCCCACAAGAAGCGCTAAATCGACGCCAGAGAGACATGGTCGTACACCCAAATGACGACAGAGGGAGGGGTGTGTAAGCATCGATCTCCACTGCACCACTCGTCATGCTGGAAACTGAGGAATGGAGATTTCAAAGGAAGGACACAGGATTGCAGCACGATTCCTTACAGCAGCACGAGTGTGTCCATCAGAGAATGACCTAGGTGTGCGGAGAACAGTGAATGACTTGCCGCTCAGTCCGAGCCTTGGGGCAGTTGCCGCCACCGTAACTCGCCAGAGGACGTGTTCCTGTTGAACAATGGCATCGGTAACGCTACGAGCCGTTCCAGGACGAGCATCATCGGAAAATGACATCAGTCGCTTGTGCCACCGCCACGCCTTCAACCTTGAAAGTGCTCTTCGTACAGTTATGCCACTCTTTGATGACTTTTAGTACGCGTACTCCTTCCGCTGTCAGGATACGTGCTTGCAGACGCGCTGTCATCAAGTGGGTGTACGCCTGTGTGTATCTAGCGGCGAGTTTGTGGTCTCAGCGCTCTTACAGGGACCACAACTTCTTTCATTGGCAATTGCATTACGATCCCTTCAGCGGTTTTCATTTTACAACCCACGGATAATTTCTTTCTGAATAACCCGGTTATTCAACAAACGTTCAAGATAAACATTAATAATTTTCTTAGTGTGCTATTGTTTGCAAATTGTAGGACGTGTGTGTCCATTTATGTGTATTTAGTATTTATGAGGCATGTTTAGAAAGTAGAGTAGCAGATTAATCTCCCTGATTACTTTGCGAGAGCCTGCTGAAAAGTAATACCTCCAAATTTTTTAATGTGAAAACTCTAAAGGATTTTTAAATAAAATAAACATTATTAACATTCTGCATCGTTATTCTTAATTTATACATATAAGAGACTAATAAGAGACCAGTTCGTTGATCCCGCCACTACAGAATGTTTGACTTTGTTGACGGAGCCACAACCTGCTTGCATAGTTCCATCGTTATCAAACTGAAGTCCTGTATGTATTGTGTTTTGAAGTTTTGGAAAGACGTGAAAATCGGAGGAGACCAAGTCGGGACTGTATGTGTGATCTGGCAACATCATGCTGAAAGACAGGATGCTCCATGTGTGTGGATCTACTCTTCAAAACTCGATTACACCACGCTGTTTCTCACGCACTGACATAGTTACGTCACACACCACTACTACGTTACACGCTAGATTCGCGGTACTCTAGCGGCAGGAGGCTGCTGATATGTAGATATGAAGAATAAGGATGTAGAATGTCAATAACGTTTCAAGATACAAAGGAGTTTAAGACATTATCTGCCAGTAGGCATTGATTTATATCAATGTGGCAAGCAGAAAATTTGTGCCGAACTGAGACCTTTATACAGTTCATAAAGGGAGATGAAAATCAAATAGCAATCGGGGACTGGAATATAGTTTTAGGGGAAGGAGTAAGTTACAGAAGAGTATGAGCCGGGGACAAGGAATGACAGAGTAGAAACACTAATAGAGTTATTTAATAAATTTCAGCTGGTAATACTTTAAGAATCACAAGAAGACGGGGATACACTTGGGAAAGGCCAGGTAATATGGCAAGATTTCAGTTAGATCACATCATTGTCAGACAGATTTCGAAATCAGATACTGCATTGTAAGGCGTACCCGGGAGCAGATATAAACTCAGATCACGATATAGTACTGATGAAGAGTAGGCTGAAGTTTAAAACATTAGTCAAGAAGAATAAATACGCAAAGAAGTGGGATACGGAAGTACTAAGGAATGACGAAATACGCTTGAAGTTCTCTAAGGCTACAGATACAGCAATAAGGAATAGTTCAGTAAGCAGTATAGTTGAAGAGGAATGGACATCTCTTAAAAGGGCACTCATAGAAGTTGGAAAGAGAAACATAGGTACAAAGAAGGTAGCTGCGAAGACACCATGGGTAACGGAAGAAATACTTCAGTCGATGGATGGAAGAAGTAAGTACTAAAATGTTCAGGGAAATCGAGGACTACATAAATAAGTCACAGAGAAATGAAATAAATGAGAAGTGCAGGAAAGCTAAGACGAAATGGCTACACGGAAATGTGAAGAAATCGGAAAAGAAATGAAATAGAAAATGAAAAGAAACTCCTGTGAAATTAAAAGCAGGGGTGGTAATATCAAGAGTGCAACGGAAATTCCACTGTTAAATGCAGAGGAGAGAGCGGATAGGTGGAAAGAATACATTGAAAGCCTCGATGAGGAGGAAGTTTTGTCTGATGTGGTACAAGAAGAAACAGGAGTCGATTTAGAAGAAATAGGTTATCCAGTATTAGAAGCAGAGTTTATAAGAGCTTTGGAGGACTTAAGATCAAAAAGGCAGAAGGGATAGATAGCATTCCATCACAATTTCTAAAATCATTGGGGAGAGTGGCAACAAAAATGCTATTCACGTTGGTGTGTAGAATGTATGAGTCTGGCGACATACCATCTCACTTTCGAAAAATATCCACACAGTTCCGAGGACTCAAAGAGCTGACAAGTGCGACAATTATCGCACATCAGCTTAGCAGCTCATACATCCAAGTTGCTGATCAGAATAATATACAGAAGGATGGAAAAGAAAACTGAGAAAGTGTTAGATGATGGTCAGTTTTTGTTTAGTAACTTTTCCTTTAGGAGTGGTCGGTTTCCTGACCGATTAAAGTACTCGGTAGTGAAGCCACTTTATAAAAAGGGAGACAGGGATAATATTGACAATTATAGACCTATTTCTATGCCATCGGTGTTTACTAAAGTTATCGAGAGGGTTGTATATACAAGGTTACTGGAGCATTTAAATTCACATAATTTGCTGTCAAATGTACAGTTTGGTTTTAGAAATGGTTTAACAACTGAAAATGCTATATTCGCTTTTCTCTGTGAGGTTTTAGACGGATTAAATAAAAGGTTGCGAGCGCTAGGTGTTTTCTTTGATTTAACGAAGGCTTTTGACTGTGTTGACCACAAAATATTACTGCAGAAGTTGGACCATTACGGAGTAAGGGAAGTAGCTTACAATTGGTTCGCCTCTTACTTTAAGAACAGAAAGCAGAAGGTAATTCTCCGCAATATTGAGAGTGGTAGTGATGTTCAGTCCCAATGGGGCACTGTTAAGTGGGGCGTTCCCCAAGGGTCGGTGCTGGGGCCACTGCGGTTTCTTATTTATATAAATGATATGCCTTCTAGTATTACAGGTGATTCAAAAATATTTCTGTTTGCTGATGACACCAGACTGGTAGTGAAGGATCTTGTGTGTAATATTGAAACAGTATCAAATAATGTAGTTCATGAAGGAAGTTCGTGGATTGTGGAAAATAACTTGATGCTAAATCACAGTAAGACTCAGTTTTTACAGTTTCTAACTCACAATTCAACAAGAAACGATATTTTGTTCAGACAAAATGGACATATTATAAGCGAGACGGAACAGTTCAAGTTCCTACGCGTTCGGATAGATAGTATGCTGTTGTGGAAAGCCCACGTTCAGGACCTTGTTCAGAAACTAAATGCTGCTTTATTTACCATTAGAACAGTATCTGAAATAAGTGACAGTTCAACACGAAAAGTAGTCTACTTCGCATATTTTCACACGCTTGTCTCATATGCTATTATTTTTTGGGGTATTTCTTCTGATTCAAAAAGGGTATTTTTGGCTCAAAAACGGGCTGTTCGAGCTATGTGTGGTGTATGTTCGAGAACCTCTTGTCGACCCCTATTCAATAGTTTGGGAATTCTGACATTGCCCTCACAATATATATTTTCTTTGATGTCGTTTGTTGTTAGCAATATTAGCTTATTCCCAAGAGTTAGCAGTTTTCACTCAGTTAATACTAGGCAGAAATCAAATCTGCATGTGGAATGCACTTCCTTGACTCTTATGCAGAAAGGAGTGCAGTATTCTGCTGCATCCATTTTCAATAAGCAACCACAAGAACTCAAAAATCTTAGCAGTAGCCCGAACACTTTTAAGTCTAAACTGAAGAGTTTCCTCATGGCTCACTCCTTCTATTCTGTCGAGGAGCTCCTGGAAGAGCTGAAAAATTAAGCAAATTCCAGTGTTACATTGTCGATTTTCTTTATTTAAACTTACGGATTGTCGCCTGAATATATTACTTATATTTCATTTTATCTGTTTCTACTATCGTGTTATAATTTCATGTATTGACTCGTTCCATGACCATGGAGACTTCTCCTTAATTTTGTCCCACGGAACAATAAATAAATAAATAAATAAAAATAAAAAATATGTGGAGAACACTGACAAGGAGAAGGGACAGGATGTAGGACATCTGTTAAGACATCAGGGAATAACTTCTATGGTATCTGAGGGAGCTGTAGAGGGCAAAAACTGTAGAGGAAACTAGAGACTGGATTACATCCAGCAAATTATTGAGGATGTGGGTTGTAAATGCTACTCTGTAATGAAGTGGTTGGCACAGGAGAGGAATTCTTGGTGAGCCGCATCAAAGCAGTCAGAAGACTGACGACTCACAAAAAAAAGTCCGTACGAGGTGGCAGCGAAGTAGTCTGTGCCTAACAGCGTTCTTTATCGGCTGTTAACACCATCGGTGGATGTACGCTACATGCAAAGGAAGTGATGCAGAAGCAGGAAGATGTGCCAGTTTGTGGGCGCCATCTGGAGGGTGCTGTAATCACGTGAAAAACCCCAAGCGTGCTGCGTTTGTGCCTGTTGGTGCCGGCTGTTCGTGGTAGTTGTTGTGCAATTCTTGTTCGGTTCAGTCCCCACAACGTAATTAAGGTTTTCTTAATCAATCCACAATGACAAAACATTATGAGAGAAAAGTCAGTATTATTTGTTTATTTGTTTATCCTGACCTGCCATCTGGCCCTCTCTTACATCGGACAATGGTTTTACACATACAGTACCCTATTTTAAATCATAGTTACCTAAGAAATAATATTAATAGTTTAAACAGTACTAAAATTAATTGAGAATTGCAATGTTGGAGTACATCTGCATACTAGGAAAGATGGAAGGCTTTTCAAGGTCAGTCTTCTGAAGAGTAAGACAAAGCGCTACGAGATAGTCGCTCGTGAACTCCTGTATGCTGATGATGCTGCAATTGTTGCGAACTCCGCAGAAGAGCTGCAAGAGCTAGTATCAAGATTTAGTCACGCATGCCACCTATTCTCGATGAGTGTAAACAGCAGTAAGACGGTAATTATGGTTCAGGGTACTAACACAAAGCCGAATATCACACCAGATGGCACTACTCTGCAAGTCGTAGATAACTTCTGCTATCTTGGATCTACTATAGAATCAAACGTGTCTGTTACCAAGGAAATTGATGCTCGCATTGGAAGAGCTGCGACAACTTTTGGCAAACTCTCTACACGTGTTTCGAAAAACAACAAACTCTCTTTGACCACCAAAATTCTTGTATATCAAACTTGCGTCCTCAGCATCCTTTTGTATGCATCGGAAACATGGACTACCTATGCCAAACAAGAACGTCGCCTTAATACTTTCCACATGCGGTGCCTGAGATCCATCCTCGGAGTAACGTGGAAGGACCGAGTGACCAACGAAGCAGTGCTATCTAAAACTAACTGCAAAAGTATTTCAGCTATCTTGAAGCAGAGACGACTCCGCTGGCTGGGACACGTCCACCGTATGGATCCTGACAGATTGCCACGTGAGGTGATGCTTGGAGAGATCTCTACAGCCAAAAGACCTGTAGGACGTCCTGTATTGAGGTTCGAGGACTCCTGTAAACGAGATATGGAGAGCTTTGGAATCGTCACAAACAGATGGGAGGCACGGGCTGGCATGAGACCAGAGTGGCGTGATGATATATCATCTAGAATGTCGAAGCATGATGAAGGCTTGATAGACAGATTAAGGCAGAAAAAGCTTCGCAATGCTACCACTGCTCCTGCCTCAGCATCCAGATACATTTGTGACAATTGCGGCAAGAGATGCCGTGATGCCATTGGCTTGACAAGTCATATGAAAAAATGCAACCCATAAACACACAGACACTGCAACAATCATCTACCAAGATGTCGTGGCCAATATATAGAGACAAAGTTAATACTGGAAGTACTTCTACTACTACTACTGCTGCTGGTGCCAGTAATAAAGATGATAATGATGATAATGATAGTGGTAGTTGTAAAAATAATTTATAGGTGTAAAATACAGATGTTTTCTGACATAACGAGTTATAAGGAAAGGAATCTGTAGGACATTGCACCAGCTAAGAATGTTTGGAAATGCAGAAGATCTGGTTGCAAATAGGGATGTACAGGAGTAGTGGAGTCAATGGTAGTCATAATTGTTGCTTTAGTTTATATGTCATTAAGTGTCTTAAGTAGCTGGATATGTTACTCAGTTCTCTAATATAATGTGGGAGGTTACTTCAAAGTCAGGTTCCTGGTACTGAGCAGAACTTAGAGAAAGTAGCTGAACGATTGAGTCAGACTGAAAAGATTTTGCTCTGGTGGCAGCTGGTGTTCAGACAAGTGTATCAAGGTCGAGAAGAGATATGGGAGAGAGTATAAAACCATAAGACAAAAAAGAGACAGTGGGTATGGAAATCGCTTCACCTGTCTGCATGCAGTCAGGATAGCTGTGCATATAACAGTGAAATATGACAGAAGAGTCAAACATCACAGATATGTGGAACACAGGCATTCACAACCAGTTCCAGGCGCTGTGAACATTTCTGAGAAACGCCTTGCAGGATGAAATCACTGTAATCAATAATTGGAAGTATGTGTTTGTAAAAGTTCTTTTTTAAGGTCAAGAGGGAATAGCTTTACATACTTTTGTAGATCACGGAAATATGCTGATGCCTTCTTGCACACCGCAGTTACGTGCTCAGATTATCATCTATTGTTACTCCTAGACTGCTCGCTTAAGGAGAGAAGTTGATGTTAGCTGCAGTTAGGATTAAGGATGGCAGGGATTCCTGATATTTCGGGGCAATGAGCCTGGCATGGCCAATCAGCACCGCTTGGGTTTTTGATGGGTTGAGGTGTAACCCTATATCCTGTGCCCATCTTGGTAGTCCACACAAATCGGTGCTGACATTCTCAATAAGCATGATACAAGACAAAAGGAAAAGCTCCATGTCCAGTCAGTAAGGACATCAGCCTACAAAACTTCCAAAATAGGCAGTACTATACAAATCTACAATATTTTTTCACGTAAGGTAAAAGCCATATTATCATTCACACTCTTTTGTAATACTCTATGGGCGTTCATGTTAGACCATTGCTTCCGTTCAGTAGCAGAATTTTAGAACATTTGAGATAAAAGAGACTGGAGACAAAACAGTGCAGCTACTGAAAGTAGTGCAAGCTCTTTTGTGGATAACGCTAAGTATCTACTGAAAAAAGACTGCATTTTTACTATGTTGTGTTACTATTTCGTTTTCTGCGTCCAACAACCTGGAAAGATTTTTTTGAATGAATAAATATATAAATAAATAAATAGGTCTGGTGATCTTGCAGGTCAGGCACCGGGTCCATCATGCCCAGCCTGCCAAACAGGGTTATATATCATTACGAAAATTTCCAACATGCAATCCCAATCAGTGGTACACCGCCTTGTTGAAAAATTACATCAGACTGCAAGTCTCTCAGTTGCGGTTCCGCAAACAGTTCGAGCAGATCCACATAGATGTTTCGACAAAAAAGAAAAGACCGATGGCTGTTGTCCATTGAACCGCACCACACATTCACTGGTAATTGCTAATGTGACCTGAGGAAACGTCTGGACTTTCCAAACCCCATATCTTCACACTGTGCTTTTAACCTTACCTGATACGTGAAAAACAAATTCGTTGAAGGTTGTCACTGCTTGTGTCGATTCGTGAGTGTTTCAGTCGCAAAAGACGGTCGACAATTTAAATCATCAGGTTTTAAGGTAAGCCATTTCTGGATATTGTATACATGCAGGAGCAATCTGTTTCGTAGAATTCTCCCCGTTGTCGGTCTGGGAATCCCTAATTAACGAGACACGCGACTAGTAGATGTGGAAGGCTTACATAAGAACGAACGTTGCATTGGTCCGACACTTCGTCCACTGACCCTGTTCTCGGAAGACTTAACACACTGCCTGTCTTTAACAGTGCAACAGTACCTCTTCTATCAGGTACTTCTCTTTTGTATGTTTTAGAAAATTTCTCTCCACAGCAACTAAAGATTTTGTCTCATTATAGCACATAACATACTGCGCCTTGTCCTCGCGTGAGACAATTTTCCAACAACAGTAACGGTAGAGCTTTCTACTCAGCTTCTACCTGCAACAAAGATACGAAAACAAAATGGGTGATATACTTTTACATCTGTCACAAACCACAAAGCTGTAAGATTTGTAGTTTTTGTAAGATAAATATTGTTGGTTGTACCAAGATTTTAGGCCCATCCCCTGTATTACCATTTCGTGCCCTGTGTTGTATGCGGGTGAGTCTTGAAACCTGGATACCTGACTGTGTGGCGTTCTCACCTACATTTGAGCTATACGAGCTATTTTACAGCACTACAAAATGAAACATTTTTAGCCTCATGTCCACCACTGCTGTGAAAATAACAGGTACCGGTACTGTTAAAAAAGAATGTAAAGTTAATGAATGCTGTGACTGAAAATCCCTAGTATAAAACATCTAAATATATTCACGTGCATGTAGAGATTAATATACTGTTAAAAAAGAATGCAAAGTTAGTGAATGATGTGATTGAAAATCCCTAGTATAAAACATCTAAATATATTCACGTGCATGTAGAGATTAATATTGATTTCTTTTTAGAATTTATTTGTGCAATTAAACGGTGCACAACTCCTCACCATTTTTCTTCACGTACTTTGGAATGTGTGGGCCAGGAGCGGTCAAGAGATCGGCTCTTGGGACGAGTGTCATAGTGCTCAACATGGCTGGTACATTTCTCCCACCGCCAGGCCACACTGTCTGAGCTTGGGGGTAGAGAGTGGGAAATTGCTAATGCGCCGCATTTACATGACAATGCAATCGCATTGCATACGACTAGGTCTTATGTTCCACATTTATCAACAACATAGATGACAAGACTAATTTTCAGCATTATTTAATTTATTGGCGTGTTGAAAGCATAACATAATTTTTATCTGGTACAAACGGTCGGCATACGGACAGACGCAGATAATTTCGCAGATTTTCACTCAGGTTGCCACGTAATCGTGACTTATTTAGTTTCATAGTTGAAGGAGATCTTTCGCGTAAATATGTCAATCGAATTATTGTAGCACTTTTGTGTCATCATTATGGAGACGCGGAATCTCTACCTGAGAAACCAATGAAGGTGCCCCGTGAAAGGAACTGTAATTAAAACGGGAATTATCTTGCAGTTCAGTTAGTTACATCTACACATGCACAGTGACGCTTTCATCTGAAACGGCAATGTAATATCTGTGTTCCAACGTTCTTCCAATCATCATATTTGTTGTTATTTTTATCTGTAAAGCTATTTAACAAGAATTAATTTGTGAATGTAATTTTCAAAACTGTGTTCTTTTATGATCATAAGAGTTAAACAGTTGTATATAAAACTGATTCGTGCATAAGGTACGTAGGTGTTTTTTTTATTATTATTTATTTTATGGCCTTCATTGGACCACTCTAGTCAAAAATACAAAGTTGTAAACAAGTTGTTAGGGATACAATTTGGCTCAACAATAACTTAATATGATATTTAGGTAATATAATTATTAGAATGTATTCTTATATGAAAGGTGTTTTGCTCTTCTGTCTGCCCAATATTTCTTCATTCTTTCAGATATTTTCTTTCTTTCTTCATCTGAGACCACTCTTGCTGTACTCCCTTTATTGATTTTCATTTCTGGTCTGGTTTGCGGTTCTTGTAGTATTCTGGTTTTCTGTCTTGTTTTTTAGGTCATCTACTGTAATTTGGAGTTCTTTTATATCTTCCTTAATTTCTATGATCCATTTAATGTCGCTCTTGCTACTCCACAATTTTTGTATTATTTTTTTTACTAATTCTGTTTCCTGGAGTTCTCATCAGATGTCCAAAGAATGAGGTGCGTCTCTTCCTTATCGTGCTCATGACTGGTTCTATTTTCTTATAAACTGTTTCATTTGATGCTATTCTCCAATGTCCATTTATTTTATACTGTTTATTTATACATGTCCAAATTATTCTTATTTCTATTTTTAGTATTCTGTCAATTTCTGCTGTATTAGTTGTTTTGAAGATAGTTTCAGCTGCATACGTTATTTCTGATTGTGTAACTGTTTTATAGTGTTTTAATTTTGTATTTATAGATGGGCTTTTTTATTGTATGTAATTTTGGTAATGTAATTTGCGTAGTTCAGTTTTTTTATTCTATTCTGTCATGATGGCTTCTCATTTAGATTGTATGTTATTATTACACCTAAATATTTAAATTATCAACAATTTTGATTTCCTGTTCTCCTATTGTAATTTTTTTTTTGCAAGTGGTAGATCAGTTAGCATAATCTCCGTTTTTTCAAATGATATTCTAAGGCCTACTTTCTCTGCTAATTCTTGTAGTGATTTTACTTGTTGCCTGGCTTCTTGAACGGTGTTGGCTAGGAGAGCAAGATCATCAGCGAATCCCAAGCAGTTTAAGCTAATATCATCTTTTGCACTTCCAATTCTTATCATCTTTGGATTGTCCTTGTACCATTCTCTCATCATGTATTCCAGTGCACAGTTGAACAATAATGGTGATAGGCAGTCACCTTGTCTTAAGCCTGTTTTTATGAGGAATGGTTCCGAAATTTCTCCTCTAAACTTCACTTTAGATTTGGTGTTGGTTAGAGTGAGTTGTATTATTTTAATTAGTTTTGGATGGAGTCCTAGATTTCTTAAAATTTTTAATACTGAAGGTCTGTGGAGACAGTCATATGCCTTCTTAAAATCTACAAATGTTGTTGCCAGAGGTTTGTTCCGTTTCTTGTAGTATGCCATAATCAATTTTAAACTAATTATCTGCTCTGCACAGCTTCTCCATGGTCTGAAACCTCCCTGATATTCCCCTAACTCCTGTTCGAATTGCTCCTTGATTCTTTCATATAGGATCTTGGATAGAATTTTGTATGTGCAATCTAGGAGAGAGATTCCTCTGTAGTTGTCTGGGTTGCTCTTATCTCTCTTTTTGTGTAGTGGGTGGATGATAGCTGTGGTCCAATGTTTGGGGAATCGTTCTGTTACCCAAATTTTTGTTAGAGCCATGTGTAAGGAGGTCTTGACTGTGTCACTTGCATATTTCCACATTTCAACAAAAACCTGATCTTCTACACATGCCTTATAATTTTTTTGTCCTTTAAGAATTTTTTCTACTTCTTGGAAAATTGGAGGGTCTAGTTTGTTAGGTTTGGTTTTTATTGGGGTATTTATGTTGATTTGTAAGGTTTCTTTGCGTTCCTCGCAATTCAGAAGTTTGTTAAATGCTTTTGCCATGATTTCTGCATTTTCCTTGTTACTGTGTGTCATTCTTCCATCTTCATCTTTCAGTATTAGTGTAGGGGCCTCATATTGTAGTTGTTTCCCAAAGATTTTATAGTAGTTCCTGGAGTTGGTTTTATGATAATTACCTTCTATAGAGTTTTAATATCTTTATGGAATCCTCTCTTGATTCTTATAATATTTTGTATGAATTCTTTTCTTTCATTTTTAGTTTGATGGCATTTTCTTCAGTTTTATGTGTTTGAAACTTTAACCATGCTTGGAGTCTATCTTCATGGAATTTGTCACATTCTGATGTCCACCATGCATGTTTCCTTCTTGGGTTCAAGGGAGCTAGATTCTCTGCTTCTTTTTTAAGATTAGGCACTAGTTGTTCTAGATCATCTGTTAATTTGATGGTTTGTGTTATTCGTTGGTATTTATTATTTTTAATTAGCTAATGTGGGTCAAACCTCCTTTTTATTTTTTAAGTTTTACCAGTCCTCTTCTATAATGGGGTGAATTTGATTTTAATTTCAACTATATAACGGTCTGAGCCTGTGTCTACTCCTCTCAGTACTTTAACATTATGGGTCTTCTTATGAAAATTTTTGTCCATACAGACATGGTCTAGCTGCCACTCCCCCTTCCTCCAGTCTGGATGTTTAAATTTTTTAAGTTTACTTGGCTTCCTCTTAAAGTATGTTGATTTAGATATAAGGTTGTGTTCTCTGCAGAGTTCTACAACTCTTTGACCGTTTTTGCTCGTAAATTTATGTGGACTCCATTTTATAATTATATATTTATATTTTCTTTCTTTTCCCAACTGAGCATTGAAATCTCCCAATAAGAATTTTACATTCTTTTTATTTACTCTGTTCACAGTTTGTTCTAGAAGGTCCCAAAATTTATCTACCTCTTCCTTTGTTTTTGTTAGACAATTTTTTTTCATTTGTTGGGGCATGAGCACTTATTATTGTATAGGTTTTATTCATTGTTTTAAAGCTTAGAGTCGCAATTCTTGATGAGACTCCTTGGAAATCTGTTACTGAATCTATTATTTTTATGTTTACTAAAAACCCTGTTACAAACTGGGGACATTGTTTCATTGCCCTCGGTCCTGGATTCCCATTATAAATTTTGTATCCTTGTGATTCGAATGAGTCCTCTGTGGTATTGCTCATTTCATGGATCCCTGCTATTAAAATTTTTTGTTTATTTGGTTTATCTGTGAGCTCCTTGAGTTTTCCGGTCTGAAGTAGTGAGTTTATGTTGTGTGTTGCTATATAATTTGTTTTCTCATGTTTAATCTTCTTTTTGTGTTTTAGTGTGCATTTTGGTGGTTGCAAACACTCCGATTCGTTGCTGTCTTCTAGTTGACTACCCAACGAATCCGATGTAGCTTTTTCCTGCCTTTTTGAGCAGGACGGTGGAATTTTTTTCCTAAAAGACCTTTCCATTTTTGACTTTCAAAGGTTGTCAACCTTAGTTGGTGCAAGCTCCGATTTACAACTATGGTTGTTAACTGCAGAGGGTGTGTTTGGTCCGCGAGAGCTATTTTATATCACTCAAGTCCGCCGGTAAACCGGTGAGGACTTCATTATCCGCCACCTGGGACGCGCCACGTAGGAGTATATCACCTCTCCTCTTACTATGACAGCATGGTAGATTCGTGCGGTACATAGGTGTATATAGATAAAAAAGCTGCAACGAAGCTCAGTAGGCGCGAAGCGGAAAAGTGGTTTAGCGTTAAGATCTGTAAGAAGTCTGCGAAACGAAGAGTCAGTGGCTAGGTTGCAAACAGTTAAAGTTCTGTGTGTAGCTTGAGGCAAAGATAACATCAAGATTGGATTACGTATCCCTTAGCTATGCTTGTACATTGGTTATCAGATAATTGCATTTATTGGCATGCTCTCATTCTGTCGGCAGTACCATAATTTATAGAGCTATTGTACATCAAGATGATGATGATGATTATTAGTGTTTTTAGGGCGCACAACAGCGAGGTTATCAGCGCCCGTTGTACATCAAGAGCCATGATCATGTATGACAATGCCACGGAAGATTACCACCGCCACCTCCTTCACTACAAGTAAAGTTCGGTATTGTATTTGTTTGTGTGGACCACTAAGTTGCTTAATATGCAAAAAATAAGTGCTATCATTTCAACTTTCTATAGGGAACACTGATTTGTTCTCAGTCATTTACTTAGAGAGGTTCCTAGTTATAGTAATGCAATAATACCCAGTGCCCGATTTCTGATGAACTACAGAATCATTATGGTGTCAAAAGCCTTTATTACCTTTCATCGAGCTATAAATTTCTCAAGTGAATAATTAGTCTTTCGAATGAAATACACCACGTCATCAATGAAAGAGTATAGTTCGTTAACTAGTATTTCAAGAAAATGAATGTAAAGAAAAAGGTTTACCTAATGCATTTAATTATCATTCTTATCAAAAGCCTTGCTCAGTGTTACAGTAACACAACAGAGTTGTGATTATAAGCAGCAATTACAGGCTATTACAGTTCAAAGGCCTGCACAACTATTCTTTACATTTCAGCTTTGTAATGGTGCTTTCATTCTTACGTTTCCATTAACGTATGTATCTTTGTTGCATCTTGTTTGAAGCGGTACTTCTGTACTCACTGAAAAGACAGAACAGTTCCTGCCCCCCATCCCTCCCCCACCTCCACTTAAAATTGAGACAAAAGTTCAATAATTCTCAGAGTGATAGTATTTATCAAGTGTAGTAATTATTTTAGACACATTTATGTTATTAGTATAACCGACTGTAACTTGTGAAGACCACAAGAGATTTAGAGTCCCCAAGCATGTTTTGTATAGTCCAAAGACTTACACGCTCTGTTAGTAATCTAATAGTAATCATAATAGTTAACATAGCAGTTTGATGATCATTTCTATGTAAGTACGTTTCAAGAGTAAAATGTTAGTCGTTTCATGTCCAACTTAACTGTGCTTCTCGCATATTAACTGGTACTTATTAACCGGTACTAATTAACTGGAACTTTGTCTGATGTAAACCGGACAGTATACATTAGTATGAGATAGTCCATTGCCAAAACGGTTTAAGATTTTATCTACCGTGTCCATGGCTTGTTATCTTACCAATACTTGTTCTATTGCACTATTGTTTCGTATCCAGTTTGCAAAACAGGTTTCAGTTCCAAGTAAATTCAGATATAGTAGTTGGTTTTCTTGGTTGACGTTATATTTGTTCATTTTACCTAATTGATGTCGTCCATTTGAATGAATACCGTGGTACTTTACAAATTGAAACACACCGATAATCTTTATTATGGCTGGAGCCACCGTCATGGTAAATCTTTTGAGTGATACTGCCGCCGTTTGCCTGTAATGACTTTATTTTTATACGATCCATATTTCGGCCCTAGGACAGTCTTAAAAATAAAAATTTATATGTAAAAATACATCAGATAGGTGTGAAATACAAGTCAGTGTCGAGGAAAACCATACCTGTTCATATTGGCCACATCAGTCATTAGTAGAAGTGAGAACATCTCGAAAACGCCTAAATCTATTGCAAACTGTCAGTGATGAGCACTATAGCGCTGCTGCTGTATGAAACTGATAATCAATAAATAGATAGGCGCCGCCCTATTGTGCCTGAACAACAAACTTTTTTATTTGAAAATGGCCCAAAGCCGAAATCTGGATTGTATAACAATAAAATAAAAATCATTACAATCAAATGGCAACAATGTCATTAAAAAAAAGAAAATCTTTCAGGTGACGAAACAGTCTGATTCCTTTCCATTAGTATACACTCACGCTCAAACTTTCATTCCTCTAGTAGGAGTAACATTACTGGGATATTACTATCGTAGTAACAGCCGGTAATATCATAGTATCACACAGCACATATCAGCCAATTGAAGCATTTTCACAAATATGATAAAAATCAAAAGTCAGATAGTTAATTGCTTTTTCAGGGAGTAAATATTTTTCCCAAATTCGCGTCATCTTCTTCAAATCAGTAACCATCTTGTACTACATGCTATTTAAAGTAGCCTATATTCATCCGCATGCTACAAGCTATCCCCATACCAAATTTCACGGAAATCAATTCTGCGGTTTAGTCGTGAAAACGTAAGAGACAGAGTTACTTTCGGATTTATAGCATTAGTGTGGGTAACATCTTCAATTACAATATCTTCTTTCTTCCGTGATTCGATTTTGATGAAATGAAGCCTATAGGGTGCCACAAGATATGCTCAACTTATTTGAAAAACCGCGTGTAAGAGCTTAGCCTGTTCAAACAGAGTGATACGACGGATTTAGATGAAACTTTTTTGTGATCCGATTTTGATGAAATGAAGCCTATACGATGCCCCAAGCTATACTCATATTACCTGCAAAATTACTACGAAAATCCGCTTAGTAATTTTGGAGATGAGCATGTTCGAACAGACAGACACGGCAGTTTTACGGATTTACTATTAATATAGGTTTAGAAACTTCTGTGCGTGCTTTTAAGTCAATGTAAATAGTCTTGAAGAGGCTGACTTCACTAAAAGCACAGTTGCACAAATGCGGAAGCTGCGCAAAGAATGCAATGAGCGGTGAAAACAGAAATTTAATATGTATGAAGTGAAATGCTTGATATCTGGAAGTGTTGGGTGACAAACTTCGCAAATAGGGGGCTTGACAAACCTGTGAATCAAATTCGGCAGTTGTGGCGTTAGCAACGTGATATGATTGCTATAGGCACGAGGAATAAAAATCTCCAACGTTATGTGTTCTCCAGTTTCAATTCTGAAGAAAATGCTTCACGCATTAGTGTAATTTCTTTCCTTATAGCACCTGGGTCTTCAAGAGCCGCGAATTGTTCTAACGTCACCCTCAGGTGGTTGAAGTAGCTTCTGGAGTAAACTACAAAAATTTCTTCGCTGAGCATCCGAGCTGACACCTTCTCTCTATCCTTGAAGAATGAGAATTGAAATCAACAGTTGTATTGTAATTCAAACGTCGTTTATGCAGAGCATGCCACCAGTTACAAGGCAGCTATTGGTTTTAATTTTCATTATTCAAGTAGTTCATATCTGGCTAATGTCCTACTGTGTTCGATGGATTACCACAGACTTGTCTTTATCCAAGCACGAATGCAGGCAAATTTATTCTTTTCTTTTTGCACTAATTTCAAGCTGACAAGCCTGAACCCCTCCACTATCAATGTAACAGTCACAAATTCCATTCCAGACACGAAAATTGTGCTTCAGCACTCCTAAAATGGCAAAACAAGTGTACATTGATGACGCACAGTAGAAAGCTATTTATGAAACTAGTTTCGCAACGTTGGTTCCAAGAAACGAGTTTTCCAACTCAATGACTCCGTATAAACTGAGTTTAACATTCATTAGTCGTTTGTATTTTGCCTTGGGCATGGTATCAAGGCAAATCCTGCAGCTGGAAATCCTGCATAACTATTGACAAATGCCACGCGGCACGAGTCGTACTTGGCTGCGGAAAACTGCGTTCTGTTGTGGCTGCGACCTCCAACAGCCTACACTGCCCTCCAGTCTAGAGAATGAAATGTATAAAGCAAAATATTTCATCCCTGTTGACTTCAGAATTTAGAAATGGCTGTTGTGAAGACGAAACTGAAATGCATGCACGTATTTATTCCTGCAGGCCGTTAGCCTTTATCGACTTTACACTCGCACTGTGGAACTTCATTCCTAGTTGCTGCTGTTGTTGGGCGCCATCTGGAAAAATCCCAGGCATCGTCCCTAGTTCTGCGAATAAACAGGCGTCAGTTCCCGGAGCGTATGCTCCCCACAGTTGTTAACGCATGCTGCTTCTGACCCTGGTGTTTTAAATTTCGCAATGAAAGGCAAACCCACCCCCATTTTTTGCCCTTTTTTCGTGTCAGTGACGTGAGCGCACAGAACTGCCCGAGAGATGCCTTTGTCACTCGTAGACCATTGTGACAGGTTTCCAGGGCGCTACGTCTATAATTCCGCGTAACACCCTCGCTTTTCTGCGCTGAAAGCAATTTTGGGGCTTTACGAGACGTTAAATTTTGTACGCAGCAGCTTCTGCTTTATGACACCACACGACAAAGTGACAAACAAGTAATGCTTAGTTACAGTGCACTGCTGCTTTTTTGACACTCCACCATTCGTCGAAATAACTGCTTCAGCCACCTTCTCTGCTGTATAGAAGCTCTTGTTCTCTGAATGAAATGTTAATTGCACAGTTGGTTAAGAAAACTCAGTGGCACAGCTAATAATTTATTCGTGAGGCAGTTTTCATCCAAAGAATGAACAACATTATAGCTGCTGATGGAAGCTGGCCTCTCGCACTGACCTGCTATAGAAGAAATCTCTTACGGCAATGCCATAGCGGAAGGTAGGTGATGATGATGATGAGGCGCTCTTACGAAGATCATCGAGTGAAGTGTGGTTAAAAGACATCCATGAAAATTCAACAGAAAGTAAAATAGACAGTTACTTAAAATACAGGGTGTCCCAAAAAGAATCTAGAGTTTCAGAAAAAACCGCTAGATGTCGCTGCGAGCGCTGACCTGGAGCGTGCAGCCAGTCTCGCGCAATATGGCGTCCGCGCAACAGAAGGTTATTGACTTAAGTCGTACGCAATCAGTGATTGCAGTTCAGCGGGAGTTTCATATTCGATTTCGTGCTAAACCACCATCACCAAAGAACATTCGACGGTGGTATAAACAGTTTGAAGAAACAGGGTGCCTCTGTAAAGGCAAAAATCCTGGCTGGCCACTCGTTCCTGAACAGTTGAACAAATCCGACAAGCGTTTGAGTGGAGCCCCCTAAAGTCTACGCGTCGTGACTCTGACAATTTCATTTATCAGCAAGATGGAGCACAACAACGTGCGCAATTTCCTCAATGCCAACGTGCCTAAACGTTGGATAGGGCATACAGGACCGCGAGACCAGGCTTTACACTCTTGGCCTCCTAGGTCCCCTGACTTACCACCATGTGATATCTTCCTGTGGGGATATGTTAAACAATTTGTTTACATTTCTCCCTTACCTCGTGACACTGATGAATTAAAAACCAGAATATCAGCTGCAGTAGCTTCATTGACAGAAGACTCCTCACACTCAGTTTGGGATGAATTCGGCTATCAGCTAGATGTCCGTGCAGCCAATGGTGGACATATTGAACATTTATGATAAATTTTTATAAACTTCTGTCTTTTCTGAGAAATTTAGTATGCAATTTGTTGGTGTTAAGCCCTTCCTTCTAATAAATAATTCTATTTAAAATTGGGTCATTCTTTTTGGGACACCCTGTATATATATGTATCACATACACATTAAAACTAATGAAATCATTAGTTCTAGAACGATCAACTGAAAAATAAAGGAAACAATCATGTAAGACAGTACAGCAGAAATCGTGGGCAGCTGATCACTGGTCTGGTAAAGGCTTAGGCAGCCACTCACCAACACATTAAAAGTCCAACTTAAGAGCTTAGGGTGCAGTTTGGAAAATTTACAAAATTTTAAAACTATATCACATCTGTCTCGTCAACCACTAAAACAGAGGAGTGGTCCCCATGGAAATTTACTGCTGCTCTATCAGAATATAAAACGCATTCCGTTAATATATGAAGTACCGAAATATGTATGCAACAAATGAGTGTGTCCACACGCCGAAGCAAAAAACAGTGTGTAAGGAGGGCATGAACGATATGCGGTCGGGTAAGTAGGAATTTGGCCGCCCTATGTGACTGGAAGGGGGAACGGACGGACGTACAGTGGGTTCCATGGCCCGCAGATTTTGTTGTCCCTCACCTCCAGCCGTTCTTCCTCCCATTAATGAATAATCTTCTAGCCAGGCAGCAATTTCACAACGTAGCGGAATGGCACATTGTTAGTTAATTAGTAAACACATGTTCCATAGAGCATTTGAACGATTCTTTTATCGAAATGATGTGAAATGAGTCAGTTTAGAAGATATATATACATGATTAACGTTAATGAACACACTGTCAATTTGTTGCTACTCATCAAATTATACCTAAAAATATAATTTTCTTTATTGGTTACTAGTTTTTAAGCAGACATTCGTTTTCGAATAGAAGTAGGTGTCCAGGAGAAATTATATTAAATTAGATTTAAACCTTGCTCAGCTACCAGTCAGACATTGTATGTTGTTGGGAAAATTATCAAAAAAATTTATTTCTGCATATTGAACTCCTCTCTGAGCTTCTGACGTCTTTAAAAATGGGTAGTAAAGGTAAATTTTCCCTCTCATATCACTGTTCCTCTCAGACTGAGATCGATTATTTATGACGAAATCCGTTAGCGAAAATAGGTATCGTGATGGCGCAGTTACAGTGCCTAGCTCCTTGAAAAGGTGCCTACATGGTGTCCGTGGGTGAACACCACACATTACTCTTACTGCTCGCTCTTGCGCAACTGATTACTTACCCCAGAAAATTACTCCACACTACATTATGTAGTGAATATATGCAAAATATGCAAGGGTTTGATATGTTTGTTTTCAAGACTAGCGACTACATGAAGAACAAAAGTAACTGAATTTAATCGTTTGAGCAGCTCAGAAATATTATTCTTCTAGTTTTCGTCAACACGTATACCAAAAAAATTTGATCGTTCTACTCTACTTACTGACTCCTGATCATGTGCTACATCAGTTGTTGGTACGACTGTATATGGTGTACAGAATTGAATGTAGTGTGTTTCTTTTTTCAAAATTAGCGAGAGACCATTTTCGGAAAATCACTTAAAAATTCTTTGGAAAATATCATTTACTAACTCTTTTGTTGCTTTCTCTCTAATGCGCTTTATTATTAGTATCGTCTGCAAAAAATACTAATTTTTATTGTTAAATGATAAGTGTAAGGTGATTCACACATATAAGGAATATGAGTGAACCCAAAATTTAATCCTCTGGAACTCCCTTTGTTATTTTACCCCAATCCCTAAAATTTTCGATGTTCACGACATTCTTTGAATTATTCAGCGCAACCTTTTGCATTCTCTTTTGTCAAATACGAATCATACCAGTTCGGGTGTAAAGCCATCAGTTCCACGAAACTTGAGCTTTTTAAGAAAGTATTATGATCTAAACAATCGAAGGCCTTGGAGAGATAAAAATACCAGCGGCGATATATTATTATTGAAGGCTTGTACTATTTCATGAGCGAACGTATAAATAGGATTCTCACTAAAACAATCTTTCTGGGATCCAAATTGTGATATGCTAACTAAATTTTTTCTACTGAAGTGAGTGGCTACTCTTGATTACATTAATTTTTCGAATATTTAGGATAAAAGATGTCAGTAAGGAAATTGGACGATAACTGCTTATTTCTGTCTTGTCACTTTTTTCATGAAGTGCTCTAATAATTGCATATTTTAAACTGTCTGCAAAAATTCCCTGCGCCAGTGATGCATTGCATATATCACTAAGGACTTTACATATTAGGTTGGTACAGCTTTTCAGAATTCTGTCTGAAATACCATCAACTGCTCAAGAGCTTTTGTTTTTAGAATTTTTATAACTGTATTATTTTCAGTGAAAGACTTAAACATTTGTGGAATAACATTTTTAATACATTCTCTTGCGTCTTCAACCAAACCATTTAATCCTATATTTGCTGCTATGTTCAGAAAATGATCATTGAAAATACTTGCAACTTGTGAATTATCAGCGACAATATTGACATTTAGTTTAATTATTATGGATCTTGTACACTGACTAGCTGTCCTTTCTACCATTTGATATTGTCCCACATGGTTTTGATCTTACTATCTGATTATTTATTTTTGTCAGGACGTGCATAATTCTGGACATTTTAATGACTTTCCTTAAAATACTACTGTATTTTTTTATGGATGAATGTAATGACATATGTTGAGTTACACCAGCCATTACAAAAATTTCCCTCTTCTTCTTGCATGAGAATTTAATTCCCTGAGTTATCCATAGCTTACTCGGTTTTAACTGAACTTTTGGATAATTTTTAGGAAAGCAACATTTAAATATTGACACAAATTTACTATGGAATAAATTAAATCTGACTTCAGCAGCTCTTTCTGCATATACCTCTTCCCATACCATGACGTTTAGCTTAAAATGCTGCATCCTGCCCTCATTCATAAGCCTCACTGCTTTGATATGAACCCGCATCCAGGTTGTAACGCGCCTCGCTGTTTATTTTCAATAATCGTGCATCATTATCAGACAGTACATTAGGAAGGGGATTCACATTAAGTATTAACGTTATCAATTAGACCCGTCGTCTAAGGGTACCGTCTTTGAATAATAATCAAATCGTCGTCGGTCCTGGATTCGAAACCTGTCACCCCTTAATGTTTGATTAATAATCAGCATTAGTCAGGAAGAATCAATATGCAAAGAAGTGGGGTACAGAAGTACTAAGGGATGACGAAGTACACTTGAAGTTCTCTAAGGCTATAGATACAGCAATAAAGAATAGCTCAGTAGAGAGTAAAGTTGAAGAGAAATGAACATCTCTTTAAAGGGCAATCACAGAAGTGGGAAAGAGAATCACAGGCACAAAGAAGGTAACTGCAAAGAAACCTTGGGTAACAGAAGATATACTTCAGCTGATCGAAGAAAGAAGGAAGTGTAAAAACGTTCAAGGGAAACTCAGGAATACAGAAATACAAGTCGCTGAGGACTGAAATAAATAGGAAGTGCAGGGAAGCTAAGACGAAATGGCTGCACGAAAAGTGTGAAGAAATCGAAAAAGAAATGATGGTTGGAAGGATTGACTCAGTCGAAACAACCTTCATGAAATTAAAAGCAAGGCTGATAACATTAAGAGTGCAACGTAAATTCCACTGTTAAATGCAGAAGAGAGAGCGGATAGGTGGAAAGAGTACATTGAAGGCCTCTATGAGGGGTTCAAAAAATGGTTCAAATGGCTCTGAGCACTATGGGACTTAACATCTGTGGTCATCAGTCCCCTAGAACTTAGAACTACTTAAACCTAACTAACCTAAGGACATCACACACATCCATGCCCGAGGCAGGATTCGAACCTGCAACCGTAACAGTCGCGCGGTTCCGGACTGCGCGCCTAGAACCGCGAGACCACCGCGGCCGGCCTCTATGAGGGGGAAGATCTGTCTGATGTGGTACAAGAAGAAACAGGAGTCAATTTTGAAGAGATAGGTGATCCAGCATTAGAATCAGAATTTAAGAGAGCTTTGGAGAACTTAAGATCAAATAAGGCAGAAGGGAGAGATAGCATTCCATCAAAATTTCTAAAATCATTGGGAGGAAGTGGCAACAAAAAGACTCTTCACGTTGGTGTGTACAATGTATGAGTCTTGGCGACATAACGTCTGACTTTGGCCGGCCGGTGTGGCCGTGCGGTTCTAGGCGCTTCAGTCTGGAACCGCGTGACTGCTACGGTCGCAGGTTCGAATCCTGCCTTGGGCATGGATGCGTGTGATGTCCTTAGGTTAGTTAGGTTTAAGTAGTTCTAAGTTCTAGGGGACTGATGACCACAAATGTTAAGTCCCATAGTGCTCAGAGCCATTTGAACCATTTGAACCGTCTGACTTTCGGACAAATACCCACACAGTTCCGATGACTCCAAGAGCTGAGAAGTGCGACAATCATCGCACAATCAGCTTAACAGCTCATGCATCCAAGTTGCTGACAAGAATAGTATACAGAACGATGAAAAAGATAATTGAGGACGTGTAAGATGACGATCAGTTTGGCTTCAGGAAAGGTAAAGGTACCCGAGAGGCAATTGTGACGTTGCTGTTGATAATGGGTGCAAGACTAAAGGAAAACCAAGAAACGTTCATAGGATTTGTCGATCTGGAAAAAGCGTTCGACAATGTAAAATGGTGCAAGATGTTCGAAATGATGAGAAAAATAGGGATAAGCTATAGGGGAAGATGGTTAATATACAGTACATACAAGAGCGAAGAGGGAATAATAAGAGTAGACGACCAAGAACGAAGTGCTCGGATTAAAAAGGATGTAAGACAGGGATGTGGGCTCTCGCCCCTACTGTTCAGTCTGTACATCGAGTAAGCAATGACGAGTGAAAGTGAAGAAGAATTCCATGATCTGGTGAATGGAATGAACAGTCAAATGAGTACAGATTATCGACTGAGAGTATATCGAAGAAAGACGAAAGTAATGAGAAGTAGTAGAAATGAGAACAGCGAGAAACTTAACATCAGTACTGATTGTCACGAAGTAGATGAAGTAAAGGAATTCTACTACCTAGGCAGCAAAATAACCAGTGACGAACGGAGCAAAGAGGACATCAAAAGCAGACTAGCACTGGCAAAAAGGGCATTCCTGGCCAGGAAAAGTCTACTAGTACCAAACATAAGGCTTAATTTGAGGAAGAAATTTCCGAGAATGTACGTTTGGAGTACACCATTGTACAGTAGTGAAACTTGGACTGTGGGAAAATCGGAACAGAAGAGAATCGAAGCATCTGAGAGGTGGTGCCACAGACGAATGTTGAAAATTAGGTAGAGTGATAAGGTAAGGAATGAGGAGGTTCTGTGCGTAATGGGACAGGGAAGGATCTGTTAAGCTATCAGGGAATAACTTCAGTGGTATTAGAGGGAGCTGTTGAGGGCAAAAACTGTAGAGGAAGACAGAGTGGAATACATCCAGAAAATTGTTGAGGACGTAGGTTGCAAGTGCTACTCTGAGAGGAAGAGGATGGCACAGGAGTTCGTGGTGGATCGCATCAAACGAGTCTGTAAACTGATGACTCAAAACAAAAGAAACAATTACCGTCTTACTATTTTATTGCACACGACTTGGAAAATTGGCTACAGAAATTAGATTGAAACACCCAAATAATAATTCTAGTTCACATTTCCCGTGCGTATCTTTTAACAAATCTACATTGAAATCTCCACAAACTACTAACTCTATATGTCTTCTTGGCTACTGTGTCAGCTGCTTATTTCTCTTTATTCCTTTATGATTAAGTACCCAGCACAGTACCACAACTTTCGCACGTAGTTACAGGAGGAGAAGATAATCTTGAATATGTTGTGCAATTGCTTCTGTTATGTAGATTTGTTGAACGGCTTCTACAGCACTGAGGGTGTCGGTCATTTGGTCTCTTCTCATCTTATTCATTACTTTCAGAAATCATGTACAGCTTACCATGGCAGACAGGGAACGTGCAGGGGATAGGCAAAATTATGTGAACAGCTGTACTTACTTGGGAATGGTTTATTAATAAGGGGTTGGACACCCTTTTGCCCGTAATACAGCTGCGATTCTTCTTGGAGTACTTGGAGTACTATAATGATTGTATTGTCTCTAGTGGGATGTTATGCCAGTCTTCGATCAGAACCTCTTCTAACTCTTACGGTGACGAGGGAGGCGGAAATCTGCTCCGGAGTCTGCTCGCCAATGCCGCCCACAAGGGTTCGATAATGTTCAAGTACGGTGACTGCAGGGAAGACGCTGCAGTTCAGTTGCACGTTCCTCATACGACGATTGTACTGTTCTGGCTGTGTGAATGGGTGCATTATTGTCCTGAAATATGGAATCATTGTTGGGGAATAACATTTGAATCATGGGCTGCACCAGAGCAACTAAAATGTTCACATAATTGAATACCATGATACGGCTGCCCACACCATCACACTTACAAGTCGACGTTTAACCTTTGCAATCAAGCAATCAGGAGTGCAGGCTTCTTTTGGCGTTCTCCAGACGTAGACCCGGTTCAGTGTTGGAAATAACGGAAACGTTGACTCGTCGGACCATATGACGTGTTCCCACTGACCAGCCGTCCAGGATTTATGCTCTTGACACCATGTTTTACGCTTCTTTGCTTTGATTATCGTCACTGATGGTTTCGGTATAGCTGATCGTCCATGAATATTCGCTTGATGTCGGCTGAGAGGTCGACAGATACGGGGTCTAGAAGATAGCTATTGAGCTCTGCAGTCACTAAAGCCGCCGTAGTTTTGGGTTGTTTTGACAAAATTCGTGTTAGCGTACGACGATCTCTGTCATTTAGTTTTGATTTGCGTCAAATATTACGTTTATACGATGATGTCTTTCCATGTACTGTGTGGGCTGTCATGACTGTTGAAACATTCAATAAGTTGGTTATCTTGGTTACTGATGCTCTAGCTAATCGGGTCCCCCACAATCTGCTCTCTTTGGAACTCTGTTAGGTCTTCCATCGCACACCGACCTCGGCCTCTCAATGCAAATGAGAAGTGTGCACTACTCGTAAAAAATGTGCACTGATGCCTAGCCCGTACTGAAGACGCACAGTCCAGCGCGGCACCTGCCTTACCTGCATTATTGACCGTCAAAGGTAACCATCCTATTACTACCACTGTTCACATTATTTTGCCTGTCCCCTGTAATGCGGAGACACGATTAGGGAAGACTACTGAGCATCCAAGAGATTCTCCTTGCTTTGATCCAGGACAATATATCGACTTGTACACTGTTAAGATTAAGGCTGTTGGAAGACTGAGATGGTACTCCAAGGGAGGAAAACAGAGACACAGTGTAGAGCGCGGCAAAGTTCTTAGCGTTTAGGTTACCGGGTATAATCAGCAACACTTGAGCCTTTCGAATTACAGACGTTCCGGGCAGCTGTTACAGCGGAGAAAGTTCACTTCAGAGAATTAACTGGTAACGCCATCCACGCTGTTGTAAGACGTCGCATTATAAGACGGTCACGAACAGGCACATCATAGCAGAGGCAGCAAGCTTGATACTTGTCCCTGAGAACAACAACATCGTAGGTTAAAGTAAGATGGGGAATGAGTAAAACTGATGGAACAGCGATATCCTCTCACAGGAGGCTTCAGGTTGGGGCCAAGTGACTTAAAACACTGTTACTGCTAGTCACAATAACAAATGCAGTGACTTTTAGCTTTCAGATGAATGCCGTTGCTACCAAACTTGGAGTTTTGTTACAGTGAAGCCCAGAAACAGTAGGAGGTGGGAAAGGACCTACAGGCGGCAAGAGACATCAGGGAGGTACAGAGCCCCACGTCAGATTTGTCGATGGGAATAGATAGTGAACCACCACAATCCTTTAAAAATCAATGTTTTTGTATTCTGGCTGAGTTCTCAGTCAGATGGTTTGGGCGCCAACAACGTCTCACTCATTGCCAGCCTCGGGACGGCTCCCAGTCTGTTTTTATCACTTGGAGTGCTCTCTCAATGACCTTACTTTTCATTGTTCCCACTGATGGCTATTTGTCTTAGCTCTTACCGTACGGACTCAGACACTAACTTCTGTTGTGCAACAAGTTGCATCCTTCGCTTTTCTAATGTTCAGAATTAGCCTTCAGCATAGAAATTAGTCTGTTTGCAAAGAAATAGTGTTATTCAGATTCTTGAATTGCTTGTCTCCTGCTGTGAGTACCCTGTCGGCTCTCAGTATCCACGCCTCTCTCAGGTGACCTGTGAAAATGTTTGACGCTGATCCAAACAAGCAACTTTTCATCACCGAAAGTTTGTCTTCATGCAGTTTCTTGCTCCTAACTACTCGGGAATTGTAGACTGATCTGTAGTCCCCTATCTCTTCTCTATGCTATGTTAGCACATGACATGCTAACAATGTAAAATTGTTGTGATAACCTTCTACGAAGAAGCCAAGATGGTGATCACTAACGGGGCAAAACATTAATATTCACCTCATCCATTTTTAAAAGATAGTTCTTTGCTCGGATTCCAAATCAGCTCGTTTCTCTTGGAGAACTACTGGAAAGTTCCTCCGTGCATAGGCAAGCAACAATATGGTTTGTAGGCGCCTTGGGTACGGAAACACATATTGTACGTTTGTCGCACCTGACTAGTTGTCTGAATGATAGTTTTGGTTCGCCAGCTTCGGCACAGAGGCTCGGAGTGGGGTAGTTCTAAACCCATCCTCTGTCTATCTAATGCCTTCATCGTAGACTGCATTCAGTGCTTTAAGGTATAATGGTGTGCACACCAGTACATCGTACATCCATAATCAACTCTGGAGAGAAAGAGAGCTCCATTAAACTGGAGCAGACATGTTCGCTCTGCTCCTCATACCAGATGTGCAACACACTTGAAAATATTAAGGGCTTTGAGGCATCGAGTTCTCAAGTCCGTCATATGTGACTGCCATGTAAACTTCTGATAAAAACGGAGGCCCAAATTCTTTACAATTTAAAACTGTGTCCGTCAATTTAATTTCTCAAATATTGAAAGAAAGACGAGAGCGCTTAAAAACAACATTTAAATTCCCCTGACTAAAACTTAAAACTAGTTTTTAATCACCCAGTCGTTTAACAGTCATCTGCAGCGGAGTAGTTCTTACTGCAAAATTGGAAGATGAACCAAAAACTAAAAATTCGTCCACAAATAAAGAGCCCTTACAGGACTCCTTACTGTGGATGTGATTTTATCTGTAGGTACCAAAAGCAACGTCCCATTTAAAACACCACGTTAAGAGACACCGCTTCTTGTATAAAACAATTCGATAAAACATCATTAACTCAATATCTAAAATAACTGGGAAAGAAGAAGGATCGTAAGAAAACAGAAGCCCCATTTATGTAGCTGTCATATGATATTGTGCCACAGATCAGAATCACAATTGACCTCAACATAAAAGCAACATTTACTCTCTAAATATATGTAAATGTCGTCTGACTAGGGCCTCCCTTCGGGTAGACCGTTCGCTGGGTGCAAGTCTTTCGATTTGACGCCACTTCGGTGACTTGCGCGTCGATGGGGATGAAATAATGATGATTAGGACAACACAACACCCAGACCCTGGGCGGAGAAAATCTCCGACTCAGCCGGGAATCGAACCCGGGTTCTTATAAATGGCATTCTGTCACGCTGACCACTTTTTTTCCATTTTGTTCGTTATTGTTCATTCTATTTCGTCGTAGCGGACGTCACATAACATCCGTTGAACCTCGTTGTTGACCCCTTAACTCAGTTTCTTTTTTATTACAGAGGCCAGCCAGCTCTCTGACCGAACACGCTGAGCTACCATGCCAGCGTCCACTCAACTACCGGGGGCGGACATTTACTCTCTGATGGCGTAGGAAAACATGTTGTAAACTGTCAAAAATGTTCAAATGTGTGTGAAATCTTATGGGACTTAACTGCTAAGGTCATCAGTCCCTAAGCTTACACAATACTTAACCTAAATTTTCCTAAGGTCGAACACACATACCCATGCCCGAGGGAGGACTCGAACCTCCGCCGGGACCAGCCGCACAGTCCATGACTGCAGCGCCTCAGACCGCTCGGCTAATCCCGCGCGGCCATTGTCCCCAGCAGGGTAAAGTTATCAACGATGGAGCGATATTTACTGGTCCCACACTGAAAACGACTGACGATTTGCTTGGATTCTAAAATCGAGACAATGCTGTTGCTGATTATTCACTCCAAGGTCTTTCTCATTCAGCTGGTGAGGACCACACTGGGATAACTACCTGGGTATTTTCTGGCCCTTTCGGGTTTATGGAGTTGACTTAAAACTCTTCCTCCCACGTGTGAGGAAATTATCGAGTTTCCCATATTAAGGTAGGAAGTCCGAGGGAGATTTCCTTAGCGGTCTCAGGGAGCTGCTGCAACATGCTGTAATGGATTTTTTTACTGACGTGGTGCCATGTCGCTGGCTGCATATAGCTCCCACATAATAAGTTGGAAATCGAAATCATTCATAAATCCTAGTATCTCACTGGACATAATCTACGGTATTGTGAAACAGATGACAAATGAAGCATTGGAGTTGGTCATCTTGAATGTGTCTTTTGAAATATCAAAGTGGTTAATGGCAGTGTTGGCAGTTCCATTTCTACCATATCCCTACACAACAACTGAAAAGTATTTACGTCAGCTTGGAAGACCCTACAGAACCGGAAAGCCTTATAACAAGGAAAACACTTTGTAACAAACAATTAAGTAAAGAATAAGTAAAATATGCACTTCCCGTCACATGTCACAGTCTTTTGAATCGAGCCATTGTGGTTAAGCGGCATTTAGACGTGTAAAGATGCTTGGTATCCCTGCCCTACCGCCACCTGTCCTTTGGATCCGCCATTTACATTTAAATTAATTTTTTTCTCATCACACTCGTCTAAATTACTTTTTGTCTGCTTTTTCTGTAACGTTCTTTAAGTTTTCCTTGATTCCCCTTTCTTTCTCTGTGTTGAAAGCATAATCAGTAGATATGAATACTAAGATCATAACGAAAAAACCATCAAACATTTTCCTCAGCTGAAGCCACTAAAATGCGCTGCTCGAAGTGTTTCTCTAGTTTCGATCTTGGTTTGAGCAACGTTATTTAAGATTTAACTGTTACTTTTCGCTACAATAAATAAAAGTGTTTTCAAAACTTTTTGTTTTGAGCCGTAAATCGTAATTGCGGCATACCGGAAAGCACGCCTCCTAGGTGTCCGACCATGCGTAGTGCTAAAATTTTTGAATTCCTCCCCATGGGCTCTGAACCCACTAAAATTCTATTCTAAGATGGGATCAATTTTTATTGGGGAAATGTTGTGCACTATTTACCTCTGTCCATCCGTTGTGGTGGAAATGTTGCGACAGAAGGGCGACTGTTGAAGATTGTTGGCTCTCTCAGGCAATTTGGCGACGTGCGTGTCACCATGAGATTCGTCGCACAACTAGTGCAGCATGATCTGATGGTTTGGGACTGTTTCGTTTCACTCTCGTCCTCTTCGACAAGCCTTTCATCTTCGTTGTAGATGATGGCGACTTAATCGCTGGAGACATATTACTGACCTTTGATCCATCTGCCTGAAGAGACATATTTATATGTTGTGTTGTAATTTTATTTTTATGATTCGTTAGTTAACTGTCGGTAAAAATGGTTGTTACGAGAACTTCAACATTACATGTGCATTTTTTGTTGCGGGCATCTGTGGTTACTTCTTTCGGTAAAATCTGCGTCAAGGAATTCTCTGTTGCGATCGGAGTTTTAACGATTGAAGCAAATGAGGTTCAAAAAGGTTGGTGGCTTCTGAGCATTGTTTTGTTCGGTTCTAAATGGGGAATTATCTTTGTGATTCTCCTGAATTTTCTTCTCACCCTGAAAAACTTGTCTGCCGCGTCTTAAAATAACTGCCTTTGCAGTTCACACGGAACAGAGTAGCTGTACGAAGATTCCTATCTTCGTGTGCACCTTGGAAATACGTTTCGCATGTTGCCGTGTATTGCGTACTGCTGTGGTGTAACCATAGAGCTGACACTTGAAACAGTCAGCAGCGTTGGAGACACATTGTCTCACTTTCAGGCCGATGAATCCTGCTGTGATATGCTCAGGCAGCACTGGAGAACTAAAGGTCAGAATGAATGTGGGCGTCTTTTCTAATTTACCGTTCATTCACTTCAATTCATTTCTAACATCTCTCACGCTGTGACCTTCCCTCTGTTTCTTCATTTCCTCCACGTCTATATCCATCAACTCCCTACATGTTACAACACCCCTGCAAGAATTGAGAGTCTTGTGAGGTTCAGTCGAAACTGGATATCTCCCAAGATCTTTACCTTTCTGTAATTGTTCCACTTAACTAGTTGTATGACGTTCCTCAGTCGTGTGGCTGCTATACATTGCAGCCCTCACTGTTTGTTGAAAGGTGATACTTTTTCAAAACTTCCCTCTGCTCTTTTTATAATTACAAATGTATTCTGAAATGCAATAAACACCTTGTTACTCAATGGCATCCGATTTTGAATTGAAGCTCGCTGTGGACTCTCAAAAGACCTTTTGGAAGACTGTGTGTTATTACTCTCAAACGATATACTCTTTCCGCTAGGAATGTTGTTTTGTTTTACGTTCGTCCCGCTATTCCAAGGAACAACTTGGGGTATGAAGGCCCATTCAGGGTCAGACCTTCTTGCTTGGGCACGCCTTATACAACTGAAGGGCGACAACTTCCCCAGAGGTTGCCGACCTCAACAGCTATGAGTCTAATAGACACGCAGCACATCTTGAGATTGAATTTTTTTAACAGAAATTTGTGCCACCCTCGGGACCCGGACATTTAAGCCAGGATCCCGCTCCCAGTGACACAACATACCGCCGTCGCGCCTCACGGTGGTCCGTGAAACATGCCCAGAGCTTCTGCTTCCAAAGGACTGGCGGCGCTAATTAGTCCCCAGCTAAGGAAACACGGGTTCGCCAAACTGTTTCTTATAAACGAGGTCTGACCTCTCTGAGGTGACCGCCATTTGGCGCCACGCTGGAGGGACGTGTGGCTCATAAATCGCCACTACACTGCGAACATTGCCCCCATCCCCGCCCGCTCCAACACAGGTTGTACCTACATCTACATCTGCAACTACATGATTACTCTGCGATTCACAGTTAAGTATCTTCAAGATATTTCTCTACCACTCCACTCTCTAACAGTGCGCGGGAAAAAAGAACACTTCGGTATTTCCGTACGAGATCTGATTTCTCTCCTTTTGTTCTGAAGTTCGTTCTTCACTATATAGGTGCGTGCCGATACAATATTTTCGCAATCGGAGGAGAAAGTTGACTGAAATTTCTTGAGGAGATACTGCAGCAATGGAAAAAAGTCTTTGTTTTAATGATTGCCACCTCAATTCGGGTGTCATATCCGTGACACTCTGTTCCCTATTTCGCAATAGTGCAAAAAAGCTGAACTTGTTTGAACTTTTTCAGTGTCCTCTGTTCATCCTATGTGACGTGGATCCAACATAGCGGAACAACACTCCAGAAAAGAATGGACATGCGCTGTGTAGGCACACTCTGTAGTAGGCCTGTTGATCTCACCTGTGTGTTCTGCCAATAAATTGCATTCTTTGGTTCGTTTTCCCCACAACAATGTCTATGTGATTGTCTCAATTTGAGTTATTCGTAATTATAATCCGTAAGTATTTAATTTAATTTACAGCCTTTAGATTTGTTTTATTTATTGTTTAACTGAAATTTAACATATCCCTTTTGGTATTCATGTGGATGACTTCACACTTTTCATTATTGAAAGTCAACTGGCCTTTTCGCACCATACAGCTAACTTGTCTGAAACGTTTTGCAATTAGTTTTAACTATCTGATGACTTTACAAGACGCTAAATGACAGCATAAGCTGCAAATAATTTAAGAGGGTTGCTCAGATTGTCTCCTAAATCATGCATTCAAGTCAGGAATTTCCTTGGGGGACACTTTGGTTATTACTTCTGTTTTACTCGATGAGTTTACATCAGTTGATACAGACGCAAACTGAAATGATACCCCATAAGCACGCAATTCTATTAGCAGTCACTTGTGAAGAATTGTCAAAAGCCTTCTAGAAATCTAAAAATATGCAGTAAGTTTGACATCCCCTATCGAAGAAATCATTACTTCATAAGATTAAAGAGCTAGTTGCTTCACACAAGAATGATTTTTCTGAAACCGTTTTGGCTGTTTGTCAATAAATCGTTTACTTCGAGGTAATTCATAATGTTCGAACACAGTATATGTTCTAATGTCCTATCGCAAATCGAAATTAGTCATATTGGTCTGTAATACAGTGGATTACTCCTATTCCCTTTCTTGAGTACTGGTGTGGCCTATGCAACTTCCCAGTCTTTAGGTACTGATATTTCGACTAGCGAATGGTTGTGTATGATTGCTAAATATGGAGTTAGTGTATTAGCGTACAGTGAAAGGAACCTAAGTGGTACAGAATGTGGACCAGAGGCCTTGCCTATATTAAGAGATTTAAGGTGCTGCGCTACACTGAGGATGAGATTTTCACTCTGCAGCGGAGTGTGCGCTGATATGAAACTTCCCGGCATATTAAAACTGTGTGCTGGACCGAGACTCGAACTCGGGACCTTTGCCTTTCGCGGCCAAGTGTTCTACCAACTGAGCTACCCAAGCACGACTCACGCTCCGTCCTCACAGCCTTACTTCTGTCAGTATCTCGTCTCCTACCTTCCTAACTTTACAGAAGCTCTCCTGCAAACCTTGCAGAACTAGCACTCCTGAAAGAAAGGATATTTCGGAGACATGGTTTTGCCACAGCCTGAAGGATGTTTCCAGAATGAGATTGTCACTCTGTAGCGGAGTGTGCGCTGATATGAAACTTCCTGGCAGAGAAGAGAAAGAGAAGAGTGCTAGCTCTGCAAGGTTTGCAGGAGAGCTTCTGTAACGTTTGGAAGGTAGGAGACGAGACACTGGCAGAAGTAAAGCTGTGAGGACGGGGCGTGAGTCGTGCTTGGGTAGCTCAGTTGGTGCCTCCTGCAAAAGGTGGCCTCGGACTCATCAACGTGCGGGCACGCTCTTCTGCACTCTTTGTCCACACTCTGTTGCGGCACTGGCAGGGGCCGGTCCCGTCTTTAACACGCAGTCTCTTAGATACCCTCCGACCAGCTTCTCTCGATCCACCGATCAATGTGGCACCTATTTCTCCATTATTGTACTACGTCGCGAATTGTTTCATAGAACTCAGCTACGTTCGGGCCGATCTTCCAGTCACCCGTCCTCCCCGTACAAAAGATTATTATCGTTTGTTTATGCTGTCCAACCCTTGCGACCCCATGGTGCTACAGCATCCTGACATTAACTGGCGCACGGTTTGGGGGTGTGTGCATGCACCCTTTTTACCGTCGTCTGTGTCTGCACTCTGGTATGTTTTAGTCTATGGAAAATTCCCGACTAATAGTCGACTTTATCGCATGGGACTGGCCACCTCCCCACTCTGTCCTGACTGTCAGCTCGAAGACACCGACGAGCACCGTCTTACGTGCCCCCTGAAACAAAACGTATGGCTCCTCATCCAACGAATCGTGGGCTTTTACCTCCGTGCCCCGCCAACGACGGTAACCCCGGATTTCCTGTTGTTGCCCCAGACATTTCACTACCCTCTTGCTAAGCACCATACCCTAATCTGGTTTCGAGGACAGGCTTTAGAATATCTCTTTCGGAGTGGTCCGCATACAGTCCTTGACTTCTGGTACAAAGTTGTGACCGCGCATAGCACCCTCACCCGAAAACCATCTTACAGACAAACTTTTGCCGGTTATCTCCGCAGCGTCTTCCTTGACCCCCCTCAAAGTTGGGGTGTACCATGCCTACCTGTCACATGATACAACACCCTTATCCACGTTCTCATGCATCGACCAAAAACAAACACAATTTTATTTTTTTTTTTAAAAAAAAAGGAAGAAGACAGAATATGTTATATTTTGTTGTATTTAATGTTTTTCTTTTTTAATATTTTTTTGTTTAACTAACAGTCATTTGTATATTTTTAAATGGTACCTTGAAGAACTCTTGCATAGTGAATACATATGTACTTTTAGTTTGTTCAATACAAATTTTTAAACAAAAACAAAAAAAAAAAAAAAGGAAAAAAAAAAAAAAAAAAAAAAAAAAGTTGGTAGAGCACATGTCCGCGAAAGGCAAAGGTTCCGAGTTCGAGTCTCGGTTCGGCACACAGTTTTAATCTGCCAGGAAGTTCCATATCAGCACACACTCCGCTGCAGAGTGAAAATCTCATCCTGGAAACATCCCCCAGGCTCTGGCAAAGCCATGTCTCCACAATATCCTTTCTTTCAGGAGTGCTAGTTCTGCAAGGTTTGCAGGAGAGCTTCTGTAAAGTCAGGAAGGTAGGAGACGAGATACTGGCAGGAGTAAAGCTGTGAGGACGGGGAGTGAGTCGTACTTGGGTAGCTCAGTTGGTAGAGCACTTGCCCGCGAAAGGCAAAGGTCCCGAGTTCGAGTCTCGGTCCGGCACACAGTTTTAATCTGCCACGAAGTTTTACACTGAGAATGTCTACGTCTAAGATACTTATGACGGCGGTTGCTCTTGATTCGACTCCTGGAATATTTACTTTGTTTTCTTTGGAGAAGGAATTTCGCAAAACAGTGTTTAGTAGCTCTGCCTTAGTGGCACCATTACCAGTAACATTACCATCACTGTAGTACGCTGAAGGTTTGGAAGGCGACTTGCCACTAGTGTACTTTACATACGACCAGAATCTCTTTGACTTTTGCCCCAGATTTTGATACAAAGTTTCATTGTTGTAAGTTGCATTTACGTTTGCGCTTAATTTCGAGCTTCTGTAAGACTTCACCAATATTGACCGTCATGCATTTTTCAAAATTTGTCATGCTCTTTTCATACCTTCTGTAACAATGTTCTAACCGTTTTCGTACACCACAGTGGATCAGTATCATGCAAATGGTTCAAATGGCTCTGAGCACTATGGGACTTAACATCTGTGGTCCTCAGTCCCCTAGAACTTAGAACTACTTAAACCTAACTAACCTAAGGACATCACACACATCCATGCCCGAGGCAGGATTCGAACCTGCGACCGTAGCAGTCGCGCGGTTCCGGACTGCGCGCCTAGAACCGCTAGACCACCGCAGCCGGCAATCAGTATCATTTCTTATTAATTTATTTGCTAGATATCCCTCAACTGCCGTTGATACTATTTCTGTGAATTTAAACCGCTGGGGTGCAAAATTATTATTTATGAGACTAAGATTATGAAACAATAATCCTAGAACCTGAGCTATCAAAGCTGTTAACAGCTGCGTTTCATTTTGTGCTGTAGAATAAGAGCAGATTTTCTTTGAAGTATTCACCAGCACAGTCCCTATTGGAAGTGACGCCAGAGCCATAATTTGAGACAATGGCTGTATAATCTTCAAATATGCAAATATGAAACTACACTGCTATCTCGTTCTGAGACGACTGGGCGGAACATTACGTTAATCTACGCAAGAAGGTATGTTAGTGTTTTGTAGCAAAGAAATTTGCATTAGAAGTGTAGTAAGATATTTGTTTGTAGTTATATTTTCAAATTTGTCTTTGATGGACGCAATTTTAAATGCCGATCTATGTAAGCCCAGCTTGCTGAATCCCGCAGCTATAATCAGGTCGGTGAGATTTTACAGCAAGGTTGTATCAGATCAGTCGTTAGACAAAATACGTCGAGCCCTCAGATCTGTAAAGGAGAAATGCTCACCTCTGTCGGCGTATGGGGATTTAATATCCTACGTGCGTAATATATACATTGCAACTACAAAGAGAAGCTTGAATACATGCTTGAAGGAACAAGGAAATCCTTGTCGACTATACAGGGTGGTCCATTGATAGTGACCGGGCCAAGTATCTCACGAAATAAGCATCAAACGAAGAAACTACAAAGAACGAAACTCGTCTAGCTTGAAGGGGGAAACAAGATGGCGCTATGGTTAGCCCGCTAGATGGCGCTGCCATTGGTCAAACCGATATCAACTGCGTTTTTTAAAATAGGAACCCCATTTTTTATTGCATATTCGTGTAGTACGTAAAGTTGGATCACTTTTTTCGCTTTGTGATGGATGACGCTGTAATAGTCACAAACGTATAAGTACGTGGTATCACGTAACATTCCGCCAGTGCGGACGGTATTTGCTTCGTGATACATTAACTTTGTTAAAATGGACCGTTTACCAGTTGCGGAAAAGGTCGATATCGTGTTGATGTATGGCTATTGTGATCAAAATGCCCAACGGGCGTGTATTACGTATGCTGCTCGGCATCCTGGACGATATCATCCAAGTGTCCGGGCCGGCCGGAGCGGCCGAGTGGTTCTAGGCGCTACAGCATGGAACCGCGCGACCGCTACGGTCGCAGGTTCGAATCCTGCCTCGGACATGGACGTGTGTGATGTTCTTAGGTTAGTTAGGTTTAAGTAGTTCTAAGTTCTAGGGGACTGATGACCTTAGAAGTGCTCAGACCCATTATTGAACCAAGTGTCCGAACCGTTCGCCGGATAGTTGCGTTATTTAAGGAAACAGGAAGTGTTCAGCCACAAGTGAAACGTCAACCACGACCTGCAACAAATGATGATTCCCAAGTAGTTGTTTTAGCTGCTGTCGCGGCTAATCCGCACATCAGTAGCAGACGAATTGCGCGAGAATCAGAAATCTCAAAAACGTCGGTGTTGAGAATGCTACATCAACATCGATTGCACCCGTACCATATTTCTATGCACTACGAATTGCATAGCGACGACTTTGAACGTCGTGTACAGTTCTGCCACTGGGCACAAGAAAAATTACGAGACGATGACAGATTTTTTGCACGCGTTCTATTTAGTGACGAAGCGTCATTCACCAACAGCGGTAACGTAAATCGGCATAATAGGCACTATTGGCCAACGGAAAATCCACGATGGCTGCGACAAGTGGAACATCAGCGACTTTGGCGGGTTAATGTATGGTGCGGCATTGTGGGAGGAAGGATAATTGGCCGCCATTTTATCGATACCAATCTAAACGGTACAATGTATGCTGATTTCCTACGTAATGTTCTACCGATGTTACTACAAGATGTTTCACTGCATGACAGAATGGCGATGTACTTCCAACATGATGGACGTCCGGCACATAGCTCGCGTGCGATTGAAGCGGTATTGAATAGCATATTTCATGACAGATGGATTGGTCGTCGAAGCACCATACCATGGCCCGCACGTTCACCGGATCTGATGTCCCCGTATTTCTTTCTGTGGGGAAAGTTTAAGGATATTTGCCATCGTGATCCACCGACAACGCCTGACAACATGCGTCAGCGCATTGTCAATGCATGTGCCAACATTACGGAAGGCGAACTACTCGCTGTTGAGAGGAATGTCGTTACACGTATTGCCAAATGCATTGAGGTTGACGGACATCATTTTGAGCATTTATTGCATTAATGTGGTATTTACAGGTAATCACGCTGTAACAGCATCCGTTCTCAGAAATGATAAGTTCACAATGGTACATATATCACATTGGAACAACCGAAATAAAATGTTCAAACATACCTACGTCACGTATTTTAATTTAAAAAACCTTCATGTTACCAACTGTTCATCTAAAATTGTGAGCCATATGTTTGTGACTATTACAGCGCCATCTGTAACAAAGTGAAAGAAGTGGTCCAACTAAAACATTCATATTTCTTTACGTACTACACGAATATGTAATAAACAATGGGGGTACCTATTTAAAAAAACTTAGTCGATATCCGTTTGACCTATGGCAGCGCCATCTAGCAGCCAACCATAGCGCCATCTGGATTCGCCCTTCAAGCTAGACAAGTTTCGTTCTTTGTAGTTTTTTCGTTTGACGCTTATTTCATGAGATATTCGGCCCGGTCACGGTCAATGGACCACCCTGTATAAAGTATAAATGTCAACTGCAGAAGGGAATGATCTTAGGAAACCACGAAATGAACTTTTCCAACACAAAAATATTATTTGCAAAGACGAACTGATGTCCACCGATATGCAGAAAGTCATCGAAATATGCAGAAAGAGGGATAATTTCAACAGAAAAAGAGGTACACAGGAAATTTTTAGATTTTTGGACAGTAGCTACACTGAATCGATTGATATGTTTTATCTTTTATAGACAGTTCGATAGTTAAGATTTATCTTTCTCAACGATTATCTTTACCGACCACGCTCTCATTTCACGGTATTTACATCGCTTTCCGATTTCCAGCCCGTCAGTCGGCAAGACTCAAAGGAGAGCGTTACCCCTGTGGAATGTCCAACGCAGCTCTGGATAAAATGTTAGGAACGAAAAGTTTAATGACGACAATCATACAACTTGTAACATTTAGTAGGAACTGAGACAACTGAAAGTCTGTAAAAATGGAACCGTTGGAGGATCGCTTTGTAGTCACTTGTCTGTCTGCCCTAATGTTAAAGCCTTTTTTTTTTTTCCAGGAACGGGTAGACAGATTAAGTGTAATTTATGTCACTTACTAAGGTCTATGGTCCCTTGGCGGCATAACAAAAGTTAGCTTCTAAATTAGTGCTGTCAGAAGCACGGCGATTTATGTCGCATGTTTTGGTACTCGCTATCTCTGTCATCGAAACTTATACGGTACTTCCCGTTGACCTACAATGATGAAATGTGGCAAGAAGTAAGATTTCACAGTACAAGTAAAGGACAAAATCGGAAAATTGTTAATCTGTAATTATATCACAAGAAAAAATATTTCTATTGTTATTTGTTATCCGACGTCGAACTTGAAACTAACACAGTCAGTAGTTCTGCAATGAGGCTGACTATGTGAAACTGGTAAAACATCAATCGTAAAGATCAGACAGGGAATGACTTCATTACTCACATGACGCGTTTCGGAGTTGATCCAAGAGCAATTACTGCATGTAGGTACGACATTTCAAGATGTGTGTGAAACAAACATTCGCAGAATTCCGAAACGCGTTATATGAACAATAAAGTTAATCACTGCCTGACGTATGGCTTTTACCACTGGTTATTATTATTATTATTATTATTATTATAATGGTTGCCTCCCTCCAACATGACTTTTTGCTACAATTATATTGTTGAAATGTAAAACTCTTGAAAATCTTTGTATCCTTGTGACCGATATCTTACCAGCATGTATCGATAACAGGCAAAAAGTGTCAAATGGTTCAAATGGCTCTGAGCGCTATGGGACTTAACATCTGAGGTCATCAGTCCCCTAGAACTGCTTAAACCTAACTAACGTAAGGACATCACACACATCCATGTCCGAGGCAGGATTTGAACCTGCAACCGTAGCTGAAGTGCCTAGAACCGCACGGCCACAGCGGCCGGCCAAAAAGTGTCGAGATTCTCGATTCCCAGAAGGGATGAATCGTCTATGCACATAATTAAGTTTGTACAAAATCCGAGTCCTACTTGCACCTCGCAAATTTTTATGTTTCAGCAGACGAATGTAATTAAAAAATAAAAGACAATGGACTCAGTTCCATCTGAGAATTGGCTGGCGACAGGTATTAATTTATTTATCCTTGGATATATTACGGCCTTCTGATAAACAGTTGAACTAATAAATTTTGGTTGTCATTTTTTCCTACTGCGTGTCTATCAGTTTGATTAAAGTTTGGCGGAGACCTTTGGAACCACAAGCCACGAAAAAATAAAATTTCTGTTGCGTAGCTGACGTTTGATGTTAGTGCGTGCCTGAGTATAAGGTTTCAACTTCCACATTATGACTACATTTAAGACGATTCCGCCACTCACGTAGTTTGGTATACAACAACGGAGAGCAAAGGTCATATCAATTCTCCGAATGAAACGGATAGCGTTGGAGGACGAGATCTGGGTCAGCCGCGCGGCGAGGCGGGTTGCAGCACGCGCAGGGAGGCCCAGTGACCGCGGACGCTGCGTGCCTCCTTGATATGAAGAGACGGCACTCAGCGGCAGCGGTCGTAAAGCGCGGCGGTCCGTATATCTCCTATGACGACCCGTCACCTTCTGTCCGCGTCTCACAAAAATGAAAATGTGCTAGACGTCCTCCACGGAAAGCCGGCCGTTCGATAGACGTCGGGCGGCAGATGCACGCTTCCGCATATGATAAAGTGCTTGTATTTTTATTCGATACTGCTTTGCCAAGTGCGAATTTCCCTCATGAAAGGGTACAATCGACGAATAGTGTATAGGTCTCTTGCAATTTACCTGTTCTTTCCTGCCTAAAAATCTCCTGTACAGTACTTAAGCTATTCCCTCACTCATCACAAACAGAGTGTAATTATTTATTGAAGTCATGAAAGCGACCGTCATTTGTGTCTAAAGCAAATTGTACAACGTATTCAATGCACTGAAAATTCTCAAAGAAATAATATACCTTTTTTTTAACTTTCATATTGTTATATCCAGACCCTGATTTACACAAAATAACTTAAGGGGAACAAGGGGAAATCTTGAAAGATTTGTCAGTCTTATAAATAGTGTATCTCAAAGAATAAAAGTTGTAAGCCTATGTAATGCTTTTAACAGATCTTTTGGAAAAATTTTGATGTGTGAACTACAGCTTTTGGTCTCATACTGAATTGTAATTTGAGTTGCAAGTGAAATAACGCACATTTATTATTTATACAGAGCATAGGTAGGCATATCTCGAAATAAAAACAAAGTTTGATTTACTTTCTGGAAGTTATTTACGCTATTATATTTAAAGCATATTTTCAAAAAAAGACGTTACTGTCCTAAACTGCGGCTCAAAATTTTTAAAATAATGATTGTCTAAAATTTCGTTATTAACTCATACTTTTTCTTTAAAGAAACCTTAATTTTCAAACTTAGGTCATAGAAGTAGTCTACGTTTCAATCAAGTATGCTTTAAGTCAGGGCTTCCCAACCTTTTCAGTTGGCGGACCCCTTCTTCATGGCTGACCCCGAGTCAGTCAAGAGCACAGCAACTTTAAATTTCAGAGCGAAACCCATGGGAACTGAAAACTTCTTAATGCAAGTGCCATGTTCCCAACGACCCCCTTCCCCCCCTCCCCCCCTCCCACAAAGTATCAATAGTCTTTGATTTAGAGATGAATAAATCGGCCGCGGTCCGTTAGTATACGTCGGACCCGCGTGTCGCCACTATCAGTGATTGCAGACCGAGCGCCGCCACACGGCAGGTCTAGAGAGACTTCCTAGCACTCGCCCAGATGTACAACCGACTTTGCTAGCGATGGTTCACTGACAAAATACGCTCTCATTTGCCGAGACGATAGTTAGCATAGCCTTCAGCTACGTCATTTGCTACGACCTAGCAAGGCGCCATGTTCAGTTACTATTGATATTATGAATAATGTACAGTCAAGAGCGACGTTCACCATTTATGGATTAAAGTTAAGTATTCCACCAGCTACGTCCGTTTTTTCTAAAGTCTAATTTCCTTGTCCTGTTCCAGACCTCACGCCAGCCTGCCTGAGCTAAAACGCGTGCCTTTCGGCTTCCTCTAATAATACGGTGTTGGCTCTCCTGCCAACCCACAACAAATAACTTGAAATTAACGATCCAATTTGAATTCCCACTGTATCCAGACACTTACTAGTGGATTTACTCCCTTTGTAATGAGCACGCATATTTCGTAACAGTCGTATGTGTGTGTGTGTGTGTGTGTGTGTGTATGGTTCACGTGAAATCCGAAGAAAAATGTTCAAACGTATGTAAAGTCTTCCTTTGGTCGTCCTCCTTCCTCATTCATTTCGACTGGAAACTTCCCTTGTTGTGAAGACGATGGAGAAACTGCATCCTTCTTCAATGATACTGACTACAGCCACCGATCCAAGTTAGAAGTAATAAACTGGTCAAAAATCGACTTATGAAATAGGTAGTGCACTGACAAAGCAAGTTTAACATTTAATGATGCCTGGAGCCGCATACGTGCCAGCGAGCGCTGTGATTGGTCGACACAGCTCGCTCCGCGCATGCGTAAAAGGTTTCAGCGCATCTAGCGCCGTGAGCCAGCGCACGAACGACCCCCGTATTGTTGCGAAACAGTCGATTAGAGAAGCCGCATTCTCCGGCACTAAACTGTGTATGCGTTCTCACTTAGGAACCGCGAAGGCTGCTTGGCAATACGACCTGAAGTAAAAGTACACATGCTTTTCACACGAAAAAAAAGTGATGGATTTGATTTTCACATTTTTATTCAATAATTTTACTCATTATTTTACACGATTTGGTGAAAGGTGGCAGCGGACCCCCTAGAAAGAGCCGGCGTACCACTAAGGGGTCCGCGGACCACACGTTGGGAAGCCCTGGTTTAAGTTACTATGCAACTTTTCAGCTATCTTCCATTAACACTTTTTAACCAAATTTTACTATAACATAAAAAAGTGAACTTTCAGGAAATTCAAGTTAAAGTTAAAATCTGTTTCTCTATGTAACCTACATAACACCAATGGATCACAGGTCCATATTTATCTTCTTTCTGGTGTTGTTCTTCCTCTCTTTTCTTTTTCAGATTTCTTTTTCTTATTCTTCCTTCTTTGGTGGCTTCCAACATTGATTTCTCTTCTTAGAAGGGTCTTCAGGAGTCAATGAAAATTAAAGCTATTTGCATGTTTAGTCTACGAGGCACTCCCATCAGTTCCATAATCTTAAGCGTTGACACTGCATCATCATCGAAAATTAACAGAGCATCCAGCACACCTATTTTCAAAGTATTTAACCCCATCAGAACACTTTTCTGTATCCGTTCCCATACACAGTTTTTATAACTCTCATGTGGGTTTTGATTTCTACTACTTTAATAATCCTGCGTAACAGACCTCTATATATAGGTTTTACGAATTACTTTATAGCAAATGGCAAAGCATGCTTTTAGCCTTGAATAACAGCCCTCTGGTAACCACGTCATTGCTCACTGCCAGGCGTGGAGAGTACATGGCATGGGTTATCGCCTGTGGATGTTTTATGAGAGACGGTATCCCATACTGCCCTTCTCAAAGGATGTATTTTCGTAATTATAAAAGATTTCCACATAACATTTTCTGAAGTTTTTGGCGACGGTCCATGCAGAACCACCACAACTATTTCCACAAATGTTAGTGGCAAAATAATGACTACACTCTCTGACACAGAAATGTGAACCAACCATGATGTTCCCACAGGTTTGTCAACATTAGAGACTAAGAAAAACATAGAAAAGTTTGGGAACAAAATTCTGTTTTTAAAATAACTGTCTATGTGACGTAGGGACAATGTCATGCGTGCAACCACTTTTGAATTCCTCTGATTTTGGGGCTTCCTTCGGTCCAACTTACTCGAAGTAAACATTTTCTTATTCAGAAAACTGCAGAGAATTGGTTTAAGATAAACATTTCAAAATTGATATTTTGACACTGATTCATGCACCGGTCCCCTTAAGAATGGTTTTGTTGTTGTGGTCTACAGTCTGACTGGTGTGATGCAGCTCTACATGCCACTGCATTCTGTGCAAGCGTCTTAATCTCTGCACGACTACTGCAAACTACATCGTTTCGAATCTGCTTACGGTATTCATCTCTTGGTCTCCCTCTGCCCTTTGTGCTCCCTACATTTTCCTCTAATTCCAAATGGATGATCCTTTCAAGTCTCAGATTGTGTCCCAATTCTAATCAGAACCTCCTCAGTAGCTACGTGATTTACCCATCCAATCTTCAGCATTCTTCTGTAGCACCATATTTTAAAAGATTCTGTTCTGTTCTTATCTAAACTGTTCATTGTCCACATTTAACTTCAATACAAGGCTACCCTCGAGGAAAATACCTTCAGAAAAGACTTTCTAACATTTAAATCTATATTCGTCTTTAGCAAATTTCTTTTATTTAGAAATGCTTTTCTTGCCATTGTCAGTTTACCCTTTATAACTCTCTATATCGCCGATCATCGGTTATTTTACGTCCCAAAAAGCAAAACTGATCTACTACTTTAAGTGTCTCGTTTCCTAATCTAATTCCCTCAGCATCACCTGATTTAACTCAGCTTCATTCCATTAGCGTTAGTTTGCTTTCGGTGCGTTCATCTTATATCCGCCTTTCAAGACACTGCCCATTCCGTTCAACTATTCTTCCAAGTTCTTTGCAGTCTCTGACTGAATTACAACGTCATCGATAAACCTCAAAGTTTATTTATTCTCCATTAGCGTTGAATCCATCTCCAAATTTTTCTTTGGTTTCCTTTACTGCTTGATAAACGTACAGATTGAATAGCATTGGAGATAGGCTACAATCAGTCTCACTCTTTTCTCAGTCACTGCTTCCCTTTCACACTCCAGGGTTCTTATCATGCCTTCTAGTTCCTGTACAAGTTGTAAATAGTCTTTAGCTCTCTGTATCTTACTTCTGATACCATCAGAATTTCAAACACTGTGTTCGAATTAATTTTATTAAAAGCCTTCTCCAAGTCAACAAACCTTATAACCATATTTATGGACGTCCGGCCTATTGCATGGACGAGGAACTTCAGCTAATGGTATGTATGAGAAAAAGTATCACCACATCTGTATCTCGAGAATGATTTCATTGTCTCACATGACTAGTTTCGGAGTCACATTACCGCCATCCTCAGGCCCCACCACTGCCAGAAGAGTATTAGATTTCCTTGGCGCATTTACTGTGGAGTCCTTGTTACTAGTACTTCAGCTCTCGTCAGGAGTCTCACTGAGGAAAGCTAGCTCACGTGTACTCTAGAATATATGCGCCAAGGAAATCTAATACTCTTTTGGTAGTGGTGGGACTTGAGAATGGCGGTAATGTGCCGGCGAAACTAGTGATGTAAGACAATAAAGTCATTCTCGAGATACAGCTGTGGTGGTATTTTTTATCATATCTCTGTTTCGCAGACATGTTTGCCTTTCCATGACCAATCTAAGAGAAGTCGTAGGGGGAGTACTATCTCGTGTGTTCCTAAGTTTTTCCGGAATCCAAACTAATCTTTCCCAATGTATACGTCTATCAGTTTCTCCATTCTTCTGTAAATATTTCGTGTTAGTATTCTGAAACTGTAAATTATTAAACTGATAGTTCAGTAATATTGACAATTTCAACACCTGCTTTCCTTCTTCTTGAAATCTCATACATGTTGCGCACCAAGTTGAACAGTTCTGTTATGGCTAGCTCTCTCAAGAATGTCAGTTGCTCTAACGGAATGTGTTCTCCAGGGGCGTTGTTTCGACTCAAGTCTTCCGGCGCTGTGTCAAATTCTACTCGCAGTATCATATCTCCAGTCTCATCTTCACCTACTTTCCCCTCCCTTTCTGTAATATTGTCTTCACGTTGATTTCGCGTGTATAGCCCCTGTTTACACTCCTTTAAATTGTCAGCTTTCCCATCTTTGCTTAGTACTGATTTTCTATCTGAGCTCTTGATATTCATATAACTGCTTCTTAATTCTCCAAAGGCTTCCTGAATTTTCATACAGACGTTATCTGTCTTTCCCCTAGTTCTATGCGCTTCTAAATACACGTTTCCTCTAGCCACTCCAGCTTAGCTATTTTGCACTTCCTTCAGTCAATTTTCTAGAGGTTTGTATTCCCTTCCGCCTTGTTCATTTCCTGAATTTCTATTTTTCTCATTTTATCGGTTAAATTTTGTGATGTCCGAGAATTTCTAACAGGCTTTGTCTTTTAACCTATTTAATCCTCTGCTGCCTTCACTGTTTCATGTCTCGAAGTTACCCATTGGTCTTTTAGTGTATTTTTTCCCTCTGTTTCAGTCATCTTGTCTAAGCTCCCTCTGAAAACCTCAATCTCTAGTTCTTTCAATTTATCCAGCACCCAACTTCTTAACTCAACATTTTGCAGTTTCTTCGGTTTTAATATAAAATTTATAACTAATCAATAAATTGCTATCTGAGTCCACATCTGCTCCTGGGAATGTTTTACAATTTTAAATCTTCTTCCGATAACTCTGTCTTACCATTATATTAACAATCTGAAAACTTCCCGTGTCTCTAGGCCTCTTCCACATATACAGCCTTCTTTCATGATTTTTGAACCAAATGTGATGATTAAATTATGCTCTGCGCAAAATTCTACCGTGCTGCTTGCTCCTTCATTCATTTCCCTCAGTTCATATTTGCCTATTACTTTTCTTTATCTCAATTTTTCTGCTGTCAAATTCCAATCCTTCATCACAACTAAATTTTCCTGCCCCTTAAATGTCTGAATGATATTTTGTATCTGATCATGCATTTTTTTGAATCTATTAATCATTTGGGGTGACAACTGGCATATAAACTTTTTACTACTGTGCTGGGTCTTGGCTCCATGTCTATCTTCGCTACAAGAATGTGTTCACTATACTGTTAATAGCAACTTACCCTCATTCATACTTTCTTATTCGCTGTTAGACCTACTCTTGCATTACTTCTACTAGTATCCCTGCCAGTGGAAAAAAATGGTTCAAATGGCTCTGAGCACTATGGGACTTAACTTCTGAGGTCATCAGTCCCCTAGAACTTAGAACTACTTAAACCCAACTAACCTAAGGACATCACACACATCCATGCCCGAGGCAGGATTCGAACCTGCGACCGTGGCGGTCGCGCGGTTCCAGACTGAAGCGCCTAGAACCGCTCGGCCACACCGGCCGGCCCCTTCCAGTGGACATCACGATGGAGGCAGATAAGCTGGCATGAGCAACGGAGTAGTGCAAAAATATACCAGGAGGGCTGCACGCATCACATCGTATGGGCAGACCCACTGACAGGAAGTCTTTAATTGTGGGCGGCAGTAAGCAGATCAGACCAGTGCCCATCCAGAGTTGAACCCCTGCAGACCTCCCCTTGCAAACCTACTGACAGGAAGTGTTTACTTGTTTGCAGCAGTAAGCAGAGAAGACCAGTACCCTTGTGGCACCGGTGGGAGCGGCGTGTTGAATATTGCCATGCGCATATTTAGATGTGTTCAGATGCTCTGTTTCCCACAGATCAATTCGCACGGCAAGTTTGTTACTCTCTCAGGGTTCTGTTTCCTGGTTGTTACTGAGCCACTGTCGATCCATGAAGTACCTGACTGTCAGAATTTTCGTACCGCAGGAGGCCTGAATGAAAAGAGCTTGACCCAGTTAGCAGGTGAGATATGTCGGGGGTCATGCTAACATTATACTCAGTATGAGACCGTTTGAAAGCATCGGCAATGACATTACTTGCAAGGAGCCACTAAATAGTCTTTCGCTCCCTGTATCTTACCTTGATACCTTCAGAATTTCGAACACTATGTTCGAATGGAATATTGGGGAAAGTGGTAAAAATCGCAACACACAAACTAGCACTAGATATACATTCTAAAATTAGCACAGAACAACCTTTTCTTAACCAAGGGCAGCCTCCATTGGCAGACACATTCACAGGATGACATATAGAGATGGCATTCACCTATAGCTACATAACATAATTTGAACTGAGAACACTTCGGAGAGAGAAATACTGAAGCATGAGAATTAGATTTCGTCAACAAAAGAGGAGGGGGGAGGGATGGCAGAATTCGGTGAACTTCACCGCATGGGTGGCGTTGCTGCACTCCCGTAGTACGTGAAATATTCGCGATCGCCGAAAAGAAACGATGATCATTATTAGATGTGTACAAAATCAGGAACGGTTAAGCAATAAAGACTATTTCGGATGCGGCTGATCCCGGCGGAAGTTCGAGTCCTCCCTCGGGCATGGGTGTGTGTGTTTTTAGGTTAAGTAGCGTGTAGGCTTGGGGACTGATGACCTTAGCAGTTAAGTCCCATAAAGATTTCACACACATTTGAACATTTGAACTAGTTCGGAGACTTTAGTTAGGCCGTGAGAGGTACTTTTTCCGTGATAGTGAATGTATTATTGTGTGCCGTGTGGCAAGTTTCGTCGGCGGAGCGGGAGGCCATTGTCTTCCCTGTCGGCTGCGACGCGTTGCGCCCTCTGCTGACGGCGCGGCGTGCACCAGGTTGCGGCGCCGTCGGACAAGGACGATGCTGACAGAGCGGATTGCGGCGCGTTGACTGCGCGAGCTGCAGCTGTCCGTTGCGTCAGGAGTCCCAGACAGCAGACGCCGTCTAGCCTACGGAGAGCTGGCTGCAGGTATTGTTAACTGGCGTGGAGCTCTTATTTCTGGCGTTACCTAACAACGGCGCGGCAAACTATGGCACAAATCACAGAGCGTACTGCGTTTAATGGAACTGGTTGCACTCGGTTTAGAGACGAACTACATGCGAAACGGATCCATAATTTTGGAATCGGCTGCCGTACAGCAAATTTCGTCCGGTTCGCGCTATCTTTGCCTTACTTTGTGAACCATTTTGGATGTTTGCATTGGCTTTTGATTAAGTTAAGCTCCAAGTCCGCGAATATGCGCGGTCACTGGAGCGTACAACCTATCCACGCTGGCGGCAGCCGCTGCTACTTTCGAGAAGTAGCGTGCTCCCCGTATCAATGTGAGCTACATATCAGTCGGAGGACGTCGAAACAGTGAAGCAACTCCGATGGGCAGGAGCACGGAGACAATTAGACGAGTTGCATCCAGCGAAGAGTTAATTCCCAAAAGAAAGAAAATGGAAACTAAAATGATAAACGCTGTAGACGAGGTCTTATCGGAGTTCCAGAATGAACTAAAACAGAAAGGGGCGTCAGACACAATCACATCGCAAATTAGAGACAAAATTTGGCCACTCGCACTGGGTCAAGAAAGGCTTTATGGACAAAACTGAAAAACTCAGAACTGAAAACGTCACACACAGAAAAGAACTATCGCGTGCAAACGCGCCAGGTGCCCAGGATCGCATTCAAGTCTGGAGGAAGAAATTGCGGAACTCAAATCCGAAAATCAGAGACTAAAGTTAGGGAATAAACTCCTCTCACTTTCATTTGCAGCGGTTTCAGCTGCCGGTCTGATTGCAAAACCTAAAAGCAAAGTACAAGAACGCAATCAACAAACACAAGCTAAACAGCCCAGCACACTTTTCTGTAAATCAGAAACCAACCAAGATGCGAGAACAGTTAGAGAAACCATCACTAAAACAATTAACCCCAAGCAAGAAAACTTAAAAATAAAATCAATCAGGTCAAGAGTGAACACTGTAATAATTGAAACAGAATCACAAGTAGACAAGAAAAGATAATAGAAAAAGCAGCACAGCTTAAAGACGTTAGGTGTGAAGAACCCAAGAAGTTCAGACCCCTGCTGGCAGTGCACCACGTCTCAACATATTTCACTGGCCAGGAATTCTTAGAAGAGCCATACAAAATAAATCTGAGTGAACACGTTACCAAAGACGAGTTCAGTAAAGAGGCTAAAACAAAATTTAAAACAGGACCAAAGCGCGAAAGAACAGTAAACAATATTGTAAAGTGTCACCAAGAGTACGATTACTGTTGTTTCAAAAAGAAAGGGTTTTTATTCAGTTTGAATCTTTGTACATTAGTGACGTTGGTGCAGTACAAAAACGTTTTAACTGCTGGAGCTTCGGTCACCCATCGAAGAGTTGCGACAAGGACCTAGTATGCGGGAGATGTGCAAAACCGGGATACAGAATGTCGGAATGCAGAGGCAGATCCTATAGGCTGTATACCATGCGAACACGGAAGCAGAACATGCGGTAAGTCAGAGGGGTCACACTGTCCTACACATAAACAGCTCTACGAAAGACAAATAGAGTGCACTGAGTACGATGTTCCGGGCAGCGTCCATTAATAAGGAGTGCTACTATAACTGTCAGACAACCACCCCACTAACACACACAGGAACCGACCGCTTACAATCGCCCAGATGCCTCGGCCTAACGCCCCATCAATTCGGCTTCAGGGAAGGTAGCTCAGTGGAAGACACCGTCAACCAAGCACTCGCAGTAACAAATCGCCGTCGACTAGGATGAGAGACTGGCGACAGCCATTGCCTGGCGGCAACATATGGGATTATTATACTAATAATAACTAATACTAGTATAATGCCTAAGTCCTGGGAGACAATACAATTCAGGTACTTCAGCATTACCAACTATATAGAAGATATGTGCATGCTGGGTGCAATTGAATGTGAAGTGGTCAGGCACCTGAAACATCACATATTTAATAGAGTCATCTTCCAGGCTGGTCACCTTTTATGAGTTGACGAACTGGAAGACGAAATACTACGAGATAGTACAGAGAAATGTAACGACGTCCTGAGAATGAAGATGTCTCAGAGTTCACAATAAATGCAACACCACAGGCAAACGCAAACAAAGACGACTGCACACTACACTCTCAACAAGTAGAATATGATACAGTCAAATGTAGACCATGTATTACACCAGTTCGCTTTGTCTGTGGGGGTACCACACACAGTCAGTATTAAAAACAAAACAGTAAGGTAGCTGAAAATAAAAACACATTCTGCACCTGCGCAACACCAGACACAATCACCCCAGAACAGAAATCAACGATCAGCTTCCACGAACAAGTCGTCGGTAGAGATAAAAGAAACGTCACTATCGGGGGAAATGCTCAGCGAAAACACGTCAAACTCCACACTACCATCATGCAGGCAAAACATGCTACACTACAAAATTACTCGAAATCGGAGCAACAAACGAACAGTCAAGAACACCAACTAGACATAACCAAGGACCCCAAACTGAATATAACTAATCACGTAAACTACAAGAACTTAGAAGCTAACCTACGGCTTACTAGAATAGAAAACAAGGATGTATTCCAAACAGTTCTTCGCTGTGTAAAACGAACTAAGCATGAAAACGGAAATAAAATCTGCTTTCCTACTACAGAAAAAAACTGACAGGATGATCCTAAGAGCTAAAAATCTCTCAGTGAACCGAAAGAACTATGTAAGCTCTTAGAAGAGCTATGTGCTCGAAGTGGAGAGGACCTGAACCTAGGGAACATGGACGGGTGTTTCTAGATTTTAAAGAAACCACAACGAAGTATTTTTCCTTCACTAGATAGCTCTTCTGAAGGTAATACAACTAAATTGCCAGGGCAGTACCCTTGTATAAAATGGGAGTAGGTCAGATCTTAGATGAATCAAAAGCAGACATCACCTCCGTTCTGGAACCCTTTCCGCAAGGCGGGAAGATTTCAGGTCCCCTTACATTTCATCACTACATCAGGAATACCAAAAGCGAAATCTGCGATAATGGTAGTTAACAAAAACCTCATCATAACACAAATCACCCAATTTTGCTCTGAACACATCACCGCAGCAGAAAAACAGACGGACAGGATATACCGCTCATGTCGTCTATACACGCCCAGAACTCGTATGATATAGAACATTTCTTACACAAAATAAAAGACATTGCACGACACGCTGAAAGGAAAAGGCTGCTCATTCTAAGCGATATCAACGTGAAATCCCCCTTGTGGATCTCAGAACAGACGACAGAGAACAACCAGTGATTGACGTGGTAAATGAAACCAACCTTTTCATACTGAAAAGGTAGGCTGGTAGTAACATAGATCTTTCTGTAGGGAACCCAAAATTCTTCCACTAGTCAACACAAGGAGGATATTAGAGTCACACACGGCGACCACAACGCAACCTTCATAACAACAGACAGATATGTCAGTACAAATAACATAGGCCGTGAACATCTGCATTTGCACATAGGAAGGGCCTACTGGCAAAAAGTTCGAGATATTGTTGAGGTGTCGTCACTAGACACTGTTCAAGGCGGTATGGATTACAAAACGCATGTACTGACAGAGGTCCTACTAAGAGCACAGGGATCGGCTATACCACAGACAAAAATTTGGTGGGGACAGAAACAACCATGGTCGACAGAACTGGAAAGATTAAGAAAGGATTCATGGGACAAAATAAAGTAGTACCAACAAGCAAAGACAGCTTCTGAAAGGTAGATAAGACGCGACCTGTGTCTTGATGCTAAACAGAAATATCAAAAACAACCAAAGACAGCAAGGCAAGAATGCTGGACCAATTTAGTCAAAACCCAGCTACAGAACGACATCTGGGGACGACCATTCAAGATAGAGTTAAGACACCGAGAGTTCTATCAACACTAAAACAATCTGACGGCACAATGACCAGAGGATGGAGAAGCACAGCAGATTATCTCCTGAACAGGCTCCTCCCAGATGACGACCCCGCACAAGACGAGCGACACCACGCTGACCTAAGAGAGAGCATGAGGAAACCATACAACAGTGTCAGTGTAATCATTTCATTGTCAAAAGAAGAATTCGCGACGGCAATGAGCAGGCTTAAAAACTGAAAAGAACCCGGCCCAGACAAAATACTTTCAGAAACATTAAAACAAATGGTAACACAAATGACACTTTCTCTCACTAACATGTTCAACGAGGCACTGCTAACAGGCAAAATTCCAAACCTCTGAAAAACTGCTAATGTAGTAGCTATCAGGAAATCATAAGACAAAGAGCCAACAGACCCCAAAACGTACCGAGCGATCTGCGTCTTAAACACTCTCGCCAAGGTACAGTGTGATCCCTTACAATCGCACAGACGCCTCCTCGGCCTAATAGCCCATCAATTCGGCTTCAGGGAAGGTAGATCAATAGGAGACGCCGTCAACCAAGCACTGACAATAAAAAATAGTATCAGCGACAAATACGAGGCGGCCATACTAATTGACATACCTATGGCTTTTGACAAACTGTGGTTGCCATCCCTCTTCGCCAGGTTAAGGGAAATGAGGCTATCAGCTTCCTTCTACAATAGCCTCCTTGACAATTGCAGAGGGCGAGTAGCGGGGTGCAGGGCCGGTACACGCAAGGTTGTCAAAAGAATAACAAAGGGATGTCCACAGGGCTGGCTCTGCGGACCAATATTCTGGGATATCGTAATCGGGTTCTTGCTGAACACCCTGGACGGTGACGACAGGGTAAGAGGTGTGTTGCCGTACGAAGGTGAGCTGCTCGTTGTGGCGTCAGCCAACTCGAGAGCAGTACTAGAGACAAAAGGCACGCAACTGCTTCAGAAGATGAACAACTGGAGCAAAGAAAATAAACTAAAAATAGCACACAACAAAACTGTATATTTACTGCTGAGAGGGACACTACAGAGGAACCCAGTTCTGAAATTATAGTAGCATATAGAGGAAGCAAGCCTCACGTTATCTAGGGCTGCATCTGGACGAAAGACAGACTTTGAACTATCATATCAAACTGACAATTAAAAAAGCCTTCCAAATTATGCACAAATTAGCAAGACTCAACATAACTAAGTACAAATTAGACATTAAGAAGGTAAGCAGCTACCAAATTGCGATATTTGAATCCATCGCATGCTTCACCGCAAGTGCTTGGGGTGACAGACTAAACATACAGACTAACAAGACAATTGGTCAGCATAGTGCACTCCTGAGAATGAGAGGAGCCTTCAACAACACACTACAGGCATTTTGCGTTGTGATGGGCACCTGCCCTATAGACCGAACAATACATTATACAGCTGCACTTTACTGGCTTAAGGGGGACAGTTTCGATAAAGTCACCGAAATTATAGGAACCAACATTACAAATAAAACAAAACTGAAACAACGGCGGTTTCAAACATGGCAGAGAAAGTGGAACGCATCCGACAAGGATTGCCAAGTACACTTTCCTTTCCTGACGTAACTGAAACATGTTGACCTAAGCTGGGGGATGGTCCATTCCCTGACAGGCCACGGGCCGTACACGGTACACTTAAAATGCATGGGCCTAACTAACAATGAAATATACATTTTCGGAGAAACTGGGACACCACAACATGCCACTCTGTTATACGACACGACAGCATAAGTGAGACCTATACAGAGCGATAGTGACATCTCAGAATAATATGTAATTCCAATGACTGGAACACAATAAATAGCGTAGCCGATATCGTATATAACACACTGCATGAAGAATACAAGCACCAAAGCCCATATGGAAGGAGGCGTCGATATACGACTTGTAAGAAGCGTAGCAGCATGTCCCTAAGTTTCTTTGATTTTAACTGTGAGATCTACTGTAGACGTACAGGTTAAGCGCAGTAGGTGTACTTCATTGTTTAGTAACCCTATCAACGAATCTGTTTTCCTCTCACTATCCCTTATAGTGATTTCATGTTTGTTTTCTATATCGTATCCTTCTATGTGATCATTCCTAAATCTCTGAGCGATGTGATAGTCTGCAAAATTATCTCAAAAATGTTTTTCCTCTTATTCATCGGCACTGCCTTGCACTTGACTACATTTAAGAGTGAAGAGCTGTCGTTCATTACAGCACTTTTAAAACCTGTCTGAATCGTACCGCATTCGCTTGGACGCTCAGGAAATTTTAATATTTCGCCGCCCAGTGCTGTGGATGAAAACGACATTTAAGCTGCAACCGGTGCGTGAAACCTGCCTCGCTAAGGGAGGGGTTGCCGCATGTGAAATCTCACGGACAGCAAGAGGGATGCCGCTAAGCCGTGAGCGCCTGTGGACGCTTGTGAGCACAGGAATTTCCGTTGGACCAAGCGGACTTGTTGTTTTGTTGCTCTCTTATCAACTCAGGAACGCATAAAAATTCTTGAAACACACCGGTGGAAAGATAGAAGCTAGCACGGGAGTTGCCACGACGATAAATAATGTGAGAGTGAAAGGGAGTTCGCAGATTACTCGCCACCGAAGAGTAGAAACTTCACCTTGTACGAAAAATGGGAGGCATGTTACGCTGTGTCACTCAGTCGTTGGATGGGGCTTGCAAAGTGGGCCCCATCAGTGACAAATCAAATAAGAGGGCAAATATAACATTAAGGCGTACAGAATGAGAGAGATGATTAACAAAACTATAAAGTAGGAGCAGCAAAGGAATCAGCTGGTCGTGCTGAGAGACATTAATGAGCTAGGCAGTTCAGAAAAAGAAGAGACAGTGATGAGAAGCCGAACAGGCATTCAGAGAAATCAGAACAGACAACGAGTTTGCCTTCTGGAGAGATGCCAACCTATTCTCGACTCAGTCTGCTGACTTCGAGTCAGATCCATCCATTCATTCCGATGTCTATCGTCACTTTGTTACATACTCATTTCGCACTTCATGTTTAACTGATTTACCTTTCGGTCCAATAGAGTAGAGGACTGCAGCACCATTCCTCCTTTCAATTACCGAACAAACGGAAGGATGACTGACATAGTGATTAGTGTATCTGGGATTGTAAAACAGTTAAGATCCTTAGACGCCAGGAAGGTATCTGGCCCAGACGGTATCCCTGTAAGATTATATGTTGACTATGCTACAAATGTAGCTCCATACTTATCCATCATCTATCCGAGATCATTGGAACAGCGGGCAGTTCCACGGGACTGGAGGAAGGTCCAGGTCACAGCAATCTATAAAAAGGTCAGAATATCGGATGCAGATAATTACCGGCCAATTTCACTGACGTCGATTTGTTGTAGACTCATGGAACATAATTTGTGTTCAGACATAATGACCTTTCTAGACTCTGACAAACTCATCTGCCGAAACCAGCACGGTTTTAGGAAACAGCGGTCATGCGAAACACAGCTGGCCCTCTTTGTGCATGATATACAACAGACTCTAGATACCGGTTCCTAGGTTGATGCTATATTTTTCGACTTTCGAAAGGCGTTCGACTCAGTTCCGCACTGTCGTTTGCTCCAAAAAGTGCGCGTTACGGTCTATCCGATGACATATGTGGTTGGATAGAAAGTTTTCTAACAGACAGAGAACAGTATGTCGTCCTGAATGGGGTGACTTCAACAGAATAAGCCTAACTTCAGGTGTGCCCCAGGGCAGCGTAATAGGTCCGCTGCTTTTTACGATTTACATGAACGATCTGGTTGATGGTATTGACAGCGACATAAGACTGAAACTTCCTGGCAGATTAAAACTGTGTGCCGGACCGAGACTCGAACTCGGGACCTTTGCCTTTCGCGGCCAAGTGCTCTACCAACTGAGCTACCCAAGCACGACTCACGCCCCGTCCTCACAGCTTTACTTCTGCCAGTACCTCGTCTCCTACCTTCCAAACTTAACAGAAGGTCTCCTGCGAAACTTGCAGAACTAGCACTCCTGAAAGAAAGGATATTGCGGAGACATGGCTTAGCCACAGCCAAGGGGATGTTCCCAGAATGAGATTTTCACTCATATCAGCGCACACTCCGCTGCAGAGTGAAAATCTCATTCTGGAACGGCATAAGACTGTTTGCCGATGATGCTGTAGTCTATAGGAAAGTAGTATCACACGAAAGCTATGAACAAATCAATGAGGATTTGCAGAAAATAAATTTGTGGTGTGATGTCTGCAGTTATCTCTCAATATTAGTAAGTGTAACCTACTGCGTATAACAAGGCGAAAATCCCCATTAATGTACGAGTATAAAATAAACGCCCAGTCTTTGGAAGCGGTAACATCCGTCAAGTGTCTGGGTGTGACTATTCGAAATGATATCAAATGACATGATCAGATTACACAAGTAACGGTCAAGGCGAACTCTAGATTCGGTTTATTAGTAGAATCCTGAAGCGATACAGTCCTTCAACAAAGAAAATTGCTTACAATACGTTTGTTCGTCTAGTCTTATTGTTCGCCTATATGGGACCCTTACCAGATGGGTCTGATTTAAGAGATTGAGAATGTCCAAAGAAGAGCGGAAAGATTCGTGACTGGTACATTTAGCCATTGGCGAAAGCGTTACAAATCTCATAGAAAGTTTGAAGTGGGATACACTTGCAGATAGATGACGAGCTAAACGGAAGGGGCTGCTCACTAAATTTCGAAATCCGATCTTCGCCGAGGATGTAGAGCATATATTATTATCACAAACTTTCAAATCGCGAAATGATCACCATTCAAAGATAAGGAAAATTAGAGCTCGTACTGAGGCGTTCGGACAGTCGTTTTTCCCTCGTGCGATACGCGAGTGGAACAGAGGGTGGGGGGGGACACTATGACTTTGGCGCGAATGGTGTCCTCCGCCACACACCGCTTGGTGGCTAGCGGAGTATATATGTAAATGTAGATGTAGATGTCCCACGCCGGCTCCGAAACATTGCGCTAACACTAACTCTGCGAGATAATCACCACTGACAATAGTTGCCGAAAGTGGCAGCCTAGGAGTACTACGTCGACGTCCAAGCGCACAATAGCTGCGGAATAAGTCAGCCACTGTGGATAAAGGAAGGAGTTGAGCTGCCCATGGTATCGCCGTAGATCGTGGAACATCAAAGCAGCCACGCAAAACTAACTCCGTCGTATGGCAACGTAGTCCATTTCCCCTCCTAGGTGCCTAGATAGAAATGGTTTCTACTCCGGTTTCTACTTCCAGTCATAAGGGCCACAAAATTTATATATGTATTCTGTGCTGTTATGCCAACGCCCTTGTCGCATTGATAAAACCGTCAATCACCGAAGTTACGAGCTGTCGAGCTCGGCTGGCACTTGGATGGGTGACGTCCTAGCCTGCCTAGCGCTGTTGGCAGGCGGGCTGCAGTCAGCCCTTCTAAGGCCAACTGAGGAGCTACTTCATTGCGAAGTAGCAGCTCCGGTCACGAAAACTGACAACGGCCGGGAGAGCAGTGCGCTGACCACACGCTCCTCCGCATCCAGTGAAGCTTAACAACTGGGGTTGACACGGAGGTAGATTGTTACCATTGGGCCTCCCGACGCCTGTTCGAATAGAGAGTTTTATGATTACTGTAATAACTGAATGTTTCCATTTCTTCTTTTTTTTACGTTTTGAAGCCCAGTGTTGGTTTTCTCATTCGTCATTTTAATTTTATTACATTTTGGCGCCCAACGTGGCCCATCTGCATAGTAATATCTCGATCTTCCTGTCAGCTTTCTTTTGACAGTCAATATGGGACGATTTATATATGAATTTCCGTTATTCGCATTACATTTTCTCAAATTACTACATTTTGGCGACCTGTCCGGGGCGATTTGAATATTAATTTCCATGATTTTCAATTCACTACCCGTTATAAAGAGAAGAGTTCGGTGGCCGGAGATTTGCCGACCAGAAAAAGACTCCTCCCAGATAAATGCGCTGGGTTACCCTAATTTAGGATGTATATCCTTAAAAAGTGATATCAATGTGATACACTGGTTGTTATTGCAAGATTGTGTCGTCGTTTTACTTCATATTGTTCATTACTACATAGTTTGGGCTATGTGGCCATCCTCAAGCGTAGGGTATAATCCGCTAATGAAGATACTTGGGCTGCAGTCCGTGTACTTTTTTATGTTATAAAGTACGCTGGCTGACACAGGGGAAACCACATAAGAGTGAACAAGATGAAATAAAACGACGGTCTAATCCTGATGATAACTCCTAATGGGGCAGAATGATACCATTCAAGAAATTTATTATGGCTGTAGACCCTATTACAACTAAAATCCCTCTAACATTTACGAGAAAATTATCTCCAAGAAGATGAGTTGAGACGTACTGAAGTTTTCTTATACTGTAAGGTGTATGATAACGCCCAAACGCATTACCCAGAGATGGTTCATATGGTTCAAATGGCTCTGAGCACTATGGGACTTAACTTCTAAGGCCATCAGTCCCCTAGAAGTTAGAACTAATTAAACCTCACTAACCTAAGGACATCACACACATCCATGCCCGAGGCAGGATTCGAACCTGCGACCGTAGCGGTCACGCGGTTCCAGACTGTAGCGCTTAGAACCGCTCGGCCACAGCGGCCGGCTAGCGAGAGATGTAATTCCTGGACAAGAGACGGATGGGAATTTGGAATAGTGTGTACTTGTCTTGGTGACTTAAAATCCCTATAAAGGAGAAGATATTTAAAATTCATCTGATTCCACAGACCTAACGCACTACATATCCACAGACAGAAAGCAATGTACGATGTCCTGTATGCGTGGATGGAAACAAACTCTGCAAGAGAGTATAAAAGAAATCGGTCTTTATAAGTCGAACGGTCGAAAATGAAATCCATCTAGAAATGGTGCTCTGCCCAAGCAGGAACTCCCTAATTCCTCCCTCCCCTTCTCCCCCACAGCAAGACACAATATCAATAGTAGATATAGTGCATTTCGTTCATTACAATGTTTAAATTCGAATAGTGGACCTCCAGTATATGTTATTTTATCTAATGAATAAATACTAAATTTTGTATATTAAATTTGCAGAGACGCGACAGTACTAAAAATTTTATTATTTAAACTTAAATTCTTTTTCCAAGAATAGTTTTTATGTTCTTTGTCGTTAATTTCCTCACGGCAGCAAGTAATTTTTAACATTTGTAGCTGCCGAATTGTGACACCACATTAGTTTATTTACTAAATGGAACTATAGAAAGTGGGTGGACATAAGTATGAAAACATGGACAAAAGTATGAAAACACCAGAAACACAACACATTAGCCTACAGTTTTGAACATGGCTGTTGCTCAGCAACCGTATACAATTTTTAAACATAGGAATTTTACAGCTAACTGGTTGCAAATAACTGTTTGGTACAATGATCTACGTTTCGACCCCTACTTATGATGTCTTCATCAGGATTAAATTTTGAAGAATCGTAAAATTACATTGCGAAAAAGCAATGGTCGGAATTTAGAGTAGCTATACTCAAGTCAAAATTGAAATATAATACTTCCCAGCCTTGTCACGTAGGCTTAGTTAGAAATAACATCTGTTCTAAATTTTACGAAAATTAAAAATTTCATTCTGATAAAGACACCCTTAGTAGGCGTCGAAACTTCTTATGTTTAGGAACAAATTAGCGTGCGTAATAAGATGTACGAAAACCTTTGACGTTCGAAACAGCTTCCAGTCGTCTCGGATCGGATAAAAGTTTGCCCTGTGAAGTTTTCAAGGGAATTGTCTATCATTAGTTTTGCAAAATAACGGCAAGGTCAGGTAATGATGATGGTGGTGGTGGGGGATAGGAATCATGCACACATCGTTCCAAACTAGACCGCAAAGGCTCAATAACGTTGAGATCTGGTGTTTGTGGTGGCCAGCTGGAACACTTCATCATGCTCACGAACAAGTCCTGGACGATGAGAGCTGTGTGAACAGGAGCCGTGTTATCTTGGAACACACCATCACCGTTGGAGAACAAGTATTGTAGTATGGGACGGGCTTGATTAGCCAAAATGGTCACAAAATGCAGGACAGTAGCGCGACTTTGCAGAGTAACCTTGGGTCACGTGGACCACCACGATATGACTGGCAAAGTCATCACTGAATTTGCGCCATGTTTTTGAACCGTATCATGTTCATCTTTGCCTGGGTTTGGTGTGTCGTCTTCCGGAGCCTTGGCTCTGCTCTGCCGCGATTGGTCCGTTTGCTTTTAAATTTCGGAGGGCGCTGCGTTCTAGGGACAGACCTGCTGACGATGAGAGTATCGAGTCCTGCTGCCAGAGTGAGACGGGGAGTTTAGTTTCCAGTTGTGTGGCAGCGCAATGTTGCGGGAAAGGTGGTATAACTTCCTGTGAACGCAACTGATTGCTACGAGCGTGTGTACTCGGGACGGCGGCAATCGTTCTGGACGGTGATAAGGAAGCTCGACGTGACAACTGTTGACGCGATGTGTCCGCGTTGCTATGGTGGAACTGGGGTGATTGACATAACTCGAGTTGGTGCTGGTTGTAACCTGTCGCCGAATGCTTGTCTGCCTTCTGGACTAACGGTGAGAATTTCTTGACTTGATGTGTCTCACTCAATTTCTGCCCGTGTCGTCGGGTGTGTTTTGCTCTAAGGTCGTGTGCCATGGTATTTCGCAATTTTAGTAGGCTCAGGCGTGCCTGAAATCCCAATTCAATGATCTGCTGTTATACTGTCAAGTGTAACTATCATTAGAAAAGAGTGTTAATTCTCTGTGCCTTAATAACTGAACCGAAAATATTATCTGTGGTTGAAATTTTATTCTGACCAAGTGCAATAACGATCTTGTATTTTACAATTTGTTGAGTGGTATTATTATTTAGTACTGGCCGTCGCATTTACTAAGTCGAAGATTTACGAAGGCCAGTGGGCGTCATTAACAGTTCCTGCCTAGATAGGCGTTATATTTTGAACCATGTGTTTCAACGTTTAATAATTTTTATTTTATGTATTATAGAGAGTTGCTGTCATGCCCTATGTGGACGATTTGCCACGTTGGTGAAGTTTCTAGTTGTTCTGCTGGTCTGTGCCACATTGCTAAAGCAGGCAGTCCTGGCACAGATGATTGTAAATTTTTCCTAGTGGTGAGGAGCACGGGCTGGTTTTAAGTTCTAACTCACTAACTTCAACCATTTTCAAATATTTATTACTACTGATATTCAGGCCCTTCAGGCCGAATGGCGACGTCACTACCCCTTTTTCGGTTATTAATTTTATCTTGTAAAGAAACCCTCTCTGTTATTGTTTTTGTTTGTTGTTGTTGTTTCTTTGTTATTGTAGTTGTAGAGACATGAAATCATTGTAGCGGTTTGCTTAGTCAGCCGTACTTCGGAATTTTTTGACATTAAATGGAGCCTGAAACTTGCGTAATAAATACTTCGCATAAAGTGCGATTTTCGGCATAAACAAAAATAAATTGCGGAGATGCAATCCACAGAATATTAACAGAAAAGCTTTAGACCAATGCGCACGACTGACTAGACACATTCAGAGGGTACGTACATTCGCGCACGAGTGGTTGCGATCTGATGTGAAAGATCTATCTTAATTTTTTTTTGTGTAAAATAATTACGTCGTAGCACACTCGGAGATTGCGAAGGTACAATCTGTGTAGAGGCACGTACTTTCTATCATTCCCCGTGGCCTGGGTAAAAGAACTGCAATTATTTAAATTTAAGAATATTTCTTTTTCAATCTGACTCCAATTTTTGTACGAAAAGGAAGATTGCAGGTTCTGAATGTCTCGGCAAAAACACATCGGAATTAATCTTAGCGGCCACCAGAGGAAAGTAGCGAGCACAATCACGTACCTCTATTGTTGAGCAGCGCCGTCGTAAAGATCGTCGCCTCCATCTAAAATTCGCCTTCTCGAATTAACAGAATAATTTGTACTCCATTGGTATGGGATTTAGGCTTGATCTTGACAGAAATTATAAAACACGTTTTTCATCATTTAACACCTTCATTTAACACACACATAGACATGAAACTATACAGTACGTCTTTACACCAGCACATCAGAACAAAAAGGTAGTTAATACTAGAAGTAATAAAAGAATCTCGAAATTAGTCCTTTCTCTCTCAATGATAAAAAAGTTTTTTAGAGTATTCCTCTGGTATTACAGTCGAACAAATTTTCTTCTTTTATCTTTGAGATTAAATTACAACATTTGTTAGTTCCTTTTCAATCTTGTTAGCTTGTTCCATTAAAAAAAAACCCTTTGGTATATGAATTTGTCTTTTGGTTTTTTTTGCTCCTTTGGACGAAGTAAATTAACTGTTGGTTTTCCATTCTTGTAGCATTATCAAAACAGCATTTGTGGTTATATTTGATTGGCCCTTCGGGCCGAATGATTAGTCATTCCTTTCAGTAACTTACTGTATTGGTCAATAAGTAATCAAAGATGTCGGGTCCTTCAGACCGTGATTATCTCCTTATGTTGAATCTTAAGGTTGTCATTCTGACATTACAGTTGTGAATGTTCAGCGGCCCTTCAGGCCTGGAGTTTAAAAAAATTTATTGTGTTTTGTTAATATATATATATATATATATATATATATATATATATATATATATATATATATATATATATATATACACAGGGTTATTACAAATGATTGAAGCGATTTCACAGCTCTACAATAACTTTATTATTTGAGATATTTTCACAATGCTTTGCACACACATACAAAAACTCAAAAAGTTTTTTTAGGCATTCACAAATGTTCGATATGTGCCCCTTTAGTGATTCGGCAGACATCAAGCCGATAATCAAGTTCCTCCCACACTCAGCGCAGCATGTCCCCATCAATGAGTTCGAAAGCATCGTTGATGCGAGCTCGCAGTTCTGGCACGTTTCTTGGTAGAGGAGGTTTAAACACTGAATCTTTCACATAACCCCACAGAAAGAAATCGCATGGGGTTAAGTCGGGAAAGCGTGGAGGCCATGACATGAATTGCTGATCATGATCTCCACCACGACCGATCCATCGGTTTTCCAGTCTCCTGTTTAAGAAATGCCGAACATTATGATGGAAGTGCGGTGGAGCACCATCCTGTTGAAAGATGAAGTCGGCGCTGTCGGTCTCCAGTTGTGGCATGAGCCAATTTTCCAGCATGTCCAGATACACGTCTCCTGTAACGTTTTTCTCGCAGAAGAAAAAGGGGCCGTATACTTTAAACCGTGAGATTGCACAAAACACGTTAACTTTTGGTGAATTGCAAATTTGCTGCACGAATGCGTGAGGATTCTCTACCGCCCAGATTCGCACATTGTGTCTGTTCACTTCACCATTAAGTAAAAATGTTGCTTCATCACTGAAAACAAGTTTCGCACTGAACGCATCCTCTTCCATGAGCTGTTGCAACCGCGGCGAAAATTCAAGGCGTTTGACTTTGTCATCGGGTGTCAGGGCTTGTAGCAATTGTAAACGGTAAGGCTTCTGCTTTAGCCTTTTCCGTAAGATTTTCCAAACCGTCGGCTGTGGTACGTTTAGCTCCCTGCTTGCTTTATTCGTCGACTTCCGCGGGCTACGCCTGAAACTTGCCCGCACGCGTTCAACCGTTTCTTCGTTCACTGCAGGCCGACCCGTTGATTTCCCCTTACAGAGGCATCCAGAAGCCTGAAACTGCGCACACCATCGCCGAATGGAGTTAGCAGTTGGTGGATCTTTGTTGAACTTCGTCCTGAAGTGTTGTTGCACTGTTATGACTGACTGATGTGAGTGCATTTCAAGCACGACATACGCTTTCTCGGCTCCTGTCGCCATTTTGTCTCACTGCGCTCTCGAACGCTCTGGCGGCAGAAACCTGAAGTGCGGCTTCAGCCGAACAAAACTTTATGAGTTTTTCTACGTATCTGTAGAGTGTCGTGACCATATGTCAACGAATGGAGCTACAGTGAATTTATGAAATCGGTTCAATCATTTGTAATAGCCCTATATATATATACATATGAAAACTTAACCACAACGTAAGTTAAGCAGAGCTGAAAGACTGCAGGGAGTGAAAGCGTAGACCCAAATGAGGTTACAGTTTCAAACACAATTTAATTTTATTAAACATTAAAAAAACACATGTACCAGTGAACAAGCGTTTTTTTTAATGTTTAATAAAGTTAAATTGTGTTTGAAACTGTAACCTGATTTGGGTCTACGCTTTCACTCCCTGCAGCCTTTGAGCTCTGCTTACCTTACGTTGTGGTTAAGTTTTCCCATAGCACGACGTATCAGTTTTATTCTTGGCAGCAAGCAGCAAGTATCATAGGCTAGGCCAGAAAGAGTAAATGACTTTCTCCTTTTGCCTCATAGTCCACGTATTATGCATCGGAAGCAAGTTATGCTGTTACATTTGCATCACTGATGTGTTGTTTTGGAATTCCAGCTCAGTTTTCAATTCCCACCTTTCAGTTGTTCAGTGACTTTTACAGTTTTCATCCTCTTCAATGACCTCCTGTCGAGATCACTCAATGCACACTTCCGTCTCCATTGTGACTCAGCCAATGTTTTTCCGCTTTCCCTGTATGCGGTATAAATATTCGATACGATGCCTCTGGAAACGCCAAACACGTCGGCTACCGTGGCTACGGAAGCACCTACCATAAGAGCACAAGTAATATGCCCATGTCCGAACTGACTTGGCCCCACACAATGCACTCACAGCTATACAGAACATAGATCTGACTGCGACTGACACAGCGTATTGAGTGCATTGCCACGCTGTTCGCGGACAAATACAACAGAGCCATCTACAAGCTGAGCTAGCATCTCCAGCCTCTAAACGTTTCCATACACTCTTAGAAACAGCGGCCTCAACCGAAGGAGTCTGCTACGAATATTACATTTCAACGCATTTTGAGCCTATCCACATTTATCCTCATGAACAGCTATGACTTTCACAAACGACTTTAGTTCTTATAATGATGTCTATGAAAAGTGTGAAGTTTTGCAACGTTTCTTTGCATGCTTTTGCTTGCAACTGTATATTGGTTACAAACCATGGAAAAATTAAGCATTACTGGTCAGCTGGAAATATACGACAGCTGTGAGAACTGGATAAACAACGACATTGGTCTGTCAGTACATTAAATATAGTCTCAGTTGCGCATAATGACAACCATCAGTTGCAGAATGGAATGACGACAATGAAAATTTGTGCCGGACCGGGACTCGAAGCCCGATTTTCTGTTTATCACGAGCGGTCGCCTTACCATTTGGCTATCCGTGTACGACTCACGGCCAGACACGAACTTCCATATGTCATCAACCATGTGTCTACGACATGGATTCGCACATCCATAATGTATATTCCCGTACAGGTCAGGCGTTGTACTTGAAAGTCGCTTGCCCAGTATCAGCAGAGAAATACAATATTGCGATGCCTGTGTTATTCTGATTATGATGAAAAGTTCTTTTGTATGACCGCTCGCGGGCCTGTGTAAATGTCCATTGTCGTCATTCCATTCCACAGCTGGTGGTTTTCATTTTTCGTGATTGCGAATATATTTAATGTGTTTTATAGAGTCTCTAGTCACCGCAGTACCCGTTCCTTTGGACATGTGTGCATGCATGCATGCATGTCCAAAGGAGCTTGGCAACGTAGTCAGAATAACACAGACACTGGAATATCATATCGGTCCCTCAACGTGTGGTACGAGATTTTAAAAAAAAACATCGCATAATTCGTCCCTGGTTTACGGATGAGTCCTTCATTAGGGATACTAACAGATAATCAGCTGCAGTTATCGCAAGACACCCATGTGGAACCAACATGACGGATGTCCCGCCCTATCCGCACTGACCTCGTGGACGGAACATTTGGACATCTCTGAACTGGCGTTCGGAAACATAAAATGTCCTTCACGCCCACCAGACTTGGATTTTTGAGTGTGAGGAAAATGAAAACAAAAGGGCTACAACAAAACCGACGACTTCTGAAGACACAAAATACCGTGCGACACGGAACTGTACTGCGTTAAGTCCAGATGAAATGCAACGTGCAGTGTTGTCTCTGCAGCACCACTTTACAGGGTGTGTCAGTGCTGGAGGCCGACATTCTGAGCGCTTCGTTTGACAGTCGTAATACTATACGTACAAATTGTAACTGATTTCGTTTCATACTATTTGATGAAGTTTGAACCGTGCGCGGCTCGTGTTCGTGCCGTTATCGCTTGACGTCTTGGCGTTACTCTCGTCTAGTTTCTTATAAGATTTACTGGCCTGTCGTACTATATTTGGAGCGACCGCTAGTATTTCGGGGTCGTCGTGTGTCGGGAGTTGAGAGGGGACGGAGCAGCAGTGATGTCCAGGCAGCCATGACTCGCCCGTCCGTTGCCGACACACATGACTTGAGTGGGCACGACCTTGGGTGGTCGTTCGGTCGGCCGTCTCATCGGACGGCGTTTATTTGGTAGCCGACCGGTCCTGGCCTGGCCTCGCGCCGCGGAGACTTCCTCGCTGCTCCGCCCCGCCTACAGAACGCAGACAGCATTAAAATAGCTGCTATGTCAAAACCACACAAGCTACACACGGTTTCACGAAAACAGTTCCACAAATAACTCGAACAATACTAAAACTAGTGACTGTGGAACAACAAGGACGAATCACAAGTCGACACACACGGAGAACCCAGAAGCGGTCGGGGAGCAAGTACACGTCGTCCGATGGGACGACCGACCGACCGACCAACCAAGGTATCCCCACTCAAGTCATGTGTGCCGGCAACGGTCGGGCGAATCATGGCTGTCCGGACATCACTGCTGCTCCGTCCCCACTCAACTCCCGACACACACCGACCCGGATATACTAGCGGTCGCTCCAAAGATAGTACGAGAGTCCTCTTATCGATAAGTGCTGCTGCTTCTGCCACTCACGGGCAGGCAAGCCAGCAACCTAGTGATGCCAGTAAATCGAATAAGAAACGAGACAGGAGTACCGCCAAGACAAGATACCAAGCAATAACGGCACGAACACGAGCCGAGCACGGCTAAAGGTTCCAAATACATTATTTGGATGTGCCCTTCGAAGATTCATACATTCAGACTGCCTCGTAGTGACATTTTGATTATCTGTTGCTGCTGGCAAAAATTTTAGTAGCATTTCTCTTATCAGTTGCTGCTCTTTATCGTTGGCGTGTATTCACATCTGAAAGTCTCTGAAGTTTTTCTGTTATGATGGCGACGAACGAGTCGTCGCCAATGTTGACTGGTGGCCAATGCTAAATAGAAACATATAAATCACAACAGATTTGTCAGTAGCGTCGGTAAGGTGCTGCCTGCATGGTCTGGATCTGCAACGACTAAAATAATTAGAAGTCATTGGTAAAAATATATATATATATATTGTACTTAACTGGTTGTACAGGATTCTTCTAGGCTGCATACATATAATTGTAAACAGACAGCTATTGAGGTGGCACTTATGCCATACTTGACTAAGCGCCTTGTTAGAGGTTGCTTTTTATCAGCTGAAGGCTATGCTACTTTACTACCTGACGTCCCTAGCAAGAGTGGACGAGAGCTCGCTAGAAACTTTATACAAGCCGCGGAGCGGCGCTGGTTGCAACCCGCGGGTCAAACGATACTAATACGGACCGCGGTCGATAACTGCAACCCCTAACAAGCGTGGTATCGAACGTTGGCACCACATTTTCTTACATCATTTGTAAAGACAGAATGTCAGGGCTCGGCACGATAGCTTTCAGTACACAAAGGCGTCAACGCTGTAATATTCTCCATAAACGAGAACTAAGAGCCACTTTTAGACTGCCGTATTCTGAAAGCTTCACGAGAAAGTTGTCTGATAGCTACAACAGCAGAGCAGGGATTAATGTTCCTAAAACGCGCAGGAAAACAAAAATTATACCTGAGCTACGTGTCTGCTTACATCTCATACACTAGGGCAGACTTTTTGTGGAGTCTCCTCTCCTCTCTGGCGGTAGGACAGAGGATTGCGGCGCTGTAGTCTTTTTAGTATTTGACAGTGTTGTAGTCCTCCTCGAAGGCAGTTACCATTACCAGGGAAAACGTATAAAATTTAATCAAAATGTTTGTAACGTAATTCAGTAGCTATAAGTGTTAAAAGGTACTTGCATACGTAGTTAAATTCACCGCATTCACCACTATACGTTAGTGATATACGATTATTTTCTCGTTTTTGATATACGTATACGAGATTTGTTCAGTAAATAACACGTTGATTTTTTACAGTCACTAAAGTAGATAGGAGTACGTCGTTTGATGTTACTTCTACACGTGTGCGAAGTTTCGAACGATACGGTACATGGTAGAGCTGTAGTTAACCATCAAAATGGCGTCTATGCAAGACGCTTGTTACAAGCCGAGTGCTGTCATTAAATTCTTGGTTACGGAAGGAAATGTCGTCTTGAACATCCATAAACATTTATATGCAATATGTGGTAATAATGTAGTTGATAAGAACATTATTGGATGATGTGTAAAGAGAGTTAAGGCATTTGGAAGCAGAGCCGTACCGAGTTGATTCTGCACCCCTGACACAAATGCCAATTGTTTTCTTCCCCCTCCCCCACCCCTCCCCCGAAAAATCAACCTTTTCGCAATTTTCCTACGAGATTATAGGAAATTTTGCAATGTAGACGGTAGGTTTAATAAATATGAAGCGTTATTGAAAATATTACTTGAGTATACAGATGAAAAATATTGCACACAACAAATAAATGTCGTGTGACTAGGGCCTCCCGTCGGGCAGACTGTTCGCCGGGAGCAAGTCCTTCGATTTGACACCACTTCGGCACTTGCGCGTCGATGGGGATGAAATGATGATGGTTGGGACAACATAACACCCAGTCTCTGAGCGGAGTTAATCTCCGACCCAGCAGGGAATAGAACCCTGGCCCTCAGAAGGAAATATATCATTGTAGTGAATAAAATAATTACAAATTTTACAAACTTTCTAAAAGAATTGAAATTGAAACAAAATCTATGTCTTACTGCTTGTGGCAACTATTGTGCACTGATTTCTTCATAATGAATTATAAAGAACAGATTATTTTGCTCGTATTAAATTGTTAACAATATATGAATTATTAATAGGTAATAAAGGAAAGAAATTTCTTTCCGAGAATTATTATAATGTTACTGAAGTGTCCCGGCTTGGGGCACTTTCACAGTTACTCAGTGATTACTGACAAATCAATCTATTGACACAATCAGTTTATGTTCACAAAGGTAACTTCTGTGCTCCGTTAGCAGTTCAAAACAAATAAGAAAAAACCTTATTGAAAAATAAAGGAATGAATTCTTCGACAGTTAAAGGTTCTTGGAAAATAACATAGCTAAATCTTTGTATGAGAGTATCCTTTGGAAAAGGTTCAAATCAAATGGCTCTGAGCACTATGGGACTTAACTGCTGTGGTCATCAGTCCCCTAGAACTTAGAACTACTCAAACCTAACTAACCTAAGGACATCGCACACATTCATGCCCGAGGCAGGATTCGAACCTGCGACCGCAGCGGTCGCGCGGTTCCGGACTGTAGCGCCTAGAACTGCTCGGCCACTCCGGCCGCCCATCCTTTGAAAAGTTCTCTTGCAAACGAAAACGGTTATCTTATTACATACTTACACTGGGCAGAAAATTGAAGTTCCATCTCAGAAGTTCCAGGATCAGGGTCCACGGCCGGAGCATCGGGTCGCGATGGTCCCGGGTGGCGGCGGCGAGTCGATTCTGGGTGGTGCTGGCGAACTTCTGCTTCTGCTGGCGGAGACGGAACTGCCTGGTACTCGCTGGACGAGGGCAGTTATACCCACGTGGCGGTTGCCTACTAGATAGCTATTGGTCTAGCGGTATGGGCTCGGACTGGCTGAGGAAAAATGGCGCAGCGGATGCACGAGAAGGTCCGTATATGTGGAAGCCTCTACTGCTCTTGTGCCCGCCTTCGGAACTAGCCTGCTTCCTGCAGGCCAGGCGAGGTTCGGTTGACTTCGGCCAGTGCACCTGCAAAGTTGCAGCGATGACCCGCATAACGGTGCGACGTTGCGGGTTAGTGGCGTCGTAGGAGAGACCCTCCCCCTCCCCCCCCCCCCCCCCCCCCCCCAACACACCATTTGCAATTCCACTTTCTTGCTTTGGGCGCAGCAATCTCATCGATGATTTCACTGAAATCAAATGCAGTAGCTGTGTCATACTCTGTCGGCAACACAGCTGAATTTGACAGTCTGCTTCACCCTTACTCGACTTTAAGTAGTCTCTTATCATCTCTACTTTGCCGAAACTGAGTTGCAGTTGTCATAAATATCCTCAAGGCTACTTGGATGTTTGGACAAGCGTTTCGTACTCTGTACTGCGAAAAAAAATTCAAAATATCGAAATGGAAAACTGTGTTAGTGCTCTTGATCAGCTATTTCTCCTGCAATTTGAAAGCAGCTATGCATTTTGTCAACCAGCTCTGCTGTGTCGATATTTCTTTTATGTTTGGTACCAAAATCTGCCACATATTTTGCAGAATAAGACAACGAGCTATCGTTTAACCCTTTCCTAACAGGAAATTAAAGTGAGATGTAGTGTTATGCTAAATGTGGTATCCGTTTCGTATTTCAGTTACCAAACAGTTTGAAACAGTATAGCTTAAACAGTTTCACTCCAGTCCCCAGTTAGCAGAAATCAGTGAAAATTAAAAGTCTTCTGTTAAAGAGCGTATTATTTGCTTCAAGATCCGGTGACCATCTTTAGAGGTCCTACAATACTCCAGCGAAGTAGCAGGAAAAAGTTAAATGTGAGCTGGCTGCATATGCAGCAACTGTATGAATCATGCGCACTGTTGACACACAACCCAAGCCACGCACGTTTGGTAGTAGTTGTTATCTTTATTTCGTTACTTGGACGAAATGTCACTGCGACAACAGTGTGCGTTTTCATTCTGGTGCCGAAGAAGAGGCTTCTTCTCGTAAGCAAAACATTGGTGCAGGAGAATTTAGGTACCTCCCCCGGTTAACTCTTATATCGTCTTTCTCGTTTTCATTTATAAGCTGATCAATCAATTGTTACGCCCCCTGTGTGTCTGCGCCCTCTCCGGCGGCCTATCTCGTGGCCTCGGCACGACTCTGCTTGGAAGTGCAGAAACTGAGCTCGCACATAGGTTACGTTTGCAAGTCTAACAGTCACTGCATCCATTACGTTAATAATAACAATTTCGTCTGACTCGGCAGCCTGGCGCAAGTCATTCAATTGGACGTCGCTTCGGTGATCTGTGTCTCCCTGACCTACCCCAGCGATCCAACCTGTGAATCACGAGGATGTCATTATTCGTGAAAACCGGCGCATCCCATCTAGACAGTTGGCCATTGGTGAGCATTAGAAGTGCGTGTTCTGTGATTAAGACTCTTGGATATTCAGAGATGTGCTCGCAATGGATCCTAGAATTGCATACAAGTTTTAAAGGAAAGCCATTTCACCTGGACCAATAGAGCACGTTGAGGCCAATGGAAAAGCCTTTGCCACGAAGCGTTTGAGGTGACAAAACCTGGCTGCATCACTTTCAGCTGGAAAAAAAAAAAAAAAAAAAAAAAAAAACTTCTGCTGTCAAATTCATGATAGTTATACTGTTTTTCTCGTGGATTTGTTGCCAACGGAGTCAATCATTAATTCAGCGTATCGGAGGACTCTGATCAAACTAAACAGCGCCGGCTTGGTGGCCGAGCGGTTCTAGGCGCTATAGTCTGGAAACGTGCAAGCGCTACGGTTGCCGGTTCGAATACTGCCTCGGGCATGGATGTGTGTGATGTCCTTAGGTTAGCTAGGTTTAAGTAGTTCTAAGTTCTAGGGTACTGATGATCTCAGAAGTTGTCCCATAGTGCTCAGAGCCATTTGAAACTAAACAGCCGCTTACGCCGTATTGACTCTGATAAGAATTCAAAATAAATCTTACTCAAACACCACAATGCACGCCATACTAAAGTCTCAAAACCCAGGAACACGTAACCAGATTAAACACGGCTGCCTCATCCACACTACAGCCCAGGCCTGGTGCCCTCAAATTTCTAAGGATTCTCTTCGTGGGACACAGTTTGAAGATGATGAGACCATAATTCATGCTTTTACTGCATAGCTACAAGCATAGGATAAAGGCTTATGCCAACAGACAATACATTCACTTACACGACGCCGGCGTAAGGGCTATAAAATGTGATCGAGACTGTGCAGAAAAACAGTACGTGGCAAAAAGAAGTTGATCGATAATGTCACAAAGTAATGACTCTTGAGACTAAATATGTTGTGAGAAATAATTATGGGGTGTTATTTATCGAACGATCTTCATGATTAGCGTGGCAGTTCTTAACTGTCTCATCATGTATAAAAGTGATGAAGCGAAAAATCGACAGCACAAGGACGTACTGATGATAATTAATGTCTCCGAACTTTTTATCTGAAAACTGTTAAAGACGTTTAAATAAAATAGACGTTATTTACATTCTACATTTTTATTCTTCATGGCTACATAGTTATTTCTCAAGTCACCTTGACGATAAACGTATTTCTTCCAACGAGAGACTAGTTTGTTCATACCCTCGCTGTTGAATGTTTGACCTCACCGCTGCTAGCACAGCTCCATCACTGTCGAACGCTTTCTTTAACTTTTGGAAACAGATGAAAATCGGGTAGGGTCAAGTCGGGACGCTATGGAGGATGATCGATGAGAGCATACCCAACGGGTCCGATTGTTGCAGGTGCAACAGCGCTCGTATGTAGCCTGGAATTGTCATGCTATCATGCCAACGGACGAGTTGCTCCACGCGTGGACGATAGCTTCGAATTCCTGCTTTCAGTTTTCCTAGCTATTTCTCATGCTCTGACATAGTTACTTTACGTGTCCCCTGTCATACGCTACAATTATTGGCCCTCTTGTGGCAGAACGCTGCATACGTGTACGCGTCAAGAATGAAGATGTAGAAAGTTAGTAATGATTGTTGTATTTAAAAAGCCTCATGAGTTTTCATATACAAAATTCGAAGACATTACTTTTCAGCACGTCCCCCTACACAATTTAAAGACCTGACTTTCGATGCTGAGCCGGTCGTTGAATATTTCTGTGACTTATTGCTTCTTTCATTTTACCAGGGAACTGTTAATGTGAATCATGGCAAGTTGTATAGTGATTGTTGGTCGACATTATAATGTAATGTAACTGGCTGAGTAATTTACTTAAAAAGAAAAGGTGTGGTTTGAGGAAGGAAAGGGCCTCGTAAGTCAAGCTTGGATCTGAGATTGTTAGTTGAGTGCTGCCTGGGAACATGGAGAGGAAGGTAAAGGAAGTATGAATAAAGATTATACTTAGTTTCGCCTCCTCAGGTGTCACCGCGCGAGGTGGCACAGTGATTAGCACACTGGACTCGAAATTGAAACAAATGAGCCCTCGGTCACAATTTTTTAGTGTTAAAACCAGGTTTCAATGCTTCTAAGAGTGCCTTCATCAGAATTTAGACATTTAAAGTGGTCTATAACATAATTACAAATTTATGGTAAAAATTTTTTTATATAAAAAAAGTGTAAGTACTGACTAACAATACAATACAAGACAGAGACAGTACTTACATGTCACGTATAAAATAAATAACGCCTAAGTCCGTTGCTCCCTGTGGCTGTACACGTATGAGCAGCCCTTAGAGGCTCGGCTCCCCTCATTCCTTTTAAATATTTTGTCACTAAAGCCCTTCTTGCCTGTTATTTATTTTATACGTGACATGTAAGTACTGTCTCTGTCTTGTATTGTTAGTCAGTACTTTCACGTTTTTATATAAAAATTTTTTTTCCCATAAATTTGTAATTATAGACCACTTTAAATGTCTAAATTCTGCTGAAGGCACTCTTAGAAGTGTTGAAACCTGGTTAATAGGACTAAAAAAATTGTGACAAAGGGCTCATTTGTTTCAATTTTAACCCTTTCACTGCTCCAGATGTAAATATACGCTAATCATTTCAGTGCTCCAGACGTGTAAATACTATTTGCTATAAAAAATACTTACAGCGGTTCCCTGCTTCAGTCGTATAGTTACGTATAATGTCGACAATCGGGCCAGCGAGTCGGAGGGAATTGTTGCGCAAGTATGCAGTTTAATTGTTGGAATACTAGGAAATACTTGAACGACTATTGAATCTGAATTCTTTTTCTGCTGAGTTCATACGTATCTCTATATTACCTAGTTTGTGTGCAGCCGTTTGCGCGTTACCGAATAAAATGACGCGACGTTACCGTCCGTTTACAGACGATGAGCTGCTGAGTATTCTAAACCAAAGTGACGACATCATCATGCCCAATCATGTGATTATGGGTGGACAGATAATGACGACGACGAGCTGGCAGATAAATCTGTCACAACAAATATAAAAAATATTTGTGAACCAACAAACGTTGAATCAGTAAATGCAGATCCAGATTTTGATGTTATCGTCGATTCTTTCTCCGATTTCGAAGAAGAGCCTGAGCGTATGCCTGAAAAATCTCCTAAGAGACACCAAACAGTTGATGTTACATGGAAAGACTCTGATTTGGACCCCAAAGTGTATAATTTCGATAACAGTGGTTCCGGTTGCAAAATAAATTTAGATGATTTATGTACTGTATACGACTGTCCAAGTTTTTTTTAGCCAAGAAATTGTGAGCTACATAGCTGAGCAATGTAATTTATATTATGAACACCTTTGCAATGATGCCAGTGAAAAATCAGGGCTGCGACGTTGGAAAAACACAAACAGTGATGAAGTTTACTGTTTCTTTTCTGTAAATTTTCTGATGGCTCAAGTGAGAAAAAATGAAATAAACAGTTATTGGACCAAAGATCAGTTACTGTCTACTCCAATGTTTGCGCAAATCATGCCGAGAGATAGATATCTTCTGTTACTTAGAATGTTACATTTTGCTGATAACAGTAAGGACCGTGGAGATGACAAAATCTGGAAATTACGTCGAATTGTGGATCACTTAAGAAAAGTATTTCCAGGTGCTTTCTATCCTTTTAAAAATTTGTGCATTGATGAAAGTTTAGTTCTCTTCAAAGGCTGTGTCTTCTTCAAGCAGTACATTCCTTCCAAACGCCACAGATTTCATGTAAACTTTTTTGTTATGTGACTGTGAAACTGGTTATATTCATGACTTTATTATTTATGTGGGTGCAGCAACAGACGTAAAAAAAGAAACTGACTTTGGTGTAAATGCTGGAATATCTGGAAGCATTGTTCTCACTTTACTTGAACGTTACCTTGGTAAAGGTCACACATTATATGTTGACAATTGGTACACTAGCCCAACGTTATTTTCTTATTTGCATGACAGAGTGACTAATGCCTGTGGAACTGTGAGAACAAACCGCAAAGGCATGCCTGCTTTAACAAAAAAAAAAAAAAAAAATCAAGAAAGGCGAGATCATGTCAACAGATAAACTTCTTGCTCTGAAGTGGCAGGACAAGCGGGAAGTGAGGATGCTTTCAACTCCTCATACAATCGAAATTACAGCGACTGACAAAATTGACAGAACCACGAATGAACCAATAACAAAACCAGCTTGCATCGTAAGCTACACTGAAAATATGGGGGCCGTCGACAGGAGCGACATGATGCTAAGTTCAGTAGAATGTGTAAGAAAAACTGTAAAATGGTATAAAAAAGTATTTTTTCATTTGATGGGTATGTCTCTGCTCAATGCGCATGCATTATATAAGACTCAAACGGGAAGAAATATTTCAGTATCTGATTTTCAATCGAAACTTGTCAAGGAGATCCTAGAGATTCACCACCAAACGCAAACAGAGGGACGTCGTGGAAGGAGATCGGCTGATGGTGACAATCCCTTACGCCTAACCGAGCGCCACTTTATCTCGCTAATCCCAGGAACTTCAAAGAAGAAGGCCGCCCAGAGAAGGTGTATTGTATATGCAAAACATGATAAACGAAGTGACACAAGATACATTTGTGTAAAATGTAATGTGCCTTTATATTTGAATTTTTGTTTCGAGAGATATAACACTTTGAATTATTACTAATGTAATATGTTTTGTATTTTTTTTCTCCTAATAAAGTACCTTTTTCGAACAAAATAAGACTTTCTGAACAAAGATTTAAAAAAAGGAAACGATTTACACCGACAATACTGGATTTTGCTTCTCATTTATATCTCAGTAATAACGGTAGACTGCTACAGTCGTATATATACGCACCGGGTGAAAATAACGCGCACGGGGCGGGAGCCGCTGAGAGTAAATGCGCATTGAAAGGGTTAATTTATAAACGGTCACTGAGCCAAGCAGCGATGTTCAAAACTTTGCGACACTTGACTTGCATTCGGGAGGATGACGGTTCAAACTCGAGTCCGGTCATCCAGATTTAGGTTTTCCCTGATACCTCTAAATTGTTTCTTTGAAAGTGCACGGCCGATTTCCTTCCCTGTACTTGACGCATTTGGAGCTTGTGCTCCGTCGCTAATGACCTCTATGTCGACGGGACATTAAACCCAATCTTCCTTACTTCCTTCCTGAGGCGTCAACCACTTAATTTTCTGCAAAAGTTTCGCTCCACGAAGAGCATTACTCACAAAGAATGCTGATACTGATAACTGTAGTTTACCTCAGACTTACAGTGGAATGGTTTTGCTAGGTAAAAGACGTAGATTGTAAAAATTTTGGATAGTATATGCATAACGCGATCGGTGAACCACGTTTTACTATGTGGTTAATTAAATATGGGACTTCGATTCAGGGAGACTACAGGATCATTGGTGCACAATGAAAGAAAAAAATTTGCAAATGTGTGTGAAATCTTATGGGACTTAACTGCTAAGGTCATCAGTCCATAAGCTTACACACTACTTAACTTAAATTATCCTAAGGACAAACACACACACCCATGCCCGAGGGAGGACTCGAACCTCCGCCGGGACCAGCCGCACAGTCCATGACTGCAGCGCCCAAGACCGCTCGGCTAATCCCGCGCGGCACAGTGAAAGTAATTGATCTGATAAACTAGCATTTCTTATTACATCAATGGCAGAGAAGTCCCACGTTCGAAATTTTGCATCTCTTTTCACTTAGTAGCTGTAAATGAAAAGCTCATAGTTACAAAGTGTTAATATACAAGGATATGGTCTGGCTTTGAATCAAATAGATCAAATAAACATACAATGAATTCGGTATATTATTAGTTTATGAGAGACCAATCTATTGATGCTTACATGATAGTAACTGGAACAAGAAAGATAGCTCGAAACAGCAAGGCTTCTCGTCGCTGTTCGCAGAGAAAAGTGAAGGCTATGCCTTCTTTTGTTTATAAGCGATCTTGTCACAGAAAGTCAAACATCACTAGCGAAGTCTTTGGTCCTGTCCCTCACGACGTACATTTTAAACTTTACGCATAGAAGAAAGAAAATGAAAACTAGATATGGGGGTCTTACAAGCCTTACTAAAGACTCACGTACTACGTAAGCCTGCAGGCTTTCGAGGCCATTAACATTTGACTGTAAAATGTTCTAGGATGTTGGGCAGCTTCATGTTCAGTTCCCTGCGTAGTGTCGACGTAGAGGTCAAAAACTGTAGGGTAAGGCAGAGATTGTAATACATCCAGCAAATAATTGACGACGTAGGTTGCAAGTCTACTCTGAGATGAAGAGGTTGCCACAGGAGAGGAGGGGAATTCGTGGCGGGCCGCATCGAACCAGTCAGAAGACTATCGGAAAAAAAATCGACTTCTCAATCCCTCTGCTGACATTTTCTTCAGGATCATCTGGTGCTCAGCTACCCGTGAACGCAATAAGATCCTGAAGGAGATGTCAGCACAGGGGTCGAAATATAGATGGTGTAGAAGAAATTTAAGTTAACATGAAGTGGCCCTACATCTTGCAAGATTTTACCTTCATGTGATACTGTTCGCATATGCTAGGAAACCGACTAATTCCCCTATTAATGTAGTCTCGCAACCAGGTGGCAATGGGAATGACCTCTGCACATACACGAAACGAGAAGCGAAATTCCTGCATCAAACGTCAACCGTCTCGTTGCCAACGTGGGAAGGGAGCAAGTGTTGGTAATTCATGCTGCAGCGCCAGCGCGCGATGGCTAGGGATCGGAAAAACCGACTGCATAAAACAGATACCGCTTTTTGGTTCTGAATAAGCTGTACTTTTCAGTACTCGTTTGGTCTCGGTTGTAATAGGTTTTTTCTTTCATGTTTCACTAATAACCGTGTAAAAAAACGGCATATCAATCTGGCGTAGCAACAATGCTCAGACCTTTGGATTTTAATTGAAACTGTTCTTAAGAAAGAGTAATTATTTGTAAAATTTCCGTTGTTTTGAAGATTGAGTTATTATAGAAACTGGGATAGGCGTTCACCGCTCTTTTAATAACAATGCCTACAGTTAGAAACTAGCAACAAGCACATGGCATGAGAATCGGTTCAGCGTTTCTGAGATAATGCACCTGTTGCCGTGTGGCATGGCCTGTTACACAGTATGCGTGGCATGCCCACACCTGGTGTATGCAGTAGTTCCTTGCTGTTGTCCTCGGTCATCAGTTGAGTTGCAGAATTGTATCATCCCTAGTGTAGCGGGACTTTGAATTTCGCCGCGCTACATTCGTTCCCTCAGATAAAAAATATCCCGTCGCAGCGGTATGAGCGCTCGACGGCAGAGAAAATACTAAAATGGTAACTCTTTTTTTGTTTTCTATCCGCTTTTTGTTCGTCTCTTGATAGCCGAAGATTAATACAGACGTGATCTGATGCTGACGTAAAACAAAACTTCATAGCTAGTCTTGATCTGATTTTAATGTGTAGACATATTGAGGAAGTTATGAAATTTGGAGGAGGGAAGCAACGTAAAATAAATTGCATTTAGTATCAAGACGGTCTTGTGTACATTAGAAATTTCTGGACAATGAAACTTATTGCAAGATTTCGGAGCCGACTTTTCACACAGAAATGAAGGAGATTTTTGAAGACCTGGACGCCGCACAAAACAAGAAGACATGTTAACATTGTAAAGAATTAACTCTAAGCTACGCCATTTCCCCCTGTCAGTTACATTTTGTTATTCTCTGTTATTTTTCAATAATTTTTGTAGTGGAAATTGGTTTAACTTTTGCTCAAAAACGCCACAAGGACCACCCCAACAATAGCTTTTCCGAGTTACGAAGTCCGATTTGCTTTTCATTCTTTCCCTTTTTCACGGTCTCTCATCTCCATTTATTTTTTTATTAACCACTACAACTGGCTCCCGCGACAGGACGCAATTTTCGGATGTGTCGTTTTTGAGCAAATTTGAAACTTTAATTTGTATTTTTTCCCAACAGAGAATAACCAAAAATCCTGAAGTTTAAAGGGTAACGAAAACACCAACTTTATTGTATCTAACCAAATGATTATACAACAATATTGTAAAGAATTTTTGTAACTAATTCAATATGTTTTCTTTTCATGGCATATATTGATGCAAAACTGTTATTTTGAGACCTTTTGGTGATTATCCGATGAAGATGTATTAAGAAAATCCATATTTTGACGAATAAGATTTACGCAGAAGTGATTGACCAGCCGCTGCAGGACAGAAAATTTAATGGTGAGTCACACAATTATGTTTCATTCAAGCATTCAATAGCCAACTGCAGAATCCATTTTTCCCTTTCCACACATCCTGTAGTTTTCTTCTAAATTTTTCCAAAATTATCTATCTCTATTGTAGTTTGTGGTAATTGTAGTATTGTTGTAGCTGCATATGAAAATCGTGAATTTGACCGCCAAGCAGTCATTTGTTACGAAAAATTTTGTCCGCCCTGCTGCATCTTTCTCAACCATTGCTTGCAATAGAGCAATCATTTACATTGACGAGAAAATATTTCAACCTAAATTTGAGTCAAATCTTTCTTAGTCAGACGTATATTATTCCCTTTTTGACTTACGATTATACATCGTATTACAATGGAACGCGGTAAGGTAGAGATAGTTTCGGCAGATGAGTTAAGTGAAGTAGATTCATCGTTCAACCAACAAGAAAGTCCGCGTTTCCCTCCATGGACGAGTTCACAGATCAATGCAATGATTTTGCCTCAAACTCGCAACATTTGTGATAATACACAGATGGCGACTTTAAATGACGAAATGTGTAATGGACGCGAGACTAGACCGTCAGCGCCATTGTTAACATCAATGTCAGAACCGAATGTGAGACAAATTCAGCAATGTGACACAAATCGGACACAGGAAACTGACAAACTGGACCGACTATTAGAATTATTTGCAGACATGAAACGAGACGTTGGTCAGAAAATTGACGCAAAACTGGACGCACTTGGTCAGGACTTTAAACAAAGGCTAGATAAAAGCGACGAAAAATTTGACGTATTAAACCGTACTATGACCGAAAATTTTGAACGAACGACAAAACAGATGACAGAATGAAATAGCACCGCTCAACAGCTCAGCCAGCGATTTGAGACATTGTCCGATCGAGTAACTAAACAGGAAGAAACTTTGGTTACATTCACACATGAAACAAAAAACAATATCGCCCGATGTGAGAATCAGTTAACTCAAATAGTTAATGTGCATCAGGAAGTGAACACCCGTGTGGAAGAGTTAGCTCAGGCCCACACTTCAGCTAGCTCCACCCAAGAAAAGCTAACTGAAGAAGTGGGAAATATTAGCCAACAACTCACAATGGTAGTTCTTGAACAAACCCGCCTCAAAGAAAAGATAGAAAAACTAGAAGATCGAGCGGACCTCGCGTCACTAAACAACGACACCAACATGGCCGAGAGAATTGTACATGAAGGTAAATTGTGTGACGACTATCTGGACAAAAAACTTGAAACAATTACACAGGACATACTTTCAAAAACAAAGAGACATGTTAAAGACGAGACAAAACACATAGAAGACGAAGTGACAAAATTACGAGACAATGTTGTGCCGTGTTTGGCGATTGGTGCAAATGCATCGTCAGGGAACGACAAAACAGCTAAAACCATGGCTAATGACACAGACAGAACACCTATTGTGGAATCACCTATTACAAGTCAAAATTACAATGTGCCGCTTTCTTTTCCACCAAACGAGCAATATTACGGTACGACACCTAGAGTAGCAAGTGACACAAACTACGTCAATACAGTTATGCCAACCGGCATGGCCGATGACACGTTTGTAAGACATGGGTATTTCCAGACATTTTCCAGTGAGGACAAGCACAAAATCCACCCTATTGTGTTTATTAGATCATTTGACGGTGTTTTTCCACGTAGTTGGTCAGAAGTCGATAAAATCAGATACGTCAGCAATCTCATGAGAGGACGAGCAGCTAAGTGGGGTGCCACTATGAAACGGCGGTGCCTTACGTTTGAACAGTTCGAACAAGCCTTCTTGGACGAATTCTGGTCCGAGAATGAGCAACAGAGTCTTAGGAGAGAAGTGTGCAACCCCGAGACCTATGACCCTAAAAAAGAGACGTTAAGACAATACTTTGAGAGGTACCTAGACAAGACACTGTACTGGTCCAAACCAGCCGACTTGCCAGCGATAATTGACACTTTAAAGAGCCACTTACCCATTCCATACCGAGACACATTAATAGGAGTACCGGAGAATGACATTAAGAGTTTTTTAAACTTCTTAGATCAAATGGACGTAGTTTACAGAGGCGATTCACGCCATTCAAATTTTACGCATATTAGTAAACAAAATCAGTACCCACCCCAAAGGAATCGTAGTGACGGTGGTTGGTGGAACCATCCGTCCGCGCCGCGACACAATACGATGCCTGCGCGCGAAACATACTCAAATGGAAACGTGTATGACGGTAGGAACAACCGCAGAAATTCGTGGAATAATAATAATAACAACAATAATTATCACCCATATCAAAATGGTAACTACATGCAAAATGAAAATCACAGACAGTACAACAACAACCGCAATAGGAGACGTGAGAATAACCGGTGCAACCCGGGCTACTTTAACAGGAACATGCCATATAACAGACATAATTACCATCAAAACAATAACAGTCCCAACAATCACCGACCGAATATGTGGAACACACAACATTCACGCATGACAAATCATAACCCTCCACGGAATCCGCCGCCGTTCCCCGGTACAGTTATGCACTCCCCGCCACGAAGTAGCAATAACAATTGCGGCGCGCCATCAGCTGACGCGTGGGCGCCAACCGGCCGGAATGTAAACATAGTGGAGCTGGTCAAAGAACCCGGCCAAACACAGCAGGCGACGGAAAACAGTCGACGACCGAGCTAAGCGCTCGTGCTTCGGTCGTGAGGTGTTGTAAGAGCGCAACGGCTGAGACGATTTGTTTCCTCAGGTACGATGACAAAATGACAGCAGAACAGGAATTAACCGACGAGATAAACATTAAATCAGACAGTTGTGTTAAAGAATTCATACAAGCTACGGCATGGGTTAAGTTTAAAGATTATGATGAACAAATTTTATTCGATACTGGTGCTGCTGCAAGTGTGATGTCAACCGCATTCTATAATGAATTGAAACAAATTATAAACATAACTACATTACCTGTACAGAATTGCCACGTGGTTAGTGCCGCAGGTACTAAATCTAAGAAGATACGCATGCAAGCCCTTGTTAACTTCACGTTTTCCAATACACAGTTCAAGTGTAATTTTCTGATTGTAGACAGGCTTATCGTACACTGCATCCTAGGGATGGATTTCTTGAATGAACACAAAGCAATCATAGATTTAAGTAATGGCATATGTCAATTATCCGTAGGAGAACAACTAATTAATGTTGAACTTAACAAGACGATTGAACCACGACAAAAACATTACGAAGTAAGTCAATTTCAATTGGTGTGTCCTACTATAGTTAGTGCATGTAATTTAACACCTGAAGATTCAGACTATCAGGAGACTGAGCAGGATTTATTGTATCAGAAATGTGTCGAATCTATTTAACGAAACAACAGAAAGACGAACTGTACAAATTATTATGTGATTATGCACAAGTTTTTAGTGAGAGGCCTGGTGTAATCAGAAGTTATAGCTACAAAATGGATGTTAAGCCACATAAGACTTATTGTAGGACACATTATAATATTCCATGGGCGAAGAAACCTGCAGTTTTACGTTAAATCGAGCGTATGTTGACCTGGGGTGTCATAGAAAAATCACATTCCCCTTATTGCAGTCCTATCCTGGCGGTAGGCAAGCAAGATGGCAATGACAGATTGGTGCTAGACGCACGTGAAATCAACAAAATTATTATACCTGTTAACACAAGACCCGTCAACTTGGACGAACAGTTGCTAAAATTTTATAATGTACAATACCTAACTAATATTGACCTCCGCTCATCGTACTGGCAGGTGTCCCTTCACAATGACAGTCGTAAATACACTGCTTTCCTTTGTGAAGGACGCAGTTATCAGTTTTGTGTGTTGCCTTTTGGTTTGCGCGTAAGCGCGGGCGTGTTCATCGACGCGCTTGACGCCGTTCTCTGCCCGTGTTTGTTGTCACGCGTCACGGCGTACGTCGATGACATCGTCGTGGCAACAAATACGTGGGAGGAACATATTGATCTGTTACAGCAAATTTTATTTAAATTTTCACAAGCTGGAGTCACAGTAAATCTTTCGAAGTCCAAAGTAGGAAAGCGTGAAGTCAAGTTTTTAGGCCATATTGTCTCGCCGGAAGGTATTCGTCCCGATTCTAAGAAGATTGATGCTATTCGTAATTTCCCTCCTCCACAAAACCGCAAACAGTTGAAAGCATGTCTTAGGTTTATCTTCTTTCTTTCGGAAGTTTGTTTCAAAACAGCTTCTGAACAGCTCTCACCTGCTAACTTTACTGAAAAAGAACGCAATTTGGAGATGGACAGAGTTTTGCCAAGCTGATTTTCAGGCTATTAAAGATGCATTGGTGAACGCACCCCTCCTCTGCCACCCTGACATGACGTCAGATTTTTGCCTAGCCACGGATTCGTCATCATACGGCCTTGGAGCTTTTCTATTTCAAATTCAATCCGAATCAAGACAATCTGTCATCAAACCGATAAGTTTTGCGAGCCGCTCACTCACTGAGTGCGAGAGGTCGTACTCGGTGACGGAGCGGGAGACTCTTGCCATTATTTGGGCATTCCGTAAGTTTCGCTACTTTCTTTGGGGTAAACATACTCGCATATACACAGACCACCAAGCCCTTTCTTTCTTGCTATCATGCAAATTGCTTCATTCATGGCTCACCCGGTGGTGCCTTTCACTGCAAGAATACAGCTTCGAAATTATTTACATTAAAGGTAAATCAAACGTAGTAGCCGATGCCCTGTCCCGTTTGCCCCAAGGCATACAGGATTTTTCGGAACTTTCCTAGCAAACATCAGACTTTAACATCTTACTTATGTATGATGGTACATACGCCCCATACTACCGCAATATGTGCAAAAACTTTGCTTCACTTCAGGACAGCGACCCCAGGTGGTCAAATATCAAAAAGAAATTATGTACAGATCCTTCTTCACATTTACAAAAATATTACACAATACACAAAAATGTACTTTTTCATAGGCGTACCCCAGACTCGCACCATTGGTGTGTCTGTCTACCCAATGCACATGTTGACGATTTTATTCTGTTCACACACAAAACTTGGGGACACTACGGAGTCACCAAATGCACTGATAAAATATTACAGTACTGTTATTCTCCCAATCTGCGTCGGAGAGTGTTGCAAATTGTTCGTAAATGTATCATCTGCCAAAAAGCAAAATTTTCCAACCGATCATCTTTGAATGAATTACATACTATTGTACCAACCCGACCTTTGGAGATAGTATCGTTGGATATCGCCGGACCTTATCCCAGAGGTCGTGGAGGTGTGAAATACATCGTTGCTGTATTTGATGTCTTCTCAAAATACTTAAAATTGTTTGCTATCCGCACTGTCAACGCATCTGCTATTACTAGACGTTTGACTAACAGTTACTTTACAAGGTTTGGCAAACCCCACAACATTATCACGGATAACGCACCCTATTTTACGGGAAGAAAATGGAAATCTTTTGTTGCCACACATAACATCAAACATATTCTTACATCAGCATTTCACCCGGAAGAGAACCCTGTAGAAAGGATTTTTAGAGAGTTTGGTCAATTCATGAGAATACATTCGCCTCACAAACACACAAAATGGATCGAATTTTTAGCACCCTTTGAGCAGATAGTAAACAATTTGCCTCATGCCTCGAAAGGATATCCAGCACAGGAATTATTATTAAACAAACCTGAACAGAACAAGTGGGCTATGCCCATTCCAAAGCTAACCGCATCCACAACACATTCACCTTTTGAAGAGAAAGTAAGACAGGCATACACTACATTGTGCAATAAAGCCAAGATCAGGAAAGAGAGGTATGACAAACATGTTACAAATACACAAACCTATCAGGTTGATGACCTTGTTCTTTTGCGTTCACATCCCAAGTCTACAAAGTTAAAACAACTGAACAGAAAATGGCAGCTATTATATTCAGGTCCTTTCAGAATAGCAAGCATACCTCACCCAGGTTGTTACTCCCTAGAATACCCGTTATCTCACAAGCCAAGGGGGCTGCATCCCCACAGACATTTGAAACCCTTTGTGCACTAAAACAACATAATATAATAATAACTAAGTTGAACATGAGCAAGTTGCTGTGAAAACGAGATCATAGATATTTGTATTGAATACACGAACATTAAGTTATACAGCCTAAGAACACAAACATTCATTTATGGAAATTATATACTGCAGTTACACTTGTACACATAATTATGAAGAGACGGTAAACCCAGGTGAGTACACTTACTAAATGAGAAAAGATATTCATATAGGAATGAGACCTATGCAGGTTACATTGGTTGTTAATTGTAAATTATAAGGTGAATCAACAACTAGCTAGTTATTTCAAGGCAATACAATGAGAGGAAATAATAGCTATTGAGATCAGTAATGACATATGTATGTAGCAGAATGAATGAGGACGTAAGAATGAAAGATCAGTATGAATGAGTTAATATTTAGGTTAATATAAGAAGGTAAGTTACTGTGAAGTAGTTGATGGAGACAAGAGATTATTTGAGGAAAATATTATTGGAGTTTTATGAGAATGGAAGTGCCAAATGGCCCCACGTATGTGATATATTAATATTTGATGAGGAATATGTTTAATGTATAAGGATATATATATTACGATGAATATGTGAGTAAGGAATGAGTGAGAATGTTTTGGTAATATTGTGCTACATAGAGAAGTGAGTAAATAGTCTACATCTTTAAGATTACATAAGGATTTCAGTTTGAAAGAAAACATTTGTGATGAGTTAAAACACGTGAGTACAAGGCGTTAAAGGTGAATCTATTTACAATGCCCTTGAAAATGAACGAATGTAAGAAAAGCAGAGTGAACATAATGGTGATTACAGCTGTTGAAAGAAGCGTAATAAGAATGTAACTTGGAAACACATTAGCTTTAATTTATTTCAGAAGTCTAACTTAGTAACTTTTCGTTAAGTTTTGTTAAGCCGTTGTGTGAAAGAAAACATTTATAGTTCGAGATCAGACAGTAGAATGATATTTTAAGAAACTTAAGTTGAAATATAATTTTTACACAGCCCTCATGTGAATACATTGGATTAAAAAAAAATTACGAAAGTGAAATTTGGTGCCATATTAGCCTTTATTATAATTACATATGACAGAAAACCCTGAGGAAGCAAAAGATAGGAGAGTTATTAAGGCTGTTTTGCGACTCGTACAACACCTCCACTTAAGCGAACAGATGACAAAATTACATCTATGTTGAAGACAACATTTGACTTTTCAGGCTATGCAAGGTAAGTGCAAAGGAGAAGTGACCACCCGTGCAGCCGACGTCGAGCAACGGACACTGAGAGCGAGACATTTTACTGTCAATTATAAGACTACGTTCTTTATTTATGTTTTATAGAAATAAATGATATATATATATATATATATGTATATATATACATATATATATATATATACACACATCATAAATAATGTTTAACCTTCATTAAAGTAGAAGAAAGTTCATGGTTGAACTCTTGAGAGGAAATTTGATATGTCATTATATCATACACATTATGAGAGAGACAATCTCTGAGATACATTTTCCATTTGTATAGACGGTATCCACATGAAGTGGAGATATTGAGGATGTACTGAGCAGATATGCGATTCACTCATGCAAGGATTTGTTAAGGTATAATACGCTAAGTCATATGAACAATCACAACACAAACAGAGAATCTGTCATGATGTTACCCTACACAGACTTGACGTGAAGACACTTACATTTACCCATGATTTGGTAAATTGTAAGCGCCCCCTTTCACACACTCCTTGAAGGTTATGCAAACATTATAACGTATTGTGTACTCTTTTTATGTATTAGCAGTAGGATTTGGCAGTTTTTAGGTAGTGAATAGTTTCTTCCAGTCTATCTTTCTTCCTTTCTACATTATCCTACCACCTACTGCAGCTGGGTATTGTTTGTTTATGGAATGTAAGAATATATTGTGTGACAGTAAACTTTCAGGTATGAATAAAAAGACATGAAGAAAACTGAATATTGATGGCATTACAAGCCTGGTCAACCACTAGCCAAGATATGGAATCAAAAGAAAGAAATAAATAATAAATGTAGGAAAGCCCGTGCTTTAAGTATTAAGTCTGATGTCCCTTGGCACGCCCAAGCCCGAATAAAAAAAATTAATACCCCAATAAAAGAAAGCCAATGGGACTTAGTATAATTTTTTTTAGTGTAAATATTTCACATGCATCTTCTTGTAAATTTATATGTATTTGTATATGTGTTAAAACTTTGCATATTGTCAACATATTTTGAAACGTGACCACGAAATGTAAGCTTTCATAATTAACGATGTAAACATGCTTGGACAAAGTGAACTGTTAAAATGTAAATATGGCAAAAAAGTGTTGCAGACTGTGTTAAACTGTGAACATTATAAACGACGAATTTTGTGTTATTTGTGAAACTTACGTTGCATAAACCAAATAACTGTTTGTAAATCGATATAAACTGCAATTTACTTCGACGATAATGAGGATTTTCACACTGCAAATGAACGTTTGTTGGCAAGTGTAAACAATGTGGTGAAACACCTACCTTTGCGAACATCGACGCCGTTGTTCCTGGCCGGCCTTCAGATGCTTTGAAGACAATAAACTCAGCACCTGTCGTAGAGGATGTGGAAGCTAAAAACTACATCGACCATATATGCCCCAGGAACAATAGTCATGAAAACGCACAAGGGCCTGGAGTGTTGTGTCGTAACAGAAGACATGGACGTTGCTTCAGATCACGCACACGCTCAATCTTATGGTGTCACCGAACTTAACACGCCATTTATGCTGGAATAACAACTTGTAATGAACACTATGTGAAAGTGAATACTGTGCAAGATTGTCATAAAACAGTGATTTTGAAACTGCCGCACGCGAAATTGAGTGATGCTATTGCGCATGCGCAAAGACTACGTGCTGCCAGAGATGCATGGGGAAACCAACGCTGGAAGCGCACAACATTAACTGCGCTGGTGAGCAGCTTGCTCAAACACACACTATGTAAACATATATATATATATATATATATATATATATATATATATATATATTAATTGTCTAAAAAGGATCAAAACTGTAACAAGTGTATGTAGTATATAGATTTAGAAACCAAGTATTGACAAAGATAATCCTCTAAGTATGCACGTAGCGTTTCCTGGGAAAATATGTATAATAGACATTTAGGTATATCTATTCTATTGTTTGCTAGCCTGCCACGCTAAATGTTTTAGCGTGACAGTCGAGGGGGCGATGTAGCGGGACTTTGAATTTCGCTGCGCTACACTCGTTCCCTCAGATAAAAAATATCCCGTCGCAACGGTATGAGCGCTCGACGGCAGAGAAAATACTAAAATGGTAACTCTTTTTTTGTTTTCTATCCGTTTTTTGTTCGTCTCTTGATAGCCGAAGATTAATACAGACGTGATCTGATGCTGACATAAAAAAAAAAAAAACTTCATAGCTAGTGTTGATCTGATTTTAATGTGTAGACATATTGAGAAAGTTATGAAATTTGGAGGAGGGAAGCAACGTAAAATAAATTGCATTTAATATCAAGACGGTCTTGTGTACATTAGAAATTTCTGGACAATGAAACTTATTGCAAGATTTCGGAGCCGACTTTTCACACAGAAATGAAGGAGATTTTTGAAGACGTGGACGCCGCACGAAACAAAAAGACATGTTAACATTGTAAAGAATTAACTCTAAGCTACGCCATTTCCCCCTGCCAGTTACATTTTGTTATTCTCTGTTCTTTTTCAATAATTTTTGTAGTGGAAATTGGTTTAACTTTTGCTCAAAAACGCCACAAGGACTACCCCAACAATAACTTTTCCGAGTTACGAAGTCCGATTTGCTTTTCATTCTTTCCCTTTTTCACGGTCTCTCATCTCCATTTATTTTTTTATTAACCACTACACTAGTTTGGAAGCATTTGACAAAGTGTGGTGGCAATGAAGTACAATGCTCCATTTGTATTAAAAGATTAGAAATGGAAGGAGGCCCAACAAACTTGTAACGTCACGTTAGCATAAAATATTCACATTGTATCTTGGAAGAGGAAATAAATTTGATTGATACACCTCTAATTTAACTCACATGCTAGGAACTAGAGATAATAGCTGAATCCTTAATTTGTTCTTCCTTCAGGGTGAAAAATGATACTATCCTACAGTGGCGCTGCAAGAGGTCAACTTGTAGCTTCCCACTGTCACGGTGTCCGTCTCTTTCACCTCCACAATCTTTGCTGGACACAGTGAGACAGATTTCTGCTGCTGCCTAAATCCCGTATCGATCGTGATGTCGTACTCCTTCATTAAATTTTGTGTCTTTGTTCGAAAACTACGTTTATTACTGGAAGTAATAATGTACCTAAAATCGGGTGTTTCAGAAACCGGTTATTTTGAGTGTTTTTTACAGTCTGCTTAAACTAGAGACGAAAACCGGTTGTTTCAGCGATAACGGCCATCCCTACTAGAGGCTGCTTCGACTTCTGATGACACGAGGATATTAGGAATTCCAGCGAGATCTGTTTTCTTCGAGTTGAGTAATCCAACAGTGCCGGTGGCGTTTATTTCAGTATGGCCCAAGAGCGAGTTTGTGGTGAGCCTACTGCTTCGGTGGTTCTGGTCTTCCTTCCTCCAGCGTTAGCGTTGTTTTCATTGGCTGGCACTCTTGTGCCACGCTTCGCGTCGCGGGTCGTTTGCCCGGTAGAGGGCGTAACGCTTGTGGCGCACGTGGCGTGAGCCAACCACAGCAGAGCACTGGCGGGCAGGAGGGGTGCGGTAATTCCCCGTGACGTGGCTTCGCCGAGCCGTGATGCCCCCTACAGCACGTGGTACATTCCATCCATTGAGCACAGTACACCGCATTTGCTACCCTTTCCTTGCTAAGAGGACACATTAGCGCACGGCGCGGTAACACCGTTGTTCACAGCTACGGGAGGGGCAAGTGAGTTGCAGTACGGAACACGTAAAGCTAAGCGCGGGTACGAAAAGTAAGTAATCTCCGTCCTGACAACATTTCATCGGGATCTTCATAAGAACGACGAATTTCAAAAATATTGTGAATGTAGGAAAGTCAAATGACCAATCATTTCTTGCATAGCAATGGGTCCGGGTCAACCAGAATGCCTTACCAGAGATATTCAGTCCAATTTGGACAATTTGTGATTGGTCGTCAGAACTCTTCATTGATACGTCAAAAGAATTTCAGTCCCGTGGAAGAGTGTCATCTGGAGAGCGGATACTATTAATGTAGCCATCCTCATTAAGGTGATGAGCAGTTGGAGAAATGTGATTGCTCAGCAGGCTGCTACTCAAGGCCACCGGAACCAAAGGCCATATTTCCGTGTCCCGTACTTAGCAAACTTCCTCACAGCCTCAATTTCCCATTGCATTTCCCCTGCAGCCTCGTGAGAAGGATACTTCAGGACAGTGGTGAATATGACTGTGTAAATCATTCATGTGCAGGCAGAAACGAGATTTGTATGCCTGTATTGTTACATACTAACATCCAAGCATCCTGATAGCTACCCTATTGTGGTTACTAGTCCCAGCTATCCATGTGACATACTTACAACACCTTAGGTAAGTGGTTCCCAACTTAGAGATGATTATCATCAGAGGGGTAAAATGATGGTTTCTGGGAGGCAAAAACAAAAAGGGGTCGATCATACTTAATTGGTACACGAAATTATTTTGAAAGACTCAAGTTGCTGTTGTGGTCCTCTGTAGGAAGACTGGTTTTATGCAGCACACGACGCTATTCGTTCCTTTGTAAGTCTCCCATGTCCAAATAACTAATACAGCCTGCATCCATTCGACCCTGCTTACTGAGATCGTCTTGGTCTCTCATTACAATTTTACCCCCCCCCCCCCCCCCCTCTTCCGTCCACTATCAAACTGATGGTTTCTTGATATCTCAGAATGTTTCCTTATCAACTGATCCCGTCTTTTAGTTAATGTATGTCGCAAATTTCTTTTCTCCCCAATTCTATTCAGTCCTTCGCAATGCAACGCGTTCTACCAAATCTAATTTTCAGTACTCTTCTGTAGTTCCATATTTCAATGGCTTCAATTCTTCACATATCAATGGCCTCAATTCTTCTCTTGTCTGAACTGCTTATTGTTCCGTACAAGGCTACACTCCAGAGAAATGCCGGAGGAAGAGACTTCCTAACACTTAAATCAGTATTCAATGTTAAAAAACTTCTTTTTTTCAGAAACGCTTTTCTTGCCATTGGCAATCTCCATTTTATGTCGTCTCAACTTCGGCGATCATGAACTACCCAAATAGCAAAAATCATCTACCACTTTTACCGCTTCGCTTCCTGCTCCTCTCTATTGCTTTTGTTTTGCCTGTGTTCAAAAATGGTTCAAATGGCTCTGAGCACTATGGGACTTAACATCTGAGGTCATCAGTCCCCAAGAACTTAAAACTACTTAAACCTAACCAACCTAAGGACATCACACACATCCACGCCCGAGGCAGGATTCGAACCTGCGACCGTAGCAGTCGCGCGGTTCCGGACTGAAGCGCCCAGAACCGCTCGGTCACTGCGGCCGGCTTTTGCCTCTGTTAAAATAACACTTATAATCTGCTTCCAAGACACTGTCCATTCCGTTCAATTGTTCTTCCAAGTTCTTTGCTGCCTCTGACATATTTACGGTGTCAAAGTTTTTCTTCTCCCTGAACTTCCATTCCATCTTCAAATATTTATCTGGTTTTCGTAAATCTTGTTCAATATACACACTGAATAATATAAAATATAGGCTGAAACCTTGCCTCAGACTTTTCTCCACCACTGCTTCGCATTCATGCCCTTCGACCTCTGTGAATGCCATCTGGTTTCTTTTTAAGTCGTGAATAATCTTTCGCTTCCTGTAATTTACCCATGTTACCTTCAGAGTTTGAAACAGGGTATCTAGTCAACTATGTCAAAAGCTTTCTCTAAGTCTACAAGTGCTGCAAAGGTGGGTTTGCGGTTCTTTAACCTATCTTCTAAGAAAAATTGTAGGGTCAGCATTGCCTCGCGTGTTGGTACATTCCTTCAGAACCCAAACAAATCATCCGAGAGGTCGGCTGCTGCCAGTTTTTCCTGTCTTCTGTGAATAATTCATAATTCATATTACTTTTCTGCTATGCTACCCTAGCTGGTTATGAGATTCGGTCATGAAAGAGGCAGTGAATATAAAGAGCACTTAACGATTATATCGACTGGGGCGGCAATTTCCAGGTGAGTTCCATTTTGGAAGTGGCGTCAGTAAAAATACAAGGTGACGATTATTGAACTATATGAAAAAATGTAAATTAGTTACAAACTACGGCGTGCACACACTATATTCAATATATGAACGTCACTACAGATATTCTTATTTAGGTTATGACATGTTCGATATGCCTGCCATCATTGCCGATGATGTGGCGCAGACGAATAGCGAAATTCTACATAACCCGCTGAAGTGTCGGAACATCGATGACCATCTGAAAGGCTGTTTTCAGCTCAGCAACGGTTTTGAGGTTATTACTGTACACATTGTCTTTAACATAGCTCCACGAAAAGGAGCCGCATCTCTTCAGATCCGGAGAATATGGCGGCCATTCGAAGCCCATGACAGTGGCCTCTAGGTACCTCAGAGCCAGAATGCGGTCCACAAAGTGCTCCTCCAGGACATAAAACGCTCTCCTGCTTCGATGGATTCGAGTTCCGTCTCGTATGAATCACGTCTTGTCGAAATCGGGGTCACTGTGGATAACTGGGATGAAATCATCTTCCACAATTTTCACGTGCCGTTCGGTAGTCACCTTACCACCAAGGAATATCGCACCAATTATTCATTGCTGGACATTGCACACCATATAGTCTGCCGTTAAGAGTGAAGAGACTTTTCGATCGCGAAATTCGTATTCTCAGTCCCCCAAATGCGCCAGTTTTGCTTATTGACGAACCCATCCAAACATAGTGGGCCTCGTCGCTAAAGCAACCCATTCTTGCGCATTCAAATTCCTATTATGCACCGCGACCAACCGCGAAGTTTGAATATCCTAACGCAAACCGTTCAGAAGCTATGACGATTTTATTTCAATAATTGTCAACCTCTGTGTCACGAAGGTTCTGATGTGAAAGTAGCAGAGTGCAGGGGTGTACCTAGAAAATTTTCTAACAGCTTCCACTTCCACAGTGGGTGGGATTGTACGGCCACATGATCCACGAGAGAACATTTGTATCTGCTGTTTATGGATTTTAGTGTTTGTCGTCTGAGTAACAAGTGTAGTTAATTTAACGTTTCTCATGAATTGTTTTCCTCTGGGAGCTATTTTCAATGCTACGTATTTAATCCCCTTTAGCAAATGTGCTGACTTATCCTTTCTTCATACTATGTTTATAACGACGGCTTTCACTTCTCAATGCTGTACACCGTGTGAACTCATTCATGTTGTCAGTAGGCGACGACGACCTCATTTGTTAAAAAAGAACCTACGTGTTCTCGCAGTCAGAAGTTGTATGACGTATTTAAGACACTGGACTCATAATTATGAAGAAAACACTTCTACAGAATGAACATGCTTAAGAAAATGTGTTAACTTTTCTGCATTGAATTTTACACATTTATTTCGACCGATTTAGGTTTCAACCACCATCCAGGGAAAAACAAAAACTATACGACTTTTAAATTTCAAATGTAATGCCACAGAAAAATGTCACACTATAAGGCATATTATGATACACATCAACAGTTATTAGTGATAATTGTTGATGTGTATCAGAATATGCCCTGTGGTATGGGGTTCGTCTATAGCTTAATATAGGAAATGTTATCAGAATATGCCGTCTATAGCATAATATAGGAAACGTTATCAGAATATGCCCTGTAGTATGGCGTTCGCCTATAGCATAATGTAGGAAATGTTAAAGTCATATTGTTTTTTGCTTTTCCCTGTGTGATATTTGAAATTTTAAACCGGTCGGGATAAGTGCCTAAAATTCAATACAAGGAAGTTAACACGCAATTTCTGAAATTATGAAGTACCAGAGTAATAAAAACTGAAACCAACTGCTGTATTGTAATTCAAACGTCGTTTATTCAAAATATGCTACTAGTTTATACATGAAAAAGTGTCATCTTGAGGCCCCAAGCGTAATCTTACTTCAGCGTGCGAAAGAGAAAGATCCACAAAGTCTTCAAACGGAAACAGTACAGCTTATTAAACATGTAACACCAGAATGCAGAATCAACAAACTTTACTGCAGCGGGGCCAAAATTAATTGAGTCGATTCTGACCCCGCTGCACTCGAGTCTGTTGGTTGCACATGCTGGTGTTACATGTTTAATAAGCTGTACTGTTTCCGTTTGAAGACTGCGTGGATCTTTGTCTTTCGCACGCTGATGTAAGATTACGCTTGGGGCCTCAAGATGACACTTTTTCGTGTCTAAACTTGTAGGATATTTTGAATAAAAGACGTTTGAATTACAATACAGTTGCTGGTTTCAGTTTTCGTTATTGAAGAACTTCATGTCTAACTGTTATGCTACTGTCATCGATGGATTACCAGAGTCATAATTATGATGTGCTGGCTTGAAATAGACATTGGATCTTGAATTAGTTTTTGCATTTTCTTTAAATCAGGCGGCTTCTGCTGCCGTTCCTTTAGAAGATTACAACTGTTTACAAGTTCCATAGTTCTGGAACTGCGGCAGAACCCCGCCTTCATAGATATCAACGCTGAGGTACACTGAATTTAACGTTCCTTGAGAGTGAGTGTGTCTGTGTCAACACGTTCAACCACGTCAGTCACGGGTGGTCCAGTAAGTCATTATAAATCAAGCGAGAATTGAGTTACTGCTGAGAAATATAAACCACAGAGGACAAGTCACAAACTGAATTAGACGGGACAGCTACAAAGACAACTTTGTAAACAAATTACCGCCATACTGATCTAAAATTTGTGTTGAAACTATGCATAATAGTGTTTGTCCCAAGTCTGACGCAGTCTACGGCGTAAACGATAGTAGCATTTATTCGCATGGAGTAACACCTGGCACCACCTCTGGACTTCAGTGTTACGGGCATTACACAGCATACTAATTTCACTGTTCTCTCAAAAGACTGCAACTAAGTAAAGTTAAAGAGGAACCAAGCTAATGATAACCCTAGTCTGACGTTAATGCCAGCATAATTACACAATTTCCTAGCAAATAATCTAATCGCGACAGTTTAGATACTCTCCCCCCACATCCCATGGACGCGTTAGTGCGGAAGTTGTTCAAGGATTCTAAAGCCATTAAGAGCAAGGCTACCGCCTTAGACACGTTGCTAGCCTTTTGTGAAGAAGACTGTAGGCAGTTTGTACGGAGTGCGACTTATTGGCACCGATAGGTACGGGACGATATAAGGAGCTAAGAAATCTCTGCAGTCACGAAAAAGATACATAAAACCAGAAACACGGAAAACGAGTAGGAGTGATTCTCTTATTTTTTTCTGAGAAAGAATGTTTTAAAATAGTTTCACTAGGAGTATTTTAAGGCAAATAACCCCGAAAGAAAAAGCTACTGAATACCGGTAGACGCAGTTGTAACGATCAGTATAGAAACAGATCACAACAACTTGAAACATCAAAAATACATTGGATTTCTCCACCGAAAGTTGAGAAGCTTCTTAAATAAGAAATGCATTGATAAAAAAAATTGAAAACCAATAAATAATTAATGTAGATTAATATATTTGTCTAGGTAAGATATTTAAGTGATTAACACCACAGGATCACAGGTTAACACAAGCACGAGATACGTCAATGGGAGCATCAAATTTTGGTAGTTAATAAAGGGTGTAACAGCCAGAATGTTGAATGCAGGAATACAAACGTTCGTGCGTTGTGTTGTACAGGTGCCTAACGCCAGTTTTTGGGAAGGAGCTCCATGCCTGTTGCACTTGCTCGGACAATACAGGGACGCTTAATGCTCTTTGTGGATGACAGTAGAGTTGTTGTCCGATGATGCCCCATATGTGCTCGGCTGGAGACAGATTAGGTGATCCAGCATGCCGATGCAACGTGCCGACACTCCGTAGAGTGTGGGGTTACAATAGAGGGTGAGCGTTATCCTGTTGGAAAACACCCCCTTGTACGCTGTTTATGAATGGCATCACAACATGTCGAATCATCATATTGACGTACATTGTCTAGTACGCAGACAGGTTGTTTGCCAGCCCTCAACTGACCTTCGTCTAGCCAAAAGACGGCTGAACAACCTTTCATCAGAAAACACAAGATACCTCCAACCTGCCCTCCAATGAGCTCTCACTTTACACCAGTGAATTCGCAAATTGTGATGGTTTGGGGTCAGTGGAATGCACGCTACAGGGCGTCTGGCTCGGAGCTGTGCTTGAAGTCGGCTATTTGTAGTAGCTCGTTATATCGCTACGCTAAAATTTCTGCTGCAGATGCAGTACCATGTGCAAGAGCCATATGTCGAACACGATGGTCTTCCCTCTGGGTAGTGACACTGTCTGTCCGGAGCCCGGTATCCTTGCAACCGTGCCTCGTTACCAGGGCTGCCAGCCATGCCAAGTCGTTCTGCAGTATCACAGAAGGATTCAGCTTCTCGTAGTCCTAGTAAAGAACCTCAGGCAACGTCAGTGAGATGTTGACAAAGGCATCTTTGTCATCTTGAAGGCATTCGCGACTAGCATCAGCTCACCACGTTCAAAAAGCGTCCTCATCTGCTACTGGCGCGAAATTCGAACAGACATCATTTTACAGAAGCAGAAAACACCTAACAACATTCGTTTATGTCGCACGACTCCTTCTCGGTGTAACGTTTTTTATCGTTGTGTATGAGTTTTTAACGTCAGGAAAGGAAACTAAAAAAGCCAAACAATGATGTACAGATGTAGCCTACTGTGGATAACAGAACATCATTTGAAAAGCACAGAAGACGGTAAGATGCACTACATGGACAAGTAATATTACATTACTGTAAGCATAATACACTCCCGTAAATAATTAGTCCACCCTTTTAGTGGTTTCCATTTCACTGGGGATATGTTGTTGCAAAAATGAATACGGAGTACATAAAAAGATTACATTTACTGTTCAATAGCAGAAGCGTTTCTGAGGTACCAGGTATCGAACCATGCTGAAACACCCATTTTAGTACGTGATGTAGTCATTATGGGCAGGAATGCAGGCACTGACTCTGGCATCAAGTCGATCGTACAGTCGATCGTTATGCCTCCCTCTCGACCTGTTCACATAGTTCTGTAAGAGGTGTTGGTTGACGAGTCGCACGAGTCCCACACTTACTCGACAGGAGACATGTCGAGAGATCCTGCTGGTCTCTCGAAGTTGCAGCACGTCTTGCTGAGCGCATCTTGCAGAGCACGTCGATTTTCAGTGGCAGCGTTTTGGCGGGCATTATCCTGCTGGAACAGCACATCACGACATTTTGCACTCACCGAGCGCTGGTGAGCATTCCCTCCAGAAACTTCAACAATGAACGACAGTTGTAGCTGATGGCACCCCAGACCATAAAGCCACTTGCGCACAGGCAGAATTTGCTTTCATCATTTAAGACCATGGCGCGCCGTACCATCTCCCAAATGATCCTCTAAAAGCCACCAATCGAACCGTGGATGTCGATACTGTGGTGTGGATGCCAGTTGTCCCACTGCTAATAACCAGTTCACAATAGTTCTTGTTGACACGTCTGGACTCACAAGTCCTCCTACCTGTGCTGTGGTAGCTGTACGATCTGCCACAGCTGCCCTTACAATACGACGATCCTGGCGGGCGTTTGTGTGTTTCGTGGACGTCCAGAACCTCACGTACACGTGAGAATGTTCACGTGACCATTGATACCAACATCAATGCACAACTGACGCAGCACCTCCAACTTCTGGGCAGTTCACCGAGAGGACCATCCCACCACTCGGAAGGCCACAATTTGATCCTTTTCGAACTCATTCAGTTGGCTGTAGGAAGCACGAGTGCGTCTCGTGGGATGATTGGCTGCTTGCCTCATATGTTTGCATCACATGTGCCTTCTGGATGTGAGCATTCCCTATTAGAGGTTAAACACAAATGGCCCTCTGGTAGCTGTGTTACTATTCTGTCTGTCGGTGGACAACGTTGAAGCCACTACTAATACATGTGCTATACAGCAGGTGGCACATGTCATCATCGGAAGAAAATCGACGTTGTCTTTACATGTATGCTAATTTCTCTTTCAAGCAGTGGATAAGGAAAGGGAATGTCCATATATATAAAAAAAATTGAAATGAAGTCCCAGGTCACAGATAGAAAAATAAACTGTTTTGAACAGCATTTTTCATTGTTGTTCAGACTTGGATACTGCAAACGACTGATGTGAAAACTCATCTCACACATTTCTCACGCCCCATCTTGGAAGCCATGCATCAGGGCAGTCAGATACTGTATGTCTTGAATGCCGAAACGAATTTTATTCAGTACCATACATACGGATATTATTGAAAGATTATCGTATGTGGTATCAGGCAAAATTTGAGGCTGGCTGAGGATTTCTTGGTAGTATATATCTCGGATGAACAATCATAGACAGATGGAGAAGTAAATTCAAGTGTGCACTAGGAAAGTGTATTGGAACTCTTTGAGACGTACTGCTAATCTCGCAGGACAGGACAGATAGTTAGATTGTGGAAAAGGGACAAAATAAGGGGCTTCATTATTTGACAAACATTAGAAGATTCTTCTAATAAAAAAAGTCACATTAGAAGATTCCCAAAATTTTTTTTAAAACGCACAGCTTTAGTCTTTGGCACTTAATTACCGGCTGAAAGCCACTTTAATTTAAAAACGGCTGAAGGCCAATAACTTAAAATGCAAGCCTTATCATTAAACAGTTCTTTAGTTAGGCTAAGTAACAAATTAAATTCAAGTCGGCTGAAGGCCTAACACTTAAAACTCCATAACATTAACTTTTTTAAAACACCAAAGGCTTTACTTGAAACAGTTCTTTAATTTAGGCTGAAGGCCTTAAAAGCAAATAGCTCAAACTCAAAATCGGCTGAAGGCCTAAGACTTAAAATTCAACAACATTAAAATTTTTAAAATGCCAAAGAGCTTATTTGAAACAGTACCTTAAACTAGGCTGAAGGCCTTAAGAAAAAAATGGTTCAAATGGCTCTGAGCACTATGGGACTTAACTTCGGAGGTCATCAGTCCCCTAGAACTTAGAACGACTTAAACCTAACTAAACTAAAGACATCACACACATCCATGCCCGAAGCAGGATTCGAACCTGCGACCGTAGCGGTCACGCTGTTCCAGACTGTAGCGCCTAGAACCGCTCGGCCACCCCAGCCGGCGAAGGCCTTAAGAGCAAAACAACTTTAATTTAAAGCAAAAATCGTCTAGAAGCGATACAAGTACAAACAACAAGAACAAATTTTAAAAAATAATGCAGTACACCCAAGGGCACTCAGACGTTCGAGGGTCGACCTGGAATTCAAACACTAACGCTCTGAGACAGACAGTCGGCCCAACCGTTTTCAATCTGCTGGGAACCAAACCGACAGTCAACAGAGCAATGATCAAGATCAGTTCCGCTCCACACTTGCACCAAAATTCAAACGATGCTAACAGTGGAGGCTGGAACAAAACCAGAACTGATCACAGACAACCCATAAGCGGTGGACGACCCAAATACACGTCGTCTAATCAGACGTCCGAAGAAACGGCCAAGCAAGGTCGTTGCCACTCAAATGTGTGTGATGGCAGTGGTCGGGCGAGTGATGGCTATCCTGTCCTTCCTCGCTACTCCGCGCCAACCGACCAATTCAGAGCCAGTACGCCGACAACCTTTAAATAACTTGTCAGAGAAACCACATAAACTACACAATGTTTCACGAACACTTGCACGAAGAACTAGACAATGCTAACGGCAGTGACTGAGCAAAGCAAGGACGAATCACGTGTTGGCACACACAGCCAACCCAAAGCGATCGCCGGCCAAATATACATCGTGCGAAAAGATGATCGATCGACAATCAACAAAAGTCGTCCCCACTCAAATCATGTGTGTCGGCAATCATCGGCGAGTGATGGCTATCCGCGCCTCACTGGCGCTGCATGCCCCACTGGTGCTACAACGCGACTGCGCCAACCGACCAACTGCTACACATCAGCACGGAGACAGCACTGAAGTAACTGGACAGTGAACATCACAGGCTACGCACAATTTCACAAACACTCAGCCACCAGGGCGGACAGAGAACTTACATCAACGCTATCACAGACGCCGACGCAAGCGTCTCCACGACCGCTGACGGAGCGGCCGCGGTCGCTGACCGCGGACAGAGCGCCTTGCGGGAGCAGTGGATACTAGTCGGTCGCGCGCCCTCAGAAGCTTAGTTCGTCAGCGCACCTGATGGTGGTGGTGTGTCTGATCATCGAAACATTGTGCTCGTTGACCCGGCAGTACACCGGTGAACTGTTCGACCTACTAATGTTGTAGTTCACATTTAATGACTTTTACATGCCAACATGGCATACAACTTTGTCACAAGTGCCTTATGTATCGCTGTTGTGTTTTACTGTTCAGTGATTTTAAGTATTTGACTGTTTTTTGAAAGTATTAATTGTTATTGTAGTGGACTTGCACTGTTATTCTATTAAATGTTGTATTTTTGACAACTGGAGAATACAATAGGATTCCTAAATTCCTGATAGGACGCCTCCCTTCCCGAGGTTTTCTTCATCAACGGGAGGAGTAGACTGCCACTTATCCGTTTGCGCTGTATCTGTTCAATTGAAATTCATAATATTTGTATATTTTTTCATGGGTTTTTGACTTTTCGGAAACACAATTTTGACCATCTGTTACGTATTGAAACGGTACGTTCTCTATTTTCGATATGTGCTTAAAAATTTCGTAACACCTGTTTTGCACATGAGTGTAAATTTGGTTTTCTCTCCTTTAGGATGATTTGAAAATGGGTCCCGGCCCGAAGATAAAAAAGTGAAATTTGCAGATTTGGCTGGTTTTTTCGTTGCACTGGTCACAAGTTTGTTTGAACAACTGGAGAGCGTCACAGAGATGCTCTAAAAACTGGTCTAGCAGGCGCTTAAAGATTTCTTGTGAAAACTTGCTTACGTAACTACAGGAACTAACTTTAAATGGTGCATCTGTGAATACGCTATAACACTGTGCGTGTCAGTACTGCAGGGAGCGTTTGCGTAGAATTAGAATAATTACAGCACACGTAGATGCGTTTAAGCAGTCGTCGGCCGCGTTGGTCTAGCGGTTCTAGGCGCTCAGTCCGGAACCGCGCGACTGCTACGGTCGCAGGTTCGAATCCTGCCTCGGGCATGGATGTGTGTGATGTTAGTTAGGTTTAATTAGTTCTAAGTTCTAGGGGACTGATAACCACAGATGTTACGTCCCATAGTGCTCAGAGCCATTCGTTTAAGCAGTCATTATTGCCTCACTCCATACGTGAACGGGCTGGGAAGAAAACCTAATAAATGGTACAACGGGACTGAACCTCTTCCATTAACTTCACAGTGTTTTCCAGAATATGTATTTAGGCGTAAATCTCCCAATGTTGAGTGGAGAATAGTTCCTCCGATTTCATATCTCTTCACTTCAAGGAACTTCAGAGTATGTAACGATACTTTTAAATGATAAAGAGCAACAATATGAATTTGTAACTAGAGTATTGAGACACATAGGAGAAATAAGGGTCCTGTATATCTAACATCAAGAGTCGAATGTTATGCTACAATGTCATCGTTGCCTGTGCTACTCTACTTTGGAGCTGAGCGAGAGGATGTTGAATTACAAATGCGACCACACAAACTGTTCCTGGCTCGACGATGACTAAAATTAAGTCGCGATCATTGTTGCCTGTTCAGCATCTGAATCAACAGCACACATGGACTGCAAGTAGTTGATACGCAACCGCGGATTTCCTAAATACACTACTGGCCATTAAAATTGCTACACCACGAAGATGACGTGCTACAGACGCGAAATGTAACCGACAGGAAGAAGATGCTGTGATATGCAAATTAATAGCTTTTCAGAGCATTCACACAAGGTTGGCGCCGTTGGTGACACCTACAACGTGCTGACATGAGGAAAGTTTCCAACCGATTTCTCATACACAAACAGCAGTTGACCGGCGTTTCCTGGTGAAACGTTGTTATGATGCCTCGTGTAAGGAGGAGAAATGCGTACCATCACGTTTCCGACTTTGATAAAGGTCGGATTGTAGCCTATCGCGATTGCGGTTTATCGTATCGCGACATTTCTGCTCGCATTGGTCGAGATACAAGGACTGTTAGGAGAATATGGAAACGGTGGGTTCAGGAGAGTAATACGGAACGCCGTGCTGGATCCCAACGGCCTCGTATCACTAGCAGTCGAGATGACAGGCATCTTATCCACATGGCTGTAACGGATCGTGCAGCCACGTCTCGATCCCTGAGTCAACAGATGGGGACGTTTGCAAGACAACAACCATCTGAACGAACAGTTCGACGACGTTTGCAGCAGCATGGACTATCAGCTCGGAGACCATGGCTGCGGTTACTCTTGATGCTGCATCACAGACAGGAGCGCCTGCGATGGTGTACTCAACGACGAACCTGGGTGCACGAATGGCAAAACGTCATTTATTCGGATGAATCCAGGTTTTGTTAACAGCATCATGATGTTCGCATCCGTGTTTGGCGACATCGAGTTGAACGTACATTGGGAGCGTGCAGTCGCCATCGCCATACTGGCATATCACCCGGTGTGATGGTATGGGGTTCCATTGGTTACACGTCTCGGATGCCTCTTGTTCGCAGTCACGGCACTTTGAACAGTGGACGTTACATTTCAGATGTGTTACGACTCGTGGCTCTACCCTTCATTCGAGCCCTGCGAAACCCTACATTTCACCAGGATAATGCACGACCGCATGTTGCAGGTCCTGTACGGGCCTTTCTGTATACAGAAAATGTTCGACTGCTGCCCTGTCCAGCACATTCTCCAGATCTCTCACCAATTGAAAACATGTGGTCAATGGTGGCCGAGCAACTGGCTCGTCACAATGCGCCAGTCACTACTCTTGATGAACTGTGGTATCGTGTTGAAGCTGTATGGGCAGCTGTACCTGTACACGCCACCCAAGCTCTGTATGACTCAATGCCCAGGCGTATCAAGGCCGTCATTACGGCCAAAGGTAGCCGGCCGGAGTGGCCGTGCGGTTCTGGGCGCTACAGTCTGGAACCGAGCGACCGCTACGGTCGCAGGTTCGAATCCTGCCTCGGGCATGGATGTGTGTGATGTCCTTAGGTTAGTTAGGTTTAATTAGTTCTAAGTTCTAGGCGACTCATGACCTCAGAAGTTAAGTTGCATAGTGCTCAGAGCCATTTGAACGGCCAAAGATGGTTGTTCTGGGTACTGATTTATCAGGATGTATGCACCCAAACTGCGTGAAAATGTAATCACATGTCAGTTGTAGTATATTTGTCCAATGAATACCCGTTTATCATATGCATTTCTTCTTGGTGTAGCAATTTTAATGGCCAGTAGTGTACGAATCGGAATCTTACTGATGTATGTCTACTTAGATACTAACTTTCCTAGTGGGTGATAAACACGTCACAGAAGGTATCGTCAGTACACACTGAATACCGCTAAGATTATCTTCAGGACATTGCGCTGTAGTTATTTAGTTAAAGGAAATATCTAAAGTGATCATGGAGGGATGGCATTCTTCACTTGATACCTTGCTTACGTAAAAGTACGCATAGAACGTCTTTCATTGGCAAACACACTTCACTAATGTTACGCATGTGCATAGCACACAAAATAAGAACTAATATACGGTGGATGAAGGTTCAAAGATAGCAGCTGATATAAACACATAGTCACCTTTATGAGGAATTTTCTACGAGATAACAATTATCTTCAAGTCGACAGCAGGATGCTTATGTCAGACTTCTCAAAGAGGCCAGAGGAGTGGACAAAGGTTTAGGCCACTCTCTTGTCCCTGGGGTGGGAAGGTGCTCCGAAAAGGCACTAGAATCAGTACCGGTCAACGAAATGAGGATGCAGAAATCAATGGAAATCACTGTATTAACGACGCATAAAGTGTATCCAAACGATATGTGACCTGTGACTGAAAAAGTGTCATGATGATCTCTCTATTCGCAAAAGATTCCGGATTAATACCACAATCGTATCTCCGGCAGAGACGGCCAAGGGCAGGTAACCACCAGAAAAAGACTGAATAATGAACGAAAGGTTAACGTTTGTAACGGAACTGAAAAAATCGTGGGCTGACAGTAATTTGGAGCCCGCGCGTCGGAAACGGGCGCGCTGGTGTGAGACTGCCCAGGAGTGCACCCTGATGCCATCTATTGGCGAAACTGGGAATTAGCGCTGTCTCAGACAATGCGCTAAGCTCTCGGAGTCAAATGTATTCTTTTTCTTGGTAATTATAAGTTATTAGTGTATGATTTAATGTTATAAGGCGCTAGTAGTAAATTATTATGACTGGTATGAACTCCAGGGTAATAGATATAAATATTCTTAAATACTAAATGATTTCGGTGAAAAGATGGTAGGGGAACGCCCCCACTCTTGGTGATACAAGCATAGCTAGAGGTAGCTGGAGACACAGGGACTGAACAAGGGATTGGCCTGGGGAGTGTTGACGTGACCGGACGTGCGTAACTGTGCTCACGCAAAAGTGGTTGTGCAACAGCGAAGAGGCGAATATCGTCGCCGTTTGTGGGGTAGAACGCGACGAATGGTTGTCGAAGCCGTCTCTGTGCCACTGGGGCTGATTGTAAGAGTTCCTGCGCCCAGATTTTATGGCGGACGTGCAGTAGCTTATACGAGTGCTACAGCTCGTAGTTCCAGCCGCCATTAAGGGCATGAGGCGTGAAGAGCTGCGTTAGCCACATGCATCCCACCACCAGCACCGACACGTCTACCCAAGGCAAGACTGCTTGAAATGGTTAAGTCGAACTTTGTATACATGTAAAAGGAGAATACCAGTTTTCTTTTGTGCAAGTGCAGAGGACAGAATATAGTAATGAGTAAAGTTACGATGCATGTTTTTCATTGTAAAGTGTAGTAACCTGAAACATAGTATAGTGAAATCAGACTGAGGCCACCATCGCCTCTTTCATTTACAATTCTTTTGGTTGTAGAATACTTTAGCGTTTAAGAATGTAGAAAAGAGCAATGGTCACACCAGAATGAGTCGCCTATTTATAGTTACTTAAAATTTTCTGAGTAACCTTTCAAGTAAAGTCACTTAACTAATTCTATAGCAATTGTCCAAAGAGTAATATCCCAAAATCATTAAATAACTTGAAGGATAGAATTTTGTTAACCTAAGTTGCATAAATTGTCTTGGTGGTAATTACCAAGCCAACTCACAGAAATTGAGAGAGTATTTGCTTTGTAGAATCACCTAGAATGATCAGAAAGAGTAATATTCAGAATTAAGTTTAAATTCAACTCAAGCCGTTTCCCTTTGAAACGAGCCAAAAAATTGATTTATTCTTTTGCTCCTTCAGAGCTGGCGACCGTAGTTATAAGTATTTTCAGGAGGATTCGACGGTAAGTCTGCTGCTCTCGTCGTGCTGATAGGATTATCCACTGCTGCTAGCAGTGGTGATTGGATACATAAGCTCACTACCAAGTTAAGTGGGTCAGGTAGGCAGTGTTACCGTGTGAACTGTAGGGCACTGTAGGCCGTGGATCGAACCCATTCAATCATCACAGCTCTTTGAGAAATAGTCCGGTTAGGAGTGTACTAATCCAATAGGTAAATACTGGCGAGTAACGGTCAAAAATGTATACGCAAGTGAATTTAGCAAGGTCCATGTAGCTCCTAGTTAATGTGGTGTAATGGCGAGGGTAGGAGTGGAGTAAAAGTGAGCTGAGCTTGTGGCAGCTGTGCTGTCTTCAAAGATTAATAACGCCAGAATTCACTACTAACTCTTACCATTAGGGCTGAGCTATTTACGGTTAAAATACGTAGCAGTAAGCGCAAAGGCGTGACAGCTACAAGTCCGTATTGGCTTTATACATACGGAAGTAGGAAGCGGGTCATTCTGTCAGTGGAGGGGTTAAAACAACGGAGTCCCTTGAGAACATACCCCATTTACTGATGGAAAGATTCGGCGGTTCGGTCGCACGTTCTACGATTTGGGGTGAGGGATGTCAGAAGTTTGAACATGGTAAGGAAGCTAGAAAATTTGAATAGGGAAATCCTAAGGCTTAATCTATGTATATATAATGTCAGACAAGTGGAATGGAAAGAAGACAAGGTTTTCTGGTCAGACGAGTATAGAGTGATATCAACAGCAGCAGAACGGTATAAAGGGAATAGGATACGTTATGACTAGGAAGGTAGGTCAGATAGTCAGGTACTGTGAACAGTTCAGTGAAAGGGTTGTCGTCATCAAAATCGACAGTAAACCAACACCGAATTCAATAGTTCAGGTATTAATGGCAACGTCTCACGCAGAAGATGAAGAGATTGTATACGATGACGTTGAACGGGTAGCGCATTACATAAATGGAGATAAAAATCTAATAGTCATGAGGGACTGAAATGAGTTTGTACGAGAAGGAGTAGAGGAAACGCTTACGAGAGAATATGGGCTTCGTAGCGAGGCAGAGAGGAGGAAGACTAATTGGGTTCTACAATAAATTGCATTTGTTAATAGCGAATACTCTGAACAGTGAACACAAGAGGAAGACGTATACTTGAAAGAGGCTGAGACATTCGGGAAAATTCCTATTAGGTTGGATCATGGTCAAGCAGAGATTCTGAACTCAGTTATTGGACTCTAAGGCGTACGCGAGAAATAGATATAGAATCAATTCACAATTTAGTAACGATGAAGAGTAGGTTGAAGTTTTAAAGACTAGTCAGGAAGAATCAATGCACAAAGAACTGGGATACGGAAATATTAAGAAATGAAGAGTCTCGTATGAAGTTATCTGAGGATATAGACGCTGCAATAATGAATAGCTTAGTAGCGTGTTCAGTTGAACAGGAATGAACGTCTCTAAAAAGCCAATCCCTGAAGTTGCATTGAGAAGCATTGATGTAAAGAGGTAACTGCGAAAAAACTATGGCTAACACAGTAAATACTTCAGTTGATCGATGAAAGAAGGAAGTACAAAAGTGCTCAGGGAGATTCAGGAATACAGAAATGGAAGTCACTTAGGAAAGAAATAAACAGAAAGTGCACGGAAGCTAAGACGAAATGGCTGCGTGAAGAATGTGAAGGACTCGAAAAAGAAATAGTTGTGGGAAGGACTGACTCAGTATACAGAAAAATCAAAACAACCTTCGGTGAAATAAAAAGTGGGGGGCGGTAACATTAAGAGTGCAAAGGGAATTCCACTGCAAAATGCATAGGAGAGGGCGGATAGGTGGAAAGAGTACATTGAAGGCCTCTAAGAGGGGGAGGATATGTCTTATGTGATAAAAAAAGAAATAGGAGTCGATTTAGAACAGATAGGAAATCCCGTATTTGAATCATAATTTAGAAGAGCTAAGGACGACTTAAGATCAAATAACGCAGGAAGGATAGATAACATTCCATTTGAATTTCAAAAATGGTTCAAATGGCTCTGAGCACTATGGGACTTAGTATCTATGGTCATCAGTCCCCTAGAACTTAGAACTACTTAAACCTAACTAACTTAAGGACATCACACAACACCCAGTCATCACGAGGCAGAGAATTTGAATTTCTAAAATCATTGGGGGAAGTGACAACAAAATGACTATTTATGTCGGTGCGTAGAAGTTTGAGACTGGCGATATACTACCACACTTTCGGAAAAGCATCATCCACACAATTCCAAAGATAGCAGGTGTAGACAAGTACGAAAATTATCACACTATTAGCTTAACAGCTCATGCTTCCGTTGCTGATATGAATGATATACGGAATAATGAAAAAGAAAATTGAGGATCTGTTAAATGACGATCAGTTTGGCTTTAGGAAATGTAAAGTCACCAGATACACAGGTTTCAGTTGGTGGTTGATAATGGAAACAAGACTAAAGAAAAATCAAGATACGTTCATAGATCTTTTAGACCTGGAAATAACCTTCGACGATGTGAAATGGGGCAAGATGTCCGAAATTGTGAGAAAAATAGGGGTAAGCTACTGTGAATGATCGGTAGCAAACGATATCTACAAGAAAACACTGAGGGAATAAGGCCAAGAACGAAGTGCTCGGACTGAAAAGGATGTCAGACAGGGACATAGTTTTTCGCCCCTACTGTTCAACTTATACATCAAGGAAACACTGACTGAAATAAAAGAAAGGTTTACGAATTGGATTAAAACTGAGGGTGAAAAGATACCTACAGTAATTTACTGGCCGGCCGGTGTGGCCGAGTGGTTCTGGGCGCTTCAGTCTGGAACCACGCGACCGCTACGGTCGCAGGGTCGAATCCTGCCTCGGGCATGGATGTGTGTGATGTCCTTAGGTTAGTTAGGTTTAAGTAGTTCTAAGTTCTAGGGGACTGATGACCTCATAGTGCTCAGGGCTAGTAATTTACTATAGAGAGAATTTCGTTAAACGAATTTAGGCAAAAAACATCAATTATAGCTCCGCACCTATTTGTATCATTTGCAGGCAACACATGCCTGAAAGATACATGACAAGAAAGTCAAAGAAGTCAGCAGGCAAATCGAATAAACTATCTTAAGTTAAAGATACTACTATAGACGCCTTTGGATGAAGGACCAAACTTTTTTTTTTTTTTTGTCATCAGTGTCCTGACTGATATGATACGGCTGCAGTCCACCACGAATTCCTATTTTGTGCCAGCCATTTCATCTCAGAGGAGCATTTGAAACCTAGGTCCTCAATTATTTGCTGGATGTATTCCAGCCTTTCTCTTCAACTACAGTTTATACCGTCTACAGTTCCCTCTAGTGCCATGGAAGTTATTCCCTGATGTCTTGAAACATGTCCTATCATCCTGTTCCTTCTTATCGTCAGTGTTTTCTACATATTCCTTTCCTCGAGGTCTCCTCCTCATTCCTTACCTTATTATCAGTCCACCTAATTTTCAACTTTCTTCTATAACACCACATCTCAAATTCTTCGAGTCTCTTTTGTTCTGGTTATCTCACAGTCTATGTTTCAACACATTATATGCTGCGCTCCAAACATACATTCTCAGAAAATTCTTCCACAATTAAGGCCTATGTTTGATTCCAGCAAACTTCTCCTGCACAAGAATTCCCTCTCTGATAGTGCTAGTCTGCTTGTTATGTCCTCCTTTGTTTCGTCCATCATCGAATATTTTGCTGCTTAGGTAGCAGATTTGCTTAACTTCATCTGCTTCGTGATTCCCAGTTCTGGTCTTATTCCATCAGTGTTTTCTTGTACATATTGTATGCTACCAATCTTATTAATATGTCACACCTAACTCATTTCATAATGCCTTTAGTAAACAGTATCCACATAAGGCTCCAGGAAATAACCTGTGGGAATCTCTGCGAACACCTTGAGACTCTCGTATGAAGAGAGGGGGATGTTAGGCAAACACAAGAACTCAGCAAGAGAGTTCTCTTAGTCTCTGTCACCGTAATTCTCCAACTCCATACCTACACGTGGTGCTCTTGTTAAGCCGAGAAACTCCTAGGAACGTTGGGTAACCAATCCCAGCGGGAAACTGAGTCAGTGAGCAGCAGGGTTTTGAAGGTCAGTAGCTGGCAACAGGGAACTACTACTGAAATTTTCCCGATGAGAAGCCCGTGATTTTGCTCAATTGTAAATTATCCGGAGCTTCACGTGCCCCAGACGTATATGGGGAGAGGACAGAGTTGAAAGAAGTCATTAGACCAAGACCACAGTGCGAATTACCCCTGTACACTATAAGAAAATTGCTCCAAAAATTGTGTGGTCTGCTTCAGATGGGAAAACTTGCTATAACAGAAAGAGAAATGAGTGCGATTGACATGGATCTTCTCGGGCTAAGTGATACTCACAGGAAAGGAAGTGGCCATTTCATGACCCAAGGAAGGAACACAGCACTTTTCAGGGAGTAGCAACCAAAGCAGAAATAGGGAAGAACCCATTAATGACAGGATCATCTCCATCAAATTGAATGCTTCCCCATGTAATCTCAAAGTCACCCAGACCTATGCCCCTACTGTTGCAGCATAGGATGAAGAGATGAAGAGTTCCATGATCAACTGGAACAAGTCCTTAGCAACATCTGTAACAAAGAACAGGCAGTAATTCAATGGAACTTAAACGCTAAAGTTGGAGGTACTACCAAGACACACATGTATGAACTGTGGTTGGACCCTATGGTCTCGACGAGACAGGTACTTACTAGATTTTTGTGTAACACTATGTTCCAGCATCACTCAAGACGACTGTACATTTGGATATCGCCTGTTGATTGATTTAGAAACCAGACTGACTTCGTTTTAGTGCGAAGATGTTGGAAGACTTTGTCTACTGGAGCTAATTGTGGAAATGATCGCAATCTGTGGTCCATGAAAATGCGAATTATGCTCAAATACACAAAGAAAAGTGGAGAAAGACAAATAAAACTCACAAACAACGAAGATCTTCGGGAATTAGGTGAGCTTGTAAGACCAAAATTCCACATCAGTCTTGATGAAGATGCACCAGCAGCACAAACATAGGACCACGTGAAAGTGGTTATTTCCTCGTCACTTCTGACATTACCACGACCACAGAGTACAAAATATCCTTGGTTATGACAGTCCACCCTAAAACTAATTGAAGAGAATAGCAATCTAAAGGAAACTGGTATCTACAGCACCCAGGATCAAGACAGATAAAAGAATCTGTGCAGAGAAATTCAACGAAATTGCAGGAAGGATAGATCACACTTCATTAACGGTATCTGTGATGAGATAGAAGTACATCATACGCGCAATCAGTTACGTGATCTCTTCAAGAAACCCACAAACATCACAGGCGGTGAATTTAATCCTTATACGTGGGTGATAGGTGATGAGAATGGCAACCCTATTGGAGACAAGGAAGAGGCTATTGCGAAGTGGAAACTGTACTGTGAGAAGTTGTACTTTCGGATTAACAACGGGATGGAACGTTAAGGAGTTGAGTAACTTAAATACGTTGGAACCTACCATATTATGCAGAGCGAACGGGTGATCACAATGCAACATCTGAAAAACTTTAAATACCATGGTATATACAGTATACCTGGCGAGATGACCAAGGAAATGCTGCACTGAATGTGTACAAGAATATGGGAAACTAGGGGATGGCCAGCAGACAGCGAAAATGCGACTGCGAAATGTGCAGAGGGCAAAAATTTTTCCCTTTCATAATTTTTTATGGGGGTTGTCACCGAGAAAAACTTTCGAAAAGCTTTAAATTATGTTGGAAGTCTCTAAGTGCTCTCATTCTCAAACTCTGTGTGGCTACCTTGTTGATGTGGCGTGTTCCAGCCACATGTCCTATGAACATGATTGCATTTCTTTGAGTGTGCACTCCTCTCTTTACGGCTAACCTTTGACTGAAAAATATTGCGATTTGTAGGAATCCATATTGCTAAGTTTGTATTTCTTGGTACTTGTGTGGTTTACTTTGTCTTCCTGGATTATCTAGAGTTTCACAGCACCAGTCGGCTATGTTAACTGTGGTGATATTTCTGCTTTATAGTTTGACAGAAACTGCCACTCAGCTTTCGTTCTTTAAAACTTGTGCTTCCTGCTGTCCATATTATGGTGTGATTATGGAGGTGGATTTTCTCCTCCATCTTCTCTTCTGCCCCCATCCATCTTATTGGGTATTTGCTTGAGGTATTTAAGACATTCAGTCATGGGCTTAAGTGTCTCTGAGAGAGCATTATCTCATTACAACTGTCCTATATCAGCAGTCGTAATTTCCACCGAATAACCTTCACATCTCATAATTTTGCATTCCCTAGACATGCTGCTGCATACTAAACACATTTTGAGATAGTATTCAACTTATATACTCTCAGACTGGTAATGACGGATTCATACATCTAATTGGGATTTATACATCTCACCTTTTATGGCTGTCCCTTGATAAGACTGTCCAATTCTACTAGTTTTAAGTTGTGACTTTTGCTGAGTGCAAGACATGAATGTGAATTGGCCCAACATAGACAGTTGTGCATTGGTACATTATCTCCTAAAAGTAACTTCTAGGATTTTCAGCTGTATTTCTGGTCATTTCATTTTCGTCTTTTACTTATAACCATGTCATATCGATTCCTACATTTGCATTATAATTGTGTTTTAAATTCATATTGCTTTGTTTAAAAGCTGTAATATGATTCAGATGATACCTACCAACTGTTTTGAAATCATAAAATATGTTTTGCGCAAATAAAATGTGTTAATCACATATGATTCCCAAAACAGAAATGCAGCCATAGTTAATCCCGGTTTTCCATGGAAACTTTGTCAAATATAAACTCAGTGTTCAACTTTACACTTTTGATGGCAGGTTGTCACCGGTATGTCTCAGTGTAGTATGTGTTACAGTGTCAGTGTTGGGCAATATCTTATATAACAGATGAAATTTGGGCTGAAATAATATTTTTGATAATATATATACACATTGAAAGCTGTTTCCATCAGTATGTGTTAGCAATGACAAAAAAAAAAAAAACATTTTTCTTGTCACAATCTGATGCACCAACAAGTGTTGCTCACAAAGAATTAGGGAGGAGTGATCCATTTTTCTTCTTTTGGTTTCCAGTATTATTGCACGACCAGTCAGTTAGTACAAAGTCCTTGTGATGGCACTATTTCATCTAGTTGGCCATGGTACAGACAATGAGTTTATGGCAGCATACATGGGATTTATAGAGAAATTATAACACATACATGTAACTTCTAGAGTTTTTTATTTATGAAGTCTTACATATAGATGTACATATGTGCATGCTTCAATAAGAATGTGGTTCAGTACCTACATGAGGCATGGCTGCTTCATACATATTTCCAATTATTGATGTACAGCACACGTCATAGAGATGAGTGCTAACATTTTTCCAATGGACACAGATGTTGATTTGCTGACTCCTTGAGATTGATCCATAGTTTCTTTTAGAACTTGTACACATATGGCTACGAGCTCAGCTGCTTGTCTACAGCATGTTGGATTGTGTAACTAGTGTACATTGAAATTTTAACTGTTTGCTTTGTCATAAGCATGTACCCTCTCTCATTAACAAGTTTAGCCATTCCTGTGAAGATCATATGATCACATACTATCACAGAGGTAATTTGAGCATTTCTATGGAACATAGGAAAAATTTGGATCGAAGTATCACATATGTGAATCCATTCATTCATGGATAACGTTACTTTCATATCACTATGTTGAGACTTCAGAAAGTCATCACAGAAGAATCTGACATCATTTACACCCTGACATATTTGTTACAAGTGGTGTTTAAAATCAATGTTGAACTAAGCAGCATTATTTTCAAGGCTGGTGACTATGATGGCTTTACCTCACCCGCAAGAAAAAGAATACTGATAGTGAGATACACATATAAGTATGCTTAAATTCTACTACCACCATCATTACCACCAATATTTGTTGTTAGCTGCATTGAAGTACAGGAGGAGGGGAGCTGTGCTGCACATTTCGACATGTACACCCTTTGAGAATTTTTACATGACTGGGAGAACACTTTCTCAGCTTCTGTTTATATATAACATTCACAGCTGTGTATGCAACTTTAAAACACGAAAAAGGTGTGTATCATGTTTGCATTCAGTCATAAAATAAATACTCAGTGGGCTCTACAGCAGGTTCATCATTATAGCTTCCATGAATACTGCTGGAAAAAATGAATAAGCTTATGAAACTAGAAGCTAATTGCGACAAATGCAGAGCTTAATGTTAATTTAAGTGATAATAAGGAGTATCTACTTCAAGTTCTGAGAAGTATCATTCAGTATTTGAACTCATTCATCAAGTCGCTGCTGAAGAAAGATGTTTGTTGAGTGCAGGATGTCGATGTTTTCAAAATGTTGTTGTTGTTGTTGTGGTCTTCAGTCCTGAGACTGGTTTGATGCAGCTCTCCATGCTACTCTATCCTGTGCAAGCTTCTTCATCTCCCAGTACCTACTGCAGCCTACATCCTTCTGAATCTGCTTAGTGTATTCATCTCTTGGTCTCCCCCTACGACTTTTACCCTCCACGCTGCCCTCCAACACTAAATTGGTGATCCCTCGATGTCTCAGAACATGTCCTACCAACCGATCACTTCTTCCAGTCAAGTTGAGCCACAAGCTCCTCTTCTCCCCAATTCTATTAAATACCTCCTCATTAGTTATGTGATCTACCCATCTAATCTTCAGCATTCTTCTGTAGCACCACATTTCAAAAGCTTCTATTCTCTTCTTGTCTAAACTATTTATCGTCCACGTTTCACTTCCATACATGGCTACACTCCATACAAATACTTTCAGAAACGACTTCCTGACATTTAAACCTATACTCGATGTTAACAGATTTTTCTTCTTCAGAAACGCTTTCCTTGCCATTGCCAGTCTACGTTTTATATCCTCTCTACTTCAACCGTCATCAGTTATTTTGCCCCCCAAATAGAATATTCCTTGACTACTTTAAGTGTCACATTTCCTAATCTAATTCCCTCAGCATCACCCGACTTAATTCGACTATATTCCATTATCATTTTTTGCTTTTGTTGATGTTCATCATATACCCTCCTTTCAAGACACTGTCCATTCCGTTCAACTGCTCTTCCAAGCCCTTTGATGTCTCTGACAGAATTTACAATGTCATCAGCGAACCTCAAAGTTTTTATTTCTTCTTCATGAATTTTAATACCTACTCCGAACTTTTCTTTTGTTTCCTTTATTGCTTGCTTAACATACAGATTGAATAACTCCGGGGAGAGGCTACAACCCTGTCTCACTCCCTTCCCAACCACTGCTTCCCTTTCATGTCCCTCAACTCTTATAACTGCCATCTGCTTTCTGTACAAACTGTAAATAGCCTTTCGCTCCCTGTATTTCACCCCTGCCACCTTCAGAATTTGAAAGAGAGTATTCCAATCGACATTGTCAAAAGCTTTCTCTGAGTCTACAAATGCTAGAAACGTAGGTTTGTCTTTCCTTAATCTTTCTTCTAAGATAAGTCGTAAAGTCAGTATTCCCTCACGTGTTCCAACATTTCTACGGAATCCAAACTGATCTTCCCCGAGGTTGGCTTCTATCAGTTTTTCCATTCGTCTGTAAGGAATTCGCGTTAGTATTTTGCAGCTGTGACTTATTGAACTGATAATTCGGTAATTTTCACATCTGTCGACACCTGCTTTCTATGGGATTGGAATTATTATATTCTTCTCGAAGTTTGAGGCTATTTCGCCAGTCTCATACATCTTGCTCACCAGATGGTAGAGTTTTGTGAGGACTGGCTCTCCCAAGGCTGTCGGTAGTTCTAATGGAATGTTGTCTACTCCGGGGGCCTTGTTTCGACTCAGGTCTTTCAGTGCTCTGTCAAACTCTTCACGCAGTATCATATCTCTCATTTCATCTTCATCTACATCCTCTTCCATTTCCATAATACTGTCCTTAAGTACATTGCCCTTGTATAGACCCTCTGCATACTCCTTCCACCTTTCTGCTTCCTTCTTTGCTTATAACTAGGTTTCCATCTGAGCTCTTGATATTCATACAAGTGATTGTCTTTCCTCAAAAGGTCTCTTTAATTTTCCTGTAGGCAGTATGTATCTTACCCCTAGTGAGATAAGCCTCTATATCCTTACATTTGTCCTCTAGCGATGCTTGCTTAGCCACTTTGCACTTCCTGTCGATATCATTTTTGAGACGTTTGTATTCCTTTTTGCCTGCTTCATTTACTGCATTTATATATTTTCTCCTTTCATCAATTAAATTCAATATTTCTTCTGTTACCCAAGGGTTTCTACCAGCCCTCATCTTTTTACCTACTTGATCCTCCGCTGCCTTCACTATTTCATCCCTCAAAGCTACCCATTCCTCTTCTACTGTATTTCTTTTCCCCATTCCTGTCAATTGATCCCTTATGCTCTCCCTGAAACTCTGTACAACCTCTGGTTCTTTCAATTTATCCAGGTCCCATCTCCTTAAATTCCCATCTTTGTGTAGTTTCTTCAGTTTTAATCTACAGTTCATAACCAATAGATTGTGGTCAGAGTCCACATCTGCCCCTGGAAATGTCTTACAATTTAAAACCTGGTTCCTAAATCTCTGTCTTACCATTATATAATCTATCTGATACCTTTTAGTATCTCCAGGGTTCTTCCATTTATACAACCTTCTTTCATGATTCTTGAACCAAGTGTTATCTACGATTAACTTATGCTCTGCACCAAATTCTACCAGGCGGCTTCCTCTTTAATTTCTCTCCCCCAATCCATATTCACCTACTATGTTTCCTTCTCTCCCTTTTCCTAGTCTCGAATTCCAGTCACCCATGACTATTAAATTTTCGTCTCCCTTCACTACCTGAATAGTTTCTTTTATCTCATCATATATTTCATCAATTTCTTCATCATCTGGAGAGCTAGTTGGCATGTAAACTTGTACTACTGTAGTAGGCGTGGGCTTCGTGTCTATCTTGGCCACAATAATGCGTTCCCTATGCTGTTTGTGGTAGCTTACCCGTACTCCTATTTTTTATTCATTATTAAAACTACTCCTGCATTACCCCTATTTGATTTTGTATTTATAACCCTGTATTCACCTGACCAAAAGTCTTGTTCCTCCTGACACCGACCTTCACTAATTCCCACTTTATCTAACTTTAACCTATCCATTTCACTTTTTAAATTTTCTAACCTACTTGCCCGATTAAGGGATCTGACATTGCACGCTCCGATCCGTAGAACACCAGTTTTATTTTTCCTGATAACGACGTCCTCTTGAGTAGTCCCCGCCTGGAGATCCAGATGTGGGACTATTTTACCTCCGGAATATTTTACCCAAGAGGACGCCATCATCATTTAATCATACAGTAAAGCTGCATGCCCTCGGGAAAAATTACGGCTGTTGTTTCCCCTTGCTTTCAGCCGTTTGCAGTACCAGAACAGCAAGGCCATTTTGGTTAGTGTTACAAGGCCAGATCAGTCAATCATCCAGACTGTTGCCCCTGCAACTACTGAAAAGGCTGCTGCCCCTCTTCAGGAACCATACGTTTGTCTGGCCTCTCAACAGATACCCCTCCGCTGTGGTTGCACCTACGGTACGGCTATCTGTAGCGTCGAGGCACGCAAGCCTCCCCACCAACGTCAAGGTCCGTGGTTCATGGAGGGGGGGGGGAGGGGGGGCATGTTGTAGGTTTTATTAAAAATCTCTGGTCAAGATCGCAATATGGGTGTAGAAATCAGTGGATACTAGTTTCAACCACTTAAACAATCATCTTCAGATCTGGAAATTGTTGTAAAAGGTCATAAATAAAAATATTCTGGAATACAGTAGCATTAAGAAAACTTATTATGCCTAAGCTTCTAGTCATTATAGTGTTAACAGCATAAGGAACTATCAACTGTAAAACAAAATGGAATAGTTTCACACGGATATGATCCAATGACAAAAAGCTATGTGCAATAAAATTACAGTGAAAATATACCTTACAATCGTCTTTGGAATATACACAGATGAAACGTTGTGCAAACATTGTTACAGTAATCTGAACATGGCATAAGGTTAAACCATCATGCCTGGTCACAGTGTGAGTTAAAATTAATCAGACTGGGGTAGCAAAATGACTGATTGGCACTGTGTACATAGGCTCTCAGGTTAATGAAATGCCACCAGGTTTTAGTGCAATATAACGAAGTGGAATGTAATGTGATACAGTAATAATTCGAAAGGGAGAAATATTGAAAGAGTAATTTAAACAATTGATATAACCAATAGTGACAGCTATAAAATTATTCAGATTTGTGTAATACAACTGAAAGTTCAGAGACAGAAGGCACCTACTAATGACATGATATTATGAAACTAATAATATCACAGATAACTGACATTAATAATATTATTATTCTTTTCATTCTTCATCACAAAAATACTAACCATTAATATGAAGAGGCTAACTGAAATTTCAATGGAACTTACTGCAGAATACAAATTTATAAGGTAATGCTATTTAACAAATGTCATTTAAGGGAAATAATATTGATACGCCCACTAAACCTGATGACCAGAAGAGGTAATAGGATTGTGGAAAGGGGCCAAGGGTTGAGGTTAGTTTCTGCTTCTAATTGTCATTTATTGTAATTTAATAACATTTACAATCAAAGCGGCACACAGCCGAGCCTTTACCAAATGTAACTCTTTCATGGCTGAAGGCCTCCAAACAAGAAATCTTAAAAAGAATCAACAAGATAGAAATCCGATTAAGATAGCAATAAAATAATTTTAAGAAGCAATATATGCAAAGCGCAATGGAAATGACTGAGGACCACAATTAAATTTCAAAATTTTAAAATATATTACCTAAGACCTTTAAAGGCAGAAAGCCAACAAGAGTGCTTAAAGATCAACAAGATGAAAAAATCCAATTAAGATGGCAATAAAATAGTTTTAAAAAAAAGCAACATACCCAAAGTGCAACACAAATGGCTGAGGGCCACAATTACATTTCAAAATTTTAGAATATATCACCATAGACTTTTAAAGGCAGAAGGGCGCAGTGTTTAAGCTTGAAAGATAAATTAGAAAATTCATTTGCAAAATTTTAAGAAAATAAACCAATAACCATAAGCCTAAAATTTAAAGTAGCTGACAACAGATAATTAAACACCGGTGGCACTCAGAAACCCTCCAGGAATGTCGGTCTACCGTCGTTCGCTTAGGCGAAACAGTTGGTGAGCCCAACTATACTTGATCCGTCGGAACCCAACCAGAGGACGGCCATGGACCGACCGACACAATGACTTGCTTGCCATCAATCGGTACATGAGAATTCAAACACAAAATCTCCTCAACAGTGAACCACCGAAACGAACCACAACAGAAATGGACGTGGCTTGGGTACTTGAAACCACTACTCAATTCAGAAGTCCTGGGTCGGTAAACCACGAAGCTCGTAGCGATCGGACAGCTCCACACACGCTCAGACACTACGCAGGGACCGGCAACGGACCCAGCGACTGCACCGCGCGGAGACTTCTTCCCTGGTCCGCAGCAACCGACCGACCGCCAACTGGTCAGTCCCCGACCGATGCTCCGTCGCGACTGAACTGCTGGCTCGTCTCCCACTTACTTCCAGACACACGACGGCGGAAATACCGGGTCGGACCCAACCATGCAGAGGAAACACGCCCACTGGCCTAAACGACATCCCTGCACCAGGAAAGGACCTACCCAAGTTCCACAAGGTGGTAATTGAAGGGGCCCAGAAGCACGTAGAGAATCTGTTACACGTCGCCCGATGAGACGACCGACCTCTCAGAGCCAGTACGCAGACAACATTTGAATAACTTGTCAAAGGAAATCACGTCAACTACCTGACAAATACTAGCACGAAGACCAGAACGATACCCAACTGTAACTAAGCACACACGAAGACAAACGGGAGTCGATGAGCACACACACACACACGCTCATGAACGATCGGCGAGTCAAAACGCGTCGTCCGGTTGGACGACCGACCGACGATCCACCAAAACCATGGCCCGCCTCAAGTGGTGCGTGGTAGCAATGGTCGGGCGAGTCATGAAGCAGACCTCACTGCTGCTGCAACTCGACTGCACTAGTGCTGCAATGCGACTCCCCGACTGGCAGGTCCAGACTGTGGTCCAGACGCGTTCCAACCGATTGCCAGACACGAACTCGCTCCGCGAACTCCTCTCTAGCACCTTCCAACTGTCTTACGACAGAAAACGACCGGGAAGTAATAACAGCCTAGCAAAGATATTACGAGAGGGTATATATCGATACGCGCTGCTACTGCCTGTCATGGTCAGGCAAAGCAGCAACTCAGTAGTAATTTAAATTAACGTAATGAGGTGGAAGTACACTGCTGGCCACCGTAAATGCAACACCCTGAAGGAAGCATCCGAATCAAGTGAAATTTACACCGTGGGTTTGCAGCGATGAGATATGCAATTGATTAGAATTTCAGCGCAGACGCACATCACGCGCGCCTGTGGCGCCACCTCATAGCGCCATCTAAGGCTTGGCGATTTCGACGAGTGTACGTTCGGCACGTGTGTTTACCTTGTGGTTGTTTCACAAGACGATCAGTTATGCCTCGTAGACAACAGCGAACATCGTTTGATCAAGTATCCGAGTTCGACAGAGGAAGGATAGTGGCTTACCGAGATTGTGGATTATCATACAGAGACATCGCTAGTCGTGTTGGACGAAACCAAACAACTGTAATGCGGATATGTGACCGTTGGATGCAGGAGGGTACGACGGACCGACGTGGTCGATCGCATTCACCTCGGTGCACCACTGCACGTGCTGATAGGCAAATTGTGCGCATGGCAGTGACGGATCGCTCAGTGACATCCCGAACCATAGCACAGCACATTGCGTCTGTAACTCGTCATCCAGTGTCTGCGCGTACCATTCGACGCCGTTTACAGCAGAGTGGTCCGTCCGCAAGACGTCCATTGCTTCGTCTACCATTGACGCAGAACCACAGACGTCTCCGTCGCCAATGGTGTGATGACAGACGGATGTGGACGGCAGAATGGAATGACGTTGTCTTTACTGACGAGGCACGCTTCTGTCTGCAGCACAACGATGGTCGGATTCGAGTGTGGAGACACCGTGGAGAGAGGATGCTGGACAGCTCCATTATGCACCGCCACACTGGTCTTGCACCGGGTATTATGGTATGGGGCGGTATTCGATATTACTCTCGCACGCCTCCAGTACGCATTGCCGGTACTTTAAATAGCTGGCGCTACATATCCGAGGTGCTGGAGCCAGTTGTCCTTCCTTACCTTCAGGGCTCGGCCACAGCCATATTTCAACAGGATAATGCGCGACCACACGTGGCACGCATTGTCCAAAGGTTCTTCGTCAATAACCAGATTGAAGTGCTTCCCTGGCCGGCTCGCTCTCCGGATCTTTCGCCGATAGAAAACATGTGGTCCATGGTTGCTCAACGAGTGACCCAGATTACATCCCCAGCTGCCACACCAGATAATCTTTGGCAACGTGTGGAAGCTGCTTGGGCTGCTGTGCCCCAGGAACACATCCAACGTCTCTTTGACTCAATGCCGAGACGTGTGGCAGCGGTGATCTCCAACAATGGCGGCTACTCTGGCTACTGATTCTGGCAGGAACCACATGTCACAGACGTCTGTAAACGTAATCATTTGATACTTGGTCAACATGTTATCTACAAAATAAATTTTGTTGTGCTACCTCTTGTCTTTCTTGGTGTTGCATTTACGGTGGCCAGCAGTGTACGTTAAAACAAGGTGTAAAATACATGATGGCGGGAACACGAGCAACGCACGGCTCAAATAAAATATACAAATATTTAACTACAACTTGTACTAAGAAATAAAATAATTTGGATGATTGGCTGGTAGTTGAAGTGATACGTGGCCTAATGTATACATGAAGCATTAACTGATGTCCAGGATACAGAATGCTAGTTCTTCTTACATTCAATCATATGTAAAACACGCCTATGTTCCTGCACATAGAGAAAATAACAATCAAAGCAAAAAAATATAGTGCAAGTGATGCTCTAGTGCGATCATCTTAGGTAACCCATGACAGATGAACTAAGGCAAATATAAATGTTATTAAATTTATAAAAGGCAGCATAACGCATGTGCTAAAAAACAAAATTTTGCCTAACGCAATACACAATGTGGAAAAAAGGAAACACTCTAGGCGTAAATAATGGCTTCACAAATACAAGACTACAGTTCATGAACTAATATTTTTGTGAAAAATAATATAATGTAATATAATATGCACAACATTTATACGACTCGTAGTGAAGATATAAAAGACTAAAAGACTAAACATATGCCTGTAGTTACTAGAAGTATGATACAGAGACCTATGTCTACAATGCAAATCTGTTAAACGTCATCGCCTTTCAGTTATAAGGCCACTTTCATTTACAGAAGCTGTTTCTGTTGGATTTTGTATTGTAAAGTAAGGTTCAATGTAATTTCAGCTAGCCTCTGTGTATTAACAGTATTTTTGTAACAAGGAATGTAAAGTATAAAATATTATTAATGTCATTTTTGTCTCTCTGATAGTGTTAGTTTCGTAACATTATACCATCTATAGGCGTTTTCTATCTGTGCAGCTTGAATTTTGTTGTACAAATTTTAATAATTTTGGAGCCATAGTTATTAAATTACTATTTCAGAATTTCCCCCTTTTTTATTATAGTATTATATTATATTCCATTTCATTGTACTGCGCGGCCAGCTGGTGGCATCTTCATTGACATATACACCCATGCACTATCATGCTCAGAAGTATCTGAATGTCCTGAATTGCGGTTCGCCTGGTTTGTGTGGAGCCCACATAATACAGATGTCTTGCAGGTCCTCTAATCTCTTTGCAGTACAGTTGTTTGACTATACAGAAGGTATACCATGAGAGACCACTAGATAATACTGTTATTTATGGCAGCCAATCCAGACATAAAATATCACCATGATACTGCAAATATTAGGAAACATATTATTGCACATAAGACAGTCCTTAACCTTGTATATTCAACTTTATTGCAATTTGTGACATTTCAAAAGCATTGTCCCACTCATTAGAAGCTGAGACAACTAATTCTGTCACAAATAATTCAGTAATCCCCAGGCACAATTAGATACTTATATGAAGAAGATATTTGGAGGGAATGCCTAGACTCCTGAAATTCTATGACAGTTCAAAGTATTTCTCTCTCTTAAAGGTTTTCCCACACCTGCCAAACTTCGTTCCTGTGATAAGTGGTTTTGCATAAACTGGTTGTTGAAGTAACAAGGAAGGAAAAACGCGATTTTTTTTATTTTATTGCGCTCCTGCTTCTAAGTTGAGCGTAGAACATGTACTTCCTTCTTAACGTCTTTCTGCTTAATATATGGCTGGGAAATATGCAACCACACTACAGTTCTGGTAATTGCACGTATTTTTTTGTTTTTATTCATATACTCTTTTAACCGCAGTTTCCACAATTGTGGACATTCACGACTCAGTGAGCAAAAAATCTTTCGCGCTAATCATCCATGGCGAAACGCTGACACGACGTCTGCCCCTGGTAGCTGAGTCGTCAGCGCGACGGAATGTCGTACCTAACGGCCAGGGTTCGATTCCCGACTGGGTGGGAGATTTTCTCTGCTCAGGGACTGGGTGTTGTGTTGTCCTTATCATCATCATTTCATCCCCATCGACCCGCAAGTCGTCGAAGTGGTGTCAACTCGAAAGACTTGCACCACACGAACGGTCTATCCGACGGGAGGCCCTAGCCACACGGCATTTCCATACCGACACGAACAATGTCTGACATCCTGTCAAATCAGCCGTCAATCAAAATATCTCTCAAATACGTAAAACACAGACTAAGTTTGACAAATACTTCAAACAAAGCCCTATACTGCCAAATAATTTGAGAAACTAGTGAAGTTTGACAAATGGCTTGGCCGTTTACAGGGAACATTTACGTCTTCACTTGACACGACTGCGAATGCCGATGTTCCGTACTTGGAGAAAAAACAAAGCAGTCTGTTGCGTGTACCTCTGAAATGTAGCACCTTGTGTACTGACTTCATTTTTCGAGCAACTACTTGTTTAATACAACAGAAATTATCTTTTCCATCCCAGAAACACACTGACTTTCACATGGACCTATTCAGACTACTCTGTTTAATTAACAATAAAATTTTGGTTTTTCTGGGGAAAATAGGATGCGATATAAACACGAAGAATCTACATGAGTACAACGCACAAACATAGTCCAGATGCGACGCTTCACAGACGTCCATTGGGTTTAAAAATTAGCAAAGTTTTTAAACGAATGCAATGAGGATGTAGTGTTCTGAAATTTTTATGAGTTGTCACACTTTAGGCTGTACACAATTGGGATATGATAGTAAGTCGCAAATGTTGGCATGAAATATCCTCTGGGAGACAACGCGCAGCGGTCTTTCTATGACAAGCACAAGTTTCGTTCATCGGTTTTTGCTGCTTTCGATTGCACTGAACAGCAATATGAAGGCAGATGTTCGTCCTTTCAGTGTTCGTGTTATTTTCGCGAGAACTCAGCAACTGTAGCAAATGGACGTCCGTCCCGCTGCCACTGCATTCAATTTGAAGCCTGTTTCCATATTCACAAATGAAAGAGTTTGTGGCACCGACAGCTGCGCTTGGTTGCTCTTCGCAGAGGGTACCCGACCTACGTAAGAAGAAGTCATCATTTCTGCTGTAGCTGGTCTCAATATAGCACATTCAGTATTGGAAAGTCATTTTCCACCTACAACAATTTAGACCCCCCTGCGTTTGGGCCTCTGAAAAAACTGTCGCCTATCACGTTTAATTCGAAGAGGACAAACGGTAGCAGACTGTGACATATTTAATATATTCCCTGTGATAAAAGTATACGACATATTAGACATTTTCGCATTTATTTTTGATAAAATGTGCTGTGTAAATATTTTAATGCATTGCTGACGGCGTGTGTGGTTCGGTAGTTCGTTATTTAAGTGCTGGGCTACTGATCTAAAGGTCTGTAGTTCGAAAGCCTGTGAATTTCTTTTTTTTTTTTTTTTTTTAAGTGTCGTCCACGTAATGATGATTAAGGCGAAAAATGTCAAGCCGCGCCGTTGTTCTGAGTCTACGTTAAAGTGCAGGTCCCCCCTGCGACTGGCGGGTGAGTCAATTTGTAAGTCGGAGGAAGGCAAGGACATAGCACTCCCGACAGGACCATGCCTACGAAAGCATTACACCATCTGATCACAAGTACGTGGCCACCCACCAGGGGACATTAATGTGGGCCTGCCCCCCCCCCCCCCCCCCCCCCGTCATCTTTGCGACCGCTTGAGCTATGCTGAGGGCACTTTTAATGAGGTGTGTGAATGTTTGTGAAGAAATGGCAGAACATTATTTCTCAAGCCAGTATCAGAGAAGGTAATTACGCTGGATGCAGGGAATTGGAGGGAAATCAATGTACTAACTCATCCCAAAGATGTTCTGTTGGGTTAAGTTTGCGATTCTGTGCAGGCCAATCCATTTCATGAATGTTACTGTCCACAAATCATTGTGTCAGAGATGGTGCATTGTCATGCTGGTAAATCGATCATCGTCTCCGAACTGGTCCTTTACTGCATACAGCACACAATGCCGTAAAACGTGTTCATATCCGTTCAGATTTAGTGATCTATTCAGCGCAAGAAGGGGTTCATAACCTCACCACGGAAACACCCTATAACTGTAACACCACCTGTTCCGTATTTCTCTGTTGGCACTACACTCGATGACAGGTAACGTCATCCAGACATTCACCAAATGAAGAACCTTACATCGGATTTTCACAGCGTGTAGCGCGATTAATCGCCCCAAATCATTCGTTTCTAGTCATCCAGCGTCCAGTGGCCTTGCTCTTTACACCAAAATCGTTCAGATGGCTCTGAGTGCTATGGGACTTAACATCTGAGGTCATCACTCCCCTAAACTTAATCCTAACTAACCTAAGGACATCACACACATCCATGCCCGAGGCAGGATTCGAATCTACGACCGCAGCAACAGCACGGTTCCGGACTGAAGCGCTTAGAACCACTCGGCCACAGCGGCCGGCGCTCTTTACACCAACTCAAGCGTTTCTTAAGTAGAGATATGAGTAGCATATGAGAAGCCGCCCGACCACTCACCCCACTCATTTTAACTATTTACACACATTGCTAGATTTCTGGTATTACTGTAACAGTGATTCCATTCGCTGATTTCATGCGATTTTTACAACCACCTTCCGTAATGCTCACAGTTCGTCTGTACATGAGATCTTACTTGTCCTTTGTTTACTGTGGTTATTCCTTCGCGTTTCCACTTCATATTCACATCATTTAAAGTGGAATTAGTAACCTTTAGAAGGGTTCAGATGTTCTTAATGGATTTGTTAGTCAGGTGTCCGTCATGGACTTGCCCACGTTCGAAGTCACTGAGCTCTACAGACCGATCCATTCTACTGTTGCTGCTTCCCTACTGACAACACAATACTCTTCGCCTTCTTTTATACTTGCGAGTCTGCTTCTCGTGTAAACATGTGGTCAGTTCCACATTTCGTAGGAGTATACGGATACTTCTGCTAGATAGTGTGTATACTTCCGTACTTCCTCCTTCGCGAGATACATGAGGGTGACAGCTATTTTTTCTCTGAGTCCTTTTCCAACACAGGTTCTATAAATTTCCCAACCAATTTCTGTCGAGAATTTCATTGCGTTTCTCCCGGAGACTACCGTTTATGTTCCATGAGCATTTCTCTTAAACTTTCATATGGTCTGCATAGTCTTGATTAGATAATAGCAGAGCGACCCAGAATTTGTTCGCTGTCTCTTATCGTGACTGCTTGGTAAGGAAACTGTATTCGCACGCGCTCACTGTATCCTCGTTTAAGAAACATTCAAATATCCCGCCATCTTGTTTTAAATGTTCTTTTGACAGCAGGCTTTGAGATGGTTCTTAGTTGAGTGTGTGATCACAATGGACGCCAATACAGCTCTGGAACGCGCTCCCCCACTGGCTGCAAGGTGAATAAGGTGTTCTCGTGGTAGGGCGTTCCATTCCTCTACCAGAGCGGTTAACAGCTGGATGGTCATTTGAGGACCAACTGGAATACATCTCCCCAACGCATCTCTCACGTTGTCCATTTGAGTCGAAGGAACTGGCAGGCCACCACATTCGCTGAATATCCTCTCGTCCCTTGAGCTCCTCCACTTGCGCTCTTTGGTGCATGCAGCTTTGAAAAGACGTGTATGGGGAGGGAGTACAGTGTCACAAAGCGTTGACTGGTGTGACGTTCGGACGTTAGTACGCTGGTGCAACATTATGTCTGCTCACACTACAACATTTGAACATCCAAAACGATCACGTTTGATGATTTTCATGGATGTCATACATGTTCCCCCTCGCACCATATGAAGGTACGTCCAGCAGTGTCAAATACATAGCGATCAACGCTATTGTGACTGTGTTCGCCTTTCCCATGTGCGTCTTTGCAGGGGTACATTCTGCGTTGACTTCATTTTTATGAATGGTAATGCACGACTGCATCAAACAGCGCAGTTGGAATAGCTCTTGGAATGAGACGATATTCAGCGACTTGACTAGCATGCATGTTCCCGACTTAAATCCCATAGGGAACATGTGTGATTGTTTGCGATACACACTGTAGCATGTCCACAAGCATGGACGATCATCCAGCAGTTGTCAGCTGTGCTGGTGGGGAAATGGGTCGCTCTACCACGAGAACTCCTTACCTTGTGGCCAGTAGGGAGCACTTTGCAGAGCATTCATTGCCGTCCTTGCTGATAACACATCCAATGAAGAACCACGTCCTGCCTTTTGCAATGTCTGTGGGCTCATCATGAATTGCAGTTACTTCAAAATAATTATTGTTTTTGAATAAATATGCCATTTCTGTTCGCCTCAATACGTAATTCTTTCAGTAACCTGATGTACTATACTGCAGAAGTTCTTTTTATGCAAAGCATAATTCCATCAAGCTATGATAGTAGTAGGGTAATGGGGGTCTTGGCACACTTTTGATATCAAATTGATATGCAAATTAATTAAATGGTAACAGCTGGTTGATTTATGGCCTTATACTATCGTTCTACTAAGTGGTTTTTCATATAACACCTCCCCCTCCTCCTCACCTTAACATATTGTCATGCTAATTGATTTTTGACTTCATGGGGTAATCAGTGCTTCAGAGAAACCTCCCACCTTCCCTCCCCCTACTATTAACCTATCGTTATGCTAATTGATTTATGACCCACTGGGAATAATCTGTCCTGAGAAATCCACTCCCACCATTCCCCTTCCCCATCCTCCTCCGTCAGCTGCTGTGGCCGAGCAGTTCTAGTCCGCAGCTCGTGGTCGTGCAGTAGCGTTCTCGCTTACCATGCCCGGGTTCCCAGGTTCGATTCCCGGTGGGGTCAGGGATTTTCTCTGCCTCGTGATGACTGGGTGTTGTTGATGTCCTTAGGTCAGTTAGGTTTAAGTAGTTCTACGTTCTAGGGGACTCATGACCATAGCTGTTAAGTCCCATAGTGCTCAGAGCCATTTGAACCATTTTTTGAACCAAGCAGTTCTAGGCGCTTCGGTCTGGAACCTCACGAGCATTATGATCACAGGTTCGAATCCTGCCTTGGGCATAGATGTATGTGATGTCCTTAAGTTAGGTAGGTTTAAGTAGTTCTGCGTTCTAGGCGACTGATGAAATCAGATGTTAAATCCCATAGTGCTCAGAACCATTTCAACCATTTGAACCATCCTCCTCCCCTGACCTATGGGAAATTCTCAACCCATCTCACCTATAAAAGTACATTTTTAATATCAAATTAATTGACTGATTAATTAAATAGATCATTTAATTAACCCCTCTGAGATTTCACATAGTTTCCACTCACCTTCCCCAATTTTACCCTCCCCCCCACTGCCTAATGGTGGGAAAAGGACTCAATCTGTGCTGTTGCTGCTGAGGAAAGACAGAGGGAAATTTATTTACTTTATTTTGGTTGATTTCCTTTTGGAAGTTGTTGGCAAAATTTCAACTCCCCCCTACCCCTTCCCTCCCTGCCATCAGGAGAAATTGTGCTAAATGCTCAGTCTGTCCTGAGATACTGGACTGGGAGGTGCAACTATTACCTTGTCCTGCTAGTTCATGACCTAATTACGTAATTACACTGATCCAAATCAGAGGTATTGTCTTGTTGGAAAATTTTCATGTGTGTACTCACCTTTATGAGCAGAAATCAATTGATCTAGTGCACAGTGCAACCATCAGAGGACATCTGACCCCTTCACATCCCCTCCCTCTCCAACCCTCCCAGAAACAACTGGCAGGTAAAATTGCTGAGGTGGTGGACTGGAAGGACCTCCAATAGAAAATTCAACTACAATGCAGAGGGCATAATAATATACTGTTTATTTATAAAATTCAATTTGTATACCAATTTGTTGGATTTGGATCTCTTTATGTGGCAGGAAAAGCTCATCATTTGGAAGATCCAGGTCTTGTAAAGTGCATTAAATATGTAAATGCATCACTTTTTTCCGATTGTGAAAGGGATACTGTAATAAATTCGAGAGCTACATAGCTCACCACATGTGATTACCCTGTTAAAAACCTCCTAATCATGTATTTGCATGCGATGCACTGCACCACATGTGCCGGACCTCCAGCAACCTGTAGAGTCAGAACACTGCTCTGGATGCACCTCTCGTCTGTGGAGAGAGGTATGATACAGGATTTTGGGTTCCTTTGAAATTTGATACCAGGTTCACTTCCTGTCTTGTTCATAAGCACACACATTTCACACCAGGTCAGTGGAAGCAGCTGCTGTATGTGAGTGCCTTGCTGTGCAGATACTGACTGAGTTAGTTCACAATACCACTAGAAGAACACACTGGAAGAAGCAATCTCCCACAAATCCTCCCTCCAGTCCCCTCCTCCCCTCTCTGTCTCACCTCTTGCTACTTCCTGTTGGACAATGCCAATACTTGGCAACTCTTTGATATTGATACCTGGTAAATTCCTGTCGAGAGACTCTCTCTCTCTGTCTCTTCCTCTCCTCTCTCTCACTCTCTCTCATCGAGTCCCTCTCTCTTCCTCTGTATCTCTCTTCCAGTCCAGCGAGCATCTGTCATGTACCACTTGAAACCACACTAACCTCTCTTTTGATATGAACAAAGTAATGGATATATCTGGCAAGTTCCCAGACCTCCCCAAAATGCCAGGCTGCGGATGCCTTGGAAATAGGTCCCATTCTCTATCAATTTTATTGACTAATTAATTAAATCGACATCCTCTGTGTGGGACACTTCCTCCTTACTCCCTATTGGTGGCTAACAGGACTATCATATTTGGTGGGAAATTTTGGGACTATCCAGGAATCGGCGTTGCAGCTACCTAATTTTAAAACCCTACTCTTCCTCCCTTTTGGATTTACCTTGCATCCTAGTGGTGGATACTGGTACAGTTAGGTCTTTTGGTTATAGACCCATTACGTTGGGAGTAGCTGAAAATGGTACTGAGAATTTCAAATTTCAGCTCAGTTACGCTTTGTCCTTATCCATTTTCAGCAGACAAGGCAGAGGTTTGACTGGAATTTGCTCGCAATTCCACATACGAAACAATGAAAAGATCAATCAGGCTTTTGATGTCGCGATTGGAAGTGTTGCTGCATAAAATGATAGTTGTAATTTCAAATTTCGGCTGGAATTTTTGCCATGATGGTTGTGTAGTTTCCAAGCAACTACAGGTCTGCTAAATGTATTTGTTAAAACACTAAAGAATTCCCATGTTGGTTTTCTCTGCCACACCAGGAAAAAGAAAGAGCGGAACCGCGTGATAGGATCGCAACAACAAAGAGTACCAGACTCATTTTTGGCTGCAAGACAGACTCCATTTGGATGTACTGGGAAACACTCAATGCCACACAAAGCAGCTTTCATCATATGGAGAGGGTACACATACACTTGAACAACGATTCATTTAGTAGTAGCAGTCACAGCTAGATGTTAGAGATCTCGGGAACTTCCATAGGCTCACGTCACGTGTTGGCCATCCCGCCAGCCGCACACTCATCTGAAGGCATCCACATGCTGGCCATTCCAGATGCTAAGAGGTTAGAAGAATAGTGCCGCCGTGACCACCCAGCCGTCAACCGATCAATTTCCACAGGGTTTGGGCGGGGGATGGGGGAAGTAATAATTGCCCAGTGCAAACACCTGCCATATTGGAGCTTCTCAAATTTCCAAGTTAAAAACTGGAGACCACACGAAACACACGAGATTGCGATAGCTGCCCAACGCATACTGACTACGGTATTAGTTCATTGTTCATCTGCCCAGAGGGCGATACAGTTAGGTCAACTGCACCCTAGTACCCCACGTGACGTTTTCAGGACATTCGACAACGGTTCAAGTATTGAAAATACCTCTTTATGATGACTGGAAATGACAATGTACGACGTAAGTCTATATCCTTCTTATAACTGGATATAATTTTCAATGTAAAATCTTTGATACTCTTTACGGCTATCGATGCACTGCAACGACAATTTTCACATGAAATCTATACCTGCATTCCGACTGGGCATACTTCCAACCACATCATTATCTTTGCACATGTTGGAACACAGGCCATGGTAACTTTAGACTCCAGTACACACACATTTCAGACAAGCATTGCGACTATGCTTTAAATGTGTGCAGCGTCCAAAAAAATTATGGTACTCGTATGTCCTCACTCACATCGACTATGTGTCGATTCTCCTTAGTTCTATGACATATTTGACATTTAGGTCTTCCAGAAAATCAGATTCGACAACAGACAGCATGTATTTTCACTCAGATCTTCCAGAAGATGCTGCATCCTCCCAGACTCTATGAAACAAGTGTTACAATGCACAAACGTCTAGCACTATGCGATAATCTACATCAGCTCCTGCGGACGATATGATAGGAAAGACATCACCGACAAAGGTTGTTGTACTGTAATAGACAAAGTAACAGATAGTGCGACAAAGTAAATTAGAGAATCTGGTTAGGGGGCGTCGATGAGAGGATTTTCTTTGTATCCATGATGTTACAGCTCTGTTGTCTGCCTGTTTGTACAATATAGCAGACCCAGTTGAACCCTTTCATTGGTGTTTACGAAATGGTTATATCACCCCTTATGGTCGGATATACTCGTTAGTAGTTGAACTCACAATTCTCCACGTCAAATCAATCCTCCCCTTACAGCTAGATATACTTAAATTTTTACAGGAATAGTAGGTCGATTACTTGCAACACTCCTCTCGTGATATGGCTCTGAGCACTATGGGACTCAACTGCTGTGTTCATAAGTCCCCTAGAACTTAGAACTACTTAAACCTAACCAACCTAAGGACATCACACACATCCATGCCCGAGGCAGGATTCGAACCTGCGACCGTAGCGGTCGTGCGGTTCCAGACTGTAGCGCCTTTAACCGCTCGGCCACTCCGGCCGGCCCTCTCGTGATATGTCGGAACACTATCCACAGTAACATTACGATCCAAGAGCATAACATTCCAGAGAAGTTGGGTGATTATCATTTATAGATGTATAGAGTCCGAAAAATTACGGTTATCTCCACGCTCACGCCGGTTGGGAGTCGTTTCGCACGGCGTATCACAGCTTCCTAGTAGCAAAGCCTTCCCGTCACATCGTCATTGTAACAAATTTATTGAAGAATAATTGCGTAATTGCAAGTGAAAAGCCTTCATGTCTTTGACTGATGTATTTTGGCCGAAGCACTATCGGGTCTAGGAGTGGTGTCTTTGAATGTTAATCGGAACAACTTCAGTCACAGGTTCGAAACCTAACACTTCTTAAATTTTGATTAGTAATCAATATTGGCGGCCCAAGACATCCGGAATAAGAAGTCACCCTCATTTTGCCAACGGCCTTGTCAAAGATGGCGGAGGTGCGGACAGAGGTTCAAGGTACTCACTTGTCCTTGAGTTGGGAAGCTGACCCTAAGTGCGGAAGAATCGGCAATGATCAAAGGCATGAGGATGCAAAAGGCAATGGAAACCAGTGCATTCAAGATACATAACATGTATCCACAGGATATGTGGCCTGTAATTTACATTGGCAAAAATCTTACCGAATAGTCCCCCATGCGCATCTCCGGGAGAGAACTGCCAAGGGGGGTCGACCACGAGGAAAATATTGAATAAACAACGAAAGGATAACGTTCTACGAGCCGTGGCGTGGAATGTCAGAAGATTGAACGTGGTAACGAAGCTATAAAATCTGAAAACGGAAATGCAAAGGCTCAATCTAGATATAACAGGGGTCAGTGAAATGAAGTGTAAACAAGAGGGGGATAGGGTAAAATCAACAGCAGCACAAAATGCTATAACGGAAACAGGGTTCATTATGAATAGGAAGTTAGGACAGATAGTGTGTTACTATGAACAGTTCAGAGATATGCCTGTTCTTATCAGAATAGACAGCAAACCAGCACCGACAACGATAGTTGAAGAAGAACAGGTAGAGAACGTATATGAGGATATTGAAAGCGTAATATGGTATGTAAGGGAGATGAAAATCTGATAGTTATGGGGGCAGTTGTAGTGCTTGGGACAAGGAATGAGAGGGGAGAAAGACTAATTGAGTTCTGTAATAAATTTCAGCAAGTCATAGCAAATAAACTGTCCAAGAATCACAAAACGAGGAGGTATACTTGCAGAAGACCGGATGATATGCGAAGATTTCAGTTAGATTACATCATGGTCAGACAGAGACTCCGAAATCAGATACTAGGTTATAAGGCATAACCAGGAGCAGGTATAGACACGGATCACAATGTAGCAGTGATGAAGAGTAGGCTGAAGTTCAAGAGTTTAGCCAGCAAGAATCAATACACAAAGAAGTGGGATACAGAAGTACAAAGGAATGACGAGATATGTTTGAAGTTCTCTAAGGCTATAGAGAGAACAATAAGGAATAGCTCAGTAGGCAGTGCAGTTGAAGAGGAATGGACATCTCAAAAACGGAAATCACAGAAGTTGAAAAGAAAAACATAGTTACAAAGCGCAGAAACCATGGGTTACAAAAGAAATGCTTTAGTTGATCGATGAAAGAAGGAAGTGAAAAAAAAAGATTCAGGGAAATGTAGGAATACAGAAGAAATGCAAGTTACTTGGGACTGAAATAAATAATGAGTGCAGGAAAGCTAAGATGAAGTGGTTGTGTGAAAAATGTGAAGAAATCGAAAAAGAAATTATTGTTGGAAGGACTGACTCAGCATATAAGAAAGTCACAAGAACCTTCTGTGAAATTAAGGGAATTCCGCTGTTAAATGCAGAGGACAGAGCGGATAGGTGGAAAGAGTACAGTGAAGGCCTCTATGAGGTGCGAGATTCGTCTGATTTGACAGAAGAAGAAGCAGGAGTCGATTAGAAGAAATAGGGGTTTCAGTATTAAAACCAGAATTTAAAAGATCAAATAAAACAGAAGTGACAGATAATGTACCATCAGAATTTCTAAAATCATTTGGGGAAGTTACAACAAAACGACTATTCACGTTGATGTGTAGAGTGTATGAGTCTGGCGACATACGATCTGACTTTCGGAAAAATACCATCGATACAATTCCGAAGACTGCAGGAGCTAACAACTGCATCGCACAATCAGCTTATCAGCTCACCCGTTCCTGTTGCTGACAAGAATAATATAGGAAAGGTAAAGGCGCCAGAGAGGAAATTCTGAAGTTGCGGTTCATAACGGAAGCAAGACTAAAGAAAAATCGTGAGACTTTAAAGGGATTTGTCGACCTGAAAAAAGAGTGCGACAGTGTAAAATGGTCCAAGATGTTCGAAATTCTGGGAGAAATAGGGATAAGCTACAGGGGGAGACTAATAATATACATTATGTACAAGAGCTAAGAGTGGACTACCATGAACGAAGCTCGGATTGAAAAGAGAGAAAGACAAGGATGGAGTCTTTCGCCATTACTGTTCAATCTGTACAACGAAGAAGCAATGATGGAAATAAGTAGAAGGTTTAGGAGTGGGTTTAAAATTCAAGGTGAAGGGATATCAATGATGCGATATGCTAAAAATAGTTCATATGGCTCTAAGCACTATGGGACTTAACATCTAAGGACATCACACACATCCATACCCGAGGCAGGATTCGAACCTGCGACCGTAGCAGCAGCTCGGTTCCCGGCTGAAGCGCCTAGCACTGCTAGGCCACAGCGGCTGCCTGCAATATGCTGATGATGTTGCTATCCTGAGTGAAACGGAAGAAGTACATAATATGGTGAATGACATGATTAGTCTAAGGGTTTCAGAATATGGATTGAGAGTAAATAGAAGTAAGACAAATGTAATGAGAAGTAGCAGAAATAGAACAGCGAGAAACTTAACATCAGGATTTATGGTCACAGAGTAGATGAATTTAAGGAATTCTACTACCTAGGCAGCAAAATTACTAGTGACGGATGGAGCAAGGATGATATCAAAAACAGATTAGCACTGGCAAAAGGACATTCCTGGCCAACAGAAGTCTCCTCATGGTTTGTCATTCTGTTTTATAAATGATGAACTATGTGTTGACGACACATGTATGTGGACATATACGCAAAGCGTAATGCTGTTGTGAACATAGTTCTGCGTAGTCAGCGCGTACACAGCTTTCCCACTAGAGCGTGCCCCGCTAAGCACAACAGCGCAGGCGCAGCGCTTGTCTGTCCCCCCACTACGAGATGGCGCTGCCTAAGAGATGGACCAAATTCTGCTTCCACCGATCCGCGTATTAATATGAAACGCAGCCAATGAGATTGCTGCTAACGTAGAACCTTTTCTCCTCGCGGATCACACTCGCGCAGTGATACCTGAACATGCGAGGTATTATAATGAGTGTACAGACCTCCGATTAGTCAGTCTGCATTTGTCTGCACCAGTCTGTACCAGTCTGCATTAGTCTATAGTCAAGTTTCAGTCAGCTGCTAAGAAGATTATCATATTCCTGTACATATCCATGAAGATAAATGTATAGACACTTTGTCAAGTATCAGAGATATATGAGAATAAGATTAACATACCAAGACCAAAGGAACTTCAGATTGTCAATTGTAAATAGCATCCGGAATCAAGTTGAGTAATGTTTATGCTTGTTATTATTTTAATAAATGTGTGTGAAAATTAATCAAGTTCTGTTTAAAGTTGGTCACTGTCAATTTGCTACTCTAAGCGTGCAAGTGGTATTTACATCGTCTGACCTAACGGCAGAAGATAAACACACCACGATAAGACAAAGAGACATATTGCTGACACTCGCCTACTTCGTTAGAGTGACAAGTCAAATAATCTCATGGTGTGTGTACCGAAGGTCTTACAGTACGCACACCACAAATGCCAATCTGAAGATGACAGCACGATTTCTTCTAAACTAATAACTAGAAAAAAGGTGTTAAAATCAAGCGATTTTGGCTTTCACATAAATATGTATTAAAACACTTCAGCAATCTTGCAGAGGTTCAAAGACGAAGCAATTTTCCACATTTTGGCGTATTTACCCTCAGTTTACACGTATTTTCCGTACTTGTTCATAATTTTGCTTAGTTAATGCCACTTCTGGTCTTGTGATCATGACCTTACCTCCAACCACATATTCAAACTCTCCGTTTTGCAACTTGCACCACGTAAATAACGAGCAGCCCTTAGTGGCTTGCCATCACAGTTTTCTTTATCTTAAATATCTTAGTGACTAATGCCCTTTTGGCATATTTATTATTTTATAAATGACATATAATTACTGCCAGTCTCTCACGATGATTCCGTACTTATACCCTATCATAGGTTTTTAGTCATAATTCTGTGACCATGTTATTGAATACAGACCATTCTTTGATTTAAATTCTGAGGAAGACACTCCTAGCAGTGTTGAAACCAGGTTAATTTGTTCAAAATAGTGACCGAGGGCTGTTTTTCTTTCAATTGTAACTTTTTCTACATTAGGTGTGTCAGTTCTTCCTTGTCTACCATACGCCGACTGTCGTACAAGAACGCATATAGCAAAAATAAAAGACATGAAGGCTTTTCGGTAGTAATTAAGCTCTTTATTCCTACGCCTCAAAAGAAGTCTCCGACGATTGCCAGGTTCAAGGCATATGCCAATCCTGAGCGGGCACATCTGTAACGCACTGCAAGACGTTGCGTTTGCAAAGACGAACCTCGCCATGGACACCGGGAATGAAGTTGCGCATCTTGCAGCCTACTGTGCACAATTTGAGTAGTAACGACGTTCTGTGGCTTAACAAATAGCATTATTCAAGATGGTGGCGTTGCTGTCAGGGTTTCTCCGAGCCATAATCCGTAGGCAGCGCTGCTCATGCGATGTTGTTTACATCTTTTGGTGGGTTTAGTGAGATTGAATAGTCAGAGGCACTGGCAGTGATACAACATCCACATCCAACGTCTGTTTTCAGGAGTTCAGGGAACTGGGGTGATGCAAAAGTTTTTTTGGTGTGTGTATCTGTAGTACCGGAAAAAATTAGTGCATCCTTTTAGAGGTTTCCAGTTCACTCAAAATTTGTTGTTGCAACAGTGTATAATGATTACAAAAATGGCTCTGAGCACTATGGGACTTAACATCTGTGGTCATCAGTCCCATAGAAGTTAGAACTACTTAAACCTAACTAACCTAAGGGCATCACATACATCCATGCCCGAGGCTGGATTCGAACATGTGACCGTAGCAGTCGCGCGGCTCCGGACTGAGCGCCTAGAACCGCTCGGCCACCGTGGCCGGCTAATGATTACATTTACAGACCAATAGCAGAAGCGGTTCTAAGGTGCCAGTTATCGCCCCTTGCTGAAACACCCATATTAGTTCGTGGTGTTGACTACACGGGCGGTGATGCAGATGCTGGCATCCAGTCGATCGTACAGATGGCGAATACTGTCCTGGGGTACGCTATGCCAAGCTTGCACGATCTGTTCACGTAATTCTCTAAAGGCTATTGGCTGACAGACCGACGGCTGGTTAGCGTACCCTCCATAAACGCCAAAGGTGAATGAGAGCTGTAGCTTATCGGATCGCAGACCTCGGGCATGGATGTGTGTGATGTCCTTAGGTTAGTTAGGTTTAAGTAGTTCTAAGTTCTAGGGGACTGATGACCTCAGATGTTAAGTCCCATAGTGCTCAGAGCCATTTGAACCATTACTAAGCAAGTTCCTGTCGGTGCTCGTATGGTGTTTACCTTCCTTCAACTCCAACGGACTTTCTCAGCAATTATGGGGGGATCTACAGTATATCGTGGACTACGAATCACGAGGCATCTTGGTAGTTTTCACATTACCACATTATTTCCAGTTATGAAGGAAGGGGCAAATTGCGAAAAAATATCAGGACCAACTGGGTATCGAGACGCAACCTCAGAATTGTAACCTGGCCTTTATCCACTGAGCCACTACGTTACAAATCACGCTCTCACTAATCTACCATTACAACTGTGTTTAGTAGTGACGTCATGTGTATAGTTCTCAATGGGGTACCCATACAAACAGGTGTCAAAGAGGCGACTGCTGCAATGGTTAGTTTCTGCTCTTGATTGAGGAGATTTGATAACAATTGTCCACGATTGGCGCTTCTCACCCACACTTGAGTGACATAATAAACCAGATGATAGTCTACACATTAGAAGTACACACTGATATTACTCTAACGGTATTGTACATAATACTATACAGTCAACTCCAAACAGACTGTGTAGGAACGCCTGAAAAATTCATTGCTATTGATCAGTCAATACTGATCGTCTGGTGACCTATAAATCTGACGTCCAGATTGCGTTATAATTCAACTTAATGCGAACTGAACTGCCATGCACCAATGAAGCCACATCCTTCCTTCGTATGTGCTCCTTTTCGGAAATACAGAGTTATTTACAAGTACTTCCTCGGTTTCAGAAGAAGACAGCATCAAAACTACAAGCCATAAAGAAAACAGATACGCCTCAGTGGGTAGAGTTTCTATTTGTAATACTTGTCATGGTGTGGTAGCGGAATGCAGCATTAGGGAACAGGCAAGTCGAAACATGTAGATAAATCATCTGATCCGTGTTGTCCCATCGAATTATTTCACACCAGCAGATGGGAAACAATATGAACAGATCATACAGTGGAGGTTTTCACAGCTGGTATTAACTTCATCTAAAACTTCCTGGTCGACGGGCTGTGGTCGATACGTAAACTTTCCCCTAACCTTTCGCCTCCAGTTGCGGAAGACATCTTTAGGGGTGATAAGGTGCAGTGCAAGTATGGGCAGTCCTCTTAATCTAGCTGTGTTCAGTTCTTTTATGGAGACTTTGAAACAACCAGCGCTGCAGACTGCCAGTAACAGGTCAGTTAGGTGATATTGCTATGTTGATGATACTTTCGTTGTATGGACGCGTGGTGCAGAAGAGTGGAATGCCTTCTTGGTTTACCTTAATAGTATAAATCAAAAACCCAGTTTACTACGGAGAGGGAGAGTAATAAGTAACTTATTTTTCCGGATGTGTCTGTAGTCAAACTTGTGGATGGGACGCTGGGACATTAGGTATATAGAAAACCCACACACACTGATCGTTACCTTCAAATGGCTCTGAGCACTATGGGACTCAACTGCTGAGGTCATTAGTCCCCTAGAACTTAGAACTAGTTAAACCTAACTAACCTAAGGACATCACAAACATCCATGCCCGAGGCAGGATTCGAACCTGCGACCGTAGCGGTCTTGCGGTTCTAGACTGCAGCGCCTTTAACCGCACGGCCACTTCGGCCGGCGATCGTTACCTTCATAATGATTCTAACCACCCCTGCAAACAAAATAGAGCTATTATAAGAACCTTGATGGGCACAGCTGTAAGAAATTGTGAAACGATTTTTTACAAGAAGAGGTTAACCACTTATGGTCGACCATTAAAAGGAATGGTTATTCTGACGAAGAGATAGATGGAGCTCTTCACCATAGGGAGATGATCAGGATTAACGAGGAACAGCGGCCGGCCAAAGGAAAATATTTTCTTACATTTGTAAGTCAGATTACAGATCACACTGAGAAAGTACTGGGCGAGTTGGAACTATTTTCAGACACTACAGGAAGATAAGAGAATGCTTAAGAAGGTCAACACATATGCATCTTTGGCCACATTGGGTGTATATAATACTCCTTGTAGTTGTGGATAGTATATATTGCCACCACGAGACGAAGAATCATCTGTTTAGTTGCACATAGGAGGAATTCATTTCTGGAACATTCGGATAAACCGACCGTAGTGGAACATGTGTACCAAGATGGTAATTATGAAATAAAATTCAGTGAGACGAGCGTCGTATCGAAAACACAACATCTATTACGCGCATGGGTACAGACGATGGTGAGATTTATAAACAGAGTAATATTTTTAACAGAAAAGAAGAAAGTGTCAAATCAGATAAAATATGGGTGTCGACTTTGTGACGACAGAATGATGATCGATTATTTTCAATCGAAAATGTTGGCACTACAGTCTCGCAACCAGCGTTACGCGATTGACTATAATGCGCCCTCTATACTGCCTATATATTCGGCGCTGCCTCTAGTTCTGATTGCAGTTGGCGGCTTCGCCTTCGAGAATGTCTCCCGCTGCCGGAGACGAAATTTTAGGGGAAAGTTGTAGGTATCGACCACTGATTGTCAGCTCGGAACTTTTATTTGCATATATTTCCAAAGTGGTTTCATGCAGACACGTCACAGTCACATATCAACGTTTGCAGCATCAAAGTGGTGCTCATACTCAGCACCTGAAGTGTGAATCAAAAGCTTGGAGAGGTGCTCCAACCACAGACAGGTCTCTCTCTCTTTTTTTTTTTTTTATGCCTTGTAGATTTGCGCAGCTGTTTTCTGAAATGTCGGAGGTATCAATCAATACCACTGCAAGTGATCTTCGATTCAAATGGTAGCGACTCCTCCAGTAAAACCTAGCTAGAAGTGATTATCTCCATTACTTCAGCTCTACAGCTCACAGAAGACTTAGTTGCAGCGGAAATTAATTTTAGCTGAATTACCGTACATATGCCGAGCCAAAACCTTTATTAGTCTGAGATGGCTCTTGTCCAAACCGTATTCTCTTGTTTACTTACGTTGCTATTACGTATTATTTATGCTTCAACATAAATTCATAGAAACTAGAGTATAAAACACAATATTCCAACAAATTTCTGCCAAAAATATCTCCTAACCGTTCATTTTCTTTGCACAGCGTAACACTCCTCGCGCATATCATTGAAATGAAACGATGGTACAATGTTATCTCTATTCGACACATAGTGTTCGCTGTAATTATAACATGTGCCACTTACAATTCAGTCTGCGGTGTGGCGATGAGTAAGCGTGACGCCACAGTGTCCCATCTTCCACCACGTGCTATACAGATCACCCCGAACAATTTATCCGTTTAAAAATATATATTTTATTAACTCGTGTCCAGGTAGTCTTCTAGAAGTAATAGTCCAAATCAGCTTCTCAACCTTTTTATATAGTTTTTCCGTCTTACTTGAAATTTTATATACCTACTAGAAATTGTCTCTTTCAAGCAAGATGGAATTATAATTTGTGTAATTTTAAAGTCTGCGATAATAATGTAGGAATCCTGAATTTTCAACTGTGTACGCGCTTACATTTCACAGACATTAAATGGAGACTATGTTGGTCTGTTACTACCTCTGCGGACACAAAAGCGAATGCTTAAAACGGAACTAGGAAAGTTGGAAGAGCAATTTACATTCCAGATGCAGAATTCCGAGCGCGTCCGCATATTCTCAACGAATAACAAAACCGCGCATGTTAATTTGTAAGAATTCTGCTTTAAAAACTTCTACCCTTTTTCCACCTGCGGATCCGCCGGAGAACCTCGATGCATAAAATTACAGGATTTGCAGTTTAACTACAATGTATGATATGGAAGTAAGAAATACATGAGACACTTACCGTGATTTACGAAACTGTACATGTAAGAGTAGATTTATAGTGTTTCCAGACGTGTGAGGGACTGAAACGTGATACACCACGTGGCTGCCACTCCGATCTCACTCCGTGCAACATGAGGACACACATCGGAAGGTATGTATAGGCAGCCATAAGCCTTCACTCTCATACCCATCTTTTCTGTTGGGATGAATGAGTGGAAAGAACTGAGTGAACTCGAAAGGATGGTATAAGAAACAACAAGTTTCGATTTGACCTCGGAGAGGTTTCAGCATAACCGCATTTTACCATGCTCACGATCACAAATGTTACAGTGAGGTGGAAGAGCCAGAGAAGCAAAGCCATTCGTCATTTTTGTCTAGCATTAACCCGAGAAATACTATATAAATAATCTGATTTCAACTCGCATTTATTTGATGGAGCAGGCCGGAGTGGCCGTGCGGTTCTAGGCGCTACAGTTTGGAACCGCGCGACCGCTACGGTCGCAGGTTCGAATCCTGCCTCGGGCATGGATGTGTGTGATGTCCTTAGGTTAGTTAGGTTTAAGTAGTTCTAAGTTCTAGGGCACTGATGACCAAAGAAATTAAGTCCCATAGTGCTCAGAGCCATTTGAACCATTTAATGGAGCATTTCGTTCCCTGTTAGCTGTCTGCGATTCGGCCCTCTTCAGCCAAAACATAACGTGCCAGGAATAGGGGCTGGATGGACTTATTTATTCTTCGCATAAGGCCTCAGAGGAACAATTTTCAGCTGTGATCACTGAGGATGTCACTTCTTTTTTACTTTTTTTTAAAGCTTGATACTGGCTCGGTGAAGGGCATAACCACGAACAGAATGTGATAAACATTATTTCAACGTACAGTCTTGATCGTTATGCACAATACTACATTCATGAAGTCAATTAAATATTACCATACTCTGATCCAGAATGAAGATAAAAGCAACAATCAAAACAATCCTAGTAGACGGCTAGTGTGTATACCGGAGACTTACTACAGCAGTACAACGACAAGAATTTATAGAAAGTCATAAGAAGTAAAAAAATACTACAGTGGTTGCATCAGTCTCATACCATAAAATGACAAATAAATGCTTACATACGCCGCGATACCAACCGTTTGGCATCTCTCAGTGGCTTAACCTGAAAGAATACAATATATAATTTTTAAGATATTAGTTTTAAAATGATGGATACTTGGGGCCCATGTATCTAACAATTTGTACCTTTTGCCTTAGATATTGTTCCTCATTTCTGGAATACGTGCTGTCACTTCATCAAAAGCACCCATTCCTAGGTTTAGGGTTTCGGTTAAACGTGTAGTTGCGTTATATGTTCCTATATATACTTTGTAAATGTAAGGTCGTTCATTGGCATAACAGTCTAGTAATGCGAATACACTGCTCTGATTATAATTAAAAAAATATTAGTGGGGCAGTGTAGACAATATCCTAACAATATGCTTCACTGCGGTCAATTGAAGTGTTAATATTCTAAGATACCCTGCTTCTCCAGTGATGAAATGCATAGGACGTGTCAGAATATGACCAAAACTTAGGTCTACTGTGTTCAGAACTTTTGAATTAGCAAGTTTTGTTATCTTATGGTTGAGGAAATATGTATAACTATTTTTTTGCACTGATATTTATGTAGCCCCCCGACTCAGACAATTATTGACGTTAGTTACTAATTTTTAGCTTTGTATTTCTTTGGCAGAATCGTTATTTATTGATATATTTAAATTACATATTAAACCTCTCTGGTCTCTGTGAACTGCTTTTAATTGGTTTATAAAAATATCATTTTCCTTAAAATACCATTTTTTGAAAACCTTTCATCGACCTGTAGGCACGACTGATCTACATCTACATGATATTGTTGGACATTACGATTCGGCTGTTGCTGCTGCTCAAAATACACCGATCACCAGAATAATTTTCGGAAGAAAAATATTTGGTAAACATGAAATACAGGAATCTCAATTTCAGATGCACTACCCAAATATTTGTATTCGTGTTTACAAATCCCTCTTCATTTCCTATTCCAGCTGTTATTTAACTCCCACTTCCACGTTGCGTCTATCCGTTCATATGAAGCAAACTGTCAGAAGCGCATTACATGTATTTCATATTGTACCTTCATGCTGCCCTGTGAGATGCATCCTCGCCTTGTCTTGAACAACTACACAGGCAATACACCTCACTGTTCTTAACTAAGATATAAATATTCTAACTTTAGTTCGTTTGGAAAATAGTACACATACTCACTTTGATGAACCTACTTCCTAGTCCATAAATGTTATACACTATCATGGTTTTATATAGCTATATACAAAGCAATGACATTTTCTTTCTACAATATAGTGTGCGATATGTATGTACTGTATATACAACTGTGGTGAATCCTTGTGTCACGTTGTCCTATGTTTCTCTCATAACTGATGATTATTGGAGCGATAGGAAGAGTGAGTCAATTATTTCGTCATGTTCTGCAGAGGCCACCAAGAAGGAGAGGGAAACACAATGACTCAAAGAAAGCAACTCGTAGTGTGCATTAGCAATAAATTATCACTTCTTAATAGTATTTGTGCTTACTCCAGCTAAATGTAACCGAGTAATTTAGAAAGAAGGCCATTACTTTTAAAAAGTGCTGCTTTCTCAGTTATATTAAATAATGCGTCACAAGTCACAATGGAGCAACATCTGTAGATACAGTGCCCAGGACACCCTCCGCAATGTTCTAGAAACAATGAAAGAATAATTTTTTTTATTTTTAACTGAGTCAGATGCTTTAGTAGTACTTGAAAAAAGACTTATTTTCAAAATAAACTTTCATCCAGTAAATTTTCTCTTTAGTGGCTGAATTTCCAAAAACGCTGAAGCAATTATTTTTTATTTGTGACTGTGAAACCAGATACCAGTTTACATAATTCTAGCTTCTAAACTGCCTTAACAGTGACATATTTTCGAAAAACCTTTCACCCTGTACTTCATCCCCTTAGTGGCAGAATGTAAAACAATCCCTTACTGCGTGTGCCTACAGTATAAGAAAAAAACCATTTCCAAATTTCAAATTTCTGCCCTTAGCGGCTGGCTAGGTGGTGATGAGTCAGTCAGGACATAGCCTTTTATATGTACTGGCTGCATGCACATACAAAAATTTATTGAATTTATATATCAATACATACAGCTTTATGACTATTAAGACCATTTCAGAGTTGATACAGTCTCTCTCCTGGAATATTGTGGGAATCCAACGTAAAAAAAATTTCATGTGTGACCACTGAATTCGTTTCAATGCCTAACTGCGACCGATATCAGAATTTTATTTCGTTTCATAAGTCAGTTGTAGTAGAGGGAAATTAAAAAAATAATGTCAGGATGATGAACCTAGTCCAGTTATGGTTTGTAGCATATCCCCTACCCTCCCCTATATTCGCACAAAAAACGAGTATTTTAGCAGCCATTATACTGAAACAGCTAATTACCTTGTAGTAGTGTTGTGGCCATTAAAATGAAACAGCCAATCACAATGAAGTCCCAAGCACCATTTTGGTTGTACTAAAAAATGTCCCAATTTTTGCTCCATGCCCAAAAATATTCTGCATCTAAAACATGCAAGGAAAACACACATACACACACACGTAAAAGTGTGTATCCTCTGCCTAAACTGGGTGAAATACTATTAAAAATGTTGCCAAATTAGATTTAGTACTGACAACAAGAGATGTTTATGGACTCTCTTGCAAGTCAAATCAGTAAATTTAATAGGAAATTATACAGTATCTGCCATAGAATATAAGAACAACTGTAAAATGTGCTTTGTGTAAATAGCTAAAAACGAACAATTCATTATACTATATAATTATCAAATTAGAAATATTTAGTTGTCAAAAATTAGTTTTACCTTAAAAACGATTCCTTAAAGCTTCAAAAATGTGAAAATCAACTGCTACATTATACTTCTGTTCTTTATGATTAACAACACAAGGCTGCACTTGTAAATGCTCATAGTTTGGTCAATGTATGAGAGTGTAAGGCACACAAGAACCTCCAAATAATTACTTTCAACATTTATGATACTTGTCAAGGTTCACATTGTTCTTTCCATCCCTAAAATATCTGCAAAAGTACAATAGCAACGCAAAAAGTTGCAACGCTTACATCAAGGACCACAATGTTATTTAGCACAGACACATGCATATCCATCAAAGCGTTGTCTGAAACATGATTGCAGCTCAACTCAACACTTTTTCCATCGTTACAAATAACGCACTAAACAGACAAGTCTGACCTAAAAGATCGATACTAACTTGAAAATACGTGTTATGGTAAAGTACTAGCTGAACACACAAACGAATTAGTTTTCTGAATGTAATTTAGTCCTATTCTTGGTCGAAGACCCCATGCGCTCTCAAATTAAATATTTCCACATTTGTGAGTGTTACAATGATATCTAGATATGTAAGTATGTTGATATTTCAATTTTATACTATTCATAAAGTGTACTCTACTCATGTAATATTTCTCAGTAATTTTTCACCACCTATTAAGGGATAAGAACATAATGTCTCACTAGAAAAATATGGCTGATGATACTAATTGCCAGTTGTTTATTTTTATTACAAATTATTGTGTCTAGTTGAGGTTAAGATGAAATGAACTTTTAACGACTGCTATATTTTTCAATTGTAACTACGGTGCTAAGGCACTCAAAATGGTCAACCAATCAAAACTGTGATTCCACAGATCTCTAAAACGTTTTCAGGCTCTACTTTCTATAATCAACAACTAAATGACACCAACATTTAATAAAAATGCCGGATGTAAAAACACCACACATACAGTGTACCCAAACACTATTTTAGATGGAGGGAAGATTTGTTTTCATTACAGTGTATGACTTGAATTGTAATACACAATAAAAACATTTGTTTTGTTTACACACCACAACCAGAGATGGTGACTGAGATGAAACATTGGCAATGACAGGGTCGGTATCTCAAAAGTAAAATTATTTATCAAACTATCATAACAGTTAAACGTATAAGTGCAACTACAGATATCGAAAATCCAAACTTAATACAAAAATGAAATTGTATTATATGTAACATACACTTTTCAAGCACAATGAGCCTTCAAATTCAATATTTTCATATCTAAATTGTCTGTATTATTTATTGAAATGCATATGGCTTCCATATTGGCAGTACTGATAAAAACGCTTAGGTTATGGAGTACTTGGTAACATAGAAAATTCGTTTGCTGTGTCACACTTTGAAAACTCAGTGGAGCCTCAGATTAAAAATTTCTTCATCTAGATAGTCTGCAAAATTATTAAATTACACATACATAACTTATTGTAAGTACTGAAATAAATTATGGGTTAGTAGATGAGCATAATTTGATCTTTGTACCACATATTAATTTCATCGAAATACATAAAACCTGGTTGCAAAACATACATGAGCGTTCCTGCAGATCGAATTTACAATTTAAATGCACTTGTTCATGAGAATTAGTGAGAACAATAATGTTTTTTGCCAATCTAAAACTCTTCTCCAAACGTAAAAGCTCTACATATCTATCACACTTTGCAAGCATGATGGGACTTCAAATTAAATATTTCTTTGTTCTTATTATCTGTGTGACTTATTGAAATACATACAGATCACTTACTGACAACATTAAATTCAACTACATACATAAAAATTGGTTTGTATATGACATGAGTACTACTGAATATCTAACTTACACTCCACTGAGAATTACTAAAGTAGACCATGTTATTTCCACATCAAAAGACTTGTCTGATATGACTTGTCTGATACCAAAGCCAGTCAAATGTCATAGTGACCCTTACACTAGAGTATTGTCTGCTCTTGCAGTTCAAAAGGTTATCAAGTAATTTGTCAAGTCACAATTTGGCCGAATAAATCTCAGCTTTTTTAGTCAATGTCATGATTAGACTTGCTGATCTCTGCGCACACATTTTGACATAATCTCCAAGCATGTTATATTTTGCAAAGTCGAGATAAATGCATGTGAGAGTTAATGTCAATCACTGTGTTAACTGATCTTCAATGCACCAGCCAGTAATATCCTAATGGTAATGATAGTCACTGAGCATCATTCTCCACTCTGTAAACAGACCATCGTTCTCCACTGATCATCATTCTCCACTCAGAACAGCATAATGGTGGTCAGATATTTCCATCCTACAAACTTAGCATCATTCACCCCTGTTGCAAAATGACCACCATTCTCTCACTCTGTACACTGGCCATAATTGCCCTGAAAGTATCGATTTTTTTGTTTTTGGTGGGTAGAAAATATATAAAAAAGATACACTATTTTAAATGGCCTGCAAGAGATTTAGAAATGGCAAATAAGCTGTTTTAGAACTACGTATCTGAGTGTAATCTTACACATCTATCTGTGACTTCTAGTGAAGGTTTTATAAATAACGAACGACTTTGAACTTGCCGCTAACATATTGTATCTACAATCTGATAGGTTGCTTCATTTTAGTCTGTGTTGGGATTGGCTGGAGATGGGTAGTGGGAAGGCGAAATGGATCACGAAGTTCAAATGGCTAGGTCCATCATATTTTATCTTCTTGATTTCCTACTAGCACAACTGAGTTGGTTCCACCATCCTGAGTTTTGATTGGCTAGAGGGAGATTGGCTGAGGAGCGGGAGGGGAGGGGGCATGGCTTGTAAATGGATAAGCAAGGAGGACAGGGTTTGGCGTTTGATAAATAAGGCAGGGTGTGGCTGCCACAATCTTGGATTGTGACATGTGGTTACTTTCCTTGCATTCCTACATGCTCACTTTATTGCATTCATTGCATTACTACCATTCCAAAGCGGATCAGAATGCCTATAAATATATACAGTCAACATTCAAACCAGTGTGATATGTAAATTGAATAACATCTCAATGAAGCTTTTTCTGAATTTCATGAACAGTCCATGCGTGGTATGCACTCAGGGGGACATTGTGTAGAACACCTGAAGCATTAAAACCAACATCTTAAATTTTCTCTATCTTGTGTTAACCCAGTCTCGTAACTTTTTGGACTGACGAGGTTGAAAGATTATTGCTATCAGAAATGTTGATAATCGGAATTTTCAATTCCTTAACTCTTTATTAGTATGCTGTGTCACCAGTATACATTACGATTTTCATCTGTCCTTTAATGTCGATGGTAGACCGAGCCTTCTGCGACTCTACAAGCTATGTCCCCCCACTTTTGGGATTAATTTCACTGCTGTTTCACATGCTGACACTATCACCTTATGCTTGTGAAGGTAAAACTCAACGCACGCAGGAGGATTGCCATTAATACCATAACACTTTAGTTTGTCAAACAAAGCTTCTTAGTCCAAGTCACAAAGTATACCAGTATAACAATTCTTCACCTGTAGCAGACACAGGGCTACGAAAGTTCACCCACCAGTCAGGGTGTCAACAAGAATACACTCTTTCGCCACTGACCGTACCACTCGACTGTTACGTTTCAATAGTCAAACAAGCTGTCATATAGCATAAATGTACAAAAATACATTGAAACATTTATGTACAGGTAGACATGCTGTATTTGTAATATTTGAATTCATTGAATTTTATTACTAACCATGATGAGTAAAACAAAATAATAAACAATCCGATGGAAGTGACTGGAGAAGTTTGCGTGATGCGAGTGAATATTCGTTACTGATGCTGGGTTTCGTTCTTTCTTGATGTCCAATACGTAAAAGTCAATCTCCTGAGATCGGCAGGCTGCACACCATGGCATTCGCAGCATCTCTGTACAGTTGTTTTCCTTCCTTCTCTTCTTTCCTTGCATTTCAAAGTTGCTGCAGAATATGCTGAAAAACTGTTATGTACTTTAAAATCACAAGGACGTCACTAGTAAATCTTTCATGACGAAGACCGGATTACCGCAGGAGTCAGTACTAGCCCTACTGCTCGTCAACCGATATACAAGTGACTTCCTAAACTCAAACTACAAAAAACTGCGTGCGTTGAGTTTTACCTTCACAAGCATAGGGTGATAGTGTCAGCATGTGAAACAGCAGTGAAATTAATCCCAAAAGTGGGGGGACATAGCTTGTAGAGTAGCAGAAGGCTCGGTCTACCATCGACATTAAAGGACAGATGAAAATCGTAATGTATACTGGTGACACAGCATACTAATAAAGAGTTTATCTACATGAATGATCTTCCAGTGGTTTTAAATGATGCCTGGTGGCACAAGCATATTAACTAACGACTAACTGACATAAATTATCTTCTAGTGGTCGCAGATGACAATAATTGTGCCAATGGAAGGTTCACATTGCGTTGAGTGTATCAATCTCCTTCCCACAAATATAGGAGCCGCATCGCAGCCACGGCGAAGTTCTGTTAAATCAACAAGGTGAACATATGGCCCCTGTTTATCTAACGTGTTTCCACCGAACGTAATGTCCTTCTTGGACACTAGGGATAAAAATCTGCCGCTTAACACAATCTATACTACATATATCGATATTATCTTGCGTCAGGAATATATCACTTGATATATTTCAGTTGATTGTTGTTAAAGATATTCGAACATTATTTGATGTAATCCTGCTAAATATACCGCTCTGTTATCAAAGATCGATTGAAAGAATTACACCGACATCCATTTCCAGAATTTTTTATAACCGTGCTGTTTCTGGTTTTCAGGTTTTGTTGTGTGGTCTCGAGGTGCTTTTAAAGACTAGGTATAGGTCTAGGTATACTCCAAGATATTTTGGGAACTGATTGTATTGTATTTTAAACTTTTCGAACACATGATAGGAATGACACAACAACATATGAAGAAATAACCTTGGCTGCAGAAATGTAATTATTATTTATTTACCAATGACTCATGATTGGTAAATAAATAATGATTACATCCCAGCAACCAAGATTGGTTGTTTCTTGACTATGTTTTACTTTTCTACCACAGAAGAATACATTTAGTTCTCTACTTCCCACGTGCTTGCTCAGATGGTAACCGCGTACTACGATTTTCTGATGGTTCGTGCATAACCTCCACTCCTTGTTATTTTGGCTTATGGTATCTAGACAAATGAGTATTCGCTCGCCTCGCTCATAGTACTTGGATTACTTCATTATTGTCATCTCATCAGCATAACAGAATTTTTTGTAGTTTGAGTTTAGGAAGTCACTTGTATATCGATTGACGAGCAGTAGGGCTAGTACTGACTCCTGCGGTAATCCGGTCTTCGTCATGAAAGATTTACTAGTGACGTCCTTGTGATTTTAAAGTACATAACAGTTTTTCAGCATATTCTGCAGCAACTTTGTTATTTTGAGACTTGGAACAGTTTTCTTCAGAATCAGACCATGTAGCTATACAGTGTCGTAGGTCACTGTGAAGTGAAAACATGCCACAGGATTTGTCCGCCCTTTCTGAAGCTGGAACCAGTATATGAAGTTAGAGCCAGAACATGATTATAACAGCTACGCCATGTACGGGACCTCACTGGTAGGAAAGCACCGTCTCATCACTTCGTTGGTAAATTCTGTTATAGATCAGCTTTTCTAATCGTCCGTAGTAGACACTTAGTAGACTCTTAGACACTTAGCAGTGCTATAGCGCAATATAGCTTGCTGGGTCATCTTGTGGTTTTCTGGGTTCTAGAATGACAGGTGTTATGAATATCTTCAACTGCCTGGGAACGTTACCGGTGTTAAAAACAAACCACTGCCGCGTCATTGGTAACCGGTTTTTAACATATGGTCACAGGCGTTTAATGAACTTCGGAAATATCCCGTATGTGATTCACTTATTCGCCGCTTTACCTCATCTTTGAACTTATGTTCCAGGGGAACTTTTTCTGCTCGTCATTTTATATGTAGGGGTACCTGAAATGGAGACCTGTCTTTCTAATTCCTTGTACAATTCAAATGGCTCTGAGTACTATGCGACTTAACTTCTGAGGTCATCAGTCGCCTAGAACTTAGAACTAATTAAACCTAACTAACCTAAGGTCATCACACACATCCATGCCCGAGGCAAGATTCGAACCTGCGACCGTAGCGGTCGCTCGGCTCCAGACTGTAGCGCCTAGAACCGCACGGCCACCCCGGCCGGCCCAAAGTGTACAGATTTGTGACATCAAAAGTCACCATACTGACTGCGGTTACAACATTAATCATGAAAAGCGGTGCAAAAGTACTGAAGACTTCAGATCTGCAAGACGGTAAACTTACACAGTATATGGCACCATCATCTGCAAAAAATCTAAAAGTGTGCTCAGATTGTTTCGCAGATCCTTTATATACGTTAGGAACAGCAGAAAGTATATAACACTTCCTGGGGGAACGCCAGATGTCAGGTCTGTTTTTCTCAATGACTTTCCGTCAATTACCGTGAACAGTCTCACAATTTGATTACAAACCAGTTGTGAGTAACGGTGTCAAAAGCCTTTTGGAAATCTAGAAATACGGAATCAACTTGAAATCCTCTGTCGATAGCACTCACTACATCGTGTGAATAAAGAGCCAGTTCCACTTTACAAGAACGTTTATTTCCCAAAAGCGTGCTATATGTCAATGGATTTTCTTCTACGTAATTCATAACATTTGAGCACTGTATACGTTCCAAACCTCTGCTGCAAATGGACGTCTGTGACATATGTATATGAATGAGCAGATTACTTGTATATCTTTTCTAGTGCATTGATATAACCTGTATCACTTTCCACTCTTTAGGAACGGATTTTTCCTTCGAGCGAGTAGGTGTATGTATGGAGCTATTAAGCCTTCATCAGTGTATCTTGAAAGGAACCTAACTGGTAAAGAATCTGGACCACAAGACCTGTCTTCATGAAGTGATGTAAGTCGCTTCACTACACGGAATGTAGTTAGTTCTGTTACTAGTGTTGACGGCTGTCCTTAATTTGAATTCTGAAATATTTACTTAATTTTTTTGCGACAGAATTTCCTAAAACCGTTTTTACTAACTCTGGTTTAGCCGTACTGTCATCGGTAATATTACCGTAGCTATCGGGCAGTGAAAATATTCATGGTGTGTTGTTGCTGGTTTACTTTACGTACGAGAAGAATCTCTTACGATTTTCTGCTGTATTATGAGACGAAGTTTCGTTGTGGAAACTAGTAAAAGATACTCACACTGAATTCCACAATGAATGTCGAGTTTCTGTTAAACATCGCCAATCTTGGAGATTTCCCTGGATTTAACTCACATCTGGTGTAGAATTCAATAGTTAGCTTCCAAGGAATGGAGAAAAATGGAGCGAATTATCTGCCTCTTTAAATACATATTTTTGCTTTTGTATTTGGTCCATTTGAATTTTAAGGTGTTTAGACTCGGTACAGCGACCTTGTGGTCACAAATCACTGTATCCTACATGAATATACCTAGATTTTAATTTTTATCAGTAATTCATCGTTTATTTTACTTAAATAAAAGTCTGACTTGGGATTTATTAATTTCAGTTAGAGCGTCAAGATTCTTTCTGTTGGTAGTTGCTGCGTGTAAATAGGGCCGGTCTTCATTCTTAGATTGTCGAGCTATTCTTTGTTTTTGTTACTAACACCCGGAGCGGCCGAACTAGAATGTCGTTGTTAGCTGAATTCTAAAATTCAGCGTCCCAATCATTGATATTGTGGCGGAACGTTAATATTTTCAGGGTATTTTTGTGTTAGGTCCCTAATAGTGGTTACTCACCCGAGCGAAATAAATTTTTACGATACTTTAAGGAACTGAAAACTAAACTCCTTTCAGATAAAGTCAAGCTTTCATTTAATAAAAAGAACCACCACACAGTCTTTCTTCCTGCACCGCTTGAACAACTCAGCATGGGCACAGGAGCAACCATTAACAATGTTGCAATCAAGAAGCATACAGGATCTATTACAGCAGATAAATGGGTCCCATTATGTGCTATTTAGGGCATGAACACATGAACGCACGATAGAACAGTGACGACTGTATCGCCGCAACATGCACGAACAACAAAACAACTAGGAAAGAGTGTAGAGGAAGATTTCACTCAAACACTTCCGCCTGATGTACGCAGCGACTGATATAGTGTTGTTATCGACTCATTCATCACGCAAGTAAAGGATTTCCGGCTACACTTGACCATCTCGCCTTATCATGACCCATGTCGACTAACAGCCTTCACCGCTCACATCTTTACTTCCAGGGATCAGAACAAGATATGGGATTGGACATGGAGAAAATTGGTATATGTAACCAGGTCAGTAGCCAAATATTTTATTACGATGTATGTATTAACTCTGGCTTGGTCTTTTTACGCAGATCCAAAAATAATGCTTTCGTCTGACTATCGGGACATATAGTTACTTTCACTTTATGTTCAAAATCAACATCGATAGGTAACTGACGAGAGTACCTGCGGCAACAGGATTGGATTATAGAAGACAGACGTAGCAATACATACCAAACAACTGTCTCTGGATAGTGCTGGCGGACGTACAATTATTGTAGTGCTTCATTGTTTCAAGAACAGTTTCTATAGTATTTCATTGTTTTCTAAGAAAGGATTCATTTGGCTTTCAAGAATTATTACTTCGCAGACAGTCACTACTGTGTTCTGAGAAAAGGTCCATTGTTCTTCATGAGGTTCTACACTTTTGTTATCTTTTATGAAAACTCTTAGTTTTAATACGAGGGCTATCCATAAGCTAAGTTCCGATCGGTCGCGAAACGGAAACCACTGTAAAAATCCGATGAAGCTTTGCACAGTTGGGTTGGGCAATGTCTGTAGAACGCCCATCGATCGCGTCACATCGCTCTTTTCAGTTGTGAGCGCACAGGGAGCACGTAAATGTACCTAGAAAATAGTGTCTCCCGTCAAGTACAAGGGCCTGGTGAGAAATTTCGCCTGAAGCTATGCAGCCCACGTAACACAACTGTCACTTCGTTACTTCTTCATGACAATTCTCAGTTGCACTCTCCAGGGGCAAAGAAGATCTTCCTACAGTGTTTTCAGTGGCAAGTGTTTGATCACCCACAATACAGACCGCAATTGACCCCCTGAGTTTCATCTCTGCTCGCACGAGCCACTGACTATGAAGACATTTTGGCACAGACAACGAGCTGTAGACCTGTGTAGAGAATTAGTGGAAAGCACTGGCGGGTGCCTTCTATGACAAGGGTAATTAAAATTGGTACAACTCCACGATAAATGTCTAAGTCGGAGCGGCGATTATTTAGATAATTAGCTGGGAGTTGTGGCTAGCTGTTGCAAATAAAACATTTTTGATTTTTACAGTAGTGCCCATTTCACGGACGATCGGAACTTACCTTCTGGATAACCCCCGTGTGAAGTCTTATTATCTGTCAAAGCAGAGTTTCATATTTTCCCAGGATAATTGTTTTGTTTCTTGAAGAGGTAATTCAACATTACTAAAATTTTACTATTATGGGAATTATTATTATCATCTTCCTTTGTCAAAATAGGGCTTTTGTGCAGTATATGTACTTACGTAATGCAGACTTTAGGAAAATTTCCACGAGAAAAAAATTTACCATTGGTTACATGCTTGAACCGTCAAAAGCTTATATATATGTAGAGTAAGGAAAAAAGTGGTTTGGTGGTTCTATGTATGACTACACACACCCATGACAACATTTCTTAATACGAAAAGTTCTGAATACCCCTGTGGTTCGGATTCCATGTCAAAGGGGGAAAAAAACTGGAGGATGGAAAGGCTACAATAACTGTGATGTTCAGACTAACCTTAGGGTTGATGGGTTGACGTGGTTGATGACAGCTTGCTTTTGCAGCTATGCAACGGTCACTGTGCATAGTCATTAGTGTATAGTGAGTGCACCGACGTCCATTAATAAATAGCATTCCGACATATTTCCGGACATAGTTTTCGTCTTGGGAAGTCCTCAGCTTACCATCCTACTCAGTTTACCCACCGATTCACAGGCACAGTTCGTCTGCTTGACGGTAATGGGTTGCATTACTAATTGTGATGCCAAACAAAGTTAAACAAGCTGAAAAAGCTAAGAACCCACCGTTCTCACGCTCTGACGCCTGTAAGCCCTGAAACTGTGCATTTTCGGACAGGGGTTTCCCTTGAAAAATGACTTATTTTCCGTCCTGAATGACACATGAGCCTTGTCAGGACTGTTTCGACACATCCTGTACACTTGACCCTCAGAGGAAGGCTGTCACATGGGGGACAACAGGCTACTGGCTATGGTCTTGCGTAATATGGATCAGGGACAGTATAAAATAAAGGTTATGAAATTCTTTCAGCAACATTTTGAATCTAGCATTAAGTATTCGGATCCTTCATTTCTTATAATGGCTTACAGCGACGAAGACAACTGACGTCTTATGACTGACATTATTCAATAAAGTCTTGCAAATCACAAAATATTCCTGTTTGGAAAATGTTTAAAGACGTCGAGGAAATTGTTAAGGGTTCATCCGTAAGGGCAATTTGTTCCATTGTCGCCTCTTTTGGAGAACATCTGTTTTACCACCACCATTAAACTACGATAAAAACCTTTTGGGTAACTTGGAGGAGAGTGGAAAAAAAGAACAACACTCGAGGACAAGAGAGCAGATACGTAACGTGCAGCTATTTTTGTACTAGTCCCAAGGGAATGTAATTCAGCAGTTAATCATATTATTTGATTTAATAGGAAATAGCCGGTTCTCTACCGACTAAATTTGCAGGTGTATATGTATACATTTGACATGGTGAAACTGACTAAGTCAGATTTTATATGGCTTTAAGTAATAGGTACTAAAAAACTACGTACCGTTTTCTCTTCCAAACTACAGGGCACTGATATAAAGGCACTGGCACATAATTTGGAGAAGATATCCCAGAATTGAATGGTGTCTGTTTTGGCACGCAACACCTTTCAAACTGGGCATTCGTGCGTCTGACGATATTAAATAATCTGCCTCAAAGATCTGGATTCAACTATGCTTTGACTGGAGCTGGCCAGTAGCAAAACTAATCTGCAGAAACGGTATTGGGCGGGCGCATAGCCCGTACACAATGCGCCCCACTGTTCTTCCTGATGTGGTGAGGACTTGACGTGCTGACTTGCCTCGTAATGTAAACGCGTTGTTTTGTGATAGTGAAATGGGGACGCTGAAGTCACTTCGTTGTGGAATGTGATGAGACTGTTGCTGGCTTTTGATATTTTCACTGGCTTTACTCTATTGTAAATTAGAGGTTTTTCAGATCAAGGTGAATTAGATTTCTTTTCGTGACACATCTTCCAGTCCTATTTAATGTGGAAATTGTTAGTCTCTTTTGTGCTTTCAGAATCCTTAGAACACTTGGGTACCCATACTCAGTTTTTATTTAGTCATCCGAGGTTTTAAGCGAGTTATCCCAGAGTTCTGTCACTCGGAAAGCAATGTTTCGCGAATTAATCGTGTCACGCTAAGAATGTCTTTTTCCTATTGTAATCCGATGGGAATGTAAGGGCAACTACATCTTCATTGCTACTCTGCAATGCACGCTAAACCGCCTGGAATAGGGTGCATCGACAACTTCCCCATTGTTTCTCTAACCTTCAACGCTCAGTGGTTAGCACACTGGACTCGCATTCTGGAGAACGACGGTTCAAACCCGTGTCCAGCCATCTTGATTTAGGTTCCCATGATTTACCTAAATATCTTCACGCAAATGCCGCGATGGTTCCTTTGAAAGGGCACGACCAACTTCCTTACCCATCCTTCCTCCGATGGGACCGATGACATCGCTGTTTGGTCCCCTCCCCTGAATCAACCAACCAACATTCAACTCTCGAAAAGCGGGCAGGAAAAACGAACACTTACATCTTTACGTGCGATTCCTGATCTCTCTTAGTTTATCATGATGATCATTTCTCACTTTGTAGTTGGGGGTCAAAAACTTTTTTCACACTCGGAGAAGAACGCTGAAGATTGAAATTTTGTGAAAAGACCTCAACGCAACGAAAGACTCCTTTGCTTTACTGGTTGCCACCCCTATCATATCTCTGACTCTCTCTTCTTTATTTCGCGATGGTACAAAACGAGCTGCCCTTCTTTGAACTTTTTCGATGTCCTCCGTCAATAACTAATTTGGATGCTAAACAAAATCCGAAGAAGCTAAGAACCTACCGTTCTCAAGCTCTGGCACCTCTGAGCGCTGAAACTGTGCCTATTCGGACAGAGATTCCCCTTGAAAAATGACTTATTTTCCGTCCTGCATGACATATGAGTCTTGTCAGTACTGTTTCAACATATCCTGTACATTCGAGCCGGCCGGAGTGTCCGTGCGGTTCTAGGCGCTACAGTCTGGAGCAGAGCGACCGCTACGGTCGCAGGCTCGAATCCTGCTTCAGGCATGGATGTCTGTGATGTCCTTAGGTTAGGTTTAATTAGTTCTAAGTTCTAGGCCACTGATGACCTCAGAAGTTAAGTCGCATAGTGCTCAGAGCCATTTGTACACTGGATCCTTTGAAGAAGTCTGTCACATAGGGCACAATAGACTACTGGCTATTGTATTTCGTAATGTGATCAGGGACTGTACAAAATAAAGTTTATGACAATTACTTCAACAACATTTTGAATCTAGCGTTAAGTATCCGGACCATTCATTTCTTATAATAGCTTACAGCGACGAAGACTCCCGACGTCTTATGACTGGCATTATCCATTCTAGTAGGGATCAGACATCTCGCAGCAATACCCTAGCGGACAAGCGCAGTATAGGTAATCTCTTTAGCAGAATTGTTGCATCTTCCATGCGTTCTACCAATAAAACGCAGCCTTCCTTTCCCCGTTACAACTATATTATGTATGTGACCTTCCAATTTAAGCTCTTTGTAATTGTGATCCATAGGTATTTAGTTGAACTGACAGTCTTTAAATTTGTCTGATTTATCGTATAACCGAAATTTAACAGATTACTTTTAGTATTGATGTGGACATTCTCACAATTCTCATTACTTAGGATTAATCAACACTTTTTGTAGCCTTCAGATATCTTTCTAAATCACTTTAGAGTTGATTTTGATCTTCTGATAACTTTACAAGACAACTGCATCATCTGAAAATAATCTAAGTGGGTTGCTTAGATTGTTTCCTAAATCTTTTGTATACATTATGAACAGGAGGCCTATAACATTTCCTTGGTGAACGTAAGAAATCATTCCGATTTGCTTGATGACTCGCTGTTAGTTACTACGATCTGTTACCCTTATGACAGGAAATCACAAATACAGTCGCACATCTCAGATAGTACTTAATAGGCATGGAATTTGATTAGAAGCCGCTTTGATGCGTTGTATCAAAAGCCTTCTGGGAATCTAGAACCATGCAATCGACTTTAGATCCCATATCGATAGTGCTCATTACTTCATGAAAATCATGAGCTATGTTGCACATGAGTGACATTTTCTTATTTCCTGCTGTGCGTCAACAAAACGGTTTCTTCCACATAATTCGTAATATATTATGATCCACTGAACTGTGTTTATACATGACGCGTATTGTCCTGTATTCAAATATTGCCCATTATATTACATCTGAGAATAGCTGGTATTTTATTACGAACTTATTATCCCCACTTGACGTGTTTTATTAATTTCTCCATGCGCTCCATAGCCAACAAGTGTTCACACAACGGTCGGGTTCTCAGTAGATATGCCATTCATTTTAATGGTATTAAAAGCTGGGGTGTAGTAGCCTGCTTTATGCAGAGACTGCAGAGTTATTAGGCAGAAATTTCAGTTATGCGGTAAGCGTGTGCGACTATTGAACTTTGCGGTACGTATGGTCGAAGATAGAGACCGCTCTAGCTCAGGGTTTTCAGATTATTAGTGGATGTAAGGCACAGATGCCAAAAACACATGCATCGGATCTGCGCACTCAGTTGTTTACACGAGGGTGTGCAAAAATTAATGGGTCCGAATTTTTATGTGTAAAAACCGGTGGCAGGGTGTGGGTATGGCGAACGCCCGGTGAACGTCACTTGCCAGCGTATGTAGTGCCAACAGTAAAGTTCGGAGGCGACGGAGGGGGCTTGCTACCGTTGTTGTTTTGCGTGGCACTATCACAGCACAGGCCTACATTGATGTTTAAGCACCTTCTTGCTTCCCACTGTTGAAGAGCAATTCCGGGATGGTGATTGCATCTTTCAAAACGATCGAGCACCTGTTCATAATGCATGGTCTATGGTGGAGTGGTTATATGATTATAACATCCTTGTAATGGACTGGCCTGCACAGAGTCCTGACCTGCATCCTATAGAACACCTTTGGGATGTTTTGGAGCGCTGACTTCGTTCAAGGTCTCACCGAACGACATCGATACCTCTCCTCAGTGCAGCACTCCGTGAAGAATGGGCTGCCATTCCCCAAGAAACCTTCCAACACCTGACTGAACGTATGTGTGCGAGAGTGGAAGCTGTCATCAAAGCTAAGGGTGGGGCAGCACCCTACTGAATTCCAGCATTACCGATGGAGGGCGCCACGAACTTGTAAATCATTTTCATCCAGGTGTCTGGATACTTTTGATCACATAGTGTGTTCTTCAGAGCAAGTAGAACTGGTTCCTTGTCTTGTTCCCTGCTGATGCTCAAACGCCGGCTTATTTAATATAAGACAGTCTGTTGTGTTCTTCTTCTATTGGGTTTTCGCTCATGTTTCCAGTCCCACAGCTGAACGTGACAGTGCATCTGCGATGGTGCTTCCCTCTTCCCCTGGTACGTGCATAATTGTAAAATTGTACTCCTGCAGCATGGGTGGCCATTTCGTGAGTCTCTTATTGCTGAGCTTCACCGCGAGTGAGAACTCCAAGACCCTGTGATAAGTGTGTTTCTTCGATACAAGAAAAATCGAATTTTTTCGAAGCCAAACACGACTGCCAAAACTTCTAACTCGCTTACAGAGTACTTTCGCTTGCATTTACTCAGAAAATGGCTTCCAAAAGCGATTTATTTCTCTGGAAGATCTCTACGCCAAACCCATAGTATGAGCTGTCCGTCGCCACGCAAAATTCATCAGCCATGTTGAGGTGTAACAAAAGCGGTGCATTAACCAGCGCGGTTTTGAGAGTCTGGCATTCATCTTCCGCCACATCGTCCCACTCTCACAGCGCCTTTTTCACGGTGAGCAGGCATATTCGTGGTGTAGCTAGTTTCTTCACATGAATGAATTTCTTGCAGAAATTTCCGATGCCGAGAAAGCCACGGAGGTGTTTCTTAGTTGTTGTCTTTGCAAATCTGGTCATTGTTTAGATCTTGTCCCAGTCTAGCAAGATTCCTTCCACGCTGATGATGTGACCAAGGAATTTTACTTACTTGTGAGGTCTTAATGTGTGACTTCGTGATATTGGCTGTTATAGCCTCTTTCTTTGAAGGTCTGTAGTATTTCACTTAAGATCATATTGTGCCCTCTCCACATCGGTCCCTCAATCAAGATATCATCTATGTAAGTGGTGATTCTCTGTTTTACAGAGTTCTTTAAGGTACTATCGAGTTCCCAAATGAAGGCAGCTGAAGACACGTTTAACCCGAATGGTAGACTTTGAATCTGTACCATCTACCGAAAGCGATGAATGCAGTTTATTTCCTGAGGTCTGGGTGGAGTGTAATTTGCCAGAAACTGGACCATAAGTCGAGGGACGAGAATACTGTTGCGCTATGGAAGTTTTGTAGGAGTTACAGCTTCCTAGGACGATATGTTTCTGGTTCTATGATGGTATTAATGTGGCGTGAACCCAACACCAACCAAATGGACTGGGTCATCGGACTTTTCTTCTATCGATTGGGTTGTTGTTCGTGGAGGTTGCAGGTTCAATGATGTTGTCGTCTAGCATCCTCTTGATCTCTAGGACGAGTGGAATCTGGCAAAATGGTACGAAGAATTTTGTCTGCTCGTGCGCTCGGAATACGTATTCGAAACCAGGAATTGCTCCTGTTTTCGGCAGAAATACATCCACGTTTTCAAGTACGTTTTTCTCCAGATCCTCCTTGTTATTCGATGGAATGTTTTCTAAGTTCCCTAAAATATTATCAATAGCACGGTGAACCCGCCACCCCCCGTCAAATTTGTTCATCTTCTTGTGTGGTGCGACTATGCTCATAACGCTACGATATATTTCTGAGTTCCCTCTCGTTTTTTGGCGTAATTTGAGACATTCGTCAGGAATTTGCGCATATATTGCTTGATCAGCAAATGTAATTTTCTTGACTACATATTTTAGCAGTGTGAGCTCTCGTCGTCCCACGTCCAATACGGCCTGATGTCGGTTCAGGAAATGCATACCGAATATTATTTCAATTTCCAGTGAAGGGACAGCCAGAAATTTCCGTTGAAGGGTGTGCCCTTGGCAGCGAAACATTAACCAGGTTGCTATCTGCACCTTCGTGTGCTTGCCTCTCAGTGCACCAGTGATTTTCTTTTTCTTCAGTGTGAGTGCTGGCCATAGGTGATTCGCAATATATCTCTTGTACGCAGATTCCGATGTCGCCGTAACGTGGTTTCCACTGTCCACAATCCCGGTCACACTGACGTTGCCTACGGTAACGTGAGTAATAGGATGTAGATTTGGTCTTGTCATGACTTCTTTTTACTCACGCAAAAGCTTTCTTGTCTCTTCATATTCTAATATGTTGACGTTGCTCGTTCCGACAGTTCCTGCGGCCTTGTTTGGAGCTGTGTCCGCAGCAGCCGATCGGTAGTTTCTATTTGGACTTGTGTCACGTTTCTCCTATGACAAGTTAGGTGGCCTGATCTGGATATGTTATGATCTTGTTGGTTATTTTTATGACATTAACTGCTGTTCTCCCAGTTGTTTCTTTGCTGCTGTGGCTCTCCAGATCCCATTGGAACTGGTTTAGACTTCGTTGTTCTCTTCAGTTTCTGTTGTGCCGTTCGTTGTAATTATTGTAATTATCTCGTCTACCTCTGTTCTCCCACGGTAATTGGTTATTACTTCTAAAGGTTGAGTTGTTGTTTACTGTGATGGATAATTTCCCCCATTTCGTTTGTCTCGCGAGGCTTGCCAATTGTGGTCATTGTTCCCGTTCCTGTCTCTTGCGTTTTGTATTTCGTTGATATGGTCTAATTCGCGTGGCGCGCTCTTGAATGATACAGGAATTGTTGGTAGATAATTTCACGTAACAGTGCCTCCAAAAACCGATTCTTCTTAACTAGCGACTCAAAGAACTTCCCCAGACTATGGAATCCTCACGCTACTAGGTCTTTTCTAAGCATAATCTCCTGCTTTATTCTTTCTTGCGTGTATTGCGACCAACATGTGTTGAGGAACGCGTCATGAACTCTTTGCATGAGCGACAACTCTCAGCAACACTGCGATTATGTTCCGCGATCGACCCCTCTAAAAACCTGCAGATTAATACCAGCTTGTATTTCAGTTTCCACGATTCTGGAAGCAATTTATGGTACTGAGCTATCCTACTTTATGGATGTAGTGTATAGTTTGTAATGTTGTTGCATTAATTTGTTCTGAAAGCGGTGAAGATATTCAAGACCATAAAAGTGAGTTAAAAGCTGTGAGCTATCTGAGGAAGTTAACCTTGCATTACTGCGCAACTGTTTCACCAGGTATCCTGTCTAGCTTACCAAATTCCCAACCAGACTAACATTAATTATAATCTTTTAGTACTCAACATACGATAACCGGTGATATATATATATATATATATATATATATATATATATATATATATATATATAGACAATTTAAATAAAAAGAAATAAATCAGTTTATATTTAGACATTTATTTTAACATTGATCATTGTTATATATATATATATATATATATATATATATATATATATATATATATATATATATAAAGACAATTTAAATAAAAAGAAATAAATCAGTTTATATTTGGACATTTATTTTAACATTGATCATTGTTATAATCTCACGCACATTTGCATTTAAGATTGATGATCTTAGTTAGTTACTGATCAACACATGGTTCCACTTTACTCACAAAGTAGCGACAAAGCACCTACCGGAAGATATTCTGAACTTCACACTCGAATTACACTGCGTTGCAATTTAAGATAACATTAGATATTTTAGAGCTAAATCTGAAGTAAAGGTGATTAAATTTTCAGTTAGTCTGAACTTAAGATATCCATTGTCCTACAGACTTAGCAGACACGCGCTTAGCTGGAGATCTTACCACTTCAGACGCTCGCCGCGGACAGACTGACCTGGGGCCCTACCGAGCGTGCTTAACAGATACAAACGGAAGTGACCAGAGAGGCAGCTTCCTATACCAACATGACAAGGGACGGACAGGACCATACTAAGAATAGAAACCTCTCTGCTTTTAGAAAGCGTAGCTACCTGTTCTGACATTGGTCCTACTGTTCTCTAGCAGACAGGCTTGTCTGCTACCATCAAGCATGGGAAGGGGGATGACAGTATCTTATCATATACAGTATATAAAAGAAAGCGGATGTAGGTTCTGTATGAGACTGTGTGACATGAATTATATATAAACTGTGTTTCAAAGTGTAATAGTGTGACAGATCGTTCTTGTTTATGTGTAAAAGTAACACGTTTCACTGCTCAGTCTCCTCCCAGATAGTCAGAAACACCACAGTAAATTTAGAAGAGGAATTTATGCCGTAAATGACAACTGATTGAAGAAATTAACGTGAAAGGAATCCAACAGAGACCTTTCATAACCCCAACGCTCCGGGAAAAGACTGTGCAGGGAATTTTCTGGCCATGCTAGGACATTCCCAAGCAGACTTCTCACACCCAACTTAAACCAAAAATGTAAAGAAAAGGCAAAAGGTCACTAGCTACTTGCTAACACCCAATAATTTCAACACATCTTTAGAATCTACCAATTTCAAAAAGAAAAAAACAATCTGTGACACCTATTTAAAAGATAGTGTAGACCTAATTCGGTCAGCAAGTAAAAACAATGGTTCCTGTGTCATTAATATGAAAAAAATTTCTGGTTGTTACCCTTATGGAGTTCACCAGTATTTGCTCATTGCAAGAGCCACTGATCAAAGGAAGATTTATGACTGTTTATTAACAAGTAAAATGTATGAAAATAGCAAAGGTGCCACAGCAATTAAAAAAAAACTTGAAAATAACATTAGTATTATAAAGCAGAACATTACATTGCACAATCCGCAAAAAAAAAAAAAAAAAAAAAAAAAAAAAAAAAAAAAAAAAAAAAAAGATAAGAGAAAAAACATGTTTTACAAAGTGGTTATCGCAAAAAAATTCTATATCTTATAAATCTAATAATTTGTAGAATTAAAATAACTTTGTGGCACTAATGCAATCACTCTACTATATTTCAGTTAGTTAGCAAACAATGATCACTGTGTCATTATACTAAAACTAGAATTAATTATGTGATTGTTATCCTTATGGTGTTCCTCACCATAAATATGCCCCACGCAAAAGCTAATCGATCACAGTCCAATGAGAATGAACAGCTATCTGACTGATAAAACGAAGCAATGCCACAGGAATGAATTTACGAAGCAAAACATCACAAATCAAATACATCACACAAGAACAGACATTGATCAATAAAACAGCTCTGAAAGTACAATAGTCAATGTCTAAAAAAAGAAAACAGCAATAAATAAAACAGCTGCAAAATACAAGAGTCAAAGTCTAAAAAAACAATAAATAGGACACCTGCAAAATACAAGAGTCAGTCTAATAAACAGCAATAAATCGAACCCCTGCAAAACACACAAGTCAAAGTTTCTCTGACAGAAACACACGTATATGCATTGGACTAAGAATCATATAATCACTGTTCACTGACACACTCAGTAGTTCCACTGTTCCGAGGCACAATATAAGTGGAAGGGGGGGGGGGGGGGGATCGTCGCCGCAGCTGTCAGTCGGTTTTTTTTTTGTCCATCTGTTGCGTGCAATCCCGCCATCTCTGCCCTCTCATGAAGTTTCTCTTGGTGGCCCATGTCACGTACATCGCGATTTGGTTCCATGTTTGTGTTGTCAAATTCGTGCGGTATCCTCGTTTGACACGCCAGGTTGATATTCCTGGGCAAGGATGACACTTAATGGCTCTTCTTTGTGCCACCCTTAGCTACCAGAGAACATCGAACCATGATTTACTGTCTCTTGATAGTGGGGATCCACCAGTAAATGTTGATAGGCGTCGTTGAAGTCTGCCAGTTTCTCTGGACAGTACGTGTCAAAAGGCTCCACGCCCCTTGTGTTGTTACATTCTTGAATTATCCTCAACTGGCTCGCCAGTTTAATATTCCTGGGCAAGGATCACACTTAGTGGCTCTTCTTTGTGCCACCCTTAGCAACCAGAGAACACCGAAGCATGATTTACTGTCACTTGACAATGGGCTTCCGCCAAGAAACGTTGATAGTCGTCGTTGACGCCTGCAAGTTTCTCTGGACAGTACCTGTCAAAGGCTCCACGCCGCTTTATCCCCTGTCTTCTGTCGTTTCACCGCGGCCATCTCGTCACGGTCGTGTGCATGTGGTGCGTTGCCAGCAGATGGATTTCCGCGTGGTGGACCGCTCGGCCATCTCAGGTCATCGCCTCCATGAAGGGTCGCACTGGTGCAGCTGGCCATTAGCTCTGGGTGCAAGGGAAAGTGTTTGTCCCGTACCCTTATTTTGTTGTCGACCCCACTCCTGAAGTGGCCCGGTTGACAGTGTGTCCTTCTGGGAAACCCGCCTGTTTACAACTAGTCCTCCTCCTCCTCGGTGCTCCCGCTGCCTCGTGAGAGTTTAGCCGGTTCGCTTTCACGTTCTCAACTGCATTCGCAAAAATTGTTCATCATAGTTATGTGATTACAAAATGTCATACATAATACCACTTAGTATTGTCTTTCACAATTTTTATGAACAAAAGTGAGACTTATTTTTTTTAAATAAAAAAGTTAGATGAATCGACAATATAAAAATAAAAGTTAAATGACTTGACAATATAAAAAATAAAAGTGAAATGACTTGACAGTATAAAAATTAAATGAACTGACAATATAATATCTAAATCCACATCACTAATGTGGTTCACTTGCGTTTTAATAAATCAAATGCTACTTATTAATTCACTAAAATGAATAGGATTATGCCTTGGGCAAGTATAGGTCGGGACAGCATAGGGTTCACATGTTATTTACACACACACATGCACACCTGTTGTCTATTCTACAAACTGACTACCCATAAACATGAATTACTCAAAATTTTACTTCAGTCCACTACTAGTTAATCCAACAAGCTACTTCAATGCTACTTCAACACAGTGTTTATACCACTACAACATTGTTCTAATTCGTCCTCTTCCAGACGCTCGTGGCATATGTCTTGTCACATGATAAATATGGAGAAACTTTCCTTAAACATACACAGTAAAAAGAACAATGGTTATTTACACGCTAAAACATTTATACCATTTGACACACCTGATAAGAGACTAGCAATTATACATTTATCATACTCATATGTTCATACATAAAACATTAGGACAATTTCATCTAAGATTACGTTATCACAAGAATTAATCACACAGATGACTCTGAGAAGGGTAAAATATTTTCCTCATACAGGTTATACTACGTTTTCTTACCGATTTTGCTCCAATTTCGTTCCTTCTTTAAGTTACCTTTCGCTTCCAAATCAGTTATTTCGCCTGTGATGGTTATTCTTTATTAATTTCTCATGAATGGCAAAATTGTGGTCTCCTCTATTCTGTAAAACAGTTTCATCTTAACATCCTATTGAACTTACAACTGACATAAAAGATCCGAATCCTCCTGTAGTTTTAAATGACAAATGTTTTGCTTCATCCTTATTACCTTAAACCAAGCTTTCCTTCGGTCCCATAATCAAAATTATTTAATCTTCCTCTACCTTCAAGAGGGACATTTCTTCAGTTCAACTCATATAGGCTGCAGTGCATCCCTCACCAGCGAAAACATTAAGCTGTAATGCTCACAGCATCAGCAAAACACATAAACGTCACTTTTGTAGGACAAGTATTAAAGCAGAATTATCAGTTTTATAAGATATAGAATTTTTTTGCGATAACCACTTTGTAAAACATGTTTTTTCTCTTATCTTTTTTTTTTTTTTTTGCTTTTGCGGATTGTGCAATGTAATGTTCTGCTTTATAATACTAATGTTATTTTCATGGTTTTTTTTTAAGCAGAATTTTTCAGGCTCTGGCTCAACATCAGTCAAGACTGCAAAAAGGATCCATATTTCCGTTCCATTCTCCATTTGCTGGAAAACTGCTCGTCATTTGACTGCCATAATACTATTTCAGGGCCACGTAAATTACACAAACCACAACTCTTCTTTCACCTTGAAGGGAATCAATCTACTTACGAAATCCACAGACAGCACTTTACGTACTCAGCTATAAAGAACAAAAAGGGTATATCATCAATATTAACATATTACCGCATATTGGGAAGCCATTGGTTAAACAATCGTATTATCGCATCCTGTTTTCAAGATTCCAAACTTACTCATTCCTTTCTCAGAGTTCTCTTATCTTAAAATATTCATATAGCACGCATACTATAGTAAGAGATCCTCATTTATACTGACAGATATAGAATAGTAATAGATAGATAGTAGCACTGAAAGCAGAAAATCGGAAACAAGGCTACTAACAGCTGGGGATCTGGGTTTGCCAGACCCATAATACCCACAGATCGGATATTCCCCTGAGTTTTGCATTAATTCAACACAGATCTTGCTTCTCTCAGGAGCGACTCTTTTCAATTTACACAAAAAAACCATAAACAGCATTTCACTCGTTCACAAAGAAACCTGTTATCTTCACATTTGAACAAACCTAAATCATAATTGCAAAAGGAAAGAAAAAAACTAAAAACATCACTTCAATCAATCACAATTGAAAATGCATATGTCACAAATGTAAACCAATCAATTCATTCTCCTCTCTATACACCCTATCTACTCATTTGCCACGTCACTCATTTGATCCGATTGGGCGCCTTCTGCGCTGATCATTTGTCATTGCCAGTTTTGTTCATTACCATTTGCTGGGTTATGTCTTGGGTTAGCCGGCCGAATTTCAACATCATGTGGTGCTCCGCCTACAATCCTATTACCACCGTGTTCACCATAGTATCGATTCTGGTTGCCATAACTGTTGCGTTCACGATCCTGTCTATGTCCTTGATCATTTCCTTTGTTCCACCTGTGTTCGCGACTGTTACCCCAGTTTCTATACGGCCGGTCCCGATTATTGTTCCGTTCGCGTCGCGACGACCAGTCACGCCGTTGATTAGTACTACGGCCACGACTGCGATCGCGCTGCTGTGCCTCGTAATAACCTCGTGCCTGATTAGGCGGGCATTCTCCAACTCTCGGAGAAGTGTCTTAAACGTTTCCACGTCCTCTTTGCATCGTCCTGCAAGAATGACGTGGCGCAAGTGCATCGGCAATTTGGTGATGCATATCCTAATTAGTTCCGAAGGCCCATATGGGTCGTATAGTAATTGATTTGCCTGCAGCATTTGGTCGAATAGGCGTGCTAGGCTGCTGAAACCAGACTGGTTCAAATTTGGCAGCATAATTATGCCATGCTTGACCCTATCTTGTGCCGCTTCCGACCAATAGACGGACAGAAAGGCTTTTCGAAACTCCCGAGTGGAGTTGCAGTGACGCGCTGCCAACCTCATGCGAATCGCCGGTTCGCCTTCCAAATAGTCACACATATATTCTATCTTATGTGAACTTGCCCAGTCGGGGGGAAGACAGAACTCAAATTGCTCGAGCCATGCTCGTGGATGTACTCCGTTTTGCGAATTTCGAAATATCTCAAACTTTCTCACCGTAAGGAAATGTTTGAAATCAAATCCCCGCAATTCCTCCTGGCGAGGCCCTTGAATGTTTCTATTTTTCTCGTGTCTGCCCCTCAAAATACATTCTTTCCTGTCGTCAAAATCTCCCTCGTGGCCGGAGTTCTCTGCACTGTTCGTACAGCTATTTTTAGTGCTATCGGCGAGTTCGGAATCACACCCCATGCGGCTTTCCAGATGCGCCACGCGTTCTTGTAATTCGCCTGTTACAGCTTTGTGCCACCTGTTCGCTTCAAACTGTCCTTTTTGAAATCTGAGAAGCGAACGCACTTCTTCGGTCTCTACGACCGCTACCAGTGTAGTATTGTTATCGCTCTCCATCACCTTCATTGTGCCTACGATGTCCGCTAATGCCGCAATCTTATCATGTATTTGTCTGTTGTCCTCCGCCCCAGTCAGCTTCAATTGTTCTACTTGCTGTTCGAGTGCGTGAATCGCTTGACTGTTGTCCGCTACTGTGTTGCTAACGGACACAGGACCATGCGTTTCCGCCTCCTGGACCCTGGAGAGTACCTGCTGGTATTTTCTTTGGCATTCCTCTCTCAGAGCTTGGAAATTTCTAAGTAGCTGTTCCTCTCTGTCTTTCGATTCCATATCGCGACTCCGCTTGCCCTGTTCTAAGGCTTGCAGACGATCATCAATTTCTTCAAATGTATGGCCTAATTCTTTCATAATATCACTTTTTACTTCACTTGCCAGATTGTTTATTCTTTGTGAGATATCATCGGACACTCTCTGCATCGACTTGTCGACTTTGCTGGATTAGTTTTTCGTCTATTTGTTCGCCTAGCTTGCGGATAGATTTTTCAGATTTCTGTGTCATTTGTTCGCCTTGCTCGCAGATCGATTTTTCAGATTTCTGCGTCATTTGTTCGCCTAGTTCTCGGATCGATTTTTCGGATGATTCTTTTTGTTCTCGGAACGATTTTTCTGATTTCTCTGCGTTTTCTTTATTTTGATGCAATAAGGCTTTTATGAGTTCTGCCAAATCAATTTGGTTAATTGAAGGCAAATTAATTTCTGTCTCTTCTGTGAGCTCGTTCGTCCTGTTTTGCATTTCCTCTGAAGTATTCCCCATTGCATTTTCGGAACCGTCCGACGTGTTAATATTCGAAATCAAATCATCCCCTTGGTCCATGTTGCTTAAGTTGTTGGACCGCCTACTTTTAGCTTGGTTACGTGTCTGCATTAGTTCAATTTATACCCAGTACGCAGCACACCAAAGAGAATAAATGTATCCCACAAAAATTACGACAGTCACACGAAAGGTACCCAACCTAGAACGCACTTTTTCACAAGCAAAACAAATTTATATCTTTGATCGAAGTCAGTGCAGTTTACAAGCGAGAAAAAAAAACACATACATATAAAACACACAAGGCAAACAACACAACGCCGCTCAACAACGTCGTGAATCTTTTGAAAGGCTGCTCAGAAACAATGCAGAAGTTGTTTGCGTGCTTCAGGGAAAAAAATTAAGATTATACAACGATCGCAATCTAACATTTCAGAGATTCCAGAGTCTAGCGGAATCACAGAACAGGGTCGCCATGTGTAATGTTGTTGCATTAATTTTTTGTGAAAGCGGTGCTGATATTCAAGACCATAAAAGTGGGTTAAAAGCTGTGAGCTATCTGAGGAAGTTAACCTGGCATTACTGCGCAACTGTTTCACCAGGTATCCAGTCTAGCTTACCAAATTCCCAACCAGACTAACATTAATTATGATCTTTTAGTACTCATCATACAATAACTGGTGATATATATATATATATATATATATATATATATATATATATATATATATATATAAAGACAATTTAAATAAAAAGAAATAAATCAGTTTATATTTGGACATTTATTTTAACATTGATCATTGTTCCGTTAAAATTTCAGCATATCAAACTTGATTCATAACTAAACTGGTGCCTTATTTAGGATTGTGAAAATGTGAGTTTGTAACCTTATGGAACACATCAAATAGGGAGCCAAGATTGGGAGACTATATGCAACACTGCATTCATAAAATAACACACCAAGAACGTTGTAACATATCCAAGAGGAAATTAACCACAACCAACCGATTCAATTTTCACCCAAAGACGTTACGTTCGTAACGAAATCCTGTCGGTCATGAAATTACCACACACTGGTGTACTAAATTCATACTAATTCTCTGTGAAATCTTCCCGAAAAGAATAGCTGAGGGCTACTTTGATGCTTACACCACATGCTTAAGTGGTCATCTTGGTTTACACAAAGAGTGCAACTCCACAATAATTTTGATAATTTAAATAAATTATATCGAAACGCAATTTACAAAAGAAAAACCACGAACTGGTTACTATCGTCTTACTATTAACCTGATGGGTCAAACAATTGTATAAGCACGTGGTACTGGTCTCACAAAGTACACCTCATGTGGGTTGAACATAAAGAAAAGTTGCAAGACGTTATAATCTCACGCACATTCGCATTTAAGATTGATGATCTTAGTTAGTTACTGATCAACATGTGGTTCCACTTTACTCACAAAGTAGCGACAAAGCACCTACCGGAAGATATTCTGAACTTCACACTCGAATTACACTGCGTTGCAATTTAAGATAACATTAGATATTTTAGAGCTAAATCTGAAGTAAAGGTGATTAAATTTTCAGTTAGTCTGAACTTAAGATATCCATTGTCCTACAGACTTAGCAGACACGCGCTTAGCTGGAGATCTTACCACTTCAGACGCTCGCCGCGGACAGACTGACCTGGGGCCCTACCGAGCGTGCTTAACAGATACAAACGGAAGTGACCAGAGAGGCAGCTTCCTATACCAACATGACAAGGGACGGACAGGACCATACTAAGAATAGAAACCTCTCTGCTTTTAGAAAGCGTAGCTACCTGTTCTGACATTGGTCCTACTGTTCTCTAGCAGACAGGCTTGTCTGCTACCATCAAGCATGGGAAGGGGGATGACAGTATCTTATCGTATACAGTATATAAAAGAAAGCAGATGTAGGTTCCGTATGAGACTGTGTGACATGAATTACATATAAACTGTGTTTTAAAGTGTAATAGTGTGACAGATCGTTCTTGTTTATGTGTAAAAGTAACATGTTTCACTGCTCAGTCTCCTCCCAGATAGTCAGAAACACCACAGTAAATTTAGAAGAGGAATTTATGCCGTAAATGACAACAGATTGAAGAAATTAACGTGAAAGGAATCCAACAGAGACCTTCCAAGTTGTTCTCTTTGCATAATTGTAAATTTTGAATGGATAAGAAATGTTTGTGGTCGAATGATTCGGCATTTCCCTCGAACAAATTTTCCCTCAAATCTGCAGCATGCATCTCCTCAAATTGGTATCCAAACGATCCTTGCGCACAGTTAAGGCGTCCTCTTGTGTCGTCACATCCACGGAGTAGTGATCGTCCGCCGAAGATGTACACAATTGTGTTCTGATTCTGTTTCTGCCATACTTTGCGTCACCGGCGGCACGCTCTCTGTCGTACACCTCATGGCAGCTGGTGTGTACTACTGCGGCATTCACCTTTGTGCCTCATACTGCGAATCGAAATGTCGCAATAAATGCTCCTCTCTCCTACCATGATCAGTAAATGCATGCCCCCGTCAGTGGTTCGAGTCTTCCCTCAGGCAAGGCTGTGTGTGTTGTCCTTAGCGTAAGTTAGTAATCCTAGGGACCGATGACCTCAGCAGTTTGGTCCCATAGGAACTTACAAGTTTCATTTCTGCTTGAACAGTCTGGTGATGTGCTTGCTGGACATCTTTTGCTAGCTTGTTTTGCTTTGAGGTGATCCTGGTCTGCTCTTCTTTAACCTCTGATATTTCTGTCAGTTGGTTCTCGATCTGTTCGAAGTGCTTTACGTTCTGGCTAATTTTTCCTGCTTTTCCTGGACGATTTTTGTTCCTCGTTTCCGAGCGAGAAAAACCTTTTCAGTTTTGCACTTTACGGTTTTGGCCTGTTTTAATCGTTCTTTAGGTAACAAAGTGTACTTGTGTGTGCTTGGGCTAATAACCTCGCGAGCCTGGCATCACTTTTTACCTCGTTCGCGACCTCTGGCATCTCTGTTTATGTTTTATTGACGTTTGCTGTCTCTTCTTCAACACCCTCGACGTCCTTCTTAACCTGCTCTATACTTTCAACAAGCTGTTCAACTATCTTCCATATCTTCTTCGTCTTCTTAGTGATTAACTCCCTCATCTCCTTAGTGACCATCTTCTCTCTCCCCTGCCTCTTCCCTTTGCTTCTTGCTTCTTCTTCCTGTCTCTTCTGCCCCGCTGCATGCATCAAACTGAGATCCTCTGCTAATATGTCCAGGACTAGACGATCCCGATTCCATCAGTCTGTGACATTTTGTTCGTGAATGTGATCTGTCACTCTCACTAACGGTACGTCTTGACGTGTCTGCAGAATCAACATAGCGCTCTGTTGCGGTTTCACCTTTACTCTAGTTGTGTCACTGAATTATCTCGTCATAATCAGAAAATTTTGCGTTCGGGATTTCTGCAAAGTCAACTACTACAACTCTGAGAACTCTTAACAACTTCCTCTTGATCAGTGCTACTGGTCTGACATTGATCCATTTGTGACAAGATTCGAATATTCTCACTACTTTAGAGAAAAATTGCCTTACTTCTAGTAAGCATGCATTCATATTCCTACTGTCAAGAGGTTTCAGTTGCTACTCATACCAGTGCCACACAATTCTACCCTGAAATATTTTCCAACGAGCCACTAATTCTAAATCCCTGACAACGCATATCAAACAATATTCTGTCCCACAAGTTAACGCAAATCAATTTTGCGCCAGGAACATTCAACAAGTAACACAGAATCACAACAATAAATTAATGAAAATACAAACAAACAATATACAAAAATTTACAATTCATCACTGTATTTAGTATCAGCCATTCTTATTATTACGAAATTCTAATTTACTTCAGTGCACCAGATGAATTTCAGCATGGAAAGACAGAAACCTTGGACCAGAAATCGCATTTTGCAGTTACAGAAGGTGGCATCAATTCAGGATCCTGGCAGGGTCACCAAATTGCAATACTGTACTGGTCTTGGGGTTTGATTTGAAAGACAACAGGCGACTGTAAGTTTACACCATAACAGCAATCACTTTAACTTTTAGCCCTCCACTTGTGTACCTGGCCGTGTGTCTGCAAAATTGATTCTGCTGTCGGACATTGGTTGTTGTTGGTAGCCAGCTGTGGTGGTCTCGCGGTTCTAGGCGCACAGTCTGGAACCGCATGATTGCTACGGTCGCAGGTTTGAATCCTGTCTCGGGCATGGATGTGTGTGATGTCCTTAGGTTAGTTAGGTTTAAGTAGTTCTAAGTTCTAGAGGACTAATGACCACAGCTGTTGAGTCCCATAGTGCTCAGAGCCATTTGAACCATTTGTTGTTGGTAGCCAGCATTGGTGGTTATCACTTTTATCAGAATCTTAAATAAAACTTGAATGCTGAGAAATATTAATGAAGTGGTCAGCCTGTCATTACTGAAGTCAGTTATTGATGGGTAATTAATATATCAAAATGGGATTAATCTTTTATAATAAAAATTGCAAGATTTTATTAGGCATAAAATAAAACACACAACGCTAGTTAAGCGAAATGACAAATAAATTACGAATTGTTGGCAGCGCTAATAGAACCAGCAAATAGCACTCCACTGAATGACATTTGATTGGCAAAGACTAAGGTTTATCTGTTTAATCTGTTTACGCTGGTTGAAAACATGGATAATGCAGTCTGTAATTATCTAACGCTGAATAGACTTTGAGGTATTATTCCACACAGAAGTTACACAACTTTGGTGTAGCTGAGATTCTGTTTACCCTAACATGCCAGACCAGCAATACTACACCCCTTTCTCGATGCATAGCGCTGTCTTAGGTGGCGTTGCGGCACAAGCGTCTGCAGGGTAGCGATGGGCGGCGCCCGTAAGTCGTTATCCCGTGCACGAAATATGCAGAGTCGCGTGCAGACAATATATTAGATGGATCGCTATTACTCTCTAATGGAGTCCTGAAATCTCTACAGATTCCAGCTTGTGACACTGCCTTTCGCTGGTCATACCATGGACCAATTTCACTCACTTATATGGCAGTGCACACAAGGAGATCAAACGTCAAAGTAGCAGACCTGATATGAGTAAGATTGTCCTCAGCACAGAGAGTTGTCCAAGGTGGCGGGAGTCTAAAGTGTCAGTAAAGCTTAAAAATTCATCACAGGCCCCAGTCAAGACTACTGCCAGTGCGAAGCCAAGTGCAGGACGAGTGTCCCAAGCGCAATCCACTCATAACGAGAGTCAAGACCAAAGAACTCCATGCTGCATTCAGAAGCCCCATTTCTCTGCTCGTCCCCTTCCATCAACCCTGGTAAACTCCAAAACTACATCAACGGAACTCCCTCCACATGATTTTGGTGCCAATCACAAGACTCTAAGAGCGCCTTGTCTCCCCTCTACCTCCTCTGCTCAACCTCTTGACCAATCCTAGCCAAAGTTGATAATATTGTTTTCCCTGCTAGAGAAGCAGCAAGTCTATCACTCGTAAATTTCCGCACAGGGAGGAGAAGACGTTACGTTCCCAAACTGTTTCCCACGGCCACTTGGAGAAGCATGCCTTTGGGCCTTACGTGAACGACACATTTATCACAGACATTATTATCTTGATGGACTGACAACAGGTCCAACATTCGAAGGAGTACTACCATAAAAATCAGCATGCATTAACAATTTACAGGCCCCATCAGTGCGTGCTCTGCTAGTATTGACAACATCCTGGAATCTCACAAAATTGATATCTAGTCTATAATAACAAAATTAAAGAATAGCCTTGAATATGAAAATAAGTAGGAGGGCGACTTGTTCTCTGTCAAAATGTGAAAAGATATTGTCACATTTTACAGCATTATGTGCAGTGTAGAGTAGAGGAACATTTCAGAGGGGATGCAGGTATTAACATAAAAATCTGCGATGTCATAGAGCAGCATCTGTGAGGAAATGGTTTGTGGACGATAACATTCCTTGAAAGACATTTGCATGGAAGGAAACAGGGACTGTAAACTATAAACATTGCAATAACTCTATTTCACGGCAAAGAAAACGCAAACAGGTGAACAAAACATTATCTCTCCCTCCGTGGAAATCACATAATGTGCTTTCACTATGGGATGCAGACAATAGGACCAACGGGACATGCGGAGGTATGGATAGGTCTGCTAGTATAGCTTTAAGTGGTTAAGGCTACCGCTCGGGATAAGCGGGAAATCTGGGTTTGGTTTCCAGTTTGGCACAAAGTTTCTTGTGTTTTTGGGAAATGGTAGAGCTAATGTATAATCATATTCGCAATTTGCGAATACATTTCATATATTTAACACAATCGTATATAGTCGTCAGTGTCTGCTCCTTCAGATATGCACGCATCTCTGAAATACATTTGCGTCGAACTATAGAGACACTATTCTAAGTGACTACCAAGAAAACCTTCCATCTACTCTCAGTGCTAAGAATTTCAAATGGCAAATTTCTCTGACGGTTTGACCACTTTTTTAAAAGTAAAATTTCGCATTCACAGGAGTTCCCTCTCAGAAACTGTATGCATTGCCTTTTGTTATGGTTAAGCTTTAATCTGTTGTCAGAAAGCCATGTGCTGGTATTGCTCACTATCCTGTTAAACACATCATTAACGATGTTTTAGACATATTTCTCTATAACTCTGGTATCAGCTGCAAAGTGAACAATTACAAACTAAACATAAATGTAAAAAACTACAACAACCATAAAACCTAAATGTTTGCAATAAGAGTGAAATGTCAAGAATAAGTTCGTGTTAAAAACTGTGTAAGGTGTTAGAAGGACTTCAGCTTATATCACTGTTGCTCTTCTTGCAATAAAGGAAGTAAAATAAAATTTCAGAACAGCAATAAAAGTTCTATGGGAACAGATATCAATGCTCAGGTTCAATGACGATGTAGCCTTTCTGGCCACGTGGAAGAAGGACCGATTGAAAGAAATGAACAACATAATTAGCACAGAATATGGTTTATGCGTAAGCAGAACAGAGATGAAAGTGACAAAGAATAGTAGAAAGTATACTAACGGTTTGCTTAACATCAACGATAAAGTAACGCAAGAGTGAAAGATGACATAGGACAGCCAAAGCATGTAAGAAAACAAAACTAGACTGGCACAGGATAAGAAAGACTTTTTTTTTTAATATTTGGGCTTATGTGAAATCACGTGTTGATAGAAGAGGATAAGCTTCAAGAAAATGTACGTGAAGTCCGGAACAGAAGAAATTACAAGCTTCTGAAAAGTCGTGCTATGGATAATCTGAAAAAAAATGATTAATACATAAAATACGAAATGAAGCAGTACTAAAACGAGTAGATAACGATATATCAGATACAGAACTGAAAGACGCAGCGCAGAGAAAAGCTGGTTGGGACAGACAAAGACTGGTACGTGAGAACTTGATTTTTCGGGGTGGGCAATATAAAAGTGGCCTGGAAATTATTTCGTGCATACCAACTTACATCATCCACACTAAGGAGCGATGCTGTTGGCTTGGTTGCCTCTCTTAAGGTGCATGAAACATGTTCTATGAGAGTTCTATATTTCTCCCTATGTGGCCGATTTTGTGTATAATAGTGACGTAGATATAAAACAACAGCACAGCAGTAATTTCATTTCTTGTAATTGTTCATCAGTAATGCGTCGTTCTGTAAAAAATACGCTTAATTTTGCCACTTACTGCGTATTCTCCTGCACCGTGGCGCTGAATCAGTGAATTTACGAGACTACGGTTCTCCACGTTGGCTAGACATTTTGTCAATAGTATTCAGGGCTCCGTTTTGTTCCGCCTGTTCTCTCTGTTTTGTGTGCCCTGTGAGAAACTCAGCTGCGATCTGTTCCACGCCCGGGAAACCTAATATTAACGCTCTCTGTTTGCAGTGCGAAGCAAAAAGCGTGAGTTTCATATCACTTGCCGACGGAGCTCCAGAAGCAACGTGAACCCAGTATTTACACTCGGCCGAGCTACGTTTGCAGAAACTATACCTACTTTAACACTGTTGCGCTTGTAACGCTGCTATTTGGTATAACGTTAGCACAGTGTTGGCCTAAGAACAGTGTTCAAGATAGCAGAATCCTCAGTGTACTGTCAATTTCGTGATGTAGCAGTGGATACGAATCACAAGTAAAATTCTTGTTGTTCAAACGTTCACCTTAGAATCTGGAGCACATGCAAATATTTTGATCTCACGAAGTTGTCATTACTTCCATCACAGTTTTTCTGCCATTTCACGGGTGTTATAATTACCTGAAACTATGAAATGATGCAAACCGACTGCAAACACTGAACTGAATGATGTTCTAAGAGAGTTGGTCATAAAGATTTAATTACATCTTGAACAAATAAAATTATAGCAATAATTAATTAATTTTTGGTTTTTTGCAGGTACACGTTGAAATGTGGCTGCTACTTCGACTCGTTTCATTACTTAGAGTAAGTTGTTATACGCGGTAAATTTTAGAGATGCTTGCATGTGTCGCGAACACCGTGCGTGAATATCACCGGGATGACACGCGGAAGGGCTACTGTGATGTCTTACGGAGTTTTTAGAGCAGAGGCCTATTACTTTTCGGCCAGTGTAAGATTGAAAGGGCCGGTTGTTCCTTTGACGCCGGTGGGGATCCTTCGGTGCTGGGCGGAAGCTGGCATATACTCCGATTAAAATAGCTCTGTGATTGGCAAGTCAAGAGGGAGGGGCCAGAAACCAGCCAATCATAGTTCGTCCTAGAACGCCATCTTGTTGCTGTGTTGCGTTTTTTCTGGATGCGCGTAGCGTGAGTGGCTGCGCGCCGACAACACTGCCTCCACCACTGCAGTTATTTATTCCAGCCATAGATGGAGGTGCACACTGCTTAAAATGGTAGTATTGCACGGTGCTTTGACACATAGGGAATCGATTGCTATTATCATAAACTTATGCGTTAATTTCACTATATATCCATTGTTTCTTTCATTAATTTTATTGATGGCTAACATGAAGCAGAACTCGGTGGTTTTCGAATGGGTTTCAGGTTCATACTCATGTGGGCGACGATGTCCGCACAATGTTTCATCACTCATTGTAGTAAGATGCTGATGTCGGCTCTTTCAACTAGAAGCAAATACGATTCGACATCGCAGCGCCTGTGCTATTCAGAAGTACGATGCAAAGTTCTTTCGGACATGTATGCACATCCAAAGGAGTAATCACTGTGGCGACAACAGGCGTCGTGAAATACATGAAGTGTATTCTTAGTTGCGAACATGGACAACCATCAACTGTGCAATGGAATGATGATAATGAAAATTCGTGCCGGACCTCTCCTCGAACCCAGATTTCTCGCCTATCGCGAGCCATCGCCTTTCCATGAGGCTATACGGGCGCGACTGCCAGCCGGAACCAAAATTTCCATATGTCGTCAGCCACGTATTTACAACCTGCTTTCGTACACCCATTATGTTTATTCCAGTTAGAAGATAGACATTTTAATTGAAAGACGCTTGCATGCATATCCGAACTTTTCATCGTACTTCTGAACGAGACAGACACAGCAATATCGTATCTATGCGCCGAAACCAGGCAAGTGACTTCCGTTTAAATTGTCTTCCCTGCATGGGAACATAGACAATCGATGTACAAGTGCAGGCTGTAGACAGTTGGAGAAGGTGCCAGCGAGAGTGGAAAATCGGGATTTGAGTCGGCCCGGCAACAATTTTCACTGCTGTCATTCCATTATACAGGTGATGGTTGTCCATATTCGCAAATGCGAATGCATTTCAAGTAGAGGCAAATTATTTAAATGCCTTAGGAACATTTTGTCGAGCATTATCTTCAAGCGTCGAGGAAAATGTGTTACACAAGTGCCATTATTTGTGGCAATGAAGCCCACATCTACAACTATTGGGCCCAGATTTTCCTTGCACCTCTACACATTTTCATGAATAATATAAACTGTTACTTCTTAATGTCTTCATTGCTAGCGGACTTTCGCATTTCCTCGATGGATTTCGTGTAATGTTAATTTGCGAATCCACCTTGTTATTGACAATACAGGGTGTAAATTTTAAGTTGACAAACCAGAATAACTCGAAAAATAAGCTTCATACGAAAAAATGTGTAGAATCTAAAGTTGATTAGTTTCGTGGGAGACATCTGCTGGTGCTAAATTATACCGCCACCCCAGCCCCATGGGGCAACTTTAAAATTTCAAATTGGAACCCCCATTTTTATTGCAGAATCAGGTTCTACATAAAAAACTACGTACAATTCATCTTAAACATTTGTTTTGATTCTTGGTAGTTGGCGCTGTAATTCAAGAAAATCCATGCTCTCATTTTTGTGTGGAAAATGGTTACTCATAAATAAAATATACTTATTTACTTCGTAAATTTTGATTCGCTAAAACTAAAACCCTCCCCCCCCCCCCCCATAGGGTGGGGTTTGAGAGAGAGAAATTACAGTTTTACAAATGTTGACCCTGCGGAAAAAATTAATATGTGGGTCACCATTTGTAAAACTTTAATTTCTCTCTCTCAAACCTCACCCTATGGGGAGACAGGGAGAGATTTAGTTTTAGCGAATCAAAATTTAGGAAGTACAGAAATATTTTTTTCCAATTTGAAATTTTAAGGTTGCCTCCCGCCCCACCTCTAGGCGTCTGAGGTGGCGGGATAATTTTAGCAACAGCAGATGTCCCCCTCGAAAATAATCGACTTTATTTTGCAGGTATATGTGAAAACTGTCTATGAAACGTGTTCAGAATAAAATTAGTAGTACAGAAGTTATAAATTAAAATGTCATATCAGTGCGAATTCCACTGCATGAACAGCGAAAATGGCTGGTTGCTGTAATCTTCTGTGTATTAACTTTGTTTTTATCATTTTGTTTTTGCAGTCTGCGAGAAAAAGTTTAGGAAATGTTTGAAATTATGTGCGAAGTTTGTTGCAAGTCACAAAATGCTCTCATTCTCAAATATCGGGTGTCTGGCTATTTGAGTGCAGTGAGCTTCCCTCGTTTTTCACCTCCACCTTTACCCCTTTGAGAGGTAGGTGGCTCTGACTCCCACGATGTTTTTTTCCAGGCAGTAAGTGATACGTGTACCAAGACTAGCTGAAATCAATCAAGTGGTTTAAGAGCAGATGTGGAACATACTGAGACGCCCTGCTAAACCCGCAGGACAGGACAGGGAGTTTCAACTGTGGAAAGGGGCCAAAATAAGGGGCTGTCAGTTACAATCGAAAATACAATATTATTATTTGATCAAACATTACAAGAGCCCAAAAATGTTTTTTAAAACATACTGCTTTAATATTTTGGACTTCATTACTGGCTGAAGGCCACTTTAATTTAAAAACGGCCGAAGGCCAATAAGTTAAAATGCAAGCTTAATCACAAAATTAAAAGGCAAGCCTTATCTTACAACAGTTTATTATTTAAGCTCAAGGCCCAAAGAATCTGAGATTTTCAGAGCAAACAATCTGAATTCAAAATCGGCTGAAAGTCTAACACTTACGGCTAAACAACATTAATTTTTTTAAAGAAAACAAGATCTTACGCAAAACGATTCTTAATTAGGCAAAACTCAACCAAAACAGAAATTTAAAAGGCAAAGCCTTATCGTAAACAGTTTTTTAGTTAGTCTGAAGGTCCAAAGAATCAGACACTTCAAGAGCAAACAAGTTAAATTCAAATCGGCTGAACGCCTAACACTTAAAACTCCATAACATTAAATTTTTTTTTAAATCAACTCCCTTACGTGAAACAATTCTTTGAACTGGGCTGAAGGCCTTAAGAGCAAAACAACTCAAACTCAAAATCGGCTGAAGGCCCAACACTTAAAATTCAGCAACATTAAAACCTTTAAAATGCCAAAGTTCTTACGTGAAACAGTTCTTTAAATTAGGCTGAAGACCTAAAGAATCTTATGCTTTAAGGGCAAAACAACCCTAATTTAAAAAAAAAATCAGCTGGAAGCCATACAAGTACAAACAAGAAAAAATAAAAAAGAAGCAGTACAACCACGGGCGCTCATATGTTCGAGGATCGGCCTGGAATTCAAACACTCGCTTAGGTGAGATAGGCAGTGGGCCCAACCATTCACGATCGGACGACAACCCAACTGACCGACAGTCAACGGACCCACCGACAAGATAATTTCCACTTCACCCGACCAGGGCACAACAGGGAGTTCAACGGAACAACGTAGAAGATATTGGCACCCACAACCAATCATACATGGAGCTGTCAAACTACACACCGTGCTGGACAGCAACAACAGGTTTAATCCAGCGCATAGCATGAGCCAGCCACAGCTCATATACATCCAAACATACATACGTACGAGTGTGGTTCAATAAGTAAACCCCTACATTTTTTTGCAGAACATATTTATTGTTAAAAGTCAGAATTTGGTGATAGTATACATCATGTCTTGCCCAAATCCTATTTTTCTACGTAGTGTCCAACACGTTTTATGTCCGTACCAACGTTGTGGAAGAGCATGTATTCGCTGCTGGTAAAAGCTCTTGTCTGGTAGGCGTAGGCATGTTTTCACTGCAAGACTGACTCTCTCGTCATCTTCAAAGTGTGTTCCCCGTAGAGAATCTTTAAGCGGTCCAAAGAGATGGAAGTTGGAGGGTGCCAGGCCTGTACTGTAGGGTGAATGAGACAATGATGTCCAACCAAATTTGGCGATGTGTTACCGGGTTCTCAGACTTGTGCGTAGGGGTGCATTATTGTGTTGGAGCAAGAGTTTTGCGCCGGCCGAGTGGCCAAGCGGTTCTAGGTGCTACAGTCTGGAACCGCACGACCGCTACAGTCGCAGGTTCGAATCCTGCCTCGGGCATGGATGTGTGTGACGTCCTTAGGTTAGGTAGGTTTAAGTAGTTCTAAGTTCTAGGGGACTGATGACCTCAGAAGTTAAGTCCCATAGTGCTCAGAGCCATTTGAACCATTTTTGAACCAAGATTTTTGCTGGATTCTTGTCCGATCGAACTCGTCGGTTCCTAAGTTTATTCACATATGCCTCAGAATTTATGTTTGTGACGATGCTGTGCTGACTATATTTATATGTTTTGACGATGCCATTATGGCCTTATCACTTTAGGACATGGCGTAGAAAAGACATCAGGATGGCCATCACGGACTGAAACCAGTCATCGTCAAAAGAATTGATATTGTGATCAAAGACTGGAGTAAAAAAATTTAAAAAACATCTGAATTTATGGTTGACCCTCTTGGCATCACATCCACGATAATGACGATATCACAATCCCAGAAGACTGTCACCATGACTTTTCTGGCAGAGAGGCTAGTCTTGAATTTCTTATTTTTTGGTGAATGAGGACGATGTCGCTCCATGGACTGCCTTTTTGTTTCCGGCACAAAGTGGTGCACCTAGCTTTCGTCTTCCGTAACGATCCGTGACGTAAAGGCCTCTCTGTCGGTCTCAAAACACTCCAACAATTCAGATATGGCCTTTTTTTGGATCTTGTAGTCCGCTGTGAGCATTCGTGGAACCCATCATGAGCATCTGTTTGAATATCCGAGAGTCTCGATCATTGCAGATGCACTTCCAATGCTGACCCGCAACTGTAGAGCTAATTGTCGAGTTGTGATGCGCCGATCAGGCACGAGTAATGGCATCTGCACGATGAGCATGTCTGGAGCAGTGACTGTGACAGGACGTCCCGAGCGTGGCTGATCAAGGACCCCTGTTTCTGCATTTCCTGAGGCTGTAACTTTCTTTACCCATCGCCTAAGTGTACTCCTATCAACTGCAGCACCGCCATACACTGCGTACAAACATTTACGAATGTTCATCAAGGTTTCTTTTCCGCACACATTAATTCGCTGCTCGTAGCGTGAGTCGTATGAAGACGCCATTTTGACGCTGTACTACGGCTCTGCCATCTGCCGGAATGATTCGAAACTTCACCGCCGCACATAATAAAATTCAAATGTGAAGCACCAACAAGGATGTATATTGATGGCGTCTTTTTTTTTTTTAATGGGGCGTTACTTAATCAACGATCCTTTTACATACTCTTTTATAGTATGTATGAATATATATTTCGTTGCTCGATCGTTCATGTAGTCAAGAAGAAACCCATAAACATTCGCACATATGTGCATAATCAGCAGATTGTTAATCAGCATAAAATCAGAAAACTGGTCTCACCTACATCTAACACTCTCTGCTATTTTGGATCACATAAGTCAGATTAACAATAAAAACACTTGCATGTCATTCTACCAAAAGAGCAAACATAAGTTCAACATACTTAAAGATGAAGTGCCTAGTAGACGCTGAGGAAACATTTTCAGATATGAATACGTGGACAAATGAAAGCTCAACTTGAAACGGATTTTTTTAAAGCCGGGAGTACCAGCAGTTATCAAAGGCTGGCAGTATGACAATCCATGCTTTTCGATCACCGTGATTTTGTTTTTGATACATAAGTAACAAGAATCGTACGTTCCTTTGTCAATAAAGAAAAACTGGTCTGACTTTTGACGCACATCAAATACAATTCGCAAAAGAATTAAAGAGTCATTTTTTTGAAACACAGTCATTTTCCATCCTTGCGACAGATACGTTTGATACTTGACTCAAAGGTACTTAGAACTGTCCTCTGTAATGGCGCAAAATCGTGGCGACCTGCGATATCACCCTCGGGATGGGTGACACTTCAAACAGCAAGGTGTTGACACATGCGAAAGAAAAGGCCAAAAGATCATGTGTGGTGTGAGGTGGGTGACATTGGTATCGAGTTTCACCACAACTCTGTCCGGCGCCACCGTCGACATGTTACACGATGGGAAGGTCGACACTGCTTTCCTTGACGCCTCTACCTGGACGACACTCAGCCTTTAAATCACGTATGTCGTTGCCGAAAACGATAGTTGCAGTGCGATGTACAACAGAACGACGTTATTGACAACCTTCGACACTGCTGCCATTTTCCAGACGACTCGACGCTTCTCTAACGACATCGTGGGGCTGCAGCTTCAATTAGCGTGATCTGATCCCCATGAGGCGCACACAATTTTTGCTCTGATATTCAGGGTGGAATCACTAGGGATTGTTCAGAACTAGCAGACAGAATTTGAACGTGATCTGAAGCAACAAAGGATGTTTATGCTTTTTCACTCCTCCTGTTTCGCGCCCTCCGGTCGTGTGATCACAGAGCGAGGGTGGGGCAGTGACATGCGACAAGTGGCAAAGGATTCCTATAAGACCCCCAGTTCAGTAACGCCATCAGTACCACCTGTATGCCTTTGCTGTGTACTTTAAAACGTACCAGTTCATCTGAAGCGACGCTGTGCTGCTGTTTTAACGACTGCCTACTGGCCTGCGGAATCTGTGAAATGTCAAAAGGATTGACAGTGGTAAAGTGTTTAGGAACTGGTCAATGGTTGTCTCCATGTAGAGGTACATTTTTAATATACAGTTGAGTCACTAACTGTTGCCACCTCGAATAACTCCGAAAGTATGATAGTAGCTGAAAAGTTCGTGGGACAAATGTTGCATGGGACAACGGGGGGCCATAATATGGCTAGGCAAGGTCGCGTCAGAGATATGAAGATCAACTCTTTTTTTTTTTTAATGGGATGCTATAATTTGATACTTATTTTCTGATATCGGCTATCGTGACGAATCCAATGATGTGTAACAGTAAGGTCTTTGAAGGTCAACGAAGGTCACAAAGGTGGCATGAACGTCCATTTACAGAAGGTGTTCGAACTGATGACCATTGGTATCAATGCAGTTCTGAAATCTTCTTATCATGGTCTGAGTGGTATTACTTATCACATCGGCACTTATCGAAGCATATGCTCTGACAATTCTCTCTCGTATATCGTGCAAATAATATTCGCCGAATACGGCGTATCCATCCAACGTGCCATTGACATGTAAACACCATTCGACGGTTTCGCAATACAACACTAATAGGAACGGTAAGACTAGTATCGTCGAATCAAGCAAATGTGAAAGATGTATTCCTTCGAAGAACAAGTCGATAAGCTTCTCATTTACGAAGAATGCCAATGAAATTCAGTGAGAGCTAGAGGCTTATACGCTGAAAGATATCTTCAACGTATTCACCCTGCACGTCGTACATTTAAATATGTGTATGATAAATTGAGAATAAATGGATCTTTAACGCATCGGAAACATATCCGGCAGAGTAAAGATACTAACGAGGAAATGAAAATTTGTACTCTTGCCACTGTGGTTCGAGATCCTTGTGTTAGTCCGTGTCAAATCGCAAGACAATCTGACATGAGCCAGAGCAGTGTTGTTCGTGTTATTCATCGCCATAAATATCGTCATTACCATATTAGTCTCCACCAAGAATTAACTGGTACGGATTGTATGGGTCGCACTGAATTCTGCCGATTGACTCAACTTCAGATTCAGAGGAATGACACATTTATTAATTTGATTTTATTTACTGACGAGGCTACATTCACGAACCATGGAAATGTTAATTTCCGTAACAAGCATTATTGGACAACTGAAAATCCATGTTGGCTGCTGCAAGTCGCACACCAAAAACCGTGGTTGGTGAATGTGTGGTGTCGGATTCTGGAGGACGGAATTATAGGTCCCTATTTCATCTAAGGAAATCTTAATGGTATGAGGTTCACCACATTGCTACAAGAAACATTAGGTCTGTTATTGGGAGAAATACCTTTAGGAAGAAGGAAGGTGGTATCAGCACAACGGGTGGGACTTTACGCCTCTGGATTTTTTCTTGTGGGGATTCGTAAAAGACGTTGTTTATAAAAACATTCCAACTACACCTGAAGATACGCGGGAGAGAATTGTCAGAGCATGTGCTTCGATGTGCTGATGTGATAAGGAACACCCCTCAATCTATGATAAAAAGATTGCAGCACTGCATTGATACCAATGGTCATTGCTTCGAACACTGTAAATGGCCGTTCACGCCACCTTTGTGACCTTCGTTGACCATCAAAGATCTTACAGTTATCCATCATTGGATTCGTCTCGATAGCTGCTATCAGCAAATAAGTGCCAAACAATAGCATCTCATTTAAAACAACAAAGTTGAGCTTATTATCTCTGAAGCGACCCCACCTAGCAACAAAAAACCAACGTCACATTATTGCCCCTGTTGCCCCATGCAACTTCTGTCCCACAAACTTTTCAGCTCCTATCATACTTTCGGAGTTATTCTTGGTGGCAGTAGTTAGTGACTCACCCTGTATATTCATAAGATTGTCAGTCTAGGGTGATTTGCAGTGTATAATAACCGATGAAAGCTTAACAAGTCAAGATTGCTAAAAAAGCATCTTATTCGATGACCGGGTTCGATAAAAACTTTAAAACATTAGATCCGATGATGACAACATAGATCTGTCGAAACCGGTCATCCAATAAAATGTTTTTTTCTAGCGATTTTGATTTCTACAGTTATCGTACATTTTTAAAGTGCCCCTCTCCCCACCACTCCCCCCTCCCCTCCTCCCCATGATCTCTCCAAAGTACAGCGGCAAGCAGGTGCGCTTAAAAAGAATGAACACTCATTGCTGCGTCAGATCATATGCAAATTTTGTCGAATGATTTTTGGTTTTTAACGGTCCCTAGTTCTTCCGCCCTATGTACCAGAACAAAAATAGTTCAAATGCTTCAAATGGCTCTCACGCTATGGGACTTAACTGTTGAGGTCATCAGTCCCATAGAACTTAGAACTACTTAAACCTAACTAACCTAAGGACATCACACGCATCTATGCCCGAGGCAGGATTCGAACCTGCGACCGTAGCGGTCGCGCGGATCCAGACTGTAGCGCCTAGAACCGCTCCGGCCGGCACAAGAATAGTGACCGTGCCACACGCCAAAGGGGTCAGATCAGTTACAATGGGGTCGCAGCCATACGATGTCCTTAGTGAAGTATTGAACCGTCTGTTCGATGTCAGCAATGTTGCACATCACGCAGAAAATTGTTGTTTTGTGGCCTGATATATGTGTAAATGAACGTCTCAAAGGAAGGGATCGTTTCATTGATGACTTTATGCCACTATCTGAGGCTTTTTGTGTCAGTTATGACCGAAGAAGTGTCTGAGAAGTTTTCCTTGGCTGGTCATAAGAAAACCGAGTGATTTCAACTGACTGCCGTGGTTCTAAACTCGATTGCAGAGCCGTCAATTGAAGGGATGAGATGAGAATAACGCGCATGTGACATCCTTGTTCTCGTGGTACACGTCCACGATGGCATTCTGCAGAACTGCGGTGAAACTAGGTTGCAATGGGACATCATTAACCCATCTTACACATCACATGAACTCCTGAGGTTCGGCCTTTCTTTCTCGTGTATCGACATCTTGCTGTTTGAAGAGCCACTGAGACCAAGACTGAGATCGCAGGGCGGCAAGCTTTTACACCATTACGGACAAAGTTGCTGGCAGAAAGGCAAATTAAACACCTTTCAGCCATCTGGTTTCCAAACTTATTTTATTTAGCCAGCAGTTTCGGCGATTTGCTGTTTTGATCAGGAACGATGTGGAATCTTTCTACACGTGGTTCAGGGGCCTGGCAGCCAAATAAAATAAGTTTGGAAACTAGACGGCTGAAAGGTGTTTAACTTGGCATCCAGTATCGAACAGCCGAGTTCTCTAACCATGTCTGAAAAGATGTACATACAGAAAGTCGCAGCAACCTTTTAGTCTAATGCCGGCCGGAGTGGCCGTGCGGTTCTAAGCGCTACAGTCTGGAACTGAGCGGTCGCTACGGTTGCAGGTTCGAATCCTGCCTCGGGCATGGATTTGTGTGATGTCCTTAGGTTAGTTAGGTTTAATTAGTTCTAAGTTCTAGGCGACTGATGACCTCAGAAGTTAAGTCGCATAGTGCTCAGAGCCATTTGAACCATTTTTTAGTCTAATTTCAAACTTGTGTTGCAATGCTGGAAAATAACGGGGTTACAAGAAAGCGACCGTTTTAATCTTTTGCACGCTATATAAAAGGGAAGGTTTTACCACTAAAATATTGTTTGGTCAGGAGAGCTGAATGGCTACAGACGTGGGCTAGTCATGGGATGTCACTTGAGTACCATATTCATCAGGGACATTTCAGTTCTCCTAAAGGTGCCAAAGTCGACTATTGCGATTGCAGAGCGGAAACGCGAAGGCACAACTACAGATAAACCAAGTGCAGGCAGACTTCATGAAATGACTGACAAGAACCGTCGAGGATTATCGAGGGTGACTGTAAAATATCGCATGAAATGAGTGGAAGGAGTCATGCGTTTGAAAGAACGACCAGCACTACTTCTAGCACAGTGGCTGTGCGTAGGAAGTCAAAAAGATTGGTGTGCAATAGTCGGGCAACTCCTCATATGCCACGCATTTCTGTCATCAGTACTAAGTGACGCTTGAGTTGGTGTAAAGAGCGACGCTAGTGGACTGTGAGTGACTGGAAACGAATGATTTGCAGTGATGAATCACGCTATGCCCAGTAACAATCCGAAGGACGAATATGTGTTTGGTGAGTGCCTGGAAAACGCTAGTTGCCATCGTGTGTATTGTGAAGTACGGATGAGGAGGTACTGCAGTATGGGGTTAGGATGTGATCCCTCATTGCGTTTAGGAAAACGCCAAATACAGAAGAACGTGAACAAGTTTTGCAGGAACTGCGTACAGTAGAGAGCCAGTTCGGAGACGATCGTTGCATCAGTATTACAGATGCACTGTTTCATAAAGCTTCATCAGTGAGGACAGCAACCTTACTTTGATGGAATGACCTGTTCTGAGTTCTGAAGTCAATGGAAGCAATAGACGTAAGTCAGAACGTCTATTTCGATCCAGCCCCGAGCGTCTAACATCACTTCTCTCTCTATTTTTGAGCCTTTTGGCTGTCTGCCATTCAGTCAGAGATTTTGAGACACCTCACTGAAAGGGTATCCAGCACAGTTCGAGGCGTCGTAGATCAGAAAGGAGCGCACCCCTCGCTAACATGCATTAATATATATACGTCTTCTACTAATCACATAGTGTACACACACGAGCGCGTGCACACACACACACACACACACACACACACACACACATACACTGAGACCGAAAAAGTCATGGGGTAGCGATATGCACAATACAGAAAGCGGTATTAACACGTAGACAAAGTATAAAAAAGGGGCAATGCATTGGTGGAGCTGTCATTTGTTTTCAGGTGATTCATGGTAAAAGGTTTCCGACGTGATTATGGCCGCACGACGGGAGTTAACAGACTCTGTAAGTGGAGTGGTAGTTGGATCTAGACGCGTCGGACATTCCATTTAGGAAATCGTTAGGGAATTTAATATTCCGAGATCCACAGCGTCAAGAGTGTGCAGAGAATACCAAGTTTCAGGCATTACCTCTTGCCACGAACAGCGCTGTAGCCGATGTCTTTCACTTAACAGGCGAGAACAGCGTCGTCTATGTAGAGTTGTCAGTGCTAAGAGCAAGCAACACTGCATGAAATAACCGCAGAAATCTACGTGAGACATACGGGATCATAATGACATCTTTTGGACCCTAGACGACTGGAAAACCATGGAGTGGTCAGAAGAGTCTCGAATTCAGCTAGTAAGAGGTGACAGAGTTCAAGTGTGGGGGCAGACCCCACGAAACAATAGACCTAAGTCGTCGACCTAAGTTGTCAACATGGCACTGTGCAAGCTGGTGGTGGCTCGATAGTGGTGTGGATTGTGTTTACATGGAATGGACTGGAACCTATGGATGTCCGGCTGCTTGGAGACCATTTGCAGCCATTCACAGACGTCGCGTTCGCAGAGATGGAATTTTTACGGATGACAATGCCCCATATCACTAGGCCACAACTGTGTCGCGTTGAAGAATGTTCTGGACATTTCGAGCGAATGATGCGGCCACCCAGATCGCACGACATGATCCCATCGCTAGTCGCTGGTTCGAATGATGCCTCGGGCATGGATGTGTGTGCTGTCTTTAGGTTAGTTAGGTTTAAGTAGTTCTAAGTCTATGGGACTGATTACGTCAGATGTTAAGTCCCATAATGCTCAGAGCCATTTGAACCATTTTTGAGCAGTAGCCGGCCGCGACACAAGCAGCAACAGGGAAGTAATCGATACTGTGATCGATACTCCTAACCAGGAGCGAATTTTATAATATCATCTTTGTGCCTTATTAGTTTAGTTTCTTGTGTTTCTGTGTGTTTCCTTTAATAGTTTCGTTTCTTGTCTTTCTGCGTGTTTATTTGATATCTAATAGCCACAGTTCACGCGTTTTCTTTTGCTTTGGAAAGTAAATCGATTTTGTGACCTATTACAAGTTCCAAATCAGGGCCGAATCATGTAGTTAGTTAGATTTTTGAATCTCTGCGTAGTAATCTAATTTATTATACACAGTTCTTGCTTTTTCGTCAGGGTGTACATAGAGTTGCGCAGCACTCGTCGATAGTTTGTTTATCTGCATAATCTAGTTTTCCACGGTCTTTAGTGTGGACAGGGACTACGACGTGTGCGGATGCGAGCCGAGTTGGTGACACTTCGCTCTCAGTTTCAGACTGTGATGGCTTCGGTTACACAGCTTGAGGCTGTAGCGGATGGGTACCACTGTTGTGGGCCGGCCGTGGGGGTCCAACAGACGTCCGGCACGGTCGAGTCCTCCGATCGGTCCTCACCGGTGGACAGCCTAGTTACTGCTCGCACTGAGGTTCACACCTCACCTGTGTTCGAGTGGGAGGTCGCCCCGGGGCGTAGCAGGCGGCGAAAGACTTCCTCTGTGGCTGACACTATCACTGAGCCAGCTGCTGTCGCCTGTCCTGCTTCAGAGGAAACCTCTCAGCCTGCAAGAGCCGGACAATCACAGAGGGTGGGGTTATTATTTGTTGGGTGCTCCAACGTTGGGCGCGTTTGAGGCCCCTTAGGGACGTGGCTGCGAAGAAAGGAAAGAAAACCAATGCGCACTCCGTGTACATACTGGGAGGAGTCATTTCAGATGTGGAACGGGTCCTCCCGGATGCCTGAAAAGCACAGAGTGTAGCCAACTGCAGGTGTTTGCTCACGTCGGTACCAATGATGTGTGTCACTCTGGATCAGAAGAGATTCTCTCTGGTTTCGAGCGGCTAACACAAGTGGTAAAGGCTGCGTCTTGCTTGAAAGATGGAAGCAGAGGTGACTATTTGTAGCATAGTCGACAGGACCGATTGCGGTCCTCTGGTACAGAGCCGAGTCGAGGGTCTGAATCAGAGACTCAGACGGTTCTGCGACCGTGTAGGCTGCAGATTCCTCGGCTTGCGCCAAAGGGTGGTCAGGTTTCGGGTTCCGCTGAATAGGTCAGGTGTCCAATATACGTAGGAGGCGGCTACTCGTGTAGCACGGGCTGTGTGGCGTGGAATGGGCAGCTTTTTACGTTAGAAGGTATCGGGAAAAAACAAGAAAGGTTTCAGCTACAAAGGGCGCAGGCCAAACACAGGAAGAACGTAGATACAGGAACCATTGGTATAACTGTTGTAAATTGTCGTAGCTGTGTTGGGAAAGTACCAGAGCTCCAAGCGCTAATAGAAAGCACTGATGCTCAAATCTTTATAGGCACTGAAAGCTGGTTAAAGCCGGAGATAAGCTCAGCCGAAATTTTTGCGAAGAACAGAACGGTGTTCCGAAAGGATAGTGTAAACACGGTTGGCGGTGGCGTGTTTGTTGCTGTTAGAAGTAGTTTATCTTTTCGCGAAATTGAAGTAGATAGCTTCTGTGAGTTAGTATGGGCAGAGGTCATTGTTGGCAACAGGAATAAAATAATAATTGGATCCTTTTACCGACCTCCCAATTCAGATGATATAGCTGTTGAAAGGTTCAAAGAAAACTTGAGAATGATTTGAATCACGTACCTGACTCTTAGGATTATAGTTGGTGGTGACTTTAATGTACCCTTGATATGTTGGCGAAAATACATGTTTAATTCCGGAGGTACACATAAAACATAATCCGAAATTGTGCTAAACGCATTCTCTGAATATTATTTCGAGCAGTTAGCTTATGAGCCCACGCGATCTCTTGACCTTTTAGCAAGAAATAATCCTGAGTTAATAACGAGCATCAAAACGGATAGAGGGATCAGTGAACACAGGTTTGTCCTAGCCAGATAGAATATTGTAACCCCCATATCCTCCAAAAATAAACGAAAAATACAACTATTCAAAAAAGCAGAAAAAAATTCACTTGACGACTTCTTGAGAGACAATCTCCACTACTTCCAAGTTAATGATATAAGTGTAGACCAAACTGGCTTGAATTCAGAGAAATAGTATCGGCAGCAATTGAGAGATTTATAACAAATAAATTAACAAACGATGGAGCTGATCCTCATTGGTACACTAATCAAGTCCGAACAGTGTTGCAGAAACAACGAAACAAACATGCCAAATTTAACAGACGCAAAATCCCCAAAATTGGCGATCTTTTACAGAGGCTCAAAATCTAGCGCAGACTTCAATGCGAGATGCTTATAACAGTTTCCATAACGAAACCATGTTTCGAAACCTGGCAGAAAGTCCCAATAGATTCTGGTCTTATGTGAAGTATGTTGGCGACAAGAAATAATCAATGCCTTTTCTGCGAGGTAGTAATGGAGATACTATCGAAGACAGTGCTGCCAAAGTAGACTTACTAAACACAGCCTTCCGAAATGCCTTCACAAAAGAGGGCGAAGTAAATATTCCAGAACTCGAACCAACAACAGCTGACAACGTGAGAAGTTAATATCCTCGGAGTAGTGAAGCAACTTAAATCACTTAATAAAAGCAAGTCTTCTAGTCCAGACTATATGCCAATTAAGTTCCTTTCAGTGTATGCTGATGTATAAGCTCCATACTTGACAATCATGTACACCCGTTCGCTCTACGAAAGATCCGTACCCAAAGACTGGAAAGTTGCACAGGTCACACCAATATTCGAGAAATGTAGTAGGAGTAATCCACTTAATTACAGGACCATATCATTAACGTCGATATGCAGCAGGATTCTGGAACATATATTGTGTTCGAACATTATGAACTACCTCGAAAAAAACGGTCTATTGACACACAGTCAATATGGGTTTAGTAAACATCGTTCTTGTGAAACACAACTAGCTCTTTATTCGCATGAAGTGTTTAGTGCTATTGACAAAGAATTTAAAATTGATTCCGTATTTCTGGATTTCCAGATGGCTTTTACACTGTACTACACAAACGGCGAATAGTGAAATTGCGTGCTTATGGAATATTGTCTCAATTATGTGACTGGTTTTGTGCCTTTCTGTCAGGGAGGTCGCAGTTCGTAGTAATTGACGGAAAGTCATCGAGTAAAACAGAAGTGATTTCTGGCGTTCTTTTCTGTTCCTTATCTAGATAAACGATCTGGGAGAAAATCTGAACAGCCGTCTTAGGTTGTTTGCAGATGACGCTGTCGTTTATTGACTAATAAAGTCATCAGAAGATCAAACCAAACTGCAAAACGATTTAGAAAAGAGATCTGAATGGTGCGAAAATCGGCGGAGGTTCGAGTCCTCCCTCGGGAATGTGTGTGTGTGTGTGTGTGTGTGTGTGTGTGTGTGTGTGTGTGTGTGTGTGTTGTCCTTAGGATAATTTAGGTTAAGTAGTGTGTAAGCTTAGCGACTGATGGCCTTAGCAGTTAAGACCCATAAGATTTCACACACATTTGAACATTTGGTGCGAAAATTGGCAGTTGACCCTAAATAACGAAAAGTGTGAGATCCTCTAAATGAGTGCTGAAAGGAATCCGTTAAACTTCGGTTACACGATAAATCAATCAAATATAAAGGCCGCAAATTCAACTAAATATCTAGGAATTACCATTACGAACAACTTAAATTGGAAGGAACACATAGAAAATGTTGTGGCGAAGGCTAACCAAAGACTGTGTTTTATTTGCGGGACACTTAGAAAATACAACAGATCTACTAAGGAGACTGCCTACACTACTCTTGTCCGTCCTCTTTTAGAATAATGCTGCGCGGTGTGGGATCCTTACCAGACAGGACTGACGGAGTACATCCAAAAAGTTCAAAGAAGGGCAGCGCGTTTTGTATTATCGCGAAATATGGGAGAGAGTGTCACTGAAATGATACAGGATCTGGGCTGGACACAGTTAAAAGAAATGCGTTTTTCGTTGCAACGGAATCTTTTCACGAAATTCCAATCAACAACTTTCTCCTCCGAATGCGAAATTTTTTTGTTGTCACTGACCTACATAGGGAGAAAAGATCACCACGATGAAATAAGGGAAATCAGAGCTCGTACGGAAAGATATAGGTGTTCGTTCTTTCAGCGTGCTATACGAGATTGGAACAATAGAGAATTGTAAAGGTGGTTCGATGAACCCTCTGCGCCGGCCGGGTGGCCGAGCGATTCTAGGCGCTACAGTCTGATACTAGCGCCAAACACATTAAACAAACAAAAAAACTCGTATGTCTTGACGCCCCTACATTTGTCGAAAACGCCTCTCTCTCTCTCTATTTGCGAAAATATTGTTATATGTGATCTGAATCAATGTAAATACGCTGATTGATTTCCTGCAGTTCTTCGCAGAATTTACAAATAACTTGCAGTAAGAAGTTGTTAAGTGAAGTGTTTAAGCGAACTATGATTTCCATGTCAAGTTTTTTATCACTACACTCATCCAATAATTTTAATATTGACGATGTTTGATCATGAACGGTACTTAGCTTTTTTTTAATACATCAGTTGCAGTTAAATGAGAGTCCATACACTCACATGCCCGATCAGATAATTTCATTATTGTATTGTACCTTCTGTTGACGAAATTCTGGTGTATTCAATTATAGCACTACCACTAAACTGATATGTCTATAAAGTGATTACTGCAAGCAAATGAACTGAATACAGATGTTTGCAAATTAAATGTACTCGATTAAGTTTATCCATTACGTACATTAAATGTACACAATTATTGACGTATTCTGGAACGGCAACATCATGCTATCGCCGCCCTCGGTTCATTGTAAACAGAAAGCATTTGCTATCTCCCCGGCTACGCTGCGTTTTATTTTGGTGGTGGTGGTGGGACGTGCTCTCCGGGTTCACCCCTCTGCGTCACGTTCGCGCGTTATTACATTGCCAGCAGGATCGCCGCACCATTAATGAAAACATATCGCCAGGATCACCAACAAGGCGCCGGCTGGTGTGACCTAATTACCAACAGCCGCCTGCTCCCTTCCCACAACCGGGGCGGAAAGCAAGTTCCTCCTTAGCGAAACTAGAAAAGAGGTAGATGGCGCGGCTTTTAATAGATACAGAAACAAAAGTTTATTGGAAAAGATTGCTGAGGAAGGAACTAAGGTGTTAAATTTCACCGTCTGCCTGGAAAGTAGAGTCCCTTTCCTTTCAGTTTCTATTCCAAAACTCAGCTTTATTCGCTTTAGAAAGGCACTACATGCAGTTGTTAATGAACCAGCTCACGCGAAAACACACAAAATGTTAGTCCACTGATAATATCTCATCATTTTTCGAGTCCCTTCCTTACGACTTTTCTGGAGACTAGAAATCTGCTCTGTAGGAATCAGCATGGGTTTCGAAAAAGACAATCTTGTGAAACCCAGCTCGCGCTATTCGTCCACGAGACTCAGAGGGCCATAGACACGGGTTCCCAGGTAGATGCCGTGTTTCTTGACTTCCGCAAGGCGTTCGATACAGTTCCCCACAGTCGTTTAATGAACAAAGTAAGAGCATATGATCAGACCAATTGTGTGATTGGATTGAAGAGTTCCTAGATAACAGAACGCAGCATGTCATTCTCAATGGAGAGAAGTCTTCCGAAGTAAGAATGATTTCAGGTGTGCCGCAGGGGAGTGTCGTAGGACCGTTGCTATTCACAATATACGTAAATGACCTTGTGGATGACATCAGAAGTTCACTGAGGCTTTTTGCGGATGATGCTGTGGGATATAGAGAGGTTGTAACAATGGAAAATTGTACTGAAATGCAGGAGGATTTGCAGCGAATTGACGCATGGTGCAGGGAATGGCAATTGAATCTCAATGTAGACAAGTGGAATGTGCTGCGAATACATAGAAAGAAAGATCCCCTATCATTTAGCTACAATGTAGCTGGTCAGCAACTGGAAGCAGTTAATTCCACAAATTATCTGGGAGTACGCATTAGGAGTGATTTAAAATGGAATGATCATATAAAATTGATCGTCGGTAAAGCAGATGGCAGACTGAGATTCATTGAAAGAATTCTAAGGAAATGCAATCCGAAAACAAAGGAAGTAGGTTACAGTACGCTTGTTCGCCCACTGCTTGAATACTGCTCAGCAGTGTGGGATCCGTACCAGATAGGGTTGATAGAAGAGATTGAGAAGATCCAACGGAGAGCAGCGCGCTTCGTTACAGGATCATTTAGTAATCGCGAAAGCGTTACGGAGATGATAGATAAACTCCAGTGGAATACTCTGCAGGAGAGATGCTCAGTAGCTCGGTACGGGCTTTTGTTGAAGTTTCGAGAACATACCTTCACCGAGGAGTCAAGCAGTATATTGCTCCCTCCTACATATATCTCTCGAAGAGATCATGAGGATAAAATCAGAGAGATTAGAGCCCACACAGAGGCATACCGACAATCCTTCTTTCCACGAACGAGACTGGAATAGAGGGGAGAACCGATAGGTGGCTTGCGGAATATGGATGTAGATGTAGATGTATTTCTCTTCCCTCTCTGTGTATTGATCGGTCTTCCTCGCACCTACCCCTTCTCTACGTAGCTTTCTGCGGCCTTTATCGTGAACAGTATTCTATGCTCAAAATCGTAGTAACTCATCATTTTGGAATAAAATTTCAGCAGTAGACTTTTGTTGGCAGTAACAATATGCAGTTATTTAACTGCATGTAACCGACAACAGTTCTACCTAATTCTCTGCCACAGCGCCTGTCACAGAACTGATATGATCCTATGGCATTGTTGGCCGGGATGTCCCATTCTAGGTCGGCCGCCAAGTGCAAGTCTTATTACAATCGGCGCCACATTGGGCGACAGGTTATGAGAATAAGGGATGAGATATTATAAGGAGGCGATGAAAGAGTTACCGCTTGAGCGAGTTACTGCAGCTTAAATGCAACTTGCCGCGACTGATGGGCACTTCATATTGGCAAGCGATTAGTATCTTTCCGACGTTCGTGCGGCAAATGTGGGAATGGCGACATTATTACCAAATGCGTTCAAATAGGACCAACGTGCTATTATTCTTCTCTTGGCTGGCAAAGAACAAATGCAGGTAGGCATCTATCGGAGAACGAAGGATGTTAACCGGCCAGCATGTCTTTCGAAAACCACAGTCGTGGAACGACGCGTCAAGTTCCGTGCTGGTTGCAATGCAGTACAAGACGTTGGTTGGTTTGGAAGGCCACCTTCATCCATTACGGACCAACTGAAGTGGGAAACACTCGAGCACCTGCTCTATAGTCTGTAGCAATGCAATTATTGCGCCTTCGCTGGCTGAAAAAAATGTCTTGAAGGGTCGACGATTCCTTACAGACGGCGATGTGCAGGAGGCGGTTACGGACTAGGTGTTTTAATAAATGGATATCTTCAACCTTGTGCGTTGGGGGGATGATTGCCTCAATGCTTAAGGCGATTTTGCCTGAGTGGCATACTGATTCTCGACTGTACGACCTTTGAACGAAAACTTTTTGATCGGCTCTTGTCGTTCATATTGGGGCATGTTACCAGCAATTTTTTCTTCTCTCAGTACTCAGACTGAATGTGATGGAGAGTCGCGAGTGGTGACGTGAAGTTCCAGTCGTCCTGCACTGTACTGTGGCTTTCGAAGTTTACCGTCGATGTAAGAGATTCAGCATCTCGTTCTAATACTCACAGTTCTTTCTGCTTCTAATAATTTCTTCCATCTCTGTCATCACGTGATAAGGTGGATGATGGACGTCAAATGTTTCACTCTTTTCTGGTAGATTTTCATTTCGCCAGGTTGCGTGAATGACACGGCGGGCGAAATGCGAAGGAAGAGTCGGGAGGTCGCAGTAAACAGGCGGAAATGGAGAGTGCCTCCTTCTAACAAACTCAATTCTGTTACTTAGCGACGCAAAGTGGCTCTCTTCTCGAAACGTAATGCCTTCCGACGTCTCGGAAAACTCGTTATTCCGAGGGACGGATTCCTGGGAGCTCTTACTGAGCGTATTAAAAATCTGAAACCGGAAAAGAATCTGTTTCAGTAGTTGCAGCACAGCTCCGTTTTTTGCCGTTGCTAGCTGCTACAGTTAAATTGTTTAAAAACGTGTACACATATGAATACACACGGTATTAGCAATGCATTATACGAGAGTGTGCTGAAAAGCCGGTTCGGGTATTACATGTAATGCATATTACTCGGTCTACCTTACCATATCGTTGCCGCACGTTGCAACCATTTACGTCTAGAGGGCTCGGAACTGAAGCGAATAACATGGCTGTGTGAAAGATAACTTTGTTGGTCCGTCATAAACAGCATGCTGTCATCGAGTTTTTAATCGCAGAAAACATGGTGCCAATTGAAATCCATACAAGAATGAAAGCTGTGTACAGTGAGTGTTGTATCTACATCAGTAGTGTGTGACATTGCGTTGTTTGTGTTCGTAATGAAGGAAACTGTGGTGCTAACCTCAACATGTGTGACAGAATTCGAAGTGGATCACTGACATCAGAAACGTTCAGGACCACGGCTCTAGCAGGCAAAGTCATGCTACCAGCTTATGGGATGTTAAAGGCGTCCTGCAATTGGAATTCCTATCTAAAGGTGCCATCATAAACCCTGCAGGGTTCTGCAGGGCCTTGAGAACTGGTCAACGAATTCGAAGAGTTCTTCTACACGAAGTAGCCGTCTTAGATTGTTTGCAGATGACGCTGTCGTTTATCGATAAGTAAAGTCATCCGAACATCAAAATAAATTGCAAAAAGATTTTGAAAAGATATCTGTATGGTGGGAAAATTGGCAATTGACCCTAAATAACGAAAAGTATGAGGTGATCCACATGAGTGCTAAAAGGAAATCGTTAAACTTAGGTTACACGATAAATCAGTCAAATCTAAAGGTCGTAAATTCAAATAAATAGCTAGGAATTACAATTACGAACAACTTAAATTGGAAAGAACGCATAGAAAATGTTGTGGGGAAGGCTAACCTAAGACTGCGTTTTATTGGCAGCACACTTAGAAAATGTGTCAGACCTACCAAAGAGAGTGCCTACACTACACTTGTCTGCCCTCTATCAGAGTACTGCTGCGAAGTGTGGGATCCTTACCAGATAGGTAAGGTGGTTCTGAAACCTCTGCCAGACACCTAAATGTGAGTTGCACAGTATCCATGTAGACGTAGATGTGGAACACTCCTTCCTTCAGCTGTGACATCTACAACAGTCCAGAAGTTTGGGTTCACTATCATTGATCATCCTCCATACAGTCCCGACGTGACCTAATTCAATTTTCATCTGTTTCCAAAACTTTAGGAGCACCTTCAAGGACTTCACTTTGATAGTGCTGAAGCGGTGACAGCATAGATGACATTGTGGCTCGGTCAACAAAGTGAAACTTTCTACAGTGACTGATCTGTCGTTGTGAGAATGTCTTCGTCGCGATGGTGACTATGTTGAAAAATAAATATGTAGACATGAAGAATACAGATTTAGAATGTCAATAAAGTGTGTTTCATTTGAAAAGCCTTAAGAGTTTTTATATAAAGAAAATGGATGCATTGTTTCTTAGCATGCCCTCGTACTTTAAAGGGAGTCTCGGAAACAGCGTGTCTGGTTGGTTCTTTGCGTGTTGCTGCAGTGAGAACATACGGAACGTGGCTGGACGGTGAAGCTACGAGCCGGCGACAAGGTGTTGGACGTTCACACCACATCATAGAACGTGGACGTCGGAGGATGTGTAAAGCGTATAACACTAGCTGTCCACTACTATTATACCACAAGTTTAAAGTAGGAGGCAGGTCGTGAAATAAAAACGATCTTGCTAAAGTAATTATACTATAAAGCAACAGAGCAGTGTCACCCTCTGAGAAGAATTTTGTTGTGTTGATCGAGTTGTACCTAACGGAGGTGGCTTATCGGTAGTGAAAGTCAGAATTACGTAAATATTTAAACAGTAACAAATAATATTTTACGTATCTACACTGCTCAGAGAATACGGAAAACGCTCGCCAGCATAATTAGGCAAGAGAATGATTGACATTCTTGTTCAAGGAAATAAGTATGAGTAACTTTAACGGACAAACAACCTATACTTTGCCACACGCGAGTGCAATGAACTCTGGCACCTGAATACAGTATGTTCACATTAAGGCTGGAGCTACGAGATCAGAGCAAACTATTTGCATAAATATAACCTTGCAACACTACACACTATTACATGCAGGGCTTATTCAAACTGAATGGTCTTTATAACATTACTATTAATATTCACTGTAGAATCGTAAATTGGACATAGGTTCAGTATTACTTTTCAAACATTTTCCTAGCTGACATAAAATTGTAAATGTAGTTCACTGCAAAATTATGAACTAGTCACACGTTAAGTCTCTCTCAGCTAAATACTTTTCTATTTAGAATGAAAGTTAAATGGGATTCCCTAACAGGTTACTTATAGCTGTCTTTTGAATAAAGAAATTATTGTTTTCATAAATAGAGGTCTTTCCATTAATAGTTATCTAGCATGAGCACAATTGACAAACTGTTGGTCCTGTTACGCCCTTAATATGCAATTTTAATACACAAGAGGAGCCCAATATTGTACAGAATTTGACATGAACAGCAAGAGTAATTAAAACTTTCTATAATTAAGTAAATTTGTGCATCTGAACTACTTTCAATGGAGGAGGCCCTTTATCTTGACCACTGTAGCACAGCAAACTAAACACACTTTCAATACACTAGAAAAACTAGTACTTAGCAAGCACGAACATATAGCTTTCAATAGTTGCAAAAAAAAAAAAAAAAAAAAAAAATAAGGCTCTGAGCACTATGGGACTCAACTGCTGAGGTCATTAGTCCCCTAGAACTTAGAACTAGTTAAACCTAACTAACCTAAGGACATCACAAACATCAATGCCCGAGGCAGGATTCGAACCTGCGACCGTAGCGGTCTTGCGGTTCCAGACTGCAGCGCCTTTAACCGCACGGCCACTTCGGCCGGCTTCTATGGTTGCAGTTTAGACCTTTAACTACAGTGAAACAGAAATTTGAGATATTTGTAAGATCCTTTCAACGAACAATATTAAATTTAGCTTTCAATAAAGGACACTCGGTAATCACTTTAGTACAAAACGGAGAGGAACCTGAGAGGAGTTATGATAAGGAAAGAATCAAGGTAGGTACATAAATACAGTTATAAATTACCTTATATTTGAGCACACCAACACATCCAATGAACTGATCCTTCACTGTACATTACTATAGTGTTCCATTACAGTGACTGCGCAATGTGGTGGCGATTGCATTTTGGTAGGTGGATTTGCAGGTACAATTGCTGGACTCTGTCATTTTCTGGTGGCGATAATAGATATCAATTCCAGGATAGTTCCAGCTCTTTATCCATCCATCCGAGGCATTGGAAAGCGGCACGGAAAGCCTCTCTCGGCACCAGCACAATATACAACTTTTACACGAGCAGTTGACAGTTTGGTAGCTCGTCCGGACTGACTCTTGGTTCCACCTTTTCCACCTAGGCTAACCACAATTTACGCGCGCGACACAGTTCCGTTCTCGAGGGGAACCACAACACCTTTTACATACAAAATAACTAAGATCCCTAAGTGAAGGTCAGCAGTTTACATAACAGCAAACAAACATTTTAAATAAAACAGAACATTTGTATATATTGGTCGTTCTACACAAACTCATTTAAATAAAATTATTTAATTTTAAAGATAACCATAGAGATTATATGAAGAAGACAAAAGATAATTACAGAGATTACACTTCATTATAGTATCGAATTAATCGTACACTAATTACAGAAGTTCAACGATGGGATGTTGAACAAAATAGAAAGCTAAATGAATCAACAAAAAGGTATGTAGTGGCTAAGCTATGGTGTTACAAGCGGAACAAGGGGCGCGATTTGAGGCAAATGTGAGGTCAGAGTACAGTGGTGCTGTATGCACAAGCGTTTAGGAGCGCATTGCTCACAGCATGTTGTTGGACATGGGGCTCTGCAGCAGACGACACCTACGTGTTCTCATATTTACCCAACGACATCGTCATTTACGATCGCAGTGGGCACGGTATCAGATCGATGGTCGTGTCCAGATACTCCGTCATGTGAATGAAGGGTCCTTCGAACCATGCTCTACGCCACAGATGCATGCCGATAGGGATAGTATTAACCTTTGATGGAGATTCACCTTTGCTCGCATGGGACCCGTGGTCGTAATCGGAGGCGCGAGAGCCGTGGACGACTTGAGCTTTATTGTAGACCTTAAAACTTGATGTCATCCCTGATGGCGGTGGTACCTTCTAGAATCTACAAGGGCTGAACCGTGCTTCACTGGTCTGAGGATCATGAACTGATGTCACGTATATGTCTTGAACACGAAATTCGCCTGATGTGAACCCGATGTATGAGATGAGTTGAGATGTATGAGACAGGCGAAATACCCTCAGACGTAAGAAGAATATAATAATTCCAATCCCAAAGAAAGCAGGTGTTGACAAATGTGAAAATTACCGAACTATCAGTTTAATAAGTCACGGCTGCAAAATACTAGCGCAAATTCTTTACAAACGAATGGAAAAACTGGTAGAAGCCGACCTCGGGGAAGATCAGTTTGGATTCCGTAGAAATATTGGGACACTTGAGGCAACACTGACCCTACGACTTATCTTAGAAAATAGATTAAGAAAAGGTAAACCTACGTTTCTAGCATCTGTAGACTTAGAGAAAGCTTTTGACAATGTTGACGGAAATACTCTAATTCTGAAGGCGGCGGGGGTAAAATACAGGGAGCGAAAGGCTATTTACAATTTGTATAGAAACCAGATGGCAGTTATAAGAGTCGAGGGGCATGAAAGGGAAGCAACGGTTGGGAAGGGAGTGAGACAGGGTTGTTTGTAGCCTCTCCCCGATGTTATTCAATCTGTATATTGAGCAAGCAGTAAAGGAAACAAAATAAAAATTCGGAGTAGGTAAGAAAATCCATGGAGAAAAAATAAAAACGTCAAGGTTCGCCGATGACATTGTAATTCTGTCAGAGACAGCAAAGGACTTGGAAGAGCAGTTGAACGAAATGGACAGTGTCTTGAAAGGAGGATATAAGATGGACATCAACAAAAGTAAAACGAGGATAATGGAATGTAGTCGAGTTAACTCGCGTGATGCTGAGGGAATTAGATTAGGAAATGAGACACTTAAAGTAGTAAAGGAGTTTTGCTATTTGGGGAGCTAAATAACTGATGATGGTCGAAGTGAGAGAGGATATAAAATGTAGACTGGCAATGGCAAGGAAAGCGTTTCTGAAAAAGAGAAATTTATTAACATCGAGCATAGAGTTAAATGTCAGGAAGTCGTTTCTGAAAGTATTTGTATGGAGTGTAGACATGTATGGAAGTGAAACATGGACGATAAATAGTTTGGACAAGAACAGAATAGAAGCTTTCGAAATGTGGTGCTACAGAAGAATGCTGAAGATTAGATGGGTAGATCACATAACTAATGAGGAGGTATTGAATGGAATAGGGGAGAAGAGGAGTTTGTGGCACAACTTGACAAGAAGAAGGGATCGGTTGGTAGGACATGTTCTGAGGCATCAAGGGATCACCAATTTAGTATTGGAGGGCAGCGTGGAGGGAGACCAAGAGATGAATACATTAAGCAGATTCTGAAGCATGTAGGTTGCAGTACGTACTGAGAGATGAAGCAGCATGCACAGGACAGAGTAGCTAGGACAGCTGCATCAAACCAGGACGGAAGACCACAACAACAACAACAAGGAACCCGATGAAACACATTTGGGACGCTACATAGAATTTTTTCGCATTTCCCTAATCCTGCGCTTTTTCTTATACACTACTGGAAATGGAAAAAAGAACACATTGACACCGGTGTGTCAGACCCACCATACTTGCTCCGGACACTGCGAGAGGGCTGTACAAGCAATGATCACACGCACGGCACAGCGGACACACCAGGAACCGCGGTGTTGGCCGTCGAATGGCGCTAGCTGCGCAGCATTTGTGCACCGCCGCCGTCAGTGTCAGCCAGTTTGCCGTGGCATACGGAGCTCCATCGCAGTCTTTAACACTGGTAGCATGCCGCGACAGCGTGGACGTGAACCGTATGTGCAGTTGACGGACTTTGAGCGAGGGCGTATAGTGGGCATGCGGGGGGCCGGGTGGACGTACCGCCGAATTGTTCAACACGTGGGGCGTGAGGTCTCCACAGTACATCGATGTTGTCGCCAGTGGTCGGCGGAAGGTGCACGTGCCCGTCGACCTGGGACCGGACCGCAGCGACGCACGGATGCACGCCAAGACCGTAGGATCCTACGCAGTGCCGTAGGGGACCGCACCGCCACTTCCCAGCAAATTAGGGACACTGTTGCTCCTGGGGTATCGGCGAGGACCATTCACAACCGTCTCCATGAAGCTGGGCTACGGTCCCGCACACCGTTAGGCCGTCTTCCGCTCACGCCCCAACATCGTGCAGCCCGCCTCCAGTGATGTCGCGACAGGCGTGAATGGAGGGACGAATGGAGACGTGTCGTCCTCAGCGATGAGAGTCGCTTCTGCCTTGGTGCCAATGATGGTCGTATGCGTGTTTGGCGCCGTGCAGGTGAGCGCCACAATCAGGACTGCGTACGACCGAGGCACACAGGGCCAACACCCGGCATCATGGTGTGGGGAGCGATCTCCTACACTGGCCGTACACCACTGGTGATCGTCGAGGGGACACTGAATAGTGCACGGTACATCCAAACCGTCATCGAACCCATCGTTCTACCATTCCTAGACCGGCAAGGGAACTTGCTGTTCCAACAGGACAATGCACGTCCGCATGTATCCCGTGCCACCCAAAGTGCTCTAGAAGGTGTAAGTCAACTACCCTGGCCAGCAAGATCTCCGGATCTGTCCCCCATTGAGCATGTTTGTGACTGGATGAAGCGTCGTCTCACGCGGTCTGCACGTCCAGCACGAACGCTGGTCCAACTGAGGCGCCAGGTGGAAATGGCATGGCAAGCCGTTCCACAAGACTACATCCAGCATCTCTACGATCGTCTCCATGGGAGAATAACAGCCTGCATTGCTGCGAAAGGTAGATATACACTGTACTAGTGCCGACATTGTGCATGCTCTGTTGCCTGTGTCTATGTGCCTGTGGTTCTGTCAGTGTGATCATGTGATGTATCTGATCCCAGGAATGTGTCAATAAAGTTTCCCCTTCCTGGGACAATGAATTCACGGTGTTCTTATTTCAATTTCCAGGAGTGTATAATAAAAATGTAAGGAGAGGAAGACCTTTATATGGTGTCTTCCGAAGAACGGAGTCCCATGTCACAACAGAAACACAATTAAGGAGAATAACAGATGCAGCGGCGAATGAGAGACGTCGGCCTAGACACGCCCTCAAGATGTTCCATACGCCGCTGCTGATAGAAGAGTACTTACGTGGGAGCACAGTGTCTCTCAGCCCACTCGGAAGTCACCGCTTACGACGCCAGCATCATCTTATGTAGGTTTTCAGGTGGGGATATTCAGCCGCCAAATAATTGTTAAAATTCATTCTGAAACCTTCGGACGTCATTTATTTTGCATAAGTCGCTACTAGTTTCGGTCAGTAGCCATTATCAGGCTTAGCTGACATAAACTGCATACCATATTTGTACAAAAGTAATTTACTATTTTAAGCCCATCACAACACATAAAAAGTCCTCTCAGTGATAACTGTGTACGATAATTTTCGTCAAGAAGCAAATCCATATTGACAGTCAGTCACACCAGTACTAGCTGCCGACTAGCTGTGGAATTACTTCTTAAGGAAAGTTAAGTACACTGTTATTGTTGTCAGAAATTTTTTACGTACGAGGCTTGTTTTTTAAGTAAGGTCCGCTTGAACATAAGTACACAACGAAAGGTTATTTCAAAAAAGTAAATTTATTTTCAGAAAGTATATACTTCCTCTATTTGAGTTGCCAAGTTTGTTCAAACACATATCATACCTCTCAACCAATTTTGAAATACCCTCGTCATAAAAACTGGCCGCCTGTTCCGATAACCAGGAGTTCACTGCCGTTTTCACGTCGTCGTCATCATTGTAACGGTTGCCACTAAGATATGGTTTGAGGACTGTAGGGTGGGTGATCTAAAACTTCCCAGTCAAAACTGTCCAATAAATAGTGGGTCTGACCTGCAGTGTGATGTCTTGGATTTTCATGGAGAAGGACATTCCCTTTGTCATCATGCCGTGTCTTTTGTTATGAATTGCTCCGCGTAGCTTTCTCAGGGTTTGGCAGTATGCTTCTGTATCGACTGTGGTTCATCGTTGCATGAAGCCGACCAACAAAACACCATATCTGTCCCAAACCACCGACGCCATGATTTTGTGCTGGGACAGAGTCTTTTTGGCCTTCACCGTTACAGGCGAGTGTGTGTGTCTCCATTCCATGCTCTGTTGATTCAAATGGCTCTGAGCACTATGGGACTTAACATCGTTGGTCATAAGTCCCCTAGAACTTAGAACTACTTAAACCTAACTAACCTAAGGACATCACACACATTCATGCCCGAGGCAGGATTCGAACCTGCGACCGTAGCGGTCGCGTGGTTCCAGACTGAAGGGCCTAGAACCGCTCGGCCACTCCGGCCGGCCCTCCATGCTCTGTTACTTCGATTTGGGCGTGACATGTGAAACCCATGTTTTGTCTCCAGTTACGATCTGACTCAAGAAGCCATCACCTTCTTCGTGATAACGAGTCAAGAATTTCATTGTGCATTCAAATCCTGTTAGGAGTTTCAGGACCCAACGGGAGCACAGTTTCCTAACTAGACAGGTTCCTTGCTGACAAAAACCGTATCACTCAGCGAACCTCATACGCGGCGGGCGAGTTGATAGTCTTAAACATTTTGAAAGCACGGAACAGAACCGTACAAGTTAGTAACAGAGCTGAAACTGAGCACAGTTGTTCTAGAGGCATGCTGGTACACGAAGCACGCGCTCGTTGCGGTATGCGCGTGAACTGCTAGTGTCTACAGAAAAAGGGACCTTACTTAAAAAACACGCCTCGTATTTTGGTGGGCTTAAAAGAGCAAATTACTTTCGTTCAAGTTACTGTATAACTTACCAGCCGTTTCTGCGAGCTAAGCTTGATAATGGAAACTAGTAGCGAACTGTGCAAAATAAATGACAGCCCAAGGTTTCACTATGAATTCTGACAGCATCATCTTTGTTATATCCAGCAGCGCAAGTGGTTTTAGAAGTTGGAACTGTATCAAGATTTATAGTCAACTGTACATTGAAAGGTGACTATTTTTCTGTGATGTATGAAGTGATAAGCCACAGAGTTTAGCGACAGTAACAAATACTTTTTGTCATCCTGTGGACATGAACCCATAATATTATGTGTGTTGTAATACCCACCTGACCTCCTCCAGAACTAAATCTAGGCTTGCTAGAATCCTCTACAGTGTCGTCGCTGATGTCTCATGTGTTTTTTCGTCCGGCACTATACCTCACAGGGACATCATCCTCTCATATGATTATACTCCAACGAGAACTGAACAATTTTTAAAAAGTTGCTTCACCAATTGAACAGTTTAGGAACCGTCATCCAGCCGCGCCTCCAGTAACGTCACAAGAATAGTCTGTAGTTGTCTACAGTAAATAGCGACCTTACTTCCTCGTTCTGAGTTCACCAATCAAATGTTTCTTGCAGTGTGCGTTACTCACGTTGCACACCCGCATTCCTTGCCTTACAATACATCGACAATGCTTCCTCTTTTCTGCGTAGTCTTTAGTCTTCGCCACTTCCTTAAGGCAGAGAAATTTCTCTTCATTGTTGGAAACATAGCACTCTAATTCGACTCTGAACAAAGTAATTGTCTTTTAATCCTTAACCACACTGGTCAGATCTGTGGGATTATAGGAACTTTTTATTCCGTAATATTTCGCTCTCTAAGAGGAAGATGGCATCAAAACTCCCAGTATTAGCCTATATCCTTGTTCCAACGCTGGACGATGCGCTATGTGTGTTTGCTCTTCCCACCTGAAATGACACAAGATTTTGTTCGCATGGACCTCAGCGGCCCCTAACCGCATACTGTTTCTTCCCTGATCAATTTTTAGGTATTGCTTTGTTAAGTCCATAAAATAGTTCTTACAAAATTTGCCGTTGATTTTTAGTATTAGTACAAAAACTGAGACAACGATTTATATTCTTAAAATACTGCATAGCCAAAAGGGTCTAACAGCCTGTATAAAGGTATTGAAATTAGTTCCCATGACCCACACTTCCGAAAGCAAAAGATTAAACCGATGCTCATTGTCATCCCAGTTCATCATGAATTTCAGGTTTTGCACCTTCATATGACATTCAGGAAGTCAATGAAGGTAAAAATGCAGATCCTTAGCAACTTTTACCGTGGAAAAAATCGTTATGTGAAATTATGTAAAATATTTAAGCCACGTACCAGACCCGAAGAATATGTTCAAATGTGCGTGATTTCCTAAGGGACCAAACTGCTCAGGTCATCGGTCCCTACACTTACACACTACTTAAATTTAAACTGTTATGCTGAGAACAACACACGCACCCACGCCCGAGGGAGGACTCGAATCTCCGGCGGGAACAGCCGCACAATCCGTGACATGGAGCCTCAGACCCGATCTCCAACGAACGTGGTGTTATCCTGGAAGCCTGGTATTTGTTTTTTTTTTCGGATACGATGATAAATTTAATACTTTCATAAGTATAAGTGATCCATGTCTATGGTACTAACTATTTAAATAAAGGTTTATATTTGACTATTGTATATGCCAGGGTGTGTGTAGTAAGGTCATGCTTTCGTCACAGTGTTTGCTTTTTACAAATGTGATATGTATATATTTCGTACGGTAGCAAGAATCTCAAGTTTTAATTCATTTAGTCTTCTCTGAGACCGACAATATGACACTCGGCTGATACATTCCTAAAAGGAAACAGGCAGTTGTTATCTACGATCAAAGATCACAGAATATGCAAACCCAGACGGGATAAATGATCACAACAACGCGAAGGATATGTCTGCCAGTTTAATTCACCTTTCCATTAGTTATTTGGAATCCAGTGAAACAAAAAACATTCCAGTGTCAATATTCTGACTTTCGGAATGCCTTACGCAGGAAGCATTTCCAACAGGATTGGCCGTATTTTGCGGAAATATGATGTGAAATGTGTTTTTCGACCACCTTTTAAGATAAGGCCCTTTTGGCGTCCGTAAAAGATGATCTTGGTTTGCGTAAGGCTGGTGTCTATCGTATTCCTTGCAGCTGTCGCGTGTCATATATTGGTCAGACAATCAGGACTGTGAAAAACCGGTGTATTAAACATAAGCGTTACACACGCTTACAACAGCTGAGCAAATCCGCTATTGCAGAACATTGCCTTGACACCGGTCATCCTATGGAATACAACACCACGATGATTCTGGCTTGCACGTCCAGCTATTGGGATAGTGTCATTAAGGAAGCTGTTGAAATCAAATTACCAAGCAACCTTAAGAACAGAGATGGTGGATTTTGTTTAAATGCTTCTTGGAATCCGGCTCTGTCTCTCATCAAAAAACAGAAGGACAGAATTAGTGCTACCTCACCTGTTGATTAATAGTCACTATCGATATTTCTGATGGTTTTCTTTGATTGTGTGTTGACTCTGCGGTTACTTGTTCTGTATGTGGTATCTTCCTTGTTTCTCCTCTGTGAAGCGAGGTATTAAATTCCCTTGCACAATGCTTCATCCTTGCATTTGTGCCTTGAGAATGGCAGGGTGTGCTCCTGTCGAAATATCGGCGATGGTCGACGACGTCACCCGACAGCAAACCCGTATTTGAACAATATATTTTTCGTTTAGTTTTGGTGGAATTGGAAGCTATGATAATCAGCCTCCTTATGACAAGCCCGTGTTCACTAATCTCTGTATCCGTTTTGATGCTTGCTATTAACTCAGAGTTATATGTTGCTAAGAGGTCGTGTTTTCACGACCGTTTACTATTCGCGTGGGCTCATGAACTAACTGCTTGAAATAATTTTCAGAGAATGCGTGTAGCAGAATTTCGGATGATGTTTTATGCGTACCTCAGGATTTAAACGTGTATTTTCGCCAACATATGGAGGGTAATTCAAATTCACCGCTAACTATAATTAGACTCAAGTTTTCTTTAAAAAATGGTTCAAAGGGCTTTGAGCACTATGAGACTTAACATCTCAGGTCATCAGTCCCCTAGAACTTAGAACTACTTAAACCTAACTAACCTAAGGACAACACACACATCCATGCCCGAGGCAGGATTCGAACCTGCGACCGTAGCAGTCGCACGGTTCCAGACTGAAGCGCCTAGAACCGCTCGGCCACACCGGCCGGCTTTTCTTTGAACTTTTCAGCAACTGTGTCATCTAATTTGGGAGGTCAGTAATAAATTTCAGTTATTTTCTTCCGGTTGCCAGGAATGACTTCTACCAATACTAACTCACACAATACTAACTCACACGAACTATCTACTTGAATTTCGGTTCAAGATTAACTATTCGTAACAGCAAAAAACACGGCACTGCGATCTGTATTTAGCCTATCTTTTCCGAAAACTCTCAGGTCCTTCGCAAAAATTTCGGCTGAACGTATCTCCGGATTTAGCCAGCTTTTAGTGCCTATAACGATTTGAGCATCAGTGCTTTTTATTGGTGCCTGGAGCCCTGGTACTCTCCCAACACAGCTACGACAATTTACAACTGGTTTCTAGATCTACGTTACGCCTGTGTTCGACCTGCCCCTTCGTGACTGAAGCCATTTCTGGGTTTCCCCGCCGGCCGGTGTGGCCGTGCGGTTATAGGCGCTTCAGTCTGGAACCGTGTGACCGCTACGGTCGCAGGTTCGAATCCTGCCTCGGGCATGGATGTGTTAGTCAAGGTTAAGTAGTTCTGTGTTCTAGGGGACTGATGACCAGAGATGTTAAGTCCCCTAGTGCTGGGAGCCATTTGAACCATTTTTGTGTTTCCCCAAGGCCCTCTAAAAAAAAAAAAAAAAAAAAAAACCACCCAGTCCACGCCACACAGCCCCTGCTACTGGTGTAGTCATACATTAAATTGCGTACTCTTATGACATTTTATGCAATAAGTAAATTTTTTCTGCTTCTCAATTTTATTTCAGTTTTTCATTTATGTGGCTTGTCAGACCTCGCGTACATGTTAATGCGACGTCAAAACGCTATTATATTCGTGGTTAAAACATTAAATTTAGATGCTTTATTTTCTTCAGTGGACCACTAACGTTAACCCTACAAACGATAAATCTTATTGACGAGGAAGCTCAAGCGATGAACAGAGAATAGAGTAGCTGTGACTATGAATCCAGCCGACAACTTGTAAGTTAGGTGGCTGGGCAAAGCCTTTGCTGGCCTCTGAAACGCACGCACAGGATAGACGCCAGAGCGGAAAATGCTGGCGGTGATGCAGGCCCTCCGTAAAACGCTTTTACAGCGCCCTCTCGAGGCCTGCCGCTGTAGCAAGGCGTATATCTGAATGCGAGCGACTCCTCGAGCTTTCCCTGGTGCATTGTCGGAACGTACCTCCTTACGAACCCTTTCTGCAGTCTACGAAGAATCCGAAGTGCTGCAGCTTTTGTAGTGCGTTTCTCAAAGCCCGCTCGTTTTCGCCATGAATTTTATTCCGCCATTTGACACCGAAATAGGTACTTCCTGACCACTAAGTGGTTGATTTTTTCTCCAAATTGAAGATATAAAAATATGGGGTATAATTGTTATCTCAGAAACTCATCCACGTCAACACAAAAACTGTCTGTGTAAGCCAAGAGTTCATCTGAGATTACGGCATCAGAAATTACTGCATGATTTCCAACCTATTGTCAGCAACAATGACAACATCAATAATTACACAAAAAGACAAGAAAAATAAGACTTCACTAATAACAGAAAGTGAAAATGTGCAGATGATTGGCTGAATATTTAGCAAGACTTACTGTTGTCTAAATAAAGAATAACGCTTTCTCACCTCTAATGATAGGTGTACGTACAGTCTCAGTGTAGCACAATCAAAATACTTTTAAATGAGTGTAAACGCATCAATAAATAATTTTTTGACTTTTAGTGTTTCGTACCTCAAGCGGTAAAAACAGAACCATTGTAGGGTCGTTTTGTGTCCCTTCTTCCCAATAACGGGTAGAAGTACCAAGCTGAAATTTATGACAAAAGCTAAGGTCTATAGTCCCTAGACGGTGTAAAACAATTTAAGCTTCTAAGTCAGTGCAATCAAAAGATTTATGTTACGTATTTCGATACTCTCAAACTTACTCATCAAAACCAATAGCTGAACTATCCACGTAGATAATTAAGCTTAGACGGTACCCACAGAGCCCGAGACCTATTCGATCTTGTCCGGCTTTTCTTTATTTAACTGGAATAGATGAAGAAATCAAGGCCTTGCCTTACACCAGACCCCGGCTTCATGAATGTAAAAATGTTCAAATTACAGTGTAATTAATCATTATGATTTTAGTATCGTAAATAATAACATCACTAACAGAGCTAAAAGTGTAAATTGAGCTGTATGTCCGCATATCTACATTTGGAATACTTTAATAAGACTACAAAGAATAATACGATATAAAACGCTAATGTTATCATCTGTAAGGATATAAAAAAATGTTGCATTATGGCACTGTGTGTCTTATAAAAGGATAAGTTGAGGTAGACTGCCCCAACCGGGCCATGAGAAATGGAAAAGGTCTTATGAGAAAGGAAAGCACTCAGGTGTAATGGGGGAAAGGATGCGTACTAAATCAAATTTAGAAAATATTTTTGGTTTCGTAGATAGGCCAATATGTGTATTTTTAAGTCAAATGTGTGATTCGGTTGACTGTAAGGAAGTTACATCAAAGCCATGTTACTACTTTCGCTCTTTATCATTCTTTTGTGCGTTTTCGATACTACTAACATTTGTTATTTGTGTAAATAAAATTCCTGCTTAAACGGAATATATTCCGCGGCCACTAATAATTATATTAATAATAATAATAATAATAATAATAATAATAATAATAATAATAACAATAAACCCCGTGGAGGCCCGGGAAAAGAATAGGCCTCCGGTATGTTCTGCCAGTCGTAAAAGGCGACGAAAAGAACAAACCACTAATAGGGCTAACCCCTCTTTTAGTGTGAGTATTTGGTTCAGGACAGAACTAAAGAAGCCACGGACAAGCGCCGTCATGGTCGGGGACGACGTTTGAACCCTATGCCCGCCCACAATGGTAACGACACTGCTAGCCAACTGGAAAATCATTTAAATCCAAATAGAGGTATTTTGTAGGATATGCTTCCTGCAACCACCCTAGAAGGAAAACAAAGACAGAGGATGAGATGGTAAGATGAAGTTAAACAACACCTCATGTTCTGTTATTACCAAGCAACAAACCTAGGAACCAACACCAACTGGATACAGATCACAAGTATACACAACATTTATTATCAGATACCCAGAATTAAAATTTTTAACAGAACAACGACTAGCTGATCAGATCCGTGTCATAATCAAAAATAACAGGATACCCCAGTAAGAATTAGAAAACATCAAACAACAAGTACAACAAATACTGGAACAAAATAATGTGCAATCAGAAGAAGAAGAAAATACAGTAATGGACTCAAACATCCCAGAGCAAACAAACAAAGAACAACACGCATCAATTAAACAATCAGAGGAAAACGAAATCTTAAGACAGCCACCAGAACAAGCACAAATAGAACTCGAAGTAACACACATGTTAGATATAGAAGAAAAATTTCAGCTGACATATATAGAATACAAACACACAAATACAGACATCAGACCATTCTTGCATAGACCGCCAAATAACCCATAAGTCGAAACAACAATAACAACTATCAACACAATCATACACAACAAAATAAATGAAAACACAACTATGGAAGAGTTACAACTACTGGTTTATATAGGAGCACTCACTACACTAAATATACACACTAGGCAGAGATCAGAACCAACCAACACACAGAAGAAACCCACAAAACCAGCATGGCAACACAGGCTACAGATAAGAATAGAAAAACTGAGAAAAGACATCAGACAGCTAACACAATTTATAGGAAATGAAATGTCAGAAAAAAAACGAAAAAGGTTAGTTAAAATCTCACAACAAGAAGCGATAGAGCAATTAGATGAAAAGAAGCAGAAATTACAAGCATTGGCCAAACGACTTAGAAGATACAAAAAAAGTGAAAATAGAAGGAAACAAAACCAAACATTCAACACAAACCAAAAGAAATTTTATCAGACAATAGATAACACACACATTAAAATAGACAATCCACCAAACATAACAGACATAGAACACTTCTGGAGTAACATATGGTCAAACCCAGTACAACATAACAGGCATGCATGGTGGATACAAGCAGAAACAGATACATACAAGATGATACCACAAATGCCTGAAGTGATAATTTTGCAACATGAAGTCACCCAAGCAATTAATTCTACTCACAATTGGAAAGCCCCTGGAAAAGATAAAATAGCAAATTTCTGGCTAAAGAAGTTTACCTCAACACATTCGCATCTAACTAAATTAATTAACAGCTACATTGCAGACCCATACACATTCCCTGATACACTTACACATGGAATAACTTATCTGAAACCTAAAGATCAAGCAGACACAGCAAACCCAGCTAAATATCGCCCCATAACATGCCTACCAACAATATACAAAATATTAACTTCAGTCATTACACAGAAATTAATGACACATACAACACAGAACAAAATTATAAATGAAGAACAAAAAGGCTGTTGCAAAGGAGCACTAGGATGTAAAGAGCAACTGATAATAGATGCAGAGGTGACATATCAAGCTAAAACTAAACAAAAGTCACTACACTATGCATACATTGATTACCAAAAAGCTTTTGATAGTGTACCCCACTCATGGTTACTACAAATATTGGAAATATTTGTCCTAAGTTGATACAGTTCCTAAACATAGTAATGAAAAATTGGAAAACCACACTTAATATCCAAACAAATTCAAATAATATCACATCACAGCCAATACAGCTTAAGCGTGGAATATACCAGGGAGACTCATTAAGTCCTTTCTGGTTCTGCCTTGCTCTGAACCCACTATCCAACATGCTAAATAATATAAATTATGGATACAATATTACTGGAACATACCCACACAAAATCACACATTTGCTATACATGGATGATGTAAAACTACTGGCAGCAACAAATCAACAACTCAACCAATTACTAAAGATAACAGAAGTATTCAGCAATGATATAAATATGGCTTTTGGAACAGACAAATGTAAGAAAAATAGCATAGTCAAGGGAAAACACACTAAACAGGAAGATTACATATTGGATAACCACAGAGACTGCATAGAAGCGATGGAAAAAACAGATGCCTATAAATATCTAGGATACAGGCAAAAAATAGGAATAGATAATACAAATATTAAAGAAGAACTAAAAGAAAAATATGGACAAAGACTAACAAAAATACTGAAACCAGAATTGACAGCAGGAAACAAGACAAAAGCTATAAATACTTATGCTATACCAATATTGACCTACTCATTTGGAGTAGTGAAATGGAGTAACACAGACCTAGAAGCACTCAATACACTTACACGATCACAATGCCACAAATATAGAATACATCACATACATTCTGCAACCGAAAGATTCACATTAAGCAGAAAGGAAGGAGGAAGAGGATTTATGGACACAAAAAACCTACATTATGGACAAGTAGACAATTTAAGAAAATTCTTTCTAGAACGAGCAGAAACTAGCAAAATACACAAAGCAATCACTCATATAAATACATCGGGTACACCACTGCAATTTCATAACCACTTCTACAGTCCTTTAGATCACATAACATCAACAGAAAGTGAATTGGAAAAAGAAAACACTACATGGCAAGCACCCGTATCATCTAACACAGCCACACATCGATCAAAACGCATCCAACACATGGCTAAGAAAAGGCAATATATACAGCGAGACGGAAGGATTCATGATTGCAATACGAGATCAAACAATAAACACCAGATATTACAGTGAGCATATTATTAAAGATCCCAATACCACAACAGATAAATGCAGACTTTGCAAACAACAAATAGAAACAGTAGATCACATCTCAAGCGGGTGTACAATACTAGCAAATGCAAAATACCCCAGAAGACATGACAATGTAGCAAAAATGATACACCAACAACTTGCCATACAACATAAACTAATAAAACAACACTTTCCCACATACAAGTACGCACCACAAAATGTACTGTAGAATGATGAATACAAATTATACTGGAACAGAACCATTATAACAGATAAAACAACACCACATAACAAACCTGACATCATACTCACCAATAAAAAGAAGAAATTAACACAACTAATCGAAATATCCATACCCAATACAACAAATATACAGAAGAAAACGGGAGAAAAAATTGAAAAATACATCCAACTGGCTGAGGAAGTCAAGGACATGTGGCATCAGGATAAAGTTGACATTATACCAGTTATACTATCAACTACAGGAGTCATACCACACAATATCCACCAGTACATCAACGGAATACAGCTATTGGCAGCAGACATAACGTTATCGTACCAGCACTAAGCTGACAAAAGGAAGCCTGTGACATTTTCATTTCATGCACGTATTGATCTTTCAATGTTCAAATAATTTCTGCAGTATTTTCCATTATTTTTCCGACAGTTTTAGCAAAAAAACTCACCAAAAATCAACCGTAAAATTGATATGAAATTTAAAAAAAATCTAATGACGACGAGGAAAGAATTGGTGGCTGTCTTTCTGACGTATGTCTACTTTTCGACCACATTCCATTTCATTTAACGTAATATAGTGAGGTAATCTATCTTCACTGCCAGTCTCTTACTACGCAATTCTTTGATTTGTTGCCGCTGCCTGTTTTTCATATCAAAACATATGAAATACGAGACGTACCTTTCGGTATACATTAAACTTTCGAAAATACAGGCGTTGCACTTGACAAGAAACGAAATACCGAATGACATTAGTCTGCGATGTATAAATACTACTGCTAAAGAATTCTGATGCTTACATTAATTCTCGACACTTTCATGTTTACATAATGATTTTCATTAGTAAACTTTTCAGTTCAGCTGTTAACGGTAACAGCGACCAAGTAGGCCACAGGATGGGCAGAAAAGTTGTGCAGAAGTTCCCTCGAGAGCGTCCGCAGAGGAGTATCAGGCGAACCCATTTCCCTACAGTTAATGGATCTCCTTCCGCCAAAGAGCCGTCCTTCCGCTTAATGCATTCATTAACATACCGTCATTTCCCACTGAGAGCTGCCGCTTCCGATGCGGTTTCGAGAATCAGAGCAAGGACGCGCTAAAACACGTCTCATAAGAGCGGTGACTGCAATTGCACACACGTAGGACACTATCTCTTTAAAAGACAAGCACTCGATTAAGGTTTAGAAGCTGATTTCAAAATTCAACTTTACTGTGGAGGTGCTGACAGGTGCGAATATTACGGAACCGTTAGGTTAATGAGTCACTGCTACAAAGTACTACTAATTATTTACAGAAGAACCGTTATATTGGTTCAAGCTGATCTCGGGGAAGAGGAGAAGAAAATTGTGATGCTGACTCTTCGACTAATCTTAGAAGATGAGGCGAAGAAAGGCAAATCTGTGTTTAAAGCATTTGTAGATTTCGGGAAAATTTTACACTTTTGATTGGAATGTACTCTGCGAAACTGCGAAGGTAGCAGGGTTAAAATGTTTTTGTTATTGTTGTGGTCTTTAGTACGAAGACTGATATAATGCAGCTCACCACACTTCTCTATCCTGTGCAAGCATCTTCGTCTCCGAATGACTAGCTGTAAAATACAGGGAGCGAAGGGCTGTCTACAGCTTGCACAGAGAAATTTTGAAAGGGCACAATAATTCATGAAGATAAAAAAGTAACGTTAGGGTTTGCTTATGCCATTTCAAAACTATCTGTTGTCTTCTAACTTTAACCTAAGCCTCAACAAATATTTTAAAGCATTTTGTAAACTGATTTATGATCATTCTTTGGGCATGATCCTGTGATAACGATGTCTGATTCGAAAGTTTCAGTAACAGTGGTTAAACCTTTTCAAGCGCAACGTTAAACTGATTAAAGTGTTTCTGAGGGAGATAGGTTAGTTAATACCAGCTAGCAACTCTGCAAAGGTAATGAATGTTGTACGTATCTTGACCAGAAACACTAGTTCAATGCAAATGTATGAGGGCGTGCTAAAAGTAAGCCCTCCGAATTCTTTATGTGAAAACTCTTAAGGCTTCTTAAATTAAAAAAAGGAAAACCTTATTAACATTCTACAGCTTTATTCTTCATGTGTACATATCTGTTTGTCAAAACAGTCATCATGGTAACTAACACGTTTCTCTCAACGAGAAGCCTGTTTGTTGATACAGTCACTGTAGAAAGTTTGACTTCGTTGATGGAGCCACAACCTCACTTCTGCTTGCTCCGCTTCATCACTATAAAATTAAGGCTTTCGAAGGTATTCTTCAGACTTTTGAGACAGATGAAATCGAAGGAGGCCAAGTCGGGACTGTACGGAGGATGTTCGATGGCAGGGAACCCAAGGCGACGAATTGTTGGAGTTATCGCAGTGCTCGTTTGTGAAGGAGAGGGTGTTGCATGAGTGGACGAAATCTTCGAATTAGAAACTCAATTACAGGAAGCTGTGTTCCACGTGTCGAAAGAGTTACGTTACACGTTACAATTCGGAGCCTTCTAGAGCAGGGATTGTTCACTGTGTAGACATAAGGAATAACGACTTATAATGTTAATAAAATTTACTGTATTTTTAAAAAACTGACATAAAATTTCGGAGGCACTATTTTTCTGTATGCCATAGTATTTGTCATTTGTACGATCTGAAGGATCCAAGAAGATGAACGATGAACTCTAATGCTTAGCAACGAAATTTTGTAGAAAAATGATCTCAACGTATAATAACTGAAAATAAATATTCTTAAGGCGTGGTAGCTAAAGAAAGTATTTTATCAGATGACTTCTTTCGACAGAGCTGTGCTACCAGTACTGGATCTTATGATTTGTATTTCATTCCGTCAGCGAGCGCAGTCGGGTGATCCTTGTTCGCCGTCGTATTATCCTAGAGGAGAGCACTTTTACTAATGCGTATTCGCTAGTCGCATACGTGCCACACCTCCACAGTAACCTATTGCAGACCGATACACGGATGATAGCATAGGTGCCAGATCTCTACTACAAGTCTTTGCAGTCCAATACAAGCATAACAGCACAGCTCTGTCGAAACCGGTCATCAAATACGTGCTATTTTTGGCGATCCTGGCTTGTGAAGTTTTCCTCAGCTAACATACATTGCATTCTGACGACGTCTGGAATATACAGTGATCTCAAGATGCTGATGTTGGTGATACTGCTTGCACCAGCGAAATGCGCCATCTACACTTACCGCGGAGATGGAAATATTGCGTAAGCTAACAGAATAATCGTTTTAGGTGCTGAAAACTGGCTAAAGTTAGAGATAAGTTCAGCCGAAATTTTTGCGAAAAACTTACCGGTGTTCCGAAAGGATAGGCTAAATACAGCTGATGGTGACGAGTTTGTTGCCGTTAGATGTAGTTTGTCTTGTAGCGGAATTGAAGCAGATATTTCCTGTGAGTTAGCACAGACAAGGGTCATTCTTGGCCCCCGTAATAAAATAATACTTGGATCCTTTTACCGACTTCACAAATCAGATGATACAATTGCTCAAAGTTTCAAAGAAAACTTGAATTAATTTCAAATATGTACCCGTCTCATGTAATTACAGTTGGTGGACATTTTAATTTTCCGTCGATATGTTGGCGAAAATACTTGTTTGAACACAGAGGTACTCATCCAAAATTGCTCTAAATGCATTCTCTGAAAATATTTCGAGCAGTAGTTCACGAACCCATGCGAATAGTATACGGCTGTGAAAACACCCTTCACGAGTAGTTGGTTCATGAGCCCATGCGACCAGTAAACGGTTGTGAAAACACACTTCACCTCTTAGCAACAAATAGCACTGAGACAATAACGAGTATCAAAACGGATACAGGGATTAGTGAACACAGGGTTGTCGTATCGAGATTGAACATTTAAGACCCCAAATCCTCCCAAAATTAACGAAAAATATATCTACACTCCTGGAAATTGAAATAAGAACACCGTGAATTCATTGTCCCAGGAAGGGGAAACTTTATTGACACATTCCTGGGGTCAGATACATCACATGATCACACTGACAGAACCACAGGCACATAGACACAGGCAACAGAGCATGCACAATGTCGGCACTAGTACAGTGTATATCCACCTTTCGCAGCAATGCAGGCTGCTATTCTCCCATGGAGACGATCGTAGAGATGCTGGATGTAGTCCTGCGGAACGGCTTGCCATGCCATTTCCACCTGGCGCCTCAGTTGGACCAGCGTTCGTGCTGGACGTGCAGACCGCGTGAGACGACGCTTCATCCAGTCCCAAACATGCTCAATGGGGGACAGATCCGGAGATCTTGCTGGCCAGGGTAGTTGACTTACACCTTCTAGAGCTCGTTGGGTGGCACGGGATACATGCGGACGTGCATTGTCCTGTTGGAACAGCAAGTTCCCTTGCCGGTCTAGGAATGGTAGAACGATGGGTTCGATGACGGTTTGGATGTACCGTGCACTATTCAGTGTCCCCTCGACGATCACCAGTGGTGTACGGCCAGTGTAGGAGATCGCTCCCCACACCATGATGCCGGGTGTTGGCCCTGTGTGCCTCGGTCGTATGCAGTCCTGATTGTGGCGCTCACCTGCACGGCGCCAAACACGCATACGACCATCATTGGCACCAAGGCAGAAGCGACTCTCATCGCTGAAGACGACACGTCTCCATTCGTCCCTCCATTCACGCCTGTCGCGACACCACTGGAGGCGGGCTGCACGATGTTGGGGCGTGAGCGGAAGACGGCCTAACGGTGTACGGGACCGTAGCCCAGCTTCATGGAGACGGTTGCGAATGGTCCTCGCCGATACCCCAGGAGCAACAGTGTCCCTAATTTGCTGGGAAGTGGCGGTGCGGTCCCCTACGGCACTGCGTAGGATCCTACGGTCTTGGCGTGCATCCGTGCGTCGCTGCGGTCCGGTCCCAGGTCGACGGGCATGTGCACCTTCCGCCGACCACTGGCGACAACATCGATGTACTGTGGAGACCTCACGCCCCACGTGTTGAGCAATTCGGCGGTACGTCCACCCGGCCTCCCGCATGCCCACTATACGCCCTCGCTCAAAGTCCGTCAACTGCACATACGGTTCACGTCCACGCTGTCGCGGCATGCTACCAGTGTTAAAGACTGCGATGGAGCTCCGTATGCCACGGCAAACTGGCTGACACTGACGGCGGCGGTGCACAAATGCTGCGCAGCTAGCGCCATTCGACAGCCAACACCGCGGTTCCTGGTGTGTCCGCTGTGCCGTGCGTGTGATCATTGCTTGTACAGCCCTCTCGCAGTGTCCGGAGCAAGTATGGTGGGTCTGACACACCGGTGTCAATGTGTTCTTTTTTCCATTTCCAGGAGTGTATTCAAAAAAGCAGATAGAAATTCTCTTGTCGCTTTCCTGAGGCATAATCTCCACTCCTTTAAAGTTCAGACCAAATGTAGCTTGAATTCAGAGAAATAGTATCAACAGCAATTGAGAGATCTATATCAAATAAATTAACATAGACAGATCTGATCCCCCTTGGTACACATAATGGGGTAGAGCATGTTGCAGAAACAACGAAAAAAGCATACGAAATTTAACCCAAAATCTGCAGTATTGGTGATCTTTTACAGAAGCTTGAAGTGTAGCGCGGACATCAATGGGAGATGCTTATAATAGTTCCACGACACTTTACCTCGAAACATGGCAGAGTATCCAAAGAGATTCTTGTCGTATGTAAAGTATAATAGCGGCAAGACACAGTCAATGTCTTCTCTACGCGATAGCAATGGAAATACTATTTACATCTACATCTAAACTCCGCAAGCCACACAACGGTGTGTGGCGGAGGGCACTTTACGTGCCACTGTCATTACCTCCCTTTCCTGTTCCAGTCGCGTATGGTTCGCGGGAAGAACGACTGCCGGAAAGCCTCCGTGCGCGCTCGAATCTCTCTAATTTTACATTCGTGATCTCCTCGGGAGTTATAAGTAGGGGGAAGCAATATATTCGATACCTCATTCAGAAACGCACCCTCTCGAAACCTGGAGAGCAAGCTACACCGCGATGCAGAGCGCCTCTCTTGCAGAGTCTGCCACTTGAGTTTGCTAAACATCTCCGTAACGCTATCACGCTTACTCAGTAACCCTGTGACGAAACGCGCCGCTCTTCCTTGGATCTTTTCTATCTCCTTTGTCAACCCGACCTGGTACGGATCCCACACTGATGAGTAATACTCAAGCATAGGTCGAACGAGTGTTTTGTAAGCCACCTCCTTTGTTGATGGACTACATTTTCTGAGGACTCTCCCAATGAGTCTCAACCTTGCACTCACCTTACCAACAATTAATTTTATATGATCATTCCACTTCAAATCGTTCCGTACGCATACTCCCAGATATTTTACAGAAGTGACTGCTACCAGTGTTTGTTCCGCTATCATATAATCATACAATAAAGGATCCTTCTATCTATGTATTCGCAATACATTACATTTGTTTATGTTAAGGGTCAGTTGCCACTCCCTGCACCAAGCTTCTATCCGCTGCAGATCTTCCTGCATTTCGCTGCAATTTTCTAATGGTGCAACTTCTCTGTATACTACAGCATCATCCGCGAAAAGCTGCATGGAACTTCCGACACTATCTACTAGGTCATTTATGTATACTGTGAAAAGCAATGGTCCCATAAAACTCCCCTGTGGCACACCAGAGGTTGCTTTAACGCCTGTAGAGGCCTCTCCATTGAGAACAGCATGCTGTGTTCTGTTTGCTAAAAACTCTTCAATCCAGCCACACAGCTGGTCTGATATTCCGTAGGCTCTTACTTTATTTATCAGGCGACAGTGCGGAAATGTATCGAACGCCTTCCGGAAGTCAAGGGAAATGCCATCTACCTGGGAGCCTGTATCTAATATTTTCTGGGTCTCATGAACAAATAAAACGAGTTGGGTCTCACACGATCGACGACAGCGCTGCAAAAGGACAGTTACTAAACCCAGTCTTTCGAAATTCCTTCACCAAAGAACATGAAGTAAATACTCCAGAATTCTAACCAAGAACAGCAGGCAACATGAGTAACTTAGAAGTAGATTTCCTCGGAGTAATGAAGCAACTTAAATCGCTTAATAAAAGCAAATTTTCTGGTCCAGACTACATACCAATGAGGGACCATTCAGAGTATGCTGATTCAATATCTCCATACTTAAGAATCATAGACAAGCGCTCGCTCGACGAAATATCCGTATCCAAAGACTGGAAAGCTGCACAGGTCACACCAATACTCAGGAAAGGTAGTAGGAACGGTCTACTAGATTACAGGCTCATATCATTAACGTCGATATGTAGCAGGAATAGGGAGCATATATTGTGTTCGAATATTAATAATTACCTTGACGACAACGGTCTATTGACATAGTCAGCATGGATTTAGTAAAGTTCTTGCGAAACACAACTAGTTCATTACACACACGAAGTGTTGAATGCTATTCACAAATGAAATTTATTCCGTATTTCTAGATTTCCAAAAGGCTTTTACACTGTAAAGCACAAGCGCCTTGTAGTGAAATTGCGTTCTTACGGAATATCGTCTCAGTTACGTGACTGCATTTGTAATTTCCTGTCAGAGAGATCACAGTTCGTATTAACCGGCGGAAGTCATGAAACAGAAAAGAAGCGATATATGGCGTTCCCCAAGGTACTGTTACAGGGCCTCTGCTGTTTCTTATCTATACAAACGATTTAGGAGACAATCTGAGCAGCGGTCTTAGATTTTTTGCCGATGATACTTTCGTTTGTCGTCTAGTAATGTCATCAGAAGATCAAAACAAACTGCAAAAGGATTTAGAAAAGATATCTGAATGGTGCGAAAATTGGGAATTGGCCCTAAATAATGCGAGGTCATCCATATGAGTGCTAAAAGGAATCCGTTAAACTTCGGTTAAAGGATGAATCAGTCTAATACAACTACATACCTAGGAATTACAGTTACGAAAAATTTAAATTGGAAAGAACACATGAAAAATTATGTGGCGAAGACAAACCAAAGACTGATTTTTATTGGGAGAACACTTAGAAAATGTAACAGGTCTACTAAGGAGACTGCCTACAGTACACTTGTCCGTCCTCTTTGGGAGTATTGCTGGGCGGTCTGGGATCCTTACCAGACAGGATTAATGGAGTACATCGAGAAACTTCGAAGAGCAACGCGTTTTGTAGTATCGACAAATATGGGACATGACGTAGGATTTGGACACAGTTAAAATCAAGGCGTTCTTCGTTGCGGCGGAATCTTCTCACGAAATTTCAGTCACCAATTTTCTCTTCCGAACGCTAAAATATTTAATTGACACCGACCTACATAGGGAAACCGATCATCATAATAAAATGAGGGAAAACAGGTGTTCATTTTTTCTGCGCCATGTTCAGGAATGAAATAATAGAGAATTACTGGGAAGGTTGTTCGATGAACCCTCTGGCAAGCACTTAAGTGTGATTTGCGGAGTATCCATGTACACATGTAACATGTAGATAATATAGCGTGGAAGGATAAGATGAGTGAATTTTTTATTGAAACATAGCCATTAAATGGGTGTAACGAGTCCCCAATGGCGCCCGTCAAGATTTGTGTTATGAGTACGTGGCCTTGTTATCATAATTTTTCTGTATCATTAGTGCTGACGGGTCAACGGTCTACTGGTATAGTGAACTTTATGTACTCATATGTATGAAAATGTTGCGGAACTCTGTTAGTTACACGAGTCACGCTGCCCAACATACGGCCGGCATACGTGTAGTAGTTGGCAGTTGACAGCGATTATGTTCAATGGTACAGTACACGATAGGCCATATTTGCTTGTTGTGATGATGAAGTGGAATTATTAGGAAGAAATATTTGTTTATTTTTTAGGAGTCCATAAGATCCGTAGAAGTTGCAAAAAAATGGTTCAAATGGCTCTGAGCACTATGGGACTTAACATCTATGGTCATCAGTCCCCTAGAACTTAGAACTACTTAAACTTAACTAACCTAAGGACATCACACAACACCCAGTCATCACGAGGCAGAGAAAATCCCTGACCTCGCCGGGAAGTGGAAGTTGCAATCTTATCTAAGGAACTGTTGGTTGTTATTCTTCGGAAATCCATATAATCAGTGAGAGCTGCAATTTTAGCAGTGACGCGTTGGTGCGATGTGTCTACACCAACCCATTGCATTCCGATATCAGGAGAAAATTTAAGGGGTTATTAGCCATAGAAGATAACGGTTAATAGCTGATTAAATTTTGGCCCCTTTTGTGTGGTATTTGAGCTGGGTTGATGACAAAATCTTAGCGCATCCAGTTTCGCGTTGGTAGGATGGTGGAATATAGATCAACCATACCAGCATCCCCGACGGCCAGACGCAAACTTCCACATGTCGTCTGCCATGGAACACATGTATGTCATAACGGATGTAGTCGCCGCAGTACTTGTTCTTTCAGACATCCATGCATATCCGAAGAACTTTGCATTGTGCATCTGAACAATGCAGGGACTGCAACATCGCAACTATGTCTACCTGTCAAGGAGATGCCAAGGCAATTAAAGTAAAACGTTTTCTTAAGTTTTATAATAAGTTGACGAAACCGACAAACTTTTCGCAGATCTCTTAGTAGTCATTGCAGATAGACCTATATACGTATTCTTGGAGTGAAAGCGTTTATTCTATATTCTTACGTAATTCATAAACCTATACTATATTTTCAAATTAATAAAGTAAACATTCTCACAGAGAATCCTTCGCTGACCATCTTAAAAGTGGTACATACAACGATTACCTTCGTATAAATGTATGAGAATTGTTTTGTGCTAAAGGACTACCTGCAACATTGAATCTGAGCTATGATACGTATGCCGACCGCTGTGGCTTTTAAGTAAATATATTCTCACAGATGGAAGAGTTAGAAGTTCATTTTATGCGGAACTAGCAGCCCTGCATTGCTCTGCAGTTGCAAAATATGTAAGGATTCGATACACATCCTAATCTTCCTCGCTCCCCTCTCTGTCTGTCTCCTCCACCACCCTCTGTTTGACCACCTTCTCCTGCTCCTCTCTCACTCCCTCCACCTCCTTAATTGGATTTGAAATCGCTTAAGCTGGATGGGTATATCGGTTGCTGGAACTGTGACGATAATTGCTTCGACAGCATTTCGCATAGTTTAGTCTGCGAACGGGCAGGATTACAGAGTTTTGGACGTTTCAGATTCCGTAATATTACTGTAATCATAAGCTAGTAAATCATAAATACAGCTTTCCTGTCTTCTGTTAAAACCGAGGGAGAGGGAGAAAACATCACAGCATATACTTGTGCACAAAATATTTGTTCAAAAGTCCGTGTAAGGAGAAAGAATATATATGTGGGATAAACAATTTGTTTTTCTAAATGGTGCCGGCCACTGTGGTCGAGCGGTTCTAGGCGCTTCACTTCGGAACCGCGCTGCTGCTACGGTCGCAGGATGGAATCCTGCCTCCGGCATGGATGTGTGTGATGTCCTTAGGTTAGTTAGGTTTAAGTAGTTCTAAGTCTAGTGGACTGATGACATCAAATGTTAAGTACCATAGTGCTCAGAGCCATTTGAACCATTTTTATGATACGTATAATGGCAAACTGAAAATGTAAACAGTATACACTAACGCTGTGCGGCTGGTTCATGAAGCTGCTGTCAACATGTGAATGGAGAATATTGCCGAACTTGATCTCAGACGTTCAGTGTGTATTGACAATATTGAGAATATTTTGAAGACCATCAGTGCTGCTCGTCATTGTTTCTAGTACGAAAAATAGGTTCATATACGCCGTCGAACGGTCAATATATTGACAGTTGGGCTATATTGTTCAACGTGCGAGGGTCTCTTCAGGTAACCGACTCGGCTCGCTCGCTTCTTCTCGTTGGTCCTTTTTTTAAAATCGAACTGGTCTAAGTGGCCGATGTCGGCGACGTCTGGAGGCAATGTGGCGCTCGCAGCAGTAACGGCAACCTGCCAATCCACGTGTCAAGCGGTGGAGCAACAGTGGCGTCGGTGACAGTTGGTTGCTGGCAACTGGTCTCTGGCAGCTGCTCGGTGTTTAGAGCCACGGGTGCAGCCTTCGCATTGCGGGTCGATAGGAGGGAACAGCAACATGTTGACAGCCGACACACCATGTAGAGCTACTGCTCCTCTCGTCGCAGAATGGATATTTGAGGTAAGCTTTAAACATGTTCATTAATAAATAATTAAGGGTAACAATGGAAGAGGAGCAGTAGTATAAGAGTGATATAGCGATACAGACTTTCACCCCTGCTGTTCATTCTGTACATCGAAGAAGCAATGACTGAAAAAAAAAAAAAAAAGATCCAGAGTGGAATTAAAATACGAGGCGAAAGGACATCAGTGATAAGATTCGCCGATTAAACTGCTATTTTCAATGAAAGTGAAGAAGAATTAGAGGATCCGTTGAAGGAATAAGCAGTCTAACGAGTACAGAATATGGACTGAGAATAAATCGAAGGAAGGCGAAAGTAGGCTTGAGAAGCAACAGAAATGAGATGAGCGAGAAACTGAACTTCAGAATTGGTGATCACGAAGTAGAAGAAGATAAATAATTTTGCTACATAGGCAACAAAATAATCCAGAATGGACGGGGCAAGGAGGACAGAAAAAGCGGACGAGCAGTGGCAAAAAGGGCATTGCTGGCCAAGAGAAGTTGACTAGTATCAAACATAGGCCTTAATTTGAGGTAGAAATTTCTGAGAACGTAAGTTTGGAGCGCAGCATTGTGTGGTAGTGAAACATGGGCTGTGGGAAAATTGAAGCAGAAGAGAATCGAAGCATTCGAGATGTGGTGCTACAGACGAATGTTGAAAATTAGGTGGAGTGGCTAGGTAAGGAATGAGGAGGTTCTGCACAGAATCGGAGGGGAAAGGGATACGTGGAAAACACCGACAACAAGAAGGTACAGGACGATAGGACATCTGTTAAGACATCGGGGAATTAATTCCATAGTACTACAGGGAGCTGCAGAGAGCAAAAAGTGTAGAGGAAGACAGAGATTGGAATACATCCAGTAAATAGCTTAGAACGTAGGTTGCCAGTGATACTCCAAGATGAGAAGTTTGACACATGAAGGGAATTCCTCGTGGATCGTATCAAACAAGTCAGAAGATAAACGATTTTTTTGTAAAAGAAAGTGCGTTGTTTGATGAGAATGATAGCTTTTGAATAGTCAGTGTGCTTTGAGGAAGTGGTATATACATGGACGTACGTGAAAGTGGATCTGTTAAATCAAGGGCGGAAGAACTTAGTAAAAGGAATTACGACTTCGAAAGTGAGGAATGGTTGACTTGGCTCAGTGTCCTGAGAAGGGTACTTATGGAGTATCATGAGGACTTAGAATTAAAGTTCGATGCTGGTATTAATGCTCGTATTAATGCTAATGTTACAGTGTTAAGACCTGAACTAAAGTGTGATTTTGACATTAGTGTCAAAGAGTTAAGGGGTGAAATGAAAGCAGGTTTGCGAATCCAAACTGAAGGAACAGTAAGATCTCAGTACAGTGACAGAGGCTGTTAAAAGCAGGACTATTCTAACTGTAAAGAATATTAAGGACACTGGACCGGAAATAATAAAGGAATACAATGTTATCCATACAGAGGATCTAACTGTCTGTCAGTGAGTAGTAAGGAAACAAATACATGACTTCTGTAATGAGACTGATGTACCTATAAATCAAGCTGTAGCATCTCAGTGTTTAGTTAACACGAGTAGAATTCAGAGGAAGACATCAGGAGAGAATGTTAAGAAGAAAAGTGTAAGAGAGCATGAATTAATTTTTTCTTTTGCCTACACCTTCTGTCCTGCAGTTTTTGCAGGGTCAGCGTGGTTCAATCAGATGGTGCAAGGTTAATTTGAAGGGGTGGTCAGATGCCCTTTCTGCGAACACCCCGTACACCCCCCCCCCCCTTCCCACTGGGAGGGAATCATTGTACCCCAGCTGTCTGCATCTAGTGGAAATCATGAAATAGTGCGAACGTGTTTCAAATGTCTGCGAGTCGTGTAACTGAGGTGGGACGTGGGGACCAGCCCGGTATTCAACTAGTGGGATGTGGAAAACCGTCTAAAAATCACATCCGGTCTGGCTGGCACACCGGCCCCCGCCATTAATCCGCCAGACGGATTCGATCCGGGGCCAACGCACCTACCCGAGTCCAGGAAGCAGCGCATTAGTGCTCTCAGCTAACCTGGCGGGTAGACCACGAATTAATTCTACTTAATTTAACTACATATGATCCAGAGCGCTCTGTACACACATGTTTAAAGCAGTTTGAGCGACTTTTCCCGAAGGGTTAGTCGGATAACGGATACTACAAGAATTAATTTTATTGTTGAAGGTTTAAGAAGCGGAGAAGCGAAACAGAGTTCCAAATATAGGAAGAAATTTAAGACATAATGTCAATTCAGTGTAGCTTTCAAGAGAAAATTCGTCTCTCCTGGTGAGCTTATCAAAGTGTATGATGGCATCAAACATTGTTTTGAAAAATATTTAAATTACAGAAATATGCTGATAAACACAATGCCTGTAAGAGAAGTATGATTCCAAGTAATAACACAGCCGTATGTCTGGGTTTCGAGCTTTGTGATAAGAAGAGTGTAAACGTTAATGAATGTATGGAGGAACTGGTAAGTCCTAATTATGTTGTACATAAACTTCTTTGTCAAGTGACGTCCATGCAAGGAACGGGGTTGGGTTGTGGTTGGTACATTGTATCATGCATGCTTCGTGCTGTAGGTGCGTTATATTCACAGGTGATGAGAATGTTATTTAACGGAGACATCGGTGGAGGAGGCTTTATTTACGCTTCCAACCCTGGAGGTGGCTACAGTATTTAGTCTATAGCAGCGCCAGCCACGGCGGTCCACGCAGGCGCTATGTGCTGGCCGAGGCATGTCACAACTTTTCTCCGTCCCTTTCGGATGTACGCGGTATAGACGAGGTTTTATTTCGTGTTGTGATGCTACGTTTTTCGGTCGGCACGACTGTCTCCATTTCAGCAGAATCACACTGTCGACGCTGTTTACCCTTCGTTATTTGTTCGTGATATGACGGACGTTCACACGTCCAGGGGCTGCTTGGACAAGGAGAGGTAGTCTAGTGGTTGTCGTCTCTATCCTTTAAAAGTGGATGGCAATGACAGACGAGAGAGGTGAGAGTTCCCAATATGTTTTACGCAGTTGCACAATCGACGTCCACTGCAAATTTGCTATGAAACAAGACAACAATAGATGATCTGCCCCGTACTCACTAATTCCAGTTATTGTCCACAATAAGCAAAGTCTTTCATGAAAAATTTGAGAGGAGTGATTAAAATAAACCCTCTAGTTTACTTAGCTTTTCGTGTAGAGTTAGCTCCAGTTCTTGTCTAGGGGTCTGATTCTTCAAGCTGGAATTCTCACATTTTAGGTCATCATGGTTGAATTGATCTAAATAAATTTGAAGATTGTTGTTGCACAATTTTTTCTGTTACGTTAATATAGTTTGTCACATTTTAGTATATCATACAGTCTTTTGAATTTTCGCATTAACAAAGCCGAAATTACATTGTTCAGCCAAAATACAAAAATACGTCCAATCACAACAGAAGCATGCTTACGGCTACTTAACTCTGCGGTAATTACCATATTTCAAAGGGTTTACAGTTTTTCTCGACAGATGAATTTCTATTAATTCCGATTATTATTTCATAAATGAATCCAGAAATAGACATAGTACACAGTACTAGATTGCGTTATGAACAACAGAAACTTCACGTGTGCCAAATAATTCGTGATTTCAAATGTGTCTAGAAACAAATTATAACTCTACATTCATCGACTGTAACATCGACAATAAAGTAATTTCTTTTCATAAATTTTAGCTTGAAATACAACATATTGTGAATGATATGATATGAAAGTTTTCAGAAAGGTAACTGAGATAATACTGACCTGTTCAAAATTCGAAAAATAAAATTGTTATCGACAACTACGGTTGAGGAAAAGTAATGCTACAGGAGGATGTCCCGTTACAAACACCAGGGAGACAGAAGTTAAGGACCTGACAATGAAAGAGCAAAAAATTACAACGATCAGTAGGCAGGATACATTGTTCTGTACATCAAGAAGAACTCCATGCTAAATTTTTTGGCATGGAGCACGTGAAGAAACTGCAACGAATTTCTGACGTCGCACACATTATTCCACTGTCTGTTGCAACAGTTTTCAATGTATTGAACAAAGAGTATGGAGACTGTATATACTACTGCAATGTACGTTGGTTAAGTCAAGGGTCATGACTGGAACGATTTTCCAATTTAAGCCCACTATTGATGAATTTATGAAGAAAAAAAAAGAGTGCAAGAACAAAAATTACAGCATCCGGAATGGACTGCAGAACTCGCATATTAAGTGCGCTTGACTAAAGGCTGCCCAAGGTAAGACGTTGCAAGGTGAGAAACAGTTTATTTCTGAATCGATGGGGATGCATTTAAAAGAAAATCACACTGCAGAAGGGAAAAATTCTTTACAAAACACACAGTACAGTTCCATATGCTTTCTCGCATTGAAGAAGATGTAAAGTTTGAAAAATTCATTTTGACCTTCAAAGAATTACAAGGTTAGTTTTATAAACATTTTGGAGACACTGCCAATCTTACATCTGTTTATTAACTGTTTGGAGACCCTTTCCCGTTTCAGTTGAAAGCGTCCCTATGCATATGTATATGGAACAGATTCATCTGCAATGTAATTCTCGTTTTGAAGACAAATCCTTTTGCGTTACAGCTGTCCAGGGCGTTGACATTGTTTTCCCCACGTCTCCATAACGAGTTTACAATCTTGCTAAAATATTTCGATCAAAGTATGTGTGTGAAAGGTTTTTCCCCTGCCCTTTTATACCTTGTGACTCGATACTACCGCCATTTGCATATATGCTTATAGTTATCAATGACGTTTGTCATCTTACAGTTTAAGTACGGCGCCTTCACCTTTTGCCCCACCTCCTACCGCTCAGACAATGTGGCGTGGAGGTGGGAGAAGTATGCAACGAAGCTGACCGCTAGGGAATGCATGCCACAGCAAGGTTCGCAAGCAGAATTCGTGGCCATCCCTGGCCTAGAGCGCTCCATGAGGAATTAGTGATGTTGACAGTTGGACGTGTTTGATTCTGTTGTGTGCGTACACAAACTCTGTCTGAGATTTTTAAAGTCAGTACCGCCATTAGACTGTTGTTTATTTACAGTGTTACATTTACACTTACACAATCATGATTTCGGCTTCAAAGTGCCATCATCAAGTGTTTTAAGTGTTATAAATTGCCTCAGATGGCATACTGTAGTATTAAAATATTAAAATACACTATAATATTTTAATACGACAGTATGCCATCTGACGCAATTTATCACACTTAAAACACTTGATAATGGCACTTTGAAGCTGAAATCATGATTGTGTAAGTGTAAATGTAACACTGTAAATAAACAATAGCCTAATGGCGGTACTGACTTTAAAGAAATATATTATGACTGCGGTCCCACATTATGAAAAAAATTGTTGTCTTTCTGAGATATTATTATCGCGTGTGGTAGGAGCGAGCAATTGTCGAGGGGAGTCGGAAGTGATCGGACGCAGCACGGGGGAGAAGCCGTGCGACATGAGGAGATCGCAGCCTCCTGTGAACATGCCAGTGGCGCCGGAGGAGACTTTGGTATTAATTACGGATTTTTTAATAATTCCCTTTTTATTGCACGTAGTTGTTGGTTGGTTGCACACGTGAAGGATGTTGTCAGACTTGTGTATGCACACATTGAGAATAATATTAGTATCTTTGTTGTGGCCAGAAACGTGTTTATTGAGTATAGACATTATGGAACAATTAAAAGTCTGTGTGAAGTTTGTCAGTGTTTAAATAATATGTTGCAAATATAACAGAATATAGACTTAATTGCTTTATTTCATTTTCTTTAGATCGTTTAGGGCTAGTTGACCAAATGCCTCCTTATGATTCAGTTTCTATGTATAACAATTTGGTAGTAATTGTTGCAATTAGTCCATGCATTATACTGTCCATGAATTGAAGTATTGCTTTTGAAATATTTTAGCTTGTTGTTGCTGATCACGCAATTGCAGCGGCAAGACGGGGTAAGTTGTCTGTTGCGTACAGGAGCACTGCAGAACAGTGGTTAGGAGACGTTAGAGAATTATTTTAAAACTCGCAGTCATTTAGTTGAGAGTTAATTTCTTTATAATTCGTAGGAGTAATAGTTCTATCTGTTCCTTCTACAATTTATTCTTGTTCCCAATCAGAAGTCTATTATTGTCAGGGATTCAATGTCACACAAATGTTTCCCTACGTCTTGCAAAATAATTAATATCAAACTATTCAATGTGATGTCTCATGTGGCCTAGTGTAGTGCACATCCTTGTATTTAATTGCGAGAGATAACAAGGATTTTCTTTATACTTATATTATTTACCTCAGGCAATACAGCTGCTACTTATTTATTTGTTATTTAAACAGAGAACTGAAAGAAAAATTGGCATTTTTGTAATTGCAAAATGTTATTTGAAGTTCAACTGTTCTTGTTCAGCTGACGAGGCTGTCATTTCAGGTGGTGAGTAGAATCCCTGGAACTGCGAGAGAAATGCTTGATTGTATCTAATCTCTGACAGAATGTGACGTGTTACTGTGTGTTAATTTGCATAGTTAACTGAGGGAGATGTTACACACACACACACACACACACACACACACACACACACACACACATGTAACACGTAACGCCCATTTCATTTTGAGAACGGTTCGAGATATTAAAATGAGTTAAGCAACAATTGATAGTATGATAAGTGGCATGTACTTTGGTATTTGATAAAGCGTGTTAACTCTTGCACTCGTCGATATATTGAAGCGAGTATGATTTTTACAGAAATTTGAAGCGCTTGAAAAGACGAGTACAGTGACATAGTGCTTGTTAATGTCGAGAATTTTCACAAAAGAATCCGAAAATATACTAAAATTGGAAAGCATAGTGGTCAGAGTCAGCTACAGCTATGCAAACTCCGTCAAGCAGTGTTCTCATACTAGGCTCCGCTGTTATATGAAGCAAGACAGGCCTACCCTGCTGGAAAAAAAATCTCCGTTTCCTGTGTGACATAGATGCAGAGTCAGCTATGACTTCTGTATGTGTTTTAGATACTACGGCATATGCTAGCATCAAACGGGGCTTAGGAAAACTATTTCAAATGTTTGTAAGTTTCCAGATTTTTGTGGAAGTAGCTGCGGTTTCGACAGGCAGTTTCACATTGAAACCCTAGTCGTTGCTGCTTACTTGTCAAAACCGAAACGGAAACTTCGGTCATTCATTCCTCATACGATAAACTACCCTATTTTAGGACAAATGGAAACTACCGTACTAAATTTGTTGCATCTCAAAAAAAAAAAAAAAATCTGTGACCTATCTTTGCCTGAATGCTTCTCAAAGTAAACCACCTGCTGTCGGACGAATATGTTTATAAATAACAATCGACATTGTAGTTAGACAGAATATTTTTAAATAAATTAAACGGTCTACTTAGAATAACTGACTTCATGTAACCCACAAAACAACAATTTACCTTTATGAAACATAGTTTTACGCTTAAGTATGTAGGCAAATAGCTGTTCGAGAGATAGATGAAAAGATGAAATATATTGGATGATATGTCACTGCACACTGTCACAGTTGGACGCTACATATCGTCTGGTGTAGTTGGGGCTTCGTAACATACTGCACCTTTCAGTGCTCCCCAAAGAAGGAAACCAAGAGAAATCGAATCAAGAGATTTGGCCAGTCACTGAAATGAAGCATTTTGTTGTATCCAAAGCTCAGGAAACTTTTCGCTTAGTATTTGCGTTAGAACACTGGAAGACTGCGCTGGGCAGCCATCTTGTTGGAACCACATACACTATAGCTTATCCAGAGGTACCTCTTCTGGAAGAACAGATAGGATGTCGTCAGTAAGTGTGCAGACGTATTTATATTTAAAATCGCTTGAATGAAGTAAGGTGTGACAAAGGAATTTACTATGATGCCACACCGCAGGTTTACGCTTCATAGTTTTTGTTGTTTTACTTGAAGAAACCAGCATGGATTTTCAGCTGCTCAGTAGTGCATGTTCTCGTTGTCGCTATAGTAGTCACTACACTATAAAAAATGATAGTTGTGTAGGGAAGATGACGATTAAATCTACAAATTTTATGTGCTTGCTTACAAGGTGCTGGGATGATTAAGGTTAACTACAGTTCTGTGCGATTCTTTAATAAGAAAAGAATTAAAATATTGTTAACGTTAAACAGATAGTCAGCCAGGTTGGCACTGGCTGCTGTGGCCGAGCGGTTTTACGTTCTTCAGTCTGAAACTGCGCGACCGCTACGGTCGCCTCCTGCCTCGTGCGTGGATGTGTGTGATATCCTTCGGTTAGTTAGGTTTAAGTAGTTTTAAGTTCTAGGGGACTGATGACCACAGATGTTAAGTCCCATAGTGCTCAGAGCCATTTGAACCATTTTTGAGCCGAGTTGGATGATGGTAGATCTGAAAGGATCTCTTGGATCTCGGGAACAAAATGGATACTGCTGCATACACTAGGCAACCTAAATAATGATGCTATATGATGATCACTGTTTTCCTCTGTAATGAACGTGTTATGAAACAGAGAATTACGTGATTGACTCATAAAAGAACACTGCTTAGCTGTAAGAGAAAAGTTGTACTAACAACTATATTGAGTGAAGGAATTCAGACTTGCTACTGTAACGAAATAATAAAAGAATATTGGGTAGACTTTGATGATTGAGTGACACTATACCTACCAGGATCCTATTATAGTTCGTTATGGAATAGAGGACATTTATGATTACCCTGTATAATAAATGTAAGTATTATTTTAGGTTTCCAGATGAGGGTGGAGCAGTAAGGTAAAGAATATATTAGAGAAAAATAACGAAGGTGCATTGTTGTATTTTGGGATGGTAAAGGAAGTGGATTATGTTCAGTAGGAATCCGTGTAAAAAGGAATTATATGCCAAACTTAAGATTATATTCTAAGATGTTAGTTTGAGTGAGAGGAATTAAGGATGGGAACTCTAGGATGGAGGAAATGATCCAGCTATCTGATAAGCAAGATTTGTGCACAATATTATTAATGAACGGTAAAATAGGAGAAAATATAAAAATAATATACACTCCTGGAAATTGAAATAAGAACACCGTGAATTCATTGTCCCAGGAAGGGGAAACTTTATTGACACATTCCTGGGGTCAGATACATCACATGATCACACCGACAGAACCACAGGCACATAGACACAGCCAACAGAGCATGCACAATGTCGGCACTAGTACAGTGTATATCCACCTTTCGCAGCAATGCAGGCTGCTATTCTCCCATGGAGACGATCGTAGAGATGCTGGATTTAGTCCTGTGGAACGGCTTGCCATGCCATTTCCACCTGGCGCCTCAGTTGGACCAGCTTTCGTGCTGGAGGTGCAGACCGCGTGAGACGACGCTTCATCCAGTCCCAAACATGCTCAATGGGGGACAGATCCGGAGATCTTGCTGGCCAGGGTAGCTGACTTACACCTTCTAGAGCACATTGGGTGGCACGGGATACATGCGGACGTGCATTGTCCTGTTGGAACAGCAAGTTCCCTTGCCGGTCTAGGAATGGTAGAACGATGGGTTCGATGACGGTTTGGATGTACCGTGCACTATTCAGTGTCCCCTCGACGATCACCAGTGGTGTACGGCCAGTGTAGGAGATCGCTCCCCACACCATGATGCCGGGTGTTGGCCCTGTGTGCCTCGGTCGTATGCAGTCCTGATTGTGGCGCTCACCTGCACGGCGCCAAACACGCATACGACCATCATTGGCACCAAGGCAGAAGCGACTCTCATCGCTGAAGACGACACGTCTCCATTCGTCCCTCCATTCACGCCTGTCGCGACACCACTGGAGGCGGGCTGCACGATGTTGGGGCGTGAGCGGAAGACGGCCTAACGGTGTGCGGGACCGTAGCCCAGCTTCATGGAGACGGTTGCGAATGGTCCTCGCCGATACCCCAGGAGCAACAGTGTCCCTAATTTGCTGGGAAGTGGCGGTGCGGTCCCCTACGGCACTGCGTAGGATCCTACGGTCTTGGCGTGCATCTGTGCGTCGCTGCGGTCCGGTCCCAGGTCGACGGGCACGTGCACCTTCCGCCGACCACTGGCGACAACATCGATGTACTGTGGAGACCTCACGCCCCACGTGTTGAGCAATTCGGCGGTACGTCCACCCGGCCTCCCGCATGCCCACTATACGCCCTCGCTCAAAGTCCGTTAATTGCACATACGGTTCACGTCCACGCTGTCGTGGCATGCTACCAGTGTTAAAGACTGCGATGGAGCTCCGTATGCCACGGCAAACTGGCTGACACTGACGGAGGCGGTGCACAAATGCTGCGCAGCTAGCGCCATTCGACGGCCAACACCGCGGTTGCTGGTGTGTCCGCTGTGCCGTGCGTGTGATCGTTGCTTGTACAGCCCTCTCGCAGTGTCCGGAGCAAGTATGGTGGGTCTGACACGCAGGTGTCAATGTGTTCTTTTTTCCATTTCCAGGAGTGTATAATAATTATTCAGCAAGTTGTTTCAATGCGATATTTATGTTACCTAGTAAGGAAGATATGGCATTATGGAAGAAAAGCAATACCAAGGCCAGTGTTATTGACCAAACCCATAATTTAGTGAATCGACAGAGCAGTTAAATTAACACTGCTTCACTTGGGTAAGGAGATATATAAAGATTTATTTAATTCTTGAGTACACGGTGTAATTATCAGCATTTTTAGATAACATTTTGCTGAAGGATTAACGGTCTACCGGTATGGGGGATTTTATGTATATTTGCATGTATAAAAGTGTTGCAGAACTCTATCACCTGCTAGAGTCACGCCGTCCTAGATGCAGCTGGTGGATGTATATGGTAGTAGTTGGCCACTGGCAGTGTGCTCTCCGACAGCGATGTGATGATATGACAGGAGCCAAGGAGCACCCAACTGCGTTCGCTGAAAAGGTGAAACACATTAGAATATTGTTGAATGTCAGTTCTTTATTGAATCATATGCACTACAAGAAAAAAATAAAAAAAAATTAAATAAAAATTAAAAACAAGAAAAGGAACGCACCAGATAGGAATTATCCGAATGGGGCGGAAGTCCTTAGATGTGTTCAAATAAACCAAATGATTATAATTTCAAAAAAATTGGGTGATTTATTCAAGAGAAGGAGCTTCACAAATTGATCAACCGTTGGTCGACCTCTGGCCTTTCTGCAAGCAGTTATTCGGCTTGGCATTGATTGTTGCTCGTGCTTCTGAGGGATATCGAGCCAAATTCTGACTAACTGGGGCGTTAGATCCTCAAAATCCTGAGCTGGTTGGAGGGCCCCTGCCTATAATGCTCCAAATATTCTCAATTGAAGAGGGGTTCAGCGACCTCGCTGACCACGGTAGGGTTTGGCAAGAGCGAAACTAACCATTGCAGACTCTAGCTGCATACTGGCGGTCGTTATCTTGTCCAAATATAAGCAAAGGAGCGATTGACATGCTGCACAACAGAAGGGGGCATAGATTATCTTCGACCTACCGTTGTGCTATAAGGGTGAAGCCGATGACAGCCGAATGGGTCCTGTTATGAAATGAAATATCACCCCTGATCTGATCGTATGGTGGGCGCGGTTGGTATACCCCCACTGTACGTGTCGCCTCCAGACACGTCTTCGCTGGTTATTCGGGCTCAATTCGAAGCGGTGCTCATCACTGACGACAGTTCTACACCAGTCAATGAGATTCCAGTCAGGAAGTAAACTAGTGTAAACGGACATATCGTTGTACAGAGGTTCAATGGTAGTCAGCGCAAGGGGCCCCTGAGCTCAGCCCCCTTTCTGTGAGCTGCCTATTAATGGTCCTTGTGTCACTGAATAGCGGTTGCACGTTGGATCAATGATAATAATGAATGCGGAGCTCTGAGTGCCTCTCTCAGGATTGGTGGCTCCTCAGGTTCCGTCGTATCTGTAAGTCGACCGCTTCCATCTTGACGCTGTGGTGGCCATGGTTTAGCCATCCCAGCCATCATCATCTTATAGTGGCATCGCTCCTATCCAAATGTCGAGAGATTCGCCGATTCCTTCAACCGGTTTCTTGAGCCCAGATACACGTCTTCTCCCAAATGCTGATACCTATGTATATCATTTACTCTCCTGCCTGCGAGGTACAGTTACTGTCTAACTGAGTACACGGAATGGAATTCGCAAAGGCTTTATGCCTTTGTATCGACGTGCCCCTGTTTAGTATTCTTGACAGCTGCGCTGTGAAATTGCGCTGCAGTGTCATGCATTCAGATATCGGCCTGCCAAAGTTTACAGTTTTGCATATTCCGTCGATAGATGTTCGAATATATATTTGTAGCTAATTTACATACCTCCTACCCATTCGCGCTGCGTCGCCTGCACCAACCCACATATGCTTGATGTATTAATGGAATGGAATTAATGTTAATGAAGAATAGCCAGGGCCTGAAGTGGCTCAATATTTGTATGGAATTATGACTAATGTATTACACTTGGGATGCAGCTGAGTGCATTTATCAGTGTGTTTGCCGAATTTGAAGTTAGTATTGAATAATACTGAATGGACCCATTTGTGTGTGTGTGTGTGTGTGTGTGTGTGTGTGTGAGAGAGAGAGAGAGAGAGAGAGAGAGAGAGAGAGAGAGAGAGAGAGGGAAGTATTAGAAAGAAGCGTTGGTTGTTTATTCTTTGGAACTCCTGTATGTTCGGCGAAGATTGGAGTGTTCGCAGTCGGGCGTAGGTGAATAAAATAAAATAAGACGAAAAAGGTGCGATTTCTCTGATCAGCACCACATAGTCAAATACAAGGGGAACATTTAAGGGAAATACAGAAGCGTCCGATCTTACCCGTCGGCTTTGACCCATGACGTCACAAATGTAGCGGAAACGACTATAAACGACAATTCCAATATGGCGGATATAAAAACATCGCATACGTATTATCCAATATGGCGGATATAAAAACATCGCATACGTATTATAAACACTGAAATGCACAAGTTTCACAAAAAGGCTAATGACTCTAACGGGACAAGCGTGGGAAATTGGGGGTTTTTGGGTGGGGACAAACTAAATATACACAAATGTAGCCACCGACCGCCATACAAAACCACGCAAAACAACGAAATAAATCAACATCACAAAACTGACCAAATACCAAAAAACACATTCCTATCCAGAATCGGACACTTCCCTTGACCTATGTAGCTCAACAGAACCCACCGATCACATCCTCCAATACAAAAAAAAACGAACACTTCCCTTACACCTACATACATCTACAACAGCTCCCAATCACATAAATTACGATCGAACACTTCCGTTGACCTATATAGCTCAACAGAACCTACCGATCACATCCCCCAACACCAACCTAAAAAACCAACACTTCCCTTACACCTACATACATCTACAACAGCTCCCAATCACATAAATTACGATCGAACAAAGATAATAATAAACAAGTGGTACTCGAGGCCAGGCAGGGGGGGGGGGGGGGCTGCGCCCCCCCCTGACCCCCCCCCCCCCCCGCCAAAAAAAAAACCTCCCAACCTAACCTCGTATTCAGGGCTACGCTACAGATCAATGTGTAGGTCCCTAACGTCACGGGTTAAAGCCGACGCGTGAGATCGGATGTTTCTGTTGACACAAAACACACATCAAAAACAAAAAAAAAACGGAACTTACCTCAAAAAAGTTCCAGCCCCACAAACTAGATTGGCCACCACAATCACACACAAATGCACCCTAACTAACCACTTTCGGCCTATACATTTTACCCACAGCCCTTAAAAAAACCCGAAAAATGCAATAGGCCTCTGGGACACTCTTCCGCCAACAGTACTCATCTAAATGAGACTGAAGGTTGGAAGAGCGCCTCTTCCCCCTCCCAAGAACTGACTTAACCGCCCCCCACATCCCCTCAATTGTGTTAGTGCAAGCCCCAGTATCATAATTCTTAAATTCTAGACTGTGGTTCACTACTAAATGATTAAATCCCCTGTCACCCAACCCCCTATAAGAAGAAAAAGCATCAGAAACTATTGTGGACCCGGGCTCTACATACTCCTCAATTAACCCCACTAATTCAGCCTTCGACCTCCCCTCCACAACCCTAAAAACACATTCAGTACGCCCACCCCCATGAACAACAGCCCCCCACACCCAAAGACCAGCCACAGACTTCCCCCTCCCATACTTCCTTTTACCAAACTGCGACTCGTCCACCTCCACAAGCACCCCATGCCCACCCAACTTACCCCTGTACTTAATAAATTCCGAACACACTTCACGACAAAAGGAATACCAGTCTAAAACAGTCCTCTCACTCACACCAGTCTCAAACGCGCAAAAACTCTGTGGGCATCTATAACAAAAATAATATGTAATAAGCACAATCTCACGCATGCCCAATCTAGACTTCTCGAACCAGGTACCACGCCTTATAGAACGCCATACGCCATCTTTCCGGCAACACCACATGTATCCGTCGCTGGTCCGAGAGGCCGGAACTTTAACCAATTTCATCCCCTCAAGGCAAAGAGAACACTTAACAACTTCGGCGATTAAACCGAATAGTTGTAAGAACTTGATAAGTTCTAACGCTGTCTCGCCCATCATCGGCCTCAACCGAACACTATTAAGGCGGTCTTTCATATCCATTCCTAAACAAAAAACCACAACCAAATACACTCAATAACAAACTCACCCGACATACAGCAATGAGCATTAAATTAAAACAAACGAAAACCATGAACACACCACCAGAGAGCACCACAAACAAAAACAAGACTAAACTCCGCGCCGTAATGACGTCACACACCACAACACGCTTACGTCACGGGTCAAAGCAGACGAGTAAGATCGGAGGTTTCTGTTGACTCCATTTAAGGGCCTGTTATCTATGGTAAATAGCGATTATCAGGAGATTTAATTTAGACGGCTTTCGTGTGGTAGTTGATCTGTGTCGACGACAAAATCTTAGTGCATCCGAGTTCCAGAAGGCAGGTTGGTGGACACCACATATCCAATATCAGAATTTTAGATAGTCATGATGGCAAATAAAAACACATCAAGAGATGAGTGGTTTCGTTTGTTCATAATTTTATAACTGATCTGAAGGTGTTGCACGAACAAACAAAGGTAGTCGTCATTTAATGTGTTTTTATTTTCATTTTTTTAAAGAAAAGAACTGTCGTTGTTCTCGTAACGAGTTGACAAATTACCTCTGTTTTAAAATCTGCCGCTTGAGATTGGTGCCAGTTCGCGTAGTTTCTTTAAGCTCATCATCGAATCAAAGCATTCGCAACCAAGCAACAGAAAATTATGCATGAAAGGATGGAAACCACTGGGAAGAAATTTTTGGATATAGAGTGGGTGTTCAAAAATCTCCCGTTTCGAATGATGCAACAACTCGTGTGTTTGCATGGCAATGTGTCGCCAAGCATTTTCACGCAAAAGACGTCACAGCAGTCGCCTCTTTTGAATGACTGTTCTCAGTTTCCTTAACGTCTCAAGGTAGGCTACATAACTGATCGCCATTTACCGTTTCATAAAATTTGCGAAGTATATTCCTTTAGTGGCCCAAAAAACCGCGTCCATGACGTTTCTGGCTGACAGAGTTCGGAGTGTTTCTTTTTGATTTCTTGGGTGAGGCCGTGTGACTCCATACCATTAACCACCGTTTTGTCTCTGCGCTGACATACTAGTCCAGTATCGAAATTTCTTCCTGACATTGAGCTTAACTGTAATAGGTATAGATGTACTACCTAAAGCAACATGAAAATTAGTGTCGGATTTGGATTCGAAAACGGACTTACTACTTATACAGTGTGTGCACGCTCCAGATTGTAATTACTTTACGTTTCCTTTCATATAGTTCAATAATTGTGATCCTGTATGTCGCTTTGGATAGTACATCTATACCTGCTACAGTTAAGCTGAATTTCAGGAATCAAGTTTCAGTATTCGAAATTGTAGTTCGTTGTCAAATATAAACAAGAAACTCATATCTCGTCACCAAATAAAATTCTGTTACGTAAGCCTTGACTTTCCACACCATAATGAATAAAGAGGGTCTAGACAAGCAAATATCTGTTTACTTCTGTGGTTTCCAGGTAGGAGTTTTTAAACCCGACGAACACAAATCTTGTAGAGCCTTAATTTGTAGAGGTGTTCACATATAGAACACTCGAAGAAAAGAACAGACATGTACCTAGCGGCTGAGATATTATAAAACGCCGCTTTTTAAGATTTATTTGAACGAATATTAGTAACAGTTTCTTGCTGATTACTGACGGCACTTGAGTCATCATCATGAATTTTCTCCCTGCGACTGCTAATGAAATGACACCACTGATACGCAATGCCTGTACGCAACGCTTTCGGTTCGCTCACAGTACAAATTCCTCGACGAATGTCGACAGCGTTGATATTTCATGCTGCTAAAAGCCGTGTTACAGAAAGAGCTTCACATTTCGCGGAATTTTTTATTTAAACATCCATCTAGAACGTCTACTGTAGACTAGTGAGAATCAATGTGACTTTCTCGCTACCACCGATCTAAGTAGACTGTAGTACTGCATGTGCCACTGCGTCGGCTGTTCTGTCCCGCCCTCGACTTCCCATGCTACTTGAAAACGACTGTTGCTTTCCGGAGGCCAGCAATTTAGTCGTTTATTCTAGCTTGCTCCCAAATTAATGAGACTGCAGGTCTGGGCTTACGTAACACTCGCTAAGTCTTAATATCTCCGATGGCAATTCAACAAAGTATCAGTACAGTTTTAAGCTTAACATGACCTACGTACGTTAATAAAATTATTGCTCACATCGTTTGAGAGGCTTCATCATATTGTTCTTGTGCTTACAGGAAGCCTTTGCTTGGAAACGGCAGGCTCTGCGAAGCCCTGCGTAACTCTGGTGCGGCGAAGCTTACTTTAAAAGGATGACAGCAGTGTCGTAGTTGACTTTCTTACAAAGATTGCAAAGGTACTTTAAGCGGGGAAAGACGGACACAATAGCATTGTCCGCTGCTCTATTGAATTTTGCCTGTCCCTCTACAGGAGCCTGTAGTAAACATGTTACGGAACTTTGTTCTCTTCTTTCACGATATTACCGGCTTTTCCAGTTGCAAGCAACCATTCTTTTTGAAGCTACAGACGAGTGTTCATACGGGATTATGGACATAGATTATGCGCTGAAATATAACCTCAGACAGTGAATACGCACCATTGATAACACGATCTGGTTTTTGAATAGCAGAGCTTACGTAAAGCACAACTAAACAGCGGAAAGTTAGTCTAGTAGATGGATGGATTTAATATTCTTCACCGAGTAAAAGAGTGATCATTATCGCCACTGCTCAAGATCGTGGTCCTGTTGTGCAAATAGTCGCTCTTGGTGTTGTGGGCTTCAGTGCGATGACTGATTTGATACAGCACTCCATGTTCTTCCATTCTGTGCTATCCTCTTCATCTCCGAATTTCTATTGCAACCAACATCTGATTACTGTATTCATCTCTTGGTCTCACTGTATGATTTTAAACCACCTCCCCCACACACACTTTCTTCCAATACTAAACTGGTGAGCCCTTGATATCTGAGAATGTGTCAAATCAACGGATCTCTTCTTTTAACCAAGTTCAGCCTCAGATTTCTTGTCTCCTCCAATCCTATTCAGTACCTACTCATTAGTTAAGTGATCTATCCGTCTAATCTTCAACATTCTTCTATAACACCACCTTTCAAAAGCTTCTGCTCTCTTTTTGTCTACGCTGTTTCGCTTCCATACATGGCTACCTCTGTACAAATACCTTCTGAAGAGTCTCTCTAACATCTGAATCTACATTCGATGTAAGCAATTTGTTCTCCTTCAGAAATGTTTCTCTTGCAATTGCCAGTCAACATATTACACCTCTTTACTTCAGCCATCATTAGTTATTTAACTACTTTTAGTGCACCGTTTCTTAATCTAATTGTCTCTCAGCATCCCACCATTTAATTCGACTACAGTTCATTATATTTGTTTTGCTTTTGTTGATGTTCATCTTACTCAAGAGAATCGTTCAACGTCACAAAAGTGCAACCCTTCCGCAAATTGCTGCAGATTTCAATGCTGGGCCATCAACAAGTATCAACGTGCAAACCATTCATCGAAACATCATCGATATGGGCTTTTGGAGACGAAGGACCAGTCGCGTACCCTTGATGACTGCACTACACAAGGCTTTACTCCTCGTCTGGGCCCTCAAGACGAACTTGGGCACTTCCAGCAGGACAATGCGACACCCCACACGTTCAAAATTGCTACAGAGCTCCAAGAACGCTCTTCTGAGTTTAAATACTTCCGCTGGCCCCAAACTCCCCATCATGAACATTATTGGACTTGTTCACATCTGCTCAGTAATGCAACGTGCTGTTGACATCTCCACCCTCTCATACTCTTACGGATTTATGGACAGCCCTGCAAGATTAATGGTGTCAGTTCCCTCCAGCACTACTTCAGACATTAGTCCAGTCCATACCACGTCGTGTTGCGGCACTTCTGCGTGCTCGCATGGGCCCTACACGGTATTACGTAGGTGTACCAGTTTCTTTGGCTCTTCAGTGTATAGCAAAATGACACCTTACAGGTCCGATTTGATGATATAATATTTTAATCTTGTCACAATTTTTTATTTTTATTGTCTGTTATGGTTTTCTGTGGTACCTTCTGTGAAAGCACGTATTAGATGTGATACATCTGTGATAATACTACTGCCGGTAACGAAATAAAATAACACAATTACAGACAACACAGTGTAATGCACTTTTAAAAAATTGTAAATGCTGCTGACCATCGCCTAAGCAAGATGTTCATGTTTACGATTGGTATGAAGGACATCAGTTCGAACGAATGATTTGGCACCCAATTTGGCAGGCATAAATGCCATGAAACGTCCCCTGAATTACCGCAGGCGTCCACCGCTAGAAGGTTAGAAGCTCGCCCTGACCGCGAACCACTGCCCTCCAAGGCAGGAATTTAGTTGCCGCTGTGGAGCCTGATGCCGCTCGTTCGTCGTGTCGTTCTAATTCCAGAGGTGCAGATTTAGAACAGTGGACTGGCCTTGTGGAGATGCCTGTCTAGAACGCCGTCAGCTGTTGGCTGCCTCACAACGTGACTGAATTTGCGTGGACCCAATGTCTCGGAAGGTGCTGCCAGTCTGCGCCTGGTTGTACTAGAATCAGACGGTATTTATAATGATTAATAGCACGCTCTTTGTGTCAATACATTGCTTGCAAGCCCAAACAAACCAAAACCTTCGTGTCTTAATGATTTGAAAATACTCTGCAGCACAGTTCTGAGTTGCGTAGCCTTTCTGCAATGCCACTATGTTTGGGCGGCTGGCCCAGCTGCCTTGTGACGTACAAACAGGCTCCCTTGTGAATTTACATATCAGCGCCTCTGCTCCTGTCTAGTTTTAATGCGGGTAACGTTCCAACTTAGCGATAGCGTTACTGTGTAGGATCATGCAAAGCATTGTGCCTCATTTAAGCATTCTTTCTGATCTTCTAAAATTCACTCGTATTTTCTCCATAGAATTTCTCAGTCCATTTTTTCCCTGATTTCTTTGGGACATCATTCTCTGACCTAACATTCCACTTTTATATCTTGTCTCTGTATATGTTTCTATTTCTACTGTGTCGATTTGTGCTTTTTTGCTTCTTCTAGGTCAAGTTTGACTTGTATTATCCATGGTACTGTTGACTTGACACCTTATACATACGTCAGAGTTCCCTTGGTGACTCTTGTTGCTGGTAGCCTGCTGATGAGCCTGAGGAATTTTAACCTTAATTTTGTCACATCTGCTGCTAGGTTTGGCATCTTCTCTGTGGTTTTCCGAAAGTGTAATTGTTGTGACTTGGCAAGACAGCCAAGTCACTATGAGGTGAAGCCGAAAGGCACGCGCTTAAGCTCACGCAGGCTGGCGCGAGGTCTGGAACAGTTAAGGGAATTAATAGTAGCAAATAAAGTACGTAGTTGATGTAATATTTAACTTTAATCCATAATTGGTGTACATCGGTCTGATGGTACAGGCATCACAAGTTAAATATCTATTGATAATGGCGCCTTGCTAGGTCGTAGCAAATGACGTATCTGAAGGCTATGCTAACTATCGTCTCGGCAAACGAGAGCGTATTTGTTAGTGAACCTTTCCTTGCAAAGTCGGCTGTACAACTGGGGCGAGTGCTAGGAAGTCTCTCTAGACCTGCCGTGTGGCGGCGCTCGGTCTGCAATCACTGACAGTGGCGACACGCGGGTCTGGCGTATACTAATGGACCGCGGCCGATTTAAAGGCTACCACCTAGCAAGTGTGGTGTCTGGCGATGACACCACAGCAATCTGTATCCCTATTCTGTCAGCTTTGGGCCGAGAATTTTTCTCACGATTTTGCGTTCTTCCTTCAATATGCTTTGCATGTCGCTTTTAGTATGGAATATTAGTGTGTCACCTGCATGCAGTATTTCAGACATTTTTTTGTAGTAGAGTTTTCTGTGAGCTCAACTAGATAATTGGAAAGAGTAACTCAATTTATCTTCCGCAACTTGTGTGTAATTTTTGTACTTTTAATTTCAATCGGAAGAATTCAGACTTCTCGAAAGAGATTTGCGGACTAACTTTTTCTGCACATTCTTTTAGTATTTCTATTTGTTTTTTTGCTGATGCTTCCTTATCAGAGAGTATGGCCAGGTAGTCTGTCAAAGCTAGGTTTGAAATTCCTGTCGATGTGAGACTTCGTCCTAGTCGTGTTGGTTTCCAGTGTCCTCATTATTTTGTCGAGGACTAGGCTGAACAACAGTGGGTATAATCTACCGCCTTGGCATACTCCAGTTTTGATCATGAAGGACTCAGAGATTTTATCCACGAATTTAACTTTCGATGTTGTTCCAACCAATGTCTGTTTGACTAGTCGTAGCGTTTTTGGGTCGAATCCTGTTCTTCTAAGACGTTGATCAAGGACTGTCGGTTAACAGAATCGTATGCTTTGTAGAAATCTAAGAAAGTGCAAATGATTGGAGTTCTATGCGACAGGTAGAATGACCACCAGAGTACATTAGCGCAGTATATTAGCGCACAAGTGTATTAATGTTTACCGTTGCCACCAAGACTAGTACAGTATGTAAGGGGCGTGAACAGCGTCGGATGTTGGGTGCACAGAGATGACACGTACACATGTGGGACAGCGTTGCCAACACGTGACAGGGTCTAGAAGGGGCTTCATTATGGGTCTTCATTTGACTGGTTGGTCTAATCGTGTAATATCCAGATTTGTGGAATATTCGGATTTTTAGGGGTGAAAAGTGATAGCAGATCTACTCTTCGTGAAATTGCGGTCGACCTCATCTGACCACCATAAGGGACGATCGCCGTATTGGGCACCAGGTATATCGCAACTACTTCACATCTGCGCCTGCCATCCGAGAACAAGTAATCGAGACTATCAGCAACCGAACTAGGGAATAACAGTCTCATGTGCAGGTTGCCATTAACAGCACGACGCAAACGGCTGCATTTGGGTGGTGCTAAGACTGGGAATAATGCTGATGATTGGCTTCGCATTATGTTCAGTGATGAGTAGTGGTTCTACACAAGTCCATATGTCTACCGGCGAATGTGACGGCTACCTGGGGAGACGCCCAATTTTTCGAATGTTTTGGAGAGAAACAGCGATGTTAATCCTGGCGTTATGACGTGGGGAACCGAAGCTAAGGTCGCGGTTGATAGCAACTGAGGGAACTTTAACGGCACATGGATTCGTCACGGATATCCTGCGCCCCCACGTGTTACCATCCCGCGATGGTGTGCTATGATACGATTTTCAACAGGAAAATTTTCGCATGTGAACTATCTACGTGATGTTGAGGTACTTTCGTGGCCAGGAAGATTCCCAGATCTGCAGATCTGTCCCTCAAAGAAAGTGTTAGGACGAGCTCGGATAACAATCCCATCCCTATGTCCAGGATTTCAGGGACCAGTTAAAACAGTTGCATGGCAGCTTGCAACAGGAGAGGATACAAGCGCTTTTATGACACCCCTCCTAACTGAATACGTGTATGCATCCAGTCCAGGGGGGAGGGGGGGGGGTTGAACGTCATACTAATAAATAGGCCCATGCTATCAGCAAATGTGCTTCCGTCGGATAAATACCAAGATTTTTGTAACTGTATATTTTACTCTTCTCTATGCCAAACGTTCGTTAGAGGCAGTGAAGATCATTAACCGTTCTACTACTGTACATGCTTATATTTCTATTAATGTCAATCAGCACTTGACAACAAAGTTCATCAGTGAATAAATCTAGTCTGAGGTTGCGGTTAATATTAATTTAAAGGATGCACGCTAGTTTTACGTATGTGAATCCCACACATGGATGTAATTACTTTCTACTGTGTAGTCAACACCTTTTCCCAAGTGACTATTTACGAGAACAAAGGAATAGTATTCCACAGGACATCACTGAATTAAAATATACAAAATTCTGCAATTGTTATTAAACAAAGTTAACTGAACGCGAAACATTTTTACAGGTCTAGTATCTGTTTATTTCAGTTTTTCATCGATAAGCACACGTTTTTCAGCAATAAGTACACCTAAGCACTTGTAAATTTTTTCCTCTTTACTATTTTCTTTGTTGGTACACTACACCGATAGTGTAGTACGAAACTGTATGAGCTGTGCTTTTTCAAAGTTCAAAGCTAGCCTATTTGTCCAAACCATGTGGTAATATCCTTCAATATTTTATCTGCAAATACATCTTTACTCTGCTTGACAATGTTTGCATGATCTGAAAAAAAGTTCTAATTCTGCCTTTTGATTCAAATAAAATTCCATATCGCTAAAGAAAGACGAGAATAGAAGTGGATCCTACAGAACGTCCATTGTGATTTCTCCTCATGTAGATGATGTGCCATTCATATTTGCAAAACTTTATAGTATAAATTTTAGCATCCTGTTTCTGAAGTTAGTTCCTAAGCAGGCGTATGTTAGACTACATATGAAAAAAAAATCATTTGTCTAGGAGAATATTATGACTAACCGAATTAAATGTCTTTGTTAAGCCTCATAACAGCCCAGCTGATGGTGTTGCTGCATTTAACATGCTATTTTCTGCCCAGTAAATGCCTTAGGAGCGCAGTCCTTTTGAAATCGAGGCTGTGACTGAGTAAGTATCCAAGTGCTACTACCCTCGACTATATTATCTTATTAAAAATTCTGAAAAATCATGTACGTAGTGAGACTAGCTAGACGTTAATGAGATATAAGGAGTCACAATAGTTCTGAATAGGCTCAGTAATTGAATAGTTCAATCTGTCTCAGAAAATGCTTCTTGTTAAGTTATTCATTATGTTAGTTGCATGTTCTATTGATCATTTCAACGACTCTTTTATCGAAATGATGTGAAAAGAGTCGGTTTATAGGATATCTATACATGTTTAGAGTTAAAATTAATTTAGTTCCACTCATGCAACTAAACTTAAACACTAGATACCTGAAGAAACTGCAAAAAGGTGGGAATTTAAGGAGATGGGACCTGGATCAACTGACTGAACCAGAGGTTGTACAGTGTTTCAGGGAGAACATAAGGGAACAATTGACAGGAATGGGGGAAAGAAATAAAGTAGAAGAAGAATGGGTAGCTATGAGGGATGAAGTAGTGAAGGCAGCAGAGGATCCGGTAGGTAAAAAGACAAGGGCTAGTAGAAATCCTTGGGTAACAGAAGAAATATTGAATTTAATTGATGAAAGGAGAAAATGTAAAAATGCAGTAAATGAAGCAGGCAAAAAGGAATACAAACGTCTCAGAAATGAGATCAACAGGAAGTGCAAAATGGCTAAGCAGGGATGGCTAGAGGACAAATGTAAGGATGTAGAGGCTTAGCTCACTAGGGGTAAGAAAGATACTGCCTACAGGAAAATTAAAGAGACCTTTGGAGAAAAGAGAGCCACTTGTATCAATATCAAGAGCTCAGATGGAAACCCAGTTCTAAGCAAAGAAGGGAAAGCAGAAAGGTGGAAGGAGTATATAAAGGGTTTATACAAGGGCAATGTATTTGAGGACAATATTATGGAAATGGAAGAGAAAGTAGATGAAGATGAAATGGGAGATATGATACTGCGTGAAGAGTTTGACAGAGCACTGAAAGACCTGAGTCGAAACAAGGCCCCAGGGGTAGATAACATTCCATTAGAACTACTGACAGCCTTGGGAGAGCCAGTCCTGACAAAACTCTACCATCTGGTGAGCAAGATGTATGAGACAGGCGAAATACCCTTAGACTTCAAGAAGAATATAATAATTCCAATCCCAAAGAAAGCAGGTGTTGACAGATGTGAAAATTTCCGAACTATCAGTTTAATAAGTCACGGCTGCAAAATACTATGGAAAAACTAGTAGAAGCCGACCTCTGGGAAGATCAGTTTGGATTCCGTAGAAATACTGGAACACGTGAGGCAATACTGACCTTACGACTTATCTTAGAAGAAAGATTAAGGAAAGGCAAACCTACGTTTCTAGCATTTGTAGACTTAGAGAAAACTTTTGACAATGTTGACTGGAATACTCTCTTCCAGATTCTGAAGGTGGCAGGGGTAAAATACAGGGAACGAAAGGCTATTTACAATTTGTACAGAAACCAAATGGCAGTTATAAGAGTTGAGGGGCATGAAAGGAAAGTAGTGGTTGGGAAGGGAGTGAGACAGGGTTGTAGCCTCTCCCCGATGTTATTCAATCTGTATATTGAGGAAGCAGTGAAGGAAACAAAAGAAAAATTCGGAGTAGGTATTAAAATCCACGGAGAAGAAATAAAAACCTTGAGGTTCGCCGATGACATTGTAATTCTGTCAGAGACAGCAAAGGACTTGGAAGAGCAGTTGAACGGAATGGATAGCGTCTTGAAAGGAGGATATAAGATGAACATCAACAAAAGCAAAACGAGGATAATGGAATGTAGTCGAACTAAGTCAGGAGATGCTGAGGGTATTAGATTAGGAAATGAGACACTTAAAGTAGTAAAGGAGTTTTGATATTTGGGGAGCAAAATAACTGATGATGGTCGAAGTAGAGAGGATATAAATTGTAGACTGGCAATGGCAAGGAAAGCGTTTCTGAAGAAGAGAAATTTGTTAACATCGAGTATAGATTTAAGTGTCAGGAAGTCATTTCTGAAAGTATTTGTATGGCGTGTAGCCATGTATGGAAGTGAAACATGGACGATAAATAGTTTGGACAAGAAGAGAATAGGAGCTTTCGAAATGTGGTGCTACAGAAGAATGCTGAAGATTAGATGGGTAGATCACATAACTAATGAGGCGATATTGAATAGGATTGGGGAGAAGAGAAGTTTGTGGCACAACTTGACTTGAAGAAGGGATCGATTGGTAGGACATGCTCTGACGAATCAAGGGATCACCAATTTAGCATTGGAGGGCAGCGTGGAGGGTAAAAATCGTAGAGGGAGACCAAGAGATGAATACACCAAGCAGATTCAGAAGGATGTAGGTTGCAGTAGGTACTGGGAGATGAAGAAGCTTGCACAGGATAGAGTAGCATGGAGAGCTGCATCAAACCAGTCTCAGGATTGAAGACCACAACAACAACAACAGATACCTTTTTATATTATGGATGTAACTATGGACATAATACACTGTCCAAACACGTTAGTGGTGAGAGGTGACAATGCAGGTGGAGTGATAAGCTATTTCCCTTTAGTATACTGGTTGAAATTTAACCAATTAAAATTTTATAAGAACGCTGTGCAGTCGTAAAGCATCGTCTACAAACCGAACAGTGCAGTGCCGTGAAACGGCATCAAGGATGCGCGGATTGGCGTGCCCATGTAAAGAGCGGGCAGCGCCGTAGATCCGGGAAGACAAGGTTCAGCGCCCCCTGTCAGCGCTAATTTAACCAGCCGCCCATCGCTGGTGGGCCCAGTTTGGTCGCACACTTCGAGAGCGTCAGCACTGAGTATTAGAAAGACGACACTTGAGCCTGAGTTCTACGTGAAGAAATAGTGGCTAAAATACTTGCAAGTAGGAGGCACAGGAATCCAATTCATAAAGAGAAGTTATGTTTATTTTCTTTTCAGAAATAAATTGTTACATTAATCTTAATGTTTAATGCACATATCATTTTGCATTCCTGGTACCGGTCATCCCAAGTACTCTCCTTCCCTCTACGCCATGACAAAATGTAGTGGGAACAACATGGCTGTTTATTCAAACTAACCGCCTACGGGAAACAAACACGTCGACGAAATGATTCTGTGGTACTGAACAGAACATGAAACTCCCTACAAAGTAGACATCACTATTTTCTAAACAGTCGTTATCAGTTCCTCTTAAATTAAGTCTAAATGGTCTGCTACGCCTATATGAGCTGCACACGAAAATATGGATCAGGGCGTGGTCTCATTATTTAGTGACTGTGACGATTTTGTTTGAACTTCACACTCCCAAACTTTTCACACACACCGATTAAAACACACTGAAATCTCCTCTAACTCAATGACACTGTTTAAAGTAATAAGACAGCTCTGATTACGAAAAACACACAAGTCACAAATTGTGACAACACAAAACCATTATTTTCGTAGAAAAATAAGTTACTCAGTTCCATTCCATCCAAAGAAACCGGTTCACACGCATTATGTTCTATTACAGGAACAGTCAGGGATGTCACGCTCGCACATATCTCCCGCGTACTCCAATGCGGTAAATGGAAATGAGGGTTGGGCGTCATTGGCCGGGAGGCCCCTTGCGGGGCAGATCCGGCCGCCTTGTGCAGGTCTTATTACATTAGACACCACATTGGGCGACCTGCTCGCCGGATGGGGATGAAATGATGATGAAGACAGCACAACACCTAGTCCCCGAGTGGAGAAAATCCTCGACCCAGCCGGGTATGGAACCCGGGCCCGTAGGACAGCAATCTGTCAGCTGACCACTCAGCTGTCGGGGAGGGCCTCCAGTACGGTGACCAACACGCAAAATCAGTTCTGTCTTTCACTCACCTTCTTGTCGACATGATTTAATAAATTATACACATTTACTTTCTTCATTACTTCACACTCGCGAACTTCCTATATTTATTCGCATTCCTCAAAACGGTGTGTCGCATAATCTCGTGCAGTGCCCGTCTACAGGCCGTGAGAGCAACGGCATAGTTACTCATCATAGTCCGTTCCTGGGAGTTAGAAAGAAATAATACACACGATCACTACCAAGATATTGCAACGAATTACTACACACAAAAATCTAACATGAATGTGGTATTAGCACGTTGTCCGTGCAACCAACGACCACGAAGTCCACCAGGGACAATAGTTCAGTTACTTTCCCGTAAATTGTGTTTGTCCATCTAGAAATTTTTCCTCACGCAAGTATCTTAACTTATTACTGATACACGTAAGTCTCTCATAATTTTGGTACAAACACGCTTCTATCGCACTGGCCGCGCATCGAGCAGCCAGATTTCATGAACTGACAGTGTGTTGTGTTATAATGTCCTTCATAAATATATTATTGAAATGAGGCTCTCTTGTCAGAGCAAACATTTGTTGAAAGCTCTTTCCCTTTTCTTTCTTTTTTTCCAGTCTATAATACGTAACTTGAAAGTGCATAATATCACTTCGGAACCATAATGTCATCCCAAGCTTAATGCTGCTATTTGGTTTTTCTCTTTTAGATATTTAGGAACGGGAATTTAATTTAGGTCCCTGGGTTTACCGTTTCAAGTGAATAAGTGCACCAATGTATCTCGTCAGGTGTGGATGCGAAATTGAAAAATTTCTGTTAGTGACACACCTTCTACGAATAAGAAAAAAATTGCAGAATTAGAGACAGGTTTCCTCGAGCAGTGGAGTTTTTATTGAACCCGTTGGGTGTATTGATGGCAAGCACATCCGAACTGAAAGTGAAACTACGTATTTTAGGTAAAAAAAATTTTGATTGTATTACCAGCTGTTACAGCTTACCATTGTCGGTTTATTTTGGTGGATGTGGGAGGTTATGGAAAACTGAGTGACGGAGACTTTTCGCCTCTGCTTTGTCTATATTCTTGAAGAACTCTCACGTTACTTTACCCAAAACTTTAGCTGTGGAATATACGTCATTTGTCATGCTTGGAGGCAATGCACACCACCTTGAAAACTTATTTTATGAAACATAGCTCCATACGACATCCCTCAGACGAAGAGAAAGTTTTCAGCTACAGGCTACCAAGTGGCTTTTACTGGTAAAATGTATAGAAACAAACTGATGAAGCAGAGAAAATAGTCATGGGTAACTGTTGACTGCACAATTTAATTATTGGTGCTGAAAGCGATGACTTCTTCCATTCGGTGAATTTATAATCTTATTATATCGAATCACTGCTTCAGTGAAGCAGTTCTATAACAACGTCCAACAAAGCATCACAGCAGGCACCGCCGACATTGGACAAGCGACTTTCAAATAAAATCTCTCATTTCTACGGGAATATACATAATGAACAAAAACGAGTACAGGTCGGTGACGACATTTGGAAATTTTGGTCTAGTTAAATGGTAAGGCGACTGCTCGCCATAAGCGGGATATCCGAGTTCGAGTCCCGGTCCAGCATAAATTTTCATTGTCATCATTGCATCCTGCAGCTGATGGTTGTCCATATGCAATTGCGAATACGTTTCATGTAGAATCATTATTGATTTTTAACTATTAAATAATAATTATTCACAATCATCTATGTTAATGCAATCGGAATTTGCAATCTGTAGTAAAATATAGTAATTTGAAATTCAGTGTTAAAAATATTGTATCTGACATTTACCTTTTATTAATATTTGTTCTCCAATAGACAGCGACAGTTCAGATTTAACGTCCCGGTTGCAGTAAGCATGGTTCCATTGATCCCAAGGGCGCAAAATTAATCAAAAACTCCTTGTCAATTTTCGCCGTCATTGTTTGCCGTTGGTTTGAGATATCGGGCTGAAAAGAAACTTACCTGTTCCGTCAACTCATCGGTCTGTATAAGGGCGTCATCGGTTGTTGTTGTATTGGGCATCCGCTTCCATTACGGGCTCTTACACTGCAGTCTTCGGGTGTCTGTTTTCCTTCCTATTTTGTCCGATGGTCACCCGACATCCGATCGGGAGAAATACAGATCTGATGCAGGTGTAGCTTCCAGGCGTATACATCACTGACGCCACCTGAAGTCTTACACAAGAATGCGCTTCTGTCACACCTTCACCGCATACGCGTTAGAGGCTTGTCCGTGAGATTCGACGTGATAAGCTCATGTAAAACACATACCCAGCGCCACCATTATAGTAACAGAAAATGCAATAACTTACAGAATCATCAGGGGTTTCTCGAGTTGCTCTAATTTGTTGTCTGTTTGTATGTGGGGGAAAAGGGTGTTGGGCTGTGGCGGGGTGGTGTCGTGAGCCTTCAGTTGCTTCTTGTGTGCAGTATAGCTCCTCTATTCATCTTCTATAATTTTCGTCCTCTGCGGCTCCGCGCAGTACAATGGAAGTTATTCCTGATTGTTTATTTGCATGGTGATCTTCCGCAGCAGCTGTTATTATCAGTTGTTATTGTTTTTTCTGTCTTAAGTTTATTCCAGTTAAGGCGTATTTTTCACAACACGCGTTACGCCTTTATTTATAAGGTATTTTCCGTGGTTATACTGGAAATGTAATACACATAATATGTCTCTACATTTCTTTATTTTTCTCTGCCTCGTGATGACTGGGTGTTATGTGATGTCCTTAGGTTAGTTAGGTTTAAGTAGTTCTAAGTTCTAGGGGACTGATGACCATAGATATTAAGTCCCATAGTGCTCAGAGCCATTTGAACCATTTTGAACCATTCCTTTATTAACAGTTTAAAAATTGCATTTCTGTATAAAGTTTGTTTACCACAATCTAATGGATTTTTCGATATTATTTACATTTATACGCCTTTTGTGAATGCTCTTTTCCTTGTGTTGCATCTGTAATTTTTTTTTTCTTTTTCTCCGTCAACTCACTTTCTGAGCCTCCATTAATGGTTCGACAAGGGGAACATCAACCGTACAATTTTTGTGTGCTTTTCTTAGAGTTTGTAGCACCCATGCGATTTCGGTGTATGATGTGGATTAGCGATAATAAATCTTTAGAGCCTACACTGAATACGTTCCAGCCACTCATTATTTCTCTATGTCTCTTTTACCCCATATACACTACAGGCCATTAAAATTGCTACACCATGAAGATGACGTGCTACAGACGCGAAATTTAACCGACGGGAAGAAGATGCTGTGATATGCAAATTATTAGCTTTTCAGAGCAGTCACACAAGGTTGGCGCCCGTAGTGACATCTACAACGTGCTGACTTGAGGAAAGTTTCCAACCGATTTCTCATACGCAAACAGCAGTTGACCGGCGTTGCCTGGTGAAACGTCGTGATACCTCGTGTAAGGAGGAGAAATGCGTACCATCACGTTTCCGACTTTGATAGAGGTCGGACTGCAGCCTATCACGATTGCGGTTTATCGTAACGCGACACTGCTGCTCGCGTTGGTCGAGATCCAATGACTGTTAGCAGAATATGGAATCGGTGGGTTCAGGAGGGTGATAGGCTACAATCCGACCTTTATCAAAGTCGGAAACGTGATGGTACGCATTTCTCTTCCTTTCGCGAGGCATCACAACAACGTTTCACCAGGCAACTCTGGTCAACTGCTGTTTGTTAATGAGAAATCGGTTGGAAACGTTCCTCATGTCAGCACGTTGTAGGTGTCGCCACCACCGCCAACCTTGTGTGACTGCTCTGAAAAGCTATTAATTTGCATATAACAGCATATTCTTCCTGTCGGTTAAATTTCGCGACTGTAGCACGTCATCGTCGTGGTCTAGCAAATTTAATGGCTAGTAGTGTAGCATAAGATGTCTACGCACACGTCATGTAATTCGGGTAAATAACGGGCCGCTGATTTGCGTACGCGTTGATGGCGCCCAGTAGCGATCCAGATGGGTTTTATAGGATTTACATCAGTCGAATTTGGTCTACATTAACGTGAGTTCACTATTACACTCCTCAAACTACTGTAGCACGCTTCTGGCTCCGAGGCACGCACAGTTATACTACCGAAAGACGACATCGGCGTCGAGGATGACATCAAGCATGAAGGGATGCTGGTGGCTCGCAGCTGTCAGCGTGTTTTCCATTACCACCACAGATCCCACGCAAGCGCAGCAGAATGTCCTAGCGTAATACTGATCTCACCAGCCTGCGTCTTTGGCGTACAGCACATTTCGAGCCGCCTTTCACCTCGATGTCGGCGTTTGTGGAGACTATAAGCGACAGCGTGTAGCGCAAATGTTACTCACCCAAACAGCCGACACATTTCTACTGACCGATCGTCGAATCCCGATGGTCCCGTGCACAGTGCAATTGTAATTGACGGTGGGGTTCGGGCAACATGTGGACACGTAGGATTGGTCTGCTGCGGAACCACATGTTCCACAATGTACGATAACAGTGTGCTCCGAACCACTTGTGGTCGCACCAGCAATGTGCTGTTTCCTCAGCGATGCCACAGATCACCATCTGTCCTACTTTGTGGACCAGGAAACCCTCCAAACCCCACGCTGTGTGAAGAGTCGTGGACGTCCAACAATTTAGCGCCTAGTGGTAGTTTGACTGTCCTACCTCTTTCCATAGATGCTCACGAAAGTAGCACTTGAACATTCGACCAGCTCCGCCATTTTCCAGATACTCGTTCACAGGCAATGTGTAATAATAATCTGCCTTTTGTTAAAGTTGAAACGTCCCCTTAGAACAATTATACATGACTGTGCTTAAACTGACACACAATATTTTTTAGCGCAACGCAATCTGACTTAAAAAAATCCCTACAAAAGAATGGCCCTGACTAACATTAACCTATACCTTTCACAAATCACTTACCTCACAAAACTACTGCAATACAGCGAGCGCCACTACTGCCAGCTACATAAAAGATTCAAGCTACGGAAGGCACTAACTACTGATAGGGATAGTTCGCAAATGAAAGATTTTAATAGAGAACAAACAATGTATTTACCTTAATATCATCAAAAGTCATAATATATATAGCAGTTCGTGACACCCAGTCTTACAAATTTCAAAACTTCGCCATTTCTTTCCCCACATCCACCACCGCTGGCGGCTCACCTCCAACTGCGCAACGCTACGCGCTGTTCACATCCAGCTGCCAAACGCAACAATGGCAGACAACAATGCAAACTAGCCACAGATTGCACACAGCACAGCCAGTGATTTTCATACAGAGCGCTACGTGGCGTTACCAATAAGAAAACCTAAACAGCCTACTTACATAGCCCCCATGCTCCCCACAAAAAATTTTACAATTTTTTTGGGCACTGGCCAATACATATTTGTTAAAATTTTTTTCACAATTAAAATAACAAAGAAATCAAATGCACACACTTATTGATACAATGTTGGTCAAAAGCTAAAACTTTCTCACAGTCCATAAAGACAGTCCTGATCATCCATCACAGTAAAATTGCAGTGTTTCTTTTTCTCAAAGTCTGAGCAGTAAAAGAAAATGCACACGGAAGTAGTGGATTTCCATGCAGTCTTGAAGAAGTAGTGTTGTCCTTCCAACGGAAAGACAGTGCTGACTCTTGACATGCAGACAGGTATTGGTCCACAACAGAGCAAACCCACAGCAGAGTCAGTCGAAATTTTGAAGAGTATTGGTAGGTAGGTCATCACAGAGCAGACCCACTGTAGTCCTCGTAGAGATTATGGTATTGGTGGGCTACCAGAGGTGCAGACCCACTGCAGTCCTTGTAGAAATAATGGTATTGGTGGCTCATCAAAGATACAGACCCACTGTAGTCCTTGTAGAGACGGCCAGCAACCATCTGTTGCGACTGTGCAGATGCACAATCACCATCGAAGAGCCTTGCGGACAATAAAGCAAGTCCATAAACCACCACTTGTGCACTTACCAAAAAAAATTTTTTTTTTCAGTTGTCCTTAGAACCAGCAATGCTGTTATCCAGTCCCTTGCTGAATTATTAACACACGTGCAAACACTATGAGTCCCTACTTCTCACATAGTGTCCATATACTATGGCCAACAGAAATGTGTGCAGTGAAATGTAACTTACAAGTTACTTAATTTGATGAACTGGTATCAATTACAATTTTATAACATAAGAATACAATAACAGAGGTACAAAATACATAATTAAAAACATAATAATACAGATAACATTTGTAGTAATAGGGGCTTTACAGAAGAATAGAAATAAACATATACATCAGTGTTACAGGAATTATGACATAAGTAAATACATAAAAAATCAGAATAACTATTGAAACATCAACTTCACACATGAGCATTAAAACAGAACAGAATTAATAATGTCTAACATCTTTACAAAGTAAATAACATATTATTAATGCTTATTATATTTGAGGATAACAGTATTCCTCATCATAGTTCACGTAGCTGAGTATTAAAAAAATTCTGCAACATAAGTCTTATCAGATAAACATATAAAGATAGGAAGAACATAAATACACAAGGGTACACAAACACATAGTGGGATAACACAAGGAAAGGACAGGGTTTGTTTTACTGCAGTATTTTGCAAACAAAACTTTCTTTACTTCTCGGAGATCTCCCTTCGTTCTTCATTATTTCCAAAAAGTCCTATCTATACCAGCTTTCTGTACTTTTCTCGTATAACCTCTCAGTGCATTTCTTCAAATTCATCGCAACTCATTCTCTTATAGGCTACCCCCTCTTCAGCTAACTTAAATCTACTGAGCTCAGATGCATAAACTAAGGGACAAGGCAATGCAGCAGCACTAAACAATTAACACAAACAGCAATGAAAATAATGGAAATTGTCAAAGCAAGCTGCAGTAAATCTAAATTACCAAGCAATGCACCATTACAACAAATATGAGCCAATGTGCAGCAACAAGAAAAATAAATCAGTAGTAAAACTAACTTAACAGAGTAATACAAAGTGAAATTTAGTAGCACTATGCCTGGCAAACAGCAGCAGCAAATGCAATAACTTATACCTAAATATGACAAAGCTCAAGCAGAAAGAATATTACACTAAAAATGGCCATGTCTAATGCCTATGTCACATCTTAACACTAGAGTGATGCATCACCTTTACTTACTGTACCAAAAATGTACCAAGTCATTGACAAAAATTATCTATGCACTTCCTGTGAAGGGAAATGTCTTTTGTGCTCCCTCGTTTTTCTTTTTTGGAAGTAGACCATTAAATTATTTATTTACTGGATCTGTAGGCATAAAATATCTATATTAGTACATCTATAAAATTTTATTTTAACCAATGCTGCAGTGCAGCTAGAAACTACATATTAAACAAAATAGGCAAAGCAAGGCATGAAACGTCATTCACTAGCCATATGGCATTTTATAATGCAGTAAACAATCTTTCAACTAGCAAGACAATAGATGTGAAATGTTTCTCATCATTTCATGAGGTATTTTAGTAAATATCATAAATTACGAGCTCCACAGTGTAACCATGTTTTCAAGTTTGAGCGTGTTGTAATTGCGATGCTTTCCACAAAGAACTGTCAATAGCGAGGTTAATAGTCTCTCTTTTTTTCTCCACCTGTGCTTCTGAAAGGCACACACTAATGGCTTTTTTCCAGGCGTCTGACACAGCTGGCCACTCAAGATGCATTATGTCAAGGTCACTTGGCTTTCTTACCGAAATATTTACGACACCAGTTTGAACTACTGTGTCAGTCTTGTATAAAAATTTCACAGTTCGAGAATTTGCGTTGCAAATCTGTAGAAACAAAATCCTATAAATATAACAGTGTCCAAAAAATATTCGCCGGCATTGTGATACATTCACGCATTTAGACACATTTCATAACTCTTAAAGTACGATTCTTGGTTTCCAACATACTTTTTCACAAGTCAGAGTCCCTAACCACTACTCATTATTCCTTACCTTATTACACATATACATATTCGTCGACACTTCTTCAATATTTCATCATAATAAATACGTAGCATAATCAAATTCCTCATATAGCATCAGCTTATTGATCATAAACATACCGCAACAGCATAATACACATCGTTATCATAACATCATAAAACCACAGCCAAATCTCAAAACAGGTGTAGCTTTCTGCAATAATGTCAAAACCTAAAAAAAATTCTCTGCTCATTTCAATAGTGTCATCTACCTCAAACGTACTTTAAAAATCATGATCCCACACCAAATACATCATTCAAAGCTCTCATAGTATCACAATGGTTCCGAAAAAATATGAACAGTTCACAAAGTACAGACAAAATACAATTTCATATGTGTGAAGTTACCCAACTGTGTAATTGCGTAAATATGTGTCACTGATGTAGTAAAAAAAAATGTTTATCTCTCAGTTAAATGATCAGATAGCTGTGTAATTTGTGTGTTAGAGAAATATGGTACCGATGTGTAAAGTTGTATAAGCAAATACCATATTAGCTAGGGCTCCTTGTGCTTGCCAAACACATGGTACACAAAGTAAACGTGTACCCCCCTGAGGATTCATGTAATTATACCCTCAGGTGTTACAGATTACAGCAATGGAATGAAATGTATCACGGAAAACCTTTGTATCATTGTACTCCAAATATCTTTAAAAATAAATGATTTAAGTACAAAATTAATCACTCAAATACGTGTCCTGTAGCGCTAAATGTGCGTCTTGCTGTAAGATAATCTCTGTGGAAGTGTCGTAGTTATTGTCCTCCAAAAACTAAGTTCTTCAGAAGTCAATGTACTTACCTCATGACAAACAAAAGTGAAATGCTTTGCGTATAGATATCTTAGTTATTATGCTTATTGCCGTGATGAAGAAAGTACTGTGCTGTAAAGTATTGTTGTGCTACGGAAAAGGCTGTCTCATTGTAGCTATACCACAAAAGTTATTACTAAAACATATTTTACTTTCCAGAATAATTCAGAAAAACTGTGCAGATATAAAACAGAAACACCGCAAAAGCAACATTGTAAATTCTCACTCATTAGTAGTGTCGTGATAAAATCGTGTAGTTGTCACATAAACTAACCACTGTGTCATCTGGTATCTCACAGAAAGTACTTTAAATCCAGAATGTATCTTCAAGTAAACCAAAATGTTGCATTAAAATCTCATTAGCAGTACCAGTATATGTCCTAAGTATGTAAGCCTGATAGTCGTTACGTAATTGTGCAACTAACAAGCAAGAATGTACAAATACAACACTGTGTCGTCTGTTCACTATAACAATGCATTCGTAATTTCTGTTTAAAAATGTTCCCTAGGTTCTAGACTCGATATTTAACTTCAAACATTGTTGCATGTTAACAGTTTCTTAAGTCTGACAAAGCATACTAGAAATGTGAAGTGAAAAGTTTCATGGCAAAGACAAAGTTAAAAAGCAGATTATCTTTCAATAAACGGTTTTACATGTGAAATGTGGTGTAAACCTTTACTCTTCCTTGTACGCAGAATTTTAACTTCAACGCAATTATCATGTGGTATACATTGGTAAAGAATACTGGAGTTTTTCTCAAGGTTAGCACCTATGTTATGTTTCTCTGAGCCAGCAGGCATACGCGGCTGCCTGCGGTGCAAGTCATTGTCTGTTCCTTTGTTGGCGCGCGCCGTTATTGGGATTAGGAGACCTAATTTCTACAAATTCACCTTGTCAAGAGTGCCTTGCTCTGTTTGCATCTCGGCAGTTCTGATGCAATTCAAGTCTGCCGTTACGATTATATCGTCTGTCGTCATGTCGGTAGTTCCTGTAGTTTCTTTCTTGTCGGTGAAGTGATGGGGAATTTCTCCCTGAATTATCACTGCATGGTGGACCATTGCGTCTGAAGTTATTCTGTCTCCCGTGATAATAATAGTTCTGGTTGCCATATTGTATGTTTCTGTGATTGTCTCTGTTATATTCATTACCGCGGAGAGGTGATCTTTCCCTGTAATTATTACTACACTGCCAACGGTTGTCATACGGGTGGTGTCTGTTTTGGTCACGATTTGTGTTGTGAGAATAGCCTTGTCGTGTCCAGTTATTATTTCTTTCATCGCGGAATTGCGACGGATGTGACCTGTAATTGTTGTGTTCCTGTTTTCACATTCCGCGATTGTCAGTGTTAATTTCTAATTCTTGTAAGAGTCCCTGAAAAGCTTCAATGTCGTCTTTGCAACGTCCTGCCAAAATAATATGCCGTAAATGTTCAGGTAATTTGATTAAGCAAATGCGGATGAGTTCTGAGGGGCTGTATGGGCTTGACAGGTACTGATTCTTGTGCAACATGTCTTCAAAATATTTCACAAGACTGGAAAATTCAGATTGTTCTAAATGTTTCATCATTATGATGCCATGTTTTACTCGGTCTTGTGTGGCTTGAGACCAATATGCTGAGAGGAAGGCATGGTAAAATTCTCCTTCACTGTGGCAATCGTGAATGACCGATCGCATTCTTACAGCTGGTTCATTCTCTAAGTTGTTGTTGTTGTTGTGGTCTTCAGTCCTGAGACTGGTTTGATGCAGCTCTCCATGCTACTCTATCCTGTGCAAGCTTTTTCATCTCCCAGTACCTACTGCAACCTACATCCTTCTGAATCTGCTTAATGTATTCATCTCTCGGTCTCCCTCTACGATTTTTACCCTCCACGCTGCCCTCCAATACTAAATTGGTGATCCCTTGATGCCTCAGAACATGTCCTACCAACCGATCCCTTCTTCTGGTCAAGTTGTGCCACAAACTTCTCTTCTCCCCTATCCTATTCAATACTTCCTCATTAGTTATGTGATCTACCCATCTAATCTTCAGCATTCTTCTGTAGCACCACATTTCGAAAGCTTCTATTCTCTTCTTGTCCAAACTATTTATCGTCCATGTTTCACTTCCATACATGGCTACACTCCATACGAATACTTTCAGAAATGACTTCCTGACACTTAAATCAATACTGGATGTTAACAAATTTCTCTTCTTCAGAAACGCTTTCCTTGCCATTGCCAGCCTACATTTTATATCCTCTCTACTTCGACCATCATCAGTTATTTTGCTCCCCAAATAGCAAAACTCCTTTACTACTTTAAGTGCCTCATTTCCCAATCTAATTCCCTCAGCATCACCCGACTTAATAAGACTACATTCCATTATCCTTGTTTTGCTTTTGTTGATGTTCATCTTATATCCTCCTTTCAAGACACTGTCCATTTCATTCAACTGCTCTTGCAAGTCCTTTGCTGTCTCTGACAGAATTACAATGTCATCGGCGAACCTCAAAGTTTTTATTTCTTCTCCATGAATTTTAATACCTACTCCGAATTTTTCTTTTGTTTCCTTTACTGCTTGCTCAATATACAGATTGAACAACATCGGGGAGAGGCTACAACCCTGTCTTACTCCCTTCCCAACCACTGCTTCCCTTTCATGTCCCTCGACTCTTATAACTGCCATCTGGTTTCTGTACAAATTGTAAATAGCCTTTCGCTCCCTGTATTTTATCCCTGCCACCTTTAGAATTTGAAAGAGAGTATTCCAGTCAACATTGTCAAAAGCTTTCTCTAAGTCTACAAACGCTACAAACGTAGGTTTGCCTTTCCTTAATCTTTCTTCTAAGATAAGTCGTAAGGTCAGTATTGCGTCACGTGTTCCAGTGTTTCTACGGAATCCAAACTGATCTTCCCCGAGGTTGGCATCTACTAGTTTTTCCATTCGTCTGTAAAGAATTCGTGTTAGTATTTTGCAGCTGTGACTTATTAAGCTGATAGTTCTGTAATTTTCACATCTGTCAACACCTGCTTTCTTTGGGATTGGAATTATTATATTCTTCTTGAAGTCTGAGGGTATTTCGCCTGTTTCATACATCTTGCTCACCAGATGGTAGAATTTTGTCAGAACTGGCTCTCCCACGGCCGTCAGTAGTTCCAATGGAATATTGTCTACTCCGGGGGCCTTGTTTCGACTCAGGTCTTTCAGTGCTCTGTCAAACTCTTCACGCAGTATCATATCTCCCATTTCATCTTCATCTACATCCTCTTCCATTTCCGTAATATTGTCCTCAAGTACATCGCCCTTGTATAGACCCTCTATATACTCCTTCCACCTTTCTGCTTTCCCTTCTTTGCTTAGAACTGGGTTTCCATCTGAGCTCTTGATATTCATACAAGTTGTTCTCTTATCTCCAAAGGTCTCTTTAATTTTCCTGTAGGCGGTATCTATCTTACCCCTAGTGAGATAGGCCTCTACATCCTTACATTTGTGCTCTAGCCATCCCTGCTTAGCCATTTTGCACTTCCTGTCGATCTCATTTTTGAGACGTTTGTATTCCTTTTTGCCTGTTTCACTTACTGCATTTTTATATTTTCTCCTTTCATCAATTAAATTCAATATTTCTTCTGTTACCCAAGGATTTCTACTAGCCCTCGTCTTTTTACCTACTTGATCCTCTGCTGCCTTCACTACTTCATCCCTCAAAGCTACCCATTCTTCTTCTACTGTATTTATTTCCCCCATTCCTGTCAATTGCTCCCTTATGCTCTCCCTGAATCTCTGTACAACCTCTGGTTCTTTTAGTTTATCCAGGTCCCATCTCCTTAAATTCCCACCTTTTTGCAGTTTCTTCAGTTTTAATCTACAGGTCATAACCAATAGATTGTGGTCAGAGTCCACATCTGCCCCTGGAAATGTCTTACAATTTAAAACCTGGTTCCTAAATCTCTGTCTTACCATTATATAATCTATCTGAAACCTTTTAGTATCTCCAGGGTTCTTCCATGTATACAACCTTCTTTCATGATTCTTAAACCAAGTGTTAGTTATGATTATGTTGTGCTCTGTGCAAAATTCGACCAGGCGGCTTCCTCTTTCATTTCTGTCCCCCAATCCATATTCACCTACTATGTTTCCTTCTCTCCCTTTTCCTACACTCGAATTCCAGGCACCCATGACTATTAAATTTTCGTCTCCCTTCACAATCTGAATAATTTCTTTTATTTCATCATACATTTCTTCAATTTCTTCGTCATCTGCAGAGCTAGTTGGCATATAAACTTGTACTACTGTAGTAGGCGTGGGCTTCGTATCTATGTTGGCCACAATAATGCGTTCACTATGCTGTTTGTAGTAGCTTACCCGCATTCCTATTTTCCTATTCATTATTAAACCTACTCCTGCATTACCCCTATTTGATTTTGTGTTTATAACCCTGTAGTCACCTGACCAGAAGTCTTGTTCCTCCTGCCACCGAACTTCACTAATTCCCACTATATCTAACTTCAACCTATCCATTTCCCTTTTTAAATTTTCTAACCTACCTGCCCGATTAAGGGATCTGACATTCCACGCTCCGATCCGTAGAACGCCAGTTTTCTTTCTCCTGATAACGACATCCTCTTGAGTAGTCCCCGCCCGGAGATCCGAATGGGGGACTATTTTACCTCCTGAATATTTTACCCAAGAGGACGCCATCATCATGTAATCATACAGTAAAGCTGCATGCCCTCGGGAAAAATTACGGCTGTAGTTTCCCCTTGCTTTCAGCCGTTCGCAGTACCAGCACAGCAAGGCCGTTTTGGTTATTGTTACAAGGCCAGATCAGTCAATCATCCAGACTGTTGCCCTTGCAACTACTGAAAAGGCTGCTGCCCCTCTTCAGGAACCACACGTTTGTCTGGCCTCTCAACAGATACCCCTCCGTTGTGGTTGCACCTACGGTACGGCTATCTGTATCGCTGAGGCACGCAAGCCTCCCCACCAACGGCAAGGTCCATGGTTCATGGGGGGGATTCTCTAAGTAGCCACACATAAATTCTAATCTGTGTTCTAATGACCAGTTGGAAGGAAAACAATAAGAGAATTGATGAATTTACGTGTAGTATTGAACAGCTTATAGTCAAAATGATCATGTCGGCGAGTCACATGTCGGTCATTGTTACGTCGTTTCGGCAGTTCCATCTCAAAATTCGGTGTACCTTGCCAGTTTCTTTCATAATTTCCGAAGTGCCCTGTGTTATTATTTTGTGGCTGTTCCGTATTTCTATGTCCCTCTTCCCGTATTGCAGCGCGAGTGTCCTCTAAAATATGTAATTCCTGTATTACCTGTGTCAACTGATCTTGTACTTCCCGGATTTCTCTTTGGTGTTGCTATTAATTTGATTCTGATTTTGTTTGAATTTCCTAATTTGTTCGCACTCTTCTGTGTCATTAAAGACTATCGGTTTTGTGTCATTCAGATTATCTTCTACCTTCGTAGATAAATCATTTAGCTGATCCGAAAGTTCAGCTACTTTCTCTGATAACGAACCAATTTTCAGAGAATCTACTGTGTCCTTTAAGTTTTCCTGAGTTTTTGCAAGTTGCGTAGCCGAATCGGTAGATGCAACTGAGTCAACTTTAGCTTGCAAGGTGTCGTGATTTTCCTGAACTATAGTTTGCAGTTCTTTTATGGCTGCTTCGTGTTTCTGTAATGCATTTTCATGCCGCGAAAAAATAGATTGAAAATGCTCACAAATCTGTGTTTTTACGTCATTGCCGACTTTTTGACATTTCGATTCAATGTTATGTAACTCGCTAGTTAAATCTTCACGTGTTTGTTCAAGTGTGGTGTCTAACTTTTGCAGCTTTTGCTGTGTTTGTCTCTGATTTTGTTCCATTGTGTCTAACTGTTGCTTCGTTTGTCTCTGATTTTGTTCCATTGTGTCTAACTTTTGAAGATTTTGTTCCATTGTGTTTAACTTTTGAAGCTTTTGTCCCATTTGTTGCATTAATTGTAATAACAATGCACTGGTGTCTGAAACATGTTCCTCGGTGCTATTCGGCAATGCATTTGAACCGGCAATGTTCGCAGTTTGAAAAGCAGAAAATGTGTCTTGACTTATTTGAGAAAACGGTGAGGACGCAAAACCTGAATCTACAGTATTTGCAAGATTGTGTCCTGTCATTTCGGATTCCTGAGGCAAGTTGTTGCTGACCGATCGATCGATAATGCTTCCCTGTTCACTAATTGTTTCACTGTCTACATCATTGTTTGCAGCCCGCTCCATTTCCCTATGTACAATTACCAAATTACTACCTTGAACATTAGTTAATTCATTACTCGGTGGCGCTAACACACTGCTTTCGTCTTCAGTGTCGTTTCTCAGTTTACTTTGGAGCCTAGTATTACGTTTTTCACACGCCATTATTGTCACAATACTTCACACGATAACACAGAAAAGCACAATTTGAAGAGCAAAAATAAGAAAACACATTAACATAGCACTGAAAATAATATCTCGTTAATTGCAAGCGCAGCTGCGAAATACTTGCTGCAAATCTACATGCATGCCACAACTGTTTTACTGTACAACAATGATAAACTACAACTACAAAGGAAATTCTCTCTATAATTACGCGCTAGCAATAAACAAAAGCTACACTAATTATACAAACTACAAGAAAAAATCAGAAGATTCCAGTGAGGTATCCTCGGCTAAGGGTCGACATATGAAACGTCCCCTTAGAAGAATTGTACATGACTGTGCTTAAACTGACACACAATATTTTTTGGCGCAACGCAATCTGACTTTCAAAAAATCCCTACAAAAGAATGGCCCTGACTAACATTAACCTATACCTTTCACAAATCACTTACCTCACAAAAATCTTCGTTACTCGAACTACTGCAATACAGCGAGCGCCACTACTGCCAGCTAAATAAAAGATTCAAACTACGGAAGGCACTAACTACTGATAGGGATAGTTAGCAAATGAAAGATTTTAATAGAGAACAAACAATGTATTTACCTTAATATCATCAAAAGTCATAATATATATAGCAGTTCATGACATCCAGTCTTACAAATTTCAAAACTCCGCCATTTCTTTCCCCACATCCACCACTGCTGGCGGCTCACCTCCAACTGCACAACGCTACGCGCTGTTAACATCCGGCTGCCCAACACTACAATGGCAGACAACAATGCAAACTAGCCACAGACTGCACACAGCACAGCCAGTGATTTTCATACAGAGCGCTACGTGGCGTTACCAATAAGAAAACCTAAACAGCCGACTTACAAAGTCGCTTACCTCAGTGGATTTCCCCATTTTAAGCCCGTATCTTCGCTAAGGCGATCCTCCGTCCGTGCCAGCTTTGCTTAACATACTTTTGTTACCGCGAGCCCGCAACGCCACCAGGTGTGTTCTAGAAAACGTTTACGAATTGCGAGTTCCTGTTTATATTTTTTGAAGTTCTAGTCGTGCCCTACGCATTCTGTCGATATGAACGGAATCGGAGAGTTCGTACGGTTCGCTTGTCAGCATAACTACGTTGTGACGCTGTTCCACTCCATTTATTGGACACTCACAGGAGACATGCATTGGCCAACTCTTTATCAGTAAACCTTTCCGTACTGCTGTGTGTCACTACTAACGGACGGCCTAAAATTCCGTGAAAACAAATAGTGATGTATTAAAGCAAGTGGCGATGAGCGATTTTTCTGTTTTTCTCTTGAGCCTACAGCAAGTACTGTTTTCAAATAAGACCCACAGCCTATAACGTCGACATTTCTAGTATTGTGTTCATATTTTCAGTCAAATATGGATTAAAAGTAAATAGTAAATACAGATAAAAAGAGAAGTGGAAGTATGAAAACAAATGAAAGACAATTATCCGTAACGAACCAACGCAAACGCCACGTGGACGAGCGCAATGTGAGGTGCTGCAGTACATATATATGACTCTTAATAGCACCAGCTGAAATGACTAAAAATAAATGCAAGCGTAGTCCACGTGCTACTTTCAACTACTGTAAGAACGCAACTGAAAGTGGTTGTTGTTCGAGGAACACAACTCACGGAACATAGAGAGCAGAATGCCGTCAACTGTAGTTTAACAAAGTTCTGTTTGCGAGGTAAGGTACGCAGCTATCCCTGTAACGGTACTGACTTCTTCAAGTCAGTATCGTAAAAACGAACTTGGGCCATTTGCATGTGAGGCTTTTCTTCCTTGAAGCAGCGCGCCATGCGAGAGTCAGAGGAGCCTCATCGGAGAAAAAAAAGTGGTGTACTCCGCCCGCGATGCCCCGTACCACTGCATCGGAGTCAGAGCAGGCTTGCGGAAACCAGCCAGCATCGCAGACCTTATGGACAAACACTGTATGGTCTTTTATCGAACTTACACTTTCGATGGCAGGTCTAATGGAAGGCCAGAGCCCATCACGGCGTTTGGTTCCTGTACGCAGCTGCCTTTAGACTGATTAATTGTTAGCTAATGAACATCTCTTCATTTCCGGATCTCCAGTGATATGAACGGCTTCCACGTTCCATTTCTCAAAGTCTGTCTCAAAACATAACGACCACTGGCTTAACTCGTAGCAAGAATGAATTCTACCTGTTGACTTAACGGATGCCTCACGCAGCAAAATATATATACAAGTGAAGCGCAGACAAATGGGAAATAATTCTAGTGACGGCGCGTAAATGAGGAATTCACTGACATTTCCGAGTTTGAGAAAGCATAATTTACTATGGCCCATCGGCAGGAAACAAGCATCTCTTCAAGGAATTAGGCATTTTAGCTGCACCGTCTCAGTACATATATTCGCTAATGAAATTCGTCATAAATAATCCGTCACAATTTCAGAAGAAAAAAATTCGGTATGCTGCAACAAAAATTTTTGATCATTCGTCCAATGACAGAAAATGTCTCACAGGTAGGAAAGCAAGTTTCAAATATAACCTAAAATTTCTCCTGACCAACTACTTCAGTTCTATTGAAGAATTTTTATTTAAAATCTGGTAGCCTGTAAGGAAAAAGCTAGTTTTCAATCATAGCTGTATGAGTAGGACCAAAGAATAATTGGTTCTTTAATCTTGACGCAAATCATGTCCATATAGCCTCTAAACTGACTTGTTCCACATAAGCGTTCAAATGATCTGATGAACATGTAACTAACCAACTAACTATCTAATACTAGGAAACGAAAAAGCTGGTCAGCTGCTCGCATACAAGTGTGATGAGCATCAAGTCATGAAATGGGTCCTACAGGGTTCAATTTCGACTCCACTGCTATTCTTTTATAAATATGAACGACGTGGCATAAAGCACACGTCAAGAAGAAACACTTTCCTAAGATAACGAAAGCGTTACAGTGAATTCACTAAGAGAGGAAGCACTAATAGGAATTCATGCTATTTGAAGACAGAGCATGCCTTTATTAAAAAAAAAAAAAACACTGTATATTCAATGCGATACAGTTAGTAACAACACCAACAATTAATGTAACACATTAATACAAATTAGTGAGCAGAACAGAAATATGAAATGTTTTGGATATACTCACTGATGGAAATTTGATGTGAAAGGAATATGTTGCAGAGATTCTGAAACAGCTAAAGTAAGTAATTTTTGTATAGCTGCTAGTCTGGAATAATTGCTAGTTTTTGGAGCAAAAACGTTAACGTTTTTACATATTCTGCGTATTTATCTACGTCTGGTGTTTTTTCTGGAGTTATGACTAGCTTCGGAGAAAGTACTGATTACAAATCAGTGAACAGAAACAACAATATGTTATGTGGAGGAATTATGCACTATTCCAACAACAAAAGTAGAGTAAGTGGCAAAGCAGTTATTAAAACTAATCTGAAACAATTTCTTCTCTGTAATAAATAAACATCTGCAGTTTCTGTAGTGCAGCGCTACGTTAACTTAGTTTCTAAACCCGTTTTCCACTTGAAAGTAATCGTGACTTCGTAATTTTTATTAAATTTATTTGTTATGCTATGTAGTAAATGGAAAATTCAGGAATACCGAAATACAAATCGCTTATTAATGAAATAAATAGGAAGTGCAAGGAAAAGGCGAAAAGGCTGCACGAAAAATCTGAAAAATTAAAAAAGAAATGATTGTCGGAAGGACTGAGTCAACAAATAAAGTCAAAACAAGCTGCAGTGAAATTAAAAGCAGGGGTGGTAACATTAAAAGTGCAAGTCAAAAGAGTACATTGAAGGTTTCTATGACAGGGAAGATTTATCTGATGTGATAGAAGAAGGAGAAGTCGATTTAGAAGAGATAGGGGATCCAGTATTAGTATCAGAATTTAAGAGAGCTTTGGAGGAATTAAGGTCAAATAAGGCTGAAGGGATACATAAATTGCATCAGAATTTCGAAAAGCATTGGGGGAAGTGGCAAAAATAATGACTATTCACGTTGGTGTGCAGAATGTGTGAGTCTGGCGACATACGACCTGACACAATTCCGAAGACTGCAAGAGCTGACAAGTGCGAGAACTATCGCACAATCAGCTTAACAGTTCATGCATCCAAGTTGCTGACCAGTATGACATACTGAAGAATGGAAAAGAAATTGAGGATGTGTTATATGATGATCAATTTGGCTTTATGAAAGGTAAAGGCACCGCAGAGGCAGTTCTAACATTACGGTTAATAATGGAAGCGAGACTGAAGAAAAATCAAGACACATAGGATTTGTCGACCTGAAAAAGCGTTAGACAATGTCAAATGGTGCAAGATCTTAGATAATTGAGGAAAATATGGGAAAGCAGTAGGGAGAGACGGGTAATATACAACTTGCACAATAGCCAAAAGGGAATAATACGAGAGGAAGACCAAGTACGAAGTGCTCGGATTAAAGAGGGTGTAAGACAGGGATGTAGTTTTTCAACTGTACTGTTCGATCTATACATCGGAAAAGCAATGAAGGGAATAAAGAAAGATTCACTACTGGAATTAAAATTCAAGACGAAAGGATATCAATGGTGCGATGACATACCTTTCCTGAATGAAAGTGAAGAGGAATTACATGATCTGCTGAATGGAATGAACAGTCTAATGAGTACAGAATATGATTTGAGACTAAATCGAAGAAAGACGAAAATAATGAGAAGTAGCAGGAATGATAACAGTGAGAGACTTAACGTCGGGATTACCGGTCAAGAAGTAGAAGAAATTTAGGTATTCTGCTACCTAGGGTGCAAAATAACCCATCACAGACGGAGCAAGGAGGACAACAAAAGACACCTAATACTGGCAAAAAGGGCATTGCTCACGAAGAGAAGTCTACTAGCATCAAACGTAGGCCATAGAGTACAGCATGGTACGATAGTGAAACACAGACTATGGGAAAACCGGAACAGAAGACAATCGAAGCATTTAAGATATGGTTCTACAGACGAATGTTGAAAACTGGATGGACTAATAAGGTAAAAAGTGAGGAGGTTCTGCGCAGAATCGTAGAGGAAAGGAATATATGGAAAACACTGAGAAGAAGAAGAGACAGAGGATGTATGTTGCAAGTGCTACTTTGAGATAAAGAGCTTGGCACAGGAGAGAAACTCGTGATGGACCGCATCATACCAGTCAGAAGACTGATAACACAAAAAAATTGTTATCAATCAGCTATAAACACAAAATACATAGCCTGTAAACCAATTTGTTTCACATTATTTCGACATAATGTTGAAAATTATCATGGGACATATAACTAACCAATCAGAAAGAAGGCATCTGTTCGTTCATTTACAGATACTGTTTACAAGGTATTGTATTCGAGCGAGATTTATTCCAAACGCGGGACTGTTCCTAATACGACATGTCGCAGATGGTTGTCAGATAAAATACGTTCAAGCTATGTTTAAAATTTGAAGGGATTCACTATTCAGCGAATTTGTCGTTTTCCTTTCTCACTTGTAGTATTTCAGACACGGTGTGAAACCCCAATACAGCTATGAATATCCAGAAGCGCTGCTGACGAAGACATAAACACATCTGGAAAATGATAGAAAATATAATGAAGACTTCGTCAAATATAAGGACAAAATAATCGAATGTGCTGTGGTCATCTTTAAGCTGGATTTAATTGAAGTTTATATCGTGCATTCGGAAACAACACATAGAACGCGATCGTTGTGTGCGGATGTTATGATGTGGCACAACACGTGCGGCTTTCGCGCCAACAGGTGTTTTTGTGAAAATGACGTGTCGTACTCCACTTGTGACAGCGGACGTCGAATATAATTTGACGTTCGGCCGGCTGGAGTGTCACAGTTGTCAGTGGTGAGAGAGGCTTCGAAATAACTTTCCGATGTGGAACAGGCAGGCAGCTTTTGCTATCATCTGACAACACGCGCTACGCCCAGTAACTCTGATTTCGCCTGTTCCTCAAATGAGAGACAGCCTTCGGTAAAAAGAGAGAAGAAATGACAAGCACCTGCCAACATGACGAAGTGAGGCAGATGCTGCAAACTACAGCAATAAATTCTGGTATTAAATGGAAGTCACAATTAAAGGGATGATTACGTTTTAGGCACCATTTAAAAACTAGTGCTCATCTGAGTGAAAGTACCGGGTGATCAAATAGTCAGTATAAATTTGAAGACTGAATAAATCACGGAGTAATGTAGATAGAGAGGTACAAGTTGACACACATGCTTGGAATGACATGAGGTTTTATTAGAACCAAAAATATACAAAAGTTAAAAAAAAGTCCGACAAATGGCGCTTCATCTGATCAGAATAGCAATAATTGGCACAACAAAGTAAGACAAAGCAAAGATGATGTTCTTTAGAGGAAATGCTCAATATGTCCACCATCATTCCTCAACAATAGCTGTAGTCAAGGAATAATGTTGTGAACAGCACTGTAAAGCATGCCCGGAGTTATGGTGAGGCACTGGCGTCGGATGTTGTCTTTCAGCATCCCTAGAGATGACGGTCGATCACGATATACTTGCGACTTCAGGTAACCACAAAGCCAATAATCGCACGGACTGAGGCCTGGGGACCTCGGAGGCCAAGCATGACGAAAGTGGCAGCCGAGCACACGATCATCACCAAACGACGCGCGCAAGAGATCTTTCACGCTCTAGCAATATGGGATGAAGCGCAATCCTGTATAAACATCGTACGTTGCAGCAGGTGTTTATCAGCCAGGCTGGGGATGATGCGATTCTGTAACATATCGGCATACCTCTCACCCGTCACGATAGCAGTTACAAAACCAGAATCACGCATTTTCTCGAAGAAAAAATGCCCCAATAACGGTAAATGTGGTAAATCCAACCCATACCGTGACTTTCTCGTCGTGCAATGGAGTTTCCACGACAGTTCTAGGATTCTGAATAGCCCAAATTCTGCAGTTGTAGGCGTTGACAGATCCTCGGAGCGTGAAATGAGCTTCGTCGGTCCACAATACGTTACTCAACCAATCGTCATCTTCCGCCATCTTTTGAAACGCCCATACCGCAAACGCCCTCCGCTTCACTAAATCGCCAGGTAACAGTTCATGATGCCGATGGATTTTATACGGATACCATCGGGGAGTACGCCTAAGTGACAACCAAACAGTAGTGTATGGAATGCCGGTGTGACGTGCGACTGCACGAGTGCTGACTCCGACTGCTGGCGCATCTGATTCTCTCTCTCATTACAGTTCCTTTTATACACGATTGTCACGCGCAGTCACTGACGTTTTGCTGACCAGCGCCATCTGTCGGACATTTTGTGAACTTAGTTTTTTTTTGTTCTAATAAAACCCCATGTCATATCAAGCATGTGTGTCAATTTTTACCTCTCTGTCTATATTATTCCGTGGTTTATTGAGTTTTCAAATTTATACTGACTTTTTGGTCACCCGGTATTTAGATAATGCAAATTAATACGAATTACCACTCGTCCGTTGTTAAAGTTCCAGTTTCGAAACGCTGTAGAATTAAAACCGCTACTCAAAGTGACGTCAAATTTGAACGGCATACTATCACGCAAGGGAAATAGTCATGGAAGAAAAAAGAAGAAAAAAACAAGAAAACATAGAGCAAATTTGACCAATAGATGGAGCTGTAAGCGTAAGAATATATGCATCAACAGACACGTGGTATACAGATGTTCCTCAGTTTGCTTCCTAAGTGCCCACCATGAATGTCTCCATGGAGGATCGCGCTGCTGGTAAAGATCTTTTACAAGGACGGTGAAAAAAGTCATTGGTCTGCTGTCTGCTAATGGTCGAAGAAAACGATTACGAAATTCGAAAAGAAAGGTTATTCTGAAGTTCACTGTGGGGGAGGGACAGAAGCAGTTGATCCGACGTCTGTCGAAGGCGTGGTCAAAGCACTGCAGAAGGAGTCGAGCGGTGGTGTGCAAACATTCAGTACACGAGGAGTTTCCAGAACTTTGGACATGCCTGCGAGCACTGTGCATGACATCCTACGAAACGTCCTGCATTGTTACCCATAAAAAATCTTCCATGTCTAGGAGTTGCTTCCTGCTGACCTGCCAGAGAGACAAACGTTCGTTCTGAAATTTCTTGCTCGCACAGAAGTGGACAATGAATGGCCATGAAACATTGTAAGGACAGGTTAAGCTTATTTCCATCTAAAATAAGCGGGATTCCAGAATATGGACAACGGAGAATCCGAAAGCAGTTCAAACGATACCATTTCATTCTGCTAAGGTGAATGTGTGCTGAGGGTTGAGGGCATGATTTGTCGTTGGGCTGTATTTTTTCGAGGAGATGAATCCTGCGGGTCCTGTTACCTGTACCGTCATGGTAAACACTATCAAAATATTTTGCGCACCAACGTCATTCCAACCGGTTAACAACGTGGATGTGCAGTAGGTTAATCCGTTGAAAGATGACGCTCTTCCGTACATCGTAGCGGCTGCTGCAGTGTCATTTTGGAAATGACAGAATTAGTAGCCTTCACATCTCTGCAGCCTGGCTGTCCGGATCACCTGATCGTAATGTGTGACTTCTGGCTGTGGAGTTATTCGAAATATCTTGTGCTCACTGCTCCAATTACGACCATATCTAAATTGGAGGCATGCATTGCGCAACGAATTCGGGGCGTGAACCACGAGACACTCCGATCTGTTGTGGAAAATGCTATTTCTCGAATTCAACTTGTGGCAGAAAACGGTGAACAGTATGTCGAACATGTCCTGCGTCAGTCTCACGACGGTTAGAAACCGAGGTCACTTTGCTTTTTATGTACTTTATGGCCTCAGGCCAATTAAAAATCCATATTTCCCATCCGATAGGCTACGTCCTTGCCGAGGTAGATGGGCTTACCTAACTGTGCCAGATGTGTTGACTGGCGAATTTGTGCAATCACCACACAAGAAAAAACATTTGGACGCACACAAGATGTATAGCTTTTAAACAACAATGTACCGGTTTTCTAAGAAAATCAACTGCAGAAAGAAAATGCTTGCAGTCTCTTTTAATTACGATTTCCATTAATTTAAACCGCTAAGCAAATTGTTCATCAAGTTACTTTCCATTAGGACTGTGAAATGTACTCAACTACTGTGATATGACTTTCGAAATGATGGAGCACAGCAATCAGTCGTCCTTTCCTTTCAGACTTTTTTTTTTTTTTTTTTTTTCAGTCTACTGACTGGTTTGATGCGGCCCGCCACGAATTCCTTTCCTGTGCTAACCTCTTCATCTCAGAGTAGCACTTGCAACCTACGTCCTCAATTATTTGCTTGACGTATTCCAATCTCTGTCTTCCTCTACAGTTTCTGCCCTCTACAGCTCCCTCTAGTACCATGGAAGTCATTCACTCATGTCTTAGCAGATGTCCTATCATCCTGTCCCTTCTCCTTATCAGTGTTTTCCACATATTCCTTTCCTCTCCGATTCTGCGTAGAACCTCCTCATTCCTTACCTTATCAGTCCACCTAATTTTCAACATTCGTCTATAGCACCACATCTCAAATGCTTCGATTCTCTTCTGTTTCGGTTTTCCCACAGTCCATGTTTCACTACCATACAATGCTGTACTCCAGACGTACATCCTTCCCCTACAACTGCATTCCAGTCGCCCATGACTATTAGATTTTCGTCCCCCTTTTTATACTGCATTACCCTTTCAATATCCTCATACACTTTCTCTATCTGTTCATCTTCAGCTTGCGACGTCGGCATGTATACCTGAACTATCGTTGTTGCTGTTGGTCTGCTGTCGATTCTGATTAGAACAACCTGGTCACTGAACTGTTCACAGTAACACACGCTCTGCCCTACCTTCCTATTCATAACGAATCCTACACCTGTTATACCATTTTCTGCTGCTGTTGATATTACCTGATACTCATCTGACCAGAAATCCTTGTCTTCCTTCCACTTCACTTCACTGACCCCTACTATATCTAGATTGAGCCTTTGCATTTCCCTTTTCAGATTTTCTAGTTTCCCTACCACATTCAAGCTTCTGACATTCCACGCCCCGACTCGTAGAACGGTATCCTTTCGTTGATTATTCAATCTTTTTCTCATGGTAACCTCCCCCTTGGCAGTCCCCTCCCGGAGATCCGAATGGGGGACTATTCCGGAATCTTTTGCCAATGGAGAGATCATCATGACACTTCTTCAATTACAGGCCACATGTCCTGTGGATATACGTTGCGTCTCTTTAATGCAGTGGTTTCCATTGCCTTCTGCATTCTCATGTCGTTGATCATTGCTGATTCTTCCGCCTTTAGGGGCAATTTCCCACCCCTAGGACAAGAGAGTGCCCTGAACCTCTATCCGCTCCTCCACCCTCTTTGACAAGGCCGTTGGCAGAATGAGGCTGACTTCTTATGCCGGAAGTCTTCGGCCGCCAATGCTGATTATTTATCAAAATTTATGCAGTGGCGGGGATCGAACCCGGGACCGAAGACGTTTTGATTATGAAGCAAAGCCGCTACCCCTAGGCTACGGGTACATTTTCAGACTTCATTAAAGCAAATCTTGATTTCGGCTAGTGCCTAGCCATTATCAAAGCACTGGTTCATAGTTTCAATATATGTCCTAGTACGTCAGACCCCTGTTGTTCGGGGTTCTGTCACACTTCATTCAAGAGTCTTGAGTGAACTGTGATAGATTTACTTTAATAATGCATGAAAGGGACGAACGACTGACTGCTGTGCTCCAGCATTTAGAAAAACAAATTGTTTATCCCACATATATATTCTTTCTTCTTATACACACTTTTGAACAAAAATTGTGAACACAAGTATATGCTGTGATGTTTTGTCTCTCGCACTCGGTTTAATCAACAGACAGGAAAGCTGTATTTATGGTTTACCAGCTTGTGATTATAGTACTATTACGGAATTTGAAACGTCCAAAACTTTGTAATCCTACCCGTTTGCAGACTAAACTATGAGAAATCCTGTCGAGGCTATTATACTCACAGCTCCAACAACAGGAGAGATTTCTCACACTCCATGTATCAATGATTCCAACCGATATACTCATTCAGTTTAAGCGATTTCAGTTCCAATCAAGGGGGTGGAGTGGGTGAGAGAGGAGGTGATCAAAGAGAGGGTGGCGGAGGAGATATACAGAGAGAGGAGAGAAGAAGATTAGGTCGAGTACCGAATCCTCATACATATTTTACAACTGCAAAGCAATCCACAGTTGCTTGGTCCGTATAAAATGAACTTCTAATTCTTCCTTCTGAGAGAAAATAGTTACTTAAAAGCATCTTGGCTGCAGTCTCTGATACATCAACACGAAGAGACAGAACAGCAATTCCTTGTGGCAAAGCGTTAATACAAAAGTGATATTAGAAAAATAGATTTCTAAAGACTGCACATTAAATATCCGCTCGTAAAAAATACTGCCTGACACCAAAAGTGAGGCAGTCAGTAAATTTGGTTGGAAACTAGCAACAGCTGGACTAACTAATTATTGCACCATACCTAGGATTTCCTTGAAATCACAAAGGACGTCGTTTGAAGTGGACTGCTGGTGAGTGGCATCACATAGTGTTCAGCGACGAATCGCAATTCTGCACTTGCCCACATGACCATTATCAGCTAGTATGGCGGCGACTTAGGGAAAGGTTATATCCTTCCAATGTTTTGGAGATGCACAGTAGTGCTACTCTTGGCATCACTGAGTGGGAAGCCATCATGTATGACATGACGTCACAGCTGCTAGTGATGAGGGAATTCTGATGGCACAGTCGAGGGAGTGGAGGGTCACGGACATCCTGCTTCCTCACGTGTTACTCCTCACGTTACGGTATTGTGCCATTTTTCAACAGGAAAATACTCATCAATAGACGGCGTATCTCTATGAACTGTCGACGTAATGTTCAAGTACTCACTAGGCCACCAAGGTCCCCAAATCTGTCTCCAACAGAAGATGTGTGGGACCAGCTCAAACATCAATTCTGCCCCAATGCAATATTCAGGGTATCAAGGAGCAGTTACTATAGTCGTAGGTCAGCTTGCCTGAGGGGAGGATACAGTGGCTTTGTGACGCAACTGAATCAGTGCACACTTCTAGACCAGAGGAGGTGAAATGCTGTACTAATGAGTGGCTCATACAGCCAAGTTCTTTGTAACTGACTCGATTTACTATCACTGAAATAACATCATACAGGCTATCTTCTCAGCCCGTGAAGTTTCAATTCGTTTCCTCTTGCGCTTCAGTGTGCCTCACTTTCTTTGTCAGGCAGAGTACCAGCAGAGGGGGAGCTGGCGGCATGAACACGTTCAGTTGTGTGGGTTGCCTACATCAGAGGCAAGTATACATTCAGGAACCAAGCTATGGTTCTTTTTTGACTGACAGGTCCTTAACCTTTGTTCTGTTAAGAGGATTATGACCCCTGTGGATAATCCATCCTACCAAGAAATCCCAAACCCACCCCCTCCTACTACCCCTCCCCCTTCTCCTCCCCCAACCCTCTGGGAACTCCCCTCGCTGGTAGAAGCACACTTTTAATATCAACTTGATTGATTAATTAATTAAATAGATCAAGCAATTAACTCCTCTCCTACTGGGAAACCCTCCAGCCCTCCCACTTTCCTCCCTAACCTGGAATTTGCTGGGAAAAAGACTCAGTTGATTGGCCATTTGGCGGGAAATCGCTTGCTGTGCATGTAATAATGTTTAAACAATTTCACCAATGTGTGAAATATTGATCATTTAAACAATTTATGGGGTACAAGGCAGTGTTTGGGATATTGTAGTGTATGGAATATTGATTATTTAAACAATTTGTGGGTGACAAGGCACTATAGAATATTTAAACAACTGCTGCGCTTTTTTTATTCTGATCGCACGTGGAAAAACTGGGTGGGCTTAATTTACATATGCTGCTGAAATCAGAGATGCTAAGGCTCTTTGTTTCCTATTTTACTCATATTTCGAGGCACACTGATGTCTATGCACTGACAGTCAGAATAATGACATATCTAAAAGCTCATGACATGTTTAAAATCCTACAACATATTGCAAAAAAAAAGGCCAAAAACGAACAATATTCGAAGCACCGTCCTAGAGACGAGAAAGATGGCTGGAATTTTCAGTGAATTTTTGATGTTCTAAAAATGCTCGTCTGGAGATGCTCTGAAGCCACAATGGCAGGAGTGGGACAACATTCCACTTGTCCGAACCAGAGGACGTTCGTCTGCTTGGACTTTTCTCTTAACACTTGAACAAAGAAGACGTCACTTGAGACTCAGATGTCATGGAACTTTTCCCTAGATAAATGCTCTGCCATCATCTTATTCGAAGCAGTCTTTACAGACTCTCTCACGTGGAACTCCCTGTGAATCGAGCACTCTGAGTTGTTCTTACTAAATTTATCCGCAAAATTGCGGTTGCCGGTGTGGGAGCACTGTCCGCCGTTTTCTGTGCACGCATAAATTATGAGAATTTCAGTGGGAAACTATTTTGTTCAGATCGAGAAACATAGAGCACTCATATTGCACTGACAGGTAAACCCTGCAAAAGTGGTCTACAGATCATGAGTGGAATGAAGCGAGATATACTAGCCACCGTTTGTGGTCTCCCGCATGTGTTTCTATCGTCAGGGCGCCACCACGAAGTTCAAACCAGCCGAGTGTCGTAATTACAGATCTCATTACTAAATACCACCGACCACCGACCGCATATTGGCCTTCTTTGATCTCGCGGCCGCCAACAAAGCATCAAGTGGCGGCATTCTGTTGCTCAGGAAATTCCAGACTCGCTTCTCGTCTCTGTCTCTCTGAAGACGCCACTCTCTGTCTCTGTGAACCATTCGAAAAATCACGGAAAATACGAAAAAATTGAGGGAAGATATGCCAAAATACGGGGAAATTTGATGGTGAATGAAGTAGCACTTCATGTCTTCTGCGTGGTGCAGGAACATTATTGTACATGTGAACGAGTATGCGACAGTAAAAGAAACACGAGAAAAAGTTGACATCGACGCACTGGGAACCAAGGAAACAGGCATGTTTCGTCGACGCCAATAAGATGCTTGGAATAGAATGTTTAATGCGGATGACTATCAAACGAAGAATAATAAACTTATACGTAGATGTCGGATTACAAGCCATATATGACCCCAAAGTTATTGGCAACCACCTTATAAAATTTTATAAAATGGCCTTAGCTAAAGAGCGTTCTATTACCAGCTGGGCTAACTGCAATATGCACCTACAGAATGGATTTCGTGTTTGACCCTATGCAAGACTGTTTAGGTGTTTTAAACCCTAACAATCAGTATTTACAATGTAGCTGTCTGTACTCTCTGCCATCGACAACCGCGCGGTGTTAGCTAACAAGTGCCTTACAGAACAGTTGTTGTATAATAACATTCTACTGTATGTCTATTGAGGTAATAGTTGTAGTTGCAAGTTGAGTGTTATGTTTGATGCTTGCCCTGAAGGGAGAACCATCTACCTCTAAACTGACATGGATCTGTATTAGAGAATGGTAGATGGAGTGATTAGTTGAGAGGGATTGCAACGATTTAATGGTAGACTGATAATGCATTGTAAAGAGAGAAAGATGTTGCTGCAGGTCATTCATCACACATTTAACCATGTTTTTCCGTTATTCTGTCAGCATGCATCACTTGTATGGTATAACTTTCGATCAACTTGTATTCAGTTGCATGTTCTGTGTGTGACTTACAGCGCCATCTACCTGCAATCGTTAATAGCAAACACCTTCATACCATTGTCAGCAGAGGGCTTCCAACGCATATGTGATGAATCATGTTCATCGATGGAAAGCCTATTTCAGCAACCTCGAAGACGTATGCAAAGTACTCCATTTCTTTGTCACATCTTGGACGTAAATCGAATCTTCAGTTTTATAGAAATACGAAGTGACTGTTACTATACTTTTCGTGTTCCTACTATTCAAAATGCATGCCTGGCGATCATCGGGGAATGGGAATGTCTCAGAATATTTTAATATGTTGGTGTATAGGATGCGCAAATATTCTAGTAGAGAATCGTACAGGACATGGGTATGTCAACAATATGACCGTATACATATGAAAAACTGTGGAAAAAATTTGAAAAAGTCACATAATCGATAAAATTCTAGGAATACTTGGTATAATCGGGAACACTTGATGTGAAATACGAAAAAATTGAGAGAAATACTATGAAATACGTAAAATCGTGAAACCCTAGTAAAATTACGGATATGACTGAGAATACATAAAATTAGAGAAAATATGATGAAATTAGTACTGAGCAAATTCAATGAAATTATGTATTCTGGAGGAGGGGGGGTAAACTGATGCTACATATAGAGCCTTAATAGTGGGAAGAGGAGGCATTCTAGAGACGTGGCGTCAAGGCAAAACAGCAATATTACCCCGCACGTGAGCAATACAATCTAACATGGGACCCTTACTTTTGCGTCCGAGAGAAAGACTACCTGGGGCGGTGGTGAACTGCGATAAGACTGTTACATCTCCTCTGGCTACTGATTGTGGTGTTTATTTCCTCGTAAGATGTCACTGTTTCTTCGTATGCAATTTTGGCCGTCGACAGTCATTTTTAGGACCATTGTGAACATTTTATAATTTCCTCATCGTAATCGAGCTTGAACTTCGTAAACAGTAGGCGTCATACCCCTCTGGAAACTCATAGTGTTTGTGTTAAACGAAATCAATGGTTCAAATGGCTCTGAGCACTATGGGACTTAACAGCTGAGGTCATCAGCCCCTAGAACTTAGAACTACTTAAACGTAACTAACCTAAGGACATCACACACATCCATGCCCAAGGCAGGATTCGAACCTACGACCGTTGCGGTTGCGCGGTTCCAGGATGAAGCGCCTAGAACCGCTCGGCCACACCAGCCGGCTGAAATCAATGTTTTCTTTGATGTGCAATGTAGTAGTTTTATCACTTTACTGTGTGTCACCACAGTTTATCGCAGAAAGACCTGCACTGGGAATATATTTACTACGTTGGAATATTGACAGCATTGCGTTCCAGTCGACTAATGCGTCGGAAACCGCACCACTCTTGGATTATAGCATATTTAAGTGCAGAACCGTTTAGCATTTAGAATGTGTTGATGTTCCTTATCTTTTTGATATCTTCTTGGTATGGACACAAAACACCAGAACAATTCAGTATTGATTTGTGTAAAATGTTTCAAACTACTACTTCCATCTGGAGCTCCATCTTGCCCAAACCACACGTTTCTTCTTAACCATCTGTTATATCATTACAACATTCTCATGTCTACTATACACCGATAAGGATGCTAAACTCCGCGACATGTGCGCATCTCGAGAGATCTTGGTCACTTTGATGGGCACCGTGACTGGATTCGTGCAGAACAGTCTTCGTTCAATAGCAGTTACAGACTTGGCTCGTTCAGTTCCTTCACGAGACATGGAACCTAGAAGGGAAAGTATCCTCCCACTTGCGATCAGCTGCAAATTAAATCAAGGGCAGTGTTGTAGGGAGGACTGGTCGAAGACAATGCAGGGAGATCTTTCCATATCCAACTTCATCTTAAAAATGTGAGAATGCTTTGTGACTCCCACATGCGTAGGGAAAGATGAGCAATCGTAATCGTAAATTACGCACTATGATCGAAGTGCTACAAATATGTAGGTAACCTAACTGTATGATATACTTTAATGTGTATGTTCGAGAATTAACAATGATTGGATGTACTGCTCATTCATCTATCTGAATTCACAGTCTAGTATATGGTACTCACAAGCTAGAGGAGGGTTGGTATGGCAATGATACAGAAACTGGGAAGCATCTGGTCGGCGTTGAAATTACGTAAAAACTTGTAAAATTGCTAAAATTGATCTCACTATCAATTGTGGTGTTTATTACAGCGCAACTCCCCATATTGATGGTGGCTTTTCCATCCCGTGTGTCTACTGGTATGCTGTTGGTTACCACATAACGATTGACTGATGCACTTGTTCGAGATGGAGAGGGTCCTGATGGGAGCAACACCTCCTGCGGATGGCCTGCACAAAACTGTGATCACCCAAAAGACTGTAATACGAGGAATTAATCGAAACGGAATATCGAGACATGTGATACTCTGTCACCGTGGAAGACGAGTTGAAATGTAGAGGTCATCAGTCACCTTAAGGCAGCTGTTTGGAATGGCCCCACAAGGCCGCGAACTCTTCCAGTTCCCCTGTGTTGTGCTGTCTTCAACATTGTCAATGAGAAATACAGCCTCTGTCTTTTATTTTAATCATCCTGTGTGTTGCGAGAACAGTAGCAGCATAATTTATATCATGTGATGTCCACCCTTCAGTCAGAACCAATAGATCGTAACGGGTTGATGTCAATTTAGCACCTGACAGACCTCAAAGTCATGGTATAAAAACAAAATGTGTGGTTTGTATACGGCTGCAGTCATACACTACTTCGATGTGTCACATCAGAAAAGCAAGTGTATCAGACAGCAACACAGGGATGCTCTCTCGCTATTGATTGTGGGATATGGTCCTCCTTCAGTACGGGCGATGAAACTTTACGTTGTTCTGTGGCAGTGACTGCAATTACTGGTCGCCTGATCTAGTGGACCAATACGTGTGTATTTAATTGGGTCATCACATATGGTCAATGCCAGCATGCAGACTGTATTTGTTTTCAGTATATCGGAAGTCAAGGCCGCAGGAATTTTTTATGAAGTTCTTTACCAGGTGATGGTAGCAGAGGTTTTGTAGTTCCTTTTTTTCTCTGATGGATGGTACAAAATAACGAGGATAGAGAGAATGTTTGGGTGACGGGCATAAATGTACCCTTAGAGACACAGATCTCCTTTGGAATGCAGTACCGGTATGTAGTTTCAAGATGTACTACATGCAGCAGCAGTTCCCATATGATATGGTATCTTCCTAATTGCCCCGATTAGAAACAGAACCATAATTTCTCGTACTGTCTTTTCAAATTCCTCGTGTTGCAGGAGAAAGCTTCGTTTGGCGCTGTCCTTAAACATCGTACACGGTTGGCTGAACTTCGACAACGTGTTCCCATTTCCGCCGAGTGGTCAAAACACGTTCCTATCGCATTAACTCAGCTGGCCCTGTTTCGCTATTTGATGCAGAAGTTCTTCGATATAGTCCTCCCGACTTTCTTTCAGTTCCGACTTAAATTGGAAAGATCACATGGACAAAGCTGCAGGGAGGGCAGGACAGAGACTGAGGAAAAGTTACAAGATTCATAGGTACTATATAAAAAACCACGCTGGAGTTTTGCTGTATGGGATCCTTGGCAGATTGTGTCAAAGAAGGTGACTCGTTTCGAGATATGTGAGTGGCACGAATATGATTCACCAGTGGATATAATCATGAAAAGACATCATCATAGGATTCAACGCAAGTATGTGGTGCCGGCCTCTCTGACCGAGCGGTTCTAGCCGGTTCAGTAGGGAACTACGCTGCAGCTACGGTCGCAGGTTCGAATCCTGCCTAGGGTATGGATGTGTGTGATGTCCTTAGGTTAGTTAGGTTTAAGTAGTTCTAAGTTCTAGGGGACTGATGGCCTCAGATGTTAAGTCCCATATTGCTTAGAGCCATTTGAAGTATGTGGTTGAAGAAATACGCTTGATTCCAAATCGCAAACAGCATTTCTTCCAGAAACTGTAACAGTATCAGTGACTCTTGTGTGTGCCTGTAGAACCAAGACCGGTTTTTATGCAGGATGACGATAACATAGTCGATGTGCTCGTGTTTTCGACAGCGCGGTTCTTACACAAAATGTATGTTACCATCGGTAGAATCCTTCTGCGGTCAATTTCAAATGTCAGTTCTCAATAGTGTTCCTCGAAAAGGACATCGTCTTCCCTGCAGGGGTTCCAATTTGAGCTACCTGGTGAGTGTAATCCGACTACTGGAAAAGAAAAATTACTAGACATGCAAAGTAACTCTCATGATCAATTTAATTAATTAGTCTATCAGTTTGATATCAATGACACGCTGCGTGGCATGTGGAAGTGATGGTTGGGGTACTATGCATATGATTCTTAAATTGGAGAGGTAATCAGGAGATTCTTTTCGTGGGGGCGATTTCTTTTAACGAAATTTCAGTCTCCTACCTACACAGGGAGAGAATACAATCGTAATAACATCAGATGTACTACCTAATTTATAAAGTGATACATAGTATAAAACTGATATTTACAACTTCTCTGTGCTGTTGTCTAAAGAGACTTCATATGTGGTGAGACGGCTGGTTACTTTTAGGTAATTAGAACTTGAGGAGGTATCTTATGACAAAGGTAGATCTTAGCACTCCGTCATAAGCAAAAAATGAGTTCAATATTCTAGTCCTGTGGTGCATGACATAACAGATATTAAGCTGATTCGAACAGATTTCTTTTCTATTTGACGAGAAAATACTTAGAGGAAATGTAGCCTATGCCATATTGTCATGGCATTTTCACAACAAGCAACGATGTTTTAGCGATGTCAAAACGCGTATATGCCCTGATTTCTTCTGTCTTCGAAAATAGTTTACCTAAAAGGGAGAAATCTACATTTCGTTTGAGAAATTCGAGGTGTATGGTCAACAAAATCGGTGTCTTAGAGTGGATAAATTGGATTTTTTAAACTGGGGTGGTGGAGGGGTCTATGTCGGCGTGTAATTGTTTACAACTACTGTATACATCCAGGACACACTGTGAAACGTCCCCTTAGAAAAATTATACATGACTGTGCTTAAAGTGACACACAATATTTTTAGCGCAACGCAATCTGACTTTCAAAAATCCCTACAAAAGAATGGCCCTGACTAACATTAGACTATACCTCTCTCAAATCACTTACCTCACAGAAATCTTCGTTACTCGAACTACTGCAATACAGCGAGCGCCACTACTGCCAGCTAAATAAAAGATTCTAACTACTGAAGGCACTAACTACTGACAGGCATAGTTAGCAAATAAAAGATTTTGATAGAGAACAAACAATGTATTTACCTTAATAGTGTTCAAAAGTCATAATGTATATAGCAGTTCATGACATCCAGGCTTACAAATGTACTGTCACTGATGGACGCACGTCCAGATCATCCGCTCTCAAAATTTCGCCATTTCTCTCCTCACATTCACCACTGCTGGCGGCTCACCTCCAACTGCGCAAAGCTACGCGCTGTTAACAGCCAACTGCCCAACACTACAATGGCAGACAGCAATGCAAACTAGCCACAGACTGCACACAGCACAACCAGTGATTTTCATTCAGAGCGCTACGTGGCGTTACCAATAAGAAAACCTAAATAGCCTACTTACATAGCCCCCATGCTCCCCACAAAAAATTTTACGAATTGTTTTGGGCACTGGCCAATACATATTTGTTAAAAATTTTTCACAATTACAATAACAAAGAAATCAAATGCACACACTTACTGATACACTGTTGGTCAAAAGCTAAAATTTTCTCACAGTCCATAAAGACAGTCCTGATCATTCATCACAGTAAAATTGCAGTGTTTTCTTTTTTTTTCTCAAAGTCTGAGCAGTAAAGAGAATGCACACGGAAGTAGTGGATTTCCATGCAGTCTTGAAGAAGTAGTGTTGTCCTTCCAACGGAAAGACAGTGCTGACTCTTGACATGCAGACAGGTAATGGGCCACAACAGAGCAGACCCACTGCAGTCCTGGTAGAGACTACGGTATTGGTGGGACACCAGAGGTGCAGACCCACTGCAGTCCTGGTAGAGACTACGGTATTGGTGGGACACCAGAGGTGCAGACCCAGTGCAGTCCTTGTAGAAATAATGGTATTGGTGGGCCATCAAAGATGCAGACCCACTGTATTCCTTGTAGAGACGGCCAGCAGCCATCTGTTGCGACGGTGCAGGTGTACAATCAATGCACTGCGTGCGGCTGGTGTCACGAGGAGTCAGCGACTGAAAGCAACGGATTAGCTCAGCCTGTGACCGGCAATAAGAATGCGCCGACCTGCCTGCTCTTGCCTGCAGCAGTGGGGGCTAGCGAAGTGACCAGTGAGTTGAGTGGGCGGAGATAGAATTGGACGTGTGTATTGCGTGAGAAGATTCTAAACAACGGGTGTTTGCGCTGGACGATTATGGATTGTTTGAGTGTTTCGTGACACTCTCTCCGACTTTTGAGCGTTCGGTACGGCGGATGTGTAGATGCCGGGGGCTGGGCGTACGGGTGCCGGCATAGCCAATACACGTGCAGGTGTCGAGGGCTCTCACCGGCTCCCGCGAGGCGGTGCGGTGTCCGTCCCAGTGGCCGATGGCGTGACCACGGCTCCTGGCAGTCGGCGGACAACGAGCTCCCCGCGATCGCGAGTTTATGTGATCGCTTGGATTTCTTTTCACCTGATATATTTAGTGGAAACGCTATGGTACAGGAGGGTGATGATGCTCTCAAACACCGGTGAATAAGAGATCTTGTGATACAGTCTGTTTGTGGCGGTAATTCCGCTACTTGATTTACATAGAGGTAGGGGTGTAAATGTGGAAACCCAGTTTGTTTTTGCTGTATAAAAGAAATGTTTACTTGTCTTTCAGCTTCAAAAAATAGCCAAAGCTAATTCATAATGTTTTAGCAATGACTGTAATATTATGAAACACAAAAACTAAATACGTTAAAAATTAAAAAAACATGTTCTGTTTACACAACAACTCATTAATTTTTCAAGAAGTACGGGTAATGTGGAAACGCCTTGTGGGAAACTGACGACTTCAAACGAAAACTATTAAAATGTTAGAAACTATTTCATTTTATATAAAATTTAAATTACACGAAAATATTTTTAAACGCAATTGTAATAGAAAAATGCTTCATAAGCGAAGTTCACTTGCAAAAATCGCATATGTAAATATCTCCTTCATTTCCGGCACACAAAGAGTGACTCCACTCCTCACACACTACACACTTAACCCACGATCCCCCCCGAACGGTTTTGGAAAATGCGCCTCCACAAAAAATACAAATGGCATCTTCTTCAGTAGGTTTGTCTTCCCCATTCATCATCATCATCATCATCATCATCATCATTTAAGACTGATTATGCCTTTCAGCGTTCAGTCTGGAGCATAGCCCCCTTATACAGTTCCTCCATGATCCCCTGTTCAGTGCTAACATTGGTGCCTCTTCTGATGTTAAACCTATTACTTCAAAATCATTCTTAACCGAATCCAGGTACCTTCTCCTCGGTCTGCCCCGACTCCTCTTACCCTCTACTGCTGAATCCATGAGTCTCTTGGGTAACCTTGCTTCTCCCATGCGTGTAACATGACCCCACCATCTAAGCCTGTTCGCCCTGACTGCTACATCTATAGAGTTCATTCCCAGTTTTTCTTTGATTTCCTCATTGTGGACACCCTCCTGCCATTGTTCCCATCTACTAGTACCTGCAATCATCCTAGCTACTTTCATATCCGTAACCTTAACCTTGTTGATAAGGTAACCTGAATCCACCCAGCTTTCGCTCCCATACAACAAAGTTGGTCGAAAGATTGAACGGTGCACAGATAACTTAGTCTTGGTACTGACTTCCTTCTTGCAGAAGAGAGTAGATCGTAGCTGAGCGCTCACTGCATTAGCTTTGCTACACCTCGCTTCCACTTCCTTCACTATGTTGCCATCCTGTGAGAATATGCATCCTAAGTACTTGAAACCGTCCACCTGTTCTAACTTTGTTCCTCCTATTTGGCACTCAATCCGTTTATATTTCTTTCCCACTGACATTACTTTCGTTTTGGAGATGCTAATCTTCATACCATAGTCCTTACATTTCTGATCTAGCTCTGAAATATTACTTTGCAAACTTTCAATCGAATCTGCCATCACAACTAAGTCATCTGCATATGCAAGACTGCTTATTTTGTGTTCACATATCTTAATCTCACCCAGCCAGTCTATTGTTTTCAACATATGATCCATAAATAATATGAACAACAGTGGAGACAGGTTGCAGCCTTGTCTTGCCCCTGAAACTACTCTGAACCATGAACTCAATTTAGCATCAACTCTAACTGCTGCCTGACTATCCACGTAAAGACCTTTAATTGCTTGCAAAAGTTTGCCTCCTATTCCATAATCTTGTAGAACAGACAATAACTTCCTCCTAGGAACCCGGTCATATGCCTTTTCTAGATCTATAAAGCATAGATACAATTCCCTGTTCCACTCATAACACTTCTCCATTATTTGCCGTAAGCTAAAGATCTGGTCCTGACAGCCTCTAAGAAGCCTAAACCCACACTGATTTTCATCCAATTGGTCCTCAACTAATACTCGCACTTTCCTTTCAACAATACCTGAGAAGATTTTACCCACAACGCTGATTAAAGAGATACCTCTGTAGTTGTTACAATCTTTTCTGTTTCCATGTTTAAAGATTGGTGTGATTACTGCTTTTGTCCAGTCTGATGGAACCTGTCCCGACTCCCATGCCATTTCAATTATCCTGTGTAGCCATTTAAGACCTGACATTCCACTGTATTTGATGAGTTCCGACTTAATTTCATCCACCCCAGCCGCTTTATTGCACTGCAATCTATTGACTATTTTTTCCACTTCCTCAAATGTGATCCTATTTCCATCATCATTCCTATCCCATTCTACCTCGAAATCTGAAACATTACTGATCGCATTTTCACCTACATTGAGCAACTCTTCAAAATATTCCCTCCATCTGCCCAAGGCATCCACAGGTTTCACCAGCAGTTTTCCTAACCTGTCCAAAATACTTGTCATTTCCTTCTTACCTCCCTTTCGAAGACTACTAATTACACTCCAGAATGGTTTTCCAGCAGCTTGACCCATAGTCTCCAACCTGTTTCCAAAGTCTTCCCATGATTTCTTCTTGGATGCTGCAATTATCTGTTTGGCTTTGTTTCTTTCTTCAACATAACTTTCTCTGTCTACCTGGGTTCTGGTATGTAGCCATTTTTGATACGCCTTCTTTTTCTTTTTGCAGGCTGCCTTGACTGTGTCATTCCACCAAGCTGTTTGCTTCATCCTACTTTTACACACTACTGTTCCAAGACATTCTTTAGCCGCTTCTAGTACTGTGTCCCTGTACCTTGTCCATTCCTTTTCCAATGACTGTAATTGACTACACTCAACTAACTGGTACCTTTCTGAGATCGCTGTTATGTACTTGTGCCTGATTTCCTTATCCTGAAGTTTCTCCACTCTTATCCTCCTACATATGGACCTGACCTCCTGCACTTTCAGCCTCACAATCCCAATTTCACTGCAGATTAAATAATGATCAGTGTCATCAAAGAATCCCCTGAATACACGTGTGTCCCTCACAGCCTTCCTGAATTCCTGATCTGTTATTATATAGTCAATGACAGATCTGGTTCCCCTGCCTTCCCAAGTATACCGGTGAATGTTCTTATGTTTAAAAAAGGAGTTTGTGATTACTAAGCCCATACTGGCACAGAAATCCAAGAGTTGTTTCCCGTTCCTGTTGGCCTCCATATCCTCTCCAAATTTACCCATAACCTTTTCATACCCTTCTGTTCGATTTCCAATCCTGGCGTTAAAATCACCCATGACCAGAACACTGTCCTTGTCCTTTACTCTAACAACTACATCACTGAGTGCCTCATAAAAACTATCCATCTTATCTTGATCTGTCCCTTCACAGTGCGAATATACTGACACAATCCTAATTTTCTTGCTAGACACTGTCAAATCTATCCACATCAGTCGTTCGTTTACATACCTTATTGCAACTACACTGGGTTCCATTTCTTTCCTGATGTAAAGCCCTACACCCCATTGTGCTATTCCTGCTTTGACTCCTGACAGGTAGACCTTGTATTCTCCCACTACCTCTTCTTTCTCACCCCTTACCCGAATGTCACTAACAGCTAAAACATCCAGCCTCATCTTACTTGCAGCCTCTGCCAGCTCTACCTTCTTCCCAGAGTAGCGCCCATTGATATTAATAGCTCCCCATCTCATTACCATTTGTTTGCCAAGTCGTATCTTAGGAGTCCCTGGTTTGTCAGTTAGAGGTGGGACTCCGTCACCTCCAAAGGTCCGAGGCATTTTGCTCTGATTGTTGCCAGCATCATATTTAAAGTACCAGGGAAGCAGGTTGCTAGCCTTACTTGCCCCGAGTCCCATTGGGTTTTACCCCTAACGGCTGAGGGACTAACCGGTGGATTTGGTAGTCTTTGCCGCATGAGCACAAAGGTGACCACGACTCAGAATATGTCCAAGATGCCCAGCCTTATTCCAAAGTAACTGGTATCCCGACTGTCGGGACCACTTACTTGGCCACTCATACGTTGCCCGTGGTTCATGAACTAGGACATGACTACAGGAACCCACACCATGAACCACCCATTGGGAGATCCAAATCTGACTCGCCTGAAGAGACAGTTGGTGCATTGGGATCTTCATCTGAATCCTCAGATAACTCTAGCCGTTTTTTGCGTGGTTTTTGCAGGAGGAGTTTAACGTTTTTTCTTGCTTTTGGCAGATGCCTTAGAAAGCTTCTGTTAACCCTTCAATAAGGAGTCTTCAAGGCGTGTTATATAAGGCGAAAATGTCCAAACAGCTGATGAACCTGCCTTACGACATCTGTTGGAAACCTTTCTCTTTAGAAGAGGGATTGGAATGATATCTCGTAAAGACAGACACGTGTTTGATGAGGTATTTGACAGCGATGTTGACCCTCTGCTTTCTCTTTGCCCGTCTTCACTTGGGCTGTCAGTTGTCACAGGTCTGAATGCGTTCTGAGTGTTTTCTTGTCTGACGTCATTGCATCCGCCTGGAGATGCTGGATTCTCATAAGTTCCTCTCAGACTTCTGGCCTCATCTAAAGCCGACGTGGTTGCTATAAAGTCGATTTCTGCAAAAACAATCCTGTCACATGGGAAAATTCCAGTCTCCAAAAATACTTTTGCAGCAATAGAGCCAGTCTGACTCTTTAGGTAGGCTTTCCCAAACAACTCAGATATGTCATATGGTCCTAAGGGCCAGCTGCTGTGCCGCAATCATTGGCGAATATACTCAGCGTAATAGGTTTTTAGAGTGCCCATAAAGGTCTCATCAAGTGGCTGAATTTTATGAGAGGTGTGAGGCAGGATGCTCACGAGTGTAGCATGGTTTTCCCTTGCACGTTCTATAACTTGAAGGTTTCTGACATGACTATTATGCCCATAAAGAATTAACAACAGAGGAGATTCTTTTGTGGGATGTTCCTTAGAAATGAAGTGGTCAGACCACTCGGAGAAGAGCCCAGTTTGAATACAGCCTGAAGGATGGCATTTACCAATTGTTCCAGTTGGTGCTCGTTTCAGTAGAGTATCAGTCCAGTTCTTCCTGGGGAAGATCATCATTGGTGATATGAAAGTACCAATAGCACTCATACAGCATATGAGAGTCACCAGGGATCTTCGCTCTGCTGATGTGAGGGCACCTACTTGACGTTTACCTTTCAGTCCAGTTACATGTGATATCCTGCTCTGGACAACAGAGAGCCCCGTCTCGTCCACATTATACACATGATCAGCACTATAGGAGTGTTTACTGTACTCTTCCAAAATGTCAGAAAATATTTCTACAGCTTCTTTGTTGAACCCATTTGCTCTCGAGAATGAGGTTTGTGGATTGTGAGTTTATTTCTTTGTTGTCTAAGAAAAAGGTCAGACCAAGGTCTACCTGCAGCATTTGAAGTAAAAGAATGATTAATATTATTTCTTTCCGCTAGCTGATGTGGCATTCTCTTGACATCTAATCTGGTAAGACCATAGAAGCGATTATCCATTTCAATGAGATACTGTACCAACTGTTTCTCAATAGCATTAGGTAGTACAGGCTTACGTCCAAGTCTCAAAGAAACACATTCTTCAGGTGACATATCACTATGCCCAAACCTTTGAAGTGTCGTCTGAGGTACACTGAAAGCTTTTACTGCTCTTCTAAGCCCCATCTGCTTTTCCCTTAAGGCTATTATAGCCTTAATCATGTTTCCAGCATCCCACTTCTTCACATTAACTCTTGGTTTCCGATCAGTGGCATCTAGAAACAGACGCAAAATTTATTAGAAGTAATGTATTTGATGTTGATATTCTGGAAACGTTTCCACAATGCCATCATATGTTTGCTTCCACATTACCTACACAATGGCCATTTTAAATTTCGGTAGATTACATTAAGCAACTATCGATTTAAGGTTGACAAAAGGACTGCTAAAACATTCTATGCACCTCCCTTTTATAAGCTATCAGACGTAAAGAAAGATAACTACAAAGTATGTAGATAAATATAATACCACAACTTACCTCGAAAAAGATTTAGAAAATGCGCGAACGTAAATTGCATCACTTCACGGCGTCTGTTACTCAACTGACTGCTAACACTCTACAGCGACAAATAGGAACAATTGCAACAATTTCTGGCTGCCGCACTAGAGTGCAGTACTCTGCAGGCCAGATACTAGACGTTTCCATATTACCCACACGCTTCCACATTTACACCCCTACCTCTAATATTTGAGTGTGATAATCAAACGTTGAAAATATGTTTTATTAGGAAGCAGGATTATCGTAAGATGGAAGTGAGGGTTTTAAGCAATCTATTTGACTTCTGTAAATTGCTAAACAATTAATTTTATAGGGTAGTACAGATAGATTATTTCACTCTGTTTTTGATATCGAAATTGAGTCAGCTCTCGCTTTCACTCCAGCATCAGCCAAAAGGAACACAGTATTCTGAGAAGAAATGAAAACATCTTTCTGCCTGTTTCGAGACTTTGGTTTGCCGGACATACAGGGAGCGAGAAAGACAGACAGGAAGCGAGTCTGGAATATCCCGATCAATAGAATGCCGCCACTTGATGCTTTGCTTGGGGGCCGCGAGATCAAAGGAGGCCGATATCCGGTCCGTGGTCGGTGGTACTTAGTAATGCGATATTTAATTAAAACATTGGGTGCCCTGACGATAGACACACACGCGGGAGGCCCCAAATAGTGGCTACGATACCTCACTTCATCTATAGAACACTTTTTCCTGGTTTAACTGCCAGTGCTATATGACTGCTGTATCTTCCTCGATGTGTACAAAATACACTCCTGGAAATGGAAAAAAGAACACATTGACACCGGTGTGTCAGACCCACCATACTTGCTCCGGACACTGCGAGAGGGCTGTACAAGCAATGATCACACGCACGGCACAGCGGACACACCAGGAACCGCGGTGTTGGCCGTCGAATGGCGCTAGCTGCACAGCATTTGTGCACCGCCGCCGTCAGTGTCAGCCAGTTTGCCGTGGCATACGGAGCTCCATCGAAGTCTTTAACACTGGTAGCATGCCGCGACAGCGTGACGTGAGCCGTATGTGCAGTTGACGGACTTTGAGCGAGGGCGTATAGTGGGCATGCGGGAGGCCGGGTGGACGTACCGCCGAATTGCTCAACACGTGGGGCGTGAGGTCTCCACAGTACATCGATGTTGTCGCCAGTGGTCGGCGGAAGGTGCACGTGCCCGTCGACCTGGGACCGGACCGCAGCGACGCACGGATGCACGCCAAGACCGTAGGATCCTACACTGTGCCGTAGGGGACCGCACCGCCACTTCCCAGCAAATTAGGGACACTGTTGCTCCTGGGGTATCGGCGAGGACCATTCGCAACCGTCTCCATGAAGCTGGGCTACGGTCCCGCACACCGTTAGGCCGTCTTCTGCTCACGCCCCAACATCGTGCAGCCCGCCTCCAGTGGTGTCGCGACAGGCGTGAATGGAGGGACGAATGGAGACGTGTCGTCTTCAGCGATGAGAGTCGCTTCTGCCTTGGTGCCAATGGTCGTATGCGTGTTTGGCACCGTGCAGGTGAGCGCCACAATCAGGACTGCATACGACCGAGGCACACAGGGCCAACACCCGGCATCATGGTGTGGGGAGCGATCTCCTACACTGGCCGTACACCACTGGTGATCGTCGAGGGGACACTGAATAGTGCACGGTACATCCAAACCGTCATCGAACCCATCGTTCTACCATTCCTAGACCGGCAAGGGAACTTGCTGTTCCAACAGGACAATGCACGTCCGCATGTATCCCGTGCCACCCAACGTGCTCTAGAAGGTGTAAGTCAACTACCCTGGCCAGCAAGATCTCCGGATCTGTCCCCCATTGAGCATGTTTGGGACTGTATGAAGCGTCGTCTCACGCGGTCTGCACGTCCAGCACGAACGCTGGTCCAACTGACCCGCCAGGTGGAAATGGCATGGCAAGCCGTTCCACAGGACTACATCCAGTATCTCTACGATCGTCTCCATGGGAGAATAGCAGCCTGCATTGCTGCGAAAGGTGGATATACACTGTACTAGTGCCGACATTGTGCATGCTCTGTTGCCTGTGTCTATGTGCCTGTGGTTCTGTCAGTGTGATCATGTGATGTATCTGACCCCAGGAATGTGTCAATAAAGTTTCCCCTTCCTGGGACAATGAATTCACGGTGTTCTTATTTCAGTTTCCAGGAGTGTAGTTTGACGCTGAAATTCTCGTAATTTATGCGTATGTAGAAAGTGGCAGCCACAATTTGGTCGGTCAGTAAGAGGCAATCAGAATGCTCCATTCACAGGAACTTCCATAATGTCAGAGAGTCTCAAGATATCGTTTGTGTGGGGAGTAGGAGCCTCAGCAGCCCGGTTCGAACACGAAGGAGGCAGAGTAATGTATCTACGTAGAGTTTCGCGACATCTGATAGTCACGTGAGGCCTTCTTTGTAAGAGTATTCAGAGAAAAATCCAACGAGACCAGCAGCATCTTGTTCGGGCAGGTGGGATGCTTCCCCGCACGCGCATTGTAGATTTAGCGCATCTGTTGACCAGCATGTGCAGGACATCGAAAATTCACCGAATATTCCAGACATTTTCCTCGTATGTATTACAGTGCTTCGAATTCTGTTTTGTTTTCTATCCACGATTTGTTACGGGATTCGAAATATGTCATGAACTTTTAGGTATGTAATTGTTCTGATTTTCCGGTCTGTGCTTAGACACCAGAGTGCTTCGAACAGTGAAAGAAATAAAAAAAGTAAGAGCCTTAATATTTTTGAGTTCAGCAGCAAATGCAACTAAGCCCACTCAGCTGTTCCATGTGCGATCAGGATATAAAAATGCAGGAATTTTTTAGATATTCCATACTGACATGTCACCCACAAATTGTTGAAATAAGCAGTATTCCACATACTGCAGTAAATTTCCCGAAAAATACTTCAACTAAATGAAAAAACTATATTCCAAACACTGCGTTGTATCCCATAAATTTTTTAAATAAACAATATTCCACTTATTGTCTAAATTACTTAAACAATATTCCATGCACTACAATCGGCATGATCGACAGTTGCTCGCAGCATATTCGACGTAATCAGCGTAATTTTACATCGTATGGTATCGTCTACATGAGGAAGAGCTCCGATGCATTGCTGGCAGTCACGATATTTCAGGTATCCTCACAATCAGAAGTAACATTGTTTTATGTTGGGGGACACGTAAGGCCACGCATCATGAAATTGCTAGAGATGATGCGGTCATTATCGAAGGTTTCTCGAAATAAAGCTTTCATCTGGTAAGTGGCATGTGGTGTTGGCCCATTTTGTATGAATGTAGTGGTGTGGACACAATTGTGTGTCGGAAAAACTGTGCTTCACAGGGAAGTCCTTATAAAGCGCACATGTTGCTATACACGTGATTGGCCCTTAGATGTCATCTACTCTAAGAAAAACGGACTGAGATTGAACAACCTTGTGAAATTACGTCACACCTCCACAAAAGTTGAGTACAGTGGATGTTCCTGCGCAACATGTGGTGGAGTAGAATCCAATATGCAACAGTACTGTGATTCACCGTTCAGATGGAAAGCAACAGCATCAACAATGGCATGGGAATCGGCCGCATCCCTTTCCCTGCTGCACCACCTATTTCACCTACTTCTTCAAATTTATTGATTATATTTTTTCAGCCCATTTATTGACTCAGAATATTTTCACAGATGTTTCTATCTGCTATATTCCCGCAGTTCAGCGCTGCTATCGCTGCCGTCCTGATTAAACAACTTTACCAGAAGTGCATGGTCCTTCTTCACAATAACCTCTCCGTTCCGCATGGAGAACTTCAGCGTTCTTAACCCTTTAACACCAACAGCTACATCAGAAGAGAAAGCAACGCGTGTCACCAAGCGACAAACAGCATACTGACGACAAAACAGGGAAAATTTCACATATTGGCTGCGTACAGCGTATTTTCACTTCGTAGCACGAAGTGGAACTAGTATTTTTTCAGCATACTGCACGAGCGCACAGAATAATTAACATACCTACGATGTTTGTCCGTCCTGCTAGTTATACAGCCCGCACTGCAGCATTCGGAACACCGTCAGTTTAATTTTAGCCACCCAGTAAATGGCTGTAGTCCTGGTTCACGAGGAAATGCTCCAGCTACTCTCGCTATAGAACCCGTGCACATCGTGACAATAGTCAGGACAAAATGACATAGCACATTGATAAATAGAATATCCGACACAACTTTTTTTTTAAAGGGACCAGCGCCGTAACAGTTCATACTGGAAAACTTTTTGTAGGAGAAAACATGAGTCTATCTCGTATTTCAACAAATGCATTATCAGTTCGCTTTGTTGAATTTCATAAATTTATTCCTAACGGTTTCAGTTGTAAACCATCGTCCAAGGAAATCGAAAAGCAATATGACTTTCACATGCCACAGGTGAATACCGTACTACAGTATGAGATATAACAAACTCCAAATTCTCAGAGTAAGGCCACTGTGGCTGACTCAGCTAAGACATAACAGTCCATCCCTCTTAGTTGAGTCGGCTTACTCTGAGAATTTGGAGTTTGTCATATCTCATACTGTAGTACGGTATTCACCTGTGACATGTGAAAGTCATATTGCTTTTCGATTTCCTTGGACGATGCCTCCGTACCGAAATCATTAGGAATAGTTTTATGAATCTGAATAGAACAAAGTTGCACGCATTTCTTGAAATGCATGCTGAGTTGGTGGACGTCTTTAGCAGCAACATATCATCATATGATACAATGGTCAGTTTGCACAGACTCTTCCAGTGTAATCAGACAAGTCTGATGCCGAAGAATTACGTGGACATCTCTGTGTGAAGAACTGTAAGAGATCAAGATGCACCAATGCTCGAAGAGCGGCGAATCACAGCCGAGGCGACAATAAAAAGAGAAACCGGTCTTGGATCAGTTTTCAACACACTGCAAAACATTCGAAAAAATGTGAAGATCGCCTTCCGCTGTATTCTTAGACTGCTCACCTCCTTTCAAAAAAGCCTGACGAACAGCGCAAATGTTGAAACTATGCCGGGCCGTTCCAAATAACTTATTTAACCGCTTAATCACCAGGGACGAGTGATGGATCATCTTTAGATAAAAGTGCAAATTAAGTGTTGGAAATATCTTGATTCACCAGCACGAATAAAAGGTGAAGACTTAACCATCATAGGACAAGATGATGCTGACTGGTTTTGGATCGCCGCAGTGTGGTGCTAAGAGTAAGATCGTAAAGAGAAAACCGTCACAAGCCCACTAGCGAAATCCTCTGACGAAGTCACCGGGGGCTGAGACAAAACGTCTTGGAGAACTGTCGAGGATGGTGGTTTTCCTCCACAGCTCACAGCTGTGTCCCAATTCACTCTGCACTGGACATAGCCACACATGCTGCTTCTTTGGGTTATAAAATTTGATCTCCCCACCCCTCCTCCTCCGCTACCCCCTCCCCTCCCGCCGCGGCTTCTCCTGATATGTTACCAAATGACTTCTTCCTCTTTCCTCGAATGAAGAAACCATTGCGTGGCAGTAATTTAGGGAACGAAGACTGGTCATTTTCCACGTGGAAAGTTTCCAGACGGCCAAAATGAAGACTTCCACAATCAACGTTTCGACCAAGTCATCCACTATTCGAAACAATGTGCAGCCGTGAAGGGTGAATACAGAGAAGGAATAGCACTAACACCAAGAATCATGGTCATGGCTTGATTTTGATGACTAAAACTTCGTAACTGCTCCCCGTGACTGTCAGGAGTTCAGGGAAATCTGGAGTCAACCATTAAACCTCACAATTATAGGCTGTATGTCGTGGACACACTGGCTTGTAGGTGCTTTTTGACGGTGTTACTTGTGCGGTTTCTTATGTCGGAACTTTGTGATCGACGGATTAACCTGGCATTACAGAAGGCTTACAAAACGCATTTTACTAAGTGTTTGTGGAATTCGCACAAATTTTTGGGTATTTTGCTGGCGTATACTGCCGCATAATCAGTGCAATTTTATTAATAGACAGGTTCCACGCATTGGACCGTGTAGCACTTATGTAGCTGCCGGTCGATGGAGTTGAACGGGTTTAATTGATGCTTTCCATTTGTTTCCGTGGGAACTTGAAATTTTTGGATTTCGGTGTTGCTCTCAACGTACACGGAGCTGCTTACCGTGTTTTGCCTATGTGGAGATTTCTGAGAAAGTTCCAGCAAACTACAGAGTAGCCGAAGAAAAATTGTCACGGAAAATGTCTATAATACTGATGTGGAACTCACCATTGTTAAAGAAGATGGAAAATGCTCATGGCAGAAAATGTTGGAAACCGTGATTTCGATGCACCAATCGGTTGCTCCCACATGTCTATACAAGCGCATCTTCCGCATACTCTGTCCAGAGCACTTTTTTTGCTTTGTCATTACGTTGGGCTGAGTGAGAGAAATAGATGTGTTTAATGACCGGCTGAATACAACAAAAAGTGGTGCTCACGATCTAACAAAGCGTCTTCTTTGTCGAATATTACGAGGACAATTCGTGCAAAAATTTATCCGGAACTGTTTGTCTGAGAGTTTAACACTGTAAGTGTTCAGAAAAAATCACCTGAAAGGTCTGTACCACGAAACGCAGCGGCAAAATGGCACGAAACGGACTCTGCAGCGAATAAAAATCATAACTATTCGAAAAGACTTCTAACACCAAGAAACATTGCTCAACAGAAGGGAAGCCGGAAACAAACTCGGACGAAATCTCACACCGTTTATCTATGCAAGTGGGAATTAAGAGTTCATCGTGTTGAAGCCTTACCCCAAGAAAGACCTGGATTTGTATCCTTACAAATTTGCTGTTGTGGGCGAGTTAAAGTGTCCAGACGAGCTCTCGCATGTTGCGTTCTGCCAATGGTTTCTGAATGAACTGGATTCGCGACTTTTGGGTGATCAGTTTTTCTTTTCTTCAGATCATAATACGATTATTCAACCAGTCATCTAATTTATAAAAAAAAATTCGTTTAAAGTTTGTTGTAATATATGATAATATGCAATAAATGTTATATGAAAAGAGTATTTGTAAAATGTGAGGTGTGTGATGTTAGAGTGTTTTGTTGATCTATGTTTGTAACTTACGTAAAGAAGTATGTGAAATGTATAATTTACTATATAATATTCTGTCATGGATTAATGAAATGAGAATTTTCGTGTATGTAATTTTTTATATTTGTGCAAGTTGTCATTTGTATAAATTGGCAGACGCTTGGGAACAAAATGTAGGATATGTGTTACGTAAAAGATAGAGAGCTGTCGTCCTGTACAGAAGTTACTGTGGGAAGCATAAAAGGAGGCTTGGGTTTTTGGCTCTCTAACTGTAGACACAGTATTAGGCAGCAGTGAGAGAGGCAACATTCGGACGGAGCAGGCGATGTCTTGCCTGGAATTTGTTGCACAATAGCCTCGGATGAAGATCACTGAGTTTTTATGGCTTTGGTACAAGTTTCTGGGCTATATTACGGACGTTAAAACGACGCCAAGAAGAATTAATTAGTCCATACTTCAATAAACTAGTTCGCTGTATCATGGGTAGTGTAGCCGCCGTTACTATCCGCCACACCAATGTCTACAGCCAGCAGGTTATGAACTGTTAATTAGAATTTTAGAAGCGTGAACCATTAATTCAAAATTACGTTTTTTGAATAATCATTGTCTTAAACATATATTTGAGTTCACCCTGTTCTTTTATTCCTAATCATTCACCTATACAGGGTACTTTCCTCGAGTTTGATTATTCCTAGCAAAGGTGTTATAATAACATTTGAACTGCTTTATTCAGTCTACAAGCACTAATTTTTATCTTTGAATAAATGTCTAAAAATAACTCTTGTGAAATAACTTTTAAAAATTGCAGGTAAAAGGACTGTATGATTTACGTAGTAGAAATGCTATAATGAAATTTTGCTTAAATACTGAAGTACGTGATTTCAGACAAATTTAACAGTTTTAATATTCTTACTCTCTTTGCCGCAATAAGTAAAGTGAACGCGAGTAAATAAGCTTTGACTAAATACAGATAAAGTTCTTTCAGTTATAAATGAAATTTAGTAAAATTCAAAGAGTTGTAAATAGAAAACTGCTTATGTGGCTCAGTGAAACTGAAGCAGGATTGCATAAAAATATTGAATTACAGTATAGAGTGACCACAATGTACCTTCGACTTTTGACAGATCATTTGTTAAGAGAAAGCTATAACCCAAGTGTTATAACAAATTTAAATGTGTGGTTTAGAATATTTAAGTATTTAATTTATTTATTGGTTATACGAAAGGCAATCATAGAAGTCTCCCCGGGCCAATTTATTTTTTGTAAACGCATGATGATGATTAAAAATTCATGGCCCTTCTAGATCAAAACTATGTATGAAGGTGGGTGTAGTAGTTAAAAGATTCCTGTGTCTTTCTCAGAACCACATTCTGAAAAGTTATATTTACTTGTATTTGTGAAATTAAGTTAGGGAACAGCAGGAAAATAGGCCGTTTACTTTCTCTGCTTTTTCGACACATAACCACCTCTTTGCATAGATAGGTTGATGATCATAAATCGATCAAACAAACCATTTAACGAACTTGGTGCAGAAAGATTCAGTATTATTCCATTTTTACTGCGTTTATTCCAAACAGCTAGAAAACAATCTGGAAAAGAAACTAACAGTCTGATTTCTATGTCCATTAGGCATACAGGGTGACAATTATTGAACAGTGTGAAATAAAATCGTCATAATTTCTCAACGGTTTGCGTTATGACGTTCAAACTGCACGGCTGGCCGCGGCGCGTGATGGAAATTAGTATGAGCATGCATGGTTTGGTTTAGCGACGAAGCCTACTTTCATTTGGATTGGTTCGTCAATAAGCAAAACTGACGCATTTAGGGGACAGAGAATCCGAATTTCACGATCGAGAAATCTCTTCACCATCAGTGGGTGACTGTGTAGTGTGTAAAGTCCAGTCACGGAAAAATAGGTGCGATATTCTTTAATAGCACGGTGACTACCGAACGGTAAGACAAGCTGTCGTTCTTGCAAAACGGAGCTCGACCCCGTTGAAGCAGGAGAGTGATGTCCTGGAGCGGCACTTTGGGGATCACATTCTGGCTCTCGGAAACCTAGAGGTCACTGGCATGTGCCTCGATTGGCTGACGTATTCTCCGTCTCTGAAAACACGAGACTCATTTTTGTGCGGCTATATTAAAGACAAGGCGTACTGCAGTAACCCCAAAACCATTGCTGAGCTGAAAAAAGCCATTCGGGAGGTCATTGACAGCATCGATGTTCTGACACCTCAGCGGATCATGCAGGATTTCGCTATTCGTCTGCGCCACATCATCACCAATGATGGCTGGCCTATAGAACATGTCATAACCTAAATCCCAATATCTGTACTGACGTTTACATGTTGAATAAAAAATGTGCACACCGTAGTTTGTAACTAATTTACGTTTTTTTCTCTGCCTTGTACTTCACAGTGAAAGACTGTAAAAGGGGCAGCATTATACGACATGCACAATTCCACGTATAATAGTGTTGCACCAGGGTTTTGCCGGGTTAGGACTATTTGTTCTGTTGGGGTATAGTGGTATAAGATGAGCATCGTTCAGCCTGTTAGGGTATGTGAACTCAGAGAACACTTCAGAAAACCCTCATCAGTACTTTGAAAAACCGTTGTACCGTCTCAAGATTACCCACCCATTTTATTTCGCACGCTCTGTAGTTGCTGTTAGCGATGCATGTTGCCCTGTCAAGTGTCTAGACCTCGGAAAGCCGGTAGGTTGCTTTATAAGATTTGTCGTTCAAGCGCCAAAACAGGAAAAAGGTACTTCAGGGATTAAAGGACGCGGTCATTCGAGACCGGGTCACCAGTGACGCAGGATTGGGGAAGGATGGGCATGAAACTCGACTGTGCTCTTTTCAAAGGACCATCACATCATTGTCCTTAAGAGATGTATGGAAACCATCGAAAATCAAAATTTGAGATGCCGACCTTCCAAATGCGACTCCAATTCCACCTCTGCGTCTGCTTACGTGATTTTTTTTAGTTGTAGGGGCCTCAACAGTACCAGGTTTCCATCCTGCTTTTTTGTTCTCTCTCATCTTCATCAGCAACGTAAACGAGATACTGCGTTACATACTCTGCTCCAAATTATGCACCGCAGGCTAAATACCGTAGTTACACAGATGAAAACCTACGCTTACTGATGAAACATGGCAAATGACTCCACAAAAGCGAACAGTAAGAATTAAATTTCATGTCACCCACGGGTGTCATGCAGGTATCTTTTCAAGCAGCTATTAATTTTATCTGTGTAATTAAAATCATCGTAGATAATCCATGACAACTTGAGGAAAACAGTCATGTATGTCTCGTCCGCAGCTCGTGGTCTCGCGGTAGCGTTCTCGCTTCCCGAGCACGGGGTCCCGGGTTATATTGCCGGCGGGGTCAGGGATTTTCACCTGCCTCGAGATGACTGGGTGTTTGCATCATTCATAAAAGTGGCGAGATTGGACTGAGCAAAGGTAGGGAATTTGTACGGGCGCTGACAACCGCGCAGTTGAGCGCCTCACAAACCAAGCATCATCAACATCATCATGTATGTTTCTACAACACTGAGGGAAAAATTATCTTTATCATCCATTAATAAATAAGGAATAAAATAATGTGTTAATCGATGTTAATACCAATCATTTATACATATACCGACTACACATATTCTACTAACTAATGACAAAAGGAAAATATCCTGCCGGCCGATGTAGCCGAGCGGTTCTAGGCGCTTCAGTCTGGAACCGCGCTGTCACTACGGTCGCAGGTTCGAATCCTGCTTCGGGCATGGATGTGTGTGATGTCCTTAGGTTAGTTAGGTTTAAGTAGTTCTAAGTCTAGGGGACTGATGACCTCAGATGTTAAGTCCCATAGTGCTTAGAGCCATTTGAACCATTTTTGAAAAAAATGCTGTTTGATTTTGCGGTAATACTTCGATAAAGAAATATTTTGTTCGTTGTTTGTTATTTCGCTCAGTGACTATGTGTAGAATCAAAGTATCGATGATTCTTGAAACATGTTTCCAAATTTTTAAATGTCAATATGTATCCATGGCCGTCGATGTTAAACATTATCGACAGTAGTGCCTACAAATACTCAAACGGCGGAATAATGATTTTCTTTTTGGAAAATATTTTGCGTTCAACCATATACTTTTACCGCCCTTGTTTTATTGTTAAAGGTGCACTCCAGAAAGACTGCTTCATGCTATGTGATTGTGTCATGTAATAGACACACATCATCGAAAGTTTTGTACTACATGTCGCAGACGCTATGGTAAGTATATCTGATTTAGAGTAATGCGTTGGAGACATAAGAACTGTGGTTGCTGTTTTTTTGTTGTGGTCTTCAGTCCAGGGACTGATTTGATGCAGCTCTCCATGCTACTGTATCCTGTGCAAGCTACTTCATCTTTAAGTACCTACTGCAACCTGCATTCCTTCTGAATCTGCTTAGTGCATTCATTTCTTGGTCTCCCTCTACGATTTTTACCCTCCAGGCTGCTTTCCAATACTAAATTGATGATCCCTTGATACCTCAGGACATGTCCTAGCAACTGATCCCTTCTTCTAGTCAAGTTGTGCTACAAATTCCTCTTCTCCCAAATTCTATTCAGTACCTCCTCATTAGTTACGTGATCTACTCATCTATCTTCAGCATTCTTCTGTAGCACCACATTTCGATAGCTTCTATTTTCTTCTTGTCTAAACTATTTATCGTCCACGTTTCTCTTCCATACATGGTTACACTCCTCACAAATAATTTCAGGAAAGACTTCCTGACGCACATATCTATACTCGATGTTAACAAATTTCTCTTCTTCAGAAACCCTTTCCTTTGCATTGCCAGTCTACATTTTATATTCTCCCTACTTCGACCATCATCAGTTATTTTGTTCCCAAAATAGCAAAACTCATCTACTACTTCAAGTGTCTCATTTCCTAATCTAATTCCCTCGGAATCACCTGATTTAAATCGACTACATTCCATTATCCTGATTTTCGTCTTGTGTCCTCCTTTCAAGATATTGTCCATTCCGTTCAACTGCTCTTCCAGGTTCTTTGCTATCTCTGACAGAATTGCAGTGTCATCGGCAGACATCAAAGTTTTTATTTCTTCTCCATGGATTTTTATTCCTACTCCGAAGTTTTATTTGTATCCTTTAGTGCTTGCTCAATATACAGATTGAATAACATCGGGGAGAGGCTACAATCCTGTCTCACTCCCTTCCCAACGACTGCTTCCCTTTCATATCCCTCGACTCTTATAACTGCCATCTTGTTTCTGTACAAGTTGTAAATAGCCATTCGCTTCCTTTATTTGACCCCGTCACCCTCAGGATTTGACAGAGAGTATTCCAGTCAACATTGTAAAAGGCTTTCTCTAAATCAATAAATGATCGAAAAGTAGATCTGGCTTTCCTTAATCTAAGATAAGTCGTACGGTCAGTATTGCCTCGCGTGTTCGAACATTTCTACGGAATCCAAGCTGATCTTTCCTACGGTCGGCATCTACCAGTTTTTCCATTTGTCTGTAAAGAATTTGTTTAAGTATTATCGAATTTTCACACTCGTCAGCATCTGCTTTCTTTGGGATTGGAAATATTATATTCTTCTTGAAGTCTGAGAATACTTCGCCTGTCTCATACAGCTTACTCACCAGATGGAAGAGTTTTGTGAGGGCTGGCTCTCCTAATGCTATCAGTAGTTCTAAAGGTATGTTGTCTACTGCCGGGGCCTTGTTTCAACTTAGATCCTTCAGTGTTCTGTCAAACTCTTCACGAAGTATCATGTCTCCCGTTTCATCTTCATCTACGTCGTCTTTCATTTCCATAATATTGTCCTCAAGTACATCGCCCTTGTATAGACCCTCCATATACGCCTTCCACTTCGCTGCTTTCCTTTCTTTGCTTAGGACTGGTTTTCCATCTGAGATCTTGATATTCATACAAGTGGTTCTCTTTTCCTCAAAGGTCGCTTTAATTTTCCTGTAGGCAGTATCTATCTTACCCCTAGGGTATATGCCTCTACATCCTTACATTTGTCCTGTAGCCATCCCCAGTTTGCACTTCCCGTTGATGTCATTTTTGAGACGTTTATATTCCTTTTCGCCTGCTTCATTTACTGCATTTTTATATTTTCTCCTTTGACCAGTTAAATTCAATATCTTTTCTTTTTCCAAGGATTTCCACTATCCCTCGTCTTTTTACCTACTTGATCCTCTGTCGCCTTCATTGTTTCATCTCTCAAAGGTTCCCATTCTTCTTCTGCTGTATTTCTTTCCCTCGTTCTTGTCAATCGTTCCCTAATACTCTGTCTGAAATTCTCTACAACCTCTGGTTCTTTCAGTTTTCCCAGGTCCCATCTCCTCAAATTCCCACTTTTTTGCAGTTTATTCAGTTTTAATCTACAGTTAATAACCAATAGAATGTGGTCAGCAACCACATCTGCCCCTGGAAATGTCTTACAATTTAAAATCTGGTTCCTGAATCTCTATGTTTCCATTATGTAATCTATCTGAAACCTTCCAGTGTCTAAAGGACTCTTCCACGTATACAACCTTCCTTCGTTATTCTTGAACCAAGGATTAGCTATGATTAAGTAATGCTCTGTGCAAAATTCTACCAGGTGGCTTCCTCTTTCATTCCTTACCCCCAATCCATATTCACCTTCTACTTTTCCTTCTCTTCATTTTCCTACTGTCGAATTCCAGTCCCCCATGACTTTTAAATTTTCATCTCCCTTCACTATCTGAATAACGTCTTTTATCAGTCTCTTTGTCATCTGCGGAGCTAGTTGGCATATAAACTTGTACTACAGTGGTAGGTGTGGGCTTCGTGTCTATCTTGGGTACAATAATGCGTTTGCTATGCTGTTCGTAGTCGCCTACCCCCGCTCCTATTTTTTATTCATTATTAAACCTACTCCTGCTTTACCCCTATTTGATTTTGTATTTATAACCCTGTATTCACTTGACCAAAAGTCCTGTTCCTCCTGCCATCGAACTTCACTAATTCCCACTATATCTTACTTTAAACTATCCATTTCCCTTTTTAAATTTTGTAGCCTACCTGCCCGATTAAGGGATCTGATGTTCCACGCTCCGATCTGTAGAACGCCAGTTTTCTTTCTCCTGATAACGGCCTCCTCCTGAGTAGAGAACTATAGGAAGTATCTTAATATGGGAAGTATCTTAACAGTTAACTGTTGTTTTTCATCATATATGCCATCTACGTAACAAGATTCTATCTGCGTGTTTTGAACAAACATGGCTTCCCAATGCTTTTCTGCTAGAACTATGTAGACGGAGAGGATCTTAAAGTATTTTTGAAGCGAACTAAAGGTTGGAATTGAAAATTTAATTTATCATTGACATAAGCAACTTACACCTTACACCAATAACTTAAGCGCATATTAACTGATCAGAGTGACTGCAGCTGCTCTCGAGACTTCCGTTGTAAGTACGCCACAGTCATAAGACTTGCACTGGAGTGTCACAGCATCTGTCGTATATAATTGAGTGCAGTGACGCCCAGATAGAGGTCCTGTAAATTTGGCATTATTCCTACTCTATGGCGTTAAGGTACACATTCAGTGACATGGACTCTTATGTGCGTTCGTATCATTTATTATGTTTTATTTTTATTACTATCCATGCAGCTTTCACTTTTTAATGGATTAACGCCAAAAAGACAGTCGTTCGAATAAAATTATTCGGTAGCATTTGTCCAATACTTCGTGATTTAAGGAATTCATTACGACGGTGAACATTTGTATATTTTGCTGTTAGTCTTCACAGGCTTTGCAATTCATTCCGATTGTACCTTTTCACATATCATATGCTATCACACTAATATTATACGTTTTGTGGGGTTGATTACATGTGGGTTATACCAGTGTAGGATGCTATACAATATCTACGTTACCGTTGGGAATATTATTATAGAATTTCTCCGTTAGTAGCCTGTTCTCAGCACACACCGAGACCTGAAAAAAGGCAATAAATTTCCCTTTTGAGTTTGCAACTGTTGCGTGGCGAGACGGATATGGAAAGAAATTGAAAGGGAGTGAAAGCAAGTTGCAGTTACGAAGTTCATGGAACAGTCCATTACACTCCAGAGGACAATTTCCTTCTCTGCCTCTGGAAGATTCACTTTCAGAGAGGTTAGCGAGGAAACCTCTTTACCCGTTAAGTTGAGAGGAGCGGGGCACCTTCTTAATAATAGGAACGAGGGCTCTCCCGGGTGTCCTTAGGAATAAATGGGGAACGGCGACTGTTGCCTCCACAGGGACGCCGCCGCAGCTACAACCGGTCGCAAACCGACGTCGGCCAACGTTCGTGCGTGGACCGAAGCGACTCCTCTACACATACAACAAACACACACATACACAACTTATATCCACAGAATAGCATGTCTACTCTCAGCAATACAGTATTACATGCAAGTCTGCAGGCTTTCGTGGCCGTTGTCACTGAAGTTAAAATCTTCTGCCGGCCTGGGTGGTCGAGTGGTTCTAGGCGCTACAGTCTGGAACCACGCGACCGCTACGGTTGCAGGTTCGAATCCTGTGTGTGATGTCCTTAGATTCCCGGCACTGGGAGTAGATGAGTAGAACTCTCAGTAAGGGCGAGTTATAATTAATAATAGAAACTGACACGGATAAGGAAAGCAAAGATGTTGGCGTAAACATACGTCTAAAACTAGCCGTTTGTAAGATAATTCAGTGGGAAGCGTTGTCATAGGTAGTAGAAATGTAAGGGAAGGTGTCATAGAATGACATACCATAAGGGAAAAATTCTACTATGGGTAGGTTTTTTGAATTATAATCTTTAGTTTTGCTAAGTTGACGTGAAAAACTACTAACTACTCAGTGATCCATGAAACAAAATTACACTCATGCTCATAAATTAAGGATAATTGCAGATTGTAGTGCCACACAACGTGGCACTACACAAAACTGGCGCTAATAGCATAGGAACATAGAGAACTTACACTACACAGATCTGTATGTCCACGGTATTGGCGATAAGTTGAGGAAACCGTCCCGAAACACATGGGTTGCAATACGCCACTGTTTCTTGCGCATGTACCCCGACATAAATGTGGGATATGACCACCATGCACAGTACAAAGGCCGCACAACGGGTTGGCATACTCTGGATCACGTGGACGAGCAGCTGCAGGGGTATAGCCTCCCATCTTGTACCAGTGCCCGTCAGAGCTCCTGAAGTGTCGTAGGGGTTTGCAGACGTGCAGTGACACGACGACCGAGAGCATTCCGGACGTTCTTGATGGGGTTTAGGACTGGAGGACAGGCAGGCCACTCCATTCGCCTGATATCTTCTGTTTCAAGGTACCCCTCCACGATGGCAGCTCGGTGGGGCCGTGCGTTATCATCCATCAGGAGGAAGGTGGGACCCACTGCACCCCTGAAAAGGCGGACATACTGGTGCAAAGTGACGTCCCGATACACCTGACCTGTTACAGTTCCTCTGTCAAAGACAGGCAGGGGTGTACGTGCACCATTCATGATCCCGTCCCACACCATCAAACCACGACCTCCATACAGGTCCCTGACAAGGACATTAAGGGCTTGGTATTTGGTTCCTGGTTCACGCCAGATGAAAACCCGACGAGAATTGCTGTTCAGACTATACCTGGACTCGTCCGTGAACGTAACAGGGTGCCACTGTTCCAATGACCATGTATTATGTTCCTGACACCAGGCTTTTCAGGCTCTTCTGTGACCAGGGGTCAGTGGAATGCACCTTGCACGTCTCTGGGCGAGTAAACCACGAACCATGTCTGTTCAGTCGTTTGTGGACTGTGTGTCTGGAGCCAACTGTTCCAGTGGTTATGGTAAGGTCCCGAGCAAGGTTACCTGCAGTACTCCGTGGCCGTCTGCGGGCACTGATGGTGAGATATCGGTCTTCTTGTGGTGTTGTACACTGTGGAAGTAACGTACTGTAGCGCCTGGACACGTTTCCTGTCTGCTGGAATAGTTGCTACAATCTTGAGATCACACTTTGTGGCACACGGAGGGCCCGTGCTACGAACTGCTGTGTTTGACCAGCCTCCAGTCGCCCTAGTATTCTACTCCTCATAACGTCATTAATATATGTTCTTTGGGCCATTTTCAACACACAGTCACCATTAACACGTCTGTAAACGTGTGCACACTTACTCGCTGCACCGTACTCTGACACGCACCGACACACCTCTGCGTATGAGGACTGCTGCCAGCGCTACCGTGCGACGACCGCAGGTCAAATGCACCGCATGGTCATTCCCCGAGGTGATTTAAACACGCAAACCGCCCACCAGAGCGTTGTTTCACCATGCCTCAGCATTATTCTTAATTTATGAGCATGAGTGTATACATAACGGTGTATTCATTTGAGTTTATGTCTTCCAATGCTCTCTGAAGGAAAGCAATGACAAATGGTCTCCAGTAGCTTACAAATACGCCTATGTTTCATAATGAAATCGTGTGATAATCGTATTTTGGTTTTAGCAGGTACGTACCAGTAGGTGAAAAAACAAATAAAAAAAAACAAAAACAAAACAAAGCGACCTCGCGCGTTAGTTGGGAGATCCGTGTTCGAATCCCCGTTCCCGGTCTGGCGCATGTTTTACCTGCTACCATCGATTAATTTCGATGCACAAACGCGGCTAACGTCTAGAAAACATTTTAAGTTGCAGATTAAATACTGTACGATTATGGGCAGAAACTTACAAAAATTTCCGTGAATGGAAGTTTCAGTTGCTCACTTTCACTTAGCCTTAAGCTACAAGCATTTCCATAAGCACATGCAGCAGCAGGCGCTATACTTTGATTAACTTCTTAAATTAGAAATAGGAGCATGGAAAAGTCAGATAACATTAAAAACTGTTCATGTCTCAATATGTTATTTTAAATAACGTGTTGCTAGTTTTCTACCGCTTATGAGCACTTCCATGTCAGTTTTGTTGAATCTTCACTCATGCGTCCTAGAACTATATTCTACATTTTGCTCAACTTACATATGGCATTAACTTACTGCGCCAGTTCCAGCCTCGCAGTCTAGCACGAGTGCGATAAAAGTTAACTGCAGATTCCTTGCCTTAAAAGTTACGTGGTATGTTCTAAACAAGTCGGGCGCGATATTTGAACCGGCCGTTGTTCTGATGTTTCAGGGTTATAGCTCTGCCTTCCCAGTCCAAAGTTCCATCATGGAATTTGTAGCTAGCAAGAATACCTCACACAGAAGAAACAACAACAGTCGGAGAACTGTAGAGAAAAAAACGATTAGTTCTTGGACAACACTTTATAAAGCACAGTACCGAAATGTGTGGTATACTCAGCAGGTTTCACATTCATCCTGTAGCAGAACTGGAAAAATATGATCAACCAAAAATCGTCAGCAAAATTTGCTTGTGGAATCCTCCCTCTCTTTGGAACACATATGTTCCCCGTAGCAGATTATAAATTTTCTTTGTAGTACGCAATTAATTCGTACACTCTCTATTTTTTTGATTGCTTTTGTGGTTTCTTTCGTGTATAAACTTTCTAATCACTATTTCATAAATAATCTATTGACTCGTCGAGTGACCAAGTAGCTTTGAATCACACAGAACGGGAAGAAAAGAAATGAATGGATAAATAAAACTAAAATCAAACAATCCTTAGAGATAGTATAATGTTTAGGAAATTAAGTCGTAAGAAAACTTTGCCTTCTGCTAATATTTCGACTGTAAACCTTTCAACGATCCGTAAGAACTGAGGGTTAAGTGATGCCAGGTTGCATACCAGTAGTTTGAGCCGATTCCGCTTGCTCGCCGTGAACGATGTTTTGTTATAAAAAACGGTTCAGATTGCTCTGAGCACTATGGAGCTTAACTTATGAGGTCATCAGTCCCCTAGAACTCAGAACTTAAACCTAACTAACCTAAGGACATCACACACATCCATGCCCGAGGCAGGATTCGAACCTGCGACCGTAGCGGCAGCGCGGTTCCAGACTGTAGCGGCTAGAACCGCTTGGCCACTCCGGCCGGCTGTTATGTCATAAATTCTTCTTTATGAGAACTAACTATAGCAAGTACCGGGCTTAGCTGGTTTCCAGCTCATTAGGCCAAAACCGTCATCAGTGTTAAATAGATCACTTGTCAAACATACTTCAATGCAACTTCCTGGCAGATTAAAATGTGCGCCAGACCGAGAATCGAACACGGGGCCTTTACCTTTCTCGGGAAAGCGCTCTACCATCCGAGCCACCCAAGAACGACTCAGAACAGGTCCTCACAGCTGCAACTGTTCGGCCACTAGCTAGTTCTGTAAGATCTGCCGTAGAGCTTCTGTGAAGTTTAGAAGGTAGTAGACGAGGTACTGGCGGAATTGGAGGTGGGAGGACGCGTTGTTAGTCGTGCTTGGGTAGCTCAGATGGTAGAGCACTTGCCCGTGAGAGGCAAAAGTCTTTGTCCGGCACACAGTTCTATCCTGCCAGGAAGTTTCATATCAGCGCACACTCCGCTGCAGAATGAAAGTTTCCTTCTGGATATTTCAATGGCTTCCGTGAAAATCGAATTACAGAAAGGTGGTGCAGATGCTGAAATCCAGACGTGATCTGTCCAAATTCAATGTTCGGCCATGGATATAGCTGGCCCTTTCCGACCGGTATTTGTGACAAAATATCCTTTAAAGAGGGTATATCGCTGCGCCCGTATGGTTTATTTGCCTACCATCTTGCGTGTACGCATGCGGAATTGCGTCACCCTGCTGGTATATGGCGTGAATGCGAGCGCTTTACTGCCGGTCTATTAACAGAAGACAAAGTTTGTTTAAGGATGAACTCTTTCAGATTTTGTGACTCAAGTAATATGACGTAAGAAGTTTCAGCCATGCTTGGTTGAAAGTAGTTCACACATTCCACAAATATGCTATACATATTTCACTCAAGCAGTTCTCATCGGAAGTGTCACCACTCAAAGTATGTCACAAGGAGTTGTCATTTGATACTAACATCAGTTCTTCCCGATTACTTTTACACGTCGCTTCGTTTCCACCTACATTCACACGAACAGGGAAAATTGTCAAAACTAATTCTGGCAGTACCGAAAGCTACTGATTCGGTGCTAATATCTGTCTTCCATTATTTTTCATGGGAAAACCTTCCCAGCGCCAGTTTTTATTTAGTAAAATATATAATGATGGCTTGCGTGTTCCTACACTTTCGAGAAACTTTGTTCCGTACCGCATTGACCTTTGCTAAACGAAGCACTTTTGTATGAATGCTAAGTCGTGTTTGCGCCTGATCAACAGACGCTGCACATTGTTACTTATCCTGTATGGACGATCACCCATAGTCATTAAAGTACCAGGGCGTTCAGTAACCGACACAACACAATTTTTCTCGGCCACTTTCGGTTGAAGAAATGCAAAATTTGCTGTGGGATATCATGGAATATTCCTGCTTCAGCCCCTTTAGTTTCATGGAGTTCCGATAGGTGGCGGCGCTATTCGTAGCTTAGAAACTATCGTCTATAATAGAGATGCATTCCAGACGGACAGAGGAAGAGCAGAGCTTCTTATACACTCCTGGAAATTGAAATAAGAACACCGTGAATTCATTGTCCCAGGAAGGGGAAACTTTATTGACACATTCCTGGGGTCAGATACATCACATGATCACACTGGCAGAACCACAGGCACATAGACACAGGCAACAGAGCATGCACAATGTCGGCACTAATACAGTGTATATCCACCTTTCGCAGCAATGCAGGTTGCTATTCTCCCATGGAGACGATCGTAGAGATGCTGGATGTAGTCCTGTGGAACGGCTTGCCATGCCATTTCCACCTGGCGCCTCAGATGGACCAGCGTTCGTGCTGGACGTGCAGACCGCGTGAGACGACGCTTCATCCAGTCCCAAACATGCTCAATGGGGGACAGATCCGGAGATCTTGCTGGCCAGGGTAGTTGACTTACACCTGCTAGAGCACGTTGGGTGGCACGGGATACATGCAGATGTGCATTGTCCGGTTGGAACAGCAAGTTCCCTTGCCGGTCTAGGAATGGTAGAACGATGGGTTCGATGACGGTTTGGATGTACCGTGCACTATTCAGTGTCCCCTCGACGATCACCAGTGGTGTACGGCCAGTGTAGGAGATCGCTCCCCACACCATGATGCCGGGTGTTGGCCCTGTGTGCCTCGGTCGTATGCAGTCCTGATTGTGGCGCTCACCTGCACGGCGCCAAACACGCATACGACCATCATTGGCACCAAGGCAGAAGCGACTCTCATCGCTGAAGACACGTCTCCATTCGTCCCTCCCATTCACGCCTGTCGCGACACCACTGGAGGCGGGCTGCACGATGTTGGGGCGTGAGCGGAAGACGGCCTCCCGCATGCCCACTATACGCCCTCGCTCAAAGTCCGTCAACTGCACATACGGTTCACGTCCACGCTGTCGCGGCATGCTACCAGTGTTAAAGACTGCGATGGAGCTCCGTATGCCACGGCAAACTGGCTGACACTGACGGCGGCGGTGCACAAATGCTGCGCAGCTAGCGCCATTCGACGGCCAACACCGCGGTTCCTGGTGTGTCCGCTGTGCCGTGCGTGTGATCATTGCTTGTACAGCCCTCTCGCAGTGTCCGGAGCAAGTATGGTGGGTCTGTCACACCGGTGTCAATGTGTTCTTTTTTCCATTTCCAGGAGTGTATATTCACAGCCGCTTGCGGAAGGTTCTCGGAGACCTGGCAATGAGCAAAAGCATGGTGAGTCGCTGGGCGGGGCGTCTGTTATCGCAACAACATCACTCAAACATGTCCGCTCTCCCGCGATATGGTCAGTCGCACAGAGTTGTGACTCTCCAGTGTTGAAACGTGTGGACATTTTCATTCTAAGCGGGATACCCTCTCCACCCAGGTCGATAGCCACCCCTTCACCTACCACCACCCTGACGATGCCACCCATGCCGCCTCCTTTCTCCAACAGACCTTGTCTGAGGCTGTGGAGGCCCACGTCCCTACTGTCGCCATCCACCCCCACCGTCCTACCTTACCCCCACAGGCCGTCCTCCTCCTCTGTGAATCCCGCCGTCTCTACCGTGCCTTCCTCCGCACGCATGACCCGGACTCGTCCAAGTTCTGGTCAGCCTTCCGTCGCCTTACCGGAACTAAAGCCTCCCCCTACTATCCTCTTCACCATGATGATCACCCCTTCCCTGACACCCTTAGCAAGGCCAATCACTTTGCCTCTTACCTCTCCGATGTATTTTCCATCCCCGACGATCCCCAGTCGATTACTCCCTCTTCCCGGATGTCCGCGATGGAACTGACACCTCTGTCCCTCCCCTCGCACTTGGTTTCCAGTACTTGGACAACATTGCACACACGGAACTCAATGCCCCTATCACTACACAGGATCTAATTGCTACACTCCGCACACCGGTCCTGGACACGATCGTGTCACCTACCGTCACCTTCGTGAAGCTCCTGTCTCTTTCCTCTCCGCCCTGGCCAGGCTCGACAATGTAGCCCTGTCCACCGGTTACTACCCCGACCTGTGGAAAACCTCCTGTATCCTACTGTTCCTTAAACGTGGCAAACCGCCGTCCACCGTCTCCTCCTATCGTCCCATCAGCCTTACCTCGGTCTTCAGCAAGGCCCTGGAATCTGTCCTCACCCGACGCATCCACAAGCATCTCTGCCAGAACTGCCTCCTTCCCGTTACCCAGTGTGGCTTTCGGCCGTCCTTCTCTTCCGACGACCTTCTCCTTCACCTCACTCATCTCCTTTCCGACCAGCTTAATTCCCGTCGCTCCGCAATCTTCCTCTCCCTGGACCTCGAACGAGCTTATGACCGCGTATGGCATTCCGGTCTCCTCTTGAAGATCCAACCCTTCGCCCTTCCCATTAACTACGTCCGTCTGATCGTCTCCTTTCTCTCCCGCCGTCCTTCCTATGTCACCATCCATAACACAGATTCCTACACCTTTTTCCCCTCCGACGGTGTGCCCCAAGGCTCCATCCTCTCCCCCCTTCTGTACCTTTTGTACACGGCGGACATGCCGCCGCCGTCACCCCCCGTCCACCTTCTCCAGTTTGCCGATGACGCCGCCTTCCTTGCCCTTGCCCCCACCCTGCAGTGCTCCCAACACCTTCTCCAATCCCATCTTGACCGGTTCACCGCTTGGTGCAACCAGTGGTTGCTCAAGGTCAATCCCTCCAAAACCCAGGCGATCATTGTAGGCAAAACCACCCCTCCCTTCTGCCTCCGTGATTTCTATCTCACCATCTATGGCCGTCCTATTGCTCTCACTCCCACCCTTAAGTACCTTGGCGTCACTCTCGACCGTCGCCTCTCCTGGACTCCCCATCTCCGGACAATCCAAGCCAAGGCACGCTCCTGACTCCGTCTCCTCAAGCTCCTTTCTGGCCGTACGTGGGGTCTGGACCCCTCCACCATCCTCCACACCTATAAATCCCTCATCCGCCCTATCCTTTGTTACGCCCATCCGGCCTGGATCTCTGCCCCCCCTACCTTTTATAAATCCCTCCAAATCCTTGAACGCCATGCTCTCTGCCTCGCCTATCGCATCCTGTAGGATCTCATCCCCTTCCCCCACCTCCTCCTTTTCCTTGAAAGGATACGGATCCCGTACACCTCCCGCGAACTCGATCCTCCTCACCCACTTGTCTCACCCATCCTCTCCCACCCCCGCCTGCTGCCGTGCCTGTATTCCCACATCCCACCTGGTCTCCATCTCTCCACCCTCCTTACCCTCTCCCAAGGTGGCTTCCGCCAGCTCCCCCTCCCTGATGATGTCCTCCTCCCCTCCATCTACCCCTCCTATCAACTTTGATCCTCCCCCCCACTTCCTGTGTCCTTTCCTCTAGGCACCCTCTCTCCCTTCCTTTTCCTTCTCCCCCATCCCCTCCCTCTACCCCTCTACCCCCGGGCTTCCCCTCCCCCTTCCTCCCTTCCCCCTGTCTCCCCTGCCCATGGAATCCGCTCTCCCCTCTCCCTCTCCCACCCCCCCTCCTCCTCTCTTGGCAGGTCCCCGGACTCGTACACGGTTAGTGAACATTCGCGCGCCAGGGATCAACGCCTCATGTTCTGTGTGTGCCGTCGTTTTGTGCTTAAGTGGTTCAGTGTTATTCGTTTTGTGCACCTACGTTCACGTGTGACGATTTTCGTTTCTTTCTGTGTCCAAGTGTCTGAACAATTTTATCTTGGACTCTACGCCTGTGAACGGCACCTTGTATTTGAAAAAGTGTTTGCCTCCATTTATATGTCCACCATCTTTTTTCTCTAATTGTCTTCATTGTGTTTCTCTGCGGCCGAAGAGCGGCGTAGTATGCTGCTGAAGGCCTGCCTGTATACAGGTTTCAAAATGACAATAAAGAAAAAAAAAAACATTCTAGGTGATCGACGGACCGCAGTCAAATACCCCGCGTCACAAGTGGGCGTCTATGTTGGTAGTACTGACACACTCGTCCGCCAATTGGGGTACACTAAAGTGTATGTCTACTGGCTTTTTCACCGCCTGTTACAAGACCACAAAGAACAACGAGGGATCATCTGTGCCGAGTCGCTTGGTCGTTACGAGGTTGATCGTCACAACCGATGAAACAAGGGTTCATTACTTCTAACCGGAAACAAAACAGCAGTCCATGGAGCGGCGCCACACCACATCTCCTTCGAAGAAAAATTTCAATCCCACATCCTCATCCGGTAAGATCATGGCGACGGCCTTCTGATACTCTGAGGGAGTTATTCTGTTTGATGTCCTCCCTCACGGTGCAACGATCAACTAAAAAGAATTACGCTACTCTCAGGAAATAGAAGGAACGACTTCGGTGTGTTCGTCGCCAGAAAAATGCAATCGAACCTCTCCTTCTCAAAGCCCACCACAAGTCTGCGCAACCCACATGAGCTCACAAAACTTAATGGGACTGTTCTCCCTCATCCATTCTACAGCCCGAATCTCACACCTTCCGGTAACCATCTGTTTGGCCCAATGAAGGAGGCAATACACGGGATAGGAGATTACTGATGCAGTAAGACGTTGACTCCGACGTCCATCAGTATACTTTTACCATGAGGGCACACTGGCTACCCCGCTAAGATGGCTTTAGGTCGTGACGCTGATTATGTTGCAAAATAGTGTTTTGTAGCCAAAAGAGTGGGGATTAATGTGATGTATTGGAATCCTGAATAAAACCAACCTGCTTACAGAAAGAAGTGTGTTGCATTACTCATTGACCACACCTCGTGTACCAGAAAAGTAAGGTAAGACCTATAATGTCCATGTTAACATTAATTAATCACCGGAGAAATCACAACAATTTCACAAGTCATGAGATTATCAACGAGCAGGTTCCAACATGATTATTAGAAAATAACATCTTGGGGTGAAGGCAGCTGTTAATATAACCAAGACTTAAGTTATGCAAACTTCTATAAGTAAAATGAAATAGCTGTCTACTGCGTGGCTCATGACATGCAGACAGCACGAGTCATGTTACACTTGCCTTGACGGATAGGCATAAATATGTACAGCGGATTGTTGAAACCAGCACACTTACAGTTGTAGCAAATGGCAGGCTCCGATTTGTTAAGCGTATTCTGGGAATACTATTATGCAGTTGACTTCTACGACTTGTATTGTGTTGCACATTAGCACAGGACATACGCTGAAGAGCAGTTGGGGTCAAAGGCCTATACAGAGAATCACGTTTGGAAGTAGGTATTCCCATGGCTTGCCCAAGTTTCTTACTGCTTATAGATTCTTAGCAAAAGACACAGGATAATTTCTTCATTAGATATTGAAGATAATTCTCATTTATTGTTCCGTCTCAGTTGCACTTATTTAAAAATTTTATTACATGTTTCGATTACTCTGGATCATCTTCAGATCTAAGTAATTCCATCAGCAATCCATCTTGTCTACTCAGAACAACATATCGGAGTACTGTATATTAAAAACACTAATGGCCATTAAAATTGCTACACCACGAATATGGCGTGCTACAGACGCGAAATTTAACCGACAGGAAGAAGAAGATGCTGTGATATGCAAATGATTAGCTTTCAGAGCATTCACACAAGGTTGGAGCCTGTGGCGACACCTACAACGTGCTGACATGAGGAAAGTTTACAACCGATTTCGCATACAGAAATAGCTGTCGACCGGCGTTGCCTGGTGAAACGTTGTTGTGATGCCTCGTGTAAGGAGGAGAAATGCGTACCATCACGTTTCCGACTTTTGATAAAGGTCGGATTGTAGCCTATTGGGATTGCGGTTTATCGTATAGCGACATAGCTGCTCGCGTTGGTCAAGATCCAATGACTGTTAGCAGAATATGGAATTGGTGGGTTCAGGAGGGTAATACGGAACGCCGTGCTGGATCCCAACGGCCTCGTGTCACTAGCAGTCGAGATGACAGGCATCTTATCCGCATGGCTGTAACGGATCGTGCAGCCACGTCTCGATCCGTGAGTCAACAAATGGGGACGTTTGCAAGACAGCAACCATCTGCACGAACAGTTCGACGACGTTTGCAACAGCATGGACTATCAGTTCGGAGACCATGGCTGCGGATACCCTTGACGCTGCATCACAGACTGGAGCACGAATGGCAAAACGTCATTTTTTCGGATGAATGCAGGTTCTGTTTATGGCATCATGATGGTCCCATCCGTGTTTGGCGACATCGCGGTGAACGCACATTGGAAGCCTGTATTCGTCATCGCTATACTGGCGTATGGTATGGGGTGCACACGTCTCGGTCACCTCTTGTTCACATTGACGGCATTTTGAACAGTGGACGTTACATTTCAGACGTGTTATGACCCGTGGCTCTACTCTTCATTCGATCCCTCCGAAACCCCACATTTCAGCAGGATAATGCACGACCGCATGTTGCAGGTCCTGTAGGAGCCTTTCTGGATACAGAAAATGTTTGACTGCTGCCCTGGGCAGCACATTCTCCAGATCTCTCATCAAATGGAAACGTCTGGTCAATGGTGGCCGAGCAACTGGCTCGTCACAATACGCCAGTCACTACTCTTGATGAACTGTGGTATCGTGTTGAAGCTGCATGGGCAGCTGTACTTGTAGACTCCATCCAAGCTCTGTTTGACTCAAAGTCCAGGCGTATCAAGGCCGTAATTACTGCCAGAGGTGGTTCTTCTGGGTACTGATTTCTCAGGATCTATGCACCCAAATTGCGTGAAAATGTAATCACATGTCAGTTTTAGTATACTTTATTTGTCCAATGAATTGCCGTTTATCATCTGCATTTCTTCTTGGTGTAGCAATTTTAATGGTTTTAATGGCCAGTAGTTTAGCTTCTCGCACACAGTTTTGAATCCTCTCAAGACGATTATGTGGATTATAGTGAATTTATACATAGTTAAACTTGTGCTGTGTTTTGGACGATCTATTCGTTGATGTTACTTTAAATTCTGATCATACCTTTTTCTTTCCTTCACTATCTAAAAGATAGCAGCGAAATGCAGGTAAACAAGCAGGGATTGGCAGTTAAACACGAACGTGATTTAATATAATATATTGCATGTAAATGAACTAAGAGTTCTATTACTGTTCAATCACGCCATTGGTGAAAACCCACTGGAAGCTTCAGAAACTCACTATAACTGTAAAGTATCCAAGAGTATCCGTCCGAGCGCCCTAATGTGGAATGAAGAAGACATATAATTGCCGGAAAAGCAGATGGCAGACTGAGATTCAGTTGAAAAATGAGAAATAAATGTAGTTCATGCACGAAGGAAGCGGCTTACGACCACTCTTAGCAACGAGGATTAACAGAAGAGAGAGAGAAAACCCATCATAAAGTTTTATGTACCGTCAAGAGAAGCGTTGTGTATGACCGAGAGCTTTTGCTGTTGAAATTCCGAGAACGTACGTTCGAAGAAGAGTCGGACGACGCATTACTTCCTCCCATATATGTTTCGCGATGTGACAAGCACGAGAAAATCAAATCAGACGTCCTACGGAAATTCCTCCGACGAGTAAGGGGGAACACAGGACGGGAAGACGAAAGCATTACCCGAGGTACCCTCTGTTGTACACCATAACGTGGCTTGCGCACTATAGTCGTAGATGCAGACCTAATTAGAACAGCGGAGGACATCGAGAATACTCAAAGAATGGCGTCACAAACTGTCGCAGTTTTACTAGCTTCAACATTAATGTACCTATGATACCAGAGTCAAAAGTAATAATATTCCTAAAAACAGAAAATGTGGCACGATGTTTTATCAGAGGTAATGCATCTGTTTGAACTTGCCCTCTGTCACTATCACGTTCTATCTGAAAACAAAATTTACCAGCAGCGTGAAGGTCTGTGAGCATATCTTTCTGAAATTTTCATTCAAAATTTAGGAAATAAACAGATACCGTAAATAGGCTGTTCAGGTTTTTATATTGGTAACGCCACATAGTGCTCTGTACGAGAATCGCTGAGCCGGCCGGAGTGGCCGTGCAGTTCTAGGCGCTACAGTCTGGAGCCGAGCGACAGCTCCGGTCGCAGGTTCGAATCCTGCCTCGGGCATGGATGTGTGTGATGTCCTTAGGTTAGTTAGGTTTAATTAGTTCTGAGTTCTAGGCGACTGATGACCTCAGAAGTTAAGTCGCATAGTGCTCAGAGCAATTTGAAAATCGCTAACTGCGCTGCGTGCAGTCTGTGGCTGGTTGGACTCATTGTTGGGATATTCGCTTGTGTAGCATTTGGCAGTATATATATATATATATACTCCTGGAAATTGAAATAAGAACACCGTGAATTCATTGTCCCAGGAAGGGGAAACTTTATTGACACATTCCTGGGGTCAGATACATCACATAATCACACTGACAGAACCACAGGCACATAGACACAGGCAACAGAGCATGCACAATGTCGGAACTAGTACAGTGTATTGCCACCTTTCGCAGCAATGCAGGCTGCTATTCTCCCATGGAGACGATCGTAGAGATGCTGGATGTAGTCCTGTGGAACGGCTTGCCATGCCATTTCCACCTGGCGCCTCAGTTGCACCAGAGTTCGTGCTGGACGTGCAGACCGCGTGAGACGACGCTTCATCCAGTCCCAAACATGCTCAATGGGGGACAGATCCGGAGATCTTGCTGGCCAGGGTAGTTGACTTACACCTTCTAGAGCACGTTGGGTGGCACGGGATACATGCGGACGTGCATTGTCCTGTTGGAACAGCAAGTTCCCTTGCCGGTCTAGGAATGGTAGAACGATGGGTTCGATGACGGTTTGGATGTACCGTGCACTATTCAGTGTCCCCTCGACGATCACCAGTGGTGTACGGCTAGTGTAGGAGATCGCTCCCCACACCATGATGCCGGGTGTTGGCCCTGTGTGCCTCGGTCGTATGCAGTCCTGATTGTGGCGCTCACCTGCACGGCGCCAAACACGCATGCGACCATCATTGGCACCAAGGCAGAAGCGACTCTCATCGCTGAAGACGACACGTCTCCATTCGTCCCTCCCATTCACGCCTGTCGCGACACCACTGGAGGCGGGCTGCACGATGTTGGGGCGTGAGCGGAAGACGGCCTAACGGTGTGCGGGACCGTAGCCCAGCTTCATGGAGACGGTTGCGAATGGTCCTCGCCGATACCCCAGGAGCAACAGTGTCCCTAATTTGCTGGGAAGTGGCGGTGCGGTCCCCTACGGCACTGCGTAGGATCCTACGGTCTTGGCGTGCATCCGTGCGTCGCTGCGGTCCGGTCCCAGGTCGACGGGCACGTGCACCTTCCGCCGACCACTGGCGACAACATCGATGTACTGTGGAGACCTCACGCCCCACGTGTTGAGCAATTCGGCGGTACGTCCACCCGGCCTCCCGCTTGCCCACTATACGCCCTCGCTCAAAGTCCGTCAACTGCACATACGGTTCACGTCCACGCTGTCGCGGCATGCTACCAGTGTTAAAGACTGCGATGGAGCTCCGTATGCCACGGCAAACTGGCTGACACTGACGGCGGCGGTGCACAAATGCTGCGCAGCTAGCGCCATTCGACGGCCAACACCGCGGTTCCTGGTGTGTCCGCTGTGCCGTGCGTGTGATCATTGCTTGTACAGCCCTCTCGCAGTGTCCGGAGCAAGTATGGTGGGTCTGACATACCGGTGTCAATGTGTTCTTTTTTCCATTTCCAGGAGTGTATATATATAATGACTTCTGAGCACTATTAAGTTAAATACATTGTTTGTTCTCTATCAAAATCTTTCATTTGCTAACTATGTCTATCAGTAGTTAGTGCCTTCAGTAGTTAGAATCTTTTATTTAGCTGGCAGTATTCGCGCTCGCTGTATGCAGTAGTTCGAGTAACGGAGATTTTTGTGAGGTAAGTGATTCATGAAAGGTACGGGTCATTGTTAGTCAGGGCCATTCTTTTGTGGGGATTATTGAAAGTCGGATGGCGTTGCGCTAAAAATATTGTATGTCAGTTTAGTGATGATCAGAACAAGTAAAGGGAGAACTGTCTTGAGTACGTTCAGTTTTGCTCAGCTGTTTGAAAATCAAATGACGTAAGAGTTTTACCAGCATTGTCATTCTTTACATGCAAAGGGGAAGTTTCAATACCCATTAGTAAAAGAAATTACTGGTACAGATGTACGTAGGCTATAATTTTAGTTTTTAATGGAAGCAAAGAAAAACGACTGAAGGATCCACTTCAATAACTTACGTAAAATGTCTAGTGTACCATAGACCATGAAAGGAGTTAGACGTCTCTTGGACCACATTGTAAACGTCGGAAATAAGCCCCACAGCTAAATTATGGATTAGAAGCGAAATAGACACAAGCCATAACACGTCATGCGACCCTAGTATTCTATAAAATGGTAGTATACAGAAATATAATTGATTGGTCATTAAAAGTAGTTCTTTCTGAAGCACAGCTGACAGAACATATCCTACTAGTAAAACAGTTGTAAAATATTGTTACAATCCAAACATAACACAAAGTGCACTCAATTGCGAGAGATATCAGTGTGAAATGATTTTGTAGCATGCTACTTATTGAAATGACATGCACGAAAACAACAAAAATTCTAAAAAAAAAAAGGATCGTAAACGGAGAATAAAAGTTCAAAGTTGGACAGATCTTGTCACCTAAGGTCAACTTAAGAAGCAAATTAAAACTAACAGAAGTTTACAAGATTATACTCGAAGCTAATGAAAAGTACTACATTGATCAGACAAGTAGAACTTTTAAAATTAAGTGGAATGGGGCCCACTTCCGTTACATAATCAAGACAGATCCTCTGTTGTAAAGCATTTCTTACGTCGCTACAGATGAACTACAAGACGTAATGCACTCTCGTAGCATATTCCACACTCAGGGATTAGGAAGAAAACTGTATAAAATGAATGTACTTGAAATATATAAATATAAGGTGACATATGCACAAGATGTCGTAAACGACGAAATTCGGTATAAATCCTTGGGAGCTAAAACCAGTTTAAAGAATATCTCTGTAAAATAATTGTAATATTTTCGAAAATGGAATGGATATGGGCAAGACATAAGCGCATACATGGTCGATAGTCATGGAACTAAGTACTGTGCTGAATTCCAAGAGGTAAGAAAACGGAAACAGACCGCATTGACTGAATATGGGAAATGAAACATGCAGCAGAATGGTGGACGAAGCATGCATCAAAAGATCATGGTGCACATAAAAGTCTGAAGAGACATTTATCCAACATTAATGCCAAATGCTGTTCTTGCTGCTGATGTTGATTATGATGATGACTATAATGATGATATAACTTAATATTACATCAGCTTGTGCAGCTGAACGCTTCAATGTTTTGCAAACTTCTTTTTACAAAAGTTACATATAAATATTTTATTGCGTCATAACTTATATAGGGTTATCATGACAGAGAACATCTCAATTCAAGGAACAGAAAAATGTATCAACTGAAGACAGGGGTTTCTTCCCTAAATGAATGATGTAAATTAAAATCAAAGTTAGTAGTTACTAATTACGAAGTTTATCATTTGTTTGTAAACGTTAGCAAAGTAGAGTGACAGAGCAGGTCTGTCCCTCATCGTTGTGTACAAAATCATGAAGCACTGGAAATTTCACACTTACTTCAACATCATCGTCTTTTGTCCCTGCAAGACGAGGTGACCCTATTTTACACTGAAATTATTTCGATTCTTTGGTCATCCGGATGTTTCACATTTTAATTTTACCACGATTTGGTATTATACTGTACCATATATTGAATGTCAAGAAAGCGGAAAAATTGAAGCATTTGGAAGACAAGTAGTAATGTATGTTATCTTCCGAACTGGATTTGTAGGATTTATTCTAACAGCATTGAAAATATTTACAGTATGAATGAATGTAGATACAGAGCATACTAACTAATGCAGAGTAAGAAACAAAAAAATAAGTACGGAATTTCTTAAGCAGAGAAGACAACCTGTGTGAGTTGTTAAGGCACTGCATAGTGATTAAAAATACAAGTAGAGAATATTATGGATGAAAATAGGTTTTCCGACTGCAAAATACTGGTGTGTCAGCTATGTGTGACAACATATTTATCACAGCAGCGGACGTCAGAGAGACAGCTATAGTATTAGCGTTCCATTACAACGTAAAAACTTTATGGCATCATTATTCTTGATATTCTGTGGCATACAGCAGATAAAAGAATAATATTTTCAAGTAAGTATCTCATATATTATGCGTCTCCGTATTCCTCGAAGCAGTGCGAAGATCCGTAAAGAGCCTCGGAAGGTCTTACGACCAGAAGAACGTCTATAACCATACCGTATCACAAATAATGGTTGAAGCATAAACCAGAAGAAGTAAAGGACACTCTTTGAAGCAAATAACGTGAAGTAATAATAGAGTTTTAATAAACTCAGTCTTTCTCATTTCTTTATCTGTATACATGAAAAATAAATTCACCAGAATAACTTGTTATTTTACTTTTATCAAGAAAAGTTTTTTTAAACTGTAAATGGTTATCCAAAACTTCAGAAGTGAGAGGACTACAAAAGTGAAATAAAGAATCAACAGCATTTTAAAGGCATTTTTGTAATAGCTGTATTCTTGTAGATGTGTGTCAAGCTTATTGCTAGTCGTCGGTAGAGAACAAACGCCTTCATTAACCTACACAAAATATCACCAAAACAAACAAGCTTCGCAGTTTTCTCAAGGCATTTGAAGGCTTGGAATGTGCGCTGCTATACAATACAAAATACTGAAAATACACTAGGTGTCAACGTCACTAGCTGATGACATGTTTAACAGAAACCTAATGACGTACATTAATAATATCATAGTAGCAATATTGTGATACAGATGTCAATATGAGTAATCGATAAAGGCTAAGGAGAAATCTAATTACGTACAGTAATAACGTAATACTGTATACTGTCGCCAGTCTTAATGTATATACATATGATTTGGTTAAAAACTGGAGACAGGAAGTAAATCCGAGTATACAGATTAATAGAAATAAATATCTTAATGTCCTTTCCTACACAGATGATAGTGCCATTCGGAAAAAAATGAAGATATGCTACAAAAATCAGTCTGTAAATTAAATCAGTCAGGGAAAAGAGAATACAACATCAACAAAGAAAATTAAAATCATAGCTCATCACGGGAAATACCGCACATGACAAACACAACTTGAGCAAGCCTCCAAGTATTTTTTTTAGCTGTGAAGTAAGCTATGACATGGCAGGGACATAGAAAATAAGATTAACAAAAATAAGTCAATATGTGGAAAGATATGTGGAAGAAACAGTGAACGATCAGTGTTTAACGTGCCATCGACGACGAGGTCAGTATAGATGGAGCACAAGTTCCGATTGGGGAACGATGGTCAGTATAGATGGAACACATGTTCGGATTGGGGAACGATGGGGTGGAAGACACGCCATGAAGTCTCGAAAGAAACCGTTTGACATTTGCCTTAAGCAACTGAGGGCACCGTAGGAAACCTAAATTTAGATGACCGCATGGGAAGGAAGGAAAGTTCACAGAAACCGATTAACTATGACATCTTCAGACCCTCGGAGCGAACTGTGATCGATTTTCTCCCTGCTGCGTGCAGAGAAATTTTATAGCTGCGACTCTGTCTTCAGAAATCAGAATAATAAAAACAAAACTTAAAGCAGTTTGGTGTGTTTATTTTACAATAAATACTCTTCAGAATTATTTATCAATATTTATCCGAAGAGTTGTGATACCCGCCCCCCTCTTATTTAAGTTTTCCAATAAATTTTGCATTCTCTTGTAATTTTTCCTCAGACATAGTGAGACAGGTGATGAAAATTTATTGAAGAAACACCCCACAGTTAGTAAATAAGTGACACAACATGAAAAATAGAAACATTGTTGCCTAAAAAAAGTGTAAAAGTGGTTGTTAAGTGGTATACAGGAACAAAAAGAGCCAAAACGTGTACCTGCAAGAAAGGAACGGGAAATGGTACATGACAAGACGAAGCGTTCTTGTAGAGCCAGCCGTGTTTCTCACTCCGGCGCGGTATTGAAATATATGGCCGGAACGTCTCGCGTTTTCTTAGCCCTGGCAGCCGGGAGAGGCCAATGAATCAGAATTAAGTCCCGAATAGCCTTCAAGCATCTTACGCCAGCAAAGCCGGCTCCGGAGGCTTTATCGGAAACAACGGCTAATCGAAAACGTCGTCATACATTGCGTAGACGAATGCACCACTCTATAACGTCTCGAACAAAGCAGAGTCAGTGAATTCAAGCTGTGCCGTACTTCAACGAAACATGAAGGGAACCCTTCGAACTCCTCTATAGTAAGTTACACTGCTCTACTAAACTTAAGTACGAGGTGGATAAAACAACATATTAACAACTCACTGGAAATGAATAAAAGTGCTCACGCATGTCGCCGGAGGTCCCCTGGTCGAGCACAGAAAGTTGGACGTGTGAGGTCAGTGAGACTATAGCACCAAAAGGAGCTGGTCCCGCAACGCGAGGCAGCTGAAGGAATAGGAGAAGACAGCATGTGTCAATCAGAGAGCAGTTACAGTGCATTGTGATCGTGTTCTTCATTACAACGTGTCCCGGAGACTACATTTTGGGAACTAGAAGAAGCACGAACTGTGACAAGTGTAGTTCAAGACTTTGGTATTCCTCACAGGATTGTTTCACGCACTTGGGACGTGTTCAGCCTCACAGGCACTTCTGCCCGAAGAAAAGGAGGTGGTTGGCCACTGTCAACTACGGCAGCAAATGACCACCTCATCGTGCAACAGGCAAGATGGGACCAAAGTCAGAGCTTGCAGTTACAAAGATATTTGACCGGACTGCAAGGCATGCCACTTCATGCTCCACCGCGGCACTGCGACTGCATGCCAATGTTTTTTTTCCGACGACCAGTACGCTGTGTCCAGAGGTGTACACGTTCCCCTGTAAACGTTCCCATGCTTGCCTGGCAGTTGGACAGGCAAGCTGCTGCACGGTATCAGCAGAACGGGCAATCTGAGTTACTCTCATTCAAGACAAGCTGTGGCCAACCCAAGCAGGCTAAGGGAATCTTTCTTGCCTGCCTGTCTTCCCACTGTGCTACGCTACATAGCGGTTTAATCTGTACGCTTTCATGGCAGTGCTATGAAGAGGACTCTGAGATTGATGAAAAGTAATTAACTTCCACAGGACTTGGATCAGTGTTAAATATATTCCTTCTTGGTCACTGTACGCCAAAATGGTGGATTTTATTTGTCCTTTTTCCCTTTTCGGCGTTTTCCGAGATAAATAAGAACAGTTTTGTCTGTAACTTCACATTCTTCCGAGTAGTACTGGCTATTCTCAATTTGTACCATGATCACGTTATCTCTAATACGTATTTTCTGTACTAAGCAGAACCATCTCTGCTAACCGAGGTCCTTTGCACCTAGGAATCTGAAGTCTATTTGCTGTAATCGCATTGTGTTTTTTTATTAATACCGATTTAATTTTTCTTCAGGATATTTATTATGGTTTCGCTCACCGTAAGTGTCCTAAATTCGCCAAATGCATTCGAGGAAAAACAAAGTTCGGTTTTAATATTATATAAGTGCAAAAAATACATATACTATGTGATCAACAGTATTCTGACACCCCCAAAACATACGTTTCCACGTCAGGTGCATTGTGCTGCCACCTACTGCCAGGTACTCCCAATCAGCGACCTCAGTAGCCATTAGACACCGTGATAGAGCAGAATGGGATGCTCCCCGGAACTCACGGATTTCGAACGTGGTCAGGTGATTGGGTGTCACTTGTGTTATATGTCTGTACGCGTGATTTTCACATTCATAAACATCCCTAGGTCCACTGTAATAATGAAGTGGAAATTTGAAGGGACACGTAGAGCACAAAAGCGTACAGGTCGACCTCGTCTGTTGACTGACAGAGACCATCGCACAGGAACTCCAAACTGCATCAGGATCCACTGCAAGTACTACGACAGTTAGGTGGGAGGTGAGAAAACTTGGATTTCATGGTCGAGCGGCACGCCGGTAAATTCCAAACGACGGCTCGCTTGGTGTAAGGAGCATAAACATTGGACGATTGAACAATGGAGAAACGTTGTGTGGAATGACGTATCACGGTACACAATGTGGCGATCCGATGGCAGGGTGTGGGTATGGTGGATGCCCGGTGAATGTCATCTACCAGCGTGTGTACTGCCAACAGTAGAATTAGTAGGCGGTGATGTTATGGTGTGGTCGTGTTTTTCGTGGAGGGGGCTTGCGCCCTTTATTGTTTTGCGTGGCACTATCACAGCACGTTCTTGCTTCCTACTGTTGAAGAGCAATTCGGGGATGGCGACTGCATCTTTCAACACGATAGAGCATCTGTTCATAATGCACGGCCGGTGGCTGAGTGGTTTCACGGCAATAATATCCACGTAATGGACTGGTCTGCACAGAGTCCTGACCTGAACCCTATAGAACACCTTTTGGATGTTCTGGAACGCCGACTTCGTGCCAGGCCTCACCGACCGACATCGATACCTGTGTGTGTGTGAAATCATGATAACATGCTCCATTGAGCGTAGGTGGAAGAAACTAAAATGATCTCTAACATGGAAATTAAGCGTTTCCGGACACATATCCACATAACATCATTTCTTTATTTGTGTGTGAGGAATGTTTCCTGAAAGTTTGGCCGTACCTTTTTGTAATACCCTGTAGAAGAATTCTTAGGCAACATGTAGGTATTCAACAATGCAGTTACTTTCTAGAATGTGTGTGGGAAGCAACACAATATACTGTTAATTTAAGAATCTAACATACTGTATTGCGTTAATTGATAGCAAATCAATACTTTACTTCGAAGTACAGATTTAAAGTTTTACAAATATCCTTCAGTTCCAATAATCATAATATTTCAGGCATACCAGATCTTTCTAAAACAGTGTTTAATTAATTTAGAATTTAGCTAACGCAAGTACCGTAATCGAATATGGTTTATAAACAATAATAAATGTTAGAATTAATTTAATACCCTCAGCTGCTGACGGGCGTTGATACATAGCAACGGGGAAAGGTGAAAATGTGTTGCCCCGACAGGGCCTGGAACCCCGGATCTCCTGCTTACATGGTGGCAGACGCTCTACCCATCTTTTTTTTGTTGTTGTTATGGTTCGTTGTATTTCGTCATAGCGGACGTCTCAAGACACCCGTCGAAGCTCGTTGTTGATCTTTTCACTCAGTTTGTTTATCATAGAGGGCAGCCCCCTCTTTGACGGAACACGCTGATCTACCGTGCCGGTCGTCCATCTGAGCCACCGAGGGCACAGAGGATAGAGTGACTACAGGGACTACCTCGCGCACGCTTCCCACGAGACCCACATTCTCACCTTGTATGTCCACACACTACATTCGTAGTGTCCCACCCCAACACACTCATTACTCGTGGAAGATGTTGATACCGACTCCCGTAAGAGTTCGGGATGTGTGCATCCGCACAGAAGAAGAAGGTATGGCCAGTATTGCCAGAACTATATACTTATGTGGATATAGTGTCTGTGTGTCCAAAGGAACAGACACCATATCCATATAATAATAAATGTCATTTGACAGCATTAAAATCAGAATGTTTCATCTCAAAGATGAGCTGCACGTATAATATAATTTCGTACCTCTGGAATCCCTCCTACTTATTGTTTATCGTTTGTAATTCTAATGCATTATTCAGTTTTTCTGTACCCAACGTGTTACGATAACTGAGCTGCAATGGAACTACTTATGGAATCACGTACTTGGCTGTTCTGTAGGCACATTCGATTGATAGCACAACCAGTTGTCAGGTGCAGCACGCTGAATGGATCACATGAAACATGTCAGGCTTGTGAAAATCCAAGTGGGGCTGCTTTATCTACTGTGTTTCAGTTTATACGTACTGTTGGCCTTTCGTCGCGATAGACTGAACTGCTTTAGTGATCACGGTAGAGATAGGGGCAGGCAGGCTGGAAGGAGAATTTGTACAGCTCTGTGCCCCGTTGACATCCACATATTGGTGACACCGTTTGCGGTGCTGCCAAGAGTATAGGGGCTCGACCCACCAGGAGCGGGGTCGCGTGATATTCTCGAATGAGAGCAGATTCAGTCTGGGTAGTGTTTCTGGTCATCCCTGCACATGGCAACAGGTGGGAACATAATGCAGCCAGCAACATTATCGATCATGATGGTTTTGATGGAGCAGGTTTTAACGGTGTTTCTGCCAGACGTAACAAAGAATGAAAGGCCTCGGCATAGGCACGGACTCAATAGTTTCACACGCCACGGCTGCAGCATGTTTACTTTTGCTTACGTCAGCAGCGGGTGCCGCTCAGCCCAGTCTGCAGTCATCGTCGAAGACGGCAGCATCATCCCACTGCAGTCACCTCTGCAAGAGTTGCATTAGACAGAGCCTGCTAGCCAAGTTTATAGACAATTGTACTCTTTGAGAGAAGGTACTATTGTCTTGCATTGTATCAAGTGATATGTTAGTGCCCAGTGACAGTAACAAATACACATGAGATTCCTGTGGCGCTGGACCGTTACAAAGTATTTCATTTTGTTCAAGTTACAAAAATGTAATCTAATATTTTGTGTGTATTGTAGTATGTAATCTGCCCTCTACAGAATTTAAGAACCCACCACTTTGCCGACGAGTGTTATTTCGTCCAGCATAACACTGCATAATACTGTCAGTGGTGAAAACATGACTCCTACAAGACATAATACCAGGCACAGAGAAAGAGAAGCAAACGATGTATCTTAAAGAAGGGCGAGATCAAAGCCTCTGTAAATCTAACAGTGATGGGATGTTCAGAAATTGGTTGGGCTCAAAACAACGAGGCAAAAACATAATTGCAGAGTCTCCATTTGGTGTTTGACTGTCAACTGGAATATCGTCTTCACAAAGAAGATTTCGAGGTAAAATATGTATCTCCGTTTCGAAGTTCGATTCTGATTCGGGTTCGGAAACACGAGAAATTTCCACATCCATAGTGTCAAGTTCATTTCGTTCAGCATTCATCTCATTTAAAATTTCCTTATACATCTGCGTCCAGTTTGTGGTCCTGAAAATGTTTTTTTTTAAAAAAAGGTTCAAATGGCTCTGAGCACTATGGGACTTAACTTCTGAGGTCATCAGTCCCCTAGAACTTAGAACTACTGAAACCTAACTAACCTAAGGACATCACACACATCCATGCCCGAGGCAGGATTCGAACCTGCGACCGTAGCGGTCACGCGGTTCCAGACTGTAGCGCCTAGAACCGCTCGGCCACACCGGCTGGCTGAAAATGTTTTCATTTAATTTCGTTGATAATAATGTTCTTGTGCAACACCGGTCAGGTGGAATTCTATGAAACATATAAGAAAACAATGTAGAATTTTATATGTCCTGACTCGGTCTCGAAATTTATAATATTCCTTCTCCAGGTCAGAATTAATCATTAACAAAGTAGCAATATCATAAGGACATCGGGATGTTCTGACAAGGAAAATAAAACGAATAAAACAATGCACTTGCAAATCGTCGTAACTTGTTTTCGTGGTCAGTTTTCAATAGGGTGACGCTAGACTATGTATCGGTATTGAAGATTTGAATCGACAGTGGCGTTCATTAAAATGCGTACAACAATTAGTAATCCGACTACGAACATCATGGAAAGAAAATGAAGGATCTCGCCGCGACGAAAAACGTCTTTGCTTTAATGACTTCCATCCCAATTCGCGTATCATATCTGCCACACTCTCTCCCCTATTACGTGTTAATACAAAACGTGCTGCCCTTTTTTGCACCCTTTCGATGTCCTCCGTCAATCCCACCTGGTAAGGATCCCACACAGGGTAGCAATATTCTAACAGAGGACGAACGAGTGTAGTGTAAGCTGTCTCTTTAGTGGACTTGTTGCATCTTCTAAGTGTCCTGCCAATGAAACGCAACCTTTGGCTCGCCTTCCCCACAATATTATCTATGTGGTCTTTCCAACTGAAGTTGTTCGTAATTTTAACACCCAGATACTTAGTTGAATTGACAGCTTTGAGAATTGTACTATTTATCGAGTAATCGAATTCCAACGGATTTCTTTTGGAACTCATGTGGATCACCTCACACTTTTCGTTATTTAGCTCAACTGCCACCTGCCACACCATACAGCAATCTTTTCTAAATCGCTTTGCAACTGATACTGGTCTTCGGATGACCTTACTAGGGGCCAATCAATTGCATCACCTTATCCAGACTTCCACATTGCCTCGTTTCGCTGTTCTCACTGTTTTGTTGACAATGAAACAGATAATCACGGGTTAGTCCGTTGTAAATAAAGATTACTTATTATACGTAGCTATTTAGTGCCTCTACGCTGTGAAAAATATCGGAAAAGATCGTTGGGAGAACTGACTCAGCATATAAAAATGTGAAAACGACATTCAGTCAAAGGAAACACAAGGGCGGCAACGTTAATAGTGAAATGGGAATCCAACTGTTAAACGCAGAGCACAGAGCGGCTGGCTGGAAAGAGCACACTGAAAACCTCTACGAAGGGGAGGAATTGGCTGATCATGGCGAAGAAGAAGAAATTCGAGTTTAGAGAGAGGGGGTCCAGTATTAGAGCCAGAATATCGTTCCACCTGAATTTCTAAATTACTCGGGGAAGAGGCAACCAAACGAATATTCAAGTTAGTGTGTAGATGCTATGAGACTTGAAACTTACCTCCAAACTTTCGGAAAATTGTCATCCAAACACTTCCGAGGGTAGAAGGTGCGGATAGATGCGAAAATTATCGCACAATCAGTTTAACAGTGCATGCATTTTTTTTTCTTTTAAGAAAAGGTAAAGACACCAGACAGGCAGTTATGATGCTGCGGTTGATAACGAAAGGAACACTGAGGAAGAATCATGGTAGATTCATAGGATTTGTCGACCTGGGAAAAGCGTTCAACAAGTTAAAATGGTGCAAGATGTTCGAAATTATGAGAAAAATAGAACTGCAGGAAAGATGGGTATTGTACAGCAATGTAAGACTAAAAGGGGACAATAAGAATGAAAGACAAAGAACGATGTACTCCCAATAAAGAGGGTGTTTGACAGGAATGCAGATTAAAATTTAGGGTAAGAGGATATATATATGATAAGATTCGCTGGTGACATTGCTATCCTCAGCGAATGTGAAGAAGAATTACAAGATTTCTTGAATGGAATGAACAGACTAATGAGTACAGACTATGAATTGAGAGTAAACAGAAGAAAACCGAAACTCAGAAGTAGTAGCAGAAATGAGAAAAGCGAGAAGCTTCATATCAAAATTGATGATCACAAAGTATGCGAATTTAAGGAAGTCTGCTAACCTGGAAACAAATAATCCATGATGGAGAAAGTAAGGAGGATATAAAAAGAAGACTAGAACAGGCAAAGAGGATCTTCCTGACCGAAAGAAGTCTGTTACTAACAAACAAAGGCCTTAATTTGCGAAATAAATTTCGGAGAATGCACGGTTTGATAACAACTTTCTACGTTGGTGAACCATGTATTGAGGAAAGTATTGAAAATTAGGTGAGCAATTAAAATAAGGAATGAAGACGTTCCCGCAGAATGTGCGAAGAAAGGAACATATGGAAAACGTTGACAAGAAGATGGGATAGGATGATAGGACATATTTTAGGACATGAATAAAAAGCCGCCTTTGCGCTAGAGGGAGCTGTAGAGGGTAAAAACTGTAGAGGAAGACACAGAGGAGAATACATCCAACGAATAATCGAGGTACAGGAGCTACTATGAGACTGGCACAGGAGAGGAAAGTGTGGCGTGCCGCAAGCGCAGTTAGACTGAACTACATGGCCAATTCCTTTTGCTGCTTTCCTTGCTGCCCAAACTTCCCTCAATCGGTCGCTGTGTTTCTGTTTCTGGACCT